>NC_136065.1:724233320-725433320 GCF_964261635.1 Lissotriton helveticus
GTGTGGCAGGGTATGCTCAGACGTGAGTCACTTGCTCACTGGATTCAAGCAAGCCGGGCTGAAGACGGCTGTAATGCCAGAAACCAGTCCTCGGAAGCCTGTTTCCGGTCCAGGGAAGGCATGGCTTGGCAGTTCGGGCTGGACTGTTCCCATGAGGCACAGGGTCAGACTGATTTGCATATAGCCATGTCTGAACTGGGGTGGCAGAGTGGGCTAAAGAACGGTGATGGATCAAACCCAGATCTTTTGCCTGGGTGTGAGTGTTTGATTGGTTCAGATGCTCCGTCCATCACCACCCCCTTTTGTATCATTATCTAATTATTACAGACATATGAACCGACTCTACTTCCCAATTGTGGCAACCCAGAATGTACTGAAATTTGAAGTGCCACTCTGTTCCCAGTTACAAAACAGGTTGAATATATTTTGGTCACTGAATGGAATAAGCTCATGAAAGAACTGTCCTCTACTATACATCTGTTCCCATATGCAATACTCATAAAACAAACTTGTTTATCCTTTGTTATTAACTCGTGTGAACTCTGCCCTCTCTGCATGTTTGTCATCAAGACACTTCGGAATAAATCCAAAAAGCACGGATTTAAATCTTTAGCTTTAAATAGCTACCAGGAACTGGAAACGTTGAGGCATACAAAAACCTGCAGGCCCACGGTCTTGTGTGGTATTTAAAGTTTGAAAGGAAATACTAACAATTCAAAAGTAAGGAAATGGCATAGTAACCATATTAAACCGTGTTCGGTGGTGCCACCAAAAAATGTAAAAAAACATCAATCCGAATGACGCGCGTGACTAGCTGTCATTCTGGAGGATAATCTTTAATTTAACCGTGCGTACAGCAACTGTTTTCACAATTTCTCCTATTAAAAAAATTGTTTGAGTGTTGCATTTCCTGCCAGACCTTTGTGCTTACAAAACTGTTCAGTTCGGCAGCCAGCTGGCTTCAAAGAGTCCGTGCTGGAGGATTCAGGCCTGTGATTTATGCTCACGGTTCAGTGGTTCCCAATCTGTTTGCGGCGCCCCTAGCTTGATTTGATAGCACACCAGGGTGCCATGACGCACAGATTGGGAACCACTGTCATAAAGCACTGAATATTCCCGCCGATGTGCGGGGACCCCGGAAATAATATACAAATTATATATGGAAATCATATATCTAGATCCACATATATGTATGTACATATATAATTTTTTCTCACACCAATGCAGACCCAATACTGAGGTTGAACAATGTAATTATCCATTAAAAGACTATTTGCAAGTATATAAAAAACACACATTAGGTCAAATAGCACTTGAACTCTGTTTTAATGAGCCAAACACTCATATCGTGAAAATTGCAAATAAACTAGACATTGTTAGCCCACACTCTGCATTGTAAAGCAATAGCAAAGAAAATGAAAGCATTTTCAACAAAAACTGGCACCGTGCCTTTAAGGCAGCCATGACCCCTGGCTTCCCATCATGCCTCAGGGGTGACAGGTCAGTTCTTTGTTGTTGAGCCCTGACTTTCAGGGTTATGCAAACTGTAAACACCTTGACATCATCTCATTTACCTGGGGAGGGGGGTGGGTTGCTTAGGACTGATGAGGATACCCCTGGAAGAGAACTAGGATTACAGGTAAGTAACTTATCCTACTCTTCCAGGGGATCCTCATCAATAGTCATAAGCACTGAATAGAATAGCAAGCCCATCAACCACCTGCAGGTAAATGAGAAACATGACCCAACCAAAGGTTGTAACAGCTGAAAATCAGCTGTTAAACAGATTCCGCAAGGAGGCCTGGCCTACCTGGGTATCTGCTCTAGTGTCGACATTTAGAAAGTAGTGTCTGTTAAATGTATGGACGGACCTCCAGGTCGCCGCCTAACAAATCTCAGACATGGGCACATTATGAAGAAAAGCTGTAGTAGCCGCTTTTTCTCTGGTGGAATGTGCTTTCGGAGAAAACCCCAGGGTCTTCTGCGCCAATTGGTAGGCAAGTTTGATACACAAAACTATCCACCTTGAGATGGAGCGTTTCGAAGCTGCATAACCAGATCTGATCGATCCATAATTGACAAACAGTTGATCAGACTTACGTACAGATTTGGACCTATCAAGATAGAATTTTAAAACCCTTTTCAGGTCCAAAGAATGCAAGGCCCTCTCACCTGGAGTAGAGGGATTGGGGGAAAAGGTGGGTAGAGAGGTGGTCTAGTTTACATGGAAATCTGACACCACCTTAGGGAGAAAAGAGGGATGTGTCCTCAACACCACCCTATTCAAATGAAACACTGTATAAGGCTCTTTGGAACAGAGCTTGAATTTCGCTCACCCTGCGGGCTGACGTGATTGCTACAGAAAAAGCAGCCTTCCAAGAAATATGCTGTAAGGTTGCTTTATGAATGGGTACGAAAGGAGGCCCCATCAATTTCGATAGCACCAGGTTCAAATCCCAGGGGGGTGATGGAGGGCGTATTGGAGGGTAGACCTTCAAGCCCTGCAGAAAATCTTTCACAGCCTGTAACTGGAAAAAAGGTTGGGAAGGTGACCGCCTATAAACTGTTATAGCTGCTAAGTGAACCTTAATGGAATTACATTTCAACCCTGCTTTAGCCAGATATAATAGGTAAGAGAGAATGACCTCTTCCTGACCCTTGATAGGATGACAATTGTTCTGCATACACCACATGTAGAAACGCTTCTACTTGCATGCATAGGAATGCCTTGTGGAAGGCCGTCTTGCTTATTTCAAAATGGACATGCAGTCCTAGGTGGCCGTATTGTATGACCTCAGGAGCCATGCTGCCAAGTTCAGTGACGGAAGGTTGGGATGATGAATCCTCCCGTTCATCTTGGATAGCAGGTCCGGCCTGTACGGCAGCCTCCTGTGAGGACACAGGCAGATGTAGAAGGTCCTGTACCACCACTGTCTCTGCCAATCGGGGGCAATGGCAATCATCTGTGTGTACGAGTGAGCTAGCTTGCTCACCACCTTCGGGATCAGCGGAAGTGGTGGAAAGGCATACACAAATTCCCCTGACCAGTTTATCAAAAGGCCATTCCCTTTCAATCCTGGTCGGTAGAATCTTGAGGCAAAGTCTCGGCATTTGGTGTTTGCCGTCCGCGAAGAGATCTATTATGGGACCACCCCATGACTGGGAGATGCTCTAGACTACCTCGTCGTTGAGAACCCAGTCCTCTTGGTCTTCGAAATGCCAGCTTAGAGCGTCCACCCTCAAGTTCAGTTCTCCTGGGAGATGGACTGCTGTGACTGACAGATTCCGAGCCAGGAGCCAATGCCACATATTTTGCACTTCCAGGGAGAGGGTGCGTGAGCGTGTTCCTCCCTGCTTGTTCAGGTAGTACATGTGGTGGTGGTGTTGTCCGTTTGTACTAACACTGATGTTTGAATGGAGGGCAGGAAAGCTTTGAGGGCTAGATGGACTGCCCTCAGCTCTAACATGTTGATGTGGTAGGATCGCTCTTTGGGAGACCACAGTCCTTGCGTCTGGAGATTACCCATGTGTGCCCCCCAGCCTTGTAGAGAAGCATCTGTGATCAGCGTCTGGGCAGGTGGAGGTTGAGGGAACAGAATCCCGACTTGCATATTTCGCCTTTCCATCCACTAAGGTATGGACGCTCGCGCAGTGTTTGACAAAGTTATCTTGTCGTCCCAGCGAGCTGACTGCTGGTCCCCCTTGTCCTCCAGATCCTGCTGGAGAGGACGCATCCGAGGTATGGCATTGGGGACCAGAAAAATGCAGGATGCCATCGACCCTAGCAGTGAGGCAATCCTTTGCACCGTCAGATCCTTGTTTCGTAGAACCAGTTGGCATTTCTGAGTGATTGAACACTCTCTCCACCGAAGGAAACACTTTTCCTGCCTCAGAGTCTAGCAGAGCTCCTAGGAAATGTATTTGCTGCGTCGGCTGTGAAGTTGCAGTTCAGAAAGTGGTTCCTGCAGTTCAGAAAGTGGTTCCTTACACTGTCTGGGGAAGGACCCTTCAACAGCCAGTCGTCCAGATATGGGTACACGAAGACACCCCTGCGGCGTAGAGCGGCTGCTACCACTGCGATGCACTTTGTGAACGCTCGGGCAGCGGACTTCAACCCAAATGGAAGGACTTTGAACTGGTAATGAGAGGTCCCCACCCGGAAGCGGAGGAATTTCCTGTGACTGAGCTATTTGTACATGAAAGTATGCATCTTGTAGGTCCAGCGAACACATCCAATCCCCCTGCCTGAGATGTGGATATATTTGATGAAGCGCCAACATGCGAAACATTTCTTTTTTGACAAAGATTGAGTGTCCGTAAGTTCAGAATGGGTCTGTCCTCTGCTTTCTGGCCTTTTTTCTTGACCAGAAAGTATCTTGAATAAACTCCTTTCCCTCTTTGAGATCTCGGTACCCTCTTGATAGCTGACTTTGCGAGAAGGGTGGCTACCTCTTTTGGCAGGAGTTTTAACTGATGACTCGATGTTGGCAGTGGAGGGATAGAGGGAGGTTGATGTTGAAACTGAAGAGAGTAACCATTCTGAAGCACAGCTAACACCCAGCGATCTTTTGTAATGGCACGCCACTCTTCCATATGATACGCAACGCTTCTCCCCCACTGGAGTGGTCAACGGCGCTGGGGGAATGAAGAACTCCTGGTTTGGATAGTGCCTTGTTGGAATTCTTGCCTTGACGCTGATTTCCTCCACCTCTTGAGAAGCACCTGCCTCTGTATTGGAATTTTTGCTGCCCCTGTTGGTCTTGACCATTCTGCCACTGAGGGGTTTGAACCCTTTGTTGGGAAGATCGCTTATTGTAGGGGTGGAACCTTTTACGGAATTATTTTTTCTTTTCAAGCCCCACGGCTTTTAAAGTGTCCAATTCGGTCTTCATACGCTGCATTTCCTCATCGGTGTGTGAACCGAATAAAGATGGTCCAGAGAAAGGCAGGTTCATGATTCGTGCCTGAGCTTCTGGCTTTAGGGCGGTAAGGCGCAACCAAGAAAACCTCCTTGCGCATACCCCGTGAGCATATCCATGCGCAGACAGGGTAGCTCCGTCCACTGCTGCGCTAATGATCTGGTTGGAAACCTGGCTGCCCTCTAAGGATTTCTTCAAAATCCCTGCGATCTTCTGGAGGGAGTTTTTAAATGAAGCGCTGTAGAGAGTCCCACAGGGATCTATCATAGTGGGCCAATAGCGCCTCCGCATTGGAAACCTTCAGCAAGGAGGCAGAGGTGCCGCATACCCTTCGTCCCCAGGAGTCTTGCTCTCCTTGTTTGATGGTACAGTGGAGGAAGATGCCCCGGCATGGGTCTTTCTTGCCGCTGCGATAATCACTGAATCCGGGGGAGGGTCGGCTCGGAGTAATAGTGGATCCTCTGGCGAACGATATTTTTTGAGAATCCTCACTGGTACAGATTATGGTCGCATGCATGAGGAATACGTCCATGACTGGTTCTATGATCACTGGAACCAAGGGAAGCAGAGGTTTGGCCGCTGTCTTGTGATGCAGTGTTCCGAAAAACACTGAAGACTTGGTCTGGCGAGCTGTCATGGGAATCCCCAGCTTAAGTGCCCCTCTGCCGAAAATGTCCTGGAAAGTGAAGATGTCGTCCACTGGAGAGAGTCGACGGTGGACTGTCTGTCAGTGTTGGAGAATAGCCTCTATGTGAACGAGTAGACTATGAAGTAGGAGATCTGTACACCCTTTTCCTGCTCCTTGACCTGGATCTCCGCCTACTTGAGAGCACCGGGGAGCACGTTCGCTCTCTGGGCCTGGAAGGAGGTCGATCCGGATCCACCTGCTGGGTAAACCGAGCTGCTGTATCTTTGTCGGGGGCCCACTGATGTTTCGCTCCTCTCCGGGAAACATGCTGGAGGAGATAGTTTCACCTCTTCATGCAGTGATCTTGCAGGTGAATGTCCTGACACTGCACTGTCAGAAGAAGAGATTACCACATCCGAGGTCTTAGATGCCGATCCGCGGTGAGAGAGATGAGAGCCTGAGGGAGATGACTATAGGCTCACTGGAGGAGAGACTGGAGGAGAGACCTCTCTAGAGCGAGATCCGGAGCGACTTTGATGCCTGTCGTCTTGGCGGAGACTGCCCTGAAGAAAAGCTCTTTTTAGAAGGTGGGCTCGAGCGTACAGGAGAACGCCCCCTTGACTTGGAACGCCTCTCCGACGCCAATGCCGCTTCCTTTCTCGGCGTCAACTTTGGAGACCTCTGCTTTGACGCTGGCCAGTGACGGAGTTCGCAAACTCGACGTCGTCCTTACAGGGGTCTACTGCGACGTTGGGCCCAACGCCGGTCTCGACACTGAAGGTGACAGCTGGTGTCTCGACGCCAAAGACTGATAAACCATCCTTGGCGGAGAACTATGGCTTGATGTCGAACGCCGTTGGGACACTGATTGAGCAACTTGCTTAGACGTTGAATGCCGGTGATGAGGCGTCGACGAAGTGTGTCTCGACGTCAATCGCCTGTGCCTCGATGTCGAACGCCGGTACGTCGACGGAGTGATCTGCCTCAACGTCGTATGCCCACCTGGCAACGATGGAGGTCTGACTCTCGACATTGAACGCCGCCTGGTTGACGTCAACGGAGGTACCAGAGTTCGACGTCGAAGTCTTCGCCGTCGAAGAATGATGAGCTGTCTTCGAAGATGTCTTCGTCGTCGCAGGAAGCTTCGACGCCGATCCAGACGCCGAGGGAGAACAGGTTGGGACTTCTCTCGACGTTGACCGCGTTCTCTTCTGCTGCCTTTTAGGAGACCTACCTCTTTCAGAGAGGCTATAAAGTCTGATTCTCTCGGTCCTTGAGGGTTCTCCTTGACAAGTTCTTACAGTGTTGACAGCTGTCTGCAGAATGTGTCTCAGGGAGACAGAGGATACACACAGGGTGTGTGTCAGTCCTGGCCTTTTTGCAACAGGAGGGGCAAGGATCGAACACTGAAGGCATTTTGACAAAAATAAATCTTTTTTGAAAAAACAAAAAAAGGCAGCACCAGCACTCTAAAGTCAAAAGACGTTGAGTGAAAGTGAAAAAGTTGAAAATAAAGATATTTTTGACAAAGTCAAAAAAGGTAGGAGCTGTAAAACCAGGGTCCTGACTGAAGGAGCCGGAAAGAACCGACCTAACGGTCACCCCTGAGGCATGATGGGAAGCCAGGGGTCATGGCTGCCTTAAAGGCACGGTGCCAGTTTATGTTGAAAATGCCTTAATATTCTATGCTATTGCTTTACAATGCAGCCTGTGGGCTAACAAGGTCTAGTTTATTTGCAATTCTCACGATATATAAATGTTTGGCTCATTAAAACACAGAGTTCAAGTGTTATTTGACCTAATGTGTGTGTTTTTTTTTGTAAATGTTTTTATTAATATCATTAGCAGGGCATAAGTTAGATAAACGGTACATACCTTGGTTATGGCAGTTCATTATAAAAAACAATGTCAGTACAGTCTGCAAGATATAAAAATGACAGAAATTCGTCTCTATTGGTACATTCTTAGAGTCCCCTACTCCCCCCGTTTCTGAATCAGAGTCACTCTCTCCATCTGGCATTGGTGGATCGCACAGATACCCCCTATACTCATTCCAGGCACCTTAAATGTTATCCCATTTTCGAGGGCACCCCCGGTGCAGGTACACCACTCTCTCCGCCAACATTGCTGCATCAAGATCTCGGAACCAGTCTCCAAGTGCGGGCACCGCCCCGGAACCCCAATTTTTGGCAATATTTTGCTTGGCGTACATTATACCCAACGTCACCCAATCCTGGACAGGGTGGGTAAGATCGTTTGGCTCCCAAATGTTCAGCAGACAGCGCCTTGGCTCCGGCACTACAGATTCCTTCACCACCTGCGACATTGTTCTCATGACCTTAGCCCAATATGCTGCAAACTGGGGGCAGTGCCATATGGTGTGGAAGAATGTTCCCTCCTCCCTGCAACCTCAGACAAAGGCGGTGTGTGGCCCTCCCTATGGTGTGTAAAGTGACACTAGTGTAATACACTCGCAGTATCTTCAGTTGTACCAGTCGAAGACTAGAGGGTATAGCCACTTCCCGCAGGGAGGATAGTGCTATTTGCCAGTCCGCCTCATCTAAGTCCCCTTAATCATTAGACCAACTGCTCTTTAGTTTCAGTGTTGGGTCCGGCAAGTTATTGACTAGTTTGCGATATTTAAAGGATGTCGCTTTTTTGGGCATGTGTTCAGTAAGTAGTCTGTCTTCCAACGGAGTGGTTTCTGGCACATCAGTACCTGGTGGGATAACTGCCCTTAGGGCATGACTAATTTGCAAATACCTGAATTTCTCGGTGGGTGCTAAATCGTACTGGATTTGAAGCTGGTCAAATGGTATTACTGCATCTCCCCTCTATAGGTCCCCCACTGTGGAAATACCCATCAGGTCCCACTCTCTGAAACCCTTACTATTGCAAAGTTTGCCCAGTCGTGTGGACCAAAGCGGAGTCATTAGAGTAAAAGTGTCCCTGCATTTAAGACGAGTCTGTGCTTCATTCCAGATGCCCACTGTGTGCGCAGTTGGGCCTAGTAGGGATGAGGTGCCCCTTTTATCATACAGTGTAGGAAGAATTCCTGCCTCTCCCAACTCATGTCTGTTTGGAACGCTGGTTCTGTTTGGGGTGTGTGTAATCATTGATTTATTATTTTTGGTTGGGCAGCCCAATAGTATAACGAATATGCTACTTACCAGTATGCATCTGTTCTTGGCATGTAGAGCTGCTGACATTCATATCTATTGCATAGATCGCCGCCTAGTGTTGGGTCCGGATGATTGCACATTGTTGTCCTGGAAGAGTCTTCGAAGTATGGGCTGGGCAGAAAAAGACTATGTGGAGATCTGTTTCGTTATCCACCCCGCAGGCCGGGCATTTGCTAGATGTTGTTTTACTCCACTTACTAGTTAAAGCTCTGGTAGGAAGAGTCCCATGCCTCCATTGTAAATATAATTTCCTTAGTAGTGGAGGATATATTTTGTCCAAGACTGTCTCAAAACTATAACTGTCCTTGATAAATAAGAATAACTCTGTGTGTGTGCCCAGAGTTTCCTGTTGACAGTGCCGCTAGTTTATTATCATGGTATGCCTTTGAGGGACTCTTTTTTGAGATTAGTGGACATACAGATAGGGGGTCAGACCAGAGTGACAGAAGGCCCAATCCATCCAACTCAGTTCTAATATGTTTAAGCCACTTAATTTTCCCAACATTAGGCATAGCTAGAACTTCCTGCAGACCCTGCCTATAACTGCTCAGTTCTGGAACTGCCCACAACCTGCGCCAGTAAAGAAGGGGACGCAGTGCCGATTCATCGCTTAGGGGTCACAGCCCTAGATCTAACCTTAATGGCACAAGAGGCGTGCTAGACGGGAGTTGTACCACCTGCCTTATGAACTTATTCTCCTCTTTCAATAATTCTGAGGAAGATACATGCCCCCAAAGCTCGCAACCATGCATAGCGGCCCCCCTTGCCTGTGCCTTGTAAATCTGGAGTGGTGGGCCAACAGGTTTAATAGATGACTTATTACTTCCCATGAGCCTCAGAACCCCTCCCGAGTACTGGGTCAGTTTCAGTAGTGCTTTCTGTTGGTGTGCGCACCAGGTCATACTCTCGTTTAACAGAAGCCCAAGATACTCAAAAGTACGCACCCTTTCTAGTCTGATCTGGCCGATGGTAGGGGCAGTTCGTAGTCCTTGTGGGGCATTAAAGACCATAAATTTGGTCTTTGAAGTATTAACTTCTAGGCCATATTCCCCACAGAATTCCACAAAGCCATTTAGGACACGCTGTAGCCCCATTGGGGATTTTGAGAGGAGCAGGGTGTCGTCGGCGAACATTATCGCCGGCACCCTGCTACCTGCCAGCTTTGGGGCATCTGAATTGGGAATCCCATCGAGGTGGGCGATTACCCCGTTGACATAGAGGCAGAACAGGGTTGGTGCAAGCACACAACCCTGCCTAACCCCCCTGTCAACGGGGAACCGGCTTTACAAACCCCCCACCTTTCCACACCTCACCTGGGCATAATTGGTAGTATGGAGACGAATAATCATCTCCAACAGACCCCCGGGGACCCCCAATTTGGTCAGCACCTCCCAGAGTTTTCTGCGGGGGACCAGGTCAAAGGCCGCCCTCAGGTCCACGAATACAGTATAGAGGCTGCCACCCTCCAACTGTGCCGTTTTCCAATATATGAGGGCAAGCCGGAAGGCCTGGTCTATGGTGGAGATCTTCTTTCTGAATCCCGCCTGGAATGGACTCAGAATATCATGGTCCGACATCCAATCCAGCAGACGATCCAATAATAGCCTGGTAAAGAGTTTGAGAAACATCTATCAGGCTTATTGGCCTGTAATTGGCTGGGAGCAGAGGCGAACCCTTCTTAAATATAGGGACTATCTCTGCCCCCAGCCAAGTCGGGGGGGATCGCCATGCCGTTCAAGATTGCATTGAACAGCTCCCTCAGATAGGGGGCCCAGATCTTGACCTCCTGCTTGTAGAGGTCACCCGGAATTTTGTCCAGACCAGGCGCCTTTTCGGGCGCGAGATCAAGGATTGCCCTATTGAGTTCTCCCAGGGTGAACCCGTCCATCTTGGCTACACTTTCTTGGGAATGGGGCCCTGGTGTATCAGGTGGATTCCTTAGTTGGCCAGAGTCGGTGACACTATACAAAGATTTAAAATGTTCTTCCCATAGTGTGGCAGCAATATTAGCCTCTACTGCGGCTATAGGTTCAGCTGAACCATACTTGACGATCTGCCAAAATTTGCGGGCATCGTGAGATGCCAAGGCAGCCGTCATTTCCGACCAGTTATGCTGGTCCCATTCTATTTTGGCATTACGGATGGTTAACTTGTAAGCCATCCTTTTGCACCTGATATCGCTAGAAGTGTCCCGATTTTTCAGAGACTCTAGGAGGGCAGCCTTTGCACTTCTACAAGAGGCACTGAACCATGTGGCTCTCTTTTCCTTTCCCTTTTTAGGTTTTGCCTGGCGAGAAGATGCGCTCTGCGCATCTTTTTCGCGCAGGCGAAAACCTGATGAGAACTGTAGTGTGGCTTTGGGTCGGCCCTCGTCATTCATTGGCTGGCTCCATAAATGGAGCCTAGCCATTGGACGAGGGGCCTGTCCGTCAATGCCGGACCAGATTCGGGGGCGTTCCCGAGATTCTTTGGCTTTTGCCGACGTCACGCGACGTCAGCCGAAAGCAGGGAACGCCCCCGAATCTGGTCCGACATGGACGAGTCACCGAAAAGGCTTCTGTTTTGGTGAGTGCTTTGTTTGCTGGGGCTAGGGGAGGCTCCCTCCCGCTACCCGTGTGTCCGTTCCCGCCTCCACCCCCCCCCTCCTCTCCGTGTGTCCGTTCGGAAGCCGTCGTTGAGTGTCTGCTGGTTTCAGAAAGTATGCCCCTGCCATTCGTAATGCAAAGCATGCAATTAAAACAATGACTGAGGAATTAGATGCCCATGCAAAGATAATTAATCTCACTAGTTGGGACCAAACAGGGAAAAAAGTACACAACTCCTTACCTAAGAGAACATTTGAAAATAGTGTGCTGCGTTTATCTAAAACGGGGCACTTTGCACTGTATTTTGACTCCGCCTTCCTGCCGAAGGGAAGCAGCCGTCCTTCATACAGCCAGGGCCGCGCTGGGATTGGCCCAGCCGGCCGAGCCTCCGCCGTGTCATCGGGAGGAGGAGGAGTGGAGAGCAGCAAGCAGCCAGCGTCGTCTGTCCCGAGGCAAGGAGGAGCCCCGGGGAAAGAGCAAGTCCCGCCTCGGCCCCGGAACGAAGTCCAGGTGAGTGCTTTGTTTGCTGGGGCTAGGGGAGGCTCCCTCCCGCTACCCGTGTGTCAGTTCGGAAGCCGTATTGTAAAAAGGGGGACGCCATTCAGCTGTCCGCGATGCACATAAACAGAAGGTAGGACTTCAGATGTTACCCAAGCGAATTATTGCTTTTTAAACGCACAGTTTTTATTCCCGCAGTGCTGTAGCAAAGTAAGTCGCACGTCATGGGGAGTTTAAAAACATAAATGCAGCGAGGGTCGGCTCCCCTCGGAGCGGAGCTCACTCTGCCTGTACTGTGGGTCGGACCCGTGCGTGCAGGAGGCTCGGGAGTACAGGAGCCCCGGGGATCTCAGCCGCCGGCAGCGATGTGGTTCTGTCCTGGGGGCAGCTTTGGAGGCGGTCGGAGAGTTCTCCCCTTAGGACCTCTCGGAGGGGCAGCGAGGGTCGGCTCCCCTCGGAGCGGAGCTCACTCTGCCGTGTACTGTGGGTCGGACCCGTGCGTGCAGGAGGCTCGGGAGTACAGGAGCCCCGGGGATCTCAGCCGCCGGCAGCGATGTGGTTCTGTCCTGGGGGCAGCGGCGGCTGTTGGCAATCCCGTGGCCCGGCCTGCATCTCTGGGTGTTGGCGGTGCTGCTCTGCAGCCTCTCCCGGTGCCCGTTCCCGCCTCCTCCCCCCCTCCTCCCCCCCCCGCTCTCCATAAGCCTTCATCGTGGGTGTTGTGCGACCTCTCCTTGCTATTGCCACGCTGTTTGCACTGCAGTCTTGCTCGAGAGCGACGAGGACAGATCACGATGACAAAGGCAATGCAACAACCTCATAATTATAGGGGCACTGTCAGTTTTAGTGTTTTTGTCACTGCTGCGATTATTACTGGGGCCCGGGGTGACTTTGATTCCGTCCCGTTGCCGAAGTTGGGGGAGGGAGGGTGGCTTAGGGGCCTTGCCTGATAGCGTTTGTTGTTGTAGGTTTCGTTTGTTGGGCAGCAGACAGTTTGAGGCTCTGCCGGGTGCGGCTTAGTTACTGGAAGTTGCAAAAAAATGCTTTGGGAGATCGGATCAGGAAATGGCGCCCTGGCCTGTTTAGTTTATTAAAGAAGACCCCTTGAGTGTTAAACGCCCATTGGTGGCTGCTTTAGAGTCACTGACTGTAGGCTATGCCAGAGGAGGCCCTGCCTCTCCCTTTGGTACATCTGTGCTGTCGTGACTCCTGAGACAGAGTCAGATTGTCCGGCATTTTCTTTCCCTCCTCTGTACTTTTATCTCATTCTCTCCCACTTACACCCTCTCACTTTCACACTCCTTACATCGCTCTCTCTTCACCCCTTCCTCTCCTCCTACCACTTCACCACCTCTCCCTTCCTATTCTGCTTTCGAGGAATGGCCGCATTACCCATCAGACCACGACAGTTCCAGGCACTGGCACTTATGTGCTAATGACAGGCTGTTTCCAGAATCCGGGCGTCTGCTTTCATACCTGTCGAGCACACCGCTGGAGGTGATTGTGAAAGCTCGTGCATCCGAGGGCAGTGACGTGACAGGCTGTATCCGGAAGCAGGGGGCTGCTTTACATTTCATATTTGCTGAGAACACCTCTGGGGTTGATTGTGAAAACTTGTGCATTCGAGGGCCAGCGACAGGCTGCATCCCGAGGCGGGGAGTCTGGCAGAGTT
The DNA here is from genome assembly GCF_964261635.1 of Lissotriton helveticus. Taxonomy (NCBI): domain Eukaryota; kingdom Metazoa; phylum Chordata; class Amphibia; order Caudata; family Salamandridae; genus Lissotriton; species Lissotriton helveticus. The sequence continues at coordinate 724,246,802 of NC_136065.1, forward strand.
CCTGCCAATCCCCACAGGACAAACCAGAAAGGCAGTAAGGCACTTGAAAGAACTGCAAGCATGTACAAGCAGCACCACACAAGGTGCTTGCCTTTATCACAAAAATCTCGATAACCCCTCACCCCCTTAAAAAAAAAAAGGCACATTAGAGGGTTTGCCGTTGTCCTTATTCATCTGTTGGTTAGAGAACCTGTGACTAGACAGGGCGTAGGGACGGTGCTAGTTCACTGGCTGCACCCAGGCTTGTGGCTGAACAGGCTCAGTGGCGGTCACCAGCAGAAGGAAGAATCTCTAGTAGACCAACACAGGGTAATCTTTTGATCCCACACAGCTTATAGGGCAAGAATGGCTCAGCAAGCTGGAAAAGCTGACCTTCAATCTGTACAGTATGTGTTTCCAGTAATAAGGATCCTGCGCCATCACCCATCTACTTTCAGTGCATTTTCTCTCTCAAGGGATCAACTTATGTTTCTGTGAAAGTGTTAATTTGTGGTGAAATAGATTGCACATTTCGAGCAACATCCATGGTAAGCCACTCTGCATCAACCTTTGGTATCAGGGCGCTATTAGTGACTGTTCTCCCTCAGTGACCACTTCCTGCAGGGTGTGAGTTATCGTAGTGACTGGACTACTGCAGCCACCAATTCCTGCATGGACAATGCGCTGCAGTGACCACAGAGTGACTAGCTCAGTGTCTACCTATCATCAGTAACTAGGCTGCTGCATTGTACCCACAATGACTCTTGTGTACACAACATAAACGCCCTACTAAAGGGACGCCATACATATCTCTTCTCAGCAGTCTCTCAAAAGGGGCCTCAGGGGGAAGAAACACAACTTTTTAGAAGGGAGGTACAGAATAGAGCTCACAACAAACTGATGTGATTGGTTTCTGTGTAGTGTCGATTGCCTCAGTTAGGCATCTTCAAAGCACTATGAAATTATAGGCACCAAATAAAACAGTAGTGATATTAGCTATGTGAGAAGGCTGAAAGGGTTGGGTCACTTCTGCAGGATGGCTGGCAGTGGTACACTATTCTCTGCGGCGCTTGCACAACCCGTTTAACTATCTGTTGGGCTTTGGCAGGTGGTCGTGACATCGCAGGCGAAATCCAAATGATTACAATATGGGATATAGGAACGTCCCCCGGCTCCCATTGGCTAGCGCCATAAATGGAGGCTAGCCATTGGAAGCCGGATCTGTCCGTCAAGGCCGGACCAGATTCGGGGGAGTTACCGCGTTTTCTTCCCTGGGTCCTGCTATTGTAAATGACAATGCCATTTATTTATGTTAAAAAAAACATAAATACAAATAATGTCAAGAGCAATGCCAATAGCTCTAACTTTAACAAAGGCAAAACCATTGCATTGTAAATGCTTGTTCCTCCTGGCCACTGGGTTCATTACTTCTGCCAGATTGGTGCAGAGCTCAGAATGGATATCCCCCAGCACTCTGTAATTATCAGGGATTGATGATTGAAGGAAAAAGTCCCTTACTTTTTCTAAGGCAGGGACCACTAGCTCATATAGTTGAGTGTTTTTTGGGTTCTGCACAAGTGTGGCCCATCTAATCCTAAGTCTGCTGCTAGATGCAATAAGGCCCTCAGGGGGCAGCAAGTTATTATCTGTATTTAAAATTGGCATACCCAGTGCAACGAACCTCATTGTCAGTGCATTATGATCACTGTCAGACCTTCTCAGTATAGTAAAGTCCCTGACTTTATTCCAATCCTTAGTTCGAACCAGGAGGTAATCGATCCTTGATTCGTGCCCTGGTCTATTGAAGGTATGCTGGGGTGGGACATCACCTTTAAACCGCCCGTTACAAGCCCTTAAAGAGTGGGATAAGGTTAGGGACATTATTTGGGTGGCTAGAGGCGACCATGATTTAACCGGGGGTCCCGCTAGGTGGGGTATCTCCCAGAGTTCGTCTTCTTCATTAAGTGCCCCATCCAGATAATCCGGGAGGGGTTCAAACTGGATGTTAAAGTCCCCCCCATTATGAGTGAAGGGCAGAGGGTCGCACAATCAAGGAATGCGGCCAACTCCTCAATTGTTCCTGATGTGCCTGTGATTCCAACATGTCTAGAGTATACATTGATTAATGCTACTCTAGCACCGGACGCCCACTCCAGGACAACACACTGGAGGTCCGGTGAGTTTGTTACCATGTTTATTGCCTTGCAACCAAGGTGGGAACGTACCCAGATTGACAAGCCACCGGACGGGCGACCCCTCCCACCCCATTTTGCCGCAACCTCAAAGATAGCAAACCCAGTATGGGAATATTGTTCTCTAGCCCATGTTTCTTGGAATAGACATATGTCATATTCCTCAACAAACTCCAACCAATCAGGTGAGTCAAGTTTGTTACCTAGCCCGGCCACATTCCAGGACAGTATCGAGAGGGTACTTTGCGTCCCGGTCTCTTCGAGAGAATTAGAGGACAGTGGTCGCCTGTTTACCCTGTCCTGACAATGTTTAGGGAGCTGCATACCCTCTGGAGCCAACGGACACATTGCATGAGGCGTGTCAACTACACAGGGGGTAATAGGCTCAACTTCTTCTTTATAGTGAGTGGGTATATCAACGGTGGAATAGTCAGCAACCTGTTTCTCTGTATACTTAGCTTCCCCCGAGGATTGGAAACGGTCTCTTGGGAGATACGCTATTAGAAAAGCCACCTTCCACGTTAGGAACTGAATCTCGCATGAGTGCAGAGGCTCAAAGGGTGGACCCATCAGCCTGGTGAGGACCACATTAAGGTTCCATTCAGGAGCTGGTGGGGTCCGGGGAGGAATAACTTGTTTGAGTCCCTCCAGAAAAGCCTCAATGGCAGGCACCCTGAAGAGTGAGAGATGCTGCCTGTTTTGTAGATAAGCTGCTATTGCGGACAAGTGTATACGAATGGAAGCATAGGCTAGATTGCATTTGTATAGATGTAACAGATAACAAATGATGTCGTGAGTAGATGCGTCTAGCGGGTTGATGTTGTGGTCTGCGCAATAAATGACAAACCGCTTCCATTTTGCCGCATAACATGCTCTGGTGGTGGGCTTCCTTGCCTCTTATGATATTCATACATTCGGGAGACAAGTTGAGGTAGCCAAAATGTAAGACCTCAGGAGCCAGATCGCCAGGTTGAGCTGTTGCGGATCTGGATGCTGAATGTCGCCATGGCTCCGCGTCAAAAGCCTGGGTGTGAGGTGCAGCCTTTGATGCGGTACCACGGATAGTTCTACAAACGTGGCGTACCATGGTTGGCGTGCCCACGTTGGAGCAACCAGGATGAGTGTCATCGAGTGTTGCTTCAGCTTGCGTGCCACCAGCGGTATTAGAGGTGCTGGGGGAAAAGCGTATGCAAATATGCCTGACCAGTTCATCCATATCGCATTGCCCTGCGACTGTGAGTGTGGAAACCTGGCGGCAAAGCTTTGTCATTTGGCGTTTTCCTTTGTGGCGAAGAGGTCTATCCCTGGATGACCCCACTGCTGAAAGTGCGGTTGGAGTACTGATGGATGCATCTCCCACTCGTGCATCTGGTGGCTGTACCTGCTGAGCAGGTCCGCCATCTGATTGTCCTTGCCCGGGAGGTGTTCCGCCATGAGGAAGATGTTCCTTTGAATGGCCCACTTCCACATGCTCTGAGCCAGATGAGACAACTGTGGAGAGTGTGTACCTCCCTGCTTCTGAATGTAGTACATGGCCGTCATGTTGTCCGTCCGGATCAACACGACCTTGTTGCACAGATGTACTTTGAATGCTTTTATCGCCATGAAGATAGCCATCCGTTCTAGGAGGTTGATGTGCATCTTCTTTTGCTGCGTCGTCCATAGTCCCTGCACTGTGTAGTGGAGTACATGAGCTCCCCATCCCTGGAGAGATGCGTCCGTTGTCAGAATAATCTGTGGCACAGGCTCCTGGAATGGTCGGCCCTTGCAAAGGTTTTGTGGATTCCACCAATGCAGAGAGTTGTATGCACGACCGGTCACCAACACTAGGTCTTTTAACTGTCCGTGAGCCTGATTCCACTGACGTGCTAAGCACTCCTGAAGCGGACGCATGTGGAGTCTCCCGTGCGGGACTATGAAGATGCAGGAGGCCATCATGCCTATCAACTGCATGAACACTCTTGCCGGAAGCGAGCGTTGCGGTCTGAAGTTTTGTAGTAGCAATTGAATACTGTTGATCCTCACTGAATTTGGCTGTGCTTTGGCTGCCAGAGTCTATTGTCGCGCCCAGATGCTGCCGTCTGTGGGCGGGCTGAAGGTGTGACTTTGGGTAATTCAGTGAGAATCCCAGATCGTGAACAAGGTGAATGGTGTGGGACATGTGTGCAGCACACTGCTGGGCCGACTGCTTGGATAAGCCAGTCGTCCAGATAAGGGTATACGTGAATGTTTTGTCTCCGTAGGTGTGCAGCCACTGTCGCCAGGCATTTCGTAAACACCCTGGGTGCTGTTGTCACTCCGAAAGGGAGGACTTTGAATTGGTAATGTTGATCCTGAATGGTGAACCTGAGATATTTTCTGTGTGACGGGTGTAGCGGAATATGAAAGTATGCATCCTTCAGATCTAATGTTGCGAGGAAATCTCCCTGACTGAGCAACGGCAGAACCTGCTGCAATGTTAGCATGTGAAAGTGTTCCGATAGAATGTACTGGTTTAGGGGTCTTAGGTCCAGTATGGGTCTGAGGGACCCGTTCTTTTTTGGTATCAAGTAGTACAGCGAGTACACTCCTGTGCCTCTTTCCTCCATAGGCACGAGCTCGATTGCCCCTTTTGCAGCATGACGAGTACCTCCTACTGCAATAAGTGCAAATGCTCGGTGGACATAGGACGGTGTTTTGGGGGTATGTTGGGTGGAGTGGATATTAACTCCAGACAACAACCGTACTGGATAAGCTTTGTGACCCACCTGTCTGTGGTGATGGACTTCCAGACCGGCAGGAACTGTTGGTCTCCCCCCCGACCGGTGTTGTATGGTCGGGGGGCAGTGACGAGGCGTCACTGTTTGGAAGCGGCGGAGGATCGGGAGCTGTTTCCACGACCTCTGCCCTTGGCGCTGTTCCCACGATATCCACCTCTACTTTGTTTGGTGTATGTGGTTTGCGCGCCACCTTTATTGTACTGTGTTTGCTGGGACAGCTTGCCTCTGGAAACTCCTCTATTGTGTGAGCGACGAAAAGAACCACCCCTGAACTGCTGCGACTGGAGAGCTCCCATAGATTTCGCAGTTTGTGTCTTTTTTGATTTTTTCTAAGGTGGTGTCCACCTCAGGTCCAAATAAGTGATCAGGGTTTACAGGCTGATTTAGTATGGTGGTTTGTATCTCTGGCTTGAACCCAGAGATTCTCAGCCAGGCATGTCGCTGTAACATCACACTTGTATTAATGGTTATGGCTCTGGCAGCGGTGTCCGCTGCGTCCAATGCACACTTGATAGAAGCATTGGAAATAAGCTTTCCTTCCTGTATGAGCATCTCTGCTGCTTCCTTATATTCATCTGGCAAGTGTTGTAACAGGGTCTCAAGTGTGTCGTAATGGGCCCTGTCATATCTGGCTAAGAGTGCCTGAGTGTTTGAAATGCGCCAGACATTGGCCGGTTGAGCTGCTACCCTTTTCCCCGATGCTTCTAGCACTTTCGATTCTTTGTCAGGGGGAGGAGCATCACCCGTTGTTTGTGAATTTGCCCTCTTCCGGGCATTGGAAACAACTAGAGAGTCCAACGGCAACTGGCCCTTGATGTGTGTAGGGTCCCCAGGCGCCGGTTTGTACTTCTTCTCAATTCTGGGGTTTAACACCCTGGCCCTCGTGGCCTCCTTGAAGAGGTCACCAGCATGTTTTAAGACACCCTTTAGCATTGGAAGAGTCTTGACAGTTTTTTCAGAGGTGGAAAAGGTGTCAAACAGAAAATCCACTTCAATCGGGTCAGCATGGAGCTGGACATCATGATTTTTGGCTGCCCGTTCAATAAGCGCATTAAAAGCCGCAGAGTCTTCAGTAGGCAAGGTTTTTACAGCATACACCCGACTGTCTGGGGCAGTGTGTGGATCTCCTGGGTCAGCAGCGTCTGCCCAGGGTTCATTGTGATCTTCAGGATCAGTGTCTATAGGGTAGTTGTACTCCTCATCGTCACCTCCCCCTGTCTCCCCATCTGAATAAGTGGGCGAGATAGGAGCAGTGTCTTTGCCACGCGGAGATATCGGTTCGACAAGAACGGGTGAAGTAGTGGAATCCTTTTTTAATGGGATATTATAGGACTCCATAGGCTGTTCCGGGGTGATCTTTCGTTTGTAAAAATGAAAGTCTACCAGTGTCGGCGTCAATGAACTGTTCCGGCTGCTCTTGAAGCGGGGGTTGTCGATGCTTTGCGACCACTAACTCGGTCTTCTGTCCTGCTGACGCCAGCTTGGACCCTTCGACGGTCGTCTTAGGGGCGAAGGCCTTAGGCACCACTTTCGGCGGCAGCGTGAACTGGATGGGCGCCGGCGACTTGAGGTTTAGCAGCCGGCGTCGATGGAGAAGTATCCTTCGGACCGACAGTGGAAGTCTTCTCCTTAATTCGCTTCAACGACTCCGACACCTGCTTCGAGAAGGAGGCGGACGGCTGCGTCGACTTGACAGGTTCCTTCGATCCAACGCCAGGCTTGGATTCGAGGGTTGTAGCGCTTTTGGCCTTGTCCGTCCGACGTGTAGGATCGAGAACCTTCTGCGGTCCGAGTCCTTTGTCTGTGTCGACGCTTTTTGGCGCCGATTTTCTCGGGTCGACGTCCTTGACCTGTTTTTTGTTTGTTACAGTCTTTGGGTCGACACCCGTTAGCGACCTCACCGGGTCGATGACACCTTTAAGCTTTGTCGGCGCCAATAGTTCCGAGGACTTCGAGCCGACCAACGCAATACGCACTTTCGGTTTCGATGCCGCCTCCAGTGCTTTCGATTGCGTAGACACCGATGCTCTCTCTTTTGGTTTCGATTTCCCAACTTGTGGCTCCTTAGAAGTGTCCGAAGCCAGGCCTTGAGGCGAGGCTGTGGAACCCATTATAAGATCTTGGGTAAGGCCATGTGGCGATCCCTCGACCTGAGCCTTATTAAGTCTATTGGCCCCCGTATCGACGGTTGGGCCTAGCTCCTCGCCTGAGCTATCTTCTCCGGCCCCAAAGACCACATCGTCGTCTCCTACCTAGTCTACGATGTTAGTAATATCGACCATCTCGACATCTGCGTCGTAGTCGTTCTCCGATGCAGGATCAGACTCTCGAACTTCCTGCTCGACTCACTCATCCTCTTCGGTATCAAAAATGTTCACCGGGTCAGGTGCCGTCTGCTGGGCCTCCCGACGAGCTGCGCGCCGAAGTCGAATCGTCTTCTTGGATCAGAAACGAGAACAAGCCATACAGCTTGCTTCATCGGGATCCGGCGACAGGCACTTGTTGCACACCGGGTGGACGTCGATATGAGGATATTTCGAATTACATACGGGGCACGTCTTGAACGGGCTCCGTTCCATGATGTTTCGTCGATAAGCCTCGAGCGTTGACTGGGCCTTCAGCGCCGAGAAGTCACGGACTCAACACTAGGCAGCGATCTATGCAATAGATATGAATTCAGCAGCCCACATGCCTCGAACCTGAATATCCGGAAGGGCAATACCCCGTCATACCAGCCCCTAATTAACTTGCCACACAATATGTGCGCTGGCTTATTACCCCAGAGCAGACCAGAGACTAATGCATCTACCATTTTAAAATAGTTTACAGGGACAGGGAATGGAGTATTTTCCAATATATACAACAGTCGAGGAAGTGTCGTCATTTTGTAAAGGGCCGCCTTGCCCAGAAGAGTCAGAGGCAGATTATGCCAGTGTTTCACATCACCCTGGATTCGCTCAAGGGGGGACTCAAAATTTTGAAGGAGGAAGGCATTCGGATTAGGTGTCACCCGCACCCCCAGGTATTTAAAGGACTCTTCCGTTACCCTTAGGGGCAGTCTGAAGGGAGCAGCGGGGGCTGGCCTTTAAGAACAAATAAGACAGATTTGGACCAATTGATGTTATAACCAGACGCCCGTCCAAAAATATCACAAATATTCAAGAGCATTATGATAGACCGTCTGGGGGAAGACCAGTATAAAAGGACATCGTCCGCATATAAAGAAATGCGGTCCTCCCACGTTGCAGTCCAGTTTAGCCCCTTAATCATGGGGTCCCATCATATCCAGGCCCCAATGGCTCCAATGCCAGCGTAAAGGAGACAGCGGGCAGCCCTGGCGCGTACCACGACCCAACGAGAAGTCCCTGGAAATATGGCCGTTGGCTACTATGTGTGCCAAAGGATGTGAATATAGTAATTTCACCCACGCACAAAATTTGGGACCAAAGCCTAGATGCCTGAGGACTGCGAAAAAATAAGGCCACTCCACCATATCAAATGCCATTCGAGCATCTAAAGAAAGGATGACTGCGGGCTCCTGAAGACACGGCATGCGCGCCACTACTGCGTGCACCCTCCGCAAGTTGAGTGCGGTATTCCTATTGGGCATAAACCCGGATTGATCCGGATGGATCAGAGTTTCAAGATGTGGGGTGAGCTGGACGGCAATCATTTTAGCCAGAATCTTAGCTTCTGCGTTAAGCAGGGAGATTGGACGGTATGATGAACACTCATCTGGGGGTTTGCCAGGTTTTGGCACTGCAACTATAGTAGCCATTCGTTGGTCACGTGGTAGTTCCTTTATATACTTGCAAATAGTCTTTTTATGGATAATTATATTGTTTAGCCTCAGTATTGGGGCTGCATTGGTGTGAGAAAAAATTATATATGTACATACATATATGTGGAGCTAGATATAGGATTTCCATATATAATTTTTATATTATTTCCGCGGTCCCCGCACATGGGCGGGAATATTCAGTGCTTATGACTTTGATGAGGATCCCCTGGAAGAGAACGTTGAATGCTGTAAACTGCTGCCACTCAATCTCTACGCAAGTAGGTATAGAGTGGACAGGTTCGGGTAGAGGACCCTCCCCTGTTGCTGCAACAGAAGATACTCACAAAGAGGCAGCCTCACTGGAGGATCAATGCTCTGTTGGAGAAGCTCGGGATACCAGACTATCCATGGCTAGTCTGGAGCCACAGGAATGACTTGGGCCCGGTCTCTCCTAATCTTGTGCACTCTGGGCAGGAGTGGTGTGGGCGGAAAGGCATATAGAAGGGCCTGAGCTCCACTTGAGATGAAAACCGTGTGAGCCAGAGCCACCTTGGAAACTGCACCGCACAAAACTGCTGACATTGCACGTTCTCGGCGGAGGCGAACAGATCTGACCAAGGCTCTCCCCACTGTTTAAAGAGACCTTGCATCACCTCCAAATAATCTTTCCCATTAGCACCACTCCAAAATCGTGGCCTTTCACAGGAGTTTACTTCTCTTATCAAGCTCCTTTACTCTCAGCTGACCCCTCGCATTCAGGTTAATGTGTCGCTTACCTCTTTGTTCCCCTTGGCTAGGGGCACGAACCAGGGGTGGCCACTCCACTTTCATCCTCCTCATGGACTCCTTTGTACGACATCTGAAGGAAAGACCACCAGCGTGGGCTGTAGCTCAGCCCCAGTCCGCTGCTTCTTTTGTTATACGTAGATAATGGTTTTTCTGCGGCACCCTTCCATTTAGACCCCATCATCCAAGAAATTCAGAGATGTGGCCTTTTCTCAGGCCTTCAAATTAACTTGGGGAAGTCTGAGCTATTCATGCTGACAGAGGTGATGAAGCAGCTTAAGTGTGAATAACCTCTACAGTGGTGGGAGGATACTGTTAAATGCCTGTGAATTCATATTCACTGAGACAAAGAACATGTCCTCCGACTGAACTATGGCCCGGCAGTTGATAATACAGTTTGAGAGGCGGATCAAACTGCCGCCATCGATAGCCAGCTGGATCACCATCAAAATGGTTGTTCTCCTCCGGTTTCTTAATTTGCTCCTCAACATATTCCATTTCCCTTCCAAGCGATTTCCTCGCCTCCTTGAGAAACCTCCTTCTGCGCTTGGTCTGGGCGGGCTGCAGGTTGGTTGGCTGGTCCTCCTGTATGAGCAGGGTGATTGTTGGTGTGCCACATTTCCAACATTACAACCTGATAGCACAATGTCAATAAGAACACCATTGTTACCACAGAGATACTCACCTCCCCGATCAACAGAGCGCGACCATGTTGGAAGTACCCAAATGAATGTCATTGTACCGTCTGGAAGCCACTGACATGCAGCCACTCTCTACCGTATGCTAGGCATGACAGTCTCCGGCAAATGCTGGGGGCGGGTGGATGTATTTTCCCCTTCCCCTCCTGCTTTGCCGCTTGCTGACAATCGGTGGCTGCACCCCATGTCGGAAGCAATAGTCAAAAGCACATTGAGAGGATATGCATTACATACTGCTGGGGATCTTTCTCCAGATGGTCACATTTCCTGGACATAGGACACGAGCTTTGCTACGCAACCCCAATTGAATGCTTTATCTTGCATCATATTCAAAGCGCTCTGCTTACCCTTGTTCCCTATTGCTCCTGTCGATTTCACTTCTCTCACGATCCTCAGATGACACGAAGGGTGGACTCATTGTATCTAAACTAGATCAGGACAACTTGGCAATGCGGCCTGCTGCAGCCGGTCGCTTGCAGGAGGCGTGGGTGGAGTATCTGCAGCGCCCTTTACCTGAGGTCTAATTTTTATTACTGTCTAATGAATGAATGAACTAAGTTTTGTATTGCGCGAAACTTTGCCCAAGGGCATCAAGGCGCATAGGATGGAAAGGCTGGAAGCAGTGCAAAGATCAAGGGGGGAATCTACAGGTATGCTTTGGTGAAGAGCCAGGTCTTTAAGGCTTTGCGGAATTGATCAAGAGACGCAAGGCCCTTGAGCTCGTCAGGAAGGAGGTTCCAAAGCTTCGGGGCAAGAACAAAGAAAGCCTTCCCTCCCCACCTGGCCTTCTTCGTCCGAGGAGTGGACAGAAGGTTCTTGTTGGCAGAGCGCAGCGCCCTGCCAGGGGTATAAAGAGATACAAGAGACCTGATGTCCTCTGCACCGGATTCGTGCAGGGTACAGTGGGTAAAACAGAGAACCTTAAAATCTATCCTGGACAGCATCGGGAGCCAATGGAGAGGTTTTCTTATGACAGAGCCAGAAGACCGTCTAGGAGCGTTGACGACGAACCTGGCTGCAGCGTTCTGCACAACTTGCAGACTTTGAACCAACCTCTTGTTTATGCCTAGATAAAGTGCGTTGCAATAATCTAGGCGTGAAAAGATAAGGGCCACCGCAAGTTGTTTTCTGGAGCACAGGGAAAGATAGTTTGACAGCTTACAAAGGATCCTTAGGACCCCGAAGCAGGTGGAAACGGTTCTATTTACTTGTTTGTCGAGGGAAAGTGTGTTGTCAAGTATAACTCCTAGATTGCGAGCTGCTTGGGTGGGCGTGGGGCATGCTCCAAGGGCAGATGGCCACCAGTCAGCCGACCAGATCTCATGTTTGCCTCCGAAGACGAGAACCTCCGTCTTTTCCCCATTTAGTTTGAGGAAATTTTTGGTCATCCATCCTGCTACAGCTTCCATACAGTTCCTGAAGTTGGATGCCTCGGTCTCCACAGATTGATTGAGAGAGACCATGATCTGGGTGTCATCGGCATACGATAGTACTTCCAATCCAAATGATCTTACAAGCCTGGCAAGAGGGGCCACATAAATGTTGAAGAGGGTGGGGCTCAAAGATGAGCCCTGCGGGACCCCACATTGCACAGGCTTGGCAGGAGAGAGGAAGTCGCCCAGTTTGACGCTCTGCATGCGTTGGTTGAGGAACGAGGCCAAGAGACTCAAGGCGGGCCCATCCACTCCCATCTCACTGAGGCGAGCGATCAGAATAGAGTGGGACAGGGTGTCGAATGCAGCTGTAAGGTCGAGCAGGATCAGAAGAGTAGTCTGACCACTGTCTACCTTAGCACGGATGTTGTTAACCACCACTGTGAGAGCTGACTCCGTGCTGTGCGCCTTCCGGAAGCCATGCTGAGAAGAATCTAGCAGGCGGAACTTATCCAGGAAGGCGCTGAGATGGGAGTTGAGGTGGCCTCGAGCAGCTTGGCAGGAGCAGGGAGCAGGGATATCGGACGGAGGTTCTTTAAGATGGTAGGGTCTAGGGAGGCTTTTTTCAGGAGTGGCTTGACTGTGGCCATTTTCCAAGATGCTGGGAAAGCGCCCTTGGAGATTGCTTGATTCATGATGTCAAGAAATGGGGGCAACAGAACCGCTCTACACTCCTTCAGGGTTTTTAAGGGACAGGGGTCAAGGGGGGAACCAGATTTAAGTTTATCAAGGAGATGATAGAGGAGTTCCAAGGTCAAAGGGGGAAAATTTGTCATGCTGCCGCGAGGCAGGGACGTTGAATCCTGAGGGGAGGGAATTGCTGGAAGATGGGCAACATTGGTGTTAAGGTTGCAATCTTCTAGAGCTGTGTATATATCCATGATTTTAGTGTGGAAAAAAGTGGAAATTTGGTTACACAGCTCTTGGGATGGCACAATAGGGTCAGGGAGGAGAGCCATGGATAGGTTATCCACGATTTTGAATAGCTCTCTGGGTGATCTGAGGGTGGTCGTGAGGTTAGTGAAGTATGACATTTTTTCCGCTAGGACTGCAGTCTTATAGCTTTTGAGCATGTCCTTATGTTTAGTTCTTTCGTTTGGATCGAGATGGGACCTCCAGAGTCTTTCTTGCTTCCTACAGTCCTGTCTGAGCAGTCTAACCAAAATAGTATCCCTTAACCATAGATACAAACTGATAACACTTCTAATTTCTGACGCACTTACCTTATGCCCAGTCTTTGCCAAGATTGACCCTAGCCGCTCCTCGGCCTGCCTCACATGTCATGCTAATTTTATACATCAAAGATGGTCATGTATACAATTAGGCAGCTATTAGACAGATATTTTTCTACAACTCTCCCTGATGGTGGAATCAAACTTTACACCGGACTGATTGCTGGCGTTGCTGGGATATGTACACGATGTCCCAGGGGATTCAAAGGTTCACAGCGATGGCACTCCTGCTGGCAAAACGGGAAATTGCGATATGTTGGGGCAGTAGTCGTCTTACTGATGCATGGTGAGTTAAAAGTCTCACTCTGGGGGCATGACTACGAGCGTCAAGATGGCAGTCGCACCTTAGGTGTGCTCTGGACCCCTCCATCATCCGCTCGGCCATCAGTTTCCATCGGGACCTCCTGGCATCATACACCGTGTGCCCTACTACCAGGGGACTGCTGGAGCGCCGCTCGTTACACTGGTGGCGGTGTGGAGAGGTGCGAGCAGCCCCGGTCTCCTGGACCCAGTCGCAAGGCAAATCTAAAATGGCGGCCCCGGCCACGAGGATTCCGGGTCTGCTGTCGGTCCGCCGCCCTGGAGTATTTGTGGTGCCTGCACGGTGGGACCTCTGCTGCGGCTGGCAAATCCCCCCGCCTCTGTGGACATTAGTCTCCTCCCCCCCTGCGGGAGTTGGGCGCACAGAGGGTTGGAGCCAGCCGCAGTGAGTGAACTGCTCCCAAGCGCGTCTGTACACCGAAAGCCACGCGCTCTGCCTAGACCAGGAACAGCTTACCATGACAGATATTTCCCCTATGGGATCTCTCCACGTGTTGTCATGGAATTTTAATGGTCTGCTGGACCGACAAAAATGTACAGCGGTTTGAAGGTACGCACAGCGTCTCGACAGACATTCTCATGCTTCAAGAAACGCACCTCTTGGTTAACTGCTGACCCTTCTTGGCTAGTTACGGCTACGATAGGGTAGGGCACTCCGGCTTTTCCAAGGGCTTGCGAGGGGTTGCAATCCTTCTGAAGCGTACACTGCCCTTTGTCCTCTCCCAAGTGGTACTTGACCCCCAATGCTCATCTGTGACAGTTCGTGGGTCATTGGCGGTTACACCCCTCACTCATGTAGATATATGCCTCTCCCTCAATCCTTGCGTCCACTCTGGCACACACTGCTTCTTGCTACACGACATGCCCGCAGGCAACATGGTCATCACGGGAGACTTCAACGCAGTCTTAGCCCCGGGCCCTCCATACATCGGGACCTGGCCCTCCATACATCGGGACCCCCCCCCCCCCATCTGGCGCTCAGGCAGCGAGTGCGAAACAACTGTGAAATTGGCAGGAGTCTCTGGGGCTTTGTGACGCATGGCGCACTTGGCACCCGCGCGGCATCCAATTTACGCACCTCTGCGGCCAAGCGCGCATAGATGCAATCTTGGTCCCCGCGCCCGACTGTTCACTGATTGACGTCCGTGTCCTCCCTAGAGGCATTTCCAACCGCTCCCCGATACTCCTTAGTTCAGGCCCCCCCCCCCGCCCCCCCCCTCCTCCTGCGGCCCGCCAAACACGGAGGATGAATGCCTTGTTTCTCCAAGATAAAGATTTCAGAAGGGGGTAAGGAAAGAGCTTACACAATACTTTGCTACCAACGAGGGTTCAGTGGCATCTTCGGGTACTCTGTGGGAGGCGGGGAAGGCGACCATATGAGGTTTGGCAAAGCGGCAGCTTAAAATCGAGAGACAATCACAGCTATAGGAGATCTCTACCAAGGAAGTGCAAGCGCTTCGCCTGGAACAGCTACTGTCCAGGTCAGAGGATGCCGCTCAGACTCGACAATTGGCCTTTATTCGGGACGACTTTAAGCAATTATTCATGGACGCGGCCAAGCTCCTCTGCAGGGCTTCGGTAGCAAGAGTTACGGCTGGGGAGACAAGAACAGTACAATCTTACACAGGTTGGCCACATATCCCAGGGCGGACCCGATTACTCCAGAGGTGGTCGACTCAGCTGGAGTGGTGCACTGCACTCCCATGGCAATGGCAAATACCTTTGCCGCATACTATTGGAAGCTTTATACCGCACAGGCCCCCGGGCTGACTGTTGCTGCTCTCCTTGACTGCAGTGGGATACGCCTCCCCCAGCAGCCCAGAAGGATCTAGAGCGCCCCATGTCCTTGAAGGAAATTGAGGAGGCGATCACTCTGGTCTCCCCGGGTAAGACTCCGGGTCCGGATGCCCTTCCGCAGGAGAATTATGCAGCCTACCGAGGCACTCTAGCGCTCCCACCTAGCAAACTTATTTAAGTAAGCCGTGGAAAGAGGTTAGTTTACGCCGGAGGCGGATATCGCCACCATCGTGGATCTCCCGAAATCCAAGCCTCCCTTCCGATTGTGTGCAGAGTACCGCCCCATATCCCTCCTTAACACCGAAATTAAACTGTATGCCACCATTCTGGCCCAACGGCTGAAACCCTATTTGGCCTCATTGGTGCACCCGGATTAATGCGGGTTCATGCCTCAACGGGGTACCCGGCACTGCCTCCAAAGGCTGCAGTTGGCTCTGGCATATCGGCACCTGCTTACCCCATACTTGGCACTCCTGTCCATAGAACTTGAGAAAGCTTTCGATTCGGTGGACTGGACATATCTACAGGGCGTGCTGGCCGAGATGGGGTTCGGGCTCCACTTCCGTTCTCTGGTCCAGGTCCTGTACGCCCACCCGAGAGCTTGAGTCTTGGTTAACGGTGTACTGTCGGAGGCCTTTCCCATCACCAGGGGCACTAGGCAGGGATGTCTTCTCTCTCCTTTGCTATTCGCCCTGGCAATGGAGACCTTGGTGTCCATGGTGCGGGCTGAAGACTCCCTCCGTGGATGGGAAAGGCCTAACACGGACAAGATGGAGTTATACCTGGATGATGTGCTGGTCTTGCTGTCCGACCCCGCCTCCTCCGAGTAACAGTGTCACCAGATTCTGCTTGCTGTCGAGCAGGCTTCAGGGCTGCGGCTTAACCCCGGGAGGTCCGTGTTGGTCCCCCTTCATCTCTCTAGAGTGCTTCGATTGGCAATCCACCATACCGCTCCGGAGGCAGTATTTTAAATATCTGGGATCTGGATCACCCTTCTTTGCCAACTGGGCTGGTCCCTCAATGTGGCCCCAGTGGTTAAGAAGGCCAAGGAGGACCTCAAATGGAAAAGGCTGCCTCTGAACGCCCTGGGGAGGGTGGCTCTGGTTAAAATGATGATCCTCCCCAGGTTCCTTTAAGTCCTGCAGAATACACCCTTCTGGTTTTCCAGGGCCTGGTTCAGGGAACTGGACAGTCTAATCAAGTTTCTCTGGAGCGGAGGACGGACCCGGGTGGCGGTCTGCTTGCCAGATTCCTTCTTACGACGGCGGCATGGGGATGACGCACCTGTATCTGTACTTCCTGGTTTTAAGCCTGATACTAGTTCACGACTAGTTTAATGGGGGGCTGGTCGGACCCAGCCTATAGGCTTGAACTAAGCGAACTGGGGATCACGGACATCCAAGCCATGCTATATGGGGAGTCCATTCCAAACCGATTGCCTGATGTGACGCTCTCAGTGTTGCTGGCCTGGCGGGCCTCGCTCCGTCACACGGGGTGGACCGGGAAGTTGACCCAATGTACTCCCCTTTGGCAGGGGGCTTAGCTTCGGGAGGTTAGTGGGTTGCAGGGGTTTAACACTTGGACCTTATTGGTATCTCCCAGCTGGGAGACGTATGGGCAAGGGGCCAGATGTTGTCCCTTCAGGACCTTCAAACCCTCTACTCCCTACACTCATCCCAGCTTTATAAATATCTGCAGTTGAGACATGCCCTCCACAAACATCACGGGCGACACAAGGCTTCCCGAATATAGCCCCACTGAGGATCAGACGCTGATGGGAGACTTGGGTAAGGGGGGTGGGTCTCCCGCATTTACTGTATCCTAGTTAATAACACTCCCACATCCCTGGACAAGTTGAGGGATTAATGGGTGGACTGGGTGCGCCCCCTTGACGACGTAGACTGGTGTGAGTCCCTTATGGCACCCAGAATAGTCACTGTCTCCGCCAAACTCAAGCTGATTCAGCTATATTATTTACACGCTGCGTACCTCACTCGCCTGCTGCAAGCGGGTTTGCCCCCAGACGCGCTGTATGCAAGATGTAACCATGCCCCAGCAGACTTCCTCCATATGGTTTGGTCATGCCCCAGCTTGGGGCAGTTCTGGGGACCCATTGAAGTGGAGCTAACGGAGGTATTGGGCTGGGAGGTCCCTCACGACCCACGTCACTCCTTGCTGGGGATCACTGATGGGCTGGATGGATCCAGGAATGATTAGCTGTTTTTCAGCACAGCTATGATGGTGGCCAAGCGGGACATTGCGGAGGCCTGGATACGCCCAGATCCTCCTACCCTGGAGAGGTGGCGAAGAGGGGTGGACTGGTGTGCGACCCAAGAAAAAGCCATGTACAAAGCTAAGGGGCGTGACAAGAAATTTCGTAAAGTGTGGGGGGAAATGGTTGAGGGAAATGGAGGGTCCTGATTAATCTGACTCCAGTTTAGCCTAGGTAATTTTATGGGAATCGTGATTGGGAGGGTACATTGCTTGTGCGAATGAATTTATACCTGTGATTTCCGAGTATTGGCTGAATTGTTTACATGTTTTTAAAATCAATAAAAATTTGCTTATTAAAAAAAGAGTCACTCTACGATACTACTAGTGAGCCATATGCTTCATTGCAGCCACCCGCATCCCATCCTCGGGATATCTGGTAACCCGCCATATATACTAGCCACAACGGGGTATGGGTTGTCCGGACCTGAGCTTAGGCTTCTTGTTACACATGCATTGAACTTTTTCCTGACTGATACATTTGAACATAGTGTTTTTTCTTTCTTGGGTCTGATATAGATGTTGTGGACATACAAGTCATTATATGATGATTGATGCACTTAATACTGGATACACGAACTTGTATGCATAGAACGTCAATTCTGCCATTCCTTACAATGGAGTAAATTTGTGAATATAAAAAATTTGGTACTGTTTTTAAGTTTAACAAATGGTAACATTAAAAAAATCTAAATCTCAATGTATAACTCTGTTGCCAACATCCAGAATACACAAGGTATACTTACGTTTTCCTCCCTCTCCGCATAGCTCATGCTGCCATCTAGCCGGCTGAATTTGTGTTTCCTCAGAAAACAGAAGTCCAACAAAATATCCAACATCTGAGTCATTTGGGAAAATATCAACACCTATGTTGTAAAAAGAACAGAAAACATTTGAGCCCCTACAAGGAAAGATCCTCAACTGCAGAAATGCTGGTGTCCTAATTAATCCTAGTGAGTACTGGGACTGGAAAAGAGGCAACTTTGGCAATTTTAAAACCATTAGACTTTCTACCTTGGACTAATTCAATATAATCATACCACCACGAACACTACTCTTAACTAAGCCAAACATCCCACAGACAGGAACTTGCCCGACAGCATAAACCAGTACGTAGTACTGCAACTGCTTTTCACACAAATCAATCTTTGAACGCACAGCCCACACTAAAAGGAAACCATACAGCCTAAAGCCACTCCAATGCAATAAAGGCTTCACCGTACCACAACACACCATAGGACAAATGGTTAAATATATGCAAAAAGTAGATAGACTACCAGGTGCCACACAAGCATTTTTTTAAAATTTCAAAGTAATTTCAGTTTTAAGGGTATAGAAATGAAAAAATAAAAAGGGTAACATTTGTTAAGAGGGTAATGCTTGTAGTTTATGAATACATCCATAAGTAGAGCAAAATGTAATCAAAATGTGTAGCCAGATCTATATCAGAAAAGTGGGTTCTGAAGCATTAGTGATCAAAGATTAAGAGATGAGAGAAGACGGGGGAGGGGTGGGGGTGGGAAACAAAAGCAAGCCGCAGAGAGGGAAGGGGTATTATTGCAGAAATGAAAGGTCTTTGGGTGCGGAGCCAAAAGCCTTCGCAAATGGGGATTTTTGGCCTACGGCCCAGGATCGAAAAATAAGATGGGAGAAAATTGTCACCGAGCTATTTTTAGCGGAGTTATTTACTGAGGTCAAAGAGGAAATTGAGCATTGCTTAAATGTACATAGCGAGTCCACAGAAGTATTAGAGGCTTAAGACACATTAACTAAGCTAATTGGTAAAAAGATCAAGGCAGGTACTAAGGAGGTCAAGTGGTTTCATGCAGATTGCTCCAAAGCCCTTATGGTTCCATTAAAAAGTATACCTAGAGATCTTGCCCTGATTAAAACCCAAAGAAAAGCTTATGATTCAGCCTTAAAATCAAGGAAGGCAGCTTTAAGGGAGCAGTCATGGGACGAGTACTCAAGCAGATAGTGCAAAATTTTGGATAGTAGTAAACAGCTCCTTTTTTAAAGATAATATCACGACAAAAGTAGTGTGTGTAATCCCAGGCGACCGGGGGGTTAGCCATTTTTAACAGATAAATGCAGAGGGGGTGACTGAACAAAGAGGCCCTTCTTGGGTACTGAGTGCTCTACCACTCGATGTAGTGCTTGGTGTGAAAGCGGTTCAGAAAGCAATTGAGGATATGTCTGCCTGAAAAGCCACTGGTCCCAATGGGATACTTGTGGACCTCTATATGTCAGACCTGGGTATATGGGCGAAAATTTTAACCAGAGTGTTCAATGCGGCCATAAGGGTAGGTCAACCTCACTCAGTCAACTGCGGTGATTTTGCCAATTTTCTAAAAAGTTGCTAGGGAAGACCTGGGCTGTTATAGTCCAATTTATTTGTTGGACTCTGCAGCAAAATAATGGGCAAAGTAGTTTTAGATTGCCTAACCACCTGGTTGGAAGAAAAGGAAGTGCTGTCAGAATTACAATTTGGTTTTCGCAAGGGCAGGAGTACAGTGGAACAATGTATGAACCTACTTGTGATCACCAGTAAATATACTCTAGCCAACAAAGGACGTATGTCTTTGGCTTTTATGGATTTAACGTCTGCTTTTGACAGGGTAAATAGGTCTAAGTTATGAGATTTGTTGGTAGAAATAGGGATGATGGGACCAGTGCAAGAAACTTACTAAATTCCAATCTTAATTTGACCGTCTCTGTAAGGTATAATGAGGATGGCTCCATATCTAATGCCTGGCAGCTAAAAAGAGGAGTGAGGAAGGGGTGAATTCTTGCCCCGGTTTTATTTACACTTTATATAAATAGGTTTGGGGCAGTGCTGTCAAACTCATGTCTAGACATCTCTAGAGTAGGTTCTAAATTAATCCCCGCACTTTTATAAGCGGATGATGCAGTTTTAATTGCCAGGACCCGGATTGCTTTGGAATCTTTAGTTAACACATTGATTTTATGGTAGCTCTGGACCTTGCGGTCAATTTGACTAAATCTCATAATGTCAATTGGTTACCAAAATAGAGGGAATAAATCCCTTCCTTGTAAAGGAGAAGTGCTAACCAATGTGCCCACATATCCTTATTTGGGTGTGTTATTTGATGAAAAGGGCACCTGGGTAGCACAGTGTGCTCTAAAAAAACAAGCATTGGCATAGCCAATAGGTCTCGCTTTTGGGACCATGTAAGTGTTTAGCCATGCGACAGTTTATGTTGTAGCAACAAGGATATTATGCTGCATAACTACTTATAAGGTCCCAAAAGCGAGACCTATTGGCTATGCCAGCCGCAGAATGGAGTGGTAGGGGGTACTTAGAGGGAGAGAGTAGAGAAAAACAAGCGCCGCCGCCGTGTAGGTTTGCATGAAAGTACAACGGGTTTGGTCTTAGGTTGTGTAGCGCTTAGTATTGAAGTGCCACGAGCCTGTCCCTGTTCCATAATAAAGTGTAGCAAAGTTTGAGAAGTCACTAAATAAAGAAATGTTTACAAGCGGAAATCATTGTTGGGATCGAAACCCAACACCATGTGCAGATTTTGAATGGCGCACGAGCGGCCGGAGGGCTGACGGGGGTGGGGGAAGTAAGAGCAGGGAGGGAGGGCCGGATGTGGGAGAGCGAGAGCAGGGGAAGAGAGAGACCGGGGAAAAGGCTAGTAAGATAGTGGTATTGAGAGACCCTGAGAGCGGATAAAGAGGCCGCAGAATGGAGTGGTAGGGGGTACTTAGAGGGAGAGAGTAGAGAAAAACAAGCGCCGCCGCCGTGTAGGTTTGCATGAAAGTACAACGGGTTTGGTCTTAGGTTGTGTAGCGCTTAGTATTGAAGTGCCACGAGCCTGTCCCTGTTCCATAATAAAGTGTAGCAAAGTTTGAGAAGTCAGTAAAACAAAGTAAAACAACACGTACCTGATAATGCAGAGCGGCCGGGAAACTGAAAGTACGGCCGGCCTGTGGCCGGCCATGAATAATTAGGGGAGGAGAAGCCGCACAGCGCACGCTGGGAGAAGCCCTTTGATGTGCTGTGCGGCCGTGAATGCGCATGCTTGTTTGGTCACGTGATTCACGTGAACTTAATGAAAACTGCAGTGCAAGAAGCCCTTGGTTTCACGAGGATTTCGAGCACTTGAATTCTCGCTCCGCTCAATGCGCTTGCGCGCATTGATAGGTCGCGAGACCTAAAAACCAGCTTGGCAAGAGCAGCTGGAGCCTCACTGGACTTCGCTAGAAGATTAGGGAGCAAACCCATACAACCACTGCTCAAAATATACAATGAGAAATGCTTTGCTATGACAGTGTATGGTAGTGTGGTTTGGGGTTACAAGGATTGCAATGAACTTCAAGGAGTAGAAAAACATTTACGTAAACTCCTAGCTGCTCCCTCTAGCATTCCAGCTTTGATTATACATGAGGAACTAAGGCAGGGCTACTTGACAGACAATATTGCTGTAGCACCCCTGATATGGTGGCTAAACATTTCGTCCAGAGAAAAGCTAAAACAAACTATCTTAGAGGACTGTATGAGATTAGATAGAGCTGCAGAAATTCCTTGGTTAAACTATCTCACAGCAGCTTTCAGCTCTTGGACAACCAGAGCCATTTAATCAACCTAGAAAGATGCATCCTGAAGCTGTGAAAACCTTAAAAACACAATTCTTAATGAGGATAGAGAAGCAAATTAACTTAAGAAACCTACATGTAGATATTTTAAGATTATACGTTATGGAATTTTAACTCAACCCTTTTGGTCTTTTGTTAACAATCTGCAACATCGCTTTCTTTTATCTAGATTTAATTGTATACACTGGCTCCTACCTGTACCCAAAGGTTTTTCAAATTTAGACTCCTTGCAACCACGTGCATGTGATCATTTTTCTGACCAAGACTTATTGCACTATGTTCTTTTGTGGTTTTTATACTGAGCTGCGAGCTAAATACATCCTTCCACTTTCAAGAGATTGCTATTTTGCACAAGGCCAGCATTGATCTACCTACAAATGCTTTCTTCCCCACTTGTTTGTTATGGGGTCGCACGTTTATCAGCGGCAATTCGTAAGAAATAATCTGGTGTGTTAACAGTAATGACCAGGGTCGTTAGAATGTCTTATTGTGAATAGATTTTAACCCAGTGTTTTAAATTCAAAATGTATGCATTATGTAAAAAATACTTATGGTCAGAACGTGGCCGAATAAAGTTTTACTTGACTTGGAAGGGGTATAGGAAAAGAGTGATGCCATGGGTAATTCGATGATATTGATGTGATGGTAGGTATTACAGTTATCGGAGAAGAGAGGCGGATTAGCCTAATCTTAGAGATATGCCACACAAGCATAAAGTATTTTCCAAACAGCTGTGCATCACCCTTCAGTACTTCAGAACATATGTGAACTCTACTAATCACATTGGAATGCACATCACTGGAGACCCTTAAACCCATATATGCATGAACAAATCACTACCCCGCACATCTACATAACAAAATGGTTACCTACCCCTAGCTGTAGTTTTTCAGCTTGAAGAGTTTTTGGATTCACTTACTGTGCTTTTACTCCTCCATCTATTAATTTAGTCCAGAATGTCTTCCCGTTCTATTTTTATGGGCTCTGTCATTGACCACTATTTGGTGATATGTCTGCTCCCTGTGATGTCAGACATGCTCCCAGAAGTTCCTGTGCATTGTCACCATCTACAGATGTTATTTTTTTCACTTGGCGACTTGTATGTACTTGAATTTCCTCTTCTTTTGATTTAATGTTGACTTTGCCTTTTCACCCCTTCTCATTTTAGGGGAGAAAGGCAGGTCACTTATGAAACCAGAAAACTCTTCAAACTGCAAAATTAATCCTACTGTTAAGTAACCATTTTGTTTTGCAGCTTGAATCTTTTCTGGATTCAGATGCTGAGAACTGATTTTGTAGCATTATCTGGCTCCTTCCGGAGATTGGGTTGACATCTGCTTTAACTTGCACACTTGTGTTTTAATATTCTTTGTCCAACCTGTGCTTTGCTGTCTCTCTAGATGTCCACACAGTAATACTCGTTAAGGTGTGTATTGAGGACCTTGCAGCTGCCATACAGCTATATCGTTGATGGACACCTTTACTAGGAAGGCCTGGGTTGCTCCTTTTTTCCCCTCTCATGAGCGCAATTGGTTTAGAGTCTAGCAGATTCCAGCTGTTGTGTAGCTGATTTGAATTGGTTAGTGTTCTCTTATCTGCTTGGGTAAAGGATACAAAAAACGGACTTCCCTTTGACAGGTCTTGTTTCCAGAAGGTGGTACACAACAGCCCTTCGTACACCTAGTGTTTGTAGGGCTCTTTCAGCGTTCATCTTTGGCTCTTGTAAGAAAGCCTGAAGCTGTATAGTTTGATTAACATGGAAGTGTGACAGCCCTTTTGATAGAAACGGAGAGCCAGTCCTCAAGACAACTATTCTTATGAATTTGTAAGTAATGTTTTATAATGGCAAATTACTTGGAGATCACAGACTCTCTGTAGTACGGTGATAGCGGTTAGAAAGGCTGTCTATAAAGAGAGGAATTGGAGTTCAGACTTTTACATGGGCTCAAAAAACCCTTAATTTGTTGGAGGAGCACTGTATTTAAGTTCCAAACAGGTGAAAGGGTACGGCCTTGGCAGGGCCACCCTTTTTGCTCCTTCTAGGAGTTATTTAAAAACTGGTAGTGTAACAATATATACCTGTGAGTACTCTACTGTAAGCCGCAATGGTGGCCAGGTGAACCTTGAATACATTAAGATGTTATCTAGTAAGGAGGATTTAGTGATGGATGAAGGCACTTTAGACCAGTGGCTCGCTGGGAAACAGCTCCCAAAGTTGAGTTCAGATAGCCTAGTATTGCTCACCTAAGATATAACGGGGAGTGAAATCCTCACTGCCCGTAATAAAGTCAAGAATGGGAAAGCTGCTGGGCCGGACGCAATCGCTGATGAGATTTATGTTTTACTGACAGACGAAGTTATCCCTACCTGGTTGAAGCTATTTAATGAAATTCTGAGAGGTATCTCCCCTTCAACAGATTCATGGAGTGAGACTGTCATTTCGCTAATCTTGAAGCCCGGGAAAGATCCAACTCAGAGGCAGTCTTATCGGCCAATATCATTATTGAACTGCGACAACAAGATGTTCGCTGGGGTACTAAATGCCTGTCTTTGTAAGATAGTGGGACCGATAATTGATGAAGATCAAAAGGGTTTCCTTCCGAGGAGGCAGATGAAGGATCTGGTGTTCAGTCTAATTGGCTCAATATTGTATTGTATTGTAATTGCATTTATATAGCGCTTACTACCCCTGACGAGGCGTCGAAACGCTTTTTTGGCGGGTAGCACACTACTCCAGTACCCATAGAGGATTAGTGTTGAATTAGTATAGTGAAACATGCAAGTACATTTTAAGTGGTGAATAGGTTAGTCAGTTATTTGGATTTGGAATGATAGCAGAAGGATAGAGGAGGACAAAGGTTTGTATTTATTAATCGCTTGTTGACGCACGTTATTCAGGAAGCCTATAAA
The DNA here is from genome assembly GCF_964261635.1 of Lissotriton helveticus. NCBI lineage: Eukaryota > Metazoa > Chordata > Amphibia > Caudata > Salamandridae > Lissotriton > Lissotriton helveticus. Next base: position 724,271,581 of record NC_136065.1, read on the forward strand.
GGATTAGTGGTGAATTAATATGGTGAAATAGGAGGTAATTTCAGTGGTGGATATTAGTCTGTTACTTGGAGTGAGAAGGATAGCGGATGGATAAAAGGGGAAAAAAGATTTGCATTCATATAGCACTTGTTACCCCTGATGGGTGTTGAAGCGCTTTTCTAGCGAGTAGCACGCCATTCCGGAACCCATAAAGGATTAGTGTTGAAAATTAGTATAGTATAAATATGAAGGAATTGGAGTAATAGATATGTTATTCAGTTATTTGGGCAGTATATTAGTATAATTGAATATGGAATTTGAGAAGTGAACATGTTAGTCTTAATTTTGATTGAAAAGGATAGTGGGTGTAAAAGTGAGGATTTTTTTTTTTAGGTCTTAGCAGTAGGAAGTGGCTTTTGGATGAGTAAAAAGGAGTTTTGGAGTGGAAGAGTCAGAGGGAAGAGTTTAGAAAGGTTTGTTTTAGTGGATCGGTGTAGTAAAAAGATGTAACAGATGATGCAAGGAGGGGTAGAGCAGGAGAGAGTCTAGAAAGTTATTTTGGCGATCACAGTAGTGGCATGGGGTTTGAGATAAATGAGTGGTTGCAGAGGACATATTGATAGATGTATAGTGCATTGGAAGGAGTAGTAATAAGACGTTTGAGATGAGTCAGTAGGTTGGGCTAGAAGACATATTGAGCGATGTATAGGCTGAGAAATAGGGTAGTGCATTGGAAATGCTAAATTAGAAGAAAGTGATAAATATATAGATCCATAAGTACATTGAAAGTATATAGATACATAAAGGAAGTATATTTAGATTAAATATATTGATAGAGGCACAGGATGAGAAATAGGGTAGTGCATTGGATGTGCTTTTTCAGGAGAAAAGTAACAGGCACACAGATCCAAGTACATGGAAGATACATAGATGCACAATGCTCTGTTTGTGGATGGTGTGGGCTGGGTATTGCTAAATTAGAAAAAGGGCAGCATTTCTGGCCTTAGTCCCGAACAGGCTCAAACGGGCAACGGCGCAGAGCAGGAATATCGCCACAGAAATATCGTCTGGAAGAATTATCAACAAAAATATAGATGACAAGAATATTGACTGACCGGTAAGAAATATCGTTTACAAAAATATTTATTAATAATGTTATGCATTTTAGTGTTTTTAATAAGAATTGTCATTTTATTATTATATGTTTTAGAATTGTTCTAGTTATAAATTTATTTTAAGTTTAATTTTGCGTAATTAGTTCCGTAGCGGGTTGTGGGTTAATAGGGGAACAGGGTGGGAAGTAATTTAATTATATAAAATCAATTGAATAATTAATGTGTTAATTTATTAATTTATTAATTAGTAATTAATGGTTTATTTTTAATTAATACATTAATAATTAATTATGTTAATTGTTTAATTGCAAAAGCCTTCGAGTTAACTGGCACTACCTGAATAGAGTATTGAAGGCTTTTGGATGCCCTCTGTCACCTATTCTCTTTGATTTAAACAGTGAGCCTTTGGCCCAATGTTTAAGGCAGAATAAAAAGATCTATCCTTTTGTTGTAAATGGCTTTACAAGGAAGCTAGCTCTGTATGCTGACCATTTGATTACATAATCATCCAACGTCAATCAAACCTTACCAGAATTATTCACTGAAGTACAGGCCTTTGGGAAACTGGCTGGGTAGGAGGTTAATGACAAGACTGAAGTTATGGTTTGGAACATGGCAGTTCAGGGGGTAAAGCCATCTAAGGAGATAAGATATCTTGGTGTAACCATAACTCAGGAGCTTAGAGAAATCCCTAAAACAAACCTGGTTAAAGTCTCTAAGGAGGTGGATGCGTTACTGAAAAGATGGTAGAATCGTCCGCTTACGCACTTTGGGTGTATTAATCTGATTAAAATGTGGGTCCTCATAAAGTATGCTTGCCTATTTTATAATAGCCCGTTGGGAAGGATTTCTGCTTCTGTATGGGTGGGCAAGGGGGATCAGGCTGTCCTGGAAGAAACTAAGACGTAAACTTTCAGACGGCAGCCTGGGCCTACCTGATCTCTTCTTGTACTGTTGGGCATACCAATTAAAGAACTGCAGGATGTTACTTCTTAGGCCAGACAGCACTCTAATTGGCAGCATGTTTAAGGCTATGTCTATGGACAGCTGAGGAGGGTTTGTGTACAAATTTAGCGCCCCAAAAACTTAAAAAAGAGTCCAGCTGAAGTACGTACCTGCGGCGGCCACGCTGTGGTTTGACTGCTGTTCTTGTTTGGGTTTATCCTACTACAGTGAAAGGCCCCCGTGTGAGACTCTCCGGGAACACCAGAGTGCTTCATGGACGCTTTAGTTAAGCCATTAAAAGATGCGGGTGTTGCACGCTGGACGGATATAGTAGACTGAGATAAATGTTTATCATGGGATACCTGGAAAAATGTAACCAGTGGTGCATTATCCAGATTCAAATATCAAATTTCAATGTGGTGTAAGAACCAACAGTGGCACCCCCTGGAGGAGAACTTAATGGAGGATGATTTGCAAGATCAAAATCTTGAAAAAGATGGAATTAGCACTTTGGTGCAATTATCTCCTTGCTGTAGCAGACAGAAAGTTGGAACAGCTTTACTTGGTCTGGGAGAAATATGTGCCTAATGAGGAGCTGAAAAACTTATGGCAAGTATCTTTAGAAATGCTTTACCCGTTGATCAAATCTGCTGCACTAAGGATAAACCACTTTTTCACACTCCAGAGGATATACTGGTCCCCACTTAAACTCTCCAAAGTAAGGGGCGGTGGAGAAGCAAAATGTATGAGATGTGGTGCCCTTAAGGTGGATGACATCCACATGTTCGCCACATGTCCCCTGTGAAAGGAGTTCTGGGGCAAAGTGGGTAAGACCTTGTTAGACTTCCTGGGTAAAGACGTAGATGTAAGCCCGTCTGTAATTTTATTTGGTATTGTCTGGTTGCCTGAGGGGGTGGAAGGCCTTTCTGGGTAGTGTTTTATTTGATCCTCTTGGAAAGAAAATAGATCTGTAAGAACTGGCGCCAGGCGGCACCACCTATATGAAGAGGTTGGGAGAATTCAGTAAGATTTCAGGGATTTAGATCAAAAATGTAATGCCTATAGGGAAAGAACTGAGCTTGGGCTATTCTGGAAGCTCTTCGATCCTCAATAGTGGGGACTGGTTAGAATAGTGCGTCGAATGAATATACCTCTCGGTCTGCTCATGATGGGTTGTGCAGGTTGGCTCTTGTAAGAACATCAGCTGAGACTGGACCCCCAAGTTATGAGCAGCAAGAGCAGACTAGACTGAGAGGTTGCTTATTCTACGGAGGTTATAGGAGGACATAAAAAATGATGTAATCCAGTAAGTGAGATAGGTACGTTAGTTCAGTGGTTCTCAGTTCGATTGTCGATGAGACCTTGTGTTTTGCAACTGTGTTCCACTTTGTGCTGTGACGCTTGCGTGTGCCTGTTTTCTGGCTTCCTTGAGGATATCCATGTTTCTGTGTGGGAGAGAGAGGCGTCTAAAACCTAGTTACTTAGGACTCAGGCCACTAGGGAGGAAGTAGCTGTCTGTGTGGCAGACCTGTCCCCCTTGCATTGTCAGTAGGTCCTGCTCTGCTGGGAAGCTTATATTTGGTCCTTGAGAGATTACCAATAGCTCTGAAAACCAAGCCTGTTTGGCCCACTGTTGGGTTATGAGAATAAGGGTCATGTACGAGTGCCTTAACTTGTCCATTAGCATTTCCATATGTCCTGAGCTAGTTTAGACAACAGTTAAGACTTTGTTCCTCCCTGTTTGTTGATGAAGAACATTTTAGTGGTATTGTCAGTTTGGATACAGTGCAAGAAACACAGACTTGTGTTCTAAGAAATGTTTGTGTTTGACTGCCTCTGCCGGCCCCATAGGCCTCTGATATTGCAGTTCTGCACGATTTCCCCCATTCTTTGTGAGATGCATCCATGGAAATTGTCAATGTTGGAGTTGGTTGTTTTATAGAACTTCCTATGGTAACATTCTCTGTTCACCACTTAATCTCCTCCTGCGTCCTTTCTGGACAACCACTAGATTTACCCAACTCCCGGTGCTTTGTAACCATTTGTTGTGCAATCATTCCTGGATTGGTAGTATGTGTAGCCAGGCTTGTGGTATGGGTGGAATGCAGGATGCAATCATACAAATCAGTTTTGTCATTGTCCTCCCGGTCAGTCTGCCCCTTTTGGTTTAGACTAGCTTTGTCTGCTAGTGCCTTGATTCTTTTGTATACTGGGTTGGCCCTTGATGTTCGTGAATTTAGTGGCTCTTCCAAGAACACCTGCTCTTGTTCGGAATTGGAGAGGATGTCTCTAGGATAGCCAGGAATCTTAGTCTCTCTATTGTCTGTCACAGTTTTTAGGATCATGCCGACGTTGGCATTTTGAACACTTACCAGCCAGTCTTCTAGGCAGATGTGTATGCCCGGCCTCTGGTGTGGCAAATGCAAGAACAATTGATGGACAGATGCAGAACAATGTCATACATTCACCCCAGTACAGAGATCTGGGCCTAAATCCATCGTTTTTTGCTCACCATTCCAGTTTGGACCCAGCCATATGCAATCAGTCTTGACCTTGCGCCCAATGGGAACAGTCCAGCCCGAACTGCCAGGCCAGGTCCTCCCTGGACTGGAAACAAGCATCCTAGGACCGGTTTCGGGCGATTCGGGTGTGGCATGGCAACTTATGCTAGGCATTCCCTAAAAACCCTATGTGCCGGATTTTATACAAAAGGGTAACACTTTGTACTGGTAGAGAACCTGGCTTATGTCAAACCAGGTTTTACCCGTGCTTGTGATTCATTGGGACATGGGTAGGCATCCTTTAAGTCTATTGTGTCCATGTAATCCCCTCTTTAAAAAGGGATGTGACTTCTTTTAACATTGTCATTTTTAAACATTGAGTCTAGGATTGGTCTCAAGTATTGAACTTCACAAGTAAGTACGAGGAGTGTACCTCTTTTCAGACTTCTATTAGGGGAACTATTTCTATGTTTTTTTTGTGCTTTTACTTCTTTTCATAGTTGGAGTAACTCTACCCTGGAGTGGGACCTCTCCCTTGGTGGTATCAAAGAGCTTTTTTTGCTTAGTGCAGTAGCCATGCTTTATCATGTTTAGTATCCATTTGTCAAGAGTGTTTTGTTGTATACTTGTGTATTTATTTACTTTCTGAGCATTGTCTCATCTGCACTATAATGTATATATTTCACATTGTTCCTACAAAGCGAATTAAGGATTTGCGGAAACCAAGAGAAGTGTCTTGTAGTTATTTTTCACATTGTCCAGTAAGACTTGAATAATTCAATTACATTGTATACCTCAGAAGCATATGATAGGCATTAAAAAAGGTGTCCAACGGGACACATTGTTAAATTATAATGCACTCTTGTTTAGGTATACAGGCTGGCATCTCTTCCAGAGGGGGGACAACCCATAGCATAACCAGTTTTCCAGGAGGGGTGGCAGATTATGCTGGGCACAACCCCAAGGGTGTGCTCAGGGCTCCTTACAGGGAAAGAAGGCTTGCAACATTTTGCATTTGAGTAGTAGAGCAAGGTATCCTGGGATTGCTTGGTGGCTCCAGTAAGTTACTTGAAATGGGAAGGATTGACTTGAGGGAACAATTGCCCCCTTGGCTAGCGAGTCCTTCCCTTCCACAAATGTGAAGATGGCATAAAAGTGGCACCCCAGAGAGACAGTCCCCAGATCAGTACTGGACGGGAAAATTGACAGAATGACTGCCTTTCCATTCATTAGACCCAGCGAAGAATGAATGCACTAAAGACTGGACTGCACCTGCTACATCTGAGGGCAGTGCGTAATTTTGTCCTGTGGTGTTCAGTGCTCAGCACCGGTACTTAGTAAACACCAGCTCTTATGTCAGTTGACCACATGGGGTTGGGGGGGTGTTTCCTACTTTTAAAATTAGCACAACAGTTACTTCATAATTTAACATGAATTAAAAATAACATACCTGCTGTCGGAGCGATTTCTTTAGCTTTTAGTGGCATGGAAAAGGAGTGAGATGGTTAGTAGTTGTGCTTGGTACAGTCATTAGCGCTGGCAGGGGCAGTGTAATCTATTTTGGCCTCCTGGCGAGGGCCCTGGTACTTACATTTTTACAAATTAAGGGCTGCCTGAAGGACCCACAAAGAGGACTGTGCCTGCTGCCGCCTACTTGGGGGATAAAAGAGCACCAGTTGTGCCATGGAGGAAGAACGGACTCAAAAAGCTAGTTTGCTAGCCTCCATTTAAGCTTCAGGATCACCAAAAGCTAGAGAGCCCGGCACTCCAAGAGTCCAGCTGCCCAGCAACGCCTACTTGCTGCTGGATGCCAAAGTGCCTGCTGGGAGACAGAGTCCTGACCTTTCTGAGGTGTCCCTCAAGTCGGACGGTCCTGTAGCAGACTTCTAAGTGGACTCTATAACCAAAGAAAAGAATGTACTTACCTACAAGGAACGGTTGCGACTGCTGTAACCAGGAGGCCAGTTGGCCAGTGCAATTGGACCTGCACTGGACTACCCTGCTGTAACGTGGGAGCTCAAGTCATGAGGCTAGAGACAATTCCGGTTGCCCATGTATAACAAGGTGGCACCAGGACCACCTTTTGGCTGGACTGCCGTAAGGGAGAAAAAAGTGTACGGAGGACCTTTAGCCTACTGGATCTGAGAGGCAACTGTCTACCTGGACCTAAGAGGTCCCTGTGACAAACCTCCTCGACCCAGCATAGCCCATCCAAATAAAGAAAAGTACCCGTTCTCGCCAGTTGGCTACTAACTGCAAAACTGTTTACAATGATTTTTTGAATTTCTTGGAAAGATAACTAGTGATTCTTACCTTTGAAAAAATAATATCTTCAGTTCCCCTCTATAGTTTTGTCGTTTTGGTGTCTATTGTAATATAAAAAATACACTTTTTAAAATAAATTGGTGTTATATTGTCAGGGTGGTGTGTTTTGACTGATTTGATACTTCTAGATGCTTTACATTTACTCTTGACTGCTCTCTTCCAAGCTATTTAGGACTGAGCTAAAGGTTTTATTAAAGAAACCTAAGAACAATTGTTACTTACCTGTAAACGGTGGTTCTCCAGTATTTCATAGATTCACATGCTTGAATATTCGTCGAAGTGGGAGCCCCACAGTAAATAAAATAGCAATAAAACCAATCATATGTATAGTAAAACATAATTACATACATTCTAAAACCATAAATACTCATAAGTACCAAGGTTAGAATTAACAGGAATACATTAAAAGAAAAAAGCACTTTCATAGCATATCCAGGTCTTTATTCTAGTCCGAACTACAGCCAATCAGGCGCAAGCACCCCTCTAGAACCTTCTCCTCAGAGGCTCAGGCCCTCAGATTTTTGTAGCACAAGACTGACAAAAGTCTAGGAGGAGACGCGCGCCTCTGAGGGGAGATGGGTGGGTCGCATGTGAATCTATGAAAGAAACCAATACTGGAGAACCACCGTTTACAGGTAAGTAACAATTGTTCTTCTCCAGTATTGGGGTGTCTTTCATAGATTCACATACTTGAATAGAATAGTGAGCAATAATAGCTGACCGCAAGACAAAATAGCAGTGCATTAGCATAAAAATGCAATGAAAAGGACAATTCTGCCAGACATATCGTAAAAACCATACAGGCGGAGGGAAAGAAAGAGGCTCACCCTTTTTAAAAAGATTGCGAAGCACCGCTTGGCCGACTGCCGTATCCGCTTCGTTGATCGTCTCAAGACAGTAGTGCTTTGAGAAAGTATGCCTGCTGGACCACGTGGCTGCTCGACATTTAGTGAATCAGTACACTAACAAACAGGGCCGTATAGGATGACAACGCCCTGGTGGAATGAGCTCTCACTGTAGATTGAAGAGGCTTGCCGGCCATCTGATGACAGAATGAGATTGCTGAGGAAATCCAACGTGCAATAGTTAGCATGGTAACAGAACGCCCTTTGAGCATGCGCCCGTAAGCAACGAACAGTTGATCAGACCTACAAAAGGGCGCTGTCCTTTCAATGTAGAGTTTAAGGCATCTCTTAACGTCTAATGAATGCAAACGTTGCTGCACCGGAGATTGGGGATTAGCGAAGAAAGACTTTAAGAACACTGGTTCATTGAGGTGAAAATCAGTTGGCACCTGAGGCATGAATGCCGGGTTGGTGTGAAGCACAACAGTCAGATTTGAATTGAAGGAAAGGAGGCGTGGATATCACTCAAGCGACGAGAGAAGGTCAAGGCGAGAAGAAGGGCAACCTTCCAGGTCAAACATTTCAAATCCGCTTTATGGATGGGCTCAAAAGGCGCCTTCATCAATTGCGCCAAAACATTGAGACGCCAGGTAGGACGCCGCCGAATGGGCGGAAACATCCTGAACAGCCTCTTGAAAAACTGAGGAGATCCGCTGGAGGACGAAGTAGGATGGGTTCGCACTGTGAGAGAAGCAGCAGTTCCGAGAACCACGCTTGTCGAGGCCATCTGGGAGCGATCAGGAGAATGTGGCACGACTGTCTCCGCATTTTCCAAAACACTTGAGGAACCAGCGGGATCAGTGGAAAAGCGTAGGCGAATAGATTGCACCAGTCCATCAAAAGGGCATTCCCGCACGACCCTTGATGGGGAATCCAGCTTGCATAAGACTGGCATTTCCGGTTCACAGGTCTTGCGAAAAGATCCATGTTCGTGCTACCCCACAGCCGAAAGATGAAGTCCAGAGTCGGCTGATGCAACTCCCACTCGTGGGTCGAGGACACGGACCTGCTGAGGGAATTCGCTAGGATGTTGGAGATGCCTGGTAGGTGAACCGCGTTCAGGATAATTTGGTGACGGAGTGCCCAGTCCCAGATGCTCTGTGCCAGCTGAGAGAGGAGCAGTGACTTGGTGCCACCCTGTTTGTTTACATAGTGCATACTGGTGGTATTGTAGGTTTGAATGAGAACTGATTCTCCCTGAAGCAGAAGACGGAACGACTTGAGCGCAAGGAAAATGGCCATTAGTTCCAGTCTGTTGATGTGCCAGGAACGTTGAGACAGGGTCCACTTGTCCTTTATGGATAGCTCCTGAAGATGTGCGCCCCAACCTTCCAGGGAGGCATCCGTGGTAAGGACAAGCTCTGGAGCAATGGTTAGGAAAGAAGTACCGGCAGCGATGTGGGACGGTTGAGCCTACCAGTGGAGAGCGGACCTCATCCGAGCGGTCACCAGGGCCAAATCGTTGAGCCGGTGACCTGACGCCTCTGTTGGTCCAGTTCCTCCTGAATTAGGTGACTCTTGAGCGTGCAGTTTGGGATCAGGGAGATGCAGGAGGACGCCATCCCGAGAAATGATTTCAATACATGAACTGAAATGAACCCTTTTGAACAGAGGAGAGCCACTAGGCGTAGAATCCGCAGCTGACGTTCGTGAGACACAAATGCCTTCGCCAGCGAAGTATTCAGAGTGGCGCCTAGAAAGGTCCTGCAGGGAGCTGGATCGAACTGAGACTTCTCTGTGTTGGACAGACCGAGGGAGTGGAATAGAGTGACAGAATCGAGTGCCCAGAGACTCCTGATGACGAGATTGCGACTTGATGAGACAGTCATCCAGGTAGGGAAAGATTTGAACGCCCTTCAAACGTAGATGTGCCACCACCGGGGCCAGGACTTTCGTGAAGACGCGAGGGGCGGATCGAAGGCCGAAAAGCAGAACCTTGAATTGAAAATCTCTGCACCCTACCCAAAAGCGCAAGTACTTCCGGTGTCTTTGAAGTATCGGCACGTGGAAATAGGCGTCCTGGAGATCGATGATGGTCAGGAAGTTGCCCTTCGAGAGAAGGTGGAGAATTTCCGCGAGCATGAGGAAGGATTGGCACTTCAGGTACTGGTTTATGGCCCTTAAGTCGAGGATCGGACGCCCTTCGCCAGACTTCTTGAGGACTAGGAAAAAAAGGGAATAGAATCCCATCCCCTTCTGAGACTTGGGAACCACTCGATGGCACCTTTCTGAATCATGAGTCAAATTTGTTGAAAGAGCTCCTTGAGGTGAGCCGGAGGTGGACCAGTTGGGCGAGTGTTTGAAGGGAACTTGACAAACTCCAAAGCATGGCCTGTTGACACAACGTCCAGCACCTAACAGTCCGAAGTGATTCACGACCAATTGGAAAAGAAAAGGGAGATTCGACCTCGAACTTTGAGCGGGGAAGGCAAGTCATTGCTTCTTAGAAGCAGAGCCTCTGTAGGAAGACTTTCCTCTGTATGACTTGGGAGACTGTTGTCGATAGGACTGCTGTGACTGGGAGGAATATCTGATTTCCTTGACCGTCATAGCGGTACTGGTTGGATTCTCCGCGAAAAGAAGAGGTGCAGCGTCCGCGTGCACCATGAAAAGGTTGCTTGCAAAACTGCAAAGTGCCTAGAGCAAGAGCCGTCGGTGTCCTTTTTGATGGTTTGAAGTGAGTCTTCCACATGCTGGCCAAAGAGCGATTCACTGTCATAGGGCATGTCGAGGATTTTCACCTGAACCTCCTGGCGAAAAGAGGTGGAACGAAGCCAGCCCTGACGATGTAAAACAGCTGCCCCCCGCAAGCTGACAAAAATCAGTGCACGCAATGTCCACAGAGCAGTCGATAATCTCTGATGACGTTCTCTCTCCCTCCTGAAGAATCTTGAGAGCCTCTGCTCTGGAGGGCTCCGAAATGAGGTCGATAAAAGAAGACCTATCCGACCACATCTGGCGGTCGTAGCGACCCAGAATGGCCAGAGAATTTGCAGCCCTCACGGTGGTAGAAGCCATAGTGGAAAATGTTCGCCCAATGGCATCAAGACATCGTTCACGGTCAGGCGGTGCGGTAATAGAAGACAGATTCCTGGAACTGCGCTGTGCGGCCTAGGTGATCAAGGAATCGGGTTTAGGCTGCGCTAACCAGGCAAGCTGGAGAACCCTGGGCGCCCTATATTTGTTCTCCAAACGAGGAAGCAGCGCCGGAATAGAATTTGGCGTCTGCATCGGTTTGACACCCTCATTCCAGATAAAGTCAATTATGGGCACTACATGGACCTGTTTAAGAGGTTGACTTGAAATCATAAAGAAAACAGTCCTCATCCTTCAGAACCATAGGGAGTTTAAAGCGCAGCGCCGCTCGTTCCATAAGTTGGTGAAAACCAGCTATATCAACGGGGTGGAATCCCCTGGACCCGAAGGGGGCAGCGACGGTGTCTGGATCTGATCGTCCCAATCCGCCATGGTCCCATTATCATCATCAACTTCGCCGTCTTCCCGATCTGGGCGAACGTCATCATCCTCAAACAGTTGCCTGAATCCGAATAGATGGTGCAGATGGTGCCGATGGCGCAGATGGCACTGGCAGTGCAGTGGAGGAAGGAGCCGCTGTAGTTACAGGCACCGTAGGCTGAGGAGATCCATGGTGAGACGGTGGAAATAGTCTATTATAGTCCTCCAACATGTATTGAAGATTAGAAATGAGGGAGAGCGATATTAGTGCTGTGGGAACCGGAGTAGAAAGTTCCTCCTCATGGATGTAATGATCTCCCTGATCGTTCTCATAGTCCTGACATTTTATGACCAGCTCCGAAGGGCTTCGAGCTGCCCGAAATCTATCATCTTCCTCCTCATCCGAACCAGAGTCATGCTCCGAACCGGTGGCAAAAAGGAGATGGAGGCTGAGAGTGACGTGGAATCGGAAGTTGATCCAAAGACATGTCGATGTTGGAGAAGAGGGTCAACAGCAGGAGTCTCAGAACCGGATGATGAAATTGGCACCAGAGGCAATGATGCGAAGGTAGACGTCGAGGACAGTAACTCAGTCGACGGGACAACGACCGTCGACAAAGCCGTCAACGATGATGCCACCGCCGTCGACGGAGCCGCCGCCGACAGAGCACCCACCAACGAAGAGGCTCTCTTCACAGAAGGCGTCAACGAAGATCGACAGACGAGGCTCCCTTTTTTGACATCGATAAGATCGGAATAGTCGACGAGACAGATTTGAAGCTCACACACACACCATCGTAGACACGGACTACGTTGACGCAGCCGCCGTAGACGACCCGCTGGCACAAGTAGTCGTCACTCATCGTTAGAGAGATAGAGGCGGCAGATGTCGTCGGACAGACCGTCGATGCTCCCTTCGACGATTTAGCACGTTTATTAGTGGAAACATGCGTAGAAGGAGCCGTGGACGCCTGAGAGTCAGATCTCGAGGGCGTAGGCGTAGCAGGAAGGAGACACAGCAGGAGCCTTCTGGAGTTGAAGCTTCCTCTTCTTTAGGAATGGAGATGGCAAGTCCTGCACACTGCTACGCTTAGAAGTGGCTCTAGACACACCTGACCCAAGGCTTTCTGCATCAGAAAGAGGTGAATCCTTATCCTTCAACCTCTGCAACCACAGGAGGAGACGCCCCTCCCTGTCCTTAAAGGTCTTGGTTGAGAGAAAGTCCTGCAAATTTTACATTTGCCTACCTCATGCTCTGGATAGAGGCAGTAAATACACATCTTGTGAGGTTCCTCTGAGAAGAGCCGCAATTTCTCACAAGAAGCACATGGTCGAAACAGAATTCTTACTTGAAGACATCCCAAAAACTGTAGAAATCCACAAAGAAATTGAAAAAAAAAAACTGAGCAGAGCTCAGGGAGTCTCCCTTCACACGACGTGCGGTAGAAAATCTGAGGGCCTGAGCCTCTGAGAAGGTTCTAGAGGGGGGCTTGCCCCTGATTGGCTGTAGTTCGGACTAGCATAATGACATGGATATGCTATGAAAGTGCTTTTTTCTTTTAATGTATTCCTATGTATTAATGCTAACCTTGGTACTTCTGAGTATTTGTTTTAGAATGTATGTAATTATGCTTTTATATACATGTATGATTGGTTTTATTGCTATTTTATTTACCGTGGGGCTCCCACTCAGACGACGAGGAATATTCAAGCATGTGAATCTATGAAAGACACCCCAATACTGGAGAACTGGACCTGTTAAAGATTGTGGCATTAAGCAGCCCACACCAGACAAAACAAGACTAGCATGATGGGGAAAGATAAGACCCCTCCCAAACTTGACAATTGTACTAAAACTCTCCTGATGGGAGGTGATCAACAGGCACCAGAAATTGAGAAGCCTTTGACCTTTTGCAAGACAAGCTGTAATACCAACATTATACTCCACGCCATACAGACCTCCAGTCTTGCCGTATTCAAAATTGCAGCAGTGGATGTGGCGCATCTACGTCAAGATCTCTGCAATACTGCTTTCTAGGTCACCGAAGCAGAAAGCCACAATTCTACACTGGAGAACAAAGTCACTACGGCAGACAAGCAAGAAGCTCGAGAACTATGCAACTGAAATAGTGGCTAGAGTTGAAAACACAGAAAGCGGTAAAAGGAGCAACAGTCTCCCCTTGATTCGTTTTCTGGAGGGACTCACCCAGAATTGTTCCTCGACTCATTGCTACACATCTTCATGCCGGTAGACTGACTACCCCCACACCCCGTTCCCGGGTAAACCGGCACCAAGCACCTTCTAGTGCCTCCCCTCTCAGTGCCTGCATCTTGAATTACAGAGAAAAAGACCTCATCCTTTGAGCAGCGAGGGAGCTCAATGGGATTAAATACGAGGTCCACAACATCCTTGTTTTCCCTCACTACACTCCCTTGTCCAAAAACAAAGTAAATCCGTCAAACAGGTGAAACAAAATGTAAGGGTGATGGGTCTTAAATATATGACCCAGGCTTTTTCAAGACAAAGCTTTGTTCTTGGACCACCCACATCAAGCTTTGATTTGGGTAGAAGAACCTCATCTCTCCCCCCCTCCCCCCCCCCCCCCCCCAAAAACCAAGAAGGAAAGAGGTTGGTTGCTTGCGGCTCATGGAGGAGTGGGGAGGGTTGAGCGATGGAGGATTGTTTTGGTCGTTGACGAAAGAAGCTGGGACCCAGGTGGCCACAACAGCCTCTAGAGACTACATTAACTCCGAAGATACTAACACTTTGGATGCAGAGGATTAAGAAAGACTGTCTTCTCGGTCCTAAAAGCTGATACGGGTTTGCACATAATAAGTTCAAGATAGAGCTCACCCTTAGTTGTGCTGATTTAAAATGTATTTACTTTTGTGAGAAAGTGGTTCTATATACACTGGACAATAATGAAGTACAGCGTGTATAGATTACACAAACTCCAAAGGTATAGCAGAAGGTTTTTTTTTTGGAGAGTTTTTAATAGCGCGAACTAGACCCGAACCGAAGCAGGTATCAGAGCGCTTTACATATAGCACCAGTTACGTTACAGGAGGACGGACACACATTCATTTCAGGCACGGGGAGATTAAGTGATTTGCCCAGAATCACAGGAGGATTTGGCGTCGTTACCGAGACTCGAACCCAGATCCCCAGGTCCGAGGTCGAGCGCCCTAGCCGTTCGGCCAACTCCTCTCCCCTAAAGTTTAAAGAGTGGTAGCTTGGTCGAGCAGTAAGGCAGTACCAGAGGGCAGTGCAAAGCCTTTGTTGTACGCACGCAGTCAGCAAAGGATTTCACACACTCAAAGACTGAACTCCAGGCCAATTTTTTTTATATCCAAAGATATGGTTGTTTTATTTTTAGAACCAACAGGCATAAAAATATACTTTGCTAGATCTGAGAACTCTCATGTAATTAGTTTGCAAGGAAGCAATAACATTGGTGAACACAATAGGTACAGGAGTTGCTGAAGGCAACTCAAATCTAGACACACTTTAGCATTGAGCTCAATGGATTGTTACCTTAAAAGTACAATTGATTACAGTACAGATTACTTTAGTAGTTCCAGGACTAGATCCTAGATTCAGTCCTCGGGTCTAAGCTGAAACCAGATTAGCAAAAACGTTTAGTTACTGTGGTGAATTTTCATGAATATAAAGCGGTTTTAAAAGTCCACACTTAGAAACTTTTCAATGACAATCTGGCAATGTTATTCAATGGGAGAAAATTCAGGTTGAAGGTAAAGTATGATCGCGTTACTTTTGTAATCCAGTACTGGGCTTCTAGGGCCATCACTGGGGTCTGAACTTAAAACAGGTAGGTAATTGCGTTTCAGTATTGCGTATGATTTTTAAAGAATATTTCAAGTTTTCAAAAGTAGACACTTGGAAGAATAAGCAGACAAGGGGTTCCTATGGAGAAAAGAATATGCTACTTACCAGTATGCATCTGTTCTTGGCATGTAGAGCTGCAGAGTTGTACATTTAGCAATAGATCGCCACCTTCTTTGAAGAAGTCTTTGTAGTCACGAGATAGGTGACTCCTCCCGTGGACAATACTGCGCATGGTCATCGACTCCATCCTCAGATTGTTTTTTTCCGCCACTGGGTTCGGATGAAAGTTTTCCGCTCCGGCTAGAAAAGACTTTTTCGGCATTTTCGAAACGTAAGGTTCAGTACTGGGCTGCAAGGTACAGTACTGGCTTCTCGCCTGCTTGGGAGTACTTCGGAATTTTATGTGAAAATTTGCAGTTTTCAAAAACTTCACTTAAAAATGTTATCCAATGGCAGGCAAGTGAGTTACCGGTTTCCAGGTGAGTACTTGGCTGGGGAAGTTAAGGTCCCGGGTAGAGACTCAGGGGTCCACCAGGGTCAGGTAAGTACAGTCGGTTCCACCCCAGCAGCGCAGGGCCGGGTGCAGAGGTAGGTAGGCCCAATGATATCCAATGGGGGCCTTCGGTTGGTGGCTGCTGGCTAGCAGGCCCCGCGGCTGTGGGAGCTGGGCTCCTGGACACTTGCTCAGGGCAAGGGGGGGGGAAGTAGGGTAGGACAAAGGTGGCACAGCCAGCGGCACTCGGGTGGCTGGGTGCAGGGTGCTCTTGAGCCGTCGGGCGCTCAATGTTATCCAATGGGAAAGGTCAAAAAGGAACAAAGGCTGCAGGCTCGGGGACGGAAATTCTCCAGGGGCGACCAGCACTTCGAGAGGCAAGTTGGGATCTTGGAGCACAGGTAGGTACCCCAAAGGGAAGCACAGGGGGCTGTAAGGTGCAGGGGTGTCTTTGGGGGTCGGAAAAGCTTACCCTCGGCTGGTCGCGGTTGGGGTGGCCCCTGGTTCTGAGTCTGCAGGCGTCGGCTGGTTCATCGAGGAGGGTCTTTGGGCACTGGACTTCGGGTCCCAGTCGCCGGGGGGATGTCCTCGTTGTCTTGGTTTGGTAGGGCCCGGCCCGGGCTCGGCAGGTGCAGAGTGGGCTGGTCCGGAGCTTCCTGGTTGACACCAGGTGGGTTGTTGCAGCAGAGCCTCTGCTGATGGGAGTCCCAGTCTTTAACCACATGGCTGCTATTGACATTCCTCTCCTGTGCTGGACAGTAAGAGGAATGGGTGTGGTCAAACGAGCACCGTGCATCATGACGAGCTGAGCTCGTCATGAGCATGGAAGGGGTTAAGAGGGTCAAGTCAGGCAGGTCCTCTGGGTGTCCCAAGGTCATTGTCCGCAAGAGTCGCTGGGATTTGGCAGGAGCAGGTTCCAGGATCGACAGGCCGGTAGGGCTGGGGCCAAGTCAGTTGTTGTCGTCCTGTTAGCAGCTGCACGGCGGGTCTTCTTCTTGATCTTCTTTCTTCTTTTTGTATCGGGATCTGAGGAAGGAAGGTTCAGGGAGTCCCTAAATACTGAATTTAGGGGCGTTACAGGTAGGGCAAGGACAGGGACCAATGGGTCCCTGTCCTGGGGCAAGTACACCCCCTGGTCTGCTCCTCTCCTGTGGGAGGGAGGCAGGAGCCTAGCTGGGATTGGGCAGGGCTCCCCATCTACAAGATGGCCGGAGCCCGGGGTCGTGCTTCACCTCTACTCCCTCACCTGAGGGGTGGGGCTGGCACAGGCTGGCACCCCCCTTCCTGACTTAGTTTTTCCCGCCAGTCTTCCCGCCAGAGTGGGGGTTAGAACTGGTGGGGGCCAGTTGCTGGGTACAGCAAATGGTCTGGAGAAATTCACAGAGGTGGCATGCCTTTGAAACCTCCCCCTGCCCATCCTGGGGGAGGAGACCGAGCACCTTGCCCAGGATATGCATTGTTGCAGGCCCAGGAGAGCGGGGGGGCTCTCCACCCAGGGGTCCAGCAACTTGTCTGCTGTGTGGTAGCCTTTGCAGCCACTCAGCCCAGACGTGGATGGTAGGTTAGGTTTTCAGAGGGTATCTCTAAGATGCCCTATGGTGCATTGTACATTAAATCCCACACTGGCATCAGTGCGGGTTTAATGTGCTTGTTACCAAACTTGTCAGTCTTCAGTGTAGCCAT
The DNA here is from genome assembly GCF_964261635.1 of Lissotriton helveticus. Taxonomy (NCBI): domain Eukaryota; kingdom Metazoa; phylum Chordata; class Amphibia; order Caudata; family Salamandridae; genus Lissotriton; species Lissotriton helveticus. The sequence continues at coordinate 724,288,830 of NC_136065.1, forward strand.
TATGGTGCTGTGGAGTTCGTAATGACAACCTCCCAGCACCATATACTCTTAATGGCATCACTGCACTTAGTGCCCAGGAATAGCGCTGGGTACTGTAGGGGCACAGGGCTCATGCACCTGTGCCCACACCTCTGGCATAGGGCACCCAGCTAGAGGGGTGACTAAGTATGCTAGGGCAGTGGGTTCTGTGGGCATGGCACACAGGGATGTGTGCCATGTTGACTCTTGGTTTAGATCTGTACTTAGGCACTCAGCCTGCAAATGCCGTGTGTGGGTGGCAGGGTACAGGGCCCCTGAGGGTGGCACAATAAGTGTGGCAGCCCTCAGGGGTCTTCTCTGGTTACCATGCCCTGGGTACCATTTACTAGGGGCTGACAGGTGGCCAGATATGCCAATTGTGTTTTTAGTTTCAGCACAGTTTTAGGGAAGAAGGAATATGCTACTTACCAGTATGCATCTGTTCTTGGCATAGAGGGCTGCAGAGTGGTACATTTATGAATAGATCGCCATCTGGTGTTGGGCTCGGATGATTGCACTTTTTTTTCTTCTGGAGAAGTCTTTGTCGTCATAGATGACTCCTCCTCTTGGTGTTAGTGCGCATGGGCATCGGCTCCATCCTTAGATTGTTTTGCCATAGTAGGGTTAGATGGAGTAGTGTAGTATAATACATAAAGATATGCCCATGTAAATGTATCTAAATAAGATAATGTTGGGACAGACACAGGTTTCCGGGGAGGCAGGGAGGGCATGTACCACTCTGCAGCCCTCTATGCCAAGAACAGATGCATACTGGTAAGTAGCATATTCCGTTCGAGGCATATGGGCTGCAGATGGTACATTCATGAATAGATTGTACAGCAGTTACCTCCCTAGCGGTGGTCACCAGTGTCTGTCGCAACTGTTTGAAATAGAGTTTTTAATACAGCTTGGCCCACTCTGGCTTGTTGTGTAGCCTGTACATCAACACAGTAGTGCTTTGTGAATGTATATGGTGTAGACCAAGTTGCTGCTCTACATATGTCATCTAGGGGAATGTTCCCTAAGAATGCCATAGATGCTCCTAGCTTTCGTGTAGAATGAGCTCTAGGAGGAACAGTTAATGTTCTCTTTGCTTTAATGTAACATATCTGTATACATCTTACAATCCATCTAGCGATGCCTGCTTTAGAGATAGGATTGCCCTTATGTGTTGGGGAAAATGCTACAAATAGTTGTTTAGTTTTCCTGAAGTTTTGTGTCCTTTCTATGTAGTACAAAATGGCTCTTTTGACATCTAGTGTATGTAGAGCCCTTTCTGCTACCGTCTGTGGCTTTGGAAAAAAGACTGGTAGCTCCACTGGCTAGTGGATGTGAAATGCTGAAATTACTTTAGGCAAGAACTTTGGGTTTGTTCTAAGAACCACTTTATTCTGGTGTAACTGTAGGAATGGTTCTTGTATTGTCAATGCCTGTAATTCACTTACTCTCCTGAGTGAGGTAATGGCTATAAGGAACGCCACCTTCCATGTAAGGAATTGTATCTCGCACCTATGCATAGGTTCGAAAGGTGGTCCCATTAGTCTGGTGAGTACTACGTTGAGGTTCCAGACCGGGGAAGGTGGTAATCTTGGTGGAATGACTCTTAAGGCCTTCCATGAAGGCTTTTATCGCTGGCACTCTGAACAGTGATATATGCTGCCTGTTTTGTAGGTACGCTGCTAAATGTACTCTGATAGATGTGTATGCGAGATTACATTGCTGTAAGTGTAGTAAGTAGCAAATAATCTCCCTTGTTGATACGTCCAGAGGGTTGATATTATTAGTAGTACAGTGTATAGCAAACCTCTTCCACTTAGCTGCATAGCATGCTCTGGTGGTGGGACGTCTCGCTTGTTTAATTATCTCCATGTAATTTGGGGGTAGATCTAAGTACCCAAATTCTAGGATTTCAGGAGCCAGATCGCTAGGTTCAGTTGTGTGGGATCTGGGTGCATTATTTCTCCATGGTTCTGTGTAAGGTGCATGGGTAGAATTCTTAGCTTTTGATGTGGCACTTGTGAGAGTTGCAGGAGCGTGGTGAACCACGGTTGTCTTGCCCACGTGGGTGCTACTAGTATCATGGTCATTGAGTGTTGTTGCAGCTTCCTGACCACTAATGGGATTAGTGGGAGAGGGGGAAAAGCGTATGCAAATTTGTTGGACCAATTTATCCATAACGCATTGCCCTGCGACAGGTGGTGTGGGTACCTGGACGCGAAGCTTTGGCATTTTGCGTTCTGATGAGTGGCAAAGAGGTCTATCTCTGGCTGTCCCCATCTTTGGAAGAATGGCTGCAGTATTTGTTGGTGCAGTTCCCATTCGTGTATTTGTTCCGACTGTCTGCTTAAGATGTCTGCTATCTGGTTTTGGACTCCTGATAGGTGTTCGGCTAACAGATAGATGTTTTGAGGAATGGCCCATCTCCAGATTTCCTGTGCTAGTCCGGATAGTTGGAGAGAGTGCGTCCCCCCCTGTTTTTGAATATAATACATTGCTGTCATGTTGTCTGTTCTGATCAGGACTGCTTTGTTGGCAACATGTATTTGGAAGGCTTTCAATGCTAGAAACACTGCTAGTAGTTCTAGATGATTGATGTGCAGTCTTTTTTCCAGCACACTCCACCTTCCTTGTACTGTGTATTTCTCCATATGTGCTCCCCATCCTGTGAGCGATGCGTCCGCTGTTATTGTCACCTGTGGAATCGGTTCTAGGAACGACCGCCCCTTGGCAATGTTTGTTGTGTTCCACCACTTCAGAGAGCGGTGTGTGCGGTCGTCTACCAACACCAGATCTGTAATCTGTCCTTGAGCCTGATTCCACTGTGTCGCTAAGCATTCTTGTAGCGGACGCATTTGTAGTTTGGCATATGGTATTAGCAGTATGCAGGATGACATCATCCCTAATAGCTGCATGAACACTCTTGCTGGTAGTGAGTGTTGTGGCTGGAATCTTTGAATGATTGTAAGCATTGTTTGGATTCTGACTGGATTGGGGTATACTTTGGCTTTTTCTGTGTCTATAGTAGCCCCCAGATATTGTTGAACCTTGCTTGGTTGTAGGTGTGACTTTGTGTAGTTCACTGTGAACCCTAGCTGGTGTAGTAGCTGAATTGTCTTTTGTGTGTTTTGAAGACATTCCTCTTGTGACTTGGCCTTTATTAGCCAGTCGTCCAAGTATGGGAAGACATGTATTTGTTGTCTTCTTAGGTGAGCTGCCACCACTGCCAGGCATTTTGTGAACACCCTTGGTGCCGTTGTGACACCAAACGGAAGGACTTTGAACTGATAATGTTGTCCTTCTACCACAAACCTGAGGTATTTCCTGTGGGCTTTGTGAATTGGGATATGAAAGTAAGCGTCTTTTAGATCCAGTGTAGAAAGAAAGTCCCCTTTCTTCAGTAAAGGAAGTACTTGTTGGAGCGTGACCATGTGGAAATGTTCCGAATTTATGTATGCGTTGAGAGGTCTCAGGTCCAGTATTGGCCTTAGAGACCCGTCCTTTTTGGGAATTAGGAAGTATAGGGAGTATACTCCTGTTCCTTGTTGGTGCTGTGGAACCTTCTCTATGGCATGCTTTTCTAGTAGGGATAGTACTTCTTGTTTTAACAGTGTCAGGTGATCTTGTTTCATTGGACGCTGTTTGGGGGGGATGTTTGGTGGGGTAGATGTGAGTTCCAGGCAATAACCATGTTGGATAATTTGTCTCACCCACCTGTCTGATGTGATGTTTTCCCAGACAGGTAGGAACCGTGATAGGCGTCCCCCGGTGTTATATGGTCTGGGGGGAGCTGTATGAAGTCACTGCTTTGGGGTTGGAGAGTTGCGGTTGTTGTGGTTTCCGCGACCTCTACCCTTGTTGTTGTTACCTCTGTAACTACCTCTAGAATTACCTCTGGGTGATGTAGGTGTAAAAGAGGTTTGTTGCTGGCTTGTACCTGTATTTTTGGATCCTACTCTATAGGTGGACCTACGAAAGGAACCTCTGTGTCGGCTGTTGCAATGCTCCCATTGATTTAGCCGTTTCCGTATCCTTTTTCATCTTTTCTAAGGCCTCATCTGTCCCTGTGCCGAAAAGTGTTTTCTCATCAAAAGGTTGGTTCAGTAATGATGTTTGTACCTCTTGTTTGAACCCTGAAACCCTGAGCCATGCATGTCTCCTTAACATGATGCTTGTGTTTATAGATCTTGCTGCAGTGTCTGCCGCGTCTAGGGCGCACTTGATTGAAGTGTTAGTAATTAACTTCCCTTCCTGTATGAGTTGATCTGCTCTCTTTTGATGTTCGTTAGGGAGATGTGTGATGAGTTTTTCTAACTCATCATAATGCGCTCTGTCATACCTTGCAAGTAGTGCTTGTGTATTAGCTATGCGCCAGCTGTTTGCCGCTTGAGATGCTACTCTCTTACCAGAGGCATCTATTAGCTTAGACTCTTTGTCAGGAGGTGGAGCTTCTCCTGTAGATAAAGAGTTTGCTCTCTTACGAGCGTTTGTGACTACTAGTGAGTCTAGAGGAATTTGCCCTTTAATGAATATTGGGTCTTTTGGAGCTGCTCTATATTTATCAATCCTTGGGTTCAGTACCCTAGCCCTCACCGGGTCTTTGAATATTTCTGATGTGTGAGTGAGAAGGCCCTTAAGCATTGGTAGTGTTCCTGATGTTCTTTGTGTAGTAGGTAGTGTTTCTAATAAGAAATCCTCTATTTGAGGTTCTGCATGTAGTTCTACCTTGTGGTATTTTGCTGCTCTATTAATGAGTTGCGCAAAACCAGTATTATCATCAGGAGGTGAAGGTTTTGAAGGATACAGTTCAGGGTCGTTATCGTTATCTGACCCTACATTGTACTCTTCCCATGGGTCTGCCTCCTCTGGGATTGTGTCTTCATCATCCCCAGGATGTTCTCCCTCCCCTGTGTCACTTTCTACATCTGTTGTAGGTGTAGATGGTCGTGTGGGAGGAATATTTGGCCTATTGTGAGGAAGAGGAGAAGAGGGTGTGTCTCTAGGTTTTGGAGAATGGGGAGGAGTTTTATTTGTCCCCATTGTTCTCTTCTTCGGATGAGTCCTGTCGTCCGACTGTTCATTCTTCCTCTTTTTAGGTAGTTCTGTGACTACCTTGCCAGTTTGTGGATCAATAAACAGAGTCTTTTGTTTAGGATCTGTTTTATATTCCTGTGTCGGTACCGCAGTTTTCGGGTCCGAAAGGTGTTTTTTCTTCTGACTGTCCATTTGTGTTTTCGGCACCGAGATTTTATTCGGATCCGATGTTTTCGGTGTCGACGATGTCCCCGGTGTCGAGGGTGTTTGACGTCGAAACGTGTTTCGGTGTCGACATGGACTGTTTCGACTTCGAGCTTTCTTTGACATGTAGCTTCGGTGTCGATGTGGGTCGTCTATCGGAACCACCATGATGGGAGACCGAGTGTTTCGGTTTCGTTGCCGGGCCCGAAGGCAGGGCGTCGGAAACTTTTTTCGGTTGTCTGACCGGGCTCGAGGTCGACACCGTGCGGGGTCTGTTCTTTGGTAAAGGGACGTCGTCACTCACGGTTTGCTGGATGTCGATTTCCTCGACGTCGGACTCGTCCACTTCTGACCCCGCTTCGTCGACCTACTCTTCCTCCTGTTCTGGGTGCTGGTCCTCGAACAGCTCCGGGATTGCTTGTGACTGCATTCTCGATACCTCGTGTCTTCGGGCTCGACGGTTTCTAATCGTCGATTTTGAAGAAAATGCTGCACAGGCCTCACAGTCCCTGGATTCGTGTTCAGGGCACAAGCAGAGGTTGCACACTTCGTGTAGGTCCTTGTGTGGGAACTTAGCACCACACGTTGGACATTTTTTGAATGGAGTCCTTTCCATGGACTCCGGGCTGGACTACGTCGAGCTGGTCTTCTCGTAGTCGTCGTTCTTCGAAACGCGTCGAGATGGAATTGAAGTCGCGTTCGATAACAATACCGTCGAATTGGAAAGGGTTACGCGCCGAATATAACCGTCTTTATTGAAGTCGGTCCGGAGCGCTTCGATCCTCATCCGAACCCGATGGCGGAAAAAAACAATCTAAGGATGGAGCCGATGCCCTTGCGCACTAACACCAAGAGGAGGAGTCATCTATGACGACAAAGACTTCTCCAGAAGAAAAACAAGTGCAATCATCCGAGCCCAACACCAGATGGCGATCTATTCATAAATGTACCATCTGCAGCCCATATGCCTCGAACACACAGGCCCTGGGTACCTGGTTGGCAGGAACCCAGGACACACTCAGTCAAAACACATCAGCAGTTCAGAAAAAAGTGGGGGCATACCAAGGCAAGAAAGATGGCACTCTCACAACTTTGCTGTTAGTTAAGTGGGTTTGATGTTCAGGTAACAGATGCTACGGGTGGGAAGTGAGGAGTGATGGGTGAATGATTACAAAGTTTTGAGATTGTGTAGATATTGCACACAGCGCCACCACATGCAATTTTGTGGATTGAGCCCGTGATTTCCCTGTTTGCTGCCTCGATTCCTGCCCCCTGACTATTCCTGGTGGGGCTCCTCTAATTAAGACTCGCGGCCGACGCCGCTCCCGGTTTTCGCCGCAGGGGACTACAGCATCCATCAGCCCCTGCGTGGCTCAGCGACACCACATCACCAACGAGCGCCAGGAGGTGCATAAAACTCGCGGAGGCCCCACGCAGCGCGGGAAGCTTTTGTGGATTGAGCCTGTGATTTCCCTGTTTGCTGCCTCGATTCCTGCCCCCTGACTATTCCTGGTGGGGCTCCTCTAATTAAGACTCGCGGCGGACGCCGCTTCCGGTTTTCGCCGCAAGGGACTACAGCATCCATCAGCCCCTGCGTGGCGCAGCGACACTGCATCACCAACAAGCGCCAGGAGGCGCATACAACTCCGGGAGGCCCCACGCAGCGCGGGACGCGCGCTGGCGAAGCCCGGGCCAAGGGCGGGCACGTCTGTGCCTGGCTGGGCTGGGCCCTCTCTCTTTCATCTGGCTCTCCAAACACAACGCAGTAAGGCTTTGAAATTATAGAGACTTGAAATTTTGAACTAATTATACTTTTAAATAACGGTTAATCATTGCCAATTTGCTGCTAAGTGCTTCCTCTTTGTTGTCATTGATTGATTTAAATACCTGTATTAACTTTTTTTTTTTTTTTAATACCTTCTACCACTTGAAAGTAGTATGGGGAAGAGAAAATTACCAAGCCCAAACCCAAGTAGTGGAAAAAGGCCCCATGTTGAGACTCAGCAAACACCGCTAAGCTATCTAACTGGAGCAATGGGGGCGTTAGATAAGCAAATAAGCTCAGTAGTGGAATCCCTAGAGGCAACCTCGTCCCAATCAAATGAAGATGTGACTCACTTGGAGGCCTCATCTTCTCCAGGACAGATCCCTACATTAAAAAAGTCTGCTAACGGGTGTGTCCAACAAATGGATGACAACATTGACCCAAATGAGTCAGACCAACCATCCCAGCCCCTCCTAAAGAGGCAAGGGCCTTCTATATCTCCCAAAAATCCCGCCATTGATATCAATGCGCCACAAACCGATGTCATAATTAGTCTAGAAACCTCCCCATTGAAAACTAATTCCACTCATATCAGGAAAAAAAGAGGGCCAATAAAAACCCAAATAAAAGAGAGGGTAAGGGCCAGGAAAGCAGCTGATACACATCGCACAGAACCAAAGAATTTAGTGTTACTAATTGAGAGACTCGATCTATATCTTAGAGTCAGGTTAGACCAGATGGATCAAAGATTGACATCTATTGAAGAACACCTAGGTAAGGCTAAAAATCAACAGACTACAACTTCGATATTAACACACACTCGAAACAAACTGTCCCAATCCCCTTCAGACTTCCAATCATGTATCAAATGAGAAGAATAGACGTGTTCCTAACCCGCCCACTCTTGCTCAGAAAAATCATATATCCAGAAGGGGTGATCGGGTACACACAATAAGTTTAACTGACTCAGCACCCTCGACCTCCCACAACTCACCCCCTAACCCGGAAAAATATACTGATAAAAATAAAAATGCGGATAGGACAATCATGGCCCCAAATGAACATCTTGACCTCCCCCCAGCAGCCACACCGTACATTATAGTACTGGCAAACGTCCTCAAGAAAGAACCTCTGGTAAGGGAAGGTTGAGAAACATTGAGAAATAAATCCCTAGATTGGTTGGGTAAGAAAACGGGCCTAACAGACCATCTGTTTAGAGAATTTAAAATGGGCAGAAGGGTAAAAAGCGTGGGTTCTCGAGGAGACACATTTACAGGTGACTCGATTGTGCTGACGTTCCGCTCACCCCACCTGGTAAATAGAGTGTTGCAACAGAGTGGAACAAGGGGTATTACTAGAGATGAAATAAACATCCTCCCACTAGGCTTTTTCTACCCCCCGGTAAAGGGGGTTATGGGAGCACTGGGGAATGCTAGAGAACCCTTAAACCAACACTACCCATATAGCATCCCTACAAGGAACAGATCTGAGATTTTTTCGGGACTAGACGAACTGGACTGACTCACTTCGCTCATCTTGGGTGAACTTCCTAATATCCCCTCAGAACAAGTCCCATCTCCAAACATTAGTGATCGTGTCTCACAGTCACTTCTGGTCCACCAAGAAAGTTGCCCACTGAAACCACGGAAAAATCAAGGTGAGATCCCCAACCCATGGGTATTTCGAAACTTAATGATCAAATAGACATTACCACCCAACTAACCCCCTTACAAGTAGTCAAATACAAACCAACAATAACTATACTTTACTGGAATATCGCCGGACTGTCCTCAAAGGCAAGCAATGACATCTGGCTTGATTTTTTCAAAATGTCAATGTCCTATGTTTCCAGGAGACTTGGACTACCGTAGAAACTCACATAGAATGGTACAAAACCTATTTCTCCCCTGCACAACCTTCGCCTTCTGGTAGAGCTATGGGCGGGTTATCCACTCACGTATCAAATTTGATGGTGACATCTGAAATCGGCATTATAAGATTCGAACGCAACTACCAAATACTAAGCGTTAGTTTGAACAAGGCCGATACACTCATAGTAAATTTCTATAATATGCCTGAGGGAGAACTGGCCACAATACGGCAGATTCACCTTTTAATACACAGTGTATCAGTAAAGGTCACAATAATATGGGGTGGTGACTTCAACCAACGTCTTTGTAAACAGTGATCAAAATATCTGTGGGATAATTGATGAAAATGATCTCCCGATAAATTATTTCTCTCATTCAGTAATAGGGAATGCCCTAAATACTCTTTGATCTAGATTTGGGCCTGGCAAACGAGATGAAAAATCCCTTAACCCCCATTGCCCCCACTTTTAATGGAAGAGGAATTTAAAGTACGATAGATTTTATTTTTATCTCCTGCACAGCTGAAAAACGTATTAATTCAGCGACCCATGACATCACAATAAGCGATCATTACCCAAATAGTATCACCTTGACTCTACTCCAGAAACACTTTACCCAAATTACAGAGAGTACCTTAGACCAAAATAGATTAACCTTGGACAGAATAAATGGCTAGGCACTTAAATGGGAGAAAGCCGACCCACTAGCTATAACTTCAATAGTAGTAAAAACAGCTAACTCTGCCATAGAAAAGTGCTTGGGCCTAGCCTCAAATGATGAGAAAGTCCTGAATAATTTTATGGTGATTACAAAATCGATAAAGGAAGCACTCTTTATTAAATCTAATAAATCTAGGTCAAATAAGAAAGGCTGGTTCAATAAAAGATGTAGAAGGAGTTATTCAATTTTGAAAAATGCACTACAAAAGCCAGTAAGAGACCTCCAAGAAGTTAAAATAGCTAGAAAGGAATACCACTCTGCCATAAAGGACAGAAAAATAGAACTCAAACGGGATCTTTGGGATCAAATCTGTAAAAGTAGCACCCAAAAAAACAGCGCTGCCTTTTGGGCCATTGTCAAATCTCCTTTTCTCGTAGATGAAAGATTCCCCTAAAATTGACATAGCTATAGATGAAAGCCTGGGTTGAGTATTTTAGTAAGATATTTGCAAAGGACAAGGTCCCAGGGCACAGTCAGGGAGAAATCCTTTCCGAGCAACATACTTCTGTATATCCCATACTTCTAGATATCACACATGGCGAAGTAGACCTGGCATTAAAAGCCAGTAAAAATGGGAAGGCCCCAGGCCCGGATGGGGTACCAATCGACTTCTTTAAATCCAATTTAGATCTGTGGACTCCAATATTAACCAGGGTCCTCCAGGCCTCTTGTTCAAGGGCTCCTGGAATCATGGTCAAAGTTGATTTTAGTAACCATTTTTAAAAAAGGGGACCGCCAATTAACATCATGCTATCGCCCAATCTCCCTGCTGGACTCCTTAGGTAAAGTTGCGGGTCGACTTATTCTCGAGCGCCTCCAGCAGTGGGCGGACGATAGCGGGATCCTATCTGATTTACAGTATGGTTTTCGAGAGGAGTTAGGGACCACCGAACAGGCACTCAATCTTACCTTGCTGATATTCAAATATGTCAGCGCAAAAGGCGGGGCACTTATGGTATATGTTGACTTGTCTGTTGCCTTTGATTGCGTAAGCCACGCACAACTCTGGTCAGTCCTTGCGGAAATGGGGTAGAGCAGAGGCTTGTAAATTTCTTGCGTGAATTATATTCTAATGCCACAGCTAGAGTACGGTACGGGACGAACGGCGAGCTAACCGCACCGTTCGGCGTGGAGCGGGGGGTTAGACAGGGCTGCGTCCTGGCACCCTTCCTCTTCACAATTTATACCAATGGCTTAGAGCGGGCCATACATCAACGGTCGCCCTGTCCCGGCCCTGCTCTACGCAGACGATGCAGTGATACTGGCCCGTACTCCCGTCGAATTGCAAAGAGCCCTCGATAGATACGCCTCTTTCATGGCCAACCTAGATCTAAACATCAATATTAAAAAGACTTGTCATGTCTTCAGGAACTAGAAAGAAAGGAACAAAAGGCATCTTCCTAAAAAAACGAAAAACTCTAGTATACAGGAAAAATACCCATACTTAGGGATCACTGTTGATCATAAAACTAGCTGGAAACCAGCCAGAGTCCAGAAAGCTTCTCTTTATGAGAGCCACTTCCGCTCTGGTAAATTTTGCCAGAAGACTGGGCAGAAGGCCACCCGTCGAATTAATAACAATATATAAAGCCAAATGTATCACCGTGGCGACATACGGGGCCGGCGTGTGGGGCTATGAAAATACAGCTGCCCTACAAATAGTTGAGAACAGATTCTTGAGATATCTTCTGGCCCTCCCTCGGAGCAGTCCAACGTTCTCATGCCACTTGGAACTAGGCCTATCTTGAAGATATTAAAATACAACCGCTTTTACTGTGGCATCGCATATGGACTTCCAATCGAACCACATTCTCCCAGGGGTTTATTATGGACTGTATCTCGCTGGAACAAGCAAAAAATATAGGTTGGTTGCGCTATATGTATTAGTTACTTACCTGTAATCCTAGTTCTCTTCCAGGGGTATACTCAAAGTCATAAGCACTAAATAGTCCCGCCCACGCGCGGGACCCCGGAGCAATAGCCAATAATATGCAGATATCTACATATATAAATACATATAAATACGCATAAAATAACCATATATATATATATATATATATATATATATATATATATATATATATAGATAATATACATATACAGCCCAATATAACCATACTAGGCTAAAAAAACTGCCACAATAGCCTGTAAAATCTTTACCTTTGCTAAATAAAGACATATAAAACACATGATAATGCAAAGAAGAAAACACTGCCTTGGTTTTCTTTGAAACACAACCTTTATTTTCAAAGGTAAAAAACAAGCAGGATCATAGAGGCAGCTTTAGCCTAGATAGGCTGCATTGTAACAGAAAAATCTGGCGACGTGCCATTAAGACCTCTGTGAGCCTCCAGGCTCCCATCATGCACCACAGGTGACAGTTCGGTCAGTTCTTTTGGACGGCGTATAACAGTGTGATAACTGCATGGGTAACATGTAAAATAGACAGTTCTGGTATTCGCCCGGGGAGGCGGGTGGGTGTGCTTATGACTGATGAGTATACCCCTGGAAGAGAACTAGGATTACAGGTAAGTAATCCTTCTCTTCCAGGGGATACTCATCAATAGTCATAAGCACTGAATAGAGTAGCAAGCCCATCCCATACCCTTCGGACGAATACCAGACTCTCTAAACGGTACACTCATATAGATATTACCCAAACAAATTCCTCAGGGATGCCTGACCAACTTGGGCATCTGCCTGAGTATCAGAATCAAGGCAATAATGGCGAGAAAAGGTGTGAACCGAACGCCATGAGGCAGCCTTACAAATTTCATGAACAGGAAATTTAAGCATTGCTATAGTAGCAGCCTTTCCTCTAGTGGAGTGTCCTCTCGGTCTACCCGGGAGCTGTTTTCGTGCCAACTGATAACATAACAAAATGCATGACACAATCCATCTAGAAATGTACCTCTTGGATGCAGGTAAGCCCGTATTCAGAGGACCGTAGTTCACAAACAGATGATCAGTCTTTCTAACACTCTTAGTTTTATCAAGGTAAAACTTCAAAACTCTTTTCAAATCCAAAGAGTGTAGAGCTTTTTCAGCTGAAGAGCTCGGATTAGCAAAAAACGTAGGTAGTGTCACTGACTGATTAATGTGAAAATCCGAGACTACATTAGGAAGGAATCTGGGATGAGTCCGAAGCACCACTATTCGCATGGAAAACGAGATAGGGTTCTGTAGCACAAAAAGCCTGAATCTCGCTCACCCTGCGCGCAGAAGTGATAGCTACAAGGAAGGACACCTTCCACGACAGATGTTGAAGGGAAGCCTTATGTATAGGTTCGAATGGAGGACCCATCAATTTAGACAAAACCACATTAAGCTCCCAAGGAGGTGAGGGAGCCCTCACGGGAGGATACACTTTCCTGAGACCCTCCAGAAAATCCTTCACAACTGGCATTTGAAAGAAACACCTGGGTAGGGGACTTTCGATATGCTGTTATTGCTGCCAGATGGACCTTAATAGAGGAATACTGTAAACCTGCTTTGGCCAAAGAAAGTAAGTATGGTAACAGTACCTGTTCCTGACCTTGAATCGGGTCATGACCTTCAGCAGCACACCACATGAAAAACCGCTTCCACTTGAAAGCATACGTCTTTCTTGTAGAAGCTCTCCTTGCCTCTCTTAAAATGTGCATACAGTCCTGCGAGAGGCCTAGATGTCCATATTGGACGAACTCAGGAACCATACTGCTAGCTTCAGGGACGGCAGGTTGGGATGGAACACCCTGCCGTTCTCTCTCGTCAGCAGATCCAGACAGCAAGGAAGCCTCCTGTGCGGCACTTTGGATAGATACAGGAGATCCGGGTACCACCATTGGCGAGGCCAATCCAGAGCCACTAGAATCATGTCTGTCTTCGACATGTACAGTTTCTTGATCACCAAGGGAATGAGTGGAATCGGTGGAAAAGCGTAAAGTAATGTCTCTGACCAGTCCATCCATAGAGCATTCCCCTTGGACCCTCGTTGTGGGTACCTGGCCGCGAAGACGCGGCATTTTGCATTGTCAGTGTCCGCGAAGAGATCGATTTCTGGTGATCCCCAGGCCTGGAAGACATCTCTTATCACTTTGTCTTTTAAGACCCAGTCGTGTGCTTCTGCGAAGTGTCTGCTTAGGTCATCTGCTTGGACGTTGAGGACACTGGGCGGATGGACAGCTGAAATTGTCATACCACGAGCCAGAAGCCACTTCCAGATTGCCTGTGCTTTCAGCGACAGAGGTCTGGATCTCGTCCCGCCCTGCTTGTTCAGATAGTACATCGTTGTTGTATTGTCCGTCTGAACAAGCAGAGAGGATGACGTGAGCGCTGGACAGAAAGCCTTGAGAGTTAGATGGACAGCTCTGAGTTCCAACATGTTTATGTGATACAGTCTCTCTGACCACAATCCTTGAACTTGAAGGGACCCCAGATGGCCGCCCCATCCCTGCAGGGACGCATCGGTCACCAGCGATCGTCTGGGCATGTCCTCTTGAAAAGGCACTCCCACTACCAGATGACTTTGCTGCATCCACCATCGAATGGACCACTGATCCTCCAGCAACTGCTGCAGAGGTCTCATGTGCAGCCTGGCGTTCGGAACGAGGAAAATGCAAGACGCCATGGACCCTAGCAGAGACGAGATCTGTCTGGCCGTTGGTCGAGGATTCTTTAGTAAGGTTTGACACTTGAGGAGAATAGAGGATAGTCTCTCCTCCGAAGGATACGCTTTTGCGTTCTTTGAATCCAGAAGTGCGCCCAGATAGTGTATCCTCTGTGTGGGGTTGAGGATAGACTTTTTGAAGTTCACGTGCAGGCCCAGCCTCCGCAGCTGATGTATGCAGAACGTGAGATGTTGCTGAAGCAGACTCGGGACGCATTCTTTAGCAGCCAATCGTCTAGATAGGGATAGACGAAAATGTGTCTCTGCCTTAGGAAAGCCGCTCTACGACTGCCATGCACTTTGAGAAGGTGCGAGGAGCTGACTTTAGCCCGAAGGGCAAGACTGCGAACTTGTAATGGCTGGTTTGTATGCAGAACCTTAGAAATTTCCGATGCTTTGGGGCGATGGGGATGTGAAAATAAGCATTTTGAAGATCTATGGAGCACATCCAGTCCCCTTGATGCAGAAGTGGAATTATTTGATACAACGCCAGCATTCTGAACTTTTCTCGCCGAATGAACTGATTGAGGCGCCTGAGATCTAGTATGGGCCTGAACTCGTTGTTTGGACCTTTCTTTGGAACTAGAAAGTATCGGGAGTAAATGCCTTGCAGACGCTGTGCCCTCGGGACCTCCTCGATAGCTTTCTTCAAGATTAACGTAGACACCTCCTGCTTCAAAAGATGAAGTTGATGGAACACACTTTTGAGGAGGAATGGAAGGTGGTGGAGACTTGAACCTGATTGCATATCCATTTTGCACAATATTCAGCACCCATTTGTCGTTTGCGATGTTTTTCCACTCGTCCAGGCAAAAATGAACACTCTTCCCCCCCCACCGGAGTGGGTAACGGGCTCAGGGGAAGCAAGCACTCACTGTTTTTGTTGCTGCTGCTTGTTTCCAGGTGCAGACTGTCTGGAAATGCCCCCTCTTCCTCTACCAGGACGACGCTGGGAGAACTGAGATCTTCCCAGATTCTGCTGTGACGACCATTGAGGGGTTTGAACCCTCTGCTGGTTCTGTCTCCGATCATAAGGACGGTATTTTTTCTTTAAGTTGTCCTTTCTCTTTTCGAGACCAACAGCTCTCACAGTATCGAGCTCCGTCTTCATTCGTGACATCTCATCGTCAGCATGAGACCCAAAGAGCGATTTACCATTGAACGGCAAATTCAGAATTCGGTGTTGCGCTTCAGGTTTAAGACCCGTAAGCCTTAGCCAAGCTGAGCGTCTTGCACAGAGTCCATGGGCATAGCCATGTGTAGACAAGTCGGAAGCATCTGCAGCTGCGCTTATCACCTGGGTAGCCACTAGCCCACCTTCATGAAGGATTTCCAGAAAATCATGCTTGTCTTCTTTTGGAAGTTTTTCTGCAAACCGAGACAAGGAATCCCATAGAGAACGGTCATAGCGACCCAGTAAAGCGGAGGCACTGGCAACCTTCATGTAGGAAGCAGAAGTGGCACACATTTTCTTTCCTACTGAGTCCATAGCTTTGCTGTCTTTATCAGGAGGCACAGAGGATGATGCCGCTCCTGTCTGATTTTTACGAGCCGCTGAGACGATGAATGAATCAGGTTGTGGCTCAGACCTCAGAAATAAAGGATCATTGTCCGGAGCTTTATATTTCTTTGCGATCCGCGAAGGAACCGCTCCCAAGGATGCCGGAGTTAAGAACTTGTGCTCCGCAGGTTCCAACAGACCTGGGACCAGAGGAAGTAACGGCCTTGATGATAACTTCTGATGTAAGGTCTCGAAAATGACTGTTGTCTTGGCAGTAGAGACAGGCATCTCGATATGAAGTTTCGCTGCACCACGACAGAGAACCTCATTAAAAGTAATCACGTCATCAATTGGTGAAATCCTACTCTGAGGAGTTGATGACAGCGTTGGCGAGTAGTTACTCTTTGAATTCGTAGACCTTGTCGAAGATCTAGCATCGCGTCTTCTAGAAGAGTGATGACGCGAAGACCGAGGAGAGGGTGAAGTTCGCCTTCTCTCCGATGGAGACTCTCGGCGGAGTACGCTCATGTCTTTTTGGAGAGTGTACCACCCGTACAGGAGGTGACCTTGATCTTGAAGCCAGTCTTACAGACACCGGAGACCTGGAACGAGACCTTGGAAGGTTAATTTTTCTTATCTTCCAGTCTCTGATATCCCCCAGCCATCGTGGCGAGATATTAGCCCCTGTAGGTGAAGGCGCTCTTGAGGGCTCTGGAGAGATTTGTACAATCCGCAGCCCAGGTGAGGAAGAGGACCTCCCGGAAGACACAGAAACCTTAGACCGGTCTTTGGACACCGTTCTAGGCCTCTTTGCAGCAGGAGACGTCGACGACATCCTCCTCGACGTCGATTTTTCCGGCAGCGACCTCATCGGTGGCGACCTCCCCGGCGGCGACCTCTTAGACGACAAATGCCTCCTCGGCGGCGTCAGGCGCCTCGACGGCGATTATTTTCTCGGCGTTGTGTGCCTCGACGTCGCATGACTGGGGCTCTTAGACGTCGAAACCTCTACTGCCCGGTTCGACGTCTACGTCATGGCACCTCTCGACGGCGACCTTGACTGATGTTTCGAGCCTCTCGACGGCGACCTACGTCGATGAGACGTCGAGTCCCATCCTCTTGCAGTCGTAGGCGAGCCAGACCGGGACCGCCTACGCTCATGTCGCTTCTCACCTTGCTTCGACGGCGAATTCTTCGACGGCGAGGGATGCTTCGACGTCGACGTATGCCGAGACGGTGATTTCGATGCTGATTTTGAGCACACAGGTACCTTGGAAGAAGATCTGTCCCTCGAAGTTGAAGGAGACCGATGTTTTCTCTTCTCCCCTCTGTCCTTGCGCTCTTTGTGCTGAGAAGAAGGCTTCCTTGAATGAAAATCTTCTCTTCCACTCACAGTTTCTCCTCTGTCATGCAGGGACTGAAGCCTGCTCTTCTCTCTCTCTCTCTCAAAGTCCTATTTGAAAGCTTGCTGCAGTGGTAGCAAAGTTCTGGCTTGTGAGAAGATGGTAGACAAGCTACACAGACCGAATGAGGGTCTGTCTTGGCCATTTTTACCACAGGCCGGACACTTACCAAATAAGGCCGGCATTGTGACTGGAAAAATAGCCAAAAAACAGCAAAAAATTGTTGGATTAGTCAGATAATGACTAAAGACGAAAAATTAGAGAAAAACCAGAAGAAAGTGAAAATATATCACCAACTGGCGAGCTCAATGCTCCAGGATCCTCACAGAAGGAGCCGGAAAAAAGAACGCACCTAACTGTCACCTGTGGTGCATGATGGGAGCCTGGAGGCTCAGAGGTCTTAAAGGCACGGCGCCAGATTTTCCTGTTGTTACAATGCAGCCTATCTAGGCTAAAGCTGCCTCTATGATCCTGCCTGTTTTTTACCTTTGAAAATAAAGGTTGTGTGTTTCAAAGAAAGCCAAGGCAGTGTTTTCTTCTTTGCATTATCATATAATGTGTTTTATATGCCTTTATTTAGCAAATGTAAAGATTTTACAGGCTATTGTGGCAGTTTTTTTGAGCCTAGTATGGTTATATTGGGCTGCATATGTATATGCATATTATCTATATATATATATATATGTGGTTATTTTATGCGTATTTATATATATGCATATATATAGGGTGGCAATGTGAACAAAGGAAACACTCTAAAGTCTACAACAGTGACAGGCCTTACAGCAGACGCTATTCCGACCTTAGTCACACTACATGGTTTAATGGACAATAGTACAAGTAGTTTGGGATCTCAACAGGTGGCACGAATAGAAGGGTTAGAGATATCCACTCCTGGAAAAAGTCCATTTAAACCACCGTCAACTTTTGTGCCCATCATGCCTCGGGATGCATTAGATATATTCCATGAAAGGATTACAGAGGAACTGAAAACACTATATCGAAATGTTAATAGATCTAAATCTAAACGCACTGGTCAAACCAGGGAGTATTTCCAACTCATGAAAAAACTTAAAGACAACAACAAAGTGGTTATTAATAATGCAGATAAGGGAGGCAATATTGTATACAGGGCGGAAGCCTTCAGGCAACTTGAAGATACTGAATGTTATGAGCGTAGTGATGGGATTTCAGTTCGTAAAATCAATACTGACTACAATAATAATCTATCAAAATGGCAACGGGAAGGTTTGATTTCCAAGGAAGAACACAAATTTTTGTATAAGGAATATCCGGTGTTACCCTTGTTTTACCTGATCCCAAAAGTGCATAAAGGTATCACCCCATTACAAGGTAGACCCATCATTTCGGCTATAAATAGTTGCTTTGAAAATACCTCAAAATATGTGGACTACTATCTGCAAGACTTTGTTACAGCTTTACCCACATACCTTAAAGATTCCAGGGACTTTCTAAACAAGTTAAATACAGTGCAATGGACTAATGGCATGCTATTTATGACACTGGACATAACAGCACTATACACATGTATTAGGCATGAAGATGGGTTGCGAGCAATCAGATACTATCTTGAACACAGAGATGTAGGATTGTATCAGCACAACAAAATGATTGTAGAAATGATCCAGACATGCTTAACAAATAATGTGTTTTTGTTTGATGGTAAAATCTACAGACAGAAAAGAGGGGTGGCTATGGGTGCATGCTTCTCCCCCAGCTACGCATGTTTACATGTAGGCTGGTGGGAGGAGCATGTCCTCAGGACACATTATAGAGCGATATTTGACACTCATATTGCTCATATGTGGAGGTACATCGACGATGTATTTATTGTATGGAAGGGCGATGAAGATCAGGCAAAAGATTTTGTGAACAGTATTAACAACAATGATCTCAACTTAGTCTTTACCAGTCACATCCACAACACCACTGCACATTTTTAGGTCTCGCCTGTCGATGCGCATGCGCATCGAGCAAGCGAGACTATAGGGGCTCATCCACTCTTTATCCACACTGCAAGGAATCGTGGCGATTCCTTGCAGTGCCCGTGACTTTTAAGGTCAATGCGCATGCGCATTAAGCTTATGCGCATGCGCATTGACCTTAAAAGTCACGGGCGCGTGCATGTCCGTCTTTGTTTACCCGCACCGCCCCCTCCCGCCGTGCCTCCCCTACTCTCCTCCCCCCTCCTCCTCTCCTCCCCTGCCTGCCTGCCGCTAGCCTTGTTTCCAATTATTTCTACACGCAGGCTCCATATCCAGTAGCGCTGCCTGTAAATATCGCGAGCGTTCCTCAGTCCGCCACTGCGGCTGTCCAGGTAAATAAATACAAAATGGTTGCTTGGGCGGGATCGTTAATGGGGCTGCATAGTACAGCCTGCATCTCTCCAATCCATGCATCTCTCCCCTTACCCAGTCTTCGGTTTCCAAACACGCCTCTACTGGTGCTTGCTTTTACTATTGTGCCGAAGATTATTGTGTCGCCGATTTCACGAAGCGCCTTCTGATTTGTTTTTAAGGGTCAGCATTCTAGTGTTGCCTACTGTACCAGCACGCACGCACCATAGAGTCTGGCACTGCGTAGACTTGAATGCCCTGATCACGTGACCCGGAAATACCGAGCAATCTGGTTTGGCGCGCTCTGGCTTACCTATTTAAAAATAATCGGCCAAGACAAGCCCGTGTACACATCGAGGGAAGCGGGCAGACACTTTTGGTACCAGCGGCATGTAAGTAACCCTCCAGATTTTCCAGCTTGCTAATCTCCATTTTACTTTGAGGACATAGTGCGAAGCCGCATCACTCAGTTAAATTACCCGCTATTCGTTAACACCCTATCTTGGATGTATTTGAGTATATGATCTAGCTGCACTTATTGTTTGCGCCACGTCCCCACCACATTCCACTGCTTTACAAATATTGTGTTAATCTCCTGTTGATTTGGTTCAAAATCAATTGGCGCTCCAATCTTATTAGTGATCTGGTCAATATTCCTCGGTGTTGTGCCTCGTTTTATTAACCAGCGTGCGTTAGAGGGGTGTTTCAGTCTGCCGTGACAGCTGGTGTTGTGTGTTTTCGTTATCAGGGTCAATAGTACTTACTATCGACAATGGTTGTAATTTAAACAGTCTATAAGCAGTCCTCTGAAGTCATTAGATGTAGCTCACTCACCCTCACCCACACTCACCCTCACTCACCCTCAACCCCTCACCCACACTCACCCTCACTCACCCTCACTCACCCTCACTCACCCTCACTCACCCTCACTCACCCTCACTCACCCTCAACCCCTCACCTACCCTCACTCACCCTCAACCCCTCACCTACCCTCACCCTCACTCACCCTCACCCTCACCCTCACTCACCACCTCACCCTCACTCACCCTCAACACCTCACCCTCACTCACCCTCAACCCCTCACCCTCACTCACCCTCAACCCCTCACCCTCAACCCCTCACTCACCCTCACTCACTCATCCTCACTCACCCTCAACCCCTCACCCTCACTCACCCTCAACCCCTCACTCACACTCACCCTCACTCACCCTCAACCCCTCACCCTCACTCACCCTCAACCCCTCACTCACCCTCACCCTCACTCACCCTCACTCACCCTCAACCCCTCACCCTCACTCACCCTCACCCACACTCACCCACACCCACCCTCACCCTCACCCTCACCCTCACTCACCCTCACCCTCACTCACCCTCAACCCCTCACTCACCCTCACTCACCCTCAACCCCTCACTCACCCTCACTCACCCTCAACCCCTCACTCACCCTCACCCTCACTCACCCTCACCCTCACCCTCACCCTCACCCTCACCCTCACCCTCACCCTCAACCCCTCACCCTCACCTTCACTCACCCTCACTCACCCTCACTCACCCTCAACCCCTCACCCTCACTCACCCTCAACGCCTCACCCTCAACCCCTCACCCACCTTCACTCACCCTCACTCACCCTCACCCACCCTCAACCCCTCATCCTCACTCACCCTCAACCCCTCACCCACCCTCAACCCCTCACCCCCACTCACCCCCACTCACCCTCAACCCCTCACCCTCAACCCCTCACCCTCACTCACCCTCACTCACCCTCAACCCCTCGCCCACCCTCAACCCCTCACCCTCAATCACTCACCCACACTCACCCACACTCACCCTCACTCACCCTCACTCACCCTCACTCACCCTCACTCACCTTCACCCTCACTCACCTTCACCCTCACTCACCCTCAACCCCTCACCCTCACTCACCCCCACTCACCCTCAACCCCTCACCCTCAACCCCTCACCCTCCCTCACCCTCATTCACCCTCAACCCCTCACCCTCACTCACCCTCAACCCCTCACCCTCACTCACCCTCAACCCCTCACCCTCAATCCCTCACCCTCACCCACACTCACCCTCACTCACCCTCACTCACCCTCACTCACCCTCACTCACCCTCACTCACCCTCACTCACCCTCACTCACCCTCACCCTCACCCTCACTCACCCTCACTCACCCTCACTCACCCTCACTCACCCTCACTCACCCTCAACCTCATGCTAAAGATTTACAAAAAAAAACATTAACAATTCTAAAAGCACTAACTCTAATGCTGCGAGACCTATTGCATTTCTAATGCTTGTTTGGATATAGAGGTTATGATCCAGGACAATGAGATTACAACTAGCCTGTATCAAAAACCAACTGCAGGCAATACTTTATTGCATGCATCTAGTTTTCATCCACGACATACGATAGAAAGTCTCCCCTATGGAGAACTCCTCAGAATTAGAAGGGCATGTAGCACTGAGGAAGCTTGGAAAACTTCTCAGGATATCGCTATAGCTAGACTAACATCACGTGGTTATGGAATAGGTAAAATCAAAGCAGCTTTAAGAAAAGTCAATTAGATAGACGTTTCTTATTACAACCATCTGCCAATGACATTGAAATTGAACCTACCTCGGAAGTTATTGAAAAACAAAATTCCGAGTGCAGATTCATTACCACATATAGCAAGCAATCACATGCCATAAGGAAGATCATGAACACACAATGGCCCATTGTCTTGATAGACAGTGTGCTAAGGGGAGTTTTACCGGTAAAGCCAAATATCACTTATCGGAAGGCATACTCCATGAGTTCAGATTTAGTTAAAAATAGTCCTGAATTGCTCAATAAAGATAAGTGGTACTCTACCAAAAAGGGTTTTTATAAATGTAGCAGCTGTAGGGCTTGCAAGTTTGGAACAAACACCAAAACATATAAAACTGCATTCTCTGAGGAGTTGTGTGAGATTAAGGGCAATTTCAACTGTAAGACCGAGTATGCAGTATATGTTTTAAATTGTGTATGCGGTCTTCGTTATGTTGGAAGGGTTGTATGACGGGCTATCGCGGACATAGATATCGCGCGCATTTACATCGCGGCTTTTAAATCGCAACGGCGATGACATCGGCAATGTAAACATCGCGCGTTGTTTCGCCGCAAATGCGGCCTTTTAATTGTATTGCGTGTTACATCGCCGACATTACATCGTGCAACATAACGGATGTTTGTGCCGTGGCACTCATGGGTATCGAAGCTCACAGGAATGAAAGTCCTCGCTTGTGTACGGTTGACAGCCTGAATGAGGTTATATGATGGAGACTTTACACAACTATAGATTCTCAATATGGATTAATATTTTGTATGAACCTACTATTAACTTCTCATGCAGTTACCCATCAGAAGTTCATTTAAAGGTTTCATACGCAGCGTCCAAGCCATTGATCATTGCCTCAAGACGCAGCTGTGGTTCTGCAGTTGCCTTGTCCAGCATTGGGGATAAAGTCCGGGGGGGGTGCAACTGATGAAGTGCAGGCTTATATAGCGGTGGAAATCTGATGGCCGAGGAAGGCTGCAGGTAAACGTTTTCCAGGGTGTCCTGTCTCTTCGCCCATAGCTGCCGCGTCACCGGAGTCGCTCCCAGGACGCTGCCCACCGGAAGTGCGGCTTGTGAGTGTTTGCTCAAGGACCTCATTGCTGTGTTCATGAAAGGTGAGTGAATCGGTCTCACAGTCCAAACCTGACTTACCTTCAATCAGTGACTTTCCGGTGAACTGTGAACGTAAGATGCATGTTGACCCACCTAATCCTCTCTAGTCTACTTAATATGCACCCGCATGCAGCGCCGGCAGAGGTAGGCATCTGCAGCAGCTGCAGGGGGCACGTGAAACAGCTGGATGGTGTCTACCCATACACGTCATATGTATTCATTCCAATAGGCGTCGGATGACATACAGCTGAGATAGGAAACAACTTCACATCATTAGTTAACATTTGTTTAGGGAAACAGCTGTCCTACAATGCAAATGCATGTTGCACTCTAAAAACATGTCATTCGATGTGCGTGCATTATTAGCAGCAGTATGTGCTCACAGTACCCGGTTTGAGGGGTTCCCTGTTCTATGTTAATGCCTCTGCACCCCCTTCAGTCACACTGTGCTTCACACAAAGTGCTTTAATTTTACTTTCTGCAGCGATATCTTTTTTTATCTGTTTTACCTTCGTGGCCGTAGGTCACAGCAGGAATTCACCAGCGACTGCCAAGTCTGGTTCTTGGATCACGGGCAACATTTGGGAGTCGCCAAGTGTCTCAGCTGAGACCCATGGCTTCCCTCTTGTGACCTCTGGCTATTCTCCTGCGAGAAAAGTAAAAGTAGTTTACAAAAGGTAAACAGGATGTTGCCAAGCCATGTTTGCTATCTTTACCAATGAAGGGAAGGGCATTGCCACCTTGCTTCATACAAGCATGTGGACGCCCCTTCTCTCCTGCAATGACCTTTCAGATGGGGAGGGCACAGCCAGCCCCCCCATGGAGACTGCAGTTCAGGATGTGCCCCACCAGCCGATGGCTGCTGTCTCAATACAGTGCCAGTGCGGGGGTTCTAATGCCATGCCAAGAGAAGGGCAGACAGTCCATAGATGACGGGACTCTGTGTGTGTTTTCAACTGCCTGTTCCGGCCTGACCTTGAGCTGGCAAACAGCGCCGCAGAACTAACCCTTCCCAGGACATCCGGTGTTGCATGTAAAGTTTTCATTTACTTCATCCAAATAAACTCTGCAATAAAAAGGCGTGCAAATAATCTGCGAGGCTGAGCATTCATTCATCCATCCATTCACCCCCAACCCCCCCACCCATCCATGCATCCATCCACCATACGGTCCGCCAACATCCATCCACCCAGCACCCACCCATGCATCCAACCACCCATGCATCCAACCACCCATACACCCATCCACCCCCACCCAGGCCCCATCCATGCATCCATCCAGACACCCATCCATTCATTCACCCGCCATCTATTCATCATCCATCCATCCACCCGTCACCTGTCACCGGTTTTGTAATTGTTTAGGGGAAAGTAAAGTACGTGACAGTCTGCATTGGTTTTGTAATTGTTTAAAGTAAAGTATGTGACAGTCTGCATTTTCGACATGTGCACCTGTCACCTGTAGTAAAGTACGTGACAGTCTGCATTTTCCTTGGGGCAGCATTTAAGTGCACGCGGTCGCCCCCCAAAGTACGTGACAGTCTACATTTTCGCTATGTGCACCTGTCACCGGTTTTGTAATTGTTTAGGGGAAAGTAAAGTACGTGACAGTCTGCATTGGTTTTGTAATTGTTTAAAGTAAAGTATGTGACAGTCTGCATTTTCGAAAGGCCTGTGGGGCAGAGTGCACGCGGCCTGTGGGGCAGGTCTCCAGCACGAGGCTGCAGCAGAACTAACCCTTCCCAGGACATCCGGTGTTGCATGTAAAGTTTTCATTTACTTCACCCAAATAAACTCTGCAATAAAAAGGCGTGCAAACAATCTGCGAGGCTGAGCATTCATTCATTCATCCATCCATCCATCCATCCATTCACCCCCCCACCCATCCATGCACCCCTCCACCCATCCATGCACCCATCCACCATACGGTCCGCCATCATCCATCCACCTAGCACCCACCCATGCATCCAACCACCCATACACCCATCCACCCCCCATCCAGGCCCCATCCATGCATCCATCCAGACACCCATCCATTCCGTCACCCGCCATCTATTCATCATCCAACCATCCATCCGTGCACCTGTCGCCGGTTTTGTAATTGTTTAGTAAAGTTTTCATTTACTTCACCCAAATAAACTCTGCAATAAAAAGGCGTGCAAACAATCTGCGAGGCTGAGCATTCATTCATCCATCCATTCCCCATATCTGTCAAAAGTCTCCAAATAAATGGGAATGTTTGTTGATGCATGAATAAATATGACACATCATATTCTTGCTATGAGTGGAGGCTCGCTACCTATCCGTCAGACCACATGTTGTTTAACATTACGGCCATATGTGGCTCCTACTGTTTTAAATTACGGCATTCCCATATCTGTCAAAAGTCTCCAAATAAATGGGAATGTTTGTTGATGCATGAATAAATATGACACATCATATTCTTGCTATGAGTGGAGGCTCGCAACCTATCCGTCAGACCACATGTTTATTTGTCTCCAAATAAATGGGAATGTTTGTTGATGCATGAATAAATATGACACATCATATTCTTGCTATGAGTCGCAACCTATCCGTCAGACCACATGTTGTTTAACATTACGGCATTTCCATATCTCTGAAAAGTCTCCAAAAGAAAAAAGCCACGTAAAAATAAAAAGTGTGTTTTTAAATAAATAAACGTAAATAAACGCTTTCGGCCAAAGTCTCTCCTTAAATAACCAAATCAAAAGTGTGTTATAAAAAGTGTGTTTTTAAATAAACAAACGTAAATAAACGCGCTCGGCAAAAGTCTCTCCTTAAATAACCAAATCAAAAGTGTGTTAAAGCTAAAGTCAGTCTCTTTTTCGATGTAATGATCAACGATGTAGATGGCAACGCGATGCACTTGCATGCGTCGTGTTGACATTCGATGTGATGTGCACGATGTAACTGCAGCGATGGGCTGTCACTGCGATGCGATATTTCCGCTGTAAGCGGTGCTTCCCGTTGGAAGTACAAAACTTCCAGTGCAAGCACGTATTTTACAGCATCTACGAGCCACTGTCAATTCAGACCAGACTTATCCTGTCGCTAGACACGTTAAATCAGAGCATGGCAATAATTTGAATGTACTTTCTTATTTTGTCATTGACAGTGTCCCCGTCATTAAAAGAGGTGGCAACAGAGATAAATTGTTGCGGCAGTTGGAAACTCGCTACATTTTAGAACTTGACACCAAGAACCCGCATGGACTGAACATGAGTGAGGATATGTATCACTATCTGTGAGCTATGGACTATATACTAATTGTGTACCATCAGCATTTCTTGATGATGAAACTTACCGGATATTTGATTGTAAAAATGGATTAATCTGAATTGCTAATTCTCTCTTGGACGAGCAGTTATTTGTGTGTTCCCGGCTGGGAACATTTGTGTATTTGAAACAGTAATTGCACTCTATTCACCCTTTGCACTTTTTGCACGGAAGCACTTTGCTAAAAAGGTCAGAAACAAAACTACAAATTCGGTCATATAGTTGGCAACTTTAAATTGTATATATGGGATAGTTGTGCCATGATATAAATAGTGTTGCATTTATGCAGGTAACTTACACACTATGATTGCAAGGGAATGTTATGTTTTTATTATATAGCATAATATTTATGGTTTTAAACATTTACTTTTTGAATTTTTTTAAAACATTAATTCAAAGTACGTTGCAATCTTATTATCCGTTACAAATCAAATGTAGGATATATATACATATATCATGTGTATTTGAACAGTCACTATCCGAAAATTTACTATGCTGACTCTTTGGATATATAGGAACTTTCAATGAGTCTGTTTTCCATATCTATTACTATGTACAATGACCATGTGACCCAACAAAAAAGTATGGTGATTGGTGGTGGGACATTTAAATTGTTTGCACTAATTAAACGCTTTCATCTGGTGAGCAAGGCGACAGGATCGCCGAAACGCGTCGGATCGCGGCACCCTTGGCACTACACTTAATATGATAAAATAAAAAGAATTTTGCTGCAGAAACTACCGGAGTGGTGTCCGTTTCTCTGCCTGGCAGTGCTGTTTGCTCGGTGCTCTGGGGAGCGTTATTTGCATATATATATATATATATATATATATATATATATATATATATATATATATATATATATATGTAGATATATGCATATTATTGGCTATTGCTCCGGGGTCACGAGCGTGTGCGGGACTATTCAGTGCTTATGACTATTGATGAGTATCCCCTGGAAGAGAACAAAGCTTTCTTGCATGACATTGGGCTGGAGAAATACTACAACACTCCGACCCTAATTAGGGAGTAAACAAGGAAAGCATTCCAGACGCAGTGTCTAACACCTAGGTGACCTGCGCCTGGACAAAGAAGCTACTAAACCATCAACTGCGCACAGTTTGGCCATTCAGACCACTTTCTCTATCCAACCCTACCCAACCATCAACACCACCACCTATGAAAGATTTTTGCTGATCCGGTTTAGATTAAACTTTATCCATTGCCTGGTCACTTTCCCAAAAAGAAATGACTGGTCAACAGTCCTGCCACCCTGTCCATGCGATGTTCTCTCCACTCAAACTACTTTACATACAATTTTATTTTGCAAATTTTAGAGTGAACTGAGAAAAACCTGGATTATTCCGGTATTAAAACATATGGGAATTAGGAGATGCCGACCTGCAATGCTACTCCTACAGTTTCTGGAGGAGGAACGGGTAATGACTGTAATTACATTTTTAAAACTCATTGTACAACACAGACTAAACTTGGAATAGAGTACAGTTCACCTGCCTAGGACACAAGTTAACTGTACAGTAAATACCCAATTGTCCAGGAAAACAATTAACTGAACTGTACTGCTATTAACCAACCTGCGTCTGTTTTAACTTTTTTTTTTTCTTAATATTTATACAGAATTTTTTTAATGTAATATTTTATCTTCCTATCGTTTTCTTAAACATTACTGTCCGTGGGCTTTTGGACATGTGGTCAACAAGCTCTTGGACAGAATTAACGGGGGGGGCTGTACTGCAGCATATCCAATGTCTAGCCCAGGAAGCCATCCTCCTGCAGGACACCTTTTCTGCACAAAGTGTACCTTTCTGGGAAGACTTGCCTATACCATTATACCATTCTGGCCATAAATAAGGAATGGATCTATAGAATGCTCCCCATGGGTGACCTGTAGTGTGTTTG
Source organism: Lissotriton helveticus (assembly GCF_964261635.1). NCBI lineage: Eukaryota > Metazoa > Chordata > Amphibia > Caudata > Salamandridae > Lissotriton > Lissotriton helveticus. The sequence goes on from NC_136065.1 coordinate 724,317,258, forward strand.
TATCGTAACCCATACACAGATAAGTGCAGGTTCACAGATCTTCTCTGAAATGTTACGCCAAGCCTCGGTGGGCACACAGATTATAGGTGGCCACACAACATTTCTTTATAACCCCTTAAAAACCACTTCCGCCTCTGCTAGAACCCTGGCCCTCCGAAGGTGGGGGGCATCCTGGCCTTAGATGAGTCGCAACTTTGGCACCCACATGAATAACCCTTTACACATCTCAACCTTGCACCACTACAGCTCTAGAATTGAAGCCTTCCTCTTCCATTGCAGGTATACAAATCTTTCTAGAATATGCTTGGACACGATGCTTCCACATAGGCGCCAATGGGACAGGGGGTATGTGGTGGTTCCGAGTAGAGTCCCTGACTCATGGTCTACATAAGGGAACGGTTGATTACTTGGATTGTAATGCTTAAATAGCTATCCTTCCCACTCAGTCTCTGGGAGGCATTGAAACCATGATTAGTGGTAAAGCGTTCAGATTGGTAAGAGGTAGAGAGCGTGATATAGTTTAAGACTGTAGCATTAGAAACCCAAAGCGGGATTTCTCAGCTGACCTCAAAGGAGAATATCATTGCCCAATTAGATGACCTTTACCAGACTGCAAAAAAGGGTAGCTACATACAGCTTCAATGCGGTACAAAAGGGGGTGGTGATGGACGGAGCATCTGAACCAATCAAACACTCACACCCAGTCAACAGATCTGGATTTAATCCATTACCGTTCTTTAGCCCACTCTGCCTCCCCAGTTCAGACATGGCCATATGCAAATCAGTCTGACCCTGTGCCTCATGGGAAAAGTCCAGCCCGAACTGCCAAGCCATGCCTTCCCTGGACCGGAAACAAGCTTCCTAGGACCGGTTTCTGGCATTTCAGCAGTCTTCAGCCAGGCTTGCTTGAATCCAGTGGCAAAGTGAGCAAAGGACTCACATCTGAGCATACCCTGCCAACTTATGGCGAACAAAGTGGTACAAAAGGGGGTGGTGATGGACGGAGCATCTGAACCAATCAAACACTCACACCCAGTCAACAGATCTGGGTTTAATCCATCACCGTTCTTTGCGCTGCGCTGCGCCCCGCTCCCCCCCCCCCGGTTCAAATGCAAGATGAAAATGTTTGGGCATGCATATTACACTTTATCAACATTCCCATTATCAATTACACTATCTGATCTGAAGTCTTGAGCCTCTCTACCCATGAATCTTATTGAAAGTATTGCGCTGGACAAAATAATGATCCATCCTTGCTTTTTGCATGCACTACAAAATTACTCATAAATACTTCAGCCAACCAACTTTTAAAATATCCACACACTTCTCTAATCAAACAGACAGCATTTATCCAGCGCAGCTATTCTCCCCTGGGGGTATCCACACACTGAGGTCTCACAGGTTCCTCTGGCTAAGCAAACTCCCTCGGTGACACTGGGGATTTTGAATTTGCTCTACTAGAGTTTTTGCCCACCACCCTTTCTCACTTCCACAAATTACGACACTACTACTCCAGGGCTGGCAGGCTGCACTCTCAGAAAGTGGATTAAAATTGCAGCTCAAACCCCTATCGAGGCAAGTACCAGACTCAAGAACATAACATGCCTAGCAGACTTTCATGCATTGGACTCGATTGGTATTTCCAGGCTGTGAAACATAGGAAGGCAATCACAATGTCATATTTGATAACCTAACCGGAGAGCTAAAATTACAGAAATCACAATTTTTCAGACACCTCCAGATCAACCATAAATTAGACTAAGAACAGATTTAGAGGGTGTACCGGAAAAAAATACTCCAGAGTCAAAATTAATACACAGCTGTCTGGGTTTCAAGGGTGTACCATTATCATTAATGACAGACCATTTCAGGAAATTACATCAGCCTAGGAATAAGACTTAAATGGGCTGGACGATGACGACTGGCAGGACACCAAAATGGCTGCCCGAACACTTTCCATTCCCTATAATCTCCGACTAAGCTCAAATGTGTGCATAGAAAAGACTACAGGCCAAACAGGCTCTGGAGAACGGAAAAAACAATCATCCACATGTACACATTGCCATGACCCAGAAGGATCCTTTTTTTATTTTTTACAAGTGTGGCCCTGCCCAGTTGCCACTCAGTATTTTCAGAAAATACACAACACCTTAGTCATCATTCTTCAGCACCAAATAACATTATACCCCAGAATGGCATTACTGGGAATAATGGAAGGATGGGTGGATCACTTAGGCAGCGAATACTGGCGGGCATTGGCTTCCTGGAAGTCTAAGACATTGCTCAGTACTACAGGCCCTCTTGCCCCTGTTCGTTTGGTTCAGAAATATGGACTACTGCAAGAGCAAATGAGATATACAAGTGGAGAGCCTGCGTTCAAAAGCACATGAAAATATGGGGCTCTTGGACTTTGAGCCATCAAGACTCCAGATCGGCGCTAATCTGCTTGGTCAATCTCTACTCAATTATCCTTGTGGTTTGTGATTTATTTTCTTACTTGGGAATTCCTTAGCGTGGTTTACGGTGTATGTGCTTATTTTCTTTTGAGTATATGTTTTTTGTTGTAATGCATTTAATTAGTACAAAATGATACAAAAAAAACAGCAATGCTTCAGTCCTCATTGCCCTGTGAAGGGCACATTAATGCACTAAGTTTGTACCTCTGGCTTTAACCCAGAGATTCCGCCAGGCATGCTTCTCAGGGATGATCTATTGCGTCCCATACGCGATATTACATCGCATGGACATAGCAGTTGAGTAAAGTATTTGAGTTCGCAATTCTCCACTGAGCTGCCACCAGCTCTTTATTTTTCTGCCCTCCATCTCTGTACATTTACCCTCTCTCCTCTTGTCTGAAAGGGGACACCGTTTATTGGGAGTGGGGTGTTAGCTTTCTTCCTTGCTGTCGCTGTAGCCACATTCCCCTTAATGCAGATGTGGGAAATTCTGTACTTCTCAACTGAGTCTCAGCCTTTCAGGGAGCTGGCTCTCCAAAGGCCTCCTTTCTCTGGTCAATGATGCACAGGGGCAACTACCAGTGTTTCAAGCAGAAAGCATGGTTCTGCTTGCTTTCTTGATGTGCACCCTATAGTTACCGCCTGCCCTCTTTATGACCGTGTTGTAGACTGACAGGTCATCTAGTGATGAAGCTCCTGAGGAATATGTAGAGCCTGTGTGGAGGTCTTGCCAGGTTTTTGGAAGACAGCAGTGTTTTAGATGTTGAAAAATGTACTGTACCTCCTGGTAAGACTCGTGTCTATGTCGGCCAGGACTTTCTACACTTTTTGACTCCGATAGTCTAACTGGAATCGGACATTGTTTTAGTGAGTCAAAGCCTTTCTTCCACTCTAGAGAGTTGACATCTCAAGCTTAAGATGGTGCTTCTTTGGACCTCGAGCACCTGTGGTTAGGCGTTGCCACCGGAGCCATCTTTTTCGGAGTTGGTGGTCCTTGGCCATATGTTTTTTTCCCCCTTTGCCTTTTCTCAAATACACCCCAACATCACAGGCTGTCACAAAAGTTTGCCTCAGTCAGTGCTTGGAATCCATGCAGCTCCCTTTGTTTTTGCCGTTAATTGTCAAGTGTTTCAATGTTGAAATGGTTTGAAGACTTAGAGTCAGCGCCTTATGGCAAACTACCTGCTACAGTTTCTACTAGACCGCTTCCTTCGGCCCTCAACTCTCAACTTAGGTCTCAAAGTTGATCACCCTTTCTTGGGGGTTCGACTCTCCTCCCTGTGCCAACTTGCCGTTGTTTAAATTTCTTAGACGTTGCTGGACAGTCCCAGCTCCTTAAGCAAGGGCAGCTTCTTCGGAGTGTCAACCATGGTATACTGTGCAGTATGTTTTCCCTCTAGCTTTCCATGCAGACCTCGCACCCTTTAGGGCTATTTTCACTAGGGAGAAGCGGTTGTAGATTTTGGCAGGTCTTTCGATGTGAGCTTATGGTGGATTTTCAGGCAAATGAAAAGGCTTCTTCTCCACTTCCCCTAGCTACATCTATTGATGCATGTTCTTGGTCTAACAACTCTCCCTCGATGTAAAAAAAAAAAAAAGTTACGCCTTTACGCAAGTTTAAGCTATTGGCATTGTAAGTGACAATGCATTTTATTTATGTTTTGAAAACCAAAACAAATAAAAGGCATTGTCATGGGCAATGCCAATAGCTCAAACTTGCGTAAATGCAAGCCCTATTGCAAATGGTAGGCATCACGGACAACGGGAGGGAGGGACATCAGGGGGAAGAGAAGGCACCAACAGGAGGGAGGGTGCAAAGAAGGCGCGACAACGGGAGGAGAGCGGGGGTTCAAGCAGTTACGGTCAACAGTATGAAGAGCTTCATAAACGCATGATACAATCTTCCCCATTTTGCACTGTATGAGGGCAGACGCTTACTAAATGCTTATCTTCGGTCAATTATCTCTTAAGAGTTAGCAGGATCCCGTTCAGCCATCAAAACCAAGCAAGGGAGTTCAAGAGCTTCCTCCTGGATCACTTTGCCTCACAGTACACTCTAAATGAGTGAAGATGTTGCGCTTCGGGGAACCGATCCGTCAGCTCAGAAGCGTGTGCCTTGAAGGCGTGTAGTGCATGCTATTTAGTCTAGTCTCTTCTGGTTGCAGTAGTAATACGTTTGAGACAAATCTCCATAAAACAGAATTAGCAACTTCTTTAAAAACATGTAACAATCACATAAACCAGCATACTAACTTGCCTTCATTAAAAAGTAACCCGTGGTGTTTAATAAACGTTAAAAAGTGCTTATCGGCCCTGTGTGGCCCGGCTCTGTTTCTCTAGTTGGGCTTCCAGGGATGGTTCCAGAGCTCCCTACAATGCCCTGACGCCGCCGGGCCCTAACTGGGGCTTTCCAGAACCTACAACTGCTGCAAGGCATAGGCAGGTCAAAATTTGAAATCACGACCCCCAGCCCAGGAGCTGTTCTATCAAGCGCCTGGAAGCCATTAGGCTACGCAGTACCCCCCTACACAAACAGAAGGCTACAAATAAATGAGTGTCTAGACAAGTGAAATGCGTGCCTTGCCCGCCCACTTTAGCACCCTTGGCAAGAAGCAAAATAAGGGATTTATTTGTTGTAGCACACACCAGAAATACTTTATAGCCTTTGCTCCTACAGGTCTACCGATTCGAACCGCTATAGATAAGATGTGCTATCAAGCACCTGCTCGATGGTGCTCCGTTTAAGCTCATCGTGTGTGATGAAAGGCTGAGCCGTCGCTAAGATTTCAAGTTGCAACGGATGGCTCTACAGGTGCCAGCAGCCAGCGCTGAACTCAATGAGCTATCTCACAGAGTTCGGTCTGGGTGGCAGTGGAATCGGTTTGAAGTTGTAGTCAAGCTGTTACATCACAATCCTTACTGTGAGATTTCCTTCCCAATGGTGAAGAGTACGCTCCTGAAACTGATGTAAGTTTTTGGAAGACTCCCTGCCTCTTCACCATATCCAGGTCCCTGGAGACCAGGGTGACCGAACCCTGCACGATCTCCCCCTGTCAAACAGGATCCGGATCACCCTAATGCTCCACCCGAGGCTTCTGGCGCTCTGTGTGACCTGATGCACATCGCTGCGCATTTGAGGGTGGAGTGGGGGTGGGGGTGGCGCAGACAATGGGAGGGAAGATGAGGGGGCGTGGCTGGGCACGCAATGGCGGCGGTCGCACCCGGGTAGAGCTCCGAGCCCCCCTTCCCCGGGCCGATTCTCCGCCAATGAAATTGCAGGCGGACCAACATAGAGCCATATTCGACATTCTGTCCGATTTTTGAATCGGAGACCCGACTCAGCAGCACCGGCCTCTCCTGAGAGCTTCTGGCGGGACTCACCGCCACCCGGACGGCACGGTTGTCTACGGGAGACCGCGGCTTGGGCCTAACGCCTGGGCCCCACTACGCGACCCACGGCCTGGCCTCCACAACCTCCCTGCACATCGAGGCCGCGACTTGGGGACTATCTTGTCACTCTGACCCCTGCTCCCCCCTGCTCCTGGGTGACTACAGGAGGCCCACGCCGGGGGAGCGCGAAGGACTAGCCGGTGTGACGCGACTGCTGCACCGACGGCGGCCCAAACCAGGGGCGCGGCTGCCAGACTACTTGCTTGTGCGCCCGAGGGGGGCGCGGCCCCGGAGGAGCGACTGGCGACACCGGAGAGCCAGGCGAGAGGGCCCTACGCTCTGGGCATTGCTGGACGGCCGCGGCCACCTGAAGAGGCCCCCTCCCCACACAGGTACGGCGATGCGGTGGGCGGCGGAGACGAACGGAGACCTGACTCCAGCACCATAGCCCACAGGTCGGCGACGCTGAGGCCCCATCGACATCCCCCACACATTGAGAGGCGCGCTCTGCTGGTGGAGGCGCTACCTGGTTCTGTGCACCGCGGACGCCACTCCCCGCCGACGGGCCAAATGATTCAGGAGCAACGAGATGCACTCCGACGAGTCTCCCAACTGAGCGCCTCACAAACTTCGGACGTCATTCAAGCCACCAGCCCACGGATGGATCCGAGCGATGATGAAGCTATTTACGGGATACTGAACTCCCAACTGTCTGTGGATCTACCAGATGTCACGCCGCAAACAGCTGACATGCTCCATTGAAGCCACACATGCAACCTTACTAGACTCTGCCGGGGCGACAGGGGCGGAGCCAGAGACCAGGCGGTAGCTGAGATGCCGTGCCTAGGAGCCATTGCCTGGGATGCCCCCTGCCGTCCTGGGGACAGAGGGAGAGACCTTGACGCAGTGAGTACCCACCTGGACATATAGACACAGAGGGTGATGAGGTGGTGGGGCCATACTGCAGTGCTTCCCCTTCTTTCCCCCATACCAGCCACCCATATCACTTGGGGACCTTCCTGCTCGGGGGCATTGGGGAGTGGAACTTGCCTCTCTCCCCTGTGCGTGATTGATCTAACAAGCTTCCCCACGGCAGGAGACGGTGCTGCCTTCCTGAACACTGCCCTTTTGGCTAAATGATGCGCATGACATATGGCCCGGGGAAGGGCCAATGACCCCTCTTCTTGCTTTGAATTGGTGAACTGCCAGAACTGTAACTAGCACACGTTACCCCATAGACTTGAATTCTGTTCTATTGCCTCTTTGGTGTGTTTGGACGGCGACATGTTGCGTGGCCGACCTTTTGGTATCTATTACTGTTTAGCACTGTTTGCACACCCTGTTCCTTTTCCCACCCCCGACCTCGGAGAATTGCCTATGCCCTCTATTTCTGTGCTGATGTCTGTGTCGGATATGGGGGGGGAAGGGGGGGGGGACCGGGGGTCTTGTGGTGGCGCGCGTCTGAGGGATGGCTGGCGAGTGAAACTGGTATTTCTTGCTATGATGGCGAGTATGGCTGAGATCAGGATATGCACGTGGAATGTAAGAGGCATGCACACGCCGTCGAGACGTTACCAAATCTATTCTTACTTACGGCGTCACAAATTCAATATAGCGTTGCTACAGGAAACACTTAAACAAAACTGAGGTACACGCACTGCGCCGAAGATGGCGCGGGCAACTTTACGCCACGGAGTACTCCTCCTATGCTCGCGGGACACTTATATGGATACGGCCGGGCACCCCATGGGCAGTCATAGACACACTGATAGATTCGGAGGGTAGATATGTGATGGCCCGAGGCAGACTCGATCACCCTGTAGTACTTGCCGCTCTGTACTCCCCAAACACAGACCAGGGCGGCTTCTTTGAGAGCCTCTCCACGACATTGGCGTCCTGGCATGGGCTCCCGTGGATCCTTGGAGGCGACTATAATTGCGTCCTAGATGTCAACCTAGACAGATCTACTGCACCCCCGGCCGGTGCACAGGCACACGTCACCACGAAAGCCCTACTCAACTGGGCCCAGCACTGGGACCTACACGACGCATGGAGAGCACGCAACCCCACAAAACGAACATATTCCTACTGGTCAGGTGCGCATGCGCTACATGTACGCTTAGACAGGTACCTGATCTCCACCGATCTTCTTCCACTGGTCCGAGACTCGCAATATATGGGCCGTACGCACTCAGATCATAATCCACACATACTGGTCATCGCTTGGGACGACCCATACCCTCCTATTCCCACCTGGCGCCTCCAACCTGACCTTTTACTGGACGCGGCCTTCAGCGTCTCGCTAGTCACGCAGACGGCTCAATACTTTGAACTCAACACTGGTACGGCATCCTCTCCCCAAACCGAATGGGATGCTTTCAAGGTGGTGACCCGGGGACTCTGCTTGGGTACACAGGGGCACATGCGTCGACAACTCGAACAGGACCTGACACGACTAGAGACCGAACTACTGGACCTTGAGCATGCTGGGGGGGATGCGGTCGCTCGGTTGACAGCTGCCAAGGCAGAACATGACCGCCTACTGGACCGTTTGCGTAACGTCAACTTTGCGGCACATTTCGCCCGGGTCCACAGACAGGGTGATAGACCTGGTAAACTGCCTGGCTGATCGCGCGGGAGGATTGCCCGACCCCCGTAGCGGCAATACAGGCGAGGGATTACTCTACTCCCAACGCCAAATACACGAGGCGTTTACGAGTCACTATACTGTTCCCGACTGCGTGTCCCACTGACTACAATCACTGACTATCTTTCTGCTATACAATTGCCCACCCTGACAACGGCACAGCAGAATGATCTCGGAGCTCCGCTGGACTCCGACGAAATTCGTGATACCATCTTTAACCTCTCGAATGGCAAGTCTCCGGGACCGGATGGCTTGCCAGCTGAATTCTATAAGGCCACCTCGGATGTACTAATTCCCCACCTGGTGAGGATGTACTCTGCGGCTACGGATGACTTCTCCTTGCCCCCGACACTGAATGAGGCCACTCTCGTCTCTCTACTCAAACCTGGCAGCGATAGCGAGCGGATGGGATCCTACCGCCCTTTAGCACTCCTCAACACGGACTACAAAATCCTCGCCTCCGCACTTGCTCGCAGATTAGCCCCTATGGTTCCCGCGCTGGTACATCACGACCAAAACGGGTTTGTACCGACACGACACACGTCCCACAACATCCGCCGCCTATTCCGCTTACAGGAATACGCCACACGACAGTGGCCACGGGCCGGGTACCTGGTACTAGACCTCGAGAAGGCGTTTGATTCGGTGGAATGGCCTTACCTACGAGCGGTCATGGACAAATTCGCGCTGGGGGAAGACTATGAAACTATAGTTGGACTGTTATACCGCAGACCCACAGTCCGAGTCCGTACTGGAGCGCTGCTCTCTGACCCTATTTGTGTGCGGAGAGGCACCAGGCAAGGCTGCCCCCTATCGCCCTTGTTGTTCTCCTTAGCTGTGGAACCCCTGGCTGCGAAACTCCGGTCCCAAGGGGCGGATTGGGGTATAACGATGGCGGATGGCCTACATGTGGTGTCATTATATGCGGACGACCTCCTTTTGTATGTGTGGTAAATAAATAAATAATACCCTATTTTTGACTAGATTTATAACATAACAGGTAGCTCAATAAATAAGAGTCAAGATTCGAGGTAGTAGGAGTTTCTGCAGGTTTATTACAGCATAAGGACAGGATCAGGACAACCTGCATGGGAATAGGATAATAAGGCCCGGCAGCTGCCGGGGCTGGGTCTGGGATGAGCGCGCTAACATTCAATAACAAAACACAGGCATATATACATAGCGCGAACACATAGCATTACATTGCAGTAGGCGTAGCAGTGGGTGGAGCAGAAGGCGTGACGCGTAGCAGTCGCGAAAGATAACAGTAAAAAGAGGTGTAACTGGGAGTATACATAGACATGTGATGAAAAACGTAACAGAATATGTCATGAATGGGCGGAAACATAGGAGGGGGCTACCTAAGGAGCCGGGACCTCTAACCTAATGGTGCGCGAAAACTGGCAATGACGTGTTACTAGGAGAAGCTGGGGGCTACGAACTCTGTGTTAGGAGCAGAGACTAGAGTCTGGAGGGTCGGAGCGACATGTACCTAAACCCTATCTAGTATCTGATGTTTAGGGAACATGTTGATATGAACTAGAAGTCATGAGGGGAAAAGCTAACTTGATTCTAAGACTGGACCATGCATTATTCTACATGTAGTGCGTGATGAGGAATACTAAATGACCATTAAATACAGTATTTCTCTAACATGGGGACGAGAAGGCTAGACAATGACGGAAACTATTGATGCAGTTCAGTAGCTTAGGAATGCAGAGGAGGAGTACTGAACTGATAACTGGAACTATAACATACTCTTGGCAGACTCAGAGGCAGAGCCAAGCTACACCGGGCACTGCGAGGCAGGAAGTAAGTGAAGGGTCGAGGATACAGGTGGGGGCTGTATCGCTCCTCAGCGAGGCTTTCAGGAAACAGAAGCTGAATCTGTGGTCCGGGCCCTTTTGAGGCCTGGAAACGAGGACTTTATTATGGAATAACGTGCACACTAAGAAACGTGGCAACATAACTTTACCTAGGCCTGATATTCGTAGTATTCACGAGGACTGGAAACTAACATACTAGAGGTGGACACAACTGTAATTGCGTCATTAATCAGACATGGGGAATAACATATGCATATTGGTCATGCACACATAACATATGATGGATGAGGCGTAGGGACACAGAACATGGCAAAATTTACTTTTCCACATTCCCTCCTTGTCACTACGTTTCCATCAGGAAACATCAATTTTCATGATACCATCTATCATTTCATACAGTACCATTTGCTCGTCTCGAATTGTCTTGGAACGGGATTTAGAACGGGGCTTGGGACTAGGAATACAAGAGGTAGCACACATGCTGCAAATCGCAGGGCCACATTGTATACAGAGGCAGCAGCTAAATATGATCGCTACTGCAATACCTAGAAAGGACAGGACTTTCCATCCCCAGGCGGAAATTATATTCCAGAACCAACCTGACCATGTCCAGGTGCCTGGATCTTGATGTAACAGATGGGCAATTTTATGGAGTCTGGTTATAGCTGAATAAACAGACGGCGCGTTATTTGGAATGAAAATGCAGCAACTAGATCCGATGACTCTACAGGCCCCGCCCCTATCGGCCAGTATGACGTCAAGGACGAGACGATTTTGCAAAACGACAAATCTCATAGCAGATTGTTCTTCGGTTAGGTTACCTAGAGCAGAGGCAGTCTCATTAACTACAGCTTCAAGGGTTCTTGTTAACCTACGGATCAGTTTACTATTCTGGACAGGTCCTACAAAGAAGAAGAAACCTTTATTGAAATCTGTATACTGTTCTAGAGTAGTTTCAGTATAATCGACAATTGGGGACTCCCTTCTATGTCTAATGTGTACTAGATGTGTGTTTCTGTGATAATCAGATGGGGCTAGGAAAACAGGTGGCAGTAGGAAGGCAATGTAACAGGTTCCCTCCCAATCGAGGGGCAGACGAACATATGCGGTTTGACCACAAATGAAATAAGAATGACGTGAAGCTTTAAAAATAGATTTCCCACTGTCACTATACTGGATAACAGTAGTACATTCACTATGTCCTACATGTACAGAACCATAATTACGGACACATAATTCGCCTTTGACTGGTAGTACTGAAATAGCAGGTAAGTCTGGAGTAGTATCAGACTGAACATTCAGGACCATGAAATTCGACGAATAATTACCTAAATTATAAACTTCATTTTCTAGATCTAAACCTGTTCTGTGGGGGAGACCTTGCTTGTCTGGAAAACATGTACTGTTAAGAAAAGACATATCTGTTGAGGATGACGTTAACGTGGACCATGCTCCACACGAACCATTGTGTGAGAATGGATAAGGAAACAGTGGCAGAACTCCCTTCGGTGTCTGAAAAGGGGGGAGTCGACCACACACCCAACAATTAGTGGCATTGCTGGTCTGGTGTGAATAATGTAACATACGGATAAATGTGTTGTTGCGCATAGCGAGGCGGTAAGAATATTCGTGAGGAGGCAGATCACTAAACGTGTGCTCTACTGTAGCATTAGCAGACATATTTACATGAGGAACTAGTAAATACAGATAGAACGCATAGCTGGTGCAGGAAATCATTATGCTGAGAAATAATATGAAACTCAGAAAAACGATACATTTGATTGAACTTTGACTGACTCTCTCACTATGGGGGTCTATTTTATACATGTCAGAAACAATTTAACCGTTTCACCTAGGGGAGGACTTATACAATCAAACTGACTGACTTATTTTACTAGACCTTAATTTGAGCTTATACTCCTGTTGCGGAGTTTTCTCTAACAAGGGAGGGGTTGTAATAATGTCTTGTGCGGGACAGTCCTTTAAAACAATGTTCTGGCAATCTTTCGAATCCTGGAAATCCTTGGAAATGTTTCTGGAGACGGATTTCAATCCATTGAAAAGTTTTACATGAGAAAGATGGACCCACCCCTTCCTGCCTTCCAACTTGACGGCAGTTCGGGTGGTCAAGAGGACCTGGCGTGGCTCCTTCCAACGTGGTTCCAGCGGACTTGATCTGTCGAAATTCCGGACCATCACAAGGGAGCCTGGAACGATCTCGTGCGGTGCCACCTCGGTATTGTCTGGAAAGGCGGCAGCAACCTGTGAACGACATGAGTTGAGGGCAGACATCAAGGAAGCTAGGTAATCTGTCAGCATATTACATGAAACATCGGTAATACTTCGGGGTCTAGGAGTACCCCACATGTTAGGGGGGCGGCCGAATACGACCTCATACGGGGACAGACCTGATCTGGAATGTGCGACCATGCGCATATAAAACAAAGCGACTGGCAGAGCTACTAGCCAGTCTACACCTTTGTCCTTACAGACTTTTGCAATGCGGATTTTCAGAGTCTGATTATGTCTCTCTACGAGACCGGCTGCTTCAGGATGGCGTACACAATGGAACTTCCACTGGTACCCTAACAAAAGGGAAACGTGCTTCATTAACTCTGAGGAGAATGGCTGACCGTTATCAGAATATACGACTCTAGGGAGTCCATATCTAGGGAAAAATTCACGAACCAACTGCTTGGCAGTGGTCGCGGCTGTGTAATCTGGGACTGGATATGCCTCTGTCCACCTGGACAAAGCGCATACCACTACAAGGACATACTTGAAACCTCGACATCGCTCCATCTGAATATAATCCATCTGGAGGACCTCAAAAGGGTGGTCAGGGGGCTGGAAACCACCTTGTTCCACCGGGACACTTTTACCTGGGTTAAACTGACAACATATCATACAGGTACGGACTTTCTGCTTGGCTGCAGCTCGTAAATGCTTGTTGAACCAAATGTTCTGGATACTGTCTAACATAGCTTTTTCTCCTAAATGTGCTGGACTATGTGCGGTATTGATAATGACTTGAACCATAGAATCGGGGAGAAACCATGTGGCTCTACCCTTCGTTAACCATCCTTGATCTGTCTGGACCCCTCCTTGTTCGGACCATTTCTTGATTTCATCGGGAGTAGCATGTAACTGGATATCTATGACATCTTGAGTAGGGTCCTTAACTGTCATACATATAATCGGATCTGGAGTATGTGTCAGGTTAACTGGAATGGCTGGAGTCTGTGCTGTAAGCTTGGCTGTGCGGTCTGCTAGATCATTACCTTGAGAAATAATGTCTGTAACTTTCGTATGTGCTTTGCATTTCATGATAGCAATGGATGTCGGTAAATGTATGGCATCTAACAGGGCTTGAATAAGGAGACCATGCTGAATCTTGGTTCCATGAGAAGTCATGAAACCTCTCTCCTGCCAGAGCACTCCGAAGTCGTGTACAACTCCGAATGCGTAACGTGAATCTGTGTAAACATTAACTTTCAGGTTCTTGGCGTGTATACAGGCTTGTGTCAGAGCGACTAGCTCTGCTGCTTGAGCGGACAGGGTGTCAATACGGTGTGTCTCAATAACTTCAGTGTCAGTAGTCACTGCATACGCGGCGACTAGTTCTCCTGTACTGGTTCTCATACATGAACCATCTACATAAAGTGTCAGGTCGGGATCTGATAACGGAATGTCTGTCAGGTCTTGTCTTGGCTTTGTCGTAATGTTAACTACTTCCACACAGTCATGTGTGTCTGGATTTGAATTAACTGATGGCAACAGTGTAGCAGGATTCAGGACGTTGCAGCGTCTAATTTCTATGTGTGGCTGGAACAGTGTCAATTCATAACCTGTTAAACATGCAATTGTCAAGTGCTGAGTTTGTGTTCGGTTTAGAAGAACTTCTACTGAATGCGGGACTTGTACTGTCAGGGAATGCCCTAAAACTATGGAATCACTTTGTCTGATAGCTAGTGCTGTGGCTGCAACCGACTTGAGGCACGCAGGCAACGCCTGGGCGACTGGATCTAATGTGCTCGAAAAATAAGCACAGGGCTTGTATTGTCCTGCTTGATCTTGTGTGAGAACAGATAATGCTGTACCTTCGCGTTCAGTAACGAAAAGTGTAAAAGGCTTACTGTAGTTCGGTGTAGCTAGAACTGGAGCTTGACATAGGGCTTTCTTTAACTCATTGAAACTAAGTGTATGGTCAGATGTCCAAGGGAGGACAGTCGATACGGCTGCCTCCTGTGTTGTTAACTGTATCAGTGGCTTGGCTAGAAAGGCATACTGGGGAATCCATTGTCTACAATAAGAAGTAAGGCCGATAAAGGCACGTACCTCCTTCTGGGTTCTGGGCTGGGGAAGACTCGCTATTAACTGGATACGGTCGGGTGTCAACTGCCTACCCCTCTTGGACAGCAAGTGTCCTAAGTATACCACTTGCTGGACACAGAATTGAAGCTTCGAAGGTGACACCTTGTGCCCCATCTCGGCCAGAAAATACAGGACTGTAAGTGATGCTCGCTCGCAAGCACGTTCAGAACGGGCAGTGATCAGTAGATCATCGACATACTGGAGCAGGGCAGTGTCAGTTGGCATGTGAATGTTGTCTAGTTGTCTCTTGAGTGCCTGACTGTAAATACTAGGACTTTCTGTGAAACCTTGAGGAGCGCGTGTAAACATATAGCTCCTTCCATTTAAACAAAATCCGAAAAGAAACTGGCTGTCTGGATGAATTGGAACACTAAAAAATGCATTCTTGAGGTCAATAACAGTGAAGAACATGGCTTCGGAATCAATGGCTGTTAACAGGGAAGAAATGTCTGGAACAACTGGGTACTGAGGAATAATACATTTATTAAGCTCTCGTAAATCAATCACTAATCGATATACTGGGGGTGCATTCGGATCAGTACGTTTCATGACTGGAATGATCGGAGAATTGCATACATTGGAGTCAGTTTCTACAACTACTCCTTGAGCCATGAGCTCGTCAATAATTTTGGATAAGGCTGCTACAGCCTCAGGTGGCAATCTGTACTGTCTGATTCGGGGTAACACTACACCTGGTTTGAGAGTCACACGATGGGGTGTGATTTGCATGTAACCTACATCAGTTGGACCTTGCGCCCATAAATGCTGTGGAACATTAGACAATCTTGAATCAAAATCTCGTAATACATAGTGACCCTTAAAGTCACGTAGGAACAGTCGTATTCCCTCTGGGGAACAGCAAATAACTGCACCTAACTCTTTCAGTGTCTTAATGCCTAATAGGTTTTCTGGACATGACTTAGTAAGTAACAGATCAGTAGTACGGGACAATGGACCTACTTCTAGAGTGACTGGCTTTGATATCTCGTTAACGATGGGTTTTCCTGAAAATCCAAGGGAAACATTTCTTGAGCCTGAGAGCGGAGCCCCTGGAACTTCGGCATGACTAATTGTGGTCCTACTTGCCCCTGTATCGATCAAAAACTCTGTCTTTCCCTAATACTTGACTGTGAACATAAGGACCTTCTTGATCTACAGGTATCTCGATGAGAGGCAAGCCTACCTCCCTCTCTAGGCTGTTTCATGAATATGACTGGTACTCTGGATACTCGGACTGTGCATACTGGTACATCTGCGATGTAACGTGCTGTGTTGCAGCAATAGGCTGCGGTACTGTAACTGTCTGTTGTGCATTCTGTGACTGAGGAGTCTGTGAAACTTGTTCTTGTCTAGGCGGACGTGGTCTTTCTTTAGTCTTACCAGTAGCTATATTGTGTTTCAGAACTGCACACTCGTTTATAAAATGACCTGGCTGTTTACAATAATTGCAGTTCCCTTTAACGGGAGCTGCAGGATGACTGGCTTGATTCGGACCCCTCTTCTGACTGTCTTGAGGAATAGATTGTGCAACTAGCACTTTCATTTTCGTGTCTTTCATACGTTTTCTCTCGTGTTCTTGCTCTTCTCTGATTCTATTCTGGTGATACTGGAGCATCTGGAGCATCTGGGACGGAGTATTTGCTTGCCAGGTGCTTTCGACTTTCAAAACTCGATTTTTAATTTGTGGACTTGAATTCTCGACTAATTTGGTAACGAAAAGATGAGGGTATGACTCACTACTTGTCTTGAGACCACTGTTAATACTGAAACATTTTTCGAATCTAGAATAAAAATCACTAATATCTTCATCTTGTTTCTGTTTACAGGCTGAGATTGCATCCCAGTCTTCTTTCCTAGTTGTCAATAATCTGGGTAAAACTTGAATCAGTAATTCTGGTAATTCTTTACATTTATCTCCAAGACCGGTACCTGGTACTCGTGCCTTGTCTTCAGCTTCTAGAGCTGTCCAATCGATCTTTTTCTCTCCCACCTCCCATTCTTTTTCCTTTAACTTTTCATACACCCCTGCGGGTAACAGGACCTTTAACATTTTAATGATGTCTGGGTAAGTGTATTCTCCCATACGGAGCATGTCTTTTAATTCTCTATGGAACCCTGCTGGATCTTTGTCATGACAGGGAATTAATTTCTTCATTTCAAGAAGTTCCATCTTTGATATTGGAGTGTATACGAACACTCGTTGCATTACGCCACCCGCCCCTTGGACTGGGTGGACTTCTCGTAACGGATTCTGTCTGTCTATGTAGAATGGCTTATTTTCTGGGGGTGAGACATGAACAAAATGCGGGTTCAGGAACGTTCTATACTTGTGACGCTGTTCTAGAATGACACTAACTAAATCGGTACCTAGACCTCTCCATTTATACTGGAGTAACTCGTTCAGGATATCGTGTAACGGGCCTGGATCAGAATGTTGACCCTCATACAGAGTAATGAGGTGCTGGATCATATACATACCCACCAGTCGTTGCTCGGCTGGGGGCAGTTTCAGAAACATTTGTGCCACTATTTCGTCTGGAAAAGTGGTAGAATCAGTAATCCATCGGACTGCTGATCGGGCTAGTTCTTGTTCATGCATGGTACTTAACTCACTATAACCGACTCGTGATTTCAGAATGTGATCGGTAGCTTGAAATACTTGTTCTAGAGAACCTTGTTCTGGTGCTGGATGATGAAAAACAGACTTGGGTTCTAGGCGTAAATGGCGATCTGGAAATCTGGATTTTCCTACATACGCTATTCTGGCGGGATTCTCGTTCTCTTCCTCTTCAGGATCAGAGATACTTTCTTTCTCGCTTACTTGTGCTGCTTTACGCTGTTCGTGTAACCTTATTATTTCTTTACGAATTTTCTTGTACATACTCTCCATGGCACTGACGGTCTTGTGCTTACCCTCGGCTATATTATCACTCCACCTTGTCAGGATTCTCATTTCGGCGGGATCTTTAGACGGGTAATCTTGTTCTCTTATTAGACAGTTGATCAGGAACTTTAATATCATGAGCTGAATCTCGGCTTTCCTTTGAGACATAATCTCGCCAATACTTTCTGGATCATCCCCTGTACGGATGAAACGATATATTCTGTCTAGATCTTCTTTCATATTCGGCAAGGTGACTAGATACTCGGTCACTCTCCTTACACGTAAGGAATATAAAACCATAGTATATTCGCCTGGAACTGGATCATAGACACATTCGTTAAGGGCTTGCCTGATTTCTGTGACAGACTTATTACTTTTAGGAGTACGCTGTGATGCTTGAGCATGTAATTAGAGTGCTGATAAACGCTTGTGTGGCGGCGGGGTTTGAGGAGTAGCTCCTCCTGCGGCCCCTAGACTGGAGTCGTCTACTGAGGCTCTACGTCCTGGCAGAGTGGGAAATGGAACTGTAGGCTGGACCGGGGGTACCGTAACAGGTACTCCGGTGTCTGGAGGAACATGAATTACCTGGTTTACAGGGACTGGCGGAGCGCGAACAGGATTGGCATATTCGGGGACTGTGTCGTCCAAATAGGACGAAATAAAAATATCAGCTGCGGTCGGTTTGTGACGTAGCTTGGTCGGAACTAATGGCGGCGGGAAATTACTGGATGCCTCTGGGGTCGCTTTTGGCAGGCCCTCGGCAAGAAGAGGATACATACCCTTAATGAGGGCATGCCTCTGTCTGTCTGACTGTTCGGCTTTGACTTGTTCACCTATCTCGATTAACTCTCTTTCTTGGGCTCGTTCTTGGGATTCTCTACTTAACTCTGACTTTCTGACTTCCTTTTCCGTTCTTTTATGAGCTTCCTTACGCCATAACTCGATGGCATCTTTCTGTGACTGTCTGGCTTTCTTTTTCCATAATGCTTCTTCTACTCGCATGATACATTCGGCATCCCATGTACCCGATACGGGCCATCTATACTTTTCTTCTAACTGTTTGGTATACTCTACCCATAAATCTAGATACATTATGGCGCTTATGCCATGTTTCTGATACATAAAGTGACCTGGACTGTCCCTAGGCGGGACAGGAACTGCTTCCGCTAACAGACCCTTTCTAGTTTTTAACTGACGTAACTTGGAAAAGAGCGGCATTCTAAACTTGAATCGGAACACAATACAATACACGAAAAACAATAACAATTGGGAAAACAATTCAGGCATACCACGACATTGGAAATACATTAAACAATATCATAACATAACAGTTCGAACAGAATACTACCTGAAAATACTGAAAACAGAAACAGAACAGAATTCTCGAGAACGGAACAGACTAGAGTTACTGGATGCACTGCTGTAACAGTACGGAACATACCGGTCCCATAAAGGAACGCATCAAGACCCGTATCCACCTAGGTGAACACTTCGTTTGTGGGCTTGGGTACCACCAACCCACGGACCAGGAGTCAATTTAGACTGACCCTGTCTAGATACTACCCCAGCAATGGTACTCACCGGGCAGCACGGAACGGAAAGCCTCGGACGGGACTGGACTACGACGGACTTCGGACTTCGGACTTCAGTTACGGGTGGGCCTCCGGATACCTCGGACCTTGGACTCTCGGCTTGGGCTCTGGTCGGGACTCGCCGCGTTCCTCCACCGTCTCGTTCGGATGCTGGACCGCCTCCTCCGTCTCCTCCGTGGGCCTGAGGGATACTTGAAGCAGAAATATCTGCACTTGGCCGGTATGGTTCCGTCACGGCTGCAGAGGGTCAGGGGGTCGGCGTGGCTTCACCGACGCGTGGGGAAAGGGCAAGTCCCTATTCGGGCGCCATTATGTGGTAAATAAATAAATAATACCCTATTTTTGACTAGATTTATAACATAACAGGTAGCTCAATAAATAAGAGTCAAGATTCGAGGTAGTAGGAGTTTCTGCAGGTTTATTACAGCATAAGGACAGGATCAGGACAACCTGCATGGGAATAGGATAATAAGGCCCGGCAGCTGCCGGGGCTGGGTCTGGGATGAGCGCGCTAACATTCAATAACAAAACACAGGCATATATACATAGCGCGAACACATAGCATTACATTGCAGTAGGCGTAGCAGTGGGTGGAGCAGAAGGCGTGACGCGTAGCAGTCGCGAAAGATAACAGTAAAAAGAGGTGTAACTGGGAGTATACATAGACATGTGATGAAAAACGTAACAGAATATGTCATGAATGGGCGGAAACATAGGAGGGGGCTACCTAAGGAGCCGGGACCTCTAACCTAATGGTGCGCGAAAACTGGCAATGACGTGTTACTAGGAGAAGCTGGGGGCTACGAACTCTGTGTTAGGAGCAGAGACTAGAGTCTGGAGGGTCGGAGCGACATGTACCTAAACCCTATCTAGTATCTGATGTTTAGGGAACATGTTGATATGAACTAGAAGTCATGAGGGGAAAAGCTAACTTGATTCTAAGACTGGACCATGCATTATTCTACATGTAGTGCGTGATGAGGAATACTAAATGACCATTAAATACAGTATTTCTCTAACATGGGGACGAGAAGGCTAGACAATGACGGAAACTATTGATGCAGTTCAGTAGCTTAGGAATGCAGAGGAGGAGTACTGAACTGATAACTGGAACTATAACATACTCTTGGCAGACTCAGAGGCAGAGCCAAGCTACACCGGGCACTGCGAGGCAGGAAGTAAGTGAAGGGTCGAGGATACAGGTGGGGGCTGTATCGCTCCTCAGCGAGGCTTTCAGGAAACAGAAGCTGAATCTGTGGTCCGGGCCCTTTTGAGGCCTGGAAACGAGGACTTTATTATGGAATAACGTGCACACTAAGAAACGTGGCAACATAACTTTACCTAGGCCTGATATTCGTAGTATTCACGAGGACTGGAAACTAACATACTAGAGGTGGACACAACTGTAATTGCGTCATTAATCAGACATGGGGAATAACATATGCATATTGGTCATGCACACATAACATATGATGGATGAGGCGTAGGGACACAGAACATGGCAACATTTACTTTTCCACATATGTCAAGGACCTAAGTACTGTTCCGGCGTCCCTAACTGACATCTTCAGCACTTTCGAGGAGATGTTGGGATTGAAGGTGAACTGGGCCAAATCAGGAGCCTACTCCTTTAACCCGCACGTTCCCGAGAGTGAGATTCGCATCGGGGGCGAGAGATTACAGTGGTACCCCATGACGTTCAGGTACCTTGGGATACACATCTACCGGGACCCTGCGAATATCTTGGAAGGGAACCGGATGCGAGCAATCGCATCCACCCAGGCACAGGTTGGGTTCTGGAAGACGCTACCGCTGAACGTTCCTAGCCGCATAGCCCTAATAAAGATACTACCCAGGCTACTGTACTACTTTGCGAATATTCCATCCTATGTCCCTACTCAGGTATTTCGGGACCTTGAGGTCCTGCTGCGTGACCAGATTTGGAATAAGGGCCGGCCACGAGTTGCATTGACGAAACTCTATATGCCCACTGAAGCGGGCGGACTGGCTGTTCCTAACATGGAGCTGTATTATCTAACGGCGCAAATGCAGTGGGTGTCAGGTTGGCTGGGTGGCAAGAACCTAGGAGACACGGCCACGGACACCGCTGTCTGGTCCCTGTTGCAGATCCACGGGCTGTTTCATCCGCTGACCCGGACTCCCCGGCCGCCACAACTACTGCTCGCGGTGGCGCACAGATACTTCCTCCGTTGTTTGCGTCTGACACGGGCGACAGTACTACTGGGCACCCCGACTGCGGCTAGGACCTGGACGGCTGTAAGGCTGGACAACTGGACCACCACGGGGTGGACACGCTGGGAGATCTATACTCTGATGCCTCCTACCCTTCGAGGATCTCGCGAGAGACACATCTCTTCCGGTTGGACAGTTCCTATTACACGCATCCCTCATCATACACTGACTACCGCCTGGGGGGACTTGTCTGGTGAACTACCCACACATCATTTCATACAATACCTTCATGTCATGAGCAATGGCACACACAATTAATTGGATAGCACAAGCACTCCTTCTCCATACTCATCCCACAACCATGCAACTAAGGAAAAGTGGGCGACAGACAGAGGGAGAGACTGGACGGACAAAGAGTGGGGTATGATCCTGGCTGGCCCAGTGAAAATCCCCCGCAACCCTCGCTTCATAATTATACAATTTTACATACTGCACCGCGCATATCTTACCCCGGACAAGATAAACAGATATTTTTCAGTTATTGATACTGCCTGCGGCCGTTGTTCCCTACTGGGCGCAGACCTCCTCCACATGCTCTGGCACTGTCCTGCCCTCCAGCAGTATTGGGATGGGGTGAATACGTTACTTCGACATTGCACCAAGGAACACGTACCGACAACATGGGAAGCCTGCGTACTGGATTGTACAAACGTACACGACTAAACAAAGTCCAGGCACGTTACTGGGATCTTGGACTAATCACGGCCAAGAGACGCTTACTAAGCGGTGGAAGGCTGACACACCCCCACACATCCAGCACTGGAGCATGTCACTAGTGAACTGGGCGCGGGCGGAGAGCACTGTCCTACGGCGTGAAGAGACAGCGGGACTCAGGAAATTTCCTATCGCACAACACTGGGATGACATCCTACACTCCTTCCAGCAGAAATGTGTAGAACAGGGGATTACGTGAAGAACGGTCTGCTGCCCTCCCCCTTCCATCCCTGTAACGGTTACTACGAGTCGTATATAATTATAATGCACCGACCATTACCTGCACGGCCACTAAACCTGCCCACCGTATATCACTTACTTGACCGTTCCGCCATAGCGGATGTCTCGCCCCTCCACGCCTACATCCCCGCACACAACGCTGTAGCAATGGGTCCGACCACCGAATGCCTCCCACAAAGCTTGAAACGCTGCACCCAATGAACCCTTATGGTGGGGTTCCCCCCCCCCCATGTGCGCTTGACACACGGGCAAACTGCCCTCCCCCGGTCCCCTACCTGCCCACCCACTGGACCGCAACCGACACCCTAGCACCACACATCCCTCCCCGACCATGTGGCTATCTCCGCTCCCATCCACCCCTACCTATCTTTTGTATTACCTGAGTTATTGTTATATGGTTCATTGATGTTCTGGACTTATCCCCTTTGGACCAAGCCCTTACAGATAGAATATTACACTTCATAAACCATGAGACCTTCGGGACTGCCAGCTATGGCCTGGGCGTTTCACCTGAGTGCCGACACGAATATCTGTCACTCTCGCCAAGATGGGCGAGCTAAGTTGATACACACACACCAACACACCTAGACACTGAGCGGCCTCATCCCTCGTTTCTGTAGCACCATGCCCACTTGAAGGTCGGACTCAACTGATACCCTTCCCAGCGATACACATGTGTCATGGTGGGCTTTGCCTAATCTGAAAACGCTGATGAGTGCCACCTTACCGCTGTAACTCTGAGTTCGCAGATAAAATGAGAAAAACCCCATAGACCCATACTTTTATAACACCGAATGATTGTATGTCTGTGCAGTATGGTGACACGATATACGCTGCCGAACCCCAGGGTTGTCGGCCTTAAAGCTGTGTTCTTTACCATACCTGTTGCAATATTCATTACTCGCAGCTGGCCCGGCTGAGTTGTAAGCTAAGTGCTGTGTACAGTACATGTTGGACAATAAAATGGGAGGGAAGATGAGGGGGTAAAGAAGGCACGACAACGGGAGAACTGGTTGTAAAGAAGGCACCAAAGCACGTTGTGCCTGCAGTAGAGAAACTGGATAAGAAATAGTGCTCACAGTCTAAATAACACGTACGGTGTAACAACCGAAGTAAAGGGGCCAATTGCCATGGGGGGGGGGGGGGGGGGGGGGACACAATAAAGAGGAGGCAGTACTAAGGAGGGACTAACCAGCATATTTACGAATCAGAAGCCAGCATTTTAGCAGACAATGACACAAACTAATGGCAAATATGGGCAGAGAGTGGGAGAGGTTTCTATTCCCTACTCCACTACAACAAATCACAAGAGAAGCACATGCATGCTAGCTCAAGCTCGACCTAAATAAATAAAATTAAAAAAAAAAGACTGGTCACAGGCTTCTTGTGTTGTCCTCTGGGGGTATTCGGTCAATTCAACCAGTTTTCCAATGCTTTCATTTAAAGACAAGTTTTTGTGATTCTTTTTGTAGTCCGTCCTGCTTTCAGACCAACCAGCGGAAAAAGAATTTGGAGATGTGACCATGCACAGGAACGTCCGGGCAAAAGTCTGATGTCACAGGGAATGGACAGATCACAAAATGGCCGTAGAAGTCCATGGGGAGAAAAATAGGAAAGAAAAAGACAAATTGGGCCCAACCGCTAGAAGGTGGAATAAATGCACTGAATGTGAACCCAGAAAAGATTCATGCTGCAAAACCTATATATTGCTAATGTGGATTCAGAAGTTCACTCACAGCCAACTTAAAAAGGATCCTGCTATGGCATTATCCTTAACACATTCCTGGAAAATGCAATAGTCACATTACAGTACATTTACCATGCATCCATATTGTCAACTTCACATATGCATTAGTTCATCAAAATTGAGCAAACCCTGCCCTCCCCACCCAAAAACCAGTCTAACTAGTGAATACATGTCCGAATGGAATATGCCTTTTATGCAGTGTACCAAAATTAGGTGACTATGTAGCAAGTCCAGACAACCCTTATTGGATAACAGGCTTAATTTGATAATGCCAAATGCTCTTTTGTGGTAGGGCGGGCTAGCAGTTTAAGCTTAGAAAGTAGTGTTAAGTATTGTTGTGCGCACACTCAATAAATGACACTCAAGAAATATAACATTTTTATATAATTTCAGACACCAAGAGCTTCATAATCGGCTAAGTAGTTTAAACATTATCAATTTTCAGAGCAAAAACAGTAGAAAATGACAGCTGTGAAATTTGAGGCAGGAGCCTTGAATGCTGTAATGTTATCCTATGGGAGAAACATTTACTGATAGGGTTACTTGGAAACGACTAACAGGACTATTCGGACTTATGAGGGGCCAAGGTACAAGAAACCACCAGCAGTTCAATTCTGTATGCCCTGGTGTGTCCAGGTGCAGAGGTGCTGTTCGCGAGGGTAGCCTCGAACGCTTCCAGTTAAAGTCAATGGGAAATTGTATTTGTAGAAAGAGGCTTCAAGCAGGGCTTAGGGACCAATCTGGCTGAACCCAAAAGGGGGCTCCGTTCTTGAGGGTCTCTGGGGCACAGGGACACAGTCAGTTTCCTGGGACTCAGGCTGTGGGGCTCAGGTGCATAGGTGTTTTGTCCAACAGGGATGCGCTGTCCCAGGCTCTCGCTCTGTCGGAGACCTGGTGAAGGGAGCAAACAGGGCAGGAGAGCCACTCTCAGTTCTGGCCTTGTAGATCCAGACATCCCTCGACAGTAGGTGGGTTGTGTCCAGACTCGCAACAAGCCTTGGTTGTGGCAACTGCTCCGGTACCTCAGGTATTGGTGCAGGGCGGCTCCTATTGTATCCAAACTCTGTGGGGAGACTGATCTTACCTCCGTAACACGAAGACCTGTTGCTGGCATGATGCTCCCTTAGGGGGCCCGGGGTCTAACAGAACGCTGGACTGGGCGCCAATCTTTGGTGCAGGTCCTCTATTCTCACTCTATTGAACCTTCTTTGTTTTCCTCGGTTCACAATAGTAGAAGTCTTAACTTTATCTGCTTTCCTGGTGTCAGGGGACCACCTAAATACAAATTACGGGGTGTTAAGGGGAGTGAAGGGTAGAAGCCAATGGGCTACTTACGTTGGGGTCACAACATCACCTATATGCCCACTTACCTTGGGGAGTGAGCATAATCCTGTCCCAGACTTCCTAACTTCACCCAAAACTAGATGGTGGCACCTTTCTTTCTGTGTTCACTTCAGGTAACCCACCTCAGGGGTGTAACTAGCCTGAAAGCTAACATGCCTCCTGACTAGCTAATTTTCTGGTTTGTCCTGGTGCCAGATCCGCTCGGGGCAGGGGGTGGCATCCTTCAGGCTGGGGTCACATATCAAAGGCATTGAAGCCTCTGGTTTTGGTATGCAGATTCACTAGCCATCCTGCTGGAGAAGGGATAACACCTCCTGGCAGAGCAGGCATTGTTTCTAACCTCCAAGAGCGCAGGCTCTCCCCTCAAGGGGGTCAGACACTTGTCTGGTGGCAGGCTGGAAGATACAGGTCAGCCAGCACATTGGATAGTGTTAGGTTTTTCAGGGGACACCTCTGGGGTCCCTCTGGGTGCATGTCATAATACATCTGTACTGATGCCAGTACTAGATTTAAGACATGTTCGTTCCCAAACACAATAGGTTTCAGTAAAGCCATCATGGAGCTGGGGAACTAGTAATGACCAGCATCCAGGACAAATACATAAAGTGGCGTCCCTGTTCACTTTGTACTATCCAGTAATGGAACTAGACAGCACAGGGGCATATCTGCTCCTGCAGATATGTCCTCACATGCAATATAATGCACCCTGCCTTAGGGCTGTAAGGCCTGCTGTAGGCGGTGACATAATACATGACGCGTACATGAGCATGGTACACAGGGAGTGTGCCATGCCGTGTTTTCGCAAAGGTTTGCACCCTTTCACACATCCTACAATGCCAGGCTGCATTGTGTGTCCCCTTCTGAGTGGCATAATAAAGGCTGCAGCCTTTACGGACCCTCTTTAGTACCCATGCCAAGGGGTAACGTTACTAGAGACTTACAGGGGAACTAAAGTATTTGCCAATTGGTGAAAAATGAGCAGCTTATGGTTTTAAGGAAAGAGGACCAGAGCTGGTTAGCAGGCTTCAGTGCACGGTCGGTCTACAATCAGCTTCCTACAATGGCTGTGAAAATTTAAATTTTTAAAAGAACACAATAAAGCATAGCATTACACCCTAAGAGTTGGCAAGCAACTGAAAAGTTGGGAAGAAATGTCAAATCAGTTGCTAAATATTTGAAAGGTTACACCTATGTAAAGCTCAACCAGCAGCACAATATTATGACAAAACCTACTGAAGAAAAAAAAAAAACACAATCCGGGGTTACCTAGACAGAAAGGCAAAGGTCCTTAGTGCATTTTCAGAGCATTAATGGCAAAATGTTTAATAAAACGCGTCCAAGTTTCACTTTGATAAATTAGATTAAAGGGGGCATATATTTCAGTCTGATCAATGAACATATCTACGCTACTTCCTTACTTTTACAATGGAAGTCATCCACTTATGGCTATGCCAGTTACCTCATCTCTTGCTTTTCTTGCAGTGGTATTAATCGGAGTCCAATGGAAGCACTCCAAATGTAAAGTGACAATGCAGCAGTACTGTGCTGCTTCAATGAGGTTCACACAACTTGTGAAACCCTAAAAAAGGCTACTTCTAACTCACTTATTCACACCTTACAAGACTATAAAGAGATTGCCTGGTAGCAGAATTTATAGCTCATTAATACTGGTCTTTTTACATGCACCCCTGGTGGAAACATGGTTCACTGGTGCTCCACTGCAAAAGTTTACCAACTACATATGACTGGGTCCCTTACCATGACAAATTAATAAAGACCTAGGTAACGAGAACATCTACCTAGATGAAGAGCACAACCCTGGAAAGAAGACTCAAATTGTGTGGGAACATTTTGATCTATTGTGGCCTGTGCTGATAACATTGACACCATTTGTGCAGGATTGTACAATTTAAAATGCCGTGAAGGTGACAAAACCAACCTGTTTTGATTAAAGGGACGATAATACGGTTTCATATTATGCATACTATTACTTGGGACGCATATGATAATGACTGGAAATGATTGAAGAATTTCGGTCTATTAAAGATATACTGCTAGAGGAAATTATTCAGCCGAGAAGAACAAGTTACTTACCTTCGGTAATACTGTATCTACCAGAAAAAGCATCTGCCTGTGGATGTCTCACCTTTTCAATTATGCCAATGCGCAGTATTCCACTGAAACTTTTCTCCTCAGCTCTCCCACATCAACAGACGTCATAATGGAATGGCTCCGCACGTGACTCCGTGTGAGTTCATCGGAGACATAAGATGACCTGGTCGGCGTGCAGACATCAGTTTCATCTATTTTTTCCATGCCTTCGAGGCGAAATGGGTGAACCAACAACCTCCTCACAAGTATACATACTATACAAAACACAACCAAATATGGAAACACTACATCAGATGTTTCCCAAATTGAAGCAACCTCATGATTCAAGCAATAAATCAAATAAAACATTAATTTTCGGAATAAGCAGACATGCAATGGCGAGGAGGGTGGGTCAGTGAGGAAATCACAGGCAGATACTGTATCCATCAGAAAAAGCATTACTGAAGGCTAGTAACCAGTTCTTCTGATGGATTCATCTGCCTGTGGATTCCTCACCTTTTATATTCAAGTCTTTATTTCACCGCCGAAACAGGGAGTACGCAGAAGAGTGACTTATACACAGCGATAAGCCTACAACCCTTATAGGGCCGGCCGCGTCAAATAAAATGCATTAGAAAATAGTGACGGTGCACACATGTAATAGCATTATACACAGCGTTCTGCCTACAACCCAACAGGGCCGGCTGAGTCTTATAACACCCAGTGTACACCGGGCAGTCACTGCCAAGGATAGCCCGGCCCCTAGGACCGAATGTAACCAGAGAACTAGAACTGGTGAAACTATAAGACCAGACGGGTCTGAACTGTAACAGAATGCCTGAAAGAGAGGCACCAGATCAGAGAAGACAGTAGGAAAGAGTAAAGGGAAAGGACTAGGAAAGAGAAGAGAGGGCCTAGGGTACATCGGAGGAGGCGGGGGGTGAAAGCATCGCACCAGACCATTGGGATATCAGCAGCGCCTGCCGCACTCTACACCTCGGTCACTGGAGCTGCTATGGCAGTGGCCTGTTCGATGTAGGGGAGATCACAGCGTCCTCCACCAACCGCAGCGCCCGGAGCTTAGGGGGCATGTGTCGCGCATGTTCTACTGTGCATAAATATTTCACCAGGGGTTGCCACACCGCCTTAAAGCGCGTGTCGCGAGCCTGCAGTCTAGCTGAAAGGAGCTCCATTGTTATGACATGCCAGAGTCTCACAAACCACGCAGTGGCGCTTCCGCCTTTTACCAATACAGGACAATGAGCTGCCTGGCTGCCCCCAGCATTTGAAGCGCTAATGTCCAATCGCTCCGGGTTAGCGCCAGTAGGCCCGTAGGTTTGACACCCAGTAATATCGTGCTAGTGGCTTCAGGCAGAGGAAACCCCAGGACCCCCTTCCAGAAGAGGGTTAGCGAAGAGCAGGTCTACCATATGTGCAAGAAATCCCCTGTCGCAGATTGGCATCTCCAGCACTCAGGGGAAGAGGTCGGGAACATTTTGTGCAATCGTTGTGGCGTATAGTACCACTGGGTCATCATTTTATATGCGTTCTCCTGTTGCGGTATGCTATGATATACTTTAGGTATGTCGCGCCACAGACGGAGCCACTGTGCCGGTGTGATGTCTGTACCCGAAATAGAGTGCCAATGTTGCTGATACGTGTGGGAAGGCGGCGCCTGAGGATGTTGCAGAATCTGATAAATCTTTGAGATCAGACCCTTCGATTCTGTAAAGGAGCGAGCCAGCCGCTCTAACGGGGTAAAAGCGCGTTTAGCCGCCTGGTACGTCTCATCTGCCATTACCCAGTGCCTCAGTTGAGCATATTGCATCCCAGCCTCAGGTGGTAGTCGGAATTCCTCCCTGCAGTGAGCAAATGTCTTAAGGGTGCCTCCCTCAAAGAGGTCTGTAAGCACCCTACAATTGCCCTGAGGCCACATATGGAACGCTCTGGTGCGGTGAGCCGGTGGATACCACGGGTTCCCTTCAATTGGGGTGTGTGGAGAGGGGAAGGTCGTGAGGCCCCTGCGTACCGCTATCCTGTCCCAGATCTCCAACACCGTTTTCGTGGGCACCGCCAAGTAGACGCTCGGGGATCGCCCCGCCTTATGTTTCCACGCCATATCCCAGATGGTGCGTCCAGTCACGGCTCTGTCCATATGCAGCCACCCCTTCTCACTCTCCGTAGTACCCCATTCTATTATGAAGCGGAGATGTGCAGCCCAATAGTACTCCACCAGGTTAGGGCATGCAAGCCCCCCCCCCCGATCTCGCGGTGCCAGAAGGAGTGCCTGGGAGAAGCGAGGACTCTTCCCCCCCCCCCCCCCCCCCCCCAGATAAAGTTGGTTAGATCTCTCTGCAAACCTCTTATATTATGCAGCGGGATGGGAGTGGGGAGGCACTGAAATAAATATAAGATTTTGGGTAGAATGGACATCTTTATCGCATTGATTCTACCCAGCCAGGACGGCACAAGCAGCTTCCATCTCCGTAGATCCTCGAGGACCGATCGGCGACATTCCCTCCAGTTGGCGTGTGTCCAGCCGTCCAGCGAGGGGGTCAACTGCAAGCCAAGATAACGGATATGTTGTGCCGTCCATAGATAGGGGCCTATCTGTTCCAGATGTGGGATTTCCGTCTTTGGGATGGTAAGGTTGAGCGCCCAGGACTTGATATGATTGATTTTCAGGCCAGAAACACGCTCAAAGAGGCAAAGCGCAGAATGTACTGCCGGCAGAGATTCGAGGCTTAGTAAGTGTAAGGATGAGATCATCTGCAAAGAGCGCTACTTTATTATCTTGGCCACCTAGAGGGATGCCATGAATGTCAGGGGCCTGACTAATCATGTCCGCCAGTGGCTCAATTACCAAGGCAAATCAAGGCGAGAGCGGACAGCCCTGCCTGGTTCCTCTCTCTATATTAAACGGCTCAGTGAGCTGTCCGTTCACTCGAATCCTGGCCCCGCGGTGCAATGTAAGACGCCATAATCCTAGTGACCATCTTCGGGCCGAGCCCTATCTTGTGGAGGACCGCCCAGAGGAAGGACCAATCCACCCGATCTAACGCCTTTTCGGCATCTAACGAAAGGAGGCAGGCCGGGATCTGCCAGTGATGGGCCTTTCCTACAAGATGTGCCACCCTTCGCACGTTGTCGGCCCCCTGCCGGTTGCGGATGAAACCCACCTGGTCAGGGTCTATCAGGCCGGGCATATGGGGGTCTAATCGCCTCGCCAGCAACTTGGTGTATATTTTAAAGTCCGTGTTTAGTAAAGCTATCGGGCGGTACGACGCGCACATTGTAGGGTCCTTCCCAGGCTTCAAGATTAAAGCGATTTCGGCCAATCCCATGTCTGGGAACGGCCCCTTCTCTTCAGTAAAGGAGTTATATAACCGGAGAAGGTAAGGCCCGAGTTGCGCCTGGAACATGCGATAGAAGGATAGAGGGAGCCCATCAGGACCCAGTCTTTTCCCCAGGGGGAGCTCCGACAGCTGATGCTATCTCCTCCTGTGTGATCGAGTCCTCCAGGAGCTTCGCAAAATGGGGGTGCAGTGTCGCCCCCCCATACTGCCCCAGTACTTCCTCCACCAGTTCAGGAGGCGGTCTCTCTTCCGAGTATAGTGATGTGTAATAGTCCCTGAAAGCCTTGCATTTATCCTTCGCCGCCGCAACCCTGGTCCCATTCGGCAGTTGAACGTTCGCCATATGTGCTTTAGCGGCTCTGGCCCTCAGTCTCCTTGCCAAGAGTCTCCCCACCTTGTCCCCTCCTTCGAAATATTTCTGTTTTAAGGCCAACAGGGAATTTTCTGCCCTATTGGTGCGCAACATCCTGAGCTGGCCTCTAAGATTAGCTAAATGTCTCCTCGTCTGCAGGGTAGAGCCGCCCTGGTCCTGCGTCTCCGCTTTCTTCAGGTCATCCGTCAGATTGTCTTCCAGCGCTCGCGCCTCACGCGACCTCGCGATCGAAAGGGACGTAATATGCCCCCGTATCGTGGCCTTGAAGGCGTCCCAGACCACCGGGAAGGGCACCTCAGGCAAGTCGTTGCACTCAAAGTAGGATTATAATGGCCCGCCTGATGTCCTCGACATCTGCTGCATCCCGAAGGATACTTGTCGGCAGGCACCATTTCCGTTCCCAAGGAGGACAAGCGGCCGGGTGTTGCAGGAGCAGTTCCACATGAGCGTGGTCGGAGATCGAGATATCGGACATTTCGACCCCTAGGGCATCGTGGGAGAGATCATGGGACATAAACAAATAATCGATGCGAGAATAGGATCGATGAGCATGTGAGTAGAAGGAGTACTCCCTCTTGCCCGGGGAAAAATAACGCCACGCATCGAACAGTCCTAAGTCCATAATCTGCTTGCGCAACGCTGAAGACATTACCCCCGCACCACTGAAGGAGTCCTCACTCAGATCCAGCTCCGGGCTCCAGACCAGGTTTAGATCACCCCCCACAATAAGTGAGGGCCCGCCCTGCGGCACATGGTCCCTCAAGAGGTCTGAGGTAGCGGTCCTGCGCTTGGTTGGGGGCATATATGTTACACAGCGTAAAGCGGCGGCGCCCCACCTCGACACCCACTCTGAGAAAGCGCCCATCACCACCTCGAAAGGGTCTGTCTCCCCCCCCCCGCCTGATGCCAGCCCTGCACAATATCGCCACTCCTGCTGTCTTTGTGTCTGCTGTAGCCCAGAACTGAAGAGGGTACCTAGGGTGTGCAATGCGCGCGGTGTCAGCCTGCTGAAGGTGAGTCTCTTGCAGGAATATGATGTCTGGATTCTGATGGGTAAGATAGTGCCATACCTGCTTGCGCTTGTTGGGCGAGTTAAGGCCCTTCACGTTGAGGGTCAGGACCTTCAAAGGGCTAGGCGTGTTCACAGCCATGCTGGGTTTTGTCATAAGCTATAATTTCCCCCACAACAGCCATCCCGCTCACATCACACCCACTACAGGCCTGCACCCGCACCCTTCCATACCCCACCAGCGTCCAGCACCCCTTCCCCGAGCCCCCGCAAGAAGAAAAGTAAAGGGGAAGAAAGAGCAGCAAGAGGCAAGGGAAAGAGTAAAGAAATAGTGAGATAACGAGCGGCCTAAAGAGCCACACAGCTGTGCATAACAGTCGCGTCCAACAGGGCCGTAGGACACTGACCCTGTTACAGGGCATCCTGCACCCGTAAGTTTGGACGCTCTCTGGGATTTCACTCCCTTAGGGGCTGACCAAAGGGGGTTGTGACGGTCTTAAAGGACAAACAGCTGAGGAGTTCCCGCCGCCCCCTCAACCCATACATTTGGAGTCAGGGTAATTAGTGAGAAGCGCAACGCGTCGCCACCCACAGGGACAAGCGGGCTCAGGAGCGAGGCCCCCCCCAACTAGGAATAAAGAAGTAGGCGACCCACAGTTCAAGGTGTTAGGGGGTTCCCGTCTGACTCTTCTTTGTCCCCCTCAAGAGACCGGATGTGGGCTATGATGTCCTGCTTGGCCTGGGTGGGTGAGCGCCCATCCGTGGGGGAAGCACGACGGTGCCGATGCACTGTGGTCCAGTCCGGCCCAGCCGGCGTCGTCCTCTGTCTATGGGGCTGGGATGGACTCGCTGGTGGGGTCGTTGACAGGCGGATGAGCTGTGCCGCTTCCGTGTAGGATCGTACTACTCTGCGCTTGGACTGCCACTGGAATATAAGCGCAAACGGGTGGCCCCACTGGTAGGCGATACCCATACTGCGTAGTTTTTCGGTCAAAGGTCGGAATGCACGCCTCCGCTTCAGAGTGTTGGGCGCCAAATCTTTGAAAATTTGAATCTTGTGGCCCTTATATCACAGGTCTGTGTTGTCACGCACAATTTTCCAGATTGCCTCCTTTTCGGTGAAGAAATGAACCCTGGTCAGGATGTCCGGCTGAAGCCCCGGCCTTCCCACAGGGCCGGCCACACGGTGCGCCCGATCCAGAGCCGGGGGCGAGGCGTTCTCGTCCCCCCAGATCTCGTGTAGAAGATGCGCCACGTAGCCAATGATGTCCTCCCCTTCTTCTCCAAGCGGAATCCCCCGGATGCGTAGGTTATTGCGCCGGCTTCTATTCTCCAAGTACTCCTGCTTTACTTGGAGCTCGATGTTCTGCTCCTCGAGGGCCGCCAGGCGCTGCCATAGATGTTCCTGATCTTCCGTGCGCATGTCCATTGTCCTCTCCAGCCCATCTACTCGGTCCCCAAGGTCCGTCACCCCTTTCCTAAGCTCTTTCACACAAGTGTGCACCTCAGACCACAGGGATCCTATCTCCATTTTCAGCTCAGCCATAAAGGTGGACATGAATGCCTGAGTGACCGGCGGGGAATCCCCAACAACCCGGGATGTGCCTTCGCCAGCAGCAGGCGCTCCCGCTTTACCCCACATGGCCACGACCGTGTTGTCCTTGGGGGCTGCGGCCGGGTCGGCTTTGCTTCCTTTATTTGAGCGCGTCATTGCCAGCTTTGCGCCCTCCCAGCCAGGCGATACGGACGAATCCCGCAATAGCTTGGGGAACGGGCCATTTCACTGTGGGCTAGTCCGAGAAGGAGACAAGGGCATATACACACTCCCAAATGCCTCGACCATGCGGTGCCCAAACAGGTCCCCCCCCCCGACCTGCAGGTCAAAGGTCAGCTTGAAGAGGAGTTCACACAACAGCGGCCGGGACCAGGGAGAAGTCCAGCCGGCCACCGCAAAGTCCAGTGCCTCACCACCAAGGACTCCCTCCTACGCTTCCAGGCGATAGAAATTGCAAGATTTCAGGGCGTTACGCCAAGCACCGCCAGAGATGTGCAAATCCAGGCCCCCACAGTAGGCCCCTATCCCACTCCAAGTACCACACTGTCCAGGGCGCCCAGGGACCAGATGGAGGGTGAAAGGCAGTTCACACCCACTCCACCCACAGAACCTCTTCTCAGAGCGCCAAACCTCCCAGGACAGTCCCCACAGTCAGACAAAAGATGGCGGGCTGCGCCTTCCCCTGCCACCCCGCTCACTGGATCAGTGGCGCTCACCTTGGTGCCTCAGAGCTGTGCCCACCTTCGGAGACACTCCTGGAAGCCGGTCTTCGCCCACCGCAGACCACGATTCCAGGCCAGCACAGGCCTAGCGGTAGGCTCGCCCCCGCTCGCACCGGCCAGTCACCGCCCTGTAGCACGTCGATGGCCTTCTTCGTCCAGGGCCAGGCCAGCCACAATCCTACCAGAATAGAGCGCCGGCAGTCTGCGCTGCAGCTCCTCCAAGGCACCACGCACCTGCCACTCAGCGCCCCCAAAGCGCAGTTCGCTGGAGTCCCTCGCCACACTCGTCCCGCTCCTGCGACCCTCAAGATGGCGGGTCGCGCCGACCTTAGGGTCCCCAGGCACCGCACCTCAGCCGTCGCTGCTCAAAGCACACCACAAGGGACCCACCATCAGGGCACCCCCGTGCCACTCTACAGCGTAGACACGAACGCCGCATCCGCAGCAGTAAGGCCCAGATGTCCGGACCCCAGCCGCAGTTCTCCAGGCACTCCAAAATGGCAGGTCCCCCTCCCCGGCCCGTGACCGGGTTCTGTCGTCTCCTCTTGCCAGCGCCTCTCCGGGGGTCAGGGGTGCGTCCACAAGCACCCAGCAGCCAAAGTCTGTTAGTCAGGGCGCCCCGAGGGCCAAGGGCAGCACTCCCTCACCAGGGCTCACCCTCCGATCGCCGAGAGCGGGACCTGTCTCGGCAGGGGCTTCTAAAATGGCAGGTCGCCGCTCCCGGACCTCCACCCGGCTCCGCCAAGCACCGCACTCCAGCCGCCTCCCGAGATGGTTGCCAGACAGTCGCTGGCTCTCGGTGCTCCAACACCCTCAATGAGCTCCGGGGGCGATTTCAAGGCCCCCCCGACTCCACTTGAATAGCTTAAAAAAGGCAGACAGCGGGAGCCCCGCCAGAGCACGTCCGCTCACATCGCCTTGCAAGCCACGCCCCCCATTCCTCACCTTTTGAATTAAATCCCAAAGCAGTCCCATTCTTGGAGGAGGGTGCCTACCTGCCTATACCAAAAAAATCCTGCAACCCAGAAGAAACATGTATGTCCCTCTTCACTTCCGAATCTAAGCAATAGTGCTTTGCAAAAGTGTGTAGGAAGCCCCAAGTTGCCACTTTGCATTTGTCAATTACAGGGACACTTCTAGCCAAAGCCGAAGAAGACAGGAAACTTAGTGGGATAAACCACTATTTTCTTTTAAGAAATCGTACAGCCTGAAAGACACCCTGGTTAACACTAGACCAAAGGCAACAAAACTACACAAGGACAACTCAATTACTAGAGCCTGGGGACTACCGGAGATCATTGGCCACTTCAGATGTGGAAATTGCAGTGTGTGTCACTTAACCAACAACACCAAAACACTCAATCTGGAGGAAGGCAAAGTCTGGAAGCAATTGTCACACACTAATTGCAATAGCAGCAATGTTATTTATCTAATCAAGTGCACCTGTGAAAAGTCATACATTGGGATGACAACAAGGAAGGTAAAACAGAGCATCAGCGAACATCGCAGCACCATTCGCTGTAAAATAAAGTGCCACTAGACCAACTGATCACTTCCTTGAAGCCCATCATACCCCACATGATATGGTGTGGACTGTAATCAAACAGGTGAAACCAGGTCCCAACCTACAAAGCCGCCTGTTCGAGAAGGAACAGCGCTGGATCTATAGGCTATCCATGCATGTACTAGGTCTTAATGACAACATACCTTGGGCCTCTGTACTATGAGCACCACAACTTTGGGCCAATCCACTCTGTCTGAATACTGTACTCCGTTCTTAGACACTCACAACGACCTTGTGTCCAGTCACGTAGTCTAAATTCAGACTATATACTAACCTGATCTGGCTGCCCCCTTCTGTTCTGTCCCAGCAGAATTAGCCACTGAACTAGTGGTTTATCACTCCTCCTTGTGTCATCTGCTAAGTCGTGCCGGCGGCTCAGTGCCCCTCCGTACGTTTTCTCATCCTGTAATTACTTCCCCTTCCTTGGCTGGTGCCTGTCATACTTCTCGCTGAGAGACATTCTACTCTTTTAAGGCACATACCAAATTGCCAGTGCGCCTACCGCACCCTGTTTCCTAGTTTATCACTGTGTTGTGTAATCCACAAACACCTAGCCGTATTTCTATTTTTATTCCCTTTTTTGTGTTTTATTCAGAACGCTTATTGTTATACCCAATACCCTGCCACCAATATGCACTGTAAACCTTTATCCATGGACCCACGTCGGCAGTTACTTGTTCCGCACTCGTACGTGTAAACCCATATTTCTGCTTTGTTATTCATCAACAGACACGGGGATAATACACCGCCGCTCCCCTTTGACTTTACTGAGCGCAATCAGTCCGTACGAGCTTGCCGTTCTGACAACTCGCACGGGCACCTAGCAACGGCGATACCACATGTACCACTCAGCCCCGCCCATACCCAGAAGCCATGGCTCATTAAACATAGCAGCTGGACACTCGCCACTTCAGCGGGGACATTTGAGAGGCGCATAGGTAATCCGCCTTGTCTGACTCAGCGAAACTGTAAGTACTGTGCTCTTTGTCCCAACAGCTCCTGTGCACTCGTTTACATATCGATGTGCCAACATTGTTTTTCTGTTTCTGGGTCTTGCAACCTTGCCAGCACTCGGACTGATTCACTGTATTTTACCTACCACAGAATAAGTTTCACAGCTGAGGTAGCCTTCCCTCTGCCCCCCGAAGTCCCAGAGACGCACAATAGGAGTAAGAATAGCCCCTCGAAGCCATCCGTGTGGCTGTTTGTGCGTTTGTCCTTGTGTTTCAACTACAAATGCATGCATTTTACGTTTAGCTCAAAACCACTTTTTTTGTGAGACTTTATAGTCACCCAACCATAATTATTGGAGTGCGAGTGACTCTATAAATCATTAATTTTCACCACCTTTCACACACTTATTGATCTGTGTGTCAGAGTGAGCCAAAGATAGATATATCTATAGCACGATTTATCAGCTGATATACACTAAGCCAACAAGAACAAGCTGAATAAGAGTTTGTACTCATCTTAGGCACATCATGTCTGTTGTATGTTCAGAATCGGATCAGCATGAAGCATGCAGACACGTGAGAGTCGCCACTACGTTACAGGCATGTAAAAATGTTTGATTGTGACTGCCTTTCCTTTGTTCCTCCCACAGGTCTCTTTCTCCTCACCTATTTTAGGTTTGAGTGTTTGCCTGTTGCAGAGTTTTGCAATTTGGCGCAAGGAATCTAGGATTGGATGCACGTTAGTGTGTGTAGACCGTCCATTTTCCTTTTTCTGGTCCTGATGAAAACCTGGGATTTACCACGTAAAGGTTGAAACATGTAGACCATTCATATAGATACTTCCGGTCATAATCACCCACTGGTATCTTCACACTTTTTTTTAATATTGTCCAGTTGCTTGTGAATAAAGTTTTTTTCAACATAGTTCTACCAGGACAATTTTTAACATCCCCTCCTTTTTTTGCACTAATTACTCAAAAAAGCCAGCTCCACTGTAGTTCAGGTGTCGCAGCACACCCTGGTGGCACTCGGTCCTCAGGGTGGACCCCAATGATGAAGCATGTCACCAACCAGGTTGGTGAGTGAGGGTTTTTTTAACAAAAGGTTAATACTCCTTTTGTTCTACACTTATCCCATTCAGAATTTCTTAGATTCCTATGGTGATACTCCCTTCTTGTTACATTTATGCTTTAGTCCAGGGGCCTAGGAGTATATTCCTTTCACTTATGTGAAAAAATCCCTCTCTCTCTCACTTGTTTATACATGTCCTGTTCAATCACCAGCCATGAAGGTGCAGGTTCTAGAGGTGCGGGTGAAGAAACTGCCCCTCCGAGAGAAGGTCGGCCCCGAGAGCAAGAGAGCAGAGTGAAAAATAAGCGGTAAAGGAGGTTTGTGTACCATACCCTTTGCGGCTAATCCGGGGTGATCAAGATGATTTTGGCCCAGTCTTGGCGAATCTTCCTCAAAACTCGAGAAATCAAGGGTATGAGGGGGGAAACTAGTAAAGAAGCTGGGAGCCCCAATCTACCTGAAACACATCCACCTCAACGCTCCCCGAGTCGGATACTGCAGAATGACGGAGAGTGCGTGTTCGTATGAGTGGCAAACCGGTCCAACTGAGAAAACCACCACATCCTGAAAATGTGAAAAACTACCTCCGGACTTAGACGCCACTTGTGACATTCAGCACTCCAGCCAAGTGATTTGCAATCAGGAAAATCTGATGGCCCTGAGCCCAGGACCAGAGTCGCAGAGCCTCTCTGCAGAGGCGATTCGACCCTACTCCTCCCGGTTTGTTGACGTACCACACTGCAGCAGTGTCTATTAAAGGTGAATCAACTAACTGGGAAGGGAAGGGAGGAAGGCCTTGAGAGCCAATGTATTGCCCACAATTCTAAAAAGGTCTTTGATCTCCAGAGATCAAAGACCTTTGACCGCCAGATCCCCCAGATGAGCTCCTCACCCTAGAGCGGAGGCATCCATTACCACTGTGGCCACTAGAGAAGGGGTGTGAAACTGCTTCCCTTGAGCCTTGTTGCCTGGAACACTCCATTGCAGATCCACTGCAGTGTCCCTGGAGATTCGTATTTCTCGAAATCTGTTGTGTAGAAACTACTGCCTGCATAGGCACCACTGGAGAACCCTCATATGCCAGCATGCATGGCTGACCAACAGAAGGTAGGAAGCAAACAGACCAAGCAGGCGCAAGACCTACAGGACTGGAACAGACGCTCCATTCTGAAAAAGTGAAATCATAATCTTGATGTCTTGAATCCTCTGTGGAGGCGGGGAGGCACGACTCACCATAGTATTCAGTACTGCCCCTATGAACAGGCTGTGCTGAGAGGGGACCAGGTGAGATTTGGGTACATTTATCATAAAACCCAAGGTGAACAGCTGTATTAACTGCAAATGATGCGGCACAATCTCTGGCGATTTTGTTTTGGGAAGCCAGTCGTCCAGATAGGGAAACACAGGAATCCTGGACCTTCTGAGATGTGCTGCCACCACTCCCATCACCTTTGTGAAGACCAGAGGTGCGGAAGTAAGGTAGAAGGGAAGGACTGCAAATTGGTAATGTTGAGACCCCACCGTAAAAAAGCAGAGACACTTCCGATGCTACCGTAGAATGGGAATGTGAACATATGCATACTATAAAATCGATCGACACCATCCAGCCTTCCTTCTCCAGTGTGAGAAGAACCTGTGCCAGGGTCAACATTTTGAACTTCTCCTGCTCAAGATGAAATTCAAAATCCGGAGGTTGAGAGTTGGTCGTAAATGACCATTCTTTATGGGAAATCAAGTAGCACCCATGACCTCTTTCCTGCTTTAGAACAATCTCGAATGCACCATTTTGCAGCAATGACAGTCCGTCCTGCTGGAGCAGCCGAAGATGCTCTTCGAGCAAAGGCCCTCACAGGGAGGGAAAGGAGGGGGGGGGGGGAGAAAACTCCTGAAAGGGTAGGGCATACCCATTTTCTACGATGTTTAAAACCCAGAGGTCTGTAGTGACAGACCTCCAATGCGGTAGATAATAGGCCAACCGCCCTCCACGGGACAAGCATGCTCTAAGATCGCAGAGCTGCTTCGCTGCCACAATGGTTGGAGATGCAAAAGAGGAGAAGGTGGAGGAGGAAGTGGTGGAGACTTGCTGTCGGGTATAACCATGCGGACTACGTCTGCTTCTTCCCATGGAGGACCTGATCAGAGTATTAAACCTGCAAAACGGTCTATAGTCTCTGGGATGGGTCTGAAGCCCCAAGAGCCTTGCTGTTGCCTTGCTATCCCTAAAGTGCTACAGCGCAGAATTGGCCTTAGCTCCAAACAAGCGAGTCCAAACAAGCGAGACCCATCAAAAGGCAAGTCCAGCAACATAGCTTGATCAAGCGAAAAGCCTGAACCTTGTAACCAGGCATGCCTTCATGTTGCCACAGACCCCATTACTCTGGCTACAGAGTTCGCAGTGTCCAGCTCAGATTGGATTACAACATGAGCAGCAGCCTGAGCATCTGTCAGCAGTTCAGATAATGCCCTTGGACCTTCGTGGGCAATTTTGGAAAGAGCTCCTTAGCTGTGTCCATGAGAGTATAAATGTAACATCCCAAGAGACATGTGTCATTCGTAGATTAAGGCCATACTTCCCAACTGCTACATTCGTTTTAATTTCCGATCAACAAGCGTGGATGAAAAAGAACCTGCTGATAACTTGGAAGAATAAGAAGCTTGGACCAATAGGCTTTCTGGTGAATGATGGGAGGACAGAAAAGCCAGATCCCCAGGAGCTACCTTATACCTTCTAGCCACTCTCCTGGAAATGCCAGGGAGGACAAAACATCCAAAATAGGCTCTGTTAAAGCCTCATTGAAGGGCAGCAATGGTTCTGATGCAGGAGTCGAATGTAGAACCTCTATCTGATTTCAATTCAGTTGTGGGAAGCAGCAACTCTAAAAGGTCCTCAGCTCTTCAAATTACAGCAGGATATGAAATCACCTCAGGAGATGGCGAGCCCTTCGGTGATGCCAATTGTCACTCAGGGGAGGTAACCAGACTACTAGCCTCTTGTAATCCCTCAAACTCAAGGCTAACGTCCACTATCTCCCCTTCTCCAGTCTCTTCATGCTCCTCTTGATATTCCTCTTACTCAACAGCCTTTGAGCCTCTGTCATCTTAGGCGCGGACGAGGCTTCTTGGAGGATCTCAAAGTATGAGGAGTCGGGTACTTCGTTCGTGTCCAAGATCTCCTGCGACAACTTTTGGCCATGAATAACTTGGCCGGCCTCCCCTTCAGGGCCTTCGGATTCATCTGCTTACACCGAAGCGCATGTCCAGTCGTTGTGATCAGAGGACAGACACCACAAACAATCTTAGAGCGGGTCAGTGATGGACATCTGGCCCCTGCATTCCCGGCACAGCTTGTATCCTGAATTTCGAGAAGTCATTTTCAACGGCTACAAAGTCGCAGCAACAGTAACAATTAAAACTCCCAGAAAAGGAGAGCCTGGGAAAAAAGGTTATGCATCGATGGAGCCGGAAAAAAAAGGGAACGGACGTCAGCACACCGACTAGGTCATCTTATGGCTCTGATTAAGTCAGGCGGAGCCTCATGCACAGCCGTTCCATTGTGACTTCGACGTGGGAGAGTCGAGGAGAAAAGTTTCTGTGGAATGCTGCCCATTGGGGAAATTCAACAAGCATTTGCAATGCAATAGGTCTCACATTTGCGTGAGTTTGAGCTATTGGCGTCATAAATAGCAATACATTTTATTTATATGTTTTGAAAATTGCAAGCTGTGCATAAACGCACACTATGTAGGTTTTCTGAACACAAATAAAATGCATTGTCATTTATAATGCCAATAGCTCAAACTGTGGTAAAAGCGGGACCTATGCATTGAAAATGCTTTTTGTTGTTGTTGTTAAGGGTGTCCTGGTTCTCCTCAGTTGCTGCAATTGAACTCCTATTTGAAAACAACAATGATTAATAGTAAAGCATTCCGTCCTTGGTAACACGGAGTCCTATTGGAAGCTTATCTGTAGATTTATTTTTACTGTGCATGGCGGCATACACAAGGGTTGTTTAATAAGTCACTGAATGCCAGTTACACCAACATAAAAATGAGTTTTCTTGCTCTTTTGCGATTGAATAACATAGGGGTTATCTAACTATTTGGACAGCCATGTCTTATGTAGTATCAGGTTGGTTAGCATGTGGTTCCAAATTCGACATGCAAGTTTTAATGACCACTCTTTATTAATACACTAAACAATGTTTTTTTCTGCAAAAGTAGAGACGGTGCAGATACCTCGTGTGGCTGAATAATGCCAAGTGAAAACCTAGGCTCAAATCCCAGCGTCCCCGCTTAGCCAAATTGTGTGATCCTGGGAAAGCCACGCTACAGTGTAGTGCCTCATGTTTCTACACTGCCAAATTTAGGAACAACCAGAAGTGATTCTCTTCAGGTTGTATACTGTAGAAACTCCATTCAAATATGTTTAAAGATACTAAAATGTTTCTCTGTATACGAGGCCAGACTATGAGCGGGGTTGGGCCAGGGACTAGAGTGTGTGCAAATGATTTTTCTAGATTGCCCCACTACGTGCACTGTTGTATTTAAAGCGTTGTGGAAACGTGTTTCTGCCCCTCTCACATAGCTCTGCTTCATGCCATGCTCGACGCATTTCACGCACATCCTAATAAGCTCCACAGACACCCAAGAAAACACTGATTCTACCAACTAAGCACAAAAAAAAGAGTAACTGTTACCCAATTGCCTAAAAAGCGCTCTGAAGCCTTGCTCGTCATGGAAAGCGCTATTCAAAATAAAATGGCGACATAAATTGATAAAACGGCACTCACCTCTGCACCTCCATGCAGCACCAGCACATGGGGGTTCTCCTGCTTCTCGCCATCACTAACCGGGAGGCGAGCCACCAGTCCGCCCACTCTCCATCCACTGTGGACACTGTGTGGGCCGCGCCGCTCGCCACATCGACCCCAAGTTTGGCCAGTAAGAGGCAGACCTGCTTACACCCAACGCACAGTCCTAGTGCTTCACCGGACTTGTGCACTTTGCTGATTACTGGAACAGTGTACACTATGGGGGGTGCCTCGACCTGTACTCCCCGACAGTACCTGGATGTATGCACACGAGCTGTGCCACTGGCCTGTGGAGAGCGTGGGCGTCTCTGGCCTGAGCACACCCGGGTGACTCGGTGCAGAGCTCCTCTAGGCATATTCTAAAGTCACCGGCCAGAAACAGGAGCAGGAACCGAGGCTCAGACAGGTGAGTCACAGACAAGAATAAGGAGCCTGTCCTATGGCCCAGCAGCAGGGGCAGGGGTTGTGTCCTAAATGCAAGGAGTGTGTCCTGTGCCCAAGAGCATGAAGAGAACGGTCTGTCCTGGCAGCGGTAACACCAGTCTGAGTACAAGGAACAGGACACTGACGGTGCTGCAGTAAGGGGCACGGCGCATGCGTAAAGCCGAAACCTTCCATGGGGCACGGCGCATGCGCAAGTAGCGGGAGGTATTGCTAGCGTCTCAGCTTCCGAGGAGGACAGCGCGTTCACGCGCGCGTGGCCGGCGCAAATCGCCTTGCGCGCGGCCAGGACTGTCCTCCTGGGAA
This sequence comes from Lissotriton helveticus, assembly GCF_964261635.1. Lineage (NCBI taxonomy): Eukaryota > Metazoa > Chordata > Amphibia > Caudata > Salamandridae > Lissotriton > Lissotriton helveticus. The sequence continues at coordinate 724,360,976 of NC_136065.1, forward strand.
GCTGAGCCGCTAACAATAAGGTCTCTGGCGAGAGCGAGCTTCGCTCGCTTCTAGCCGAGACCTAAAAAGGTATATCCATCAGAATCAGAATTTTTAGTTCCATGCTTATGTCACCATTAGAAAGACTGACTTGTCCAATTCTAAAGCATGTAATTAAGCCACTAGTCCCGATCTCATTACAAGAACACCCAGAAAGTCTAGTTTTATGTCAAACACAAATAAAGAAAATTTGACTAAAAGCTTACCTTGTGACCTCGCTTTTTGAGCTCTGGTAGCATTCTGTCCAACAGGAGAAACTTGCCAGAACTGTTAACCAACTCTTCATCAACCTGTGGAGGACAATTGCCATTTACTGAACATTCAATTCAACAACGTTAATTACAAGTTTGCAGTGCTGTTACTTCTGTCTGAATGTACTTGTGTGCAAATCGTATTCACCAAACCACTACATGGTAACAAAGTTGTAGAAGAAATCATGCAGGACATTAGTTGTAGTCATCAGCGACTGATCGAATGGGACAATAGACAATCATTTATATAATAACATTATCTGCTTTTTAAATTACACTTAAAATGTGAGGCATATGAAAAGTCCTAGGTCCAGACTCTTATATTGCTTTAAGTGCCAACACTGCAATAACAATCCAGGTCTTCAAGTTTCATGGTTAGCAGCCTGCTCAACCCCTCTAACTACCATCCAACCAATTATTAGTGCTTAGAAAAGGGCAAAAAGCAATAATTTCTTGCTAAAAGGTGCTCCTAGAATTTCCAAGGCTTGTCTAAATCCTTCCTTACTTCAGCGTCTGGGTCTCTATCCTCCAGCCACAGGAATACATGCAAAACACTTAAACTATCTGGGGAAGCCCCATCTACCATCCAACTAGTACCATACTAAATCTGTGGCCATCTATAATAATCGGACTAGACCAGGCAAACGTATTCCCACTGCACAGACTCACTGTCATGTGTGCCTCGCTTCCAACAAGCGCACCCAACTAGCAATGTTAAGAGTAAACGTCAGTGGGTCAAAGGGAAGCAGAGCATTTAACGCAAGTGAGAACAGTAGTCAGCACTCATTTGACACAGGAAAAAAGGTCTATTCAGGACTGCTGAAATCGGTATGCTACCACCACTGCCTGTCAAAAACCCATGATATGGAAAAAGATCCAGGTCGACAAAAAAGGGTATTTTTGGTGCCCCCTTAGGGTCAGAACCAGTTCTGGTCTTTGGGATGCCAGGCCTTCGGCCTCAGCATACACGCTAAATTGGAGTGTTAGCTTGACATAATAAGTCACGATACCAGTTGCACATGTAGTTGGGTCACTCAGGACGGGGGTCCCATGCCCGAATATCATGCACACAGGAGTAGCAGGGACAAAGGTGGCTTGTAGGCTATTTCCATCTATCATAATGAGATCAGAACATAGAAGCAGAACGAGAGGTTGATTATTCTCCTACCAAGCCACCAAATCGTGGAACAACCTCCACCAACCCATCAGGCCATCCTTATCACTCCCTGAATTCCACAAGTTGAAGACCTGGCTGCTCAATTAGTCTTCTAGCTGGACCATTGAGACTGCCTGCACTCAGGCCCAACCTCACCACACGCCTATTCACTAATTGGATACCCTCAAAGGTGACAAGCAGCATTGCTGCATAATGTTGCACCCAATTCAGTCTGTGCTGCAGCTGTGACCGATCTCCAGCACCACTGAGCACAGTTTAGGCTTCACTTCACACTGCCTGATAATGCAAAGAAAAAAAGCCCAAATGTTTAACAGTTAAGGCAACACATTGTTACCAGAGGACACAAGTAAAAGGAACTATGAGTAAGAGGAAAGCAAAAATTGTGTTCTGCAATGGAGTTGCATAACACATCAAAAGGTTCAAATCGAGGCATTTACAGCAAAAAAGGGCAAGACCATCCAGGAGGAGGGTGCATTTTGGACAAACCAAAGCCCACAGTAATCTAAATAGCTCCTTAACAGCATTCCAATCCTTATCTTACGATTTAATTGTGTTTAAATGTCAATTACATTTTCCAAAAAGTTACATCACTTACAGAAAGGCCATCAGAAATACATGCACACTACCTTAAAATCTTGAGTTGCTGGATCTAGTGGATACTCAATTAGGTATGGGTGATTACAGCATTTGCGGAGCAACATCATTATGTTCTTCATCTTCAGATTAATTTCAGAACCCCATGAGAGACTCATGTCTACAACTGGCCTAGTCCTAGTGAAAACAGGAAAAGTGCTTAATATTATCCACAATGAAAGGATGAAACATGAATTTTTGTTCAACTCTTTGAAGACAAAAACGGACCAAGGATTAACTGCACAAGGCAAAATGTACCTTATCAAAACATTTTTTTTATTCTTGACCTTTAATGATAGAACAGTAACATTTTAACAACTTTGAAGTAAGGAAAAATGTCCATAGTGGATAAAAGTTAAATCACTACATTGGGCAGCTTGCCATTTAGCTCTCAAATAAAGGCATCCAGTGTGTTTATGTACTCAAGACTTTAAGGGGGGAATGCAGCCCTTACAATGTTATACTTGTCATATCAGGAAGGGACAGCATACATGACAACCTGTGTTGAAAGTAACAGCAGTGTTAAACTATAGAATCACTATTTACACCCATTTGATCAGGACAAAAGCCCTGCACACCCGGGAAAGCTCTGCTAAAACTTGACCACCTACGTTGCAATAATCTAGCTGCCTATATTTTGTAAATGGGAAATCTGGGAAACATTTTTGCTTTTCTTCTGACAGAACTTTCATCTAGTCTACAGTTTGTTTATTGTTATTAGTTAATAAAAACCCTCACAATACAAGATAAATACATATAAAAGAAATCCCCTTTTTAAGAAAAATAATATATGGTCTTAAAAACATTGACTACTATTCGTGCAACACAGAAAAATATCTTGGATTTGTTAAAATAGACAGTTCTAAAATTAATTCAAATCATAATTGTAGATACACTTCATCATTTTGGTAATGTAGTGAATAAGTCTGTAAAAAAGGAAATTCTACAGTTCTAGATATCAACATCCTGCTATTGTTTTATCACCATATAAATACCTTAGTCTTACATCTGGACAAGATCCTTGTGCTGTTGTATACTACTTACAATTCTGTTTTACTTCGTCATGAGATTGTAAAAACTTCAGAAGTTTACAATTTAACTGAGGAACTGTGGAGTCCAGACTTCTCATGATGGCTGTTCTACACGTTCAAACCGCTCGCTCATTAAAAATGCGCTTTAAAAGTGCTTGACGCACGTTCAGTTTGGGACACATATAGACCAAATACACAAAGTCCTCGTCTGGGGCATCACATAGTCTGCACATTTTTGGTCCTTTAGATCGCCATATTGGTTTGTCTGACAGACGGTAGATCATCTAGGCGCGTTGCCAATAGTTTTTTCTTAAAATACACCGGATAGGTTTGATGTAGGTAAATTGCCGGTTGCAATGTGACATACGTTTGAATTGTCATCCATGCATGGTCTTGCCGCGAAAATATACTTTTATCATCAACTAGCGAATTAATTTTTGCAGCTTTATTCATGGCTTGATGAAATGTAGGATGCAACAAATTCAAGTCCCCCGCATTGGTTAATTGTAAAGATGAAAACATCTTTATTGTAATTTGAATTCTCATTGTTTGTCACAGCTTCCCATAAAGCGCTGATTAGAGGGCTAGACTGGTTATTTCGTATTTTATGCATGGATTTAATGAACTGGTACCTTCTTTCTATGTTTTGCTGTGTCAGTCTGAATTCCAAACTAATTTGAGCGGGGGAAGCATTAAAGGGCAAACGAAAAACCTGCATGTATGTTTTAATTTGTAGTCTATCCAACATTTTGGAATCCCTACCATGCATCACCATACTTGTGTAGGTTAGAGAAGGAAGCAATTTTGCTTTAATAGCGGAGAGAAGTGGTTAGAAGGAGGGACCGTCTAGTTTTTTTGCGAGCAAGCTGAATGCATGTATTAAAGCATTGTTCTTCCTAACCATATACAGTTGGTGTGCATGAAAGTTGAAATTTTTATCAAAATTAAAACCCAGATACTTATAGGTACTGACTTCTATGATTACATTACCCAGCTTGATCTTTCAAGAGGCATGGGGATTATTCTCAATAAGCATGGATTTTGTTTTGCTAGTGTTAATTTCTAAATTGTTAAGTTTTGTATACGCCGCTGTTTCTTTGATCAATCTTTGAAGTCCAATTTCTGTATGACTCAGCAGCACAATCAGCGTATGATAGATGGGATATCGTTAGTGGACCTAACCTTGGAGCATGTGAGTTAACTAGATCCAAGTGGGTCGTTAAATCCGCCGTAAAGAGGTTAAACAGATGTGGAGCTAGCACACACCCTTGCTTGAGACCTTGCAGTTGGTATTTCCCTTGATAGTTTGGGCCCGTCCCCTACCTTAATTTGAATCCATGTTTCTTTATACCTCACTGTCTTAGTTTAGCCCATAGGAGTGATTGTTCCACCCGACCAAAAGCAGCTTTCAGATCTATAAAGCAGAGTTGTCGTTTTTTCTTTAGGCGTTTGCTTTTTTCCGCAATTAATGCTACTGTTATATTAATTGAGGTACCATACCCTTTCCAAAACCCTGTTTGCAGGGATGGAATCAGGTTCTTAGAATTTGACCAATTAGATCTTCCAATATTATTTATGCATAATATTTTGTTTGAGTCAATAAGGGCTATTAATCAGTAATTAGATTGTTTTGTTTTGTCTCCACTCTTAAAGATAGGGATTATTATTGATCCCCTCCAACTATCTGGAATTATACCTGTATTTTCCACCTCTTTAAATAGCATTATCGGATTGGCCCAATATTTTGGGTCCAATTTAAATATGACCTGTGTAATGCCGTTTGGTCCTGGGGCACTGTCACTTCTTCCTGATTTGATCACATTTTCGACTCTTGTAAGCGCACACAATTTAATATCTAAAGTGGGTACAAACTCATGAAACGGCAATGTTTTCATCCTGGTTATTAATTCACTTTCAATGGATTTCCAATTTTTTTTAGTTTTATTTACTTGCAGCTGTTCTTCAATAATAAGTTTTCAAATTTTCAAATACACTACCCAATCTTGTTCTATAACATTTGATGATACCGTTACTTTGTAAATCTTATTTAAACTGTTTTCCAAAACGCTTTGGCATTGAATTGTTTTTAATTGTAGACCAACTTTGCCCAGAACTCATCTGTTTTTCTTGCCAAACCTGTTACTGAAATTCCTTCTTCAGTTTTATTTTAGCTTGCCCAATGCGTCTGGTTGGTTACTTTGTTTTTTTACCTTCCTTATTTCTCTTTTTTTTAGCTCTTTAATTTTCGGTTTTGTTATTTCAATCACAAATTTGATCCAGGCATTTAATATGGTAGAAGATAACACTATACCATCCTCCAATATTGTTTGGCATTGCCTGCAAGTTCTGGAAGTTGATTAGATGACCAATTCACTTGTTTAAGAGTAGTTACTGTACTTCCCTCGTCGATTGTTAAAACAGACTGGTATCTGTCCGGATGTATGTTTATTGCTATTTGCTGAATTGAACAATCGCTATCCGTTGTGCACTTAATTTTTAACGTACTGGGTCCTAAATAGTATAGTCCATTACGGACCCGGTAGTCGGTCCATAATATATGTTAAACTTGGAGGATTATCATCCAGTGTTCTCCCATTAATTACTCTCAAACCAAAATGTTCTAGAGGGGTGACCAATTCCTTACCTATTTTATTAAGTTTCCTCCAGGGCTGGGCCGTTTGATGGTTTACCAACCAAATTTCATTTTCTACTGCTAACTGGTCGTCTTCGTCCGGTGTATAAACAAGATGGGTACTGAAATCACCTGGTATAACTATTTCCCAACTTGGGGCTTTATAACTTACTTCGGATATTTAATGTATTAACTTTTTAAATGTTATTGATTATTCTTTGGTATTTGGATAAGCGTATATGTTGAAAAGAATTAAAGAAGTTATCCAGTGATCACTGCCAATATGTAGTCTGATTATTTATATATTTTTTTAAGTTGTCGGCATCTGTTCTGATTCTACCTTAATGTTTGATATGTAGACCGATAATCCGCCTTTTGGTCTTCCGAAGCGGTTCGTTTTCACAGCATCCACCTGATGTAATGTAAATCCCGGCAATTGAAATGAGCCTGTCAACCAGGTTTCTTGCAGTGCTATGATGTCGTATAGAGCCCAAGTTTCCATTAGAATCCTATCAGTAAGCTTGGCTGCTGCACCTGCAATATCCCAGGAATATATATTTAATTTAGCAGATTGCAGGGCACATGTTGGTTCAGAAATTGGTCATTGCATATTTACGTTTTTTGAGATTAGCGGTGACCAATGCCTATAATTAGGTCTTCTGTTGGAATTGTTTCTGTACCGGTGGGTCCTCGGGTATTATGCAAAATCGAATATACAAAAGAATGGGTGCTACTCTTATTGTCCCAATGGAGCTCGGTAGTGCCGTAGTATAGATTTTATTATTGTTATGCCCCATGATTTGAATTGCTCTTTGGCGTCGAAAATTTGATTTACTATTTTTTCTGACTTCCATGATGTTACTGTTATCTCAGTCAGCTGATTATGTGCATTTGGTAGAAACTTCACAGATAATGAGTTTCGATAAAACGTAATGTTGACACCTCACTTATCAGCCTCAAAATATTTCCCCTATTTAAAATAACTTGCTTGCCTCTTGAACTGTATAGGGAGATTGTGATTTGCCACCAGTCGCTGGTATCCTTTGCTTCTGTTGGTAAAATCTGTTCCGACGATGCTTCATTTATATGATCCTGCATTGGGGTTTTATATCTTATTTGGCCTGCACAATGGGAAGATTTTTTTTATTTTTGTCCTCATTGGGGAACAGAGGGCTGCTTCTTGTAGAATGAGGCTCATACTCCATATTACTTACTAATGGGGGACATGTGATCACGATTGTTTTGTCCACCCTAGAAGTTATTATACGTTCGTGGTTGTTAATTTTAGAACTGTGATTAATTGCAGGAGCCACTATTGGACTATTATTGGTTGGTTTGGGCCTTTCCAAGAGGTTCTGTTCAGAGTGATTACCAGATGCTACCTCTGGCGTCTAAGTTGACCTTATCGTTTGCGTTTTCAGATATGTCCTGTTCAGCGTCTGAAGTGAAAACCTCCATTTGCAAGGTGTCTGGAAGGCCGCCCTTTTTTTTGTTTTTTGTTTGCATCCATTTCCTTTGGAGGTAAGGCGTGTTTGGGTGGGGTATGCTTGGCTTTGTCCTTCTGACTTGCCTTCCACATTTTTGCGCTATTTTCGCTAGCTTTATTTTCTAACTTGTTAGTGTGAGGGTGCGATATGCGATCCACGGATTTATCGAGTAATGTACATTTTTCTTCTGTGACCTTTATTTCTGGAAGAGATTTCTTTTTTTGCATGGCATTGAACACTGAATATAATTTTTGGCCTCTGCATCCTTATGCGTGTAACCATTCATGTTCACTCTTCCCTTTCTAGCGCTTTTTTTGCCTTTTTGTTAATACTTGGGGGGTGAACGTATTTTTTGCGTTTGTAGTAAGAGGTTGTAGGCCACTAGATGTTACATGAATCCGCGGTAGATCGTTTTGAGTTTCATTTGTGCTTACACAATCAGACACATTTGGTTGTCCTCCTCGTTCATAGGTTTCCTTGCTTTTGTATATGTTCCTCTGGAATTTGCGTTAAAAAATGGTTTATGATCGTCCTTATGCCTTATTTCATTCAATATATCTGTTAATATAGACGGCAGAGTACTTTAATTTATCTATTATTTGGTCGCATTTGCAGATACATTGTAGTTCTTTGCTCTTAGGTGTTTGGACCTGATCAGCGGTTTGGTAAGTATATCTATTTTGGGGTTAATGCAGGAGACGTGAGTTGCCATAAAATTCATGAGATCGATCTGAAGGTCTAACTTGTCCGATTGCATATTTAGTACTGAAATAGATGTTTGGAGAATGCTTAATAATGAATGTAGAGAGGATAGGTTGTCGGTATCAGTTTAGTTGATATATTTTTATGTTTCATATCTAGCCTCCGGTCTTTTGTGGGCCCCAAAACAGTGATTATACAAACAGTCCATGCCATTAGAATAAAAGGACATGGTGACAAGAAGGACAAACAAATATAGTGCGAGGCTTTTAGGTCCATTTGTATCCCCATCTTCATGCGCTAAAGAGGCTACAACATGATTGCCTGTGATTGTTGATGATTAGAAATACCAGCTGATGTTAATTGAAAAATAGGGTTAATAAATGTAATGGCAAATAGATAAAAATATAACCTTGTTATAAGCATTAGACTATAAACCTAGTTGATTCTAGCGAATACCCAGTTTTTATTTCTAGGGTTCCAAAAATCCCATTAACATGCAGGAATGATTTAACGGTATAAGAAAAAAAGAGAAGGGGGGGAAAAAGCCAACCGATCTGGTTTTAATGAACTACGACAGGAGATTGAAGGGACCAGAGGGGCCCTCTTGGGAGATCAGGCTTGGTGATGTGGAACTCACAACAGGCAAACAGGAAAAGCCCAGCCAAATCCTGTCCCCAAGAGTGCAGTGAATAGGAGTGGTGACTCGCCTGGGAGTGCTAAGAAGGAACAACCTACCTATGTGTGGGGGGGTGGCTTGGTGCTCAGCAAGATGGCCGCACTGTAGTGCTGCTCTGCCGGCCGCCGAATGAAATCCTGACTATATCCTGCCCTAACCGAGCCAACCACTCAATTAAGTCCCAGGACTGCATTGCTGGGCACCTGGTCGCGCTGGCGATGCGTTTTGGGCCGATTTGGGACGCGCTGTGAGGAGTTTGGCACCACGTGACTGGCTGCGGAGCTGAAGCAAATGGCGGCGGTGTGAGCCGGAGTAGGAGGCTACCAGGGTCTTTGGTGGCATGTGTCTGCGCTGTCGGAGCGGCTGGTGCGCACTGGAGGGGTGGCCTAGACGGGGTCGCAGGACGAGAGGATCCAGAGAGGTGTGTGGAATCGTGGGGACGAGCGGGGGCTGCAGGAGAAGGTGAGCCGAGGCCCTGCACAAAGAGGCCGGGGACGCCGCTCTATGCAAGCGACCGGCTCCGGTGCTGCAAGTGGGCCGCCCTCTTGGAAGCGGGATCAGGGTCGGGCTCCCCCCCCCCCCCCCCCCCTGCACACACAGTGTCTGACTTTTAGATCCCCCCTGACAAGCTGCCACCTACTTGCCTGTCGTGCGCACTGGCGACCATTTAGCTGCACGCACCCAAGACCACTGACTGGCACTGCGGCGGTAGAGGCCCCCTGGAGATGCAACGTGACGAGTATGGAGTGCGAGGTGGCTGGTGCTGAGGTGCATTTGCCGCACTGGACATTTTGCTTTGGGGGACACCTTGAGGACACACAAGGGTATTTTTCTGGAACTGTATCTCCCCTGCGCCTTGTGGTTGGTCCCCCTTCCCCGCCCGGCTGTCTTGTGCTGCGCAACATGGGCTAGAGTGTGAACTGGCTGCACCATTGCTGGGTTTCTGACTAGAGTGCCACCTTGATACCTGGGACTACCAACGGAAATTTGCTCAGCGCACTGTTCCCTATTCAGGATTGTTTTTGTATAGGAGGACTCATTCAAGATTACCGCTGAGGGGCAGGTAGCGACAATAAGGCTCCTCTAGTTCTGGAACTCACATTAACACTATAAAGAGGCGACCTTTAAAGCTGCTTATATATTGAAGACACGTCTGGATCGGTTTTATTTTTGCCTCACAAGGTCATTACCAGCCAAGCAAATTATGGGAAAACCAGACAAAAACCAATCGCTCCTCACATATGAAGTGCGCAAAGGTGGCAAGTCTGCGCAGAAAGCGGCCTTGGAGCACGAATTATCAGCACAGGCTCCTACGGCCCTCAAGAAATCGCTTGCCGCCATTCAAGCAAGCCTCCAGACAATAGATGGAAAAATTGAGGCCCTTAATGGTAGGATGGACTACTTTTCCGCGAAATTAGATAAGCAGGCAGCACGTATTGGAAAGGCGGAGCAGCGTATCACAGATGCTGAGGATGGCTTACAGCAGGTGGCGGAGACGACGTCAGACATCACGAAACTACTAGCGGTCATCCAAGCAAAGAATGAGGACATTGAAGCACGGTCAAGGTGCAACAATACTCACGTTTTGGGCCTTCCTGAATCCACAAATGTGGGGCGTCTGGAGGACTACATGGAGACGCTGCTACAAGAGGTCTGTAGCAAGGATGAACTATCGCCCCTATTTTCTGTGAAGAGGGCGCATAGGTTCCTGGCGGCGCGCCCTCCTCCTGGAGCTCCTACGAGGCCAATAATTGCTAGATTGCTTAATTTCAGAGATAGGGACACAGTACTGCGCATTACACATCAAAAAGGCTTGATCACTCATCAAGGCAATGCATTGTCATTAACCGGACTTCACGGCCACAGTGCAAGGTGCTCGGAAAGAATTTCAAAATGTAAAGTGCTGATGAAAGAGCAAATCCCTTATGCCATGCTCTATCCGGCAAAATTGCGTATTGGGGCTGCGGATAGCAGAAACATTTTCACAAACCCAAAACACGCTATGGAGCATGCTAAATCTCTGACGCCAGCGGAACTCCCAAGCTCGCATGTCGGATGTCGATGATTGAACAGTAAGCGGGCATGCATTTTGTAACAGTGGTGCATATCTGACACTTTGGGTACTTAATGCTGAAATGTTGATCTGTAGAACTTTTCAGATGGAGGTACAGTTTGTTTGGCCTGCATGACCTACAAGACCAGCGCTAGTTGTGTTGATGACTAATCATAAAGCGCCTGAACATGGGTGGCGGAGGTTCTCTCAAAGGTACTGTACTTGGAGGTCAATAACATATATAAGTTGTGTGGCTATAGGCACATGTGCTCTGAAATAGTCAGTTATTGGTATGATGATGATTACCACTATAGATGACAGGAGAAACGTATAAATGCATTACTTGGAATGTCCGTGGTTTAAACACGCCCAAGAAGACCAGGCAAGTGTTAGCGCAATTAGACAGGCATAATGTAAAGACTGCTCTGCTGCAGGAAACACACCTTAGTAAGCATACGGAAGGTAAGGTGGGGTGCCGCTGGGCGGCTTACCGGCTGGCATCATCACACTCCACAGATGCGAGAGGGGTCCTTATCCTGGTCAAGAGGAGTGTCCAGTTTACTGCAATACAGACTAGCGTAGACACGGAGGGCCGCTGGGCTATGGTGTTGGGGAGATTGGGAAGAGTGCTAGTGACAATTGTTAATATGTATGGACCAGTGTAGATGACAACGCCCTATTTGCAAATGTTTGATGTTCTGCGCAAATGGCCAGAGGCGGCGCGGGGGGGATGTTATCACATCTAAACCCACGTGTGGATAAATCTAACAGCTGGTGCGCGAATGGTTAAAGTTGCACAGTGTGTAAGGGGTGGCATGCTGGAACTGGTGGACACATGGCATCTGCGAAATGAAGGGGTATTAGCAGGTACACACAACGCCAGCGTTTAATAGTTGGTGTTGTCTGGACTACTGGCTACTGAACGAGGAGGAGAATGGGTGTGTAGCTGAGGTTCATACGATCCAGAGGACTTTGATCACAATCCGGTTCTCCTTGAATTGACTATACCCGCCAATCCACACAGGCTGTTCACATGGCGATTTAGAGCAGAATCACTTCTAGATCAGATATATGCTGACACGGTCAAGACTGCTATCATTCAATATTTCGACTTAAACGTGGGCTCGGTGGAAAGTCAGGCGACCCTTTGGGAAGACTTTAAAGCAACGATTAGGGGGACGTGCATCAGTACTTCGGCAGGACTCCTCAGGGACATTAGAGGGAAATCACTACACTAGAAAAACACTTAGGAGATCTAGAGGCCCAACATGAATGAGCGCCAACTAGGGAAACACTGGCCCAAATACACAAACATATTGAGGAATATAACTCTTTAGCAGAAACAGAAGTAAGGTATTTATCCAAAAGACATGTGGCCAGGACCTATGGCGAGGTTGGGAGACCGAGTAGGACACTGGCAAATCTGTTGAGGGATAGGGCTAATCAATCCCCGATAGATCATATTATCGATGCTGATGGAAAGGAGTATTTTTCTCAACATGCAATAGTGGAACAGTTCCAGAAATTGTATGCTACTATGTAAACACTGGGCGAGAGAGTCATGAACGATGATTTAAATGACACGGCCTGTGTATGGTTGTCAGACAATCACAGGAAATATCTTAAGTCTGCCAATTGATGAAGATGTAAAGGATGCTATATTATCCCTCCCGAACAATAAGGCTCCTGGGGCAGATGGCCTCACTGCAGAATTCTATAAGGCATATGCGGACCTTCTTGTACCACATTTGTTAGAAATGTATGCAGAAGCTCATGAATCAGGTAGTTTCCCTCCCTCTTTGCTGCAGGCATTAATCATTACCGTATTAAAGAAGGATAAGCCTCCAGAGCGGTGTGACTCATACCGCCCATTATCTCTTATAAATTTAGATGCAAAAATATTTGCGAAAGTTCTTGCCACTAAATTACAACCCCCGATGCTACTCCTGGTACTCCCAGACCAGGCCAGGTTTATCCCGGGCGCTCTACTTCCCGGAATCTATGCACTATTTTTGCCATGTTTCATGTACTCAATCCTGATTGGTCGGCCACTGCAGTGCTTCTAGACGCTGCAAAAGCATTCGACTCTATAGAATGGCAGTATTATGTTCCACATCTTGCACAGAATAGGGTTCCCCCCGGTCTTCATACGCTAGATACAGGTTTTATATACAGGGCCTTCGGCTAGAGTCAGGGTGGGCGGCCTTACATCGGAGCCATTTAATATAGAGCGAAGCACACGGCAGGGGGTGTCCCCTATCCCCACTTCTTTTCGCCATCGCACTGGAACCATTGGCATGTAAGATTCGACAATCTCACAGGGCCGCAGCACAAAGTTTTAATAACCAGACGATTGGGATTTCATTATATACGGACGACATGGTCCTTTATGTTCGGGAGCTACAGCACTATCTATCCCATATCATACGTGAATATATCAAATTCGGCTTCTTTTCAGGACTCCAAATAAACTGGGAGAAGTCTGTGATTATTCCTTTGACGACGGTCACAGACTCACTGGTCTGGTCCGTTGAACCAGTTAAATATTTAGGGGTGTGGATACACTGAGACCCCGAGGTTGTGATCAGAGAGAATTATGGCAGGGCCTACGCAGCGTTGATTCAACAGGTGGACTGCTGGGTTTGTCTCCCGCTGTCTCTGGCGGACAGCATAGCCATAATAAAGATGGTCATCCATCCTAAGTTTTTATATTTATTCTGCAACATTCCGATCCAGCTGACAAAGCATTTTTTTAAAGAACAGTCCAAACACAGCTGCTAAGATTAGTTTGGGGAACCAAACAGCCGAGAATTAGCAGGCGCACACTGACCCTAACTTATGAGGGGGGGAATTTAAGGTCTGTTACTTTTCATGACTTCCAATGCCAGAAGGACAGCCATGAAGTGCACTGACAATGGCATGTTTCTGATCTAGGGCCCTGAAAGGGGGTAACCTTGACCTTAGAAACCTGTCCGTAGGGTGGGTGGGTGGGTCGGTAAGGAAACTACACCTAGTTCATCTCTACCAGATAAGGCTTTACCGAAGGCAAACATGCCGCAGACTCCTTACCCCATAATAGATACCAAAGCAGTACCATCCCCTGAGGAGGGACTGCGGACAAGCTTAAACCAGGAAATCCTGCAGGGCAGAGCAACCAAAAAGGCCATCCCTTCAGACCAGACTGTCCAAGCAGTAGTGTTAAACGTGTGCAGGGATAACGGCGTTGCTGCCTGACAAATGTCGAGGACTGACTCCCCACAACCCAACGCCATATTGGCGGCCTTAGCTCTGGTGGAATGAGCACTTAAGCTATCAGGAGGCTGCTTTTTGGCCAGTGCACAACGTTTTGATGCAGAGGCTGACCCATTGCGAGATAGTCCTCTACTGCACAACCTTTCTTTGACCCAATGTAACCCACCAAGAGTTGGTCGTCCACCCGGAACTCTTCAGTGCAGTCAAGATAGACAGACAATGCTCTCTTTGAGTCCAGACGGTGGAATCGCTCCTCTTCTTTAGAAGGGTGCAGAGGAGCACAGAAAGTGGGCAAGGTGACTGATTGCCCCACATGGAATGGAGTTTCCCCTTTCAGTAAGAAAGAGGCCCTGGTGCGAATAACTAGCTTATCAGGGAAGCTGGTCAGGTAAATTGGCTTAGATGACAGAGCCTGCAATTCGCTCACCCTCCTGACAGATGTAATAGCCACTAAAAAGGCTGTCTTGATGGTAAGCAGGTTCGAGCAGAGCTCACATCAGGAATGTGAGAACCAAATTAAGGTCCCACTGAGGCATGATGAAAGGGGCAGGTGGGAACTAGCCCCTTAAAAAGGAAAATGCTACTTTCCCAGTATGCATCTGTTCTTGGCATGCAGAGCTGTAGATTTACATGCTTTGCATAAGTGCCATCTAGTGTTGGGTTTGGATGTTAGCACTTTTTTTTCTACAAAGAAGCCCTTTTCAGTGACGAGGTAGGCGACGCCTCCTTTTGGTGATATACAGCAGTAATCTCCCAAAGCGGTGGCTAACCTGTAGCTGTTGCAGTGGTTTGAAAGTGTACGTAGAACAGACTTGCCTACATTCGCTTGTGGTCTGGCTAACAGCTAGACAATAGTGTTTTGTAAATGTGTGCGGTGTAGACCATGTTGCAGCTTTACAGATGTCAGCTTTGGGAATGTTTCCCAAGAAAGCCATCAAAACCCCTATTTTTCAAGTGGAATGCGCTCTAGGGGGAATTGGTAAAGTTCTTTCCTTTTGCACAACAAGTCTGAATACATTTGACTATCCAGCGTACAATACCCGATTTCGAAATGGGATTGCCTTTGTGTGGTGGAGCAAAAGCAGCAAAGTGGTTTAGTTTTACAAAAAAGTTTTGTCCTTTCTATGTAAGAGTAATGCTGGCTTAACATCTAAGGTGTGTAGAGCTTGTTCTGCCACTGAATCTGGAAAGAACACTGGCAACTCAACAGATTGGTTGATGTGAAAGGGAGATACTACTTATGGTAGAAATTTAGGGTAGAACCACCTTGTTCTGGTGTACTTATAAGAATGGTCCTTCCAAGGTTAGTGCCTGAAGCTCACCTACTCCCCTCAGTGATGTAATAGCAATGAGGAAAGCAACTTTGCAAGTGAGAAATTGCAGTTCACATGTATGCAATGGTTCAAAGGGTGGACCCCATTATTCTGGTAAGGACAATATTAAGATTTCACACTGGGGCTGGTGGAAGTCTCGGTGGAATAACTCGTTTAAGTCCTTTCAACAAAGCCTTGATAACAGGCCCTCTGAAAAGAGACAGATGTTTATTTTAAAGGTATGCAGCTATTGCAGGGAGATGTAATCGTATAGATGTATATGCTAGATTTGATCGTTGCAAATGCAGTAAACAAATGATATTTTGAACTGAAGCGTCAAGTGGGTTGATCTGGTTATTACAATAAATAACAAACCGCTTCCATTTTGCTGCACAGCAAGCTCTTGTAGTAGGTCTTCTGGCCTCTTTAACCGCATGCATGCCGCCGCGATTTTCGCGCTGTGCGGCGGTTTTAAAAAAAACGCGTTACATGACTAGCTGAGCTCGTCATGAGCATGCGAGCGGCGCAACTCATGACGAGCTCAGCTCGTCATGAGCATGGAAGGGGTTAATGATATTCCTACAATCTGGTGGAAGATTGAGGTAGCCAAACTATGAATTCAGGTGCCAGATTATAAGGTTGAGAGGCTTGGGATCTGGAAGTCTTCTCTCCATGGCTCTGTGTAAGGAGACTGGATGACTACTGAGAGTTCCAGTAGGGTAGTGAACCAGGGTTGATGGTCCCATGTGGGAGTTACCAGGATTAGTGTGAGGGATCTTTGCCAGAGTTTCTGAACCACTTGTGGAATGAGTGGGAGAGGCAGAAATGCATAGGCAAATATCCCTGACCAGTTCATCCATAGAGCTTTGGATAATGGGTGTGGCTACCTGGAGGCGAAGTAGGCATTTTGCGTGGTGAACAGATCTATGTCTGGGAAGCCCCACATCTAAAGAACAGGAGGAGAACTTGAGAGTGAAGTTCCCACTCGTGATCTGTTGTCTTTGTCTGCTGAGCAGATCTGCAATTTGATTGTCCACTCCTGAGAGGTGTTCCGCTAGGAAATAAATCTTGTGAGGAATGGCCCACTTCCAAATGGCTTGTGCAAGGTGTGACAGTTGGAGAGTGTGTCCCCAGTTGCTTCTGTGTGTAATACATGGCTTTCATGTCTTTGCGTATCAGGTCAGCTTTGCCTACAAGGTGAGTCTGAATGGAGTTGAGCGTTAGAAATATTGCTAGCAACTCTAGATTATGTGGAGTTGCGTTTGACAACACAATCCCGGAATTGTGTGACTTTGGAGATGAGCTCCCCAACCATCGAGCGATGCGTCCGCTGTTCGCACTGTCTGGGGAACTGATTCGATGAAGGGCAGCCCTTTGGAAAGGTTCTGTTGATTCCACCATTGCAGAGAGCGAGGAGTGTGGAGGCCACCAACACTAAATCTGTTAATTGACCCAGAGACTGATTCCACTGATGTGGTAAATATTCCTGAAGGGGACGCATTTGAAGTCTTGCATAGGGAACTATCACGATGCAAGATGCCATCATTCAGAGAAGCTGCATGAATACCAGAGCTGGTAATGAGTGGTCGGGTTGAAACTTGGAAATTAGAGCCTGAATATTGTGAATTCTGGCTGGATCGGGACAAGCTAGAGCTTTTAGTGCATCTAGGGTGGCTCACAAATACATCTGCGCATTAGAGGGTTGGAGATGGGACTTTTACAGATTTACTGTGAACCTGAAGACGTGCAGTAATTGTACTGTTCTTTTAGTGTGCTGTAGACACAGAGTTCTGGCTTTGATGAGCCAGTCCTCTAAGTAAGGGTAAACGTGAATATGTGGTCTTGGCAGATGTGCAGCGACGACTGCCTGGCATTTGGTGAATACTCTGGGAGCAATGGTCACTCCGAATGGGAGCACTTTGAACTGGTAATGCTTTCGCGCTACCAACAAATCTGAGGAATTTGCAGTGAGCTGGATGTATTGGAATATGGAAATATGCATCTTTTAAGTACAGAGTAGACAAAGTCGCCTTGCTGAAGCAGTGGGAGCACTGAGTGTTTACATTCAATCGGACCAATTTCACATGTTGAGATTTTAGGTCTGAGGTAGAATATAGGCCTGAGAGTTCCATCCTTTTTGGGTATAAGAAAATATAGGGAGTATACCCCAAGCCCTTGATATTGTAATGGGACGGGTTCTATTGCTCCCCTTTGCAGTAAAGAGCGAGCCTCATGTTTGAGAAGCTGCAGATGCGCTGGGGACTGTGTTCGTGGAGGAATGTTTGGGGGATTGTTGGTAAGCTCCAGGCAATAACCAGATTGGATATTTCTAGAACCCATCTGTCTGAAGTGATTGTATTACAGACAGGAAGAAATAGAGAGACATCCCCCGACTGGTGTGGAATGATCGGGGGAAGAGGCGGCAGGTCTGTTTGCTTAAGGAAAAGTACAGGGTGTGTTACCTTTGCCCCTTCCCTTGCCATTATTGTCCCGAAATCCTCCTCTAAAGTAACCTCTGGAAGAGGGTGACCGAGTGTTGCCTTTGTGAGAAGGGGTGTCTGTGGAGATATTTGAGCCACCCCTGTAAAAGAAGCGTCGAATGGAACCCCTGACCAGCTGGTGACTGCAAAGCCCCCATAGATTTTGCGACCTCCGTGTCCTTTTTCTTCTTTTCTAAAGTATCCCCCATAGGAACAAATACGTGTTTATCAAAGGGTAGGTTTAAAATGGAAACCTGGACAGGTTTAAACCCTGAAATTCTCAGGCAGGCGTGTCGTCTTAAGAGAACACTGGTGTTGACAGCCCGAGCTGGCATGTCTGCTGCGTCTAACGCACATCTAATAGAAGTGTTGGAAATTAATTTCCCTTTATGAATTAAATCATGTGCCTTTGATCTGTGTTCATCTGGCAAGAATTGGAGAAATTGTTCCAATTCATCATAGTGAGACCAGCCATATCTCGGTAACGGAGCCTGTGTGTACAATACAGTGATTGGCAGCCTGTGCAGCTACTCTTGCCAGAGGAATCTAAAAGCTTGAACTCCTTGTTAGGAGGGGCATCTCCCGATGTTTGACTTTGCTCTTTTGCGTGTGTTAGAAACCACTAGGGAGTCTAAGGGAAGCTGGCCTTTAATGTAGACACTGTCTGTAGGGTTGTTTTGGTCTACTCGTGGGCTTTAAATACATTGTCTGCATGTTTGAGCATGCCCTTAAGCATGGGTAGTGTGGGAGTAGATCTTTGAGAATAACTTAAGGTTTCAAAAAGAAAATCCTCCTCCATATTTTCTTTGTGAAGCTGAACCCCGTGATATTGAGCAGTCCTATCAATTAATTCTATAAACCCTATATTGCCATCAGGTGGAGATGGTATTGTAGGGCATAGATCGGGTCATTGTAAGTGTTAGGATCCGTATTCTAATCATCCCATAGATCTGGATCAGTCATCGGGTGCATTGTTGTCTCCATCACCTTGGTGGTCAGGTAACTGTGGTTGTGGTGAATGTGTAGGAGTAATGAGTAAGTTAGGGTCGAGTGGGGAAGGTGGGGAAACAGGAGTAGAAGGATTAGTAGCCACATCTTTCTTTTTGAGGGGAATATGGTAAGCTACCTCCATCTCTGGTTTCTGTTTATCTGGCAATTTAGAATGAATATGACCAGTTTTAGGATTAATGAGGAGTTATTTTTGTTTCGGGCCAGCGTTGGGAGGCAGAACGTCGAACTGAGGCTCCTTGGATGGTGAGGAGCGGATTTGTCTTTCGGCGCCAATGTTTTCGGTGTAGAATGTTTCGGTGCCGAAGTGTTCGGATCCGAAGATTTGTTTCGGCATCATAGGAACGGTAACGATGACGTGCTTGGATTTCGGTGCTGAAGATTTCGGTTCAGTGCCCGAACTCTGGCTGACTCTGTCCTGAGCCGCAAGGCTTTGGCTGATGTTTTGGTGCCGAGCCTGGAGGCAGGGCGTTGGAAACATGTTCTCGGTGCCGACCTTTGCCCGAAAGCAGAGAGGGGCCCAGAGCCTTCTTCGTAGGCATATTTCAGGGGAGTATTACTACTCGTGGTACATTGACCCTGCGGAATGTCTTCTTCCATTTCGGATTCTTTGGACAAGGAAATGTGTCCCTCTTCTTCCTTGGCTCCTTGCGCATTCAACATTTCTTCGGAATCTTCACCAAAAAGATCCAGAACGGAGTCTATTCGTTGGTATGTTTTGTGACATTGAGCCAGAAGATCACGGAAAGCCTTCTTCGACTGAAAAGATCGGCACACGTCGAAATCCTGTTAGTTGATTTCGGTAAGAGACAAGTTGCACACCTAGTGCAAGTCGGTGCGTGGATAATTAGCGCGACACCCGGGACAGAATTTAAATGGAGTACGTTCCATCGGCTGCGAGCGGACCTGAAGTGGGTAGGCCCAATGGGCGGCCACAAGTTTTCTGATCGAATATTTTTTGGACGGATATAAATACAGGGAGAATGGGGAACACGATCGGTGAACTATATCGTCGAGGGTAGTAGATGTCGCACAGAGGGGAACCTGAGAAACTATCTCGAGCCGGAGTGCAGCAATTCAAGTCCAAACCAGATGGCGGAGAAAAACTATTTAACAATTGACTCGATGCCCATGCGCACTTTCACCAAAAGGAAGAGTCACCTACCTTGTGACTAGAAAAGAGTTCTTCAAAGAAAAACAAAGTGAAAACATCCGGACCCAACACTAGGTAGCAAACTTATGCAAAGCATGTGATCTACAGCTCACATGCCTCGAACATCTATTTATAATAGGGCATTAAAATAAAGAGGGTTGGGCTGGCAACCTCAAGTTAGCAGACCAGCCTGAAAGATACCATTCGGGGGCCCAGAGCAGATCTCCCTGCAGGGCAAGGTTCAAAATAAAAAGTAGAACCTGAGATAGAGAGAATCAGAAAGAGAATCAATAGCTCTTTTGACGATATTTTACAAATTTGTTCCATCAGAAGGCGTACATGGTCTTGGTGGAAGGCCACCTTGTCGCCAAAATTACATTGCTAACTTAAAGAGGAAGGTCTAATGCCATCAACTGCTGTAGCTCAATCTCCACACATGAAGGGTTAGAGTTGATAGGTTCGGTAGAGAACCCCTTCCCTGCTGCTGCGGCAGATGATCCTCCCGAAGGAGCAGCCTGATCGAAGGATCAATGCTCAATTGGGGAAACTTGGGTTACCAGACTCTGTGCCCAGTGCGGAGCCACAAGAATGACTTGACTATACAGAAAGCTTCTGAGCGAGAGCCGCCTTGTAAACTCCAGTGCACAAAACTGCTGACATTGCACATTCTTGGCGCAGGTGAACAGATCTAACCAAGGCTTTCCCCACTGTTGAAACTTCATCTCAGGATGGAGACGCCATTTGTGATCTGCTAGGCAGAGACTGCTGAATTGGTCTGCCCTTGCATTCCGAGACCCTGCCAGTTGTTGAACCACCAAGGATGTGCTCTGCTGTTACAGCTATGTTGAGAGATGGAAGGCCTCTAGATAAAGGGACCACGACCCCACCCTGCCCAGTTTGTTGCAGTGGATAGTGAAAACCAGTGAATGCAGTAGGTTTGCTGTAGTGAGACCACTCTTTGGAGGAGTGCCTTCAACAAGCAGTAGTCCAGATAGGGCGAAGACTGGATCCCCTGATCTCCACAGATGAGCTGCGACTACCGCCATCACCTTGGTGAGCACCCGATGGGCACTGGTGAGGCGGAAGGGGAGCACAGCAAACAAAGTGCTCATGGCCCACTGTAAACTGCAGGTAGCATCGATGGGCAGGCAGGACAGGGATATGAAAAAAGGCATCCTGCAACTCCAGCGCTACCATCCAGTCTCCTGGGTCCAGGGCAGACCAGACCTGAGCCAAAGTGAACATCTTGAACTTTCTTTTTCTAGAATTAGTGGAGGGCTCCTAATCCTAGGATATGTCGAAGACCCTGGTCTTTTTTGGGAATCAGGAAATGGACAACCACAGCCTACTTCTGGTGCCGGAACCCTCTCTATGTCTCTCTTGGTCAAGAAAGTCTGACTTCCTCCTTCCTTCCATCAGCCAGTCGTATGTTGGAGGCATGGAGGGTGGGTATGGGTAGCCTTGAAGGGGGTGTGTCGGGGGGGGGGGGGGGTAGACTCTTTGGATTATTTGAAGAACCTACCTGTCCAACATGGTGTTTTTAATGTTAACAAATAGAACGGGTGAAGGAGTGGAGAACAACGAAGAGCATGCACATTAACTAATAGCAGGGAAAGCTGGGTTTACTTTTTGAAGGTGAAGGAACGGAGGGTAATGACGGAATTAACTCGGAGGGAAACCTGGTGGGATTATGTACTTTGGAATCACGTTTGTGGTTTTTTTTTTAAAAAGTGATTAGATGGGTCAAAAACTTTGTATATTGGAACTGTAATGTAGCTCACATTGCCATAAAAGTGGTATTAATGCATGTATTTTTTGATTCATTTGTAGTGACCCCCGACGAAGGGCTCACGATGGCCCGAAATGCATTGGGTTCTTTTTATGAAATAAAATAAACACTGCTTGCGATGGACTTTTGCATCATTCATATTCTTTCTGAAAGGCACCAAATGGGCCCTGTTTGAATATTAAAAAAACGGAAATTGGCAGAAAACTCTGAATGTTGGATCGTGGTATTACTGAAGTATAAATATGAGTGAATATAAATGGAGATAAAAGATGGCTAAAATTGGATTAAAAAGGATTAAGGTTATTAAGATGTGTAAATTAAAAGTGCACGCTCAAATAGCGGCACAAAGCTGTGCATTTGACTTAGGGGCTAGTCAGTCCCTCATCACTTACAACATGGTGTTTTGACAGTGGTGGAGGTGATGGCTGATCCTGCCACCTGACCAACTGGGTCGGAACGAGCAGCGACCATGTCCGCGCAGTGTTTGATGAACTTAAGCGGTCTTGTGGCTGGTGTGGCTGAAAAAGATTAGTTACTTACCTGTAATCCTAGTTCTCTTCCAGGGGTATCCTCATCAAAGTCATATGCACATGAATATTTCCGCCCATGTGCGGGACCCAGGAAAACATATATGTAGCTCTACATATATGTATATATACATATATAAACACATACAATCCAGTCCTTTCTGGAAATGCTGCAATAGAAGTCTATGCACATAAATACATTTCAATAAAAGCAGGGAGGAAGAAAGCCTTTGAAAACTGCTTTATTATACAGCAGAAAAGGTAATCCTGCAAGGAAAGTGAAAGCATTGTCAGCACATAGGCTGCATTGTGGAGGAAATAACAGTGTAGAAAGCTGAAAAGCTAACCCACACAACAGTAACAAAAAAAACCTGGCACCTTCCCTTTAAGGCAGCCATGACCCTTAGCTCCCATCATGCCTCAGGGGTGACAGTTAGGTCAGTTGTTCTTTGCGGATAACCGCAGACCATTTTATAACATATACATTTCACATGGCTACTTGCCCGGGGAGGCGGGTGGGTTGCTTAGGACTTTGATGAGGATACCCCTGGAAGAGAACTAGTTTTACAGGTAAGTAACTAATCCTTCTCTACCAGGGGATCCTCATCAATAGTCATGAGCACATGAATAGAATAGCAAGCCCATCCCCTCATCCTGCGGGCAAGTATATAGAAAACTCTTCAGACATAAGAAACTGCCACACAGACTCCGAACCAATCAACACAGGAACAGATTCCGCAAGGAAGCTTGGCCCACTTGGGTATCTTCTCTGGAGTCTGAATCTAGACAGTAATGCCTGGTAAATGTGTGAACCGATTTCCAAGTTGCCGCTTTGCAAATCTCGGCCATCAGTACATTATGCAAGAAAGCTACTGTTGCCGCTTTGCCCATAGTTGAGTGAGCCTTAGGGGAAGCAAACAAAGGTTTATTTGCCAACTGGTAAGATAATTGTACACAAGAGACTATCCACCATGAGATGGTTCGTTTAGAAGCACCAAAACCTGATCTAACAGAACCATAATTCACAAACAATTGGTCAGACTTTCTCATAGATTTAGTGGCTTCCAAGTAAAACTTTAGAACCCTCTTGAAGTCCAGCGAATGCAGAGCCCTTTCCGCTGGTGTTGTAGGATTAGGAAAGAAAGTGGGTAATGTAATAGTCTGATATCCTTTCCACACTACAATATGGATTTACCCGGGGAAAGGGTACGATAGAACAAGGCCTAAATCTTGCCCTTATGTCTAAATATATACACGCAAAAAAAAAAAAAAAAATCTGTACGTAACTTATGTAGACCTTAGTACTGCTTTTGATTGTGTAAGGCATGATACTTTGTGGCATATTTTAGATGATATTGGCCTAGACAACAGGATCCTTACTTTTATTAAAGAACTTTACTTTGGGGCAGGTGCTCGTGTGAGATTTGGTAAAAAAGGAGAATGTTCCAATTTCTTCCCTATTCGTAGAGGAGTAAGACAGGGGTGCATTCTTGCACCCCTGCTCTTTAACTTGTACATAAATGATGTGGGTATCTTATTGGATAAACAGTATAATGATTATCCGGTAATTAAAGGGAAATCCATACCCATACTCCTCTATGCCGACGATGCGGCAATCCTATCACAGACTAAGAGGGGCCTACAAAAAGCGGTAGACACATTCTCACTATATATGAGTAAAAGGGGGCTTGACATAAATGTCTCTAAGACTTTTACAATGTCCTGTGGGCCTAGGAAAGTCAGAGCGCCCTGCAATATTTTAGAAAACAGACGCATTGATTTAGCAGACATTTTTTGTTACTTAGGTGTCCATTTTGACAGGCGTGGCAATTGGAAACCAGCAGTCAAAGCGAGAGCCTTAGCATTTACTAAAGCAACAGGAGCACTGTTAAATTTTGCAAAAAAGATAGGATCAAGGCCACCCAG
This sequence comes from Lissotriton helveticus, assembly GCF_964261635.1. Taxonomy (NCBI): domain Eukaryota; kingdom Metazoa; phylum Chordata; class Amphibia; order Caudata; family Salamandridae; genus Lissotriton; species Lissotriton helveticus. Next base: position 724,385,105 of record NC_136065.1, read on the forward strand.
GGAGCTCCTCCAAATCTACAATTCAAAATGTGTTTTCATAGGCTCCTATGGTGCAGGCCTATGGGGGTCACAGTCTTTGGAAACTATTCAACGAATAGAGAATAAGTTCTTACGATTTCTACTGGCAATGCCTAATAGCACATCAACATATGTGATCCACGCCGAGCTTGCCATACAACATATTTCATATATCATTAAGGTGGCACCAATTCTATTATGGCATAACATCTGGACCAACCCCGTCACAACACTCAACAGAACTATTATAGAGGATTGTTTGTTGTGTAACGGGGTAAAAAAACATCACATGGCTTACCTACATTAAGAACTCTCTTTCTGATATTGGCCACCCGGAATATTTCTCTAGCCCAGCAACAATGGACTTTGTTTCCAGATCCACTTTGAAAAAAACTTTGTTGGAACATCTTGAATCGAATAGATGGAAAAGAGAGAGGTCCAAGAGATCAGTCATAAATCACGACGGAGTGACACTGCATAGAAACATTCAGTTGTACCTTGTTGTTGACCAACCTTTCTTTTACCGCAGATTACTAACATCTTTCCGCCTCGAAACTTTTTTTAGATCAATAACTTTTCCGAGGTGTAATGACTGGTCCAAGGATAAACCTATCTGTCCCTGTGATGAGATATCAATTCAATCCAATATCCATTGCACCCTATATTGCACCTTCTATTCTTACCCAAGGCGACAAATATTAAGACCTCTTTTTTTTAGCTTGGGGAACAAGTCCCGAGAGGCTTACAACAAATTACGGACTTTGGAAGATTACACGATTAATACCGTAACAATGTACCTAAGAGCTGCAATGAGACTAAGATGGACCATTATATTCTAGCAAAATTTGTTGCCCTGATGAATCAATCCTAGTATTTGCTATTTTAATTTTTTTTGCCTCTGTTGAAAGCTTATGTTTATATGGATCTTAAAAATTTGGTTTTTATATCGTAATTTCTAATTGTAATCATAATGAATTTTAATAACTGACTTTTGTTTGCTTTTATTATTTGTTTTTACAATTCGAATAAAGCTTTTTGAACTTGAACAGTCTGATTTACATGGAACTCAGACACAACCTTTGGTAGAAAGGAAGGGCGGGTTTGCATAACCACTCTATTATGGTGGAAGACTGTATAGGGCTCTTTAGAAGATAACGACTGAATTTCACTTAGTCTGCGCGCAGCAGTGTTTGCCACCAGAAAAACCACTTTCCACGAAAGGTGTTGCAGTGATGCTTTATGAATGGGCTCAAAAGGAGGGCCCATCAACTTGGACAATACCAGGCTCAACTCCCAAGGAGAAGAAGGTCTCACAGGAGGGTAAACTTTCTTTAGCCCCTGTAGGAAGTCCTTAAGCACCTGAAGTTGAAAAAAGGAAGGTTGGTTAGGAGACTTACGATAAGCCGTAATGGCTGTCAAATGTACCTTTATAGAAGAGTATTTCAGTCCAGACTTGGCCAAATAGAGCAAGTATGGTAGGATGACCTCCTCTTGACCATTAACTGGACTCCAACCTTTCTGTACACACCACGAATAAAACCTCTTCCACTTCATAGAGTATGAGGTTCTTGTGAAAGGCCTCCACGACTCCCGTAGAATGTCCATGCAGTCCGAAGGGAGTTTTAGATGTCCATAGTGCAGGACTTCATGAGCCATGCTGTCAAGCTGAGCGAGGGAAGACTGGGATGGAAGATCTCTCCCTCCCCCACCCCCATCTTGGTAAGAAGGTCCGGCCTGACCAGTTTATCAAAAGTACATTCCCCCTCGTTCCTGGTCGGTAAAACCTGGATGCGAAGGCGTGGCATTTTTTGTTTTCTTCGTCTGCAAAGAGGTCGATGCAGGGATGACCCCACTGATGAAAAATGTCTTACTAAGTCGTCGTTGAGCACCCAGTTTTCTTGCTCTTGGAAGTGACGACTGAGGGAGTCTGCTCGAACATTCTGCTCCCCCGGCAGATACAGCTGTGATAGATCGGCCCCTGGCTAGCAGCCAGTGCCAAATCGCTTGAGCTTCGAGAGACAGAGGACAAGAAAGTGTTGCACCTTGTTTGTTTAAATAGTACATGGCGTTTGTGTTGTCCGTTTGAATCAAAATTGAATCGGACTGTATGGCAGGTTTAAAAGCCTTGAGAGCAAAGTGAACTGCCCGCAGCTCGAGCATGTTGATATGATAGGTCTGCTTGTTGGGGGTCCATCTTCCCTGAGTTTGAAGGGGACCTAGATGTGCACCCCAACCCTGAAGAGAAGCGTCTAATCAGGGATTGCACAGGCAGGTGAAAAGGAACTCCCACCATGAGATTCTGTGGATGCATCCACCAGAGGATGGATTTCTTTGCGATGGGGATAGTAGAAGCCGATCATTCCACTGACCAGAGTACTGATTCCATTTGTCTTCTAGGTCTTGCTGAAGAGGCCTCATCCTCAACCTGGCGTTGGGTATGAGGAAAATGCTGGAGGCCATGGAACCCAACAGAGAAGCCACTTGTCTTACTGATGGCAGAGGAGCTTGAAGAATCATGTTTCCTTTGACCCACATTCATGACAATACAAACAACGATGGATGGCTGGGTGATAATTGCGCAGAGTTGTGACAAAATCTATATACAGGATATGGCAAGCTCCAAGGATAAGGTGATGGCCATCCACCAACAACCAAAATGGTAATGATAAATCAGTACCACATATAATTCAAAACCAAGATATATCCTGAGCTAAAAGCGACAATCAATAAAGTTTCTCAAATCAATCACAAGTTGAATAATCTTCGTGTCTTCATTTATTCAGATATTGATCTTCTCAAAACAGTCTAGCCGCCAACACGTGTTTCGTCTATAGTGGTATCGACCAAAGACTTCTTCAGGGCTAGAATATCATAATGAATACAGTAAGGCGTGATCATAACACAATCATAAGTAAACAATATCACAACAAGCAAATACACCAAATATACCAATGTGATTCAAACATGAAAACATGTAAAGGTGGCTGAACAAACCAATGGCAAAATGTAAATACGAAATAACAAAAGTCACAATTTGCTGAAAAACACGAGATATGTCACCTAATGTCCTGTGTTTAGCGCAAAGACCAAATTGAAGAAACACAAATATCATGCAAAACCATGTGTCACCATCACCAGTCACCAAAACCGACCGTGAAATGAGAAAAAACGGAAATCAGAGTGAGATCAAACTAACCAAATTGTGAGAGAAAGGTAGAGCAAAAGGGAAAAAAGGTAAGTGCAACAAAAATTCCTTACAGCCATAAATAAACTCACCTATAGCTAGGTTACCAAATATTTGCCAAAAAGAAAAGGATATCAACATTTGAGAGTGCATCTCAATAAAATCTGTTTTGGGAATCAACACAGACAACATGTATAAAGGTAATGACTAAAAAATATAAATAGTGAATATTCATCAAAAATAGACCTATAACAACTCACTATCAGATCCGAGGATACGTCAGTACTACAAAGAAAAGCTTTATCGATATATACTTCGCAATGCAGCCGTAATGTAAAATATATCCTCCCGCCTAGCTAGCAAGTACTTCTATTTCTATCTATAGATTCGTTCTACACAATAATTACAAAGTCGGATCATTTAGTTAAAATAACGCTGGTCACGTTCATTCAAGTAACAAAAGCCTACTACCGTGACAGTTCAAATCAGTGCTCCGAAATAAAATCTTTCGACAAAAAAATGTTAAACTAATGAGGTAAAAAATCCCAGTAAACAACAAAAGAACCGGACTCACCTCAGACAGAGTATGGTATGATACGAAAAGCAGAAGCCGGCAAGTGACCCCTATCGAATTTTACAGGAGGAAAATGAAAGGTAAATACCAGTAAATGCGGATTTTCGGGCACAACACCAAAACCCGCAAGTTAGGCCCTATTTAGACGTGTGAAGAAGACCCAAGAGGCACCCCAGAAGTGTAAGCGCTCCAAAGCTAGGAACTTGTCTGCTTGCGAGGATGTGAGAGAAAGACACCCCTCGGGTGTGAACATCCAAGAGGCGCCCTTCTACAGATTAATAACCCTGCCTGCGCCAACCACAACTATATGTCTGAGGGCCCCAGAGCCTCCCTCGACTTGTGATTGCACCCGACCTGTGCTATGAGGGAGAAACTGTTCACCCCTTTCACGCACATCTTGACAGGGTAAGAGGGTTTTTAGTTCCTTTTCTCATAAAATGCTTTTAATTACAGATCATTCCCTCCAGGTTCTTCTGTTAATATAGATTATTTCTCGTATGTAACCCAATTCTTACTTTATGTCCCCAATTAAGTTATATACAGATCTTTCTGGGGTTAAGAAAAGTGATAAACTTATTTTATCTTCTAACTTTTCAATTGCTTGTGTAAAGCACTTAATATTTTGGCCACGTTTGAAGTATAGAAAACATGAATAAAAAACTCCTACCCCAGGGCTCCTCTGTACCAAGCCTTGCCCCTCACACCACCCTTACCTTACTGGTCTATTTCCTTTCACAACACTCCATCATATCACAGCTGTGCCCAGCACTGGCCTTCATACTTAGCACGGTCTTCTGTCGCCCCTGCATCTCTTCTAATTTTAATTATTCTCCATGATATTCAAGTGTAGTCTTAGATTTCAGTGCCTTGTGCCCTACAACACATTTTCAGTGCCACATTTTGGCACTGTCCTTTTCTAAACACAGGGACCTCCAACACCTCTCAACTTGGTGTTCAGCAGCTTGAAATTATTAGCATGGGGATTGTTGGAATGGGAATGTTGCCCACATAGAAAACATGTAATGCTGGGTGCAGAACCTATGTTGTGACTTTGAGGGGTGCACAATGATTGCCCTCATAGCAGGCGTAGAACAACTTTCCATGTTCTGGGTAAGTTACACAGAGGTGGTTGCAGCGTCCCTGGCTTTTGTAAATTGGTTGAGTGACCAGACATTTTTATCTGTGTCCGGGAGGGGGTATGTAATCTACCAACACCTCATGCAAGTTTCTGCTTTTATGTGAATCCTAGATTCTTGTTCCGATATCACATGCTTGCATACAGTGTGTGTATATGCAACAACTACTTGGTGCATGTCTGTTAGTGTGTGTATGGTGAGAATTTTGTGGATGGCATCTTGTTCAACACAGAACAAGATGGAGGGTTGATAAATCTTTTCCGGACAGTGGGATGTATTGATTGCTTCCTGTGGCTAGAATGCAGAGACACAGACATTGATGTGAAGGAGAATGGAGACAGGGCACCCTTTTAGAAATTGAACAAAATCCCCGTTAGTAAAGTGATGCTGATAATTTCTTCTGAAACACTGCTGTTCAGTGAATGGTAGGGGTGAAGGTGGGACTGCAGTTTATGTTGTACAAGGTGAAGAAGTTTCTAGACGGGGCTTGTCCTTTTGTCTGTCTCTAATCATGGTTACAGGAAGGCTAATAACTGCCAGGTGCACATAACACTTCTTTGTGCCAGTGTTTTATACTCCTACTTGAAGCCAGCATCGTTGCTAACTGTTTCTAGGTACTGAGCCAAGGCTGGGCTTACATCTCTTCTCTCCCCCCCCCCCCTCTCCCCCCCGGAATAAAAAAAGTAACAATGGGGAGCCGTGGCCAACAGCCAATGGGTCAAGGGAGCCGTGGTCAAAAAAGGATTAGTTACTTACCTGTAATTCTAGTTCTCTTCCAGGGGTATGCTCAAAGTCATAAGCACTGAATAGTCCCGCCCACGTGCGGGACCCCGGAGCAATAGCCAATAATATGCATATATCTACATATATATCTACATATATATATCTACATATATATATATATCTACATATATATATATATCTACATATATATATATATCTACATATATATATATATCTACATATATATATATCTATATATACATATATATATATATATACACGCATAAAATATATATATATAGATAGATAATATGCATATACATATGCAGCCCAAAATAACCATACTAGGCTAAAAAAACTGCCATAATAGTCTGTAAAATCTTTACCTTTGGTAAATAAAGACATAAAGCACATTATATGACAATGTAAAGGAAAACACTGCCTAGGTCTTCTTTGAAACACAAAACCTTTATTTTCAAAGGTAAAAACAGGCAGGATCATAGAGGCAGCTTTAGCCTAGATAGGCTACATAGTAACAGAAAAATCTGGCGCCGTGCCTTTAAGACCTCTGTGAGCCTCTAGGCTCCCATCATGCACCACAGGTGACAGTTAGGTCCGTTTTTTGGACGGCGTACAACAGTGTGATAACTGCATGGGTAACATGTAAAAGAGACAGTTCTGGTATTCGTCTGGGGAGGCGGGTGGGTGTGCTTATGACTTTGATGAGTATACCCCTGGAAGAGAACTAGGATTACAGGTAAGTAACTAAAACTTCTCTTCCAGGGGATACTCATCAATAGTCATAAGCACTGAATAGAGTAGCAAGCCCATCCCATACCCTGCGGACCAATACCAGACTCTCTAAAACGGTACACTAATATAGATATTACCCAAACAAATTCCTCAGGGATGCCTGACCAACTTGGGCATCCGCCTGAGTATCAGAATCAAGGCAATAATGGCGAGAAAAGGTGTGAACCGAACGCCATGAGGCAGCCTTACAAATTTCATGAACAGGAAATTTAAGCATTGCTATAGTAGCAGCCTTTCCTCTAGTGGAGTGTCCTCTCGGTCTACCCGGGATCTGTTTTCGTGCCAACTGATAACATAACAAAATGCATGACACAATCCATCTAGAAATGGACCTCTTAGATGCAGGCAAGCCAGTATTCAGAGGACCATATTTCACAAACAGATGATCAGTCTTTCGAACACTTAGTTTTATCAAGGTAAAACTTTAAAACTCTTTTCAAATCCAAAGAGTGCAGAGCTTTTTCAGCTGAAGAGCTCGGATTAGCAAAAAATGTAGGTAGTGTCACTGATTGGTTAATGTGAAAATCCGAGACTACCTTAGGAAGGAATCTGGGATGAGTCCGAAGCACCACTCTATTCGCATGGAAAACGAGATGGGGTTCTGTAGCACAAAAGGCCTGAATCTCGCTCACCCTGCGCGCAGAAGTGATCGCTACAAGGAAGGACACCTTCCACGACAGATGTTGAAGGGAAGCCTTATGTATAGGTTTGAATGGAGGACCCATCAATTTAGACAAAACCACATTAAGTTACCAAGGAGGTGACGGAGCCCTCACAGGAGGATACACTTTCCTGAGACCCTCCAGGAAATCCTTCACAACTGGCATTTGAAAGAAAGACCCCTGGGTAGGGGACTTTCGATATGCTGTTATTGCTGCCAGATGGACCTTAATAGAGGAATACTGTAAACCTGCTTTGGCCAAAGAAAGTAAGTATGGTAACAGTACCTGACCTCGAATCGGGTCATGTCCTTCAGCAGCACACCACATGAAAAAACGCTTCCACTTGAAAGCATACGTCTTTCTTGTAGAAGCTCTCCTTGCCTCTCTTAAAATGTGCATGCAGTCCTGCGAGAGGCCTAGATGTCCATACTGGACGAACTCAGGAACCATACTGCTAGCTTCAGGGACGGCAGGTTGGGATGGAACACCCTGCCGTTCTCTCTCGTCAGCATATCCGGACAACAAGGAAGCCTCCTGTGCGGCACTTTGGATAGATGCAGGAGATCCGGGTACCACCATTGGCGAGGACAATCCGGAGCCACTAGAATCATGTCTGTCTTCGATTTGTACAGTTTCTTGATCACCAAGGGAATGAGTGGAATCGGTGGAAATGCGTAGAGTAATTTCTCTGACCAGTCCATCCATAGAGCATTCCCCTTGGACCCTCGTTGTGGGTACCTGGATGCGAGGACGCGGCATTTTGCGTTGTCGGCGTCCGCGAAGAGATAGATTTCTGGTGACCCCCAGGCCTGGAAGACATCTCTTATCACTTCGTCTTTTAAGACCCAGTCGTGTGCTTCTGCGAAGTGTCTGCTTAGGTCGTCTGCTTGGACGTTGAGGACACCGGGCAGATCGACAGCTGAAATTGTCATACCCCGAGCCAGAAGCCACTTCCAGATTGATTGTGCTTCCAGCGACAGAGGTCTGGATCTCGTTCCACCCTGCTTGTTCAGATAGTACATAGTTGTTGTATTGTCCGTCTGAACAAGCAGAGAGGGTGACGTGAGTGCTGGAAAGAAAGCCTTGAGAGCCAGATGGACCGCTCTGAGTTCCAACATGTTTATGTGATACAGTCTCTTTCTCTGACCACACTCCTTGAATTTGAAGGGACCCCAGATGGGCGCCCCATCCCTGCAGGGACGCATCGGTCACCAGCGATCGTCTGGGCATGTCCTCTTGAAAAGGCACTCCCACTATCAGATGACTCCGCTGCATCCACCATCGAATGGAAATCCATACTGACAGAGGTAGTGACAGCTTGTCTTCCCAACGGTTTGAAAACTGGGACCACTGATCCTCCAGCAACTGCTGCAGAGGTCTCATGTGCAGCCTGGCGTTCGGAACGAGGAAAATGCAAGACGCCATGGACCCTAGCAGAGACGAGATCTGTCTGGCCGTTGGTCGAGGATTCTTTAGTAAGGTTTGACACTTGAGGAGAATAGAGGATAGTCTCTCCTCCGAAGGATACGTTTTTGCGTCCTTTGAATCTAGAAGTGCGCCCAGATAGTGTATCCTCTGTGTGGGGTTGAGGATAGACTTTTTGAAGTTCACGTGCAGGCCCAGCCTCCGCAGCTGATGTATGCAGAACGTGAGATGATGTTGAAGCAGACTCGGGAACACACTCTTTAGCAGCCAATCGTCTAGATAGGGATAGACGAAAATGTCTCTTCCTTAGGAAAGCCGCTACGACTGCCATGCACTTTGAGAAGGTGCGAGGAGCTGACTTTAGCCCGAAGGGCAAGACTGCGTACTGGTAATGACTGGTTTGTATGCAAAACCTTAGAAATTTCCGAAGCTTTGGGGCGATGGGGATGTGAAAATAAGCATCTTAAAGATCTATGGAGCACATCCAGTCCCTTTGATGCAGAAGTGGATTTATTTGATGTAACGCCAGCATTCTGAACTTTTCTCGCCGAATGAACTGATTGAGGCGCCTGAGATCTAGTATGTGCCTGAACTCCTTGTTTGGACCTTTCTTTGTAACTAGAAAGTATCAGGAGTAAATGCCTTGTCGACGCTGTGCCCTCGGGACCTCCTCGATGGCTTTCTTTAAGATTAATGCAGACACCTCCTGCTTCAAAAGATGAAGTCGATGGAACACAGACTTTTGAGGAGGAATGGAAGGTGGAGGATACTTAAACTGATTGCATATCCTTTGTGCACAATATTCAGCACCCATTTGTCGTTTGTGATGTTTTTCCACTCGTCCAGACAAAAACTAACACTTCCCCCCACCGGAGTGGGTAACTGGCTCAGGGGAAGCAAGCACTCACTGTTTTTGTTGCTGCTGCTTGTTTCCAGGTGCAGACTGTCTGGAAATGCCCCCTCTTCCTCTACCAGGACAAAGCTGGGAGAACTGAGATCTTCCCTGATTCTGCTGTGACGACCATTGAGGGGTTTGAACCCTCTGCTGGTTCTGTCTCCGATCATAAGGACGGTATTTTTTCTTAAAGCTGTCCTTTCTCTTTTCAAGACCAACAGCTCTCACAGTATCGAGCTCCGTCTTCATTCTTGACATCTCGTCAGCATGAGACCCAAAGGGCGATTTACCATTGAACGGCAAATTCTGAATTCGGTGTTGAGCTTCAGGTTTAAGACCCGTAAGCCTTAGCCAAGCTGAGCGTCTTGCACAGTCTCCATGGGCATAGCCATGTGTAGACAAGTCAGAAGCATCTGCAGCTGCGCTAATCACCTGGTTAGACACTAGCCTACCTTCATGAAGGATTTCCAGAAAATCATGCTCGTCTTTGTTTGGAAGTTTTTCTGCAAAGCAAAACAAGGAATCCCAAAGAGAGCGATCATAGCGACCCAGTAAAGCGGAGGCGCTGGCAACCTTCATGTAGGAAGCAGAAGTGGCACACATTTTCTTTCCTGAGTCCATAGCTTTGCTGTCTTTATCAGGAGGCACAGAGGATGATGCCGCTCCCGTCTGATTTTTACGAGCCACAGAGACGATGACTGAATCAGGTTGTGGCTCAGACCTCAGAAATAACGGATCATTGTCCGGAGCTTTAGATTTCTTTGCGATCCGTGAAGGAACCGCTCCCAAGGATGCCGGGGTTAAGAATTTGTGCTCCGCAGGTTCCAACAGACCTGGAACCAGAGGAAGTAAAGGTCTTGATGATAACTTCTGATGTAAAGTCTCGAAAATGACCGTTGTCTTGGCAGTAGAGACAGGCATCTCGATATGAAGTTTCGCTGCACCACGACAGAGAACCTCATTAAAAGTAATCACATCATCAATGGGTGAAATCCTACTCGGAGGAGTTGATGACAGCGTTGGAGAGTAGTTCCTCTTTGAATTCGTAGATCTTGTCGAAGATCTAATATCGCGTCTTCTAGAAGAGTGATGACGAGAAGACTTAGGAGATGGTGAAATTCGCCTCCTCTCCGATGGAGACTTTCTCGGCGGAGTACGCTCACGTCTTGGAGTGTACCACCCGTACCAGAGGTGACCTTGATCTTACAGACACCAGAGACCTGGAACGAGACCTTGGAAGGTTAAATTTCCTTATCTTCCAGTCTCTGAGTTCCCCCAGCCATCGTGGCGAGATATTAGCCCCTGTAGGTGAAGGCGCTCTTGAAGGCTCTGGAGAGATTTGTACAATCCGCAGCTCAGGGGAGGAAGAGGACCTCCCAGAAGACACAGAAACCTTAGACCGGTCTTTGGATACCGTTCTAGGCCTCTTTGCAGCAGGAGACGTCGACTACATTCTCTTCGACGTCGATTTTTCCGACGTCGATTTTTCCGACGTCGATTTTTCCGGCGGCGATTTTTCCGGCGGCGATTTTTCCGGCGGCGATTTTTCCGGCGGCGATTTTTCCGGCGGCGATTTTTCCGGCGGCGATTTTTCCGGCGGCGACCTCGTCGATTTTTCCTACGTCGATTTTTCCGGCGGCGACCTCGGCGGCGACCTCCTCGGCGGCGGCGACCTCCTCGGCGGCGGCGACCTCCTCGGCGGCGGCGACCTCCTCGGCGGCGGCGACCTCCTCGGCGGCGGCGACCTCCTCGGCGGCGGCGACCTCCTCGGCGGCGGCGACCTCCTCGGCGGCGGCGACCTCCTCGGCGGCGGCGACCTCCTCGGCGGCGGCGACCTCCTCGGCGGCGGCGACCTCCTCGGCGGCGGCGACCTCCTCGGCGGCGGCGACCTCCTCGGCGGCGGCATCAGGGGCCTCGACGACGATGATTTTCTCAGCGTCGTGTGCCTCGACGTTGCATGACTGGGGCTCGAACCCTCTACTGCACGGTTCGACGTCGACGCCATGCCACCTCTCAACGGTGACCTTGACTGATGTTTCGAGCCTCTCGACGGCGACTGTCGACGAGACGACGTCGAGTCCCGTCCTCTTGCAGTCATAGGCGAGCCAGACCAGGACCGCCTACGCTCATGTCGTTTCTCACCTTGCTTCGACGGCGATTTCTCCTTCGACAGCGAGGCATGCTTCGACGTCGACGTATGCCGCGACGGTGATTTCGATGCCGATTTTGAGCACACAGGTACCTTGGAAGAAGATCTGTCCCTCGAAGTTGAAGGAGATCGATGTTTTCTCTTCTCCCCTTTGTCCTTGCGCTCTTTGTGCTGAGAAGAAGGCTTCCTGGAGTGAACATCTTTCCTTCCACTCAGTTTCTCCTCTGTCATGCAGAGACTGAAGCCTGCTCTTCTCTCTCAAAGTTCTACTTGAAAGCTTGCTGCAGTGGTAGCAAAGTTCTGGCTTGTGAGAGGATGGTAGACAAGCTACACAGACCGAATGAGGGTCTGTCTTAGCCATTTTTTTACCACAGGCCGGACACTTAGCAAATAAGGCCTGCATTGTGACTGGAAAAATATCCAAAAAACAGCAAAAAATTGTTGGATTAGTCAGATAATGACTAAAGACGTCGAGTAAAGACGAAAAAATTAGAGAAAAACCAGAAGAAGAAATGCGTTACTTACCTGTAACAGCAGTTATCCAGTATTGGTATCTTTCATAGATTCACATGCCTGAATCATTCCCCGTCGTCGGGGTGGGAGTCCCCGGTAAATAATTATAGTAATGTCATAAGGACATATACTTAGTACTAGGCCAGAGGCCTCACATTAGTAGCCTATCTAGGTCCTTATGTAAAAAGGACCAAACTTTGGCCAGTAGCCAATCAGCCACTATCACCCTCCTCACCCTCCTGGAAGGAGCCCTAGTTCCTCAGATTTTCGTAAGCACCGTGCCAAGTAGTACCTACTGAGAAGACAAAGGTGAGCCCTTCCAGGGGAGGCGGGTGGGTTGCATGTAAATCTATGAAAGATACCAATACTGGATAACTGCTGTTACAGGTAAGTAACGCATTTCTTATCCAGTATTATGGGTATCTTTCATAGATTCACATGCCTGAATCAGAATAGCAAGCAATAATGAGCACATTTCGCAAATACATCTTGAAAGACATAATAATCTTATCATAAGTCGTTACACAGTTTACATGATACTTACAACCTGATAAGAAATGTGCGATAAATTACCTGGAAGGTGGGATGATAGGAAGAAGGCTCACCTCTAATGAAATAGATGACGTAGGACCGCCTGTCCTACTGCTGCATCCTTCATAAGTTCAGAATCCAAGCAGTAGTGCTTGGTGAACGTATGTGGCGTCTTCCATGTCGCCGCTCGGCAGATGTCGACAATGGGTACCCCAGCAAAGAGCGCCATGGTGGTGGCTACCGCTCTAGTGGAGTGTGCTCGAACCTTTGAAGGCAGAGGATGGCCCGCCTGTTGGTGACAGAATGCGATGGCCGCTGAAATCCATCTGGAAATGCTCTGTTTTGTCAATGCTAGGCCTTTCCTGGGCCTGCTAAATGCAACAAACAATTGGGTGGACTTCCGAAATTGCGCCGTCCTGTGTATGTAGAATTTGAGACATCGCTTGAGGTCCAATGAGTGTAGAGATCTTTCAGCCGCAGATGATGGATTCGGGAAGAAAGATCTCAGTACAATAGGTTCATTGAGATGGAAAGAGGACGGAACCTTAGGTATAAACTTAGGATTAGTCCGTAGAATGACCCTATCGTTTTTTTTTTTGTTTTTTTTTTTTAAAACCTTTATTAGACAATATAAGGAAACAAATACGGGCCTACAACCCACAGGCCGGCCTCGACAACATTTAAAGCACATTAGCAAACAGGTAGGCGACTCAGCAGCACAGCAAAGCAAGCACGATTAATCCGAGTTACACTATAAGTAATTGCGCTGCCGAAAAGTAGGATAAGTGAAGGTTTAATTTTAAAGTTTTTTGAATGTGTCCAAAGCAATAAAAGTCAAGAAGGATCAGAGTCCAAACAATACGTCCAGGACAGAAGTGGGCAACGATCAGAGAAATCAGCAAACATTATCCATAAAACAAATGGCTGGAGGCGAGTATGTCAGGATAGATGAGAAACACACAGTACAATACACCCCAGCCACTACCCACATCTCCCAATCCACCCCATGACCCAAGGAAATAGGAGAAGAAAAGAGTAAAGGAGGAAGAAGAAAAATTGAGGCCCATAGAAACTGAAACGAACAAATAAAAAACCCCCCCACCCTACACGCATGCAGAGGCTACGGCCTACCCCCCCCCCCCCCCTAGCAGTGTGTCTGTCACCCCAAAGGAGTACCCGAAATGCAGAAGGAAGGAAAAGAAGGAAAAAGAGAATCACAAGACCGGAGGAGGGCCAGAGAAATAACCAAAACAATCGCACTTTTACCCGCGGCCACCCAACCCCGGACCCCGCCCCAGTACCTGACCAACATTTACCTTCAACAATTGTCCATTACAGCCCCAGCAATACACACAGCAGGTTGCAACAAAAAGGAGGAACATCCTCAGCCCTGTCCCCTTTGATCCAGCACGACAGCGGAGTCCAGGTCTAAAACAGCCAACATGGGCGGAGAAGGCAACTGTGAAATCCACTGCAGAAGTCGAGGCACTTGAGATGAGTCACACTTGCTGGGAGGTCGGTCACAAAAGTCAATAGAAGCCACTGCTGCTTGCCCGAAGATAGTACAGTGGGAAGCAAGACAAAGCAAAAGTTCAACCGTAGCATCAGGCCGAGGCAAGAGCATCAAATCCAGGAAGAAGCAAAGAGGCATGCCACCAGAAGACAAAGGAAATGGAAAACATGGCGTCCGAAGCAGATGCACCAGCCATCGAGAAAGATCATCGCCAGACCTCTTCAAATCAACTACGGAGAGCACTGCAGCGGAAACTGAGGCCTGACCAGCTATCGCCTCCACATGCTCCAGGATAGACAATCCACCGTAAACAGGGTGAGGATGTGGCATAGTGTGCAGCACTGAAAGGCAATCACGGCCAGCCGGTGAAATCGCATCGAGCCGGTCCCCCAATCCTTGGGCAGTGTCACGAAAGGCAACCCTTAGATCCTCCAAAGCATCCAAAACATCACGAGGCCCCAGCGGTGTATCCGGAATGGAGGATGCAGCATTGTCCCCCGTCCAGGGCGAACGGCAGCAGAGCATTTCCGAAAGCAAGTCGCCATTTTCAATCATCGACTTACAATTCTGCAGGGGATCTGCGAGGCACCGCTGGGACAGAAACATGAGGACAGCTGATCATGAAGCAGCTCCAACTGTGGTAATGCCGGCAAACAATTAGCCCCCGAAACGAGCAGATGACTCCGCGGGCAGGCGCTGGGTGCCCGATGCAGAAAATGGCGTCCGCCACGGGGGAGAGCAACAAAGAAGCAGACCCGTCACCTCCAAGCTGTGCAAGGATACAATGTGTGAGCGCCGGTACAAAGTTTCCAGGCGCGTAGGGTCGCCGAGCGGAGGGAAGCGCTGCGGCGATAAGCCCAGCGTAGCAATGCAATCCCAGCCGACCGGCTCCTCCTCCACCAAGGCGGCCGCTGTTGTTGTGGCCGCTTCCGGCCGTACCCCACAGGCTATGGCCCGGCTGCGATCCCTCGAAGGGCCGGGAAGAGAGCAGGGACGCCTCACCACCGGTAGCGCTCGGATTGCACCGGGAAGCACATCGACGTGATCAGGAGCACTTCTCGAGTTCACTTGTTGTGTGAAGGCACAGGATATGCGGCAGGATAGTGAAGAAAGGCACAAGGGTCGGCGGAGCCGAGAGACTAGGCGGCCATCTCGGCTGCAGGCTAGGCTCCTCCTCCCCCTATCGTTCTTGAACTGGATGAAAGGGTCTTGCACAGAAAAGGCCTGCAGTTCACTCACTCTCCTTACTGACGTGAGCGCCAGTAATAGTGCCGTTTTCCATGACAAATATTTAAGATCTGTTTTGTGGATTGGCTCAAACGGGTGTTTCATTAGTTGAGCTAGAACCACATTTAGTTGCCAAGTAGGTGGTGACGCTCGTACTGGAGGGAAAGTTCTGAATAACCCCTTCAGAAACTGCTTGACCAGTCTGTCAGTCCATAGTGAAGCTCCACACGAAGAACGTCTGAACCTGGATATGGCCGCCAGGTGGACTTTTATTGAAGCGTGTGCCAGCCCTGAATTGGCAAGGTGGAGCAAGTAGGGCAGGATTTGTGCTGGAGTAGAAGTGAAAGGATGTAATTTCTGAACCCTACACCACAAACAGAACCTTTTCCACTTAAGGGAATATGTCTTATTAGTACTTTCAGCCCGGGCCCGGGCTAGGACTACCCTGCATTCCTGCGGAATATCTAAATTCCGGAACTCTCTGAACTCAGGAGCCAAGCCGATAATTTGAGAGATGTTGGATCCGGATGTTGGACTTGTCCCTGGTTCATTGTGAGGAGATGTGGACATGTCCTGAATAGGATTGGAGGTTCCAGCGAGAGAAGGAGGAGTTCTGTATACCAGTGCTGGCGTGGCCACGCTGGGGCTATCAGGATCAGGGTACAACTCTCTGCTTTCAATTTCCGGAGAACCCTGGGGATCAGGGGAAACGGTGGAAAAGCGTAAGCAAATACTTTGCACCATGTCATCGAAAAGGCATTCCCTAGAGACCTTTTCTGGGGAAACCAGCTTGCATAATGTTGGCATTTCGCGTTGGTTTCTGTCGCAAAGAGATCCAGGGGAGGCTTGCCCCAACGGGAGAACACTGAATCGAGCGTCTTCTGGTCGAGCTCCCACTCGTGGCAAACTGAGCGCTGCCTGCTTAGCGAGTCTGCCAGGGTGTTGTCGACTCCTGGGACATACTCTGCCCGCAGAGAAATGTTGTGTTGGAGCAGCCAAATCCAAATTTGCTGAGATTCGCGAGACAACGTTCTGGATCGAGTACCTCCCTGCTTGTTCAGGTAGTGCATTGTGGTGGTGTTGTCCGTCCTCACAAGCACTGGGAAGTTCCTGATGCGGGGTAGAAATGCTCGAAGTGCTAAGCGCACTGCTCGTAACTCTAGCAAATTGATGTGGAGTTGCCTTTCTGCCACTGACCACTGACCGTGTACTTGCAGTTCTTGAAGGAACGCCCCCCATCCTTCCAGTGACGCGTCTGTGGTTATCACATAAGGAGAGACTGGGAGTAGAAAAGGTAGGCCTTTGTTCAAGTTGTCGCCCAGAAGCCACCATCTCAGAGCCTTCTTCATGATCTGAGTGATCTTGATCCAGTCGTCGAAAGATCCTGCACTTTGGATCCACTGATTTGTTAACGCTTCCTGTAGAGGTCGCATGTGGAGGCGACAGTGAGGAATGAGAAAAATGTTGGAAGACATCATTCCTAGCAATGACTTGAAGAGTCGGACCTTGACTCTTTTTTGTCTGAATTTGGACAGCCAGGGTCTGCAGCTTGACCTGACGTTCCCTGGAAGGGAAGGCTTTCTCCTGTTGTGTATCCAACATTGCCCCCAGGAAATTGAGACGTTGTGACGGTCGTAGATTTGACTTTTCCCGGTTGAGCATTAGGCCTAAGTTCTCGAAGAGATGAAGGCAGGCTGTAGAGGACCTGGCCACGCCTGTCCGAGTAATAGCTTTGACTAGCCAGTCGTCCAGGTAGGGAACGACTTGGTGATGATGCTGGCGAAGGTAAGCCGCTACTGGAGACAGACACTTTGTGAAGATGCGTGGAGCTGACTTCAGGCCGAATGGTAATACTCTGAACTGGTAGTGCCTGCCTGCCACTGCAAACCTCAAGAATTGTCGATGACTCTTGTGAATGAGGATATGAAAATAGGCATCCTGGAGGTCTAAGGATACCATATAGTCTTTTGAATTGAGTAGGTGCAATACCTCCTGGAGTGTAACCATACGGAAAGACTGCTTTTTGAGGTATTTGTTTAAGTTTCTCAGATCCAGTATCGGTCTCCACTGCTTCTCCTTTTTTCTGATCAGGAAGAATCGGGAATAGAATCCTCTCCCCTTCTGATCCCGAGGAACTCTTTCCACTGCTCTTTTTTGGAGCATTAGTGAGAGTTCCTGTTGAAGTATGGCTAGATTTTTGTGTTGCACCGGACATGGTGGATTCGAAGGAGGATGTTCACAAACTCAAAGGTGTGTCCGAAGCGGACTAACTGCAACACCCAACGATCTGTCGTAATTTGCTTCCAATTGTGAAGAAAGTTGGTAATTTTCCCTCCAACTTTGAATGGAGGAGAAGAGATGGAGGCTTGCTGGAGAAAGCAGTCATTGGCGTCTGTTATTGTCTTTCTTTCCTCCTCTTCCTCGAAAGGACGACTTATTGTGTGAAGATTGTCCTTGTTGTTGCCTCTGTTGATATTGAGGTTTGTACTGCTGGGAAGAGTTATAAGAGGACTTGTAACCTTGATAGTTGCCACGAGTCTGTTGTCCTCGACCTCTGGAGCCTCGAAAGGAATTCTGTTTGTATTGTAGGGTGCCTAGGGCTTTCGCCGTTTCGGTATCCTTCTTAATACCTTGCAGCATGTCATCGATATGCTCACCGAAGAGAAGCTCCCCATCAAATGGCATGTCGAGAACTTTGGCTTGCACTTCAGGCCGGAATGTGGTAGCTTTAAGCCAGCCCTGGCGCCTTAAAACTGCTGCTCCCGCCAATTGTCGAAAACCTGTAGAAGCGATATCCAAGGCCACTTCGATCATCTCTGAGGCAGAGCGTTCACCCTCAAGTAAAATCTTCTTAACCTCTTCTTTCTGGTCTTCTGGGATCGCCCCTAGATATGGGGCTATATCTGCCCATATCTGTCGATTGTAGCGACCTATTAATGCCAGAGAATTTGCCGCCCTGACCGATAGGGCGGACATGGAGGAAAATCTTTTACCAATGGCATCAAGTTTTCTTCCTTCTTTATCAGGAGGGGCTGTCATTGCCGCTGACGGATTGCTGGATTTACGCTGAGCGGCCTGAGATATAACTGAATCCGGTTTAGTTTGGCCAGTTAAACATGCGGGCGCAGTGTCCGGGGCTTTGTACTTCTTTTCAAGCCTAGCCGGCACTGGAATGAGAGAGAAAGGAGTTTATTATTTTTAGTCCTTGCTCCCATATATAATCCATTACTGGAATGGAGCGAGCTGATCTCTTAAAGGGTTCCTTAAAATCATGAAGGAAACAGTCCTGCGTTTCCGATGCTATTTGGATGTTGAACCTTGCAGCCGCTCTTCCCACGATATTATGGAATCCTCCTAAGTCTTCAGGAGGTGAATCGTCCTGTACTTGGTCTGGGGAAATGTTATCCTCATACTCATCATCATCATGTATTTCACCTTCTTCATCTTGGGCCTCGTCATTTCTCACTTCTTCCTCATATTCATCCTCATCTGAAGAAATTTTAGGACGTAATGTCTCTTGCACCTGATGCACAACCAGCGGGGTTGGCCGTTGTAAATTTTGAGGAGTTGGTGTTGCCTGTTGTACCTGTACTGCAGAGGCAGATGATGGAAATCTTGGTTTATAATCTGAAATTAGAAATTGGAGGTCAGAAACAATTGAAGCTGGAAGGCACACCATAGGTTGAACAGTGGTATGTTGTTGGATTGTCTCTTGAACTGTAACCTCTTCCAAATCTTCATAGTCCGAACTCTCATGAATTTTGATGTTAAGATGAGAGGGACTGGAGGCTATAGGAAACATGGTCTGTTCCTCAGGATCCTCGACGAGGAATCCCTCGTCGACGATGGGATTTTCGTCGACGCTGGAAGCTTCGCCTTAGTCGACGATGAAGCAGACGTCGACGGGGCGCCGTCAGCATCGACGTCGACGGTTTTTTGACAGGAATGACAGAAGGTATTGACCTACCCATCGTCGACGATGTTGTAGAAGTCGATGCCATAGAGAAAGTAGACGCCGTGGATGTCGAGATGGAGACTGTTGACATCGTCACAGGCATGCCAGAAGACACTATAGTAGGCTTCTTGAAGTCTGTCATCTGAAGAGAAGGCTTGACCTTAGGATGACTCTCCATGGACTTCGGCTTTTTGTGAAGAGGCGCAACAGACTGTTCTGGAGATGTCTGTCGAGGCCTTTTAGAAGAGGAGTGAAAGCTCCTGAAGGAACACTCGCTCTCACCTGAGGAGACTAGATGCTCTTTGTCCTTCAGTCTCTGGAGCCACAGAAGCAGGCGCCCTTCCCTGTCCTTCAATGTCTTGACCGGGAGAGTGCGACAAATCTTACATTCCTTGGCAGAATGCTGAGGATAGAGGCAATACAAGCAAGCAATCTTCATGTTTGTCCTCTATATGTAACCTCATTTTACTACAAGAGGCACAGGGTCTAAACAGCCCTTTTTTAGGAGTAGTAGACATAATAACTACCAATACTCCCTTTTTTATCTGAAACTTGAAGAGTTGATAGGAAAATCCAAAGAGATAAGAAAAAACCTGAGCAGAGCTCAGAGGAGACTCCCGTAGCACGACGTGCGGTAGAAAATCTGAGGGACTAGGGCTCCTTCCAGGAGGGTGAGGAGGGTGATAGTGGCTGATTGGCTACTGGCCAAAGTTTGGTCCTTTTTACATAAGGACCTAGATAGGCTACTAATGTGAGGCCTCTGGCCTAGTACTAAGTATATGTCCATATGACATTACTATAATTATTTACCGGGGACTCCCACCCCGACGACGGGGAATGATTCAGGCATGTGAATCTATGAAAGATACCCATAATACTGGATAAAGTGAAAATATATCACCAACTGGCGAGCTCACTGCTCCATGATCCTCACAGAAGGAGCCGGAAAAAAGAACTGACCTGTCACCTGTGGTGCATGATGGGAGCCTGGAGGCTCACAGAGGTCTTAAAGGCACGGCGCCAGATTTTTCTGTTGTTACAATGCAGCCTATCTAGGCTAAAGCTGCCTCTATGATCCTGCCTGTTTTTACCTTTGAAAATAAAGGTTTTGTGTTTCAAAGAAAACCTAGGCAGTGTTTTCTTCTTTACATTATCATATAATGTGTTTTATATGTCTTTATTTAGCTAATGTAAAGATTTTACAGACTATTATGGCAGTTTTTTGAGCCTAGTATGGTTATTTTGGGCTGCATATGTATATGCATATTATCTATCTATATATATATGGTTATTTTATGCATATTATACACACACACACATATACACACACATATATACATACACATACACATACACACACATACACATACACATACACATACACACACACACACACATACACATACATACACAACAGACGCCATCCATCACGCTCCATTACCACTCGGGCAAACGTCGGAACGAAACCACAAATGCGTGCAGTATTTTCAGTGCTTTATTCCGTGCATATAGTTCTGCCAGCAAAATGCCATGACGCGTTTCACCTCCCACAGAGGCTTGATCACATGATGTGTCACAGACATAGAAGAGGGCATATATTAAAACGGTTGATTGCATACCATTTACAGCTGTATGAGTTTTTTCTAAAATGCAATCATAGACATAGTAGAAACATAGCCACAAAGGAAATGCTAAGTAGCAAGTAACAAGGTTAAAGGGCAAGTGCCCGACATCGCATAGACCTATATATCTCAAATGTTTCGAAAAATATATACTCCATATAAAATAAATAAATATGTAGAAAAATAGACCATCTATTTACACTCATATTTACATATTATTAAGAAAAAACCAATTTAAAAAGAAGTCATATTTACATATAAAAACGCATTTCATATAACCGATTATTGACATTGGTCTTGCTAAACTGGTATAAGATACAATTGGGAAAATGGGGAGGAGTGGAAGATTCAGAACCTCGTCGATCTCCCGCCTCGCAATCCCCAAAACCCACTCTAATGATCTACCAGTAAGTCTAAAAATGTCTAAGTTGAATGTTTAACTTCTTAGCTGTTGCATATAAATATACCCTACATAATCATACTGGGGAAAAGAAATTCACCCAAAGTGAATAAGTGTGAATATTGATTTAAAAACTACTTCATATTAGTCTGGTTACAATCGGGGATTCGAACACTCAAGTTGTTAATCCTAATATTATCCAATCCCAAATGGTACAGCCCCACAAGCGGAAATATGGGAACCCAAACTCTCAAATATACAATATTCGAGCCTGTCTTATCATAGGCAAGTGTACATATCCTCGGTGGCGTTAAGGCCTCCCGGGGCCTTACTATTGAACTCCAGAATATATCTCGTCTCTAGTAGTCTCAATAGCGCATCCCTGTTCCCCCCTCTCTTCAGGGGCGGGATCGTGTCAACCAAAAAGTAGACCAATCCATCAGGATTGCTATTGTGGATCTGCTCAAAATGTCATGCGACAGGGTAAGCTGGATCTTTGCCTGAAATAGCTCGAAGATGTTGCAAGATCCGTTTGTGGGCGGGCAGTCGGGTGCTGCCCACATAGCATAGCCCACATGGACATTGCAGCACATAGACTACGTATTCAGTTTTACACGTTAGTCTATGTTTGATAGCTATAGGCCTATCATGGAATGGGATAGAGTAATGGGTTTTACTGAGTCCCTGCTTGCAAGCTTTACAGAAAGGACACCTTTTGAAACCTCTGCTGAGGTCCATCCAAGTTCCTGAGAGGGGCTTGTCTAGAATACTGCTCACTAAAGCATTTGCCATAGAATGAGACCTACGAAAAGTCAGTTGTGGCTTGATACGTACAAGGTTACCAATGACCGGGTCTCTCTTAACCAAATTCCAATTTCTGCTGAAGATCTTGCGAAGTAACAATTGCCCTTGATTGTATAATTTCAGAATCGGTTACAGTAACCAGCTCCTTGCCCTTCAGGGCCTGTGCCCTAGGAATGTTTCTCGTGCGCTCTATAGCACTATCCACTACTTCCGCTCTGTACCCTCTCTCTAAGAAGCGTCTCCTACTGTCTTTTTGTGCTAGGTCACACTCCTTCTCAGTGCTACAGAGCAGTCTCATGCGCAACATTTCCCCATAGGGAATGCTGCGTATGAGGTGTCCAGGGTGCTGGCTGGTAGCGTGTAGGAGAGTATTGCCTGCGGTCTCTTTTCTGTAGGCCCTTGTCTCCAATACATTGTCTTTGATGTACACTTCTACATCTTACATATACATATACATACACATATATACATATATATATATATATATATACACATATATATACACATATACACATATATATACATAGATACATACACATACATATACACATACATATACACATACATACATATATATATATATATATATATATAGATATATGCATATTATTGGCTATTGCTCCGGGGTCCCGCACGTGGGCGGGACTATTCAGTGCTTATGACTATTGATGAGTATCCCCTGGAAGAGAAGTTTGGGAACCACTGCTCTAGTTTGTACCCCACCTATACAATATCTCACTTTTTTGGGAGGAGGTAGGACAAGTACTATCGACTTTATGGTGTGAGAGACTGACTCCTGTCCATGCAATAATTTAGTCCAGCAAAGCACAATGCACTTTATGCTGTTTTGCACATTTTATAAAGACATTAGGGCATGCTTTATTAATCCCCTCTTGAAGGAAATTCGCCCTTGTTCGGATCAAGAAGGTTTTAATTACTTAAGACCTTTGTCCACTACTGCAATCTGCAGCGCTGTGCTCAACTACATTAGAACTGCATTGTTAATTAGGAAATGGTATGAACTGTGATAGGAAAATTACATTTATGAAATTCTGTACATCAAAACTTATTTAAAAAAGTATATATTTTTGGTAATTTGTGAATTAATATATGTATACACCCGAATTGTAGTATAGGAGGTTTTAAGTTTTAATAAATTGTTTGTGTGTATGGAACACTTAAAATTCATATGAATCGAATAAATATATTTGAACTGAACAGATAAAAATAGTGTATTTGAGTGTGACTAAATATAACTTGTCCTCAGGTGGTCGTCAGCTCCAAATGTAATATGTATGGAATTACTGTTAGCTCCTCAGACAACTTAGTGGAGTTGGATGGTATAGAGAAAAACTAGAGAGAAAAACTAGAGAGAAAAACTAGAGAGAAAAACTAGAGAGAAAAACTAGAGAGAAAAACTAGAGAGAAAAACTAGAGAGAAAAACTAGAGAGAAAAACTAGAGAGAAAAACTAGAGAGAAAAACTAGAGAGAAAAACTAGAGAGAAAAACTAGAGAGAAAAACTAGAGAGAAAAACTAGAGAAAAACTAGAGAAAAACTAGAGAGAAAAACTATTAAGAAAAAATATACCTGAGTTTGTACGCATTAGTTCACTAAAGCCAGACCTTTGGTGGAAATAGTGGTAGTAGTGATGGTACGAATGTTATGGTAATGGCGGCAGTCGAGGTAGCTACCAAATAAGGATTGCTTTCTCCGTACAATACATGTAGGCCTTTGCCATGGCTTGTTCTAAAAAGTGTGGTGCTAAGTGGAAAAAATAGTGCTACTTTTCCAACAAAAACATCCAAGCATCGCACCTGTAAGATTGCCATCACAGACAATATACTATTTTCTATAATAAGCCAATTACCTTTCTTGTTCTGCTTCCTGCTGCAAAAGGAGTTGATTGATTAACTTCTCCAGCTCCTCCGGGGTATCACCCTCAGGTTCTCTATAATCTACTACTTTTCGACTCCTACGTTTTGGTCGTCCAGTAGAAGTTACTTCAATCTTTTGCTCCTCTTCCTGAAAATTATAGTAAGAGGTAAGTGTACACACAAGTAAAGACTTGAAAGTAAAACCATTAAATCTTAGTCAAAATTACTCCATTCAGTAAAAGGTTAAAGTAGAACAAATGTAACAAAAATGGTAGACGAAAGAGCCCTATTGCAATGCATAGGAACAGGAGACTTTGCACAGTGTAGAACGCTACAGTTTCCTACCCTTAGTTTACTATTCCCCACTCCCAATAATCTAGTAAACCTCTTTTCTCACTAAAGAATCTTTAACTTCAACCGCAAGCAGAGTCTACGTCTGTGCTGGAAATGGGGTACACTCAAGTGTCTGAAGTGCAGTTATTGGAGGCGACCAATTGTTACTGAAGTTAACAGTCCTCCTAATCTAAATTGGAAGTGGGTCTACTTGTTCCCAGTATAAAATCGAAGTACTGCTTCATTCATCCATCCCCCTTTCTTCAAAATCGGGACTCTGAATTTCTCCCTCTCAATGCTTGTGTGAATCCTTGTTGAGTAGTTCCCAGACATGAACCTCAAGCAGTGCACTTTGGCAGTGTGATTGTACCACAAGATAGATGTTCTTCAGCATGGAGAACGAAAACTATACCACAGCTTTCCCCTGAGAAACTGTAGCCAGAGCCCACTGGAAGTGTTAGGGAGATCCACATTTACTCAATACAGGTTATCTACTGCAAAACAATGCAGTGAGGTGGGTAAAACTGGTTTGGTTGTCTGGTAAGCCCAGAGCACAAATATGGTAATCAACATCTAAACAGTTTGTTTCACTTTCGGATGGGAAATTTTGGTATGACTGCTGCAGCACTTTCACAAGCTCACTGAACTATCCTGCCAGATCCCCAGCTGCAGAAAAATTAACAATGGGTAGATAAGCAGCAATTAAATTCTGAGGATTAAGGCACAATGACTACTCGATTCCAAAGCTGTTGAATCCAATTAATACTTTTATTTGGAGGTACCAGAGTAAATGTAGCAGTAGTCAATCCTTGTGGGGATGAGGGCTTTTGTCAGCTCAATTCTGTGGTCAATGACTGGGAGAGAAAGGATTTTCAGGGATAAGACATGTTCACAATATTATCTGGTTCAGTACAAATCATTCATGCAATATCCCTGCTATCTAAGTAGAGCTTCAGAAAACCTTTGGACTCCCAAAGGGATAGGTCAGTGACCCTACAGAGCAGTAGCATTGGACGCCTTTATGATTATTCCCTTTAGAGCCACGAAACTGAACGTTCAGCCTACAGAACTCTAAGCGCTTTCTGTCCCCTGTAAGTGGCATAGATGTCATAACAGCACAAGCAGTGGCATTGCCTCACCTTTGCTACAACAGCATGGCTGAACAGACTTAAGATCTTATTCTAGGCATAGGTCTAACATCTTTATCATGACCTACCCTCCGTGTGTAAATCTCCACCTTGCCTCTAAAATGACAATTCTCATATTTTATTAAATATTTAATACTACACACAAAAAAGAATCAAGTTGAGGGTGCACCCTATAACAAATACAGACCGAACATAATTGTGCTTTTCAGTTTGCTAAATCTATGGTGTATAAAACATTGCAAGGCAACCAAATATTTCAAGTGAGTTTGTGGTTTAAGGGGACACTTTGAAAGGCATTGTCAAAAATATATTTAGTTTGTTATTTATCTTAAAATAATTACCCCTCTGGGAAATTATATACACTGCAAGCAGAGGAGACAAAAAGTAAGGCACTAGAGAAAGCCCAAGAAATTTACCATAATGTTAATTATGTTCTTGTATTTTTATACATCATACCCAGCTAGCAAATTGTCTTGTAATACCTTTTCAGCTCGTCTTTAAACTAATTCACTTTGCATGCTGGGGATTTCTGTGACCTTAACTGCAAATCAATACATGTTCCAAAATGAAATGCACTGATGGCTAAAATACCAGAAATGGCTGAAGGCTATGCTCAGGACATGGAGGTCATTTGGCAGATATGTACATATTTACCTTATCAAACATTGCGGTAATGTCCAGTTAATCCGCTTTAAAAACTAATCACATGTCAATATGCAACTGACAGACCAATCGCCTTGAAAATTACACATTTTATATTAACTGAGGTTACTTGGAGGTCACACAATTTCAGAACATTCACCAAATTCCTGCAACTTGCATTGTTGACTCACATGGCAAGGAGTCTTTAAGGCAGTAACAGTTTTCATCTGCCAATAATAAAGAATGCATGGCATTTACCATCTTGAACTTTACGTGTAGAACAATTTACTTACCTTAGGTAACTATATATCTGTAAGAAACATTAGTTAAGGATTCCTTACCTTGTTGCGGCAGCTACTTAGACGCTGCCCTCAAGCGCTGACGTCAGTTCTGTACACGACTTTCTGCGTCAGAAACACAGCCATGCAAGACACTGACCACTGGTGAACAAAACTAGGGCCCTGAAAGGATGTCCTTAACCCTAGAAATCAGTTCACAGAACGGGGAGGATGGGTGGGGCGGTAAGGAATCTATAACCAACTAATGTTTCTTACAGATATATCGTTACTGAAGGTAAGTAACTTTTTCATCTGAAAGAAACACATTAGTTATAAATTCCTTACCTTAGAATAGATACTCCAGCTATACCAACCCCAGTGGTAGGTCTGCGAACCAAGATCACACCAGAAAGTCCTGGACAACAGAACGGCCAAAGAAAGATTAGTTACTTACCTGTAATCCTAGTTCTCATCCAGGGGTATACTCAAAGTCATAATCTATGAATAATCCCCGCCCATGTGCGGGATCAGGGAGCATATAGAAAATACATATATGCATATGTGAAAACATACATGCAGCCTAAAATATTTCCAAAATGGCAAAAATGCTGAAATTACATAGGTTTGCATAGTAGCACCTGTACTTTCCCAACCCCTAAGGAAAAGAAGCAGTAAACAATTACCATACAACACTGCTTTATTGCCATAGAGAACACTTGTAATTGCAGGCATTTCCCAGTAGGCTGCAGTCGAGTACTAGGAAACAGAGAAACTGACCTTGCCTTCAAGGCATTAGAGTAGGGGTACCGTGCCTTTAAGACCTGCAGGAGACCCTTGCTCCCACAATGCACCACAGGTGGCAGTGAGGTCAGTTCTTTTTGGAGGTGCATATACACCTGTGTCGATCCGTAATCATACAATAACTTCCCAGTAATGCTCGTCTGGGGAGGTGGGTGGGTTCGGTTATGACTGATGACTATACCCCTGGACGAGAACTAGAATTTCAGGTAACTAATCCTTCTCATCCAGGGGATACTCATCAATAGTCATAATCTATGAATAGAGTAGCAAGCCCATAACCAAAGTCTCGCGGACGAGCAACAAAATATATATAACATGAACCAACATCTCATTCAAATTGGAGTTATGTAAACAAATTCCTCAAAGAGGCCTGTCACACCTGGGCATCGGCCTGGGCATCTGAATCTAGGCAGTAATGGAGGGTAAAGGTATGTACTGAGCGTCATGTAGCCGCCTTGCAAATCTCAGATATGGGAATGTTGCGAAGGAGAGCTGTGGTAGAAGCTTTCCCTCTAGTGGAATGTGCACGTGGTCTGCATTGCAAAGCCTTGCTAGCTAACTGGCAGGACAAAGCTATACACGAGACGATCCATCTAGAAATAGATCTTTGAGGCCGTCAGACCGGTATTAGTTGAACCATAATTGACAAAAAGCCTGTCCGACTTCCTAACTGGAAGGGTTTTAGCAAGGTACAATTTCAGAACCCTCCGGAGGTCTAGAGAGTGTAAAGATCTCTCTAGAGTGGTTGGCTCAGGGAAGAATGTAGGTAGTGTGATAGTCTGATTGATGTGGAAATCCGAGACCACCTTGGGCAGGAGGCTCGGATGAGTTTGCAGCACCACTGTTGGCATGGAAAACAGTGTAAGGCTCCTTGCAGCACAGAGCCTGAATCTCACTCACCCTGCGGGCGGAGGTGATTGCTACTAAGAAAGCAGCCTTCCAGGTCAAGTGCTGTAAAGATGCCTTATGAATTGGCCCATAAGGACCACCCATCAATTTGGTGAGGACAGTTTTAAGCTCGCAGGGAGGAGAGGGGGACCTCACTGGTGGAAACACTTTCTTTAGCCCCTCTAGGAAATCTTTGACCACAGGCATTTTGAAGAAAGAGGTCTGGGTAGGGGATTTCCTATACGCTGTGATAGCAGTTAAGTGGACCCTGATGGAGGCGTACTTCAGGCCTCACCTAGTCAAGTGCAGTAAGTAAGGAAGAATCACCTGCTCCTGACCTGGAGTCGGAGCAAGAGCTTTGTCCTTACACCAAAGGAAAAACCTTTGGTGTAAGGAACCTTTGCTGCTCTAAGAATGTCCATACAGTCAGCTGAAAGGTCTAGGTGGCGTACTGGATGACCTCAGGAGCCATGCAGTCAGCCCATGGGAAGGGAGGTTGGGATGAAACTCCCCTCGTTCTTGGTCAGCAAGTCCGGGTGGCAGGGCAACCTCCGGTGAGGAACCTCTGACAGTTGGATATCCTGGTACCACCACTGGTGTGGCCACTCTGGCGCCATCAGGATCAACATGGTGTTGGTCCTGTAGAACTACTGGATGACTGCCGGGATCAGAGGGAGCGGAGGAGACGCGTACAGCAATGTCTGACCAGCTGATCAAAAGCATTCCCCCGTGATCCCTGCTGAGGGTATCTGGACACGAAGACGGGGCATTTCGCGTTTGCCGCGCCTGCTAACAGATCGATGTCTGGCACTCCCCATTGCCCAAAGACTTCCTGGGCGACTTCTTCATTGAGCACCCAGTCGTGCACTTCTTCAAAGTCTCTGCTTAGGCAGTCTGCCTGAACATTCAGGGTCCCTGGAAGGTGAACTGCAAGGATTGAAAGACCTCATGCCAGCAGCCACTGCCAAATGGATTGAGCCCCCAGAGACAGGACTTGTGACATGGTGCCTCCTTGTTTGTTCAGATAGAACATAGTTGTTGTGTTGTCT
This sequence comes from Lissotriton helveticus, assembly GCF_964261635.1. Classification (NCBI taxonomy): domain Eukaryota; kingdom Metazoa; phylum Chordata; class Amphibia; order Caudata; family Salamandridae; genus Lissotriton; species Lissotriton helveticus. The sequence goes on from NC_136065.1 coordinate 724,414,264, forward strand.
GTCTGAACTTGAATGTGGCTGGACAGAAGAGACGGGTACAGGGACTTGAGCGCCAGATGGACCGCGCGTAGCTCCAAGAAGTTGATGTGATAACTTCTGTCTGTCTCGGACCAGAGACCTTGTACCTGAAGCTGGCCCATATGAGCTCCCTAGCCCTGTAGTGAGGCATCTGTGACCACTGTCTGCGTTGGAGGCGTCTGATGAAACGGAACCCCTTGTAGCAGGTGAGAGCGGTTCATCACCATCTGATGGAGTCTCTGGCAGCTTGGTGAAGAGAGACACGATCTTCCCAGTGACCTGACCTCTGAGACCATTGGTCCTCGAGTGCCTGTTGCAGAGGCCACATGTGAAGGCGTGCATTGGGCACAATGTAGATGCACAAGGCCATCGTTCCCAATAGTGAAGACACTTGTCTGGCTGTAGGACTGGGTCAAGAAGGGTGCATCACTTGAGAAGCATGGATGACCACCTGTCCTCCTAAGGGGACACACTTGCCTCTGCAGAGTCCAGGGAGGCCCCCAGATAGTGTATCCGACAGGTGGGGTTGAGAACCAACTTATTGTAGTGGACTTCCAACCCCAAGGAATGAAGCAGGTTGAGGCAGTATGAGAGATGGCTCTGAAGAAGAACAGGTGTGGAGTTTCAGGAGCCAGTCGTCTAGGTATGGGTAGACTAATATCTTCCGTTGGGGAGGAAGGCAGCCACCACCGCCATGCACTTGGAGAATGTCCGCGGGGCGGATGTGAGGCAGAACGGAAGCACTCTGTACTGGTAGTGGTGACAAGAGATCTGAAACCTGAGAAATTTTCGATGTTTCACTGAGACAGGTATGTGAAAGTAGGCGACCTGCAGGTCGATGGCGCACATCCAGTCTCCCTGACAAAGGTCCGGAAAGATCTGATGCAGGGCTAGCATACATTTCTCATTTCTTATAAACCTGTTCAGCAGGCATACGTTGAGGATAGGACTGTACTCTTTGGCTACTCCTCGCTTTTGGACTAGGAAGTAGCAGGAATACACTCCCTGATTTCTTTGGAGGGGCGGGACCTCTTCCATGGCCTTCTTGGCGAGAATGGCGGATACTTCGTCCTGTAAAAGTAGACTTTGAAGTTGAGGGAGGCGCTTGAACTGCGGGGGCACTTGCGGAGGAAGAGACTTGAACCTCAGCAAGTAGCCATGCTGCACAATATTCAGCACCCATTTGTCTCTTATGGTTTTCCACTCTTCCAGACGAAACATTATACTCCCTCCTACCGGAGTGACGAACGGGTGCGGAGGAAGCATCGACTCACTGCTTAGAGGTGGACTGCTGCTTGTTATTGCCTCTACCTCTTCCAGGGCGCCTCTGGTGGAACTGGGACCTCTGTTGGTTCTGGGAGGACCACGGAGGGGTTTGAACCCTCTGCTGGAAAGAACGTTTGTCGCCCTGACGAAAATGTTTGCGGAATTCTTTGCGCTTCTCCAGGCCAACACTCTTGACAGTGTCCAGCTCGGTCTTCATTTTATTCATTTCCTCATCGGCGTGAGCCCCAGACAAGGAGGAGCCATTAAACGGGAGATTCAAGATTTTCTTCTGGGCATCAGGCTTGAGGCCTGTGAGGCGCAGCCAGGCAGAGCGCCGTGAACACACACCATGGGAGTAACCATGAGCGGCGAGGTCTGAGGCATCCGCTGCAGCACTTATCAGTTGGTTGGCTACAAGCCCACCTTCCAGCAAAATTTTGCTGAAGTCCTGCCCGTCTTCTTTGGGGAGCTTTTCGGTGAACCTGGTCAGGGAATCCCAAAGAGACCCATCATATCGTCTAAGAGCTGAGGCACTTGCAATCTGCATATAGGAAGCCAAAGTATTGCACATCTTCCTGCAATAGGAGTCCATCTGTTTACTGTCCTTCTCAAGGGGAACAGAGGAGGAAGCAGACGCTGAGTGAGATCTCATGGCTGCCGCTACTATGACAGTCTGCTGGTGGGTCGGTTCTGAGAAACAAGGGATCCTCAGCTGGTGCCTTGAACTTTTTGGCAAATCTGGAAGGGATCGAACCCACAGTAGCAGAGGTGAGGAAAATCGCCATAACTGGTTCCAAGAATCCTGGTACCAAAGGAAGCAGCGTTCTAGGTGCTGTACAGTGGTGTAAGGTGTCGAAGATGACGGACGTTGGTACCACAGGGGCATGCAAAGTGATGTTCAACTTTGTCGCACCCCTACCCAGCACATCAGTGAACGTTGCAATGTCATCCATAGGGGACACCCGCGATGGAGGTGTGGCAGAGAAGGTCTGAGAATAGTCTCAGACAGAGGACCGCGTCGAGGGCGACCATGTAGGTGATCTTGTGCGTCTTCTCTTACGAGGAAGGTCGTGATGAGAGCCCTGGCGACCCCTGAATCGAGACCAGCCACAGAAGGCGACCTGGGCCTGGGAGATATTCTCAGTCTTCGTGGGGGGGGGGGGGGACTTGGGTGGTCTTGCCGGGACTGTTCTCTGCAAAGAGGCCCTGGAAGGCGAATACCTGCGAGAATAGTCTGAGCCCGGAGTCCTGCGGTCGCCTGTCCCAACACCTTGCAGCCAGTGAGGTGACAAACTAAACGCCCTCTTCTCTGCAGGTCTGGGGGATTTCTCCGGTGAGATCTGCACAATATGCAGTCCTGGGGATGATGACTGACCCCCAGAGGACGACCTGGACCGGGACTTTGATGCGTGCTGAGTTTCCTTCTCTGCAGTTTTGTCCCTCGACGTCGAATGCCTAGACGTCGACGAAGTCAGGGTTACCATTGGCGAACGAGCTGATGGACTATGGGAACAGCGAACAAGTTGATGGACTATGGGAACGCAGTCCCTCTCTTGCCGGTGGTCTCGACGTCGATCGCCTACGGCGATGCAGGGACCTAGACGGCGACCTTAGACGACGGTCTGGGGACCTAGACCTGGAGACCTTGGCGTCGGCCTGGAGACCTTGGCGTGGACCTTAAACGTCGACCTGGGGACCTAGACGTCTGTCTCCCACGACGCCATGTTGGTGACTACCTTCTTGACGTCGAGCAGTGGGACCTAGACTATGCCCTCGACATCGACACAACCACTTGCAGCGAAGTACTCGCCGGCATGACTCTTGACGCCGACCCCCTCAAAGGTGGCGGAGTGTGTCTCGATGTCGACAGAAGCCTCAACGTCGACGGAGACTTTCTAGGCCTCTCAGGGCCCACAGCCTTCGAGCCCGAAGTGCTGTACCTCGACGCCGATTTACTTGCATGCGGCGGAGACTCGACGTCAAGATGGTGATTTATCCCTCGACGCTGAAGTGTATCTGGGTCTCTTCAACAGCGAATCTCCTGTTACCTTCTTTCTGGGCTCAGGAGGTGGTATGTCACAGTTTTCAGTGTAATTTGCTTGAAGGTGGTCTGAAGTCTGCATGGTCACCTCAATGACGAGTCTTGTCCTTCTCCAGCTGGGCATGAAGTTTTATCCGTTCCCTGTTGCGCAGAGTCCGTTTTCAAAACTTCTGGCAGTGGTAGCACTGGTCAGGAGAGTGTGTGGATGGAAGACAATACACACGGAGTGTGGGTCTGCCAGTGCCATCTTCTTGCCACAGGAAGGGCAGTTCCTGAATAAAGCTGGCATTCTGACTGGAAACATTTATGGCAAAACCAGTAGAATAAGCTATTAAGAGTCAGAAAATGTCGAATTTTCTGACAAAAACACCAATTCAATCACTTGAAGAGCTCAAGCTCCAGGACCTTCACCGAAGGAGCAGGAAAAAAGAACTGACTTAACTACCACCTGTGGTGCATCACGGGAGCAAGGTGTCTCCTGCAGGTCTTAAAGGCACGGTACCCCTACTCTAATGCCTTAAAGGCAAGGTGTCAGTTTCTTTATTTCCTAGTACTCTACTGCAGTCTACTGGCAAATTCCTGCAATTACAAGTTCTCTATGGCAATAAAGTATTGTTGATTGGCAATTGTTTACTGCTTCCTCTTTTCCTTAGGGTTTGGAAAAGTATAGGTGCTACTATGCAAACCTATGTAATTTCAGCATTTTTGCCATTTTGGAAATATTTTAGGCTGCATGTATGTTTACACATGCATATATATGTATATATATGTATTTTCTATGCGCTCCGGGATCCCGCACATCGGTGGGGATTATTCATAGATTAGGACTATTGAGGAGTATCCCCTGGATGAGAAGCAGCCTCTCCGGACTTGGCTGTACAGGCAGTAGTGTTTGGTAAACGTGTGCAGTGATGCCCACGTAGCTGCCTGACAGATGTCATTCAGAGGAACTCCCCTTCCCAAGGCAGTAGTGGCTGCAGTCGCCCTGGTGGAATGGGCGCGTAGCTCCACTGGAGGCTCCTTTTTAGACAGAATTGCATGCTTTTATACACAAAACGACCCATCAAGAAATGGTTTGCTTGTGTGCGGCCCAACCGCTCTTGGCACCCACGTAGCCAACAAAGAGTTGGTCATCCACATGGAACTGTTTTGTGCGATCCAGATAAAAGAGCGCACATTTTGGGTCCAGACGGTGGAGCTGCTCGTCCTCTTTCGAAGGATGCGGCAAGAAGGTGGACAAAGTGATAGTCTGCCCGAGGTGGAAGGCAGTGACAACCTTGGGCAGGAAGGATGGAGTCCTAAGGACAGCTTTGTCCAGATGTATAGAGAGAAAAGGAGGTTTACAAGAAAGTGCTTGGAGCTCACTTGTCTGGCAGATGTGATGGCCACCAGGAACGCAGTTTTGAGAGTAAAGAGCCTTAAAGGACAGTTGCATAGCGGCTCAAAGGGAGCGAACATTAAATAAGTTAAAACCAAGTTCCAGTCCCACTGTGGCAGAACGAAAGGAATAGGAGGAAAGAGGAGTTATGCCTTTCACAAAACGACTTCTAACCAGGGACTTGAAAAGGGAAGGCTGATCTGGAAGCAGAAGGAAGGCAGAGAGGGCCGAAAGATATCGCTTGACAGTACCCAGAGCAGAGCCCTGCTGGGCGCAATAAAGAACAAACAAGAGAACCTCAGAAAGAGGGGCATGAAGGGGGATCCACAGCCTTTGCTGTGCACCATGCCACAAACGTGTTCTACCGGCAGGCGTACACAGTCTTAGTGGAGGGACGCCTGGCTGCCAAGATTACATCACAGACTTCAGGAGGCAGGTGGAAAGACGTCAACTGCCGCCACTCAATCTCCACACAAGGAGGTGGAGACTGGACAGGTTCGGGTGGAGGATCCTTCCCCTGCTACTGCGACAGAAGATCCTCCCGAAGAGACAGTCTGATCAGAGGATCGATGGCCATGTTGTTCAGCTCGAGATAGCAAACTGTTCGTGCCCAATCCGAAGCCACTAGAATGATTTGGGCCTGGTAGCATCGGATTTTCAGCACTATGGGCAGAAGTGGTATGGGCAGAAAGGCGTACAAAAAACCGCAGCCCCACTCGCGACGAAAAGAGTCGCCTAGAGAGTGCAGCCTTGGAAATTCCACCACGCATAATTGCTGACATCGCACATTCTCTTCGGTGGCGAATAGATCCAACTAAGGTTCTCTCCACTGTTGAAAGAGACCTTGCACCATCTCAGAGTGAAGACGCCATTCGTGATCCATCATGCATCTGCGTCCGAGTTTGTCCACCCTGGAGTTCAAAGAACCTGCCAGGTGTTGACCCACCAGGGATATGCCCTGATGTTACAGCCATGTCCGGAGGCGGAGGGCCTCTTGACATAGGGCCCATGACCCTACACTGTCTGGTTTGTTGCAGTACCACATGGCGATGGTGTTGTCCGTGAACACCTGCACTAGTCTTCCCCGGACAGAGGGAAGGAATGCCTTCAGTGCATGACGAATCGCCCAGAGCTCCAGAAGGTTGATGTGGAGCCCGGACTCCGCCAGAGACCAGAGGCCTCTGATCTCTGCTTCTCCCATGTGGCCGCCCCATCCCAGAAGGGACGTGTCAGTCACCACATTGTGGCCTGGTTGGGGAAGGGAGAGGGATCTGCCATTGACCAATCCTAGTCCGTTAGTCACCACTGCAGTTGTTGTTCAGTGCCCTCTGAGATCTGGACGCAATCGGACAGATTCCCCTGATGCTGCACCCCCTAGAACTTCAGGTTCCACTGCAGAGCCCACATATGCCACCTTGCATGATAGACCAGCAGGCTGCAGGAGGCCCTGAGGCCCAGCAGCTTCAGGGTCATTTTGACCGAAACCCGCGATAGAGCCTGAAAAAAATCAGAATCATAGCCCAAATATCCCGTACTCGCTGTTCGGGAGGATAGACCCGAAACCGCGGCATGTCCAGAACCGCTCTGATGAAGAGGAGCTTCTGAGAGGGAATCCAGTGGAACTTCGCCACATTGATGGAGAACCCCAGCGAACGCAGGATGTCGGCCGTAGTCTGGAGGTGGGAGACGATGACGATTGCCTGGGGCAAAGCCTGCCTTCAACAGCCAATCGTCGAGATAGGGGGCGAAGACTGAAACCCCTGATCTGCGCAGAGGAGCTGCGACCGCCATAACTTTCGTGAACACCGAGGGGCGCTGGTAAGGCCAAAGGGGAGCATGGTGAAATGAAAATGCTCGTGGCCTACCACGAACCGGTGGGCGGGCAGGACCGGGGTGGGAAATTAAGCGTCCTGCAAGTCCAACGCTACCATCCAGTCTTCCGGGTCAAGGGCAGACAAGACCAGAGCAAGCATCAACATCTTGACCTTCTCCTTCCGGAGGAAGCAATTGATGTCCCTGAGGTCCAAGATAGGACGCATGCCCTTATCCTCCTCCTTGGGAACCAGAAAGTAGTGGGAGTAACCACCATGATCTACTTCTGGGACAGGAATGCGCTCGATAGCTCCTTGGCCCAGAGAGCAGTAACTTCCTGCTGGAGAAGGGCCATATGATCCTCCGACATGCAGTGGTATGGCTGGAGGGGTAGTCTCGAAGGAGAGGGAGTAGGCCCTTCGGACTATTTGCAAAACCCACCTGTCCGACGTGATGGTGCACCAGTGGGGGAGGTGATGGCGAATCCTGCCAACCACTGGCGTTTGATGGGCCTGAAAGGTCAGACTAGGAGGGTTTGGAGGGTGCTGCAGAGGGGGGGGGGGGGGGGGGGCGGAGGGGAGGGAGGACTGGCCTGCCCGCTGCCTGCTGGCCACAGGAACCACAACAGTTGTTCCTATATCCCCAGCCACGCGAAGGTTGGGTAACTTGCTGCGGCCTGTGGCTCTGGGCAGGACGTAGCGGGGCACCCCTTCCGTAGCCACGAAAGGGGCAAAAAGCAGACTGCACAGGGCAGGAGGAGAGGCTCAAGGACTTAGCCGTAGCCCGAAAGTCCTTGAAACACTCTAGAGCATTGTCTGCTTTGTCACCAAAAAGGCGACTGCCATCAAAGGGCATGTCTATCAAGGTGTTCTGGAAATCCCATGAAAAACCAGTCGACCTCATCTAGGCGTAGCGACAAAGCGCTACAGACATTGAAATGGTCCTGCCCAGAGAGTCTGTTGTGTCCAGCCCACAACGTATCGCAAACTTCGCTGCATCCCTCAAAGCAGCAACAGCCTGGGAGAGCATTGCCCGGGCCTCCTCCGGACACTGAGGCAACACCTGTGCCACCGTATCCCACACAGAGTGGGAATAACTGCCCAAGAGACATACAGTGTTTACGGACCGAAGTCCTAAGCTGGCGGAAGAGAACATTTTCTTTCCAAGATGGTCCAGCTTCTTGGATTCCCTTTCCGGTGGAGCGGTAGGGAAGGCACCTTTGGAAGTGGAGGCTTGGACCACCAAGCTCTCTGGGTGGGGTGTTAGGAAAGTAAAGTGGGGTCGCCCGGAGCCGGGCGGTGGCATCGGGCAATCAACCTGTGCACGGGAACCCCCGTGTTGGCCCTGGACCACGTGCCAAAAAGGAAGTCGGTGAGGACTTCATTAAACGGTAGCAAGGGCTCTGAAGAACTCGCAGCTGGCCTGGATCCAAGGGGGGCCTGCGGTGAAGGGGCTGGTGCTGCCCGCACAGTAGACCTAGGCCCCCCACTCACCCCAACAGAGTCCGTGGGGCACTAAGGCACGCCAGCAGGTTCGGGCCACCCAAAGATGGCGTGCATCGGTTCATAGAACATATGAAGCTGGGCGGGGGTCGCTCCGGGTCCCGGAAGGGAGGAAAGCACGGAGTTGACTCTTCGGGGTCCCGAGGAGGAGAAGTCTAAGAGAGACGATGCTTCGACTGGTTATTCTTAGACTTACCCGACCCAGAGTGCAAAGACTTGGAACCCGAATGATGGTGGTTCCGCGACTGGTACCTAGACCTCACTCGCGACCAGTACCTTTAACGGCGCGGAGCCGACTTCCAGTGCTCAAGCAGTTTTTGGGACTGCTCCCGTAAAGCCTTCTTCACCACCAACCAGCAGTCGGAGCACGACTTGGGGTCGTGGTCGCGCTCCAGGCAAAAAAGACACGCGGTGTGGATCAGTCACCGCCATCATCCGAAGACAGGAACCGCATTGCTTGAAGCCAGGAATCCCTCGTGCACCTTAGGAGTTGAAGACTCGAAAAAGAAGTCTACAAAAGTCAAGAAAAAAAAAATCTGTCAAAAAGTGACTGGAGGTACTGCTCTCCGGATCTGCGCTTACTGGCTCGGAAAAAAAAGAACTGATGTCAGCGCGAAAGGGTGGCATCTAAGTAGCTGCCGCAACGTCATACCGGCGACCACAACGCCGACAACTGACGCGGAGCCGACTGATGCAACCTTCCGACACGCAGAGGTACTGCTGACGAAAAAACTTTCTGGATCCAGTCGGAAGCCTGGGAGTAATTCTAAGGTAAGGAATCTATCGCTAACGTGTTTATCAGATTTGGATGATTGTATCGCAAAGGGCTAAGGTTTCCCAAATGCTAAGAATTCAGACTTTAAATTGGTAACCCTGCACAAATTTGAGAGTATGACTAGACTGTGCACGCCTGCTTTACCATGCTACATATCAATCTGATAATGGATGTGAGGTACAATGTGATGAGCAGCGTAAAGGAGGCGTCTTTTGTAAACTTTTTCCATCATAACACTGCTGTGTCATTACCAGGCATAATAGATCACATGCATTTAGTACCTTTTGAATTTCGTATACATAATGAGTAGGTTTTTCACTGCAGACTCCAAGTTTCACTCAAGCCTGGGCTCTGTTCTATTCTTTTTTGATCTTATGGAACATCAACATTCTCGTAGATGTGCTTGGTAAAAAAACAAAAATAAAGGAGAGGACCAACTCCATGTGGAGTCTGGACTCTTCTTGCTTTCTCTAGTCTAGAAGATCTTATTTGTGCTCTGATTTTTCTTCAGCCCGAGGCAATCCTGCAACCAACCTGTCCATGGCAACCAGCGTCACTAAAAGGATGTTCTTGAAATGCCACATTCTTTGGTCAGTGCATGCACTGACCACCTTTATTTAATGACACGGACCAGCCTATCGCCTCAATTAAAGTTTAAATAGCGCCTTCATCCAGCTTGCAAGTTTAAAATAAATCTGGTAATTATGCAATATGTCAATATTTACTGAAGCTGGTGAAATTCATTGGGCACATTTAGAAGGCTACACTTTTGACCACAACAGGATCATTTAGGAATACAGATACTTGCATTCGGTTTAGTTTGAGTGAATGTGCAGCAATAATATGAATTAGTTTTAAACACCAGCATTTTTTAAAGTAGAAATTTAGCACAAGCTATCCAAGATGCATTTATCGAATTTTATTATAGTGTTAACGAATCAAAGACATTTGGGGAAATGAAGACAGATGGGCAGCATTCCTGAAGCAAGAAGCTTACTTTATATCATGTGAACAGTTCCTATCCTTCAAGGAAGATTCCAATGACTGAGAAGGAATAGCTATTCACCTGTGATATCAGTTCTTCTTATGGGGAATTTTCTTTATACTGATAAGCACAGAATTTTCCCGCCTATGCACCCGATCCCAGGGCACCTTTTTTACAAGATATGTATAATATACAAAATGAATATATGCTTTTTATTTCAGAAAAAAATACATTTTACTTTTAAGAAAATTACTGGTTATATTAGAGACTATGACAATGCTATGTTGGCCACTCTTCTGGTATTTACTTAAAAAAATAAAATAAAAAAATAAATAGTCACTAGAATGAACCTAGTGACCTGAATATCCTCTCAAACTTTTAAAAGTGAAATGAGAGAAAATAGGGCATAGTATTCTTAAAGGCTGGGAAAACCACACTGCTCCTTTTATTGAAGATTTTCCAGGATGAGAAATAGGGTTACAGGCAATTAACTATTCCTTCTTCGTGGGATCATCATTACTATTCATAAGCACTGAATAGAATTGAAACCCCATCCCTAAGAAAAGTGCAGGAAAATAATGCAAAGGGAAAAAAAGTCATCCCTAAGAAAAGTGGAGAAAATAATGCAAAGGGAAAAACCTTATCCCTAAGAAAAGTGGAGAAAAACAAAAAGGGAAAAAACCTATCAGAGAACTAATGTAAAAGGTTCCACAGAGATGCTAGGCCCATTTAAGCATCAGCTCAGTAATCTGAATCAAGACAGTAATGTCTTGTGGAATTGTGTGAAGAGCACGCCCCCCCCCCCAGTCTATAAAGTTGTAATCCATCTGAAACAGATTTTCTTTTGCAAAGACATTTGACCTCCCACAGAACGCCTGAGGTTCTGTGACAGATTTGAATGACAGTATTGCAGGAATTAAGGAGCCAAATTGATACATTCAACTACGAAAGAATGAGGTATAAGGGATTATGTCTGCACTGCAGACTCTTGTGGGCGTTCATATAGGTGTTGAAGGTCAGTGAACCACCAATAACTGGACCACCTGGGTGCTACTATGATTTTGGTCTTGGAATGGTATAGTTTGATTAGAACTGTTGGTATCAAATGAAATTCATCCAGTAGCTTACCATTCCTTGAATCCCTGGTTGTTAGAATCTGGAGGTGCAATTCAGCCATTTCTAGTTTTTGAGTCTGAAAACAAGTATATTTGTGAATAGTCCCAGTCTTCAAAGATGGTTTCAAAGATGTTGTTGTTTATAACACATTAGGGACTTTTTGGAATGTATGACTGAGTCTGCTTCCATATTTTGAGAGCCAGTTGTGATGTTTAGATTTCTTGCTATCACTCATTTTCATATAGCTTAAAATTCGAAAGATAGTCTGGAATTAGTCCCTCCCTGCCTGTCCAGAGAATACATTGTTGTTGCATTGCCAGTTTGTTGCAAATGAAAGAAATGATTACGAAGCCAGATGAACGTTTGGGCTTCCTTGTATGACCAAGTCCCTTGAGCCTGTAAATGGCCATTGTGAGCTCCCCATCATTTGAGTGGGGCATCTGTTAGTAGAGTGACTGGGAGAGCTTGATTGAATTAGATCCCATTCAGTATGTTTTTTGTCTATTTGCACCATCAAAGTGATTGGATCACTGAAAGCGATAGTCCACGTTTTCCCTCATCTGTCAGAGAACTGGTTCCACTGGTCCTCTAGGCATTTTAGTAATGGCCTCATGTGAATTCTGGCATAAGGAACCAGAAAAGTACCGCTTCTTGACCTTTGGATGTCAGAGACACTAGGAGATGATTCCTGTTGTGCTAGTGATGAAGTTAGTAACAGATGGACACATTCCACAGGAATGGATGATAGTCCATCCTCTGCAGGATACATGTTTGTGGACTGGGTATCCAGGATCTCAACGAGGTCAGATGTCTTCAGCAATGGGTAGGTAATTCATTTTTTATTTTTTTTAACTGAACCAAACTGGAATGGCATATTTGAGAGGACTTTAAAGTTTCCCGACGGTGTGCATTTTATTGCCTAGATGTCTAGGTAAGGAGAGAAACTGTCTCCTCGGGTGTTCTGTGACCATAGAAATACATCTGGTAAATGTTCAAATGGGTGGACTTTGTATTGAACATGCCGGGTGCCTACAATGAAGCGGAGGAATTGGATACTGATTTCAGCACAGTATAATTGAGGATAGATCTGATGTAACAAATATTTTGAACTTCACTTTTATGTATTTATTTGGTATCCTGTTATCAAGAATAGGTCTGAACTCTTATTTTGGCGTTTTGTTTGTTTTTGTTTTTAACCAGAAAATTGTGAATACATCCAGATCCTTTTTGGCGATAGGTGACCACCACTGCATTTTTCAGTTGCAAGATGTTGACTTCCTTCGGCAGCATATCTTGTTTAGAAGACAATGTTTTGCTTGGTGGCATATATATGTATGAAGCTGGCTCTGTATCTACTCTGCACCAAAGTAAGGTATAGTGTGCACAGAGTCCAGTGGATCCCCAGGGGCTAACATAGATAATACTAACGCTCTCTTTTCTGGTAATGTGGGCAAGCAATTAGGCTCATCAGAGGGCAGTGCAAAGCATTTATTGTACACAGGGAAGAAATGATTACACGGACTAAATCCAAGACCACTGGTTAGTAAAAATTGTATTTAGTATATTTTATAGAACCAAAAGATACTTTTTTGCGTTAAATTATGTTTTGCAATATCAGGGTTCTACAATATCAAAAGTGGAAGGTTCTTTTTTCAATCAATTCTAGGTTATCCTAGGAGTGAAAACAATCCGCAATATGCAGGTAAGTAAACAATCTAAAATATTGAATTTCCGGATAAAGGATCAGTACAGGTACGGTTCAGGTTAGTGACAAAACTGCACCACCAGTAGCACTGGGGCAGCTGGGCGCAGAGGTCAAACTCAGACTTGGTACCAATGTAGAAAGGGATCAATGTAAGTGCTACTACTTGCAGGTGAGTAGCACGGTGTTGGGACCCAATCTTCAGGGTTAAGGTAAGTAGAGGGGGGGCCCATAAGACCACACCAAACTTAGACCTCCAGCGGCACAGGGGCGGCCAGGTGCAGACTGCCAACACAACATCCGGAGCCCCCGAAGCAAACCAATGGGGAATCTCAAACTTTAAGAAAGGCTGCAGACTATGGCCAAGATGCTGGACGACAGAAACCTACAGCTGCACAGGTAAGTTGGGACATGCTGGAGCATCGGGACACCATCGGTGGATCTCCGCAGGCCCCTGGGCTCCAGGTGGAGGGGTGTCCTTTGGTGTCAGAAGTCAGCTTACCAGTGTGGTCACAGTGGGGGAAGGTCATCATGCAGAGGCTGCAGACGTCGACGTGCAGTCCAGCAGGGGTCAACCCATGAAGACCTCTTGCTCAGGATCACAGGGGAGCCTTTTCTGGACCAGTGGGCCTCGAAGACCCAGGCCTTGGGCTTCGGGTGAAAAGGTGGTACATTTTGTGGCTCCACAGGCAGAGCTTTGGTCTTTAAACTTTGCCTTTCAACAGGTTCGCTGTCCACAGCTCAAGAGTCTTTGTTGAAGGTAGGCAGTCTTCCCAGGGTTTGGGAGGTCCCTGGTCTGCGGGACGAGTTGTGCAAAGTTCGCAGACAGGCTCGCAGGGCTGGGACAACAGCAGTCGCCGGAGCTCCTTGTCCTGCAGGGATTGGCTCTTTGTAGGTCATTGGTAATCGGAGGATTAAGGTTCAAGGGTGACAGAAGACACTCAATTTAGGGGTGTTACAGAGGTTCAAAGGTAGAAGCCAATGGGCTACTTATCTTTAGAGTGACTACACCCTTTGAATATCCACTGCCTCTGGGAGATAGCATAACCCCACTGGCTATAACATTCTAAACCAATATGGAGGATTTTCAAAGGAGGGGGGGTCACTTCAGCTCAGGACACCTTATGGGTGGTCTTGGCTGAGAGGGGAGACACCTCTCCTGCTTTCTAATGTTCCCACTGACCTTGCCGCAAAAGTGGGGCTTGGTCAGGAAGGCGGACATCTCCACTAGCTGGAGAAGCTCAGGGCAGCATAAAAAAAAGTCAGGAAGCCTTTGAGGCTCACCCCCAAGCAGGAACAGCAATGAAGGCTGTTAAGTGTGAAGCACCTTTACCCAGAGCAGGCTTCGTTTCTGACCCACAAACGCAAAATGCTCTCATCTTAGGGGGTCAGAAACATGCCTAGAGATGGCAGGCTGCTGCAGACCAGTCAGGCACACACTAGTGGATTGGTAGGTGTTCAGGGGGCCCCGGAGGTGCCCTCTGAGTGCATTTGTTAATGAATCCAACATTGGCATCAGTGTGTGCTTAATAATCGGAGATGTTTGGTACCAAACATCTGATAATTCGGTGAAGCCATCATGGACTTGTGGAACTTTTACTGACAAGCTCCCAGCCCATGTACTGAGTATGGCTTCCCTGTGCACTGATGTCTAAGAATTCTAGAGGGTGCCATCACCTGATGAGTTAAGGTTTGAAGTTTGTTCCTTTTTAACCTCTTGCATGCTCATGACAAGGTGAGCTCGTCATGAGGCACACTGGAGCTGTGCTCATGACAAGGTGAGCTCGTCATGAGGCACACTGGAGCTGTGCTCATGACAAGGTGAGCTCGTCATGTATAATGGGATTCAATAAATGTCAGCACAGGAGGGGAAAAGCCTTAGCAGCCAAGTGGTTAAAAAGTACACAGATAGGTAACCTATGTGATTGTTTATCACCATTGTAGCCCATTATAGTGATGCACACTGCTTTATTATGGTGCCTTGGAAATGATTTATAAAAAGAGAAATGCTGGCCCTGCGATTTTTGATAGCTATATTTTGAGCAACAAACCAAATCCTTGTTATGATTTGTATGGTCGAATTTATTTAAACCATTTACTTTTTCATATAAATCTCATTAAGTTAAAGCATTGATTGCATGAGAAAAACACTACGTTCATACAATTTATACAAAAACATTTGACAAAGAATTTTAACAAAAATACATAAATACATATAACAAAATGACATCCAATCATTTAGTGTACATAAATATACAAATACGGTCCTACGAGAAGCATCAGTCGTCATGTAGTATTAAGCAATGAAGCTATTTGCAGTAAGGAAAAGAAAACAAAATGAATTGTAACAAATACAAATTTTCAATTGTCTGATAAATAAACTTGAATTCTTTCTGCTATTGCCAATTCCTTTCTGCTATTGCCGAGAAGCATCAGTCGTTATGTAGTATTAAGCAATGAAGCTATTTGCAGTAAGGAAAAGAAAACAAAATGAATTGTAACAAATACAAATTTTCAATTGTCTGATAAATAAACTTGAATTCTTTCTGCTATTGCCAATTCCTTTCTGCTATTGCCGACGCGTTTCGAACTCGCTCTGGCATTTGGCAAGTTCTCATCAGGGCTTTCTCGTATTATTCTTCTGAAAATTATGTACAAAGAAAATGAGTGAGATTTTGCAATCCTCATTTTCGTCCCCTATATACATTGCCCCCTACCAAGACTTTCTAGAAAACGTGTACCTTTATTTTCAAGTTGGCAGCGGGTTTTCAATTTTCAAGAGATCTTATTCAATCAATGTAGATACGGTTCTAGAAAATTACAACGAACCAAATTACAATATAATAATGGTCAGGACAGCCTGCGCCTAGATGGCCAGAGGACAATCTTGGAAAATTACCTTCAAACCAGTAGTCTGCACTTCTGTTTGGTAAATATTTGAAACAGCCGTGCGTGGGACAAAAATCAGCTCCCACCCGCCAGCCGGCGGTGGACACGTCTTATTGCACCTACAAGGAGAGTTTAAAGTCACTCAACTATTCCAATCGGTTTTACAAACAGCGGTTAGAACGAGTAGAACGGGTAACAGAACCGGGTGCCTACCTTATTGTTGGCGCTTGGGCTGTTTGAATGCAGTTCCCCTGTTTTTCTAACTTCTAGCCGGTTTCAGTTCGTTTTTATATTCGTTTTTATGTTCTAAAATGACAAACACGGACAGTGTGAGCCCGCTCCTGTGTCATGCGCGGTATCACTAAGCGTTACCTATCTTTGTGCTTACCTAAATGTTGGTGATCTTGAAGAAACACACGCTCCCAAGTGCACTCCAAACCAATCCAGGGAGTCACTCGTTTGACTCAGTCGCCATCTTAAAAAGCAGACATGTGATCGTCAATGCGTGTCACATGACTGTCACATGACTGTCAGGGCTATCCGGGCTTTATGGGAGTTGGAGTCCCATTTTGCATTCTGATGTTTTCCTAAGTGAAAGTCTACATAAAAGGTTCCACTTGAGCACTGTATTATATCAAAGCGGATTACAATCGTGAAATCTCAGACATCGAATTTAGTCCAGTTTGTAAACTATTGAAGCGCAGGATTAAATACGCTTCTTTCCTCAATAAGACATCGTCCACATCCTTAATACATTGGGCTCGAGTCACTGTGTACAAAACCGTCCACGTGAAATCTGTTTCAGTGTGTCCAGTGTCAACAAAATGTTGTACCATTGGAGCGGTTAGCACTTTTGTTTTTATTCGTGACCTATGCTGTGTTATTCGGGTATTAACCTGCTGGTTAGTCTTTCCTATATACAATTTTCCGCATCCGCAGACAATTGCATACACGACATTCCGTGTTTTGCAGTTTGAAAACCCTTGGTTCTTCTGTGGAAAAGTAAATTTTGCCATGTTCTGTGTCCCTACGCCTCATCCATCATATGTTATGTGTGCATGATCAATATGCATATGTTATTCCCCATTTCTGATTAAAGACGCAATTATAGTTGTGTCCACCTCTGGTATGTTAGTTTCCAGTCCTCGTGAATACTACGAATATCAGGCCTATGTAAGTAATGTTGCCACGTTTCTCAGTGTGCACGTTATTCAGTTATAAAGTCGCCGTTTCCAGGCCTCAAAAGGGCCCGGACCACAGATTCAGCTCCTGTCTCCTGAAAGCCTCGCTGAGGAGCGATACAGCCCCCACCTGTATCCTCGACCCTTCACTTACTTCCTGCCTTGCAGTGCCCGGTGCACCCCGGCTCTGCCTCTGAGTCTGCCAAAAGTATGTTATAGTTCCAGCTATCAGTTCAGTCCTCCTCCTCTGCATTCCTAAGCTACTGAACTGCATCAATAGTTTCCGTCATTTGTCTAGCCTTCTCGTCTCCACGTTAGAGAAGTACTGTATTTAATGGTCATTTAGTATTCTTCATCACGCACTACATGTAGAATAATGCATGGTCCAGTCTTAGAATCAAGTTAGCTTTTCCCCTCATGACTTCTAGTTTATATCAACATGTTCCCTAAACATTAGATACCAGATAGGGTTTAGGTACATGTCGCTCCGACCCTCCAGACTCTAGTCTCTGCTCCTAGCACAGAGTTCGTAGCCCCCAGCTTCTCCTAGTAACACGTCATTGCTAGTTTTCGCGCACCATTAGGTTAGAGGTCCCGGCTCCTTAGGTAGCCCCCTCCAAAGTTTCCGCCCATTCATGACATATTCTGTTACGTTTTGCATCACATGTCTAAGTAAACTCCCAGTTACACCTCTTATTTCTCTTATCTCTCGCGACTGCTACGCGTCACGCCTTCTACTCCACCTACTGTTACGCCTACTGCAATGTAATGCTATGTGTTTGCGCTATGTATATAAGTCAATGTTTTGTTATTAAATGTTAGCGCGCTCATCCCAGACCTAGCCCCAGCAGCTGCTGGGCCTCTTTTCCCCTGCTGAGCCCCAGTTGTCCTGCTGGGCCCTGTCATTCTGTTCCTATGCAGGTTGTCCTGATCCTGTCCTTATGCTGTAATAAACCTGCAGAAACTCCTACTACCTCGAATCTTGACTCTTATTTATTGAGCTATCTGTTATGCTATAAGTCTAGTCAAAAATAGGGTATTATTTATTTATTTACCACACTTCCACCTGACATTTTTGTGTGTGAATTCACTTCCCTCGATTGTTGTGTCACAAGAGACACAGTTGCCGCATCTATGGTGTCCCTCGACCGGCTTGAATCCCCACATTGACAATAAGTCATGTTTAGGTTTTTCAATGGTGACGTCCGCACGCACCAGTTGCTGTCCAATGCTGCGTTTTTTTTTAAAAGCAAAAATCGGTTTGGGAAAGGGGCATTCTAAGCCCTCCAGCAGGTGCCAATTTTTAAGTATGGTCTGTCGAATTTTATGGGTATGTGGACCAAATGTTGTTACACAAACCAATTTGTCCATTTCGGGTTTCACTTTACTTTGTAATAGACATTCTCTCGGGGTATAGCGTGCTCGTTTGAAAGCATGTTTCAGCAGCTTCCTAGGGTAGCCCCTGCTTTTCATATCCTCACAAAATCTTCCTCCGTGTAAGTCATAGTCTGTGACATCAGAGCAGTTCCTTCTGATGCGGAGTAGCTGCCCGTAGGGTAAATTTGTTTTTAAATTGCGTGGATGCGCACTCCTATGGTGGAGAATAGTGTTTTTGTCCGTCTTTTTTCTAAAAAGAGATGACTTTAAACGACCGTCAATGCAGCTAACTTCCACATCTAGGAATGTCATTTTCAAATTGCTTTGTTCCATAGAGAATTTAATGTCGCCGTGTTTGTTGTTTAGCCATTGATGGAATTCCATCAATTCGGTGTGGCTCCCCTGCCACAGGAGCCACACGTCATCAATGTATCTTAGCCATTGTTTTATACATTTCTTGTAGGGGTTGTTTGCCACAAATTTCTCTTCATACTGTGCCATAAATAATATGGCCATCTCCGGCGCATAGGGACATCCCATGGCTGTCCCCTTGATTTGAAAAAAGAACTCGCCATTGAAGCAAAAGTAGTTCTTTTTTAGGGTTAGTTCAGCCAACTGCAGAATAAATCTGGTGGGCACTCGATGAGGTCGGTCTCTTGTGTCAAGGTACATCTCCATCACCTCCAACGCCTCCCCTTGCGGGATTTGCGTATAAAGGGACGTGACGTCCATAGTGACCATTATTTCCTCAAGTGGATTAAATTCTAGGCCCTCTATTTTATTGAGGAAATCGGTCGTATCTTTCAGGTATGATGTCACATTACAGATGAAGGGCTTTAGGAAAAAATCCACATATTTGGACAGTGGCTCTAGACAAGAGTCACACCCCGAGACGATAGGACGTCCGGGGGGGTCATTCAGATTTTTGTGAATCTTGGGCAGAAAGTACAATATAGGAGTCCGTGGGAATTTTTTTACCAAAAATTCACCTTCCTTTTTGCCCACAAACCCTTCTTCAACACCACTCGCAATCAATTGCGTTATTGTCCCTAGTATGTCTTTAGTTGGATCTACATCAACTTTCCTATACCATATCTGGTTATTGACCTGTGATTCACCTTCCAAAATGTATTTCTCCCTTGGCCACAACACAGTGGCACCGCCTTTATCTGCAGCTTTCACTACAATAGATGAATCCGCTCTAAGATTTTGTATCGCTTGGCGTTGGCCTCTACTGATGTTCGGTTTGACAAACATTTTGTTCTTTTCAAGTTTATTAATAGAGGACAAGACTACTTGTTCAAATGCCAAAATCTGTTTAGGGATATTATAACTGGGAATAAAGGTAGATTTGTTCCGCAGTCCTGTTGTCTCAATCTCTAGAGGAGGCGGCTGGGTAGCGAAAAAGGCTTTTAATCGCACTTTCCGACAGAAGGCAATGGCTTCCATCTTGGTTTTGGTGAAGTCAGGTTGATGATTGGGGACAAACTTTAAACCCAAGTTGAGGACAGACTCTTCGTCTCTGGTTAAGATTTTATTTGACAAGTTAACTATAGAGGAAGACATTTCTATGTTTTGTAAACGTTCCTCCGGGTACGCATTTCCCATGGTATTTTGTTTCGTGGTTTTCCTTGTTGGCCCTTCTCTAAAAAAGAGACCTGTTTTTTATTGGTATTCCCTCTTGCCTCAGTGCCCGAAGAATCAGATGAAGACGATGTCTCAGAGAATGTTTTGAATCGATTGCGGGACCGTCCTTGATAGTTATACAGTGCTCCGCGTGAATCGACCTGCGAATAAAAATCCTCCTTCAAAAAAGGGTAGGCTTTCTCTAATGTAAATGATTTAGAGTCTTTCTCGTATTGAGCGGTCTTGTTGTTAATCGTGTTATCTCTAAATGTAAGGATTTCTTTTTCAATTTTTTCCAAGAGTGCCTTGGCGTCAGGCACCAGCTGGCTGTCCTGAATGCTTTTAGTTAGTTCTTCAATCTCTTCCAGTTCTTTTTTGCAGAGACGTTGTGCCGTCTCAATTGTGTGGACCATAAGGTCCCTGCTGCACTTGGTATTTATACAGCTAAAACCCTTTTTGTAATCGGCATCCTCTGTAAAAATAACGGGAATATTTTTGACTTGAAGCCCCCAGGGGATTGTGCCTCCCCTGAGATGTCTCAGCAAAAAATGCCCGTGAAGCTCTGTTCTTATATGCTTCTTGCTCAGTCTGATAAGTTTATCTGACTCGTTTTGATGTTGTGC
Source organism: Lissotriton helveticus (assembly GCF_964261635.1). NCBI lineage: Eukaryota > Metazoa > Chordata > Amphibia > Caudata > Salamandridae > Lissotriton > Lissotriton helveticus. Next base: position 724,434,555 of record NC_136065.1, read on the forward strand.
AGAGGTGCTCAGGGCAATGTTAGAGAATGGGGACGATTCAATTAAAGACTGAATGTGACTTTCAGAGAACGATAACGTGTCTTTCTCAGACATGCCTTTCGAGGGATCACAGGTCCCTCGTTGTTCTTAGTCAAACACGAATCCAGAGCTTGTATTATTCTAATGCCCTTTGGACTCTCGCGGGTGTGATACCCGCCCTAACGTTTGCAGAAAATAAGGAGTTAGGTCCCGGGACACAGGGTCAGCTGGACCATAGAATAATTTATAAAAAGAGAAATGCTGGCCCTGCGATTTTTGATAGCTATATTTTGAGCAACAAACCAAATCCTTGTTATGATTTGTATGGTCGAATTTATTTAAACCATTTACTTTTTCATATAAATCTCATTAAGTTAAAGCATTGATTGCATGAGAAAAACACTACGTTCATACAATTTATACAAAAACATTTGACAAAGAATTTTAACAAAAATACATAAATACATATAACAAAATGACATCCAATCATTTAGTGTACATAAATATACAAATACGGTCATACGAGAAGCATCAGTCGTTATGTAGTATTAAGCAATGAAGCTATTTGCAGTAAGGAAAAGAAAACAAAATGAATTGTAACAAATACAAATTTTCAATTGTCTGATAAATAAACTTGAATTCTTTCTGCTATTGCCAATTCCTTTCTGCTATTGCCGACGCGTTTCGAACTCGCTCTGGCATTTGGCAAGTTCTCATCAGGGCTTTCTCGTATTATTCTTCTGAAAATTATGTACAAAGAAAATGAGTGAGATTTTGCAATCCTCATTTTCGTCCCCTATATACATTGCCCCCTACCAAGACTTTCTAGAAAACGTGTACCTTTATTTTCAAGTTGGCAGCGGGTTTTCAATTTTCAAGAGATCTTATTCAATCAATGTAGATACGGTTCTAGAAAATTACAACGAACCAAATTACAATATAATAATGGTCAGGACAGCCTGCGCCTAGATGGCCAGAGGACAATCTTGGAAAATTACCTTCAAACCAGTAGTCTGCACTTCTGTTTGGTAAATATTTGAAACAGCCGTGCGTGGGACAAAAATCAGCTCCCACCCGCCAGCCGGCGGTGGACACGTCTTATTGCACCTACAAGGAGAGTTTAAAGTCACTCAACTATTCCAATCGGTTTTACAAACAGCGGTTAGAACGAGTAGAACGGGTAACAGAACCGGGTGCCTACCTTATTGTTGGCGCTTGGGCTGTTTGAATGCATGTTTTTGTATAAATTGTATGAACGTAGTGTTTTTCTCATGCAATCAATGCTTTAACTTAATGAGATTTATATGAAAAAGTAAATGGTTTAAATAAATTCGACCATACAAATCATAACAAGGATTTGGTTTGTTGCTCAAAATATAGCTATCAAAAATCGCAGGGCCAGCATTTCTCTTTTTATAAATTATTCTATGGTCCAGCTGACCCTGTGTCCCGGGACCTAACTCCTTATTTTCTGCAAACGTTAGGGCGGGTATCACACCCGCGAGAGTCCAAAGGGCATTAGAATAATACAAGCTCTGGATTCGTGTTTGACTAAGAACAACGAGGGACCTGTGATCCCTCGAAAGGCATGTCTGAGAAAGACACGTTATCGTTCTCTGAAAGTCACATTCAGTCTTTAATTGAATCGTCCCCATTCTCTAACATTGCCCTGAGCACCTCTGCACAACATCAAAACGAGTCAGATAAACTTATCAGACTGAGCAAGAAGCATATAAGAACAGAGCTTCACGGGCATTTTTTGCTGAGACATCTCAGGGGAGGCACAATCCCCTGGGGGCTTCAAGTCAAAAATATTCCCGTTATTTTTACAGAGGATGCCGATTACAAAAAGGGTTTTAGCTGTATAAATACCAAGTGCAGCAGGGACCTTATGGTCCACACAATTGAGACGGCACAACGTCTCTGCAAAAAAGAACTGGAAGAGATTGAAGAACTAACTAAAAGCATTCAGGACAGCCAGCTGGTGCCTGACGCCAAGGCACTCTTGGAAAAAATTGAAAAAGAAATCCTTACATTTAGAGATAACACGATTAACAACAAGACCGCTCAATACGAGAAAGACTCTAAATCATTTACATTAGAGAAAGCCTACCCTTTTTTGAAGGAGGATTTTTATTCGCAGGTCGATTCACGCGGAGCACTGTATAACTATCAAGGACGGTCCCGCAATCGATTCAAAACATTCTCTGAGACATCGTCTTCATCTGATTCTTCGGGCACTGAGGCAAGAGGGAATACCAATAAAAAACAGGTCTCTTTTTTAGAGAAGGGCCAACAAGGAAAACCACGAAACAAAATACCATGGGAAATGCGTACCCGGAGGAACGTTTACAAAACATAGAAATGTCTTCCTCTATAGTTAACTTGTCAAATAAAATCTTAACCAGAGACGAAGAGTCTGTCCTCAACTTGGGTTTAAAGTTTGTCCCCAATCATCAACCTGACTTCACCAAAACCAAGATGGAAGCCATTGCCTTCTGTCGGAAAGTGCGATTAAAAGCCTTTTTCGCTACCCAGCCGCCTCCTCTAGAGATTGAGACAACAGGACTGTGGAACAAATCTACCTTTATTCCCAGTTATAATATCCCTAAACAGATTTTGGCATTTGAACAAGTAGTCTTGTCCTCTATTAATAAACTTGAAAAGAACAAAATGTTTGTCAAACCGAACATCAGTAGAGGCCAACGCCAAGCGATACAAAATCTTAGAGCGGATTCATCTATTGTAGTGAAAGCTGCAGATAAAGGCGGTGCCACTGTGTTGTGGCCAAGGGAGAAATACATTTTGGAAGGTGAATCACAGGTCAATAACCAGATATGGTATAGGAAAGTTGATGTAGATCCAACTAAAGACATACTAGGGACAATAACGCAATTGATTGCGAGTGGTGTTGAAGAAGGGTTTGTGGGCAAAAAGGAAGGTGAATTTTTGGTAAAAAAATTCCCACGGACTCCTATATTGTACTTTCTGCCCAAGATTCACAAAAATCTGAATGACCCCCCCGGACGTCCTATCGTCTCGGGGTGTGACTCTTGTCTAGAGCCACTGTCCAAATATGTGGATTTTTTCCTAAAGCCCTTCATCTGTAATGTGACATCATACCTGAAAGATACGACCGATTTCCTCAATAAAATAGAGGGCCTAGAATTTAATCCACTTGAGGAAATAATGGTCACTATGGACGTCACGTCCCTTTATACGCAAATCCCGCAAGGGGAGGCGTTGGAGGTGATGGAGATGCACCTTGACACAAGAGACCGACCTCATCGAGTGCCCACCAGATTTATTCTGCAGTTGGCTGAACTAACCCTAAAAAAGAACTACTTTTGCTTCAATGGCGAGTTCTTTTTTCAAATCAAGGGGACAGCCATGGGATGTCCCTATGCGCCGGAGATGGCCATATTATTTATGGCACAGTATGAAGAGAAATTTGTGGCAAATAACAACCCCTACAAGAAATGTATAAAACAATGGCTAAGATACATTGATGACGTGTGGCTCCTGTGGCAGGGGAGCCACACCGAATTGATGGAATTCCATCAATGGCTAAACAACAAACACGGCGACATTAAATTCTCTATGGAACAAAGCAATTTGAAAATGACATTCCTAGATGTGGAAGTTAGCTGCATTGACGGTCGTTTAAAGTCATCTCTTTTTAGAAAAAAGACGGACAAAAACACTATTCTCCACCATAGGAGTGCGCATCCACGCAATTTAAAAACAAATTTACCCTACGGGCAGCTACTCCGCATCAGAAGGAACTGCTCTGATGTCACAGACTATGACTTACACGGAGGAAGATTTTGTGAGGATATGAAAAGCAGGGGCTACCCTAGGAAGCTGCTGAAACATGCTTTCAAACGAGCACGCTATACCCCGAGAGAATGTCTATTACAAAGTAAAGTGAAACCCGAAATGGACAAATTGGTTTGTGTAACAACATTTGGTCCACATACCCATAAAATTCGACAGACCATACTTAAAAATTGGCACCTGCTGGAGGGCTTAGAATGCCCCTTTCCCAAACCGATTTTTGCTTTTAAAAAAAAACGCAGCATTGGACAGCAACTGGTGCGTGCGGACGTCACCATTGAAAAACCTAAACATGACTTATTGTCAATGTGGGGATTCAAGCCGGTCGAGGGACACCATAGATGCGGCAACTGTGTCTCTTGTGACACAACAATCGAGGGAAGTGAATTCACACACAAAAATGTCAGGTGAAAGAACCAAGGGTTTTCAAACTGCAAAACACGGAATGTCGTGTATGCAATTGTCTGCGGATGCGGAAAATTGTATATAGGAAAGACTAACCAGCAGGTTAATACCCGAATAACACAGCATAGGTCACGAATAAAAACAAAAGTGCTAACCGCTCCAATGGTACAACATTTTGTTGACACTGGACACACTGAAACAGATTTCACGTGGACGGTTTTGTACACAGTGACTCGAGCCCAATGTATTAAGGATGTGGACGATGTCTTATTGAGGAAAGAAGCGTATTTAATCCTGCGCTTCAATAGTTTACAAACTGGACTAAATTCGATGTCTGAGATTTCACGATTGTAATCCGCTTTGATATAATACAGTGCTCAAGTGGAACCTTTTATGTAGACTTTCACTTAGGAAAACATCAGAATGCAAAATGGGACTCCAACTCCCATAAAGCCCGGATAGCCCTGACAGTCATGTGACAGTCATGTGACACGCATTGACGATCACATGTCTGCTTTTTAAGATGGCGACTTAGTCAAACGAGTGACTCCCTGGATTGGTTTGGAGTGCACTTGGGAGCGTGTGTTTCTTCAAGATCACCAACATTTAGGTAAGCACAAAGATAGGTAACGCTTAGTGATACCGCGCATGACACAGGAGCGGGCTCACACTGTCCGTGTTTGTCATTTTAGAACATAAAAACGAATATAAAAACGAACTGAAACCGGCTAGAAGTTAGAAAAACAGGGGAACTGCATTCAAACAGCCCAAGCGCCAACAATAAGGTAGGCACCCGGTTCTGTTACCCGTTCTACTCGTTCTAACCGCTGTTTGTAAAACCGATTGGAATAGTTGAGTGACTTTAAACTCTCCTTGTAGGTGCAATAAGACGTGTCCACCGCCGGCTGGCGGGTGGGAGCTGATTTTTGTCCCACGCACGGCTGTTTCAAATATTTACCAAACAGAAGTGCAGACTACTGGTTTGAAGGTAATTTTCCAAGATTGTCCTCTGGCCATCTAGGCGCAGGCTGTCCTGACCATTATTATATTGTAATTTGGTTCGTTGTAATTTTCTAGAACCGTATCTACATTGATTGAATAAGATCTCTTGAAAATTGAAAACCCGCTGCCAACTTGAAAATAAAGGTACACGTTTTCTAGAAAGTCTTGGTAGGGGGCAATGTATATAGGGGACGAAAATGAGGATTGCAAAATCTCACTCATTTTCTTTGTACATAATTTTCAGAAGAATAATACGAGAAAGCCCTGATGAGAACTTGCCAAATGCCAGAGCGAGTTCGAAACGCGTCGGCAATAGCAGAAAGGAATTGGCAATAGCAGAAAGAATTCAAGTTTATTTATCAGACAATTGAAAATTTGTATTTGTTACAATTCATTTTGTTTTCTTTTCCTTACTGCAAATAGCTTCATTGCTTAATACTACATAACGACTGATGCTTCTCGGCAATAGCAGAAAGGAATTGGCAATAGCAGAAAGAATTCAAGTTTATCAGACAATTGAAAATTTGTATTTGTTACAATTCATTTTGTTTTCTTTTCCTTACTGCAAATAGCTTCATTGCTTAATACTACATAACGACTGATGCTTCTCGTATGACCGTATTTGTATATTTATGTACACTAAATGATTGGATGTCATTTTGTTATATGTATTTTTGTTAAAATTCTTTGTCAAATGTTTTTGTATAAATTGTATGAACGTAGTGTTTTTCTCATGCAATCAATGCTTTAACTTAATGAGATTTATATGAAAAAGTAAATGGTTTAAATAAATTCGACCATACAAATCATAACAAGGATTTGGTTTGTTGCTCAAAATATAGCTATCAAAAATCGCAGGGCCAGCATTTCTCTTTTTATAAATTATTCTATGGTCCAGCTGACCCTGTGTCCCGGGACCTAACTCCTTATTTTTGGAAATGATTTAAGCATGTGAATCGATGAAAGATCCAATACTGGAGAATGGAGGATTACCAGCCTGACTACAGGTAATATTCAAGCATCCATGACAATCCAAAGCTAACAGGTTGGTTTTCAGTCCGAAAACAAAACAGTCCAGTCTTCAAAATAAGTTAGTGAATGCAATGGTAGGTTTGCAGCAAAATGATCAGTCAGCATGAAAAAGGTAGAGTCCAGTTCTCAGTCACCCTCAACAAAGTACCAGGAAAAAAGTGAAGCAGCAGTCAGTGTTAGACATGGAGTGATGGAGCTGTTGGCGAGCTGTAAAGTGCTAGATAGAATAGTTATATGCAGCTGTGGCTTCTCTAGCTCCATTATTTCCCCAGCTTTTTCCCTTTTATATTAAATGGTAAGGGGGGGGGGGCTCCAGAAAAAGCAACTTCAAGCATTTTTTCAAAATAGAACAAATGAAATTTGGCAAAGGTAACCTTCAGATAGCTTGTACTAAATGTGTGCATTTCAAACTGACACTTGTAACAACCTAATTATAAGGTGCTTTGGAATCCTGCAGATATGTGCTACAATTCAAATTCTTATAAACATCCATTTAGATCAGATTCAGATGCTACAGTGAATAACTGAGAAACCACATGTAAAACTACCTATACCGTAACAAAAGTTCAATATACTACTACAGTACAGACCTTATCAATTCCAAGCATTTTTACAATAGTCTTATTGAGTATTGCAGTGTAGAAGGTTTCCTGTTTCTTAGTCAAAGGTGCATAAACTATCACTTCACGCTTTGGCGGAACCTCAAGGGTAACATCAGATTTTAATCTTCTCAGCAGGAAAGGAGTCAAGATCTAAAAAAATAAATAAATAAGCCATTGACAAAAGTGTAAACTCATTAGTTAAAATCAATTAGATCATTTAATGAAGCTACGTTCTCAAATTAAGTCAAAAATCATCCGAGCATTTTTTAAGAGAAGGTTAGTTTCCTATAAATTGTGATCACGCATTTGAGTTGCCGTTCACTCACTCTGAATTATTCCCAGTAAGAAGACAGGGAATTTGACACAGCCAGACACTATTGTTAAAACTAATTTACTCCTTTAACCCCTTCACCGATGGGCCTTAACCCCCATCTCCGTGCTAAACCTTTTTTGGCTATTTGGGCTAGTACGCTCCCAGGCCCCTGTAACTTTTTGTACACAAGGCATCCACACCAATTTTGCATCCTTTTCTTCCAATATCCTGAGGATTCTAAAGCTACCCAGGGTTTGTGGATTCCCCTGGAGGGAACCGGCAAATTAGCCAAAACACAGCAATTTTTTTTTATTTTCTGGAAAAATTAGGAAAAGGTGCTGCCGAAGAAAGCGTCTGGTTTCTTCCCTGCAACAAAATACCAACAAGGGGTTTGTGGTGCTAAAATCATCATCATCTGCCCAGCGTTCAGGAACAGGCAGACTTGACAGAAAACCAAAGTGCTGTACACAGTTTTGGCATTTTACTGAGACATAGCCTATTTTTCCTATTTGGTGCTTTCAACCACCAGTAAGTGGTAGAAATGGGCGTGAAAGCAAGAATGGATCCCGGAAAACTATCCATTTCTGAAAAGTAGACAATTCTGAATTTAGCAAGGGGTCACTTGTATGGATCCTTCACGGTTTTCCTATAAAAACGAACAGCTGAATTAAAAAAAATTATTGGAATTGAAACAGCCATATATGCCAATGTTTTCACCTGTAATGACTTAAGCATGGCAGTTTGTTTAAAGCAATATACAGTCACTTCCACTGGACACTACTGGTTGCAGGGCTAATTAAGATATGTAGGTTCACCAAGAATAAGGTATCCAGAGCCCATAACTGACCTGAGTCTTGCAATGGTTTTTCATTGTGAACAGGGTATATAGCATTTGGTAAAATATAAAGAGTGAAAAATAGGTATCAAGGAAACCTATAGATTTCTGAAATGGGAACAAAATCTAGAGTTCAGAAGCAGTGGATATTTGCACATCTCCGAAATTGTGAGTACCCATACTAGCATGTGAATTAGAGGACATATTCCAAAATTACTTTTTTTATTTTACACAGTCTTATATTTGGAAGGTAGAAATGCAGAGAAAGTCAATTGGTAACTCCCACTGTGGATGTATTTCAGATATCTATACAGCTAGCGTGAAATGATATAGATAGTGGACTCTTCACGGGACGAGGGATGGTTTTAGGTCAACATTGTGTGTGGGTGTACTTGTAAAGCGCACTGCGACTCCATGGAGTATCCTGGCGCTGAAGACTGCTGGGGAACCCGTCCTGGTTTTCCCTGTGAGATGGTCCCTTTCTGGGCATCTCCAAGGTGAAACCAGGCATCCCCGGCGTCTGTGGGGGGCTGTTGTAGAGATGAGGCAAGCTTAATGCCCAGAGTTGCAGAGTCTGTTCCCTGGTTAGAGTAGGCACCGAGGCGAGAATTATCGAGTCCGTTTTGACCCTGGTCCACAACCCTGCCGTGTCGGGAATTGAACCCTGGTCCCGGGCCGTTCTCTGCTTACGGGTCTGCCGCCTCTAACCAGTGAGCCACACGACTCCAGTGTTGGCACTTTGTAGTAACAGGTAACTGGTTTCTTATTAAGCACTGCATATTTCATACATTCGCATGCTTCAACCATAATAGCAAGATTTATACTGCATTCAAACTAAATTTGTAGTACAAATTGCCATCATAAAATGGGGGACAAAGTGAGAGGAGACGTGCTTTAATGGAACAGAGGACACAAAACTGCCTTAACAGAAACAAGGCGGTCTGTATCCAAGCAGCAATATTTTGTAAATGTAACTGTTCTTCCTTTCCATTCTGCAGCTCCTACTCCATTTGTAGAGCAAACCGACCCTGTAGAATGTAGGGGACAAAACAAGGAAGAGCCAAACAGACGGTCCACAAGACCTGGCAAATTCAATGTAGAATTGTTTCTGTGCACATCAGGGAGAGCAATGCTCTCTGTACACTTTTTGCATAACTATTCACTACAGTAAAAGTCCACTTGGGCTTAAATTTAGTTTCAGTGCGCAATACTACGCAGTTTGCGAAGGCGCAGGAAGAGAGGTTTGATGGTAAAAGCATGAGTTTCCAACTCTTTTAGCCAAGAGCACAGCAGTCTTCGACGAAAACTTGAATGCCTGCCTTGAATATAGGTTTGAGCAGTTACCTCGTAAGCTGGCTAAGGATAGTATACCATCAAGGAACTGCTGCCCACATGAGCAAAACATATTGAGCAGCCCTTTCAGAAACTCCTTAAAGATCCTTGATAGAAAAGGAGGGTCATTATGGAGAATGTTCCCGTTTATCGTGGGCTGAGGGACAAGCAGGTCAAAGCTTGCTCCCTGAAGCATTGAAGCGGCCCCCATTAAGTGTAGATCAGTGAACCAATGCAAGTGAGATCAGGATGGGAGTTGGCAGGGCTCTCTTGCATTTGTTGAGAATTCTGAAAATTAGGGTGGGCGGGTGAGGGAAGGTGGTAGAGTTCTACTCCTGACTAGCATAGTAAAAATGCAGCCTGCTGACCTCCGGGGCAACAGCCTGCCAGCAAAGTTACAGTATTGTGTGTTCTGCAGCATCAAAACAGGACTAAAGAGACATGACCCTACATCCAAAAAAGCATGGCTGCCAAATGCGGACTCAAGTCACACTTAAAACTTTTCTGCTGAGGTCACTGCCCAGGTTTCGATGGATTTTAGGAGATGTTCTGCTCCTAGTTACAATCCCTGGTGAGCACCCAAGAGAAGAACTTCCTTTGTGGACAGTCTGACGGAACCTTAGGTACAAACTTAGGATTTGTTCGTAGGACAACCCTGTCTTGTTTGAACTGAAGAAAATGGTCTTGAATTGAGAATGCCTGGAGCTCACTCACTCGTCTCGCTGAGGTAAGGGCCAGAAGTAGTGCAGTTTTCCAGGAAAGATACTCAAGATCAGCTCTGTGTATTGCCTCAAAAGGGTGTTTCATGATTTGAGCAAGAACTGTGTTGAGTTGCCAAGTGGGAGGTAAAGTTTTTACAGGAGGAAAAGTCCTGAACAGGCCTTTAAGAAACTGCTTGATCAACCTGTTAGACCAAAGAGAAGGGCCAGCAGATCTTCTGAAACGGGATATTGCGGCCAAGTGAACTGTAATGGAAGCGTGAGCAAGACCCGAGTTTGACGGATGAAGGAGGTAAGGCAATATTTGTACTGGAGAAGATGAAAACGGGTGTATCTTCCGTGACTTGCACCAGATGCAGACCTTTTCCATTTCGAGGAGTATGTTTTGTTAGTACTGTCCGCTCGAGCCAGAGCCAGAACTGTTCTACAATCCGGCGGAATGACTAGGTCCTGGAACTCAGGAGCCAAGCGGATAATTTGAGAGATTCCGGATTCGGATGCTGGACTTTCTGGTTGTTCATTGTGGGAAGAGCAGGGAGCGGTTTCAATTGGATCAGCGGTTCCAGGGAGAGATGGTGAAGCTCTGTGAACCAATGCTGGCGTGGCCAAGCTGGGGCTATGAGAATGAGTGTGCAAGGCTCCGCTTTCAATTTCCTGAGAACCCTGGGAATCAGGGGAAACAATGGAAAAGCGGATGCAAAGACGTTGCACCACGCGATCGAAAATGCATTCCCTAGAGATTCCTTCTGGGGACGCCAGCTTGCGAAGTGTTGGCATTTGGTGTTCTGCCTTGTAGCAAACAGGTTGAGGAGAGGAGTGCCCCATTAAAAGAAAATGCAGTTGAGAGTCCGCTGATTCAATTCCCATTTGTGACACGTCCCCTGTTGTCTACTCAGAGAATCTGCCAGAACATTGTCCGTTCCTGGGATGTACTCTGCCCGAAGGGAAATGTTGTGAAGGAGCAACCATGTGAGAGAGTGTCAGAGCAAGTTCACCCTTGCTTGTTTAGATAGTGCATCGTCGTGAACACCTGAAATAATTGGGCGTCCTGGTGGGTTCCTCACATCTTTATGTATTTTCGGTAGAATATACATTAATGGGGTCCGGGGATTTTGATTAATTAGATACGCTGCCTTTCTTTGATAGCCAACCTTCTTGTTCGCCATTGATTGTTAACTCACCCAATTTCTCCTTTATTTTCATATTCCAGTCATCATCTGTCTTCCGGTAGTATCTTTCATCCGATATTTGTCTTGAAACCTCTAGTTCATATGTTTCACGTGGTAGAACAACAACTCCTCCGCCTTTGTCTGCAGGTTTTATTATTAGTTCTTTATTTTCTTTAAGTTGTTCTAGCGCCTGCTTTTCTTCTTTTCGCAAATTCCATTTGATGAATTTTTTCTTTTTATTATCGAGGACATCTAGATCTCGTAAAACATTTCTCGAAAGTTAATACTTCCATCAGCATATAGGCAGTTTAGGGAAAAAATGCCGAGGTGTTTTTCAGACCGGAGTAATTGCGTGGGGGTGCGCTCTCTTGATCTAGAAAATGCATTTTAAGTCGCATTTTTCGAAATAGCTGAACTATTTCTAATTTGGTTTGATTCAGATCGGGTCTGACAGTGGGGATAAAGGAAAGGCCTTTCTGTAATAGTCATTTCACTTGCTGAGAGAATGTAGTTGGACAGATTGTATACTGTTTTTTCACTTTTCTTTACCATCTGTAGACATTTCTCCTGGAGGTAATTTTTCCCTGGAATTGATTCGATTGGGGATTGTACCATCTGTTTGCTCGTGAGCGTCCTCTTGACCGCCTGTGTCCTCTGTCCAAAAAAGGTGCTGGTTGGTAAGGTTGAATTCGTAATGACAAACTCCCAGCACCATATACTCCTAATGGCAGCACTGCACTTACAGTGCCCATGAATTGACCTGGGTACTGTAGGGGTACATGGCTCATGCACCTGTACCCTCACCACTGGCAAAGGGCACCCAGCTAGAGGGGTGACTGATGTATGCCAGGGCAGTGTTTTGTGGGCATGGCACACAAGGATGTGTGCCATGTAGACTAGTCACTTTGTTTTGCACCAAGACACTCAGTCTGCCAAGGCAGTGTGTGAGTGTCAGGGTACAGGGCCTCCATTGGTGGCACAATAAGTGCTGCAGCCCTTAGGGGTCTTCCCTGGTCAGTGCCCTGGGTACCTGTGGTACCACTTACCAGGGGCTGACCTGTGGCCAAAGATGCCAATAGGGTTAGTCTTTGGGGAAGAACACAGGCCCTGGAACCTGATTTGCAGGGACCCAGGGCACACCAAGGAAAAGTGCATCAGTCTGGCAAAAAGAGGGGGGGTTACTGCAACAGAAACCCACTTTCCTATAGAGGGGTATCCGCCCTGTTGGCATCTTCCTCTATATGATGTTTGGCCTCTAGCCCTATCCCCTCGAAAGGGCACCTTCCGGTACTGTAGTGTTCCTAGGGCCTTTGCGGTATCTGTATCCTTTTTGATACTTTAAAGCACATCATCCATGTTTCCCAAACAAGTCTTCCCATCGAAGGGAATATCTAAGATCTTATTTTGGACCTCAGGTCTAAAAGCTGTTGACCTCCGCCATCCCAGACGGCGTAGCACCGCCACTCTTCACTTTGTTTTGCACCAAGACACGCAGCCTGCCAAGGTAGTGTGTGTGTCAGAGTACAGGGCCTCCAAGGGTGGCACAATAAGTACTGTAGCCCTTAGGGGTATTCCCTGGTCAGTGCCCTGGGTACCATTTACCAGGGGCTGACATGTGGCCAGAGATGCCAATTGGGTTAGTCTTGGTGAAAGAACACAGGCCCTGAGAACCTGATTGGCAGGGACCCAGGGCACATCAAGTCAACGTGCATCAGTAGTCTGGCAAAAGTGTGTGGGGGTGGGGGTTACTGCAACAGAACCCCACTTTCCTACAATTTGCAGCGCCACAATAGGGTGGACACTAGGACACCATTAGTAAACTACCCAACACCCACAGTTGGACCCCAGTACCCCCACTATCCGCCATGTGTCCCTGTCCCCCAAATGGGGTCTAACAAAGGGCATAGCCAAAATCTGCCATGGACCAAAACCCCTTTAAAAACCTTTCATGGCCAAACACTTCTAGAAAACAGTGAAAGCTGCTTTGCCTCTGTGAGAAGGTAAGGATTTGTTACTTGGAATATAGAGCAGAAGCTACTGAAGATTGCTCAAGGAGAAAGAATTTAACAGTAGGGCTGCCAGAATGTACAAAGGCAGGCCATGGAACTATTTCTTGAGAAATGACTGGCATAATAGTAGCTCTTGAAGGGCTATCAAACCATTGTGTTTCTACTGTAGAACAGGGTAGAGTATTCCTGCAGCAGTAATAGCAGATAAGTGTGCTCAGAATGGATTTAAAAACGAGTACTTACCAGTAACAATAGTTTTGAGTTTGAAAGTCTTCTAGAGTCACGTTCCTGACCAAGCCACTAGACGGTGAATTAACGGACTGCTTGTAAATGCTGGAGAGTAATGTAGCAATACTGCACTTTAAAATCCTTACACAAATGTTCCCAACATGGAACATAATCCGATACAGAAATTAAACCTGTATGCATCACTGTAGACTGACGTCAGCAAAAACTTTCACATGAAACAGTGGTAAATAAAGCCACATACCATAATTATCCTTTTCCCCATAGTAGTAGCATAAAATCGCCATGCAAGATTAACGATATAATCATAACTAATAATGTAAGGGGTAATCCATTACAGACTCAATATAAGTCAGTTTCATTGAAAAAAAAAAGTGATAAACCATTTTCAAATGTGATTAATCAGACTTGGAAGGAGCCTTACCTCAGGGCCACAATTTTCCACACATTCCAGCAGGCTCCCCTGATCTCCATAGCACAGAAAATAATGGGAGAGCTTGCTCAAATAAAGAGGGGTTTCCACTCGACCCCTCCCCCCCGCTTTGCCCGCACTCCCATCCTCCAGAACAAGCCTCAGTGTGAAATACATACAATTTGGATGGATTCTTAAAGAGCATATCCTAAGTATTTAGTTTCTCTTGGAGTTTTTGGTTTAAATCTACACCATTGAGGTGGCATAGTATATCCAACTGACATTGAATTACAACAAAAGGACCATGAAGTAGAAGTTAGCAGTGAAAAAATTAGCTCATTTGTAAGTTTGATGTAGAAATCTGACTGTACCTGATGTAGCATGTGCAAAATGTTCTGCTCCCGTTCATTGGCTACGATATCTTCAGCATTCTGTGCAATAGAAGTGATGTCAAACCAAGATTCAAAGCTAGAGTGAGGATAAAACATACATGACCATTTTTCTACATGATGCAGATAAATTATTTACCAATACAAACACATTGTTTGGATCTTTGTAGACGGCTGTTAATGGCAGTGGACGAAAACCTGGAAGAAAGGACTACCTGTAAAGCTAAATTATAACCGGATCATCAATGACAAAGTGCATCGAACTCACCATTTTCCTTTTTTATTATTTGACACTTTGCTTAAGTTAGGTGTCATATCTGGGCAGCTGAATGCTGTGTCCAGGCATTTCATGGAACAGTTTTGCTTAAATAGTATGAGCATCACCACCTTGTGCACTAGAAAAATCCAAGTACTTGAACACAATACTAACATGGTGATATCCTTTTCATGAAAATGTTTTGTTTCAGAGCTTCACTATTCAAACAAATACATGTGGTCATCTGGGTTTGCATGAAGATCTTCAGATGAATCTAAACCTTGTGTCACTGTTCAATTAAGCTGCCATGTCTTAGTTTAAGAAACATTCTCCTAGTGAAACATCCATAAACAGCTGGGACGGAATGTCTCCCACATGCTACAAGGGCTTGCACACCTGCATTAAGTGATAAACCTGCATGTGAAACTGGTAAACCAACTTTACTGGTGATGGCAACACGCTATTCTAGAGTGAGTGCTGTGGACTAGGTCTGTCCATGGTAATACAAATGTCTTCAACTGGTTCTGTGAACTGGAGGGACCCACCAAGCCTTCGTTCTAAACATAAATCTATCACCCATATCATGGTTTATTGACATGAAGCAGTGGTGCCTGCATATCAATTTTTGCAAATAATAGTCCTTAACAGACATTTTATTCCGTGTCTTAAGAATGCGGCATACCAACCCCACTCATGTAAAAGTTATTTTTTTTTTAATGGGACCCATACCTTTGCGCTGACATCTGTGTGGTTGCTGAGTTTGTGTACAGTGTGCACTTGAGGCACATGCATAATAGTAACATGAGTAGGTCTGCTAGTACCAGTGGATGAGTCCGGGAGCGTTAACAGATTTTATAAAGGTGAGGAAATGTCCAGGTAGGGATTGCCCTTTTGACTATCTACAGATTGCTACTTCAGGAAGGCTAATGATAGCCAGGTGCACAAAGTTAGCACACGTTGTTGCCCACTTGGAGCCAACATCACCATTAGCAGACAGCACCATCACCTGGCACAAAAACGGTGTCTTCACTACAGCCAGAAAACAACATCTGAAAGGAAACCATTATAAACCGGTTACAGTACTCAGAGTGGATCCATATCCCCGGTCTGAAAGGAAAAAAGTGGGAATGAAACCCCCACGTTTTGTCCCAGTTTCAAGTGCTTCTTGACGGAGGGAGTGTTTTACAGAATATTGAAAGAGCTGCTGTGAAACCAGAGTAGAAATCTGCCTGAGAACAATCTCCCATAAGTTTAAGGACATTACCTGATGCCCGTGCTTCCTGCTGGAAAAGACAAGGATCTGCCTAGGGCACAGAAGCCTGCCTGCTCAGAGAGGGAAGGAATGTGCCTGGCCAGGTGGGAACAGACTGTCCAGGAGAAACTCAGCCATTTTGCAGACATGTGGAGCTCCCAGAAGAAGAAGACTCAACTGGGAGCATAAAATGAAAAACCACCTGGTCTCCTAAAACGTGGGTTATGAGGTGAAATGTGTTAAGAAACTTTAAGCCAAATAGTAGTATGCCATCCAGCAACCCTGCAGGGTGCTCCAAGGACTCATGCTGCTGGTCCGTGGCGCTCTCCCAACCCCATGGAGCTGCCATTACTGAAGCAGGAGACCTGCTGTAGCTCAAATGCCAAAATGCAGCGCTGTCTGTCCTGATGAGGAATTCCTGACCTGCAGTCTCAAGAGGAACTATTGTAAGCCCAGTATTATGGCACAGAGCTTCATGATACAGATATGGAGCCTCTTTTCTGTGTCTAGCCAGAGGCCCCTGGTTGACTGCTCCTGTTTACTGGGAATGGGAAGCCTGTGTTGAGATGTGATGGAAAATGCCACCAAAGCAGCAACTGCTTCAATAGTCTTGTGACATGGACCGAGCTATTTGCTTCTATTTGTGGTCCAGTTGTAGTTGGACACGTCTCATACGGAGTCTGCAAAAAGGTATCAGGCCTATACAGGATGACATCAGGGCTAGCAGATATTTGTATTAATGGAGCTTGACTGACTGATAGAGACGGTCTGCTCCATGGCTTGGAGGTTCCTCGATCTGTCCACAGAGAAAAACATCTTTTTGAACTGTGTGTCCAGTATTGTCCACAAGAACGAGTTTTGTATGAGGAAGTGTCTAGGTTTACTGTCGGCTCTAACCTGTGGAACACATCGATACAGGCAGCAAAAGAAACCCTTGCCTTTACCTTTATGGAGCCTGGGAGAGCCAGTCGTCCAATTACGGGTATTTATTTATTTATTTATTCAAAGTTTTATATAGCGCGAACAGGATCCTTACAGATATCAGAGCGCTTTACAAAGACAGGGTAGGGGCAGTAGGAGTCAACAGAGATAATGGGAACAGCATAATAGTCAATAGCATGGTAATAACATGGTTAATAAAAACATACATAAAACCAATCCATATACAATCAGGTAAGGAAGTAATATAGGACAGCACAGGTCATTGATCCCACTACAGAAGTGTACAGGTGAATCAGTAAACCAACGTGTATCACATCTTGGTCGGTAGTAAGAGAGTAGCGTAGTGGTGCCCCCAACAAGTAGAGTATAGTGCCAGGGGATATTGCGCAGTGATACAAGCAATGAAGAGTCTCTGAACCAGCATCTATAACGATCAGGAGATCTTGGCCAGAAGGATGGTTTTCACCTCTTTCTTGAAGAGTGCAGTGGAGGGGATCAGCCTGATTTCAGGAGGGAGCGCATTCCAGATCCTGGGTGCCATTCCTGAGAAGGAGCGCTTGTAGGTTTTCACTTTCCGGAATCTAAGAGGTTTCAGGAGTAGATTTTTTGTACTCCTATTGGATCTCGAACCTCCTGATATAGACAGCTTTTGAGCGAGGTAGTTGGGTGCCTTGTGGTGCACGGCCGCGTGTGTCATAACTGCAATTTTTAGATGTATTCTGGCCTCAAAAGGCAGCCATTTTAGAGTCTTTAAGTCTGGGGATATGTGCGAATGCTTTCTAGAGCCAGTAATGAGTCTCGCGGCAGCGTTCAGGGAGGCTCTTAAGGGTGCTGTTGTGGCTAGTGGGAGACCGCTGAGGGCCGCAATTCCGTAGTCTATTCGAGGGATGACTAAAGCTTGTACAGCAGTTTGGAAGTCTTTGGCCGGGAGAAAGGGTTTAATTTTCCTCAGCGTGTTAATTTTAAAATTAGCTGCTTTTGTGGCTTTGCTGACGTGTTGCTGCATGTTGAGCTTGGCGTCGAGTGTGATGCCTAGGGATTTCGCAGAGTCCACAATGGTAGGTTGGACATTGAGTGCTGTTAGGTTGTTGAGCCAGGTTTGGGTGGTGGAGATTTTCGCCGGGGGTGTGATGAGTAGGAACTCAGTTTTCAGAGCATTTAGTTTGAGGTGATTATCGGCCAGCCAAGATTGGGTGTTAATAAGCGTGGAATTCAGATGTTTGATATCTTCCGGGGATTGTAACTTTAGATAGAGTTGTGTGTCATCGGCGTACATATGGAATTGAACATTGGATGCTTGAAGCAAGGTGGCGAGCGGTTCCATAACGAGGTTGAACAGTGTAGGGGAGAGGGTGGACCCTTGTGGGACACCTAGATCTGCAGGCACAGGTGTAGATAGCACATTGTCGATCTTGAACCTCTGAGACCGATTGTGAAGGAAAGACGAAAACCACTTGAGAACAGTTCCCGATAGCCCCATTCTAGTACTTAGCAGCTCCAGCAAGTTCTCATGTTTGACCGTGTCAAATGCTGACGAGAGGTCAAGAAGGATGAGGAGGCAGGACTCATTGCGATCCAGAATTTGGAGGGCGTCATCAATTATGTGTGTCATAGCTGTTTCCGTGCTATGTTTCGCTCTGAAGCCTGATTGATGAGGGTTGAGGAGGTCAAATTGATCAATGTGTTTTGTTAGTTGGAGTTGGACACATTTCTCCAGCAGTTTGGCCAGGGTGGGGATATTGGTGATGGGCCGATAGTTGTTTAGGTCAGACGGATCAGCTGTAGGTTTCTTGAGTATGGGCGTGACTTGCCCCACCTTAAGGGAGTCTGGAATGTGGCCTTGTTGCAGAGAGCTGTTGATGATCTTGGTCCAGAGAGGGAGGAGCAAGGGGATAAAGTCTTTTACAGCATTAGCAGGTAGAGGGTCTGTGAGGTGATTAGAGGGCTTCAAGGTGCAGAGCAGTTTGTATATTGCTTCTTCTGAATAGGTATCGAAGTACTGCCAGGATGCCTTGTTTTTAGGTTGAGTGTCTGCCATTCTGGTGTGGTTGGGGTATCGGCTTACATCTATGATGAGGTCATTTTTTATGTTGTCAGTCTTTAGTTTGAAGAAAGCAGAGAAGGCTTCACAGTGTGGGGTGTCGTTTGTTGAGCTGTTTGATTGTGTGGGTTGTGCCTTTGTTTGGGTCTTGATTAGCTCGAACAGCTTTCTTGGCCTGTTCTTCGCTTGGTCCAACTGGCGGCTGAAGAAGTCCGACTTTGTGCGCTTTATTTTCCTAAAGTAGGCATTTCTCTTGTTCTTAAGCTTTTTGAGATGCAGCGCTGAAGGGTCCGATCTCCAGGTGCGCTCTGCCATTCGCATATTACGCCTTTCATCATTGAGTCTGTCATCGTACCAGGGGTTAGAGATTTTGGTGGAGACTCTTCAGTTGCAGAGGGGCGACTTCATTGACTATTGTGTTCATAGAGTCAAGGTAGTGGTCAGTCAGTGATTGAACATCTGAGGCCCCTGAAGGGGGAAGGAGGAGGTTGCCGATGTGGGGAGGTAGGGTAGAGGGATTCAGATTCTTCAAATCCCTTTTCCATGCTTTGGTTTTGATTGGTTGAGTAGGGTTAGGTTTAACTTTTTCGTTGATAAAGAAGGTGATAATGTGGTGATCTGACCAATCGCAGGGTAGAATCGCCTCCAGTTGAATAGCGTTCTCTTTGGCACTGATGAGATCGAGTATCGCGCCTTTGTCGTGTGTTGGTTTATCGCATAATTGGGTGAGGTCAAGCGCATTGAGGAAAGTTTTGAGACTATTCACCACGGTGTCTTTCTGATCGTTCCAATGGAGATTGAAGTCACCCAGGTAGACTTGAGTGGTCTGCCGACCGGCATTGGAAGTGATCAGGTCCATGAATTGTTGAGTGAATATGAGATTGTCACCAGGCGGGTGATAGATGAGATGTAAAGCACAGACTTGTTTGCCCTCACTGGTGATGTCGAGGCAGAGGAGTTCATAGGAGGAAAGGGAGGGGGAGGTGACTTGAGTAACGGAGAGGTTGCTCCTAGAAATGCATGCAATTCCCCCGCCCGTCTTGCCAGGAGACCTGTCCAGCCTGATGATGTGATAATTGGGGGGGACTAGTATGTCCATAATCGGGGTAGAGGCTTCAGTGAGCCACGTTTCCGTTAGAATGGCTAGGTCCAGATCCCTATCTGAGACGAGATCCGCGATGTCGGAGGAATGTCTCTGGGCCGATCTGCAGTTTAGTAGGATGCATTTGAGTTTGGGAGAGAGAAGGGTGGTCGAGCTTTCTAGTGTGAGGGGAACTTTTCTGAGGTTGTTAGGGACGGAGCCTCTGTTGTTGAGTGTTGGGGGCCTTAGAGGGTTTGTAAGAATTGTGGGTATGGGGATGTGTGAGTTGGAAAAGTCTTTTACCGGACCTGGGCCATAAGAGCGTAGGAGAGAGCATAGGTCGCGGTCCGACAAGGAGTTGAGAACACGACGTGGGCGGTGGGAGTTATTGCGCACGGGGATAGTAGGCCATTGCTGGTGTCGTCGGGGGCGAGGGATAGTAGGCCATTGCTGGTGTCGTCGGGGGCGAGGGTATGCAGGGAGTGTGCGTCGTTTGTAGGGTAGTGGGATGGTGGGAGGTAGACTGGGCTGTGAGGAGAGAAGGTCTTTGATTGCGTGGATGTCTTTTTTGATTTGTAAGATTTCCTCTTTGACTTGTTGGAGGGTGGATAAAGTCAGGTCAGGAGGGTCATTGGGGAAGGTGTTGGTGGAGAGAGCCGTTGGTGAGTGGTTGAGTAGTGAGCTGGTGAGCTGGCAGGGTATCGGGGGGGGGGGTATACTAGTGTTGTTGAGGGGTTCCGCGGAGCTAATGGGTGGGATGGTATTCCAGGAGTGGGCGTGTTTGTGGGCGAGGGGTGTGGGTGATGTAGGTGCGACAGGCGGTGGGTGGGAAGCATAGGTAGTGACTTCAGTGGGAGACGGTGCCGGTGAGTAGAATAGTGAGTGAAGGCTGAGGACAGTGGGGGAGACAGGAGGGTAGTGAGGGCTGAGAATAGGAGGTGGGAGAGAGGGGGATGCTAGGGTAAGGGAGGAGGTATGTTCTGTATCTTTTGTTGGGAGGGAGATGGAGTTGTGAGTGGGAGTGGTGAGGGAGCAGGGAAGGGAGAGGTGTCTGCCGTGGGGGAGATGGGGAGGATGGGTGGATAAACTCCGAGTGATGGTGTGTGCAGATGTAGGCGTGTTGTGGGCGGGAGTTGTTGTGTCAGGTGTGAGAGACTCGTGGGTGGGAGTGTGAAGGGAGATGGGGAGGGAGAGGTGTCTGTCGTGGAGGGGATGGGAGGGGGGGGTGGATAAACTTTGGGCGGTGGCTTGTTCAGGTGATGGTGTGTTGTGGGTGGGGGATGTTCTGTCCGGGGGGGGAGGGATGGAGGGGATATGGGTGGGGATAAGAAGGGTAGAGGGGTTGCTAGTATGTGCGGTGGAGTTATTTGTGACTGTTCTTGGGGAGTGGGGGGCGTTAACAACAGGTGGGCCATTTACTGGGGTGCCAGGGGTAGAAGTGTAGTAGGTGGTGGCTGCGACGTCAGGGGTGATAGTGCCCGCGGAGTTCTGAGTGGGGGTCCGCAGCTTGGAGAGGTGCTCTTTGAACTTGGGGAACAGGTTGTCTAGTAATTCCAGGTTCTTGTCCGTGGATTGGATTAGGACAATCCCGTTATTGTAGATGGTAATGGTAGACCTGCCCGGGAAGAGGTGGGACGGTGTGATGGTGAGACTTAGGCCATGAGTTGTTTTCCTGGTGGTGGAGACTGAGTAGGGATAGGAAAGTTTTCCTCCATTGGGCTCTGCGTGAGGTGTGGAAGATGATATCAGTATTCAGGGCTCCATTGCCCAGTGAGAAGTAAGTGTCAGCAAAGGGTGTTTCTGGGTGTGACCTCAAGAAGTTGTGTTTAAAACGTTTAGTGGCATTTTTGGAGAGAGGAGTGGAGGGGTAGTTAATTCTAAAAGTGTTCTTGCCGTTGAGCTCCATTTTATAGAGGCTGTGGTGATAGGGGTAGGAAATAGGCCGATAGTACAAACTGTCAGCCGCTAGTTACAGGGCCAAGGAAGACACTAGTGAGTGTCACTAGTGATAGCCTATAATATAAATAATATACTGGAATAAAATAGAATACCTATGCAGGCAGTAAAATACCTGAATCAAAAGTGACAGTAGTGTGTAGTCAAAAATATGTGAGGTACATGTGCCAGTAACAAAAAACAATTACAAACAGCAGTCAAATGCAGAAAAAAAGTATTCACATTCAGTGCATTACCAATGTTCAAAATAAAGCTAGGGGTGTAAGTGTAAGAACCAAATAAATGAGGTAGCGAACAGTGAATGATAGGGATAAAGGTGAGATAGGTGCAGGTGCAGCATGAGGTAGCGTTTGGTGCCGAACCGGTGAGGGAAAAGTGAGATGGGTGCAGTTTACTCAGAGTGTATAGAGTACTAGTAGAGGTATAAAGCTGCAATACAGAGCAGTCACTTAATCGCACGAAGATACATATACACTACAAATACAAATACTAGTATAATACTAACAGAGTCAGGGTGCAGACAGAGGCTGCTTGAGCCTCTGTCTGCACCCGGGTCTGCATCAGGTATACCCGATAAACTTGAAATCTGATCAGGCAGAAACCAGCACAAGGCACTTGATGGATATTCATGGTACCAACCTGAAGCCAACTGAAGTGAACCCAAATTGGTACTGCATCCCAGCTACTAAAAGGCAGAGACATTTCCTGTGCTCTGTGTATAGGGTTGAGTGCATGTGTCCTGAAGTCCCAGGGACATCAGGTAGTTTTCCTGGAGTAAGAGGAGAACTCCTGCGGGCCCTACTATGTGGAGAGTTCAAGAACTTAACCAGATTCCGGTGGTCTAGTATGGGTATTTACTGTCCAGTCATCTTTCTCATCAAAAATAACCTGCATTAAAATCCCTGATTTCTAAGGAATCTAGGGATTGCTCCTTTGAAAAGGAGATTTTTCAGTTGTAGCTGGTTACACCCAAACGGTGTGCCCAGGGCTCCTCGCAGGAGGAGGACCTGCACCTCCTTGGATTCATTTAGACAGGGGTACCCTGGGACTTTTGGGTCGCCAAACACCCCAGGAAGTGTTGTAAAGAGGGATTAGTAGACTTGCAGAAACGATTGCCCCGTTGGCGGAGTCCTCCCTTGGACAAAAACAAGAAGATGGCATAGACCCCGACGTCGTGCTTTTTAAGCTGATTGCGGTCTGCCCTGGAGCAACCCCACACCCGACCACATACAGTGTAGCGCTGTGTGCTACATCAAGGCGTGATACTAGAGATACCCGAGCCGGAAAGCACTTCCTGTCCTGGGGATTCAGACATTACCCTGCTGTGGCACAGTGCTGCGCTGACTGACCGCTAGTTAGCTGAAGTAATGCCTGGAACTTACGGGTTGGGACACGTGGGCGGCAGACGACGGAAGCACCGGGGCCTTGTCACGGCGTAACGCTCGCTGGCCAGATCGACTCGTGAGAAGAGTGACAGACCATCACTGAGGGTCCTGGGGGAGGTCTTCAGCTCATTGGTGACGGACTACTGTGCGCCGGGTTCTCGCGCCGCCAGCAAGTATACAGAGCTGGGACAACCCATAACGAAGAAAACAGGACGCTGTGATCAGGCGCGCGTTAGCACAGCTATCAGAGACTGACAGAATGGGGAAATTAGACGCCCGCCAACCGCGGCTAACATTTGAAACCAAAAATCCACAAGGCAGCACCAAGCTGAGGCAGGTAACGAGGAGGACACCTTACAACAAAATCGCAAGTCTACGTCAGGCGATGACATGAAATCACTCCTATCTTAATGCACAAAGGGTTTGGGCAGGGCCGGTCCTAGGCCTTCTGAGGCCCCGGGCGAAAGGGAAGATGCGAGGCCCCCCTTGTTGCATATTGCGTCACAAGAAGTGACATCACAGAAAGCGACATCGCAGTACTATTGATCTTATTTGGCATCACTGAAGCTAACTAATGTGGATATCAGTAACATGGACAAAAAGTAGAGGGGATTGAAAACACGTGAGCAAATATCAATTTATTATAAAAAGTAGATAAAATTAAATATTGCAATGAAACAAGGTTGAGAGAATGAACACAATGCTTGTTGCAAAATGCAGTGAGGTCACAAACTCCAAACCAGATCGCTTGTAACCACAAAAATGTTTGAACATCTGGCCCATGGCTCTTCTAGCTGACAAGTTAAAACTTTTTGATTCTGCTGGTTTTAGTTTGAAAGTGAAAATTACATAGATTGGTCCAAAGATCGCCGACCTTGCACCAGGAAGCTTAGCACCTACAACAGTGATTACTCAGGATCAGGCACGTTGCCCATTGGGCTCAAAGGGCTTCAGCATCTTTTTAATTGAGATTTTTCAATCAAAGAGTACAGGCACAGTATAGAAGAAAGAGGAGCAATCGCATAGTGGGGTATGAGGACTGTGAGACGGAACAGCATGCTTTGCTATCAAGTTGTAGAGTCAAGGTACCATCATGACGTAACATAACATAGTAACATTTAATCTTAGTATCCTAGGTCATAGGTGCTTGAGATGAGTAAGGAGCTATAAGAGGACTGGCGAGTGTTGAAGCGCAGAGAATTCTAGAGGAGGCCACCTCACCTACCGGTAGTGAACAGCAATGTAGAGCAGACTTTTTGTGCAGTGGCGAGCGTTACTATTACGTAATCTTTAAGGGTGTGTAATATACCGACCTTGGAAGGTTAAAAGTGTTAGCTTGCCTAGGCACGATTTACGTGTAGGAACCGCAGGTCAGGAGTGAGCATCTGATTTACTGACACATCTTGCCAGTAACGCATAAAGAGCATCTTCTGGTCCATGCCGTACTTCAGGACTAGAGGATAAAATGCATTTTGAAGCAATATGGTTGAGAAGTTGATAGCATGGCCATCGAAATGATCACTGCAAGAAGTCACTCAGCACCACCACAGCACCACTCAGCACCACCACAGCATCACTCAGCGCCACCTCAGCATCACTCAGCACCACCACAGCACCACTCAGCACCACCACAGCACCACTCAGCACCACCACAGCACCACTCAGCACCACCACAGCACCACTCAGCACCACCACAGCACCACTCAGCACCACCACAGCATCACTCAGCACCACCACAGCATCACTCAGCACCACCACAGCATCACTCAGCACTACCACAGCACCACTCAGCACCACCACACCACCACAGCATCACTCAGCATCACCACAGCATCACCACAGCACCACTCAGCACCACTCAGCACCACCACAGCATCACTCAGCACCACCACAGCCTCACTCAGCACCACCACAGCCTCACTCAGCACCACCACAGCATCACTCAGCACCACCACAGCACCACTCAGCACCACCACACCACCACTCAGCACCACCACAGCATCCCTCAGCACCACCACAGCATCACTCAGCACCACCACAGCATCACCACTCAGCACCACCACAGCACCACCACAGCACCACCACAGCATCACTCAGTGCCACCCCAGCACCACCACAGCATCACTCAGCGCCACCCCAGCATCACTCAGCGCCATCACATTATCACTCAGCACCACCACAGCACCACTCAGCACCACCACAGCACCACTCAGCACCACCACAGCATCACTCACGGCCTCCACAGCATCACTCACGGCCACCACAGCATCACTCAGGGGCACCACAACATCACTATGCGCTACCATAGCATCACTGAAAGCCACAGCATCACTCGTCGCCGCCACAGCATCACTCGTCGCCACCACATCACTCCGCGCCATCACAGCATCAATATGTGCAACCATTCAACAACAACTGGTTCAAATACATTCTCTCAATGTTTCAAGCTTTATTACAAATGTCACAAAACGATGTTAATATTTCACTTCTGTTCTTGGATTTTCTTCACAATAAAATACACTGAACATAATCTTCACAAAAGTTATTTACAAAAGTTTAAGCTGTTGCCATTATAAATTACAATCACTTTTATTTAAGTATTAATTAATTAAAAAATTAAAAGCCATTGTTATTTGTAATATCAATACATCTAAGTCACGTAAATACAAAACATGTTGCTTTACAAATGCTAAAGGTGTCACATTTGCGAAAGTTATAACTATTGGCATTGTAAATGACAAAGCTATTAATTTAGCTATTTTCAAAACCAAGACATAAATAATAAAATTGTCATTTACAAGACCAATAGCTCAAACTTTCCTAATGCGAGACCTATTGCATTGCAAATGCTTGTTTAAAAGGTCCACTATACTTAAACGGCAAGGTGCTGTTCTACTAGTAATTTATGAACGTGGTTTCCACTGCAACTGATTTTGCTTCACTTACTTTTTCACGTCTCTGCTTCCTGCCCAATAGCCACCGATGGCTACAATGCCCACATTACAAAGATGATAATTTTGTAGTCCAGGACAGGCTCATTGGAGGCATACATTGCCACCTTCACTAACTTGCCAAATGTATCACCAATATATAAATGAGTCCTGCTTAAAACCTACACTCTTTCTGCGCTTTCTGAAACAGACACCGAAGGCTACAAGGCCCAGGGAAGGGGGCCCCCACACCATGACCTTCCAGCTCGACACAGTGCTATGAGGCCCTGGGAGGGGGCCCCCCTCCCCTGGGCCTTCAAACCGTAACAAGGCACTTCCCAAGACACTGCAGAGAGCTCATCAGAGAGCAAAAAAAAAAAAAAAAAAAACGTCAGCTGAAGGGGTGTGCTTCAATTGTAGCTGTACCTAGCTTAGATGGCAACAGTAAATATATTTTCGATGTGTATGTAATATTGCCCCCCCTGTCAGATCAGTACAAGTCAAATATTGCTTATGCATACATTTTAAGATACAAGACACTGCCCTACCAAGATTCGAAGTATAACAAAAGCCAGTTGATCTGGCTGCTCCCTCCTCCCCTCACCCACCTTCTCTTACCTGTGTCCGGCTGGTGCTCGAAAGAAACAAAGGGGCCTCTGTTGCTTGGATACAAAATGCCCAAACAGAGCCGAGAATGGCCGGTACTTAACCAAGGCGCCCGAGGCGCTGCCGGGGGCCCTGAAGTGAGCTGTGAAAGTGTGACCTTTCACAGGGGCGCGAGGCCCCCTGTGTTTTGCTGAGCGCGAGGCCCTGGGCGGCTGCCCACACTGCCCATGCCTAGCGCCGGCCCTGGGTTTGGGACCATAGCGGACAAAAGGGACACAATGGCAACAAGAATGGAAGCAATTGCCCGCAAAATAGAAGGCCACGAGATGCGTATTAAAGAGGCGGAGCAGCGTATTTCTGACTTTTAAGACACCAAGGCCCAGGTTCACAAAGCTGCGGCGCAAATGGATAAGCTGCTTAAGATCATACCAGCGAAGAATGATGACAGAAGCGGGAAAGTCGCAGAAACAATATATGCGTTTTGGGGATACCGGAAAGTACAAACACGAGCAAGATGGAGGAGTACATTGAAAAGCTACTGATCGCAGTGGTAGGCATGGAACTGATTTCTCCCCATTTCATTGTCAAGAGAGCTCACCGATCCCAGGACCGCGACCGCCTCCTGGGAGAACTCCCAGCCATATAAATAGTCAGTCTCTTAAACTACAGAGAAAGAGATGTAGCCTTACGTGTGGCCAGGGATAAAAAACAATTGCATTATGATGGGATACCCTTCACCATATACCCTGACTTTACGATGCTTGTTCAGGAGGAAAGACGCAAATTCCTTACGGTCAAGCAGATACTGAGACAGGCACAGATAGACTACGCTTTGCTCTATCCTGCTCGGCTTCGCGTCACACCAGGGGACTCAAATGTTCTTTACAAAGCCTTAACAGGTGGAAGATTTTTTGAAGCAGCTAAAAAAACAGAGGAAAGCGGCAACCACACCGGAGGATTCGCCAAAGGTAGGAACACCAGAAGTCGAATGACAATTGCTATAGAGCCGTGCAGCGTGTCGGAACACCTTACTTCACATATAATCAGCATAGCCGAGACTGGAACACTTTGCATGAGCTTGGGATAGGACAATCTGCACACAGGCAAGATGGCTTCAGAGAAGATGCATGATTCGTAGTGGGGATTGAGACATTCTGCAGCCGGACACCCTCGATACCAGTTCAGGGACTAGGAACATGTCGCAGTACACCTGGACTGGAGAGGTATTCGTGGGCCACCCAACTGCATTACCCCAACTGGGAGTGCCCCACAATTTTCTTCCTATTGTTTGCAATTACCAACATTCTCCTCCCGGGTTTATGTTGCGAGAGAATGGACATACATGTCAGGTTGGACAACGGTATGGTTGATGGGGGAGGGAAGATAATAACTGGCATGATTGGGATGCTTCAGTGGGTGGGTAGGGAGGAGAGTTGGGGAGTTCAGAACCACAGTGGACAAGATATGGTGTACTTTTGGGAGACATGCTTATTGTTATGTGCACATGCTGAAGTACAATCTTTTACAATCCAGTAGTCGGAGAAAGATGGAATGGCATGGCGACACAGGGGGATAGAACCAGGCTTAACGTACTATCCTGGAATGTCAGGGGCCTTGGGACCTGAGGAAAAGGAGGCAAGCCTTGGCCTATTTAGATAGACAGCAGATACATGTGGCATTATTGCAAGAAACCCACCTGAACCCTAGGGCCCCAAACACATTTGCTAGCAAATGGGCGAGTTGCAGACTCTTCTCTTCCTATTACTCTTATTCATGAGGGACTGCCATACTCTTTAAAAACAGATTAGCTTCGAATTAGCAGGAACAATTTACAATCCACACGGCAGATATGTTATAGTGTGGGGACGGCTAGGCAGAGATTCTGTCACGGTTGCAAACTGTTACGGTCCCAACACAGATAGCCCTGAATTCTTTACTGATCTGTGGGGCAAAATCATATCAATAGGATCCACCCACATAATTTGGGGGGGGGGATTTCTATGTTGCCCTTCACCCGAATCTAGACGGGTCTAACACATCTGCACATTATAGCAATTCTCAGGAGGCAATGCAGGGTATAGTCTAGGAGGGTGGGCTAATTAATAGTTGGCGTTACACACACCCACAGGCTCAGGAGGGAGCGCATTTCACATCTCAGAGGGACGTGGGCACGTATCGAATACTGCCTCATCTCTAGGGGACGGCCATATGTAACATGATTCACTTGGCTAGAACTTTCTCAGATCACTTCCCAGTTAAATTATCGCTCACACCGCCAGGTTACGACAGACCCAGATCAAACTGGAGACTGCAACCCACAGCTTTGCTAGACTTAGTATTTCAAGCTGAACTAGGAAGAGGAAATCAAGGATTTCTTTAGCAGGAATAAAGGGTCAGTTGACAGTTGAGATAATATGGGAGGCATTTAAGGTAACAATAAGAGGTTTTTTGTATCTCTAAGAGCTTTGGAGTACTTAGAGAGATGAGTAGGACATTAAAACTACTGGAGCAGGAACTGCGGGGGATGGAGAGACAGATGGGTCAAGAAGAGACGGGGCAGGTGCAAAAAGAGTTTCGAGAGAAACTCACTGAGGAAAGTGCGACAAGAGGCGACATTTAAGGGAAGATACTTGGTGGCTTGCAAATATGGGAAAGGCGAAAGACCGGGCAAGGCACTGGCGGAGGTGACTAGACATCCAAGATTTGCTACCCAAGTGTTAGAGATACAGGGACCAGGGGCAACGATGTACCGAGACTCTCACCATATTAGACACGTTTATTGAACATTATAAAGCATTATATACGTCCCGAAGGCAAAACCCTATTGACCTTCACAGCTTTCTGGGTGAAGTAGAGCTCTGATGGCTCAGTGATGTACAGAGGGAATTCCTGAGCCTGTTCTTTGAGGTTGATGAAATTAGGGAAGCCATAATGCAGCTGAAGAATGGGAAAGCGCCGGGGTCCGATGGCCTACCGGCTGAATTTTATAAGAACCTCATTGATATCATGGCACCGGTTCTGAAGGAAGTTTATGAGGCATCTCTGGAGATGGGAATACTCCCATCCTCGATGCGAGAGGCAGTATTCGCATCCCTACTGAAACCCAGCTCCTGACTCCTATCGTCCATTATCACTAATAAACTGAGATACAAAAATCCTGGCTAAAGTCTTGGCCAATCGCCTTACTCTCTTAATGGACAAACGTATACTTCCAAATCAATCAGGATTTGTTCCAGGCAGGGCCACATCTCAATCTCCATACTCTATTCTCCCGTATCCAAAATGTGGAGCCAGACTTTCCACTCGCTGCGGTGTTCTTCGACCCCACCAAGGCGTTTGACTCTGTAGAGTGGGATTATTTATTTGGGGTGCTACAACGAATGGGTTTCCCCACCCCTCTTTATATCTTGGATTCAGCTACTATATTGCCAGCCCACAGCTAAAATTTTTATAAATGGTCATCTATCCCACCCGATAATAACGAGGGGGTACGCGGCAAGGGTGCTAGTTATCCCCACTGTTTGCCTTTACAATTTAGTCGTTGGCCTCTAGACTTCGGCAATATCATCAGGACAAGGCATTTCGCTGCTGTCTGCGTCAAATATTAATATCCATGTACGCAGATGATGTAACGTTATATATATTAGAGACCCTCAGCACAATATAAACCCTCTACTCTGGGAATTTATAGTGTTTGGTGGGTTATCTGGTGTTAACATTAACTGGGGAAAATAACACGTTTTACCTCTTACGGCAGCAGTGTCCCCATTTCCACTAGACTTCCCACTGGAATGGTGCGCCAGACCTCCGATATCTTGGTATAAAGATAACTAGAGATAGAGCAGATACTATCAGATTGAACTACGGCACGGCTATAACGCAGCTCAGTGCTAATATAACCCATTGGACTTCACTGCCTCCATCGCTGGCAGGACGGGCGTCCCTTATAAAAATGGTCATACTCCCGCAATTCGTGTATCTTTTTGTTGTGGGAGGGAATCAGGCAAGACTCAAATGGTCAAATTTAACGCGGCCGTATCAAGGAGGGTTCGATGTTCCAGATTTGGAAATATATTTTCTCAGTGCGCAGGCTCATTATGCCCATTATTAGATATATCCTCCCCGTTACATACCGCAAGTGACCACAGAGGACTGGCTTGCAGACCCGGTGCCGCTGAATGGCATGATACATGGCCCTACACGTACCCGTGCGACACCACCCACCACGGTCACGGGCACAGTCGATGCATGGAACCGTGTGGTCGCGCTGTTGGACTCGCCCTTCCTCTACTACCGTGGTCCTACCATCCTGGTCTTTCACTGCTACAGGAAAAGGGGTTTCAAGACCAATGTAAACGGGCTAATGTTGCTACATGGGGAGACCTTTTTCCATGCTGGATCATTTCGGTCAATAGACCACCTGCTTCAGGGTATAAAACGTACTCCCCTGGATGTGTTTTTATATGTGCGGTTGCGGCAAGGGATGCAAGCAATCGTCCCAGACTTTCCACAGGAACCACAAAACTTTGTCCCATTACACCAAATGCTGGGCTCCACAGAGGGCAAACATCTAGTGTCGGGTCTATACAGCTCTATACGCATGAACCGAGAGGAAATCATGAGCCGGCTCGAACACATTGGGGGAGGACTTGGGCAGGAAGTAACTGAGGACCAATGGCATTATTGCTGCCTCTAAACTGCACAGATCTCTTTGGGGAGAGGGGTTGGCCTAAAGGCTAAGGCGCTCGACCTCGGACCTGGGGATCTGGGTTCGAGTCTCGGTAACTACGCCAAAACCCCCCTGTGATTCTGGGCAAATCACTTAATCTCCCCGTGCCTAAAATTAATGCGTGTCCTCATGTAACGTAACTGGTGCTATGTAAAGCGCTCTGATAACTGATTCGGTTCGGTTCTAGTTCGCGCTATATAAAACTCTGCAAAAAAATAAATAAAATAATAAAATCTCAGCTAGCTGCAGGCTACGGGTGATAATTTACAGATACCTACAGCGCCTGTATTACACACCATTGAAGAAACATAGGTTTAATCTTACTTCTAATGATAGATGTGAACGATGCAGACAGCCGGGAGCTGGGTTCTTTCACTTAGCCTGGCAATGTCCGGTGGTACGAGTGTTCTGGGAATTGGTATTCACAGTGCCTGAAAAAACGACGGAAAGCACCCTAGAAAGGGACCCTCTAGTGGCATTATTGGGATACAGAGCACAAATACCCCCTACACATAGGAAGTTTCTTGCCCTATCGGTATTACTAGCTAAACGCAAAGTAGCTTGTAGATGGGGCAGAGGTCGAGCTCCGAAATTCAAGGGATGGCTAGCAGATCTGATGTATTGCCAGGACCAGACTAAACATACGTTGAGCTATTGCCTAGATCTTCCAAACCTAAAGACATATGGGGACCTCTTCAAGGATATTTGCTCTCACAAAACAGATGTGGCACCTACCACGTCATCCAGGGATACCAGTTTGTCGTAAGAAGCTGATTGGCTGTCATCCTAGATATGTTGCTGAGTATACAATACTTTCCTTTTCACAGAGATGCGCAAAGCCAAGGGGTCTAGATCTGAACGGGAGTGCTGGGTAAAATGTTAATGCCTATTTACAGATAGAAACCTCGGGTGTAGATTACTGACATTACTATGTTACTTGTGTCACTTGTTCTTAATCCGAACTTTATATCTGACTGTACTAGCACATCATTTATATTAAGAATACGACATATACTAAGAGAGACTGTCATTGCTATATGATACACTGTCTATTGGTCTGAGCTGTATTGTTTTGATATGACAAAACTTTAAATATAAGTTAAAAAAAAATAAAGTACCAGTGTGAGCGATCGAACGATTTGTGTCAGAAAAGCCAGGACTGGAGAGAGGGAGATGATTCCATAATACAATAGGTGAGGGTCTGGGGCACACAGGGTGATTCCTAGGTTTGAAGACAGGAAATGTGAGTACAGGGCTACGGTGTGGAGACAGCAGTACTTTGGGAACAGACTGGGGTGCCAAAAACAAATTAGAGGAGCGAGTACACATTGTTTGCAGCCAACTGCAAACAGAGTCCCACTCCCTCCTTGTTTGTGGTTCGGTGAAATTCCAATTCGATTCATGGTGTGCGAGTGGCCGAGAACTGACCAGGAAAACACCTCACCTGCCCTCCGTAGCGGCGTTGGACACCACCTTTGGTATCTAGTGCTTGACATTGGCCCTCTAGATCATGACTCTGCCAACCAGTGTCCGAGATTGTCCTCAAAAGTCAGCATGTGGCTCTGATACCAGAGCCAACTACTAACTCTGCTCATCGACATGAGCACCTGACAGTGCCAACCAGTGCCTTTAACTGTCCACCAGATAGAGTGGCTCATACTAACCTTAGAGCTAGCGCCCGATACTGCATGCCAGCGCCTGATTCCAAGCGCCCCATTGCCACACTTGAAATTTAATAGAGGCCGTGCACACCCACAATGAGTACAGTACAGGCAGAGGAAAGCTACACAGACCCGCACCCTCACTTTCCAGTTTTAGTAACTTATATCCTGTTCTGCTTGAACAGGATGAAAGCAAACTCCCCTCTTATGGCACGTTACTGATACTATTCATGCATCATTGGTGAGCACAGCATACACTTACAAGCACCGTTTCACTCAAAAATTCCCACCCTTTTCACCGTCTACTGCCGTGGCAGTACCAGTGCATACTTTCCTCACACGCTGCACAGATCGGAGCTGTGAAAGCGCCCCTGGCATGCGCCCTTCCAACAACTCACATGTGGTATGGGAAGAGACGGACGTGAAGGATGAAGGGAGTGGTAAACCCAAGCAGCAGCTGAGCTCACCCCTGAGCGCCGCCTCCACCAGCATGACAGCCTTTAAAGGGCCAGAGAGAACGAGGAGAGGTTGACGTTGCTCCACTCGGGATCGTGCTTGACGGCGGCCCGTGCCTGCCGTGCACAAGCAAGGTGAGCAGGAGCTAATGAAAAGGGCGGACACCAACAAAGCCGTGAATGCTTCATAAAAAGCCTGAGCAAGGCTTGCAAAATATGCAGTCAGGGTGGGCAGGGCCTAATGCCGACAAGGCGGACACCAACCCTGCTTCCAGAGAAGCCGGACAGAAAAGCAAAAATAAATCTCGCCAAGTCGAAGCAGCGCATGTGCTGCTTCGCAGGCGAGACCTAAAAATACCAGAGTTCAATAGCTATGCGTTATCTGCAAAAAAAAAAAAAAAATTACCAAAATCTGAAACGGACTACAAAGTAGTGGAAGTATTTCCAGCAGAAATGAAAGAGGGGGAACTTTGTACCGGATTGTTGGCACACACTTTGACCACGTGGGGAGAAGGTGCAGCACACATTCAAACTTCAGCTTTTCCATGCTGGA
The DNA here is from genome assembly GCF_964261635.1 of Lissotriton helveticus. Taxonomy (NCBI): domain Eukaryota; kingdom Metazoa; phylum Chordata; class Amphibia; order Caudata; family Salamandridae; genus Lissotriton; species Lissotriton helveticus. The sequence continues at coordinate 724,468,722 of NC_136065.1, forward strand.
CCTTGATTCTACGCCATTGTTGGGGGGTGAAATTTGCAATTTAAGGAGAGAGAAACACTTGATTATGCCAGGCAGGTACAGTAAAAAGCACAGAAACACCGAGCACGTTACATAAGTATTCAAATGACGAGATTTCATAAAAGGAGGAATACAAAACTGCACTCCTTTCATTCCTAAGAAAAGGTTCCCTGCCACTAAGTGAATGCAGCACCCAGAATATTTTAGATCAGAGAGGACTTTATGTGCTTCACAAATATAAACATATCTGCATCAGGTGAGCAGTGGCAGGAGGCAAAGGGGTCATTCTCTCTCTTCGAACTTTAAGCACCCGTAGAGGGAGCAACTGTATAGGTCATACAGACCATCCTGGAACCATTGACTAGCTCCGTAACAGGCAGCATAGTACTAAGCTGCAAATGGAATGATTAACGAGCACAAGAATGACACTCACATTCTTGAACACACATTTTCCACCCGGTCATCCAACTCGACCATAGATTATCTCCTGGTGTAGGAATGTATTAGAAACTGGATATCCCAGTTGGAGGCCAATTTTTATGCATTTAGCGATCATGCTGCAATTTCTTGACATCCCTTGGCACCTCGGTAACAATTCATGGGAATCAAATTCTAAAACCTAGTATTCCAAGAAAAAATAGTATAGTGCTGAAATGGGGTGAAAATTGATATGTGATCTTGTGAAAGATGGATAGGGCAGCTTATGTGAAATGACATTCTAAAAGAATGAAGAAAAGTTATACTGTACGGATTCTCAAAATGCAGCCTTCTGCAATACTTAACAGAAATCAAGCCTACCTCTTTAGGTCATCAAACACATCAGGCAACAGGAAATTTAGCAGTGACCACAGCTCTGCTAGATTGTTCTGTAGGGGAGTGCCAGTTAGCAGAAGTTTATTGTCCGAGCTTAACTGTTTCAACTCCCTGATCAGGCGGCAGTTCATATTTTTTATCCGGTGCCCTTCATCCAAAATCAGGTACTTGAAGTAGAAATTCTAAAGTAAAAAAAATTTAAAAAACTTAAATTACCACGCATGATCGGTTGAGAAAAAACAATTAGAAAGACTTCTACCAATATTTATTTGTTCCAATTTGGTTACATTCAGGAAGCTAGTATTAGTAGTCCTTAGCTCACCCTCCCCACCCCCTTCCGTGCTGTAGGCCTGTTGACAGGACCAGTACTGCACCTTTACAGAAAATGGAGGAAGCATGTATTACTGGTAGCCAAGCCTTGCATTTTACATACAACAGTATCCTCTTCCAGACTCTCAGAAGAAATGCACTCACTAGCGCACGTACATGTACGCCCACAGCTTTATTTAATATTATTATTTTTTTTTTAAACAGAACTTTTCCAAAGCACAAAGTGCCTTTGTAAGATCCAAAATCACCTGAAGGAGCTGCATACATCAATGTTATGCACAACCTTACCCTCAAAGGAAAATATATTCCTCTGGAAACCTGAAAGCAACTTGTGTGAAAAGTCATTTCTAATATACTTTGGAAAACTCCTGCGGGAACCACTTGTCAAGCAACTCCTTATCGGTATTAAAGGAGGGAAAGTGAGTGACTGGCTCACTGCAAGCTCAAACGTGTAAGGAAGAAATACGGAGACCCAGAAAAATGTTTGACAAGGTACACAATTTCGTAGGCACCTCAAAGCGACAATTACCCATAGCACTCTGCAAAGAAAGTAAATGGCCTCTAGAACAGTGGTTCCCAAACTTTAAAGCAACAACCCAGTTTTTAGAACGACAAACTTTCATGACCCATCTAGCTTTAATGGACATTAGGCAGAAGTTGTTTTAATGTAACTCAAGTATCATGTTGTAGCACACTCATTTAAAGACCACCTATTTTCCATTGAAATGGCGACAAAGTGTGCTGGCATACAGTTTTACTGACAACTATACTTCCCACAAAAGTATGGAAATATGGTTTCAGGGCATATTCCTTTTTTGTGCACCATCAAGTGTCTTGATTTGGTTTGATACTATTAAAATGTGTTTCATCACACTTCAGAATTAAAACAAAATGTGCTTCATTTTGGCTTTCTTAACTGCTAAATGTGACAGTTAATTTACAGTAATTTACATTTGACAAATTACATAATACAGCCTTTCCTTTGACACTAGCTGTACCCCAGCAAGGTCAAATAATTCACTTTCTTTTTTTCATCTGACTGTAAAGTGAGAGGAGTTTGTAGGGATTAAGTTACTTACCCTGCAAGTATCTGTTCTTGGCATGTACTGCTGTAGATTCACATGCTTTGCATAAGTCTGCCATCTAGTGTGGGGCTCGGATGATTACAAGATTTTGTTCCAAGAAGTTCTTTGAGTCACAAGGCTGTGAGACTCCTCTTCGGAATACTGCGCATGGTCATCAATGTTATCTTCAGATTTTTTTGCCATTGATAGGTGAGAATGTAAAGAATGCGGTGTATGCAAGACTTGAGATGGCCATGCGTTAGTATGAGAAAATATATCAACTGCAACCTACACAAGAATTTGTGGAAGAGGGATGGGGCATGTGAATCTACAGCAGTACATACCAAGAACAGATGCATACAGGAAAAAGTAACAGTATACGTAACAATCTGTTTGAGGCATGTGTGCTGTAGACACACATGCTTTACATAGACCGCAAAGCAGTCCCTCTCCCTAGGTAGTGGTTAACTTGTGGGCGTTGCGGTTGTCAGAAAAAGTTTTAAGTACCTCCTGACCAACATTGGCTTGTTGGCGTGCAAATACATCCGCACGTTTTATGAACGTGTGTGCAGTAGACCATGTTGCTGCTTTACAAATATAAGCAATAGGAATGTTTCCTAAAAAAGCCATAGAAACACCAACTTTCCTAGTGGAGAGTACTTTTGGTGTAACAGGTAAAAGTAGTTTAGCCTTTTCATAGCATGTCTATATGCATTTAACTATCCGTCTTGAAATGCCTGATTTCGAACTTGCTTTCCCTAAACGAGGAGGTCCAAAGCCAACAAAACATTTGTTTAGTTTTCCTAAATGATTTAGTCCTGTCTAAATAATACATAAAGGCCCTTTTTACATCTAAACTGTGTAATGCCCTTTCTGCATCTGTGTCAGGTTGTGGAATAAATATAGGTAAATCAATGGCTTAATATGAAAACTGGAAACTACTTTTGGTAGAAATTTAGGGTTAGTTCTAAGCACTACTCTAGTTGAAAGAAAGGCTCCAAGGTGTGTGCCTGCATTTCACCAACTCTTCCAAGAGAAGTAATAGCAATTAAAAAAGCAAGTTTCCATGAAAGATATATGTACTGACAAGAATGTAATGGTTCAGAATGAGGACCCATTAATCTTGTCAGGACAAGGTTTAAATTCCATGCTGGGGCAGGTGGAAGTCTAGGGTGAATTATTCTTTTAAGTCCCTCCATGAAAGCTTTTATAACAGGAATTTTAAACACTGATGTGTTGTCTATTCTGGAGATTTGCGGCAATAGCTGCAAGACATAATGGTATAGAATTATATGCTAACCCAGAAGTTTGAAAATGCAATCAGCAGAAAAAATGCATTTGTACCTTTGCTTGAAGAGGATTAGCGTTTTGTCTGAAAAAATAAAACAAATCCATTTTGCTGCATAATATTGCTGTGTAGTTGGTTTAAGAGCTTCTTAAAGAATATTCATACAGTCTTGTGGCAAATTTAAGTATCCAAACTATCAGACTTCAGGAGCCAAATGGCAAGACTCCTTTCTTTGAGATCGGGATGTCTTAATGTTCCATGCTTCTGCATGTGGAGGGCCGTGTTGAGGTGAAGCTTCTCGTATGAAATAGAGAATTCCATGAGTGTTGAAAACCACGGTTGTCAAGCTCATGTGGGAGCTATTAGTATCATGGTAGGCAATGTTTGCCCAAGTTTCCTGACCACTAATGGAAGTAGTGGGAGAGGTGGAAAAGCATACGCAAATATCCTGAACCAGTTCATTCATGGAGCATTGCTTTTGGACTGATGGTGGTGATCTCTGCTTGCTTAGTATGGGCATTCACTTTTTTTTGTTGCAAACCGGTCTACCTCTAGGAATCCCCATTAGCGCAAGTATGGTTGAAAAACATTGGGATGAATTTCCCAATTGTGGATTTCTTGTTGTGATATGCTCAGAAAGTCTGCAGTCTGATGGCTTGTAACGGGGACGTACTGCTGAAAGAGGAATGTTGGTGTATTGCTAACATTCATATTTTATGAGCAAAATGAGCTAGAGAGTGTGCCCCACCCTGTTTTTTGTAAAGAATACATTGTTCTATTGTCTGTTCAAATAAGGACAACTTTGTGTTGTAGGTGAATTAGGCAGGCATTGATAAATAGATGAACAGCTTGCAGCTCTAGGTGATTGATACCGGAGCTTCTTGAGTTTGAAATCTTATAGTCCCTGAATAGTAAGGTTGTGGAGATGGCCTCCCTATACCTTTAGAGATGCATCGGTTAGTTATTTGTGGAACTGGGTCTTGAAACAGCCGCCCTTTGGATAGATTTTGTGGATTCCACCATTGCAGAGAATGATACGAGAGACTGTTTCACAACACTAGATCGTGAAGTTGGTCCAGTGACTGAGTCCATTGATGGGAGAGACATTGTTGTAGAGATCTCATGTGGAGTCTGGCATGTGGGACTATGTAAATACATGATGCCATCATACCCAAAAGTCGAGAAATATTTTGGCGGAATGAGAGTTCCTGTTTGAAACTGTTGAACTAATGTTGGTACATTGTGCATTCGGTCTGTGTTTGAAGATGCGAACGCTAGATTTGTGTTTAGCGTGGCCCCTTCAAGCCCATGAATAATAGCTGGCTGTAGACAAGATTTTTTCAGGTTGATATTGAACCCTAGTTCGTGTAGTTAATTTAGGGTCTCAAGTGTTTGGTTTGCAAAGTATGAAAGTATTTGCTTTGATTAGAAAACTGCCTAGTTAAGGGAAGACATGAATGTTTTCCCTGCGCAGATGTGCTGCCAAAACTGCTAAGCACTGCTAATACTCTTTGTGCTGTAGTGATTCCAAAGAGAAGAACTTTGAACTAATAATGTTTCCCTGCCATAGAATTCTAAGATATTTTCTGTGTGCAGGATGAAATGGTATATGAAAATAGGCGTCCTTTAGATCGAAGGTTTCCATGAAGTCTTTCTGTAATAAAGAGATGATCTCTTGGAGAGTGACTATATGGAAATATTGTGATTATGTAATGAGTAAGTGGTCTGAGAACTAGAATGGGCCTGAGAGATCCATCCTTTTGGGGAATAAGGAACTATAGTGAATACACTCCTGTCCCCTGAAATTGTGGTGAAACTGGTTCTATTGCTCTTATTTCTTGTTGCAGAAGGACGTGGTGTTGCATGGATAGTTTGTGTTTGCGAGGTGGAATATTTGGAGGATTTAAGAGTTCGACAATACCCATGTTGGATAATGTCGAAGACCCATTGGTCTGTTGTAACAGTCTTCCAGTTTTGGAGAAACTGTTGAAGATTATCCCAGTTTGGTGTTGTGGGGGGAAAGGTAAAGGAGTCATCGTTGGTATTTGAGGAACGTGCATTGTTCCCTCTGCTTCTTCCTTTACAATTGTTAACTCTAAGAATCTATGTAGAAGGTTTGAGTTTAGGTTTGTCCTTGAGTTTGATATTGTGAACCAGAGGCATATGTGGAAGCTGTCGTTGCCCCCGGTTTAAAATTGGGCCTACTTAAGGAACCTCTATAGGTGTTAGCTTGTAGAGCTCCCATTAATTTTGGTACCTGTCTTTTTTCAAGGTCTGTGTCCTCCTGGGGACCAAAGAGATGTTCCTTGTCAAATGAGAGGTTCAATATGGGCTTTCGTACCACAGGTTTGAAACCGGACACCCTTAACCATGCATGTCTTATTAGGGCACTAGTATTTATACTCCTAGCAGCAGTGTCTGCTGCATCTAATGAACAATTAATATTACCTTCATTAACAATGTATTGACCTCTTTTTCTGTACTCCCCTGGGAGATGTTGGAGAAGGTTCTAGTAATAGTAAGAAGGTAGCAATGCTTGGCGAATTATCTATACACCAATTATTAGCAGTGTGTGCCGCAACTCTTACCAGAGGCATCCATAAATTTAGATTCCCCTTGGTGGTGGTGGTGCATATCCAGTTGTTTGGAAGTTATCCCTTTTCCTTGTATTGGATACTACTAAAGAGTCAGGAGTTAATTGACCTCTAATAAAAATGGGGACTGATTGTAGAGGTTTGTATCAATGCGAGGAGTAATTATTCTTGCTTTAATTGGTTGTTTGAAAATGTTATCTGCATGAAGTGTCATACCTTTTAAAAGTGGTAAGTATTGTGCTACTGTGTATTAGATAAAGTTTCAAAGAAGAAATCCTCCTCTATTAAATCCTTATATAAAAGGTACCTGATGAAATGCCTGCTCTGGCTAAGAGGTCCTAATAAGCAGATGCATCATCAGATGGGGATGGACTGCTAGGGTATACGTAGGGATCAGTGTCAACATGAAGATAAATATTATAATCCTCCCAAGGATACCCTGGTTGTGTCATCTGGGATGTCTTGATCCTCATTTATTGAGGACTGAAGATATTACCAGCTTCAGACAATTGTGGAGAGTGAGGTGGTGGAGTGGGTGGTGGAGGTGTTGATTGTGTTACAGGAGAAGGAATGGGAATGTGCAATGGCCTAGTTGCAGCACCTTTTTTCTCTTCTTTAGGGGTTGAACAGGAATGTTCAGAGCCTCCTCAAAACTCAACTGCTTCTTAGGAGTTTGTTTTGGTGACTATCATAATTTTATTTGTTCTAAGCTGAATTTCAAGTGTTTTTTTGTTTTGGATCGAGCTTTTGGAAAAATTGCTTGAGTATTAGTTCCAGGGAGATTTAGTACAGAAAAAGCATTTCAGTGGAGGAAGCTTTGCCTTTGATGGAGGAAGGTTCAATTCTGAAAGAAAAGTCTTTTTTTGCAGTGCAGAGACCACAGTGTGAGATATTTTGGTCTTGGATTGAAACCCCTGCTGTAGGTCGAACTTTCAGGAGTTGAGCCAGAGGGAGAGGGTTCCAAGTCATGCTTTCGGAGCACGCCATGGCTGGAGTGCAGTGGCCGCCTGTGAGAAGTTCAGTGGAGTTGGAGGATTTGGATTTCAGGGCAGGTGCAGAAGTACTCACAGTACGTTGTTTTTGTGCTGGCTGAAGACTGAATCCTATTAAGACTGAGACTCTGAATCGGAGTCATGAATGGAAAGGGATTTTTTTTCTGTGCCACTGAAGCCTCTTCCTCCTACTCTTGTCAACAGAAGAGGTCAGGGACATAGTCCATTCGCTTGCGCTCCATCCCTTGTCTAGCCCTTCAATCTTATAGTTTTTAGACTGAAAGGACTTACAGGTCCCACTGGTGTCCTGTCAATGTTTAGGTGAGAGACTTAAGTTGCAAACGGGATGTTGGTCGGTGTGAGGGTATTTGGAGTGGCACTTCGGACAGAAACGGAATGGAGTGTGTTCCATCAGCAGGTCATTCTCAATCTCGTTTGAAATGGAGAAGTGTTGCCCGACCGGGCATAACTCAGACCAAAAAGACAAGTCGAAATCCCGCTACAAAATCTAATATGAGATTTATACTATGCTGATAGAAACAATACTGTCTAGATATATATATCACGGACTGAGGAGACTCAAACCAGAGTGCAAGATACTACCTCTGAACCGGTTGGCGGGAAAAAAAAACATCTGAAGATGGTGTCTAAGAACATACACAGTATTCCCAGGAGGAGGAGTCACAACCTTGTGAACCAAAGAAAACTTCTTGGAACAAAAACAACTTATAATCATCCTAGCCCAACAATAGATGGTAGACCTATGCAAAGCATGTGTATCTACATCACACATGCCTCAAACACACCAGTTACCATGATAAACATAAGCAGCAATTGTTATAAGACGTTACGAGACAGACAACTGTCTACAGTGCAGCACATGTGACAAGATAAATGCAGAATTTGACTGCACCTTTATTAATTGCTTTAGCTTTCACAACCCAACAAAATTGGCTCACATCCCAGAGTTTGGGAAACACTGCTGTAGAATTACCACAGCAAAACTAAGCCTGTGCTGCTTGGATCAACTAATCATATTCATTGGACCAACCTAAGGCCTGTCTGAATGTTAAAGTATGGAAAACAGAGCTGAATGAAGATGTGATAATTTTTACATAGGAGTAGACCACTATATGTATGCACTTCATGCATTCACTACCACCGAAAGGGAGCCTCAATGAAGCCATAAGCTCAACTGCTAGAACCACAAGGCTAGGGTATGAATGCAAAGTCAAAAAGGTTGGCTAGCCTACAGGTAAAGCTCAAATCTTTTGGAAAATGAAACCCCAACCCAAATTCCAAAATCAGAAAGTGAAAGAAATTGGAGCGGTCTTACTATGTAGTTTCAACTAGCAACACCTCTGAAACACTAACAGTTAAAAAGATGGCCTCAATAGTTTCACCCCCCCCAACAAAAAAAAAAACAGAATAACCTTAACTCCAGTCAGAAGTGTGAGGGTCTTGAAGACAAACTGTTAAAACGGTCCCTGTCAGGATTAAAAAAAAAAAAGGGTCTCCCTGTCAATCAGGTCCCACATTCTAGTAGGAGTAGTCCGGTTATACAACAGGCAGAGAAATGATCTGTCCGTTCATGGGTGACAGAAGCAATGATCCTGAATACTGCAATATACTTGGGGCACTGACTGAAGGAACAGAGGGAACAAAATCTGGCCCCACTTCTTATTTGATGCCCTCTGTTACTGCAGTGGACCACTTATCTTCTTGATAACCAGACGACAAACAAAGCACCAAACGACAAACAAAGCAAGAACAAGCAGAGGAGGGACAGCAGGTTTACTCCAAAGCGGAGATGACAAGTGAGCCAACTAGAGGGTCTACTATTTTTAAAGTGTGGAAGCTCCTACCTGTTGGGAATTCAGTCATGCTGGATGGATGGATGTTGTAGGCTTCAGAGTGCATTTAGACGCGTGATGTGTGTTTGTCTAACTTTGAGGCCCACGTCTGGCCCAGTTGCCTAGCACGACTGCCTCCAGTCAAGAGGTGAGGAGTTCCTTCTAGGCTGGAGAATCCTACCCAGGCACATTCCCACACAGGTATATAAATTTAAGCAGGCTTTACATGCAGGTTGTGATGTCCATGCTGGACATCTCAGCTTCACACAGAAGAAACCATTTTTTTCAAACATGTGCAAAGACTCGTAGGGGGAAGAAGCCAGGAGAATGCTTTTTTTACTTTTGAAGCTCTAAATCAGGCACCACTCATTTTTAAAAAGGGCCACCCCCTAAAGTCATACATCACACTATGCCCTTCTGCAGGATTTCACTGAAAACATTTCTTGTATGCCTTAGGCAATATGGATCATCACTACAAGGCTAAGTGTTGCCAGTCGCCGAAGTGGAGACTTGGGGTTATAGCCACAGCTTCATCACTTGACTACAGAACATGTGCAGCACTGTGGAATGCAGGGACACAACCAACACTTCACATTTCACCATTGAAGGCAGCTGGCTCTGTATATACTATACCAAAGTGAGGTATAGATTGCACAGAGTCCAGTTGAACCCAAAAGGCAGGCAGAGGTAAAGTAGATAGCACCTCACTCTATTTGTGGTAGAGCAGTACGGCTTTATCAGAGGACAGTGTTAAGCATTTGTTGTACACAGTCAGCATATGAATTCACACACTCAAAGACTGAACTTCCGACCAATTGTTTATGTATAAAAATATTTAAGTTTATATTTTCTAGAACCAAGCAAGCCTGGCACAAGTAAGCAATAAATAATTAGTAATGCAGTTGTAACAGTTTGGATTCCAACTGTAAATGTACTTTGATTTGATTACAGTAGTGAAACTGATAATGCAATGCTTTTCAGACTACAGTACATATACTTTTACTTGATATTTGACTAAAAATACTATACAGTTACTTTTCAGATTATTTTTCTCACAGTTTAGTATACCTGGATACTACACTGGGACATTTCCTGTAAAACAGAAAAGTAAAAGCGCTTGTTAGTACAATTTTAAAAGATTTCTTTAGGATTTCAAACTCCATACTTCGTAATTTTTCTAGAAAAACAGTCAATGTTATCATATGGTGGAAAGGAATATGCTACTTACCAGTATGCATCTGTTCTTGGCATGTAGGGCTGCTGACATTCATCTGTGCATAGATCGCCGCCTAGTGTTGGGTCCGGATGATTGCACATTGTTGTCCTGGAAGAGTCTTCGAAGTATCACGAGATAGGTGGCTCCTCCCTCGGACTACAGTGTGCATGGGCATACTTCTCCATCCTCAGATTGTTTTTCGCCATTGTGGCAGAGATGGAGTATAGTACAGTAAGATGTCCATGCAAAGAGTGAATGCTACAGCTGCGACAGGCACCGGGGAGGCGGGTGGGCGATATGAATGTCAGCAGCCCTACATGCCAAGAACAGATGCATACTGGTAAGTAGCATATTCAGTTCGAGGCATGTGGGCTGCTGAATTCCTATCTGTGCATAGAATGTATAGCAGTATCTTCCCTAGCGGTGGCTACCTGGGTCAGCTGCAGCAGTCTGGAAAAAGAGTTTGAGAACAGCCTGTCCTACAGCAGCTTGCTGTTTGGAATGTACATCTACACAATAGTGTTTGGTGAATGTGTGTGCGGTTGACCATGTGGCTGCTCTACAAATTTCGTGTAAAGGAATATTTCCCAGGAAAGCCATGGATGCCCCTAGTTTGCGTGTGGAATGCGCCCTAGGTGGAACTGTTAAGGTGCGTTTTGCCTTTAAATAACATATCTGGATGCACTTAACGATCCATCTGGCTATACCCGATTTTGAAATAGGGTTGCCTTTGTGTTGTGGTTAGAAACAACTTTTGTCTTTCGAAATGCCTTAGTTCTATCTATATAGTATAGCAGAGCTCTCTTGACATCTAGAGTATGCAAGGCCCTTTCAGCTACTGTCTGTGGGTTTTGAAAGAACACTGGCAGTTCTATGGTTTGATTGATATGAAAATGTGATACCACCTTTGGCATGAATTTAGGATTTGTTCTGAGAACTACTCTATTTGTATGTACTTGAATGAATGGCTCTTGAATAGTTAGGGCTTGCAGCTCGCTAGCTCTACGAAGTGAAGTAATGGCAATAAGGAAAGCCACCTTCCAAGTAAGAAATTGTAGTTCGCATGAGTGTAGTGGTTCAAAAGGTGGTCCCATAAGTCTGGTTAAAACAATGTTTAGATTCCAGACTGGTGAAAGTGGGTGTCATGGTGGAATTACGCGTTTAAGTCCTTCCATAAACGCTTTAATTGCTGGTACCCTAAATAGTGAAAGGTGTTGCCTGATTTGAAGATCTGCTGCTAACGCAGCTAAATGTATCCTGATGGATGAGTAGGCTAAATTGCAACGTTGTAGGTGCAAGAGATAGCAAATTATGTTTTGAGTAGAAGCATCAAGTGTGTTTATATCGTTGTTACTACAGTAAATGACAAAACGTTTCCACTTAGCTGCATAACATGCCCTGGTAGTGGGTTTTCTTGCCTCTTTGATAATATTCATGCAGTCTGGGGGCAAGTGTAGGTATCCAAACTCTAGGATTTCAGGAGCCAGACCGCCAGGTTCAGCTGTTGTGGGTCTGGGTGTTGGATTTCTCCATGGCTCCGAGTTAGAAGACTGGGTGTGAGTCGCAGTCTTTGATGAGGCACCACTGAAAGTTCTAGGAACGTTGTGTACCATGGTTGCCTCGCCCATGTGGGAGCAACTAGGATCAGCATCAGCGAATGTTGGCGCATTTTGCGTGCCACTAGCGGTATTAATGGAGCTGGGGGAAAAGCGTACACAAATTTGCCTGACCAGTTCATCCATATCGCATTGCCCTGCGACTGCGGATGTGGGAACTTGGCGACAAAGTACTGGCATTTAGCGTTTTCGCTTGTGGCAAACAGATCTATCTCCGGGTGTCCCCACTTCCGGAAGAATGGTTGGAGCACCTTGGGGTGAATTTCCCATTCGTGCATCTGTTGGCTGTGCCTGCTGAGCAGGTCGGCTACTTGATTGTCCTTGCCGGGGAGGTGCTATGCCATGAGAAACATGTTCCTCTGAATGGCCCATTTCCACACTGTTTGAGCTAGGTGCGACAGCTGTGGGGAGTGTGTTCCTCCCTGTTTTTGAATGTAATACATGGATGTCATGTTGTCCGTCCGGATCAACACAGCTTTGTTGCATAAGTGTGTCTTGAACGCTTTCAGGGCTAGAAAGATCGCCATCAACTCCAGAAGGTTGATGTGCATCCTCTTTTGTTGTACAGTCCAGAGTCCCTGTACTGTGTAATTTAGGACATGGGCTCCCCATCCTAGCAGGGATGCGTCCGCGGTTAACACTATTTGTGGGACAGGCTCTTGGAACAGTCGTCCTTTGCAAAGGTTTTGTGGATTCCACCAATGCAGAGAGTTGTATGCCCGACTGGTCACCAACACTAGGTCCTGTAATCGCCCCTGAGCCTGGTTCCACTGCCTTGCTAGGCACTCTTGGAGCAGACGCATGTGTAGCCTGGCATGAGGGACTATGAATATGCACGAGGCCATCATGCCTATTAATTGCATAAACACTCGAGCTGGTAACGAGTGTTAAGGTCGGAACCTTTGGATTAACGTTTGCATTCAGTTGATCCGTGCTGCGTTGAGATATGCTTTTGCTGCTAGTGTATCTATTGTTGCTCCCAGGTACTGTTGGACATGGGAGGGTTGCAGGTGCGACTTTGGATAGTTTAGTGAGAAGCCTAAACTGTGCAGGAGATGAATGGTCTTTGACATGTGGCTGGCACATTGGCTAATACACGCGCCATCAGCCCAGCAATCGTCCAGATATGGGTACACATGGATGTGTTGTCTCCGAAGATGTGCCGCCACTGTAGCTAGGCATTTGGTGAACACTCATGGAGCTGTTGTGACACCAAATGGTAGGACTTTGAACTGGTAGTGTTGTCCTTGAATAGTAAACCTTAGATACTTTCTGTGAGCAGGGTGTATTGGTATATGAAAGTATGCGTCTTTGAGGTCTAGAGTTGCTAGGAAGTCTCCCTGGCGAAGCAATGGTAAGACTTGGAGAGTGAGCATATGAAAATGCTCTGATACAATGTACAGGTTGAGGTGCCTGAGGTCCAATATTGGTCAGAGAGAACCCTCCTTTGGAATAAGGAAGTATAGGGAGTATACTCCTGTTCCTTGATGTTGGAGTGGGACTGGTTCTATGGCCCCCTTTTGCAGCATACTGATGACCTCTTGCTGCAGTAATGTTATATGTTCCTGCGACATTGGACGGTGCACGGGTGGTATGTTGGGTGGTGTTGAGGTGAGTTCGAGGCAATAGCCATGTTGGATAATTTGCCTGACCCACTTGTCTGTAGTGATATTTAACCAGACTGGCAGAAATTGTTGTAGTCTTCCCCCGACCGGTGTTATATGGTCTGGGGGTAGTGCCAAGAAGTCACTGTTTGGTGTTCGTGGAGGATCTATTTGCATTGCCTCCACGACTTCTTCCCTTGTATTATTTCCTTTGTATCCACCCCTGTTTGAGTTCTTGTTGTATGTGGAGTGCGTGTTAGTTTTGTAGGTGGAGGATTGCTGCTATGTATTACCTCGTGCTCCTCCTCTATAATTGGAGCGACGAAAGGAGCCTCTGTGTTGTTGGGACTGAAGAGCTCCCATGCACTTCGCCGTTTCAGCGTCCTTTCATTTTGTCTAGAATTGAGTCAACTGCTGGACCGAACAAAAAATCTGGGTTTATGGGCGGATTAAGAATAGTGGCTTGGACTTCATTCTTAAAGCCTGATATGCGAAGCCATGCGTGCCGCCTAAGCAGTACGCTTGTGTTAATAGATCTGGCAGCTGTATCTGCCGCATCTAGAGCACACTTAATTGAGGCATTAGTGATGAGCTTTCCCTCCTGTATAAGTTAATCTGCCTGATTCTTGTAAGGCTCAGGTAAGTGTTGGAGAAGTTCCTCTAAACTATCATAGTGGGCCCTGTCATATCTGGCCAGCAAGGCCTGTGTATTGGCCATTCTCCATGAGTTTGCTGCTTGAGCTGCTACTCTCTTGCCTGATGCCTCTAAAATCTTTGACTCCTTGTCAGGAGGAGAAGCCTCTCCAGTAGTCTGTGAATTAGCACGCTTTCATGCGTTGGATACCACTAAGGAGTCTAGAGGTAGTTGTCCCTCGATGTATGTAGGGTCTATTGGTGCAGCCCTATACTTCTTTTCTATTCTAGGGTTGATGACACGTGCCTAGCAGTGTCTTTAAAAATGTCATTTGCGTGCTTTAAGACGCCCTTTAACATAGGGAGTGTTTTCACGTTTCTTTCCGATGTTGTTAGTGTATCAAATAGAAAGTCTTCTTCTATAGCATCAGAATGAATCTCTACATTATGGTAGCTTGCTGCTCTATCTATTAGAGAGTTAAAAGCCACTGTATCTTCTGTGGGTGATGGCTTAGTTGGGTATACTGTAGGGTCTGTAATGGGCAGAGTCCCCTCAGTGTCTGATTCACCTCCCCCACCCCATGCCTGTGAGTTGGTCTCCATATGGGTTTTGTGGATATCCAAACCCCACATCTGCATCCTGATCTTCATCTGGGTTGTAGTCAGAGCGTGCAGGTGAGTCTGGGGCGGATGTATGACGTTACAACGCATACTTTTACCACGCCTACCATTACCACGCAATTTTTACAACGCAGGATCCATTACAACGAAGTACCATTACCACGCATGTATTTACAACGCATATACTTTTACAACGCATACAATTACAACGTAAGTATTGGTAAGTATATAATATTTTTTTAATTTAATTAAAATTAATATAATGTAATTTAATTAATTTAATTTAATTTAATTTAATTTAATGTAATTTAAATTTAATTATATTAATTTTTACCCTGTACCCTTTTACCCAAAAACCCAAAACTGACCCTGAACCCTAAAAATACCCCTTTACCCAAAAACCCAAAACTGACCCTGAACCCTAAAAATACCCCTTTACCCAAAAACCCAAAACTGACCCTGAACCCTAAAAATACCCCTTTACCCAAAAACTGAAAACTGACCCTGAACCCTAAAAATACCCCTTTACCCTAAAACTGAAAACTGACCCTGAACCCTAAAAATACCCCTTTACCCAAAAACTGAAAACTGACCCTGAACCCCAAAAATACCCCTTTACCCAAAAACTGAAAACTGACCCTAAACCCTAAAAATACCCCTTTACCCAAAAACCGAAAACTGACCCTAAACCCTAAAAATACCCCTTTACCCAAAAACCGAAAACTGACCCTGAACCCTAAAAATACCTTTACCCAAAAACCCAAAACTGACCCTGAACCCTAAAAATACCCCTTTATCCAAAAACCCAAAACTGACCCTGATCCCTAAAAATACCCCTTTACCCAAAAACCCAAAACTGACCCTGAACCCTAAAAATACCCCTTTATCCAAAAACCCAAAACTGACCCTGAACCCTAAAAATACCCCTTTACCCAAAAACGTAAACTTATAATATTTTTAATAAAATGATATACTTACCAATACTTACGTTGTAATGGTATGCGTTGTAAAGGTACCTGCGTTGTAAATACATGCGTGGTAATGGTATGCTTTGTAATGGATCCTGCGTTGTAAAAAATGCGTGGTAATGGTAGGTCGTTGTAAAAGTTGCGTGGTAAAGGTTGTATACCGTCTGGGGCATATGGAGTAGTAGGCATAGCTGGAGAGATAGGTTCAAAAAGAATAGGAGAAGTAGCACAGTCTTTCTTGAGTGGAATTCTAGAAAAGTCTTCAGTAGGCAGAGGTCTTTTCTTTTTTGTGTAAACAGTCACTTTCCCAGTTTTTGGGTCAATATATAGTTTTGACTGGTCTGGATGATAATCTCTTCTGTGGGTGATGGCTTAGTTGGGTATACTGTAGGGTCTGTAATGGGCAGAGTCCCCTCAGTGCCTGATTCACCTCCCCCACCCCATGCCTGTGAGTTGGGGTCTCCATATGGGTTTTGTGGATATCCAAACCCATCTGCATCCTGATCTTCATCTGGGTTGTAGTCAGAGCGTGCAGGTGAGTCTGGGGCATATGGAGTAGTAGGCATAGCTGGAGAGATAGGTTCAAAAAGAATAGGAGAGGTAGCACAGTCTTTTTCTTGAGAGGAATTCTAGAAAAGTCTTCAGTAGGCAGAGGTCTTTTCTTTTTTGTGTAAACAGTCACTTTCCCAGTTTTTGGGTCAATATATAGTTTTGACTGGTCTGGATGATAAATCTCTTCTTCCACAGTCTTTGGCCTTGGTGCCGTAGGCTTTGGTTTGACCTTTTTCGGTTCAATGCCTTTAATGGGTTCGACCGCTTTTGGTGGTTGGATCGGTTTTAGAAGTTGACAGGTTTTGTCGGTTGGACGTCTGACAGGCTTCACCACCTTCTTCGGACCGAGCGGTTTTGTCTGTTCGGCAGCGTCTTTAGGTGGTAGAGGTGTCTTCAGAGCCTGCGGCTTTGGCTCGATGCCCCTCTTCGGATCGATGGGCTTCGGCTCGACCGATTTGCTTTGGTCAACCTTAGGTTTCACTTTCGGTTCGACTTGGGCGTAGGCCTTTTGCTGTCGTCGACCGTTTTTTCCCTTTGTCGATAGTTGAGCCTGATTTGCTCAAGTCGACTCGACAGCTTTGGGCTTCGAGGTCGACTCGACAGCTTTGGGCTTTCGAGGTCGACTCGACAGCTTTGGGCTTTCGAGGTCGACTCGACAGCTTTGGGCTTTCGAGGTCGACTCGACAGCTTTGGGCTTTCGAGGTCGACTCGACAGCTTTGGGCTTTCGAGGTCGACTCGACAGCTTTGGGCTTTCGAGGTCGACTCGACAGCTTTGGGCTTTCGAGGTCGACTCGACAGCTTTGGGCTTTCGAGGTCGACTCGACAGCTTTGGGCTTTCGAGGTCGACTCGACAGCTTTGGGCTTTCGAGGTCGACTCGACAGCTTTGGGCTTTCGAGGTCGACTCGACAGCTTTGGGCTTTCGAGGTCGACTCGACAGCTTTGGGCTTTCGAGGTCGACTCGACAGCTTTGGGCTTTCGAGGTCGACTCGACGGCTTTGGGCTTCGAGGTCGACTCGACGGCTTTGGGCTTCGAGGTCGACTCGACGGCTTTGGGCTTCGAGGTCGACTCGACGGCTTTGGGCTTCGAAGGTTTGATTGGAACTGTGGCCTTCGGGTCGGCGCCCTTCGGCTTAATCACCTTCGGTTCGACAACGTTCGGTCCGAAGACTGTATTGTCGATGAGTTTCAGTTTCGATGGAACCGGTGTTGTATGTCGTGTCTCAGAAGGCTCTTTTTGTATGTTCTTAGCCAGGCAGTATGGCGGGGCTATAGAAGCAGTATGTTGATCTTGGCTAAGGCCTGCTGGCGATGCCTCGACCCGAGTCTGATATCGGTGTAGTGTCTATATGGGGCGGTGTACTCATGGTTCGCCCCTCGTCGTCATCGGAATAGTCTGACAGCTACGATGTCTTGATCATATTCCTCGAGATCGACGATTCGTTCTTCTCCGTCAAGGTAATATTCGGAGTCGTGGTCCGAGTATTGATCTTAGTCTTGATCCGAGTCTTTGGCGTTAACTAGGTCTTCCTCATCGCCGAAGATATTTTCGGGGTCTGTTGCCGATCTCTGCATTTCTTGCCTCGCCGCCCGTCGATTCCGGATTGTCTTTTTGGACCGGAACTGGGCACAGGCTAGGCAACTATCTTCATTGTGATCTGGAGATAGACATTTGTTGCACACTGGATGCTTATCTGTGTGCGAGAACTTTGAGTTGCACTGCGGGCAGTACTTGAATGGACTTCGTTCCATCGACGGCCGGTCCACGTGGCGTCGAGAAGGCCTAACGGCCCGATTCGACGACCGGAGTGCAACAAATGTTGAAGTGTATCGGTACCAAGCGCTAACAATACCGACGGATCTGAAGGTCTTTTGGCCTTTAGAAAAGTTTTTGTTGATTCCGAACGAAGTGCTGGAAAGTACATCCGAACCCAATGGCAGAAAAAAACAATCTGAGGATGGAGAGGATGCCCATGCGCACTGTAGTCCGAGGGAGGAGCCACCTATCTCGTGATACTTCGAAGACTCTTCCAGGACAACAATGTGCAATCATCCGGACCCAACACTAGGCGGCGATCTATGCAGATATGAATTCAGCAGCCCACATGCCTCGAACATAGTGTTATCGGTTTAACCGTAAGTACTTTGTTGTGGTAGTTTGTGTTCTGGGGTTAGACTCTGGGATCTCCCAGAGTTAAGGATGCACTCGTTACACCCTCAGTGGCACTAAGGCGGCCGGGTGCAGAGTGCTGAGGCCCAATGTTATCCAATGGGGGATAGGGGGTCTCTGGTTGGTGCCTGCCGACAAGCAGGCCACTGGGTTGTAGAAGCAAAGCTACTGGACTTCAGGTCAGGGCACATGGGCGTTTAGGCCAGCACAAAAGATGCACCCTCAGAGGCACTGGGGCTGACGGGTGCAGTGCTATTTTGGGGTCAGAAGTCTGGTAGCTTTCAATGGGGAGTCTCAAGTTTGCAAAGCACCGCAGGGTCGGGGACGAAGGTATTCAGGGTGTGACAACCGCCATGGCAATGGGTTGTTGGCATGGCACACAGATGTGGGCCATGTTGACTCTAAACTTTGTTCTGCACCAAAACGTGCAGCATGCAAAGGCAGTGTTTGAGTGTAATGGTACAGGGCCTCTAAGGGTGGCGCAATAAGTGCTACAGCCCTTAGAGTTCTTCCCTGGTCACAGTGCCCTGGGTACCTGTGGAACCATTTACCAGGGGCTGACCTGTGGCCAGATATGCCAATTGGGTTAGTTTTGGTGAAAGAGGGGGGTTACAGCAACAGAACCCCACTTTTACACTAGGCACCTGATCGTCAAGAGCCCAGGGCACACTCCAAGCACCTCAGCAAATCAGCATAAGGTGGGGCAACCATGCAGAAAGAGGGCACTTTCTCACAAACATGTGTAAAATATGGAATGTAAATATATGTGAAATTCTAAAGTGATGGTTAAAATTTTCAATTATCTTTCCACAATTTGTAAAGGACTCTTGTAACTGCTCAGCAGTATGTGAAATCCTTAAAGAAGAAATTGCTTCACTTCAATAATTAAGTTTTTGGTGGATACTCTACAGGCAAATCGCACAGCTCTGGCTTTTTCCAGTGCCTCCTTGGAAGGGACATCCCAGAGGCATTCATAGACCCACACTGGCAAATCAGTTGCACAAACCAATAGCCAAAAAAAACCAAAGTCCTTTAGTCATGCATTTGAGTTAGATTCTTCTCCTTTAAGCAAAAGCTAGAGTAGTAAAAGACATGAAGGTGTCCACAGTTGTCAACTAACGTGTAATATTGTATTTAAAGAATAGGCAGCACCAATTTACAGGCTAGTTTGACAAGGTGGTCTCTCAAAAGAGTATATCAGACTCCTTTCTCTGAAGATCGCCATATGTGACTTAGGTTCAACTACGAAACACTAATCAGCTCGTAGCAGTGGTTAAAAACAAAAGCAACACTTTGTGGAGCAGGGTCATTTTGTGAAAAGACATCCTGAACCACTTAAGGCACAATTGAGAAGTAGAGTTGCTGGTCAAATCTGAAGTCCATCAGACACTACAACACTAATAACCAATGGAATCATGCTAAAAACATCCTAGGCAGTTGCTTAATAATCTCTCCCTCTAGCAGATGTGAGCAAACACTGCTGTCATCAGGTGTCATTCAGAAACCCTCAGACAGCAAATTGTTTATAGAGCTTGAAAATCATAATTTAAATCTGAAGCAAAAAAATCAGACTTCTGGACTTAGAGGATCATTACATACTGACATTTCAGCCAAAGCATTTGCATTTAGTTTACAGCACCTGTAACACTGGTCGATCTCTCATGGCAATTTCATAGGAAGTAATAACCACAGGATGAGTCTGCAACACTCCTTCACGTTTTGAAATTTTGCGTGCCAATTTCCGGCGTGTTAGCTGATCTCCATGGTACAACAAGATAGGAACCTAAGAGAAATGCATTAACATTTAAATGTGTTGTGTCTACACCGCATTTAAGAGAATCACATAGTGCACTACTCCTACAAGACTTATTTGGTTCAATTAGTGAAGGGTCTTTGAACTTAATAGTTTAAACTTCTGTTTGTACATTACCGTTATTATCCCAAAAATATAAGTTTTTTTTAATTAGTACTATATTTAGAGTAATATTCGAAAACATACAGTTTGTAAGTTGTAATGACATGAAATCTATAAAGTTAGGCAATACTATCTGATGGTGAAAAACATTCAAACTACAGTCACTGATTGGACATTGTTCATCTCGAGATTATCAACCGTGAGTGCTTTCGGTCACAAATATTCCTTTGAAGAATTATATAATACATACACACAAGATTAGATTCCGTAAAGGGCTATTTATTTCCATTTTTTCACTGGGCATTCTTATACGAGTTTACAACGGTTTAAGACTGGCTTTGACTCGTCCTCAACCCAGTTTACAGCACAATTTAGCAAATGAGTGTGAAGACAACACATTTGGAAAAGTTAGAACCATATGTTAAACAATTATAGACAAAGCAGAGTAAAATCGTGTTCTACACTTATATGTCTTTTGAATTTTTATACAACATGTTCATGGCAGTACAGCAAACACGTGATTTGGCTAATGACATTCAAGCCCACGCCTTTCAAGGGTGAAAGCATGATTAAGAATTGCAATTATCAAACTATTGTTACATGAAAGTGTATTGCGACCAAAACATTTCAGTTGGGTACCCCCATAGGATATGTAAGCAATACCCTATGGAGTGACAATATTAGGTTACTGTATTAGTCTTATCAGTTTTAAGAAAGCCACATACTTGCAGGCCACTAAAAAAAGGGTGAAACAAGTGTTGACAGTACTGCTAAGAACATGTAGAAGGAAAAGAAAAACAAATTTGAAAACAAAGTAAAAAATATCAAAAGAATAGGTGTGAAATTTTTGCCCTGTGCTTGCTTCTGAAATGTATTTATTCCCTTATTACTGTACATGAACTAAACTTACATTAAGACTGGGCTCTTACACTGAGACGGGGTATTGAGTCTAACCAGTGCTCACTACACTACCTGACATACTTTCACTCAAACTGACAATTAACATGGGTGATAGGGAGCTGCTGGGACATTCTCTATGAATATGCGCCAAAACACAGGACAAACAATATTGAGGATATACAGAAGGGAGGGATGAGAAAATAAAAAAAAAATGAATATGAAATACCTCTGGACTGAATCGTTTGAATTCTGATACCCAGTTGGGGAGTGTAGACAGGGGACCACATACAAAGAACGGTCCTGCCACTCCTCGCTCAACCATCATTGCAATAGTGGCAATACACTGGACTGTTTTTCCCAAACCCATTTCATCAGCCAAGATTCCATTAATACCGTTTTCCCAAAGCATCTGCAATAGATTAGAGAGGAGAAACAGACTATTTAAAATTTCTAACAAGTGCATGCACGGTTTTTAAAAAAAAATAACTCAATTCAAATGTTCAATTCCATTGATGGGAGTAGTCCGTAACACACGTTAGACTCTTCTAGGTTGCAGCTCCTTAGCCTGTTGAAGATCCCTTTGATGGTGTGCATAAAAAAAACTATTCCTATTGTGTATGCTGGCTCCACCTCACCGACTCATGAAGTCTCACAACTAGAATGGTTTGCATTTACTAATATTTAGTTTAGTCCTTCGTACAATTTTGAATGTGGCATCCCTTCCCATAAAACGTGTTTGTCTACAGGTAGCGTAGTTGATGGGGTGAGGAGCAAGTCTTTTCATAAACTTTTATATTGGTGAGAGCAGATCACAAAATGTGTGACTGCATGCATTAGTTGTGAACTGTTTTTGTTTTTTTAAAGAAAAGAGAGCAGCTCGAATAATAGTAGAGATTAAGGGCATAACGGTGGTCTAAGAAACACTACCATCTGGTGCTTTAATGACCGTTCTGACAAGTGGCATGGGATAGATGGAAGCAGGTCCATTGTGTTTAATTTGTAGCTACACTTCAATAGTACTTTTCTCTTAAAACTCAGTGTGAAGCTTGGTCTTCAGTCTGATACTACAGTCCGGGAAGCCAGAGGTAACGGCTACTGTGTGCAAGTAAAGGAGATGGAGGGAAAGGGGCAGAGGAGCACTAAGCATGTGTGCAGATCTGTGTGCCCAGACACCCCTACCCAGAAAGCTGCAATCTTATTTACCCAAAATAAAATGGCTACAAGAGTAAACAAACTCCATAAAACTTAAATTGACAGTTACAACCAAAGGTTGGCTTATCAACATTTCAATGATGCAACCAATGACCAAAGAGTTGGCTCATAAGCTCTAAAACAAAACTGGAAAGCCACAACCAAAAACTGATTTTAGAAGTAATGTTTCATTCGAAATATAACAAATATTTTGAGGCTCTTTATATACATCAAAGGGAAATAAGAAACCATATCCAGCAAAATAGCCCTGACTAAGTACTAATTCAGTCAACATTCATAACAGACTAATTAATCCCTAAAGACTCAAATTGACATGGTGATTGTGGCAAAGGCAGACATTAGATTGGTTTGTAAAATTTCAAGGGAAATACCCCTAAAAGTAGGTTGTGCAGAATTAGTTCAGTAGAACCGCTAAGCAACTAAATTGTCAAGACATTAAAAACCTAAACGAGCATACGATAACAAAAGTTACACTGGACATACCCGGAGCCATTCCATGCCCTCCACCTGATACCAGCGCATTAGTCCTCCTGTGAAGTATTTTGGCTGTTGGTAAGGAACTGGCTTCCCATCAAATTTCCTCACTGGATCAAGCAAATGTTTCGCATTGTGCCGCACAGCTTGAGCAAGCCGGTCCTTAATGGCAGAGTTTGAATCTCCATTTTTCTCAAGGTATTCTTTACTGAGTTTACTGGGGGAAGAGGAATCTCCCTATCAGAGGAAAGAAAAAAATATGTTTTTAGAAAACAAAGTCGCAAAAACCAAATACCTCAGTCAGAAGAGAAAAAAAAATAAAACAAGAGCCTCAACATTCATTTAATCTTGCTTTAAGAATTTGAGGAAAAATAAACTCCTAACTTTCCCCATCAATAACACGTTATGAAAAACACGGGCCAATTTAAATAGGGTCCGGAACGTTAAGTGCCAAAAAATGGGAAAGATTAAATAAAATGATAAACCCAGTAAATATATTGTCATTTGTATTTAACAAGTCTCTTGTGCAAAGTATTGGCTTAATTTGTAGCTATGTAAATCAATAGGTGAAAGGCTCCACTTGAGCATGTAGGTGGTGTTCAAGGGTATGTTCCAGCACTTGGACTTCAGACAGAGCATCCATGAGCGTGGACATACAAGGATGAAGTAGCGTTGATCCCAGCATGAGCAATCCATCATACCATACAAATATCTAAGTGCCTGCTTGAAAGTGGGGGGTGTATGGACGGAGAAAGACCAATTAACAGTGTGTAGAGTGCATGTGCTCTAAATAAATTAAGTCACTCTAATGGCAAACCGTTAGGACAAATTCAATCCTGGGCCACAATAAGCTTCCAAGCAGATTACTACATCTAGTGTCTGCAAGTAAGGCAGTATGTAAGGGACAATCTTTGTAAGGGCAAAACTGAAACCGGAATGATACAGCTGTGACTTGCCTAAGTGAAC
This sequence comes from Lissotriton helveticus, assembly GCF_964261635.1. Taxonomy (NCBI): domain Eukaryota; kingdom Metazoa; phylum Chordata; class Amphibia; order Caudata; family Salamandridae; genus Lissotriton; species Lissotriton helveticus. The sequence continues at coordinate 724,492,520 of NC_136065.1, forward strand.
CTGAATGAAAGCACTGCAAAAACAAAGGCAAAAAGGAAAGTTGTTGAAACACTTTATTCACAGTCTAAAACTGGTATAAGTCTGTCAAATCCAGACATCCGCAAAGCAACTTTTCAAATTAGATACATCTGGTATCTTACTATAATTAGAGGCAAGGTAAAAAAAAAAGGTGCCACAAGTGAAATAAATACAAATAAAGCACTTGCCAGTCAATTTCACACTACTTTGTGCAACTGCACAAATAATTACTATAATTTCCAGACAAAAGGGTTATTTAGCTAATAGGGGACTTTTACTTAATTTTATACTCCAAAACTGCTTTAAGATGTAGCCAGCATATCCACATTTACTGTCAGTAAATTCTATGTTTAAATCAAGCTTTTAAGTGACCTAAATTGAAAGGAGAAAAAGCATTAATAACTTCACTACTACTATGAGAAGCAAACTGAATATTAAGCATAAACAAAATCCACAATTGGAATGAAAATATTAATATACTAATCACAATGCAGACAGAATTCAGGTGCCAAGGGCTGGCAAGTAATGTTCAATGAAGAAATAATTACCTCATTTTCCACTTTACTTTTTTTGGCCACCGATAGGATCTCCTAAAAATACAACACAGGTTAGCATGACCTAAGCATGTGCAAATCTGGACAGAGCAATTCATGTTAGAGGCTAGGCATTTAAAAGCTTACTTCAAATCAGTTTTCCTTATCATTGAGAAAACTGGGTGATAGCTGTGTTCTTAAATCCGAAATCAAGGTCAATACACCCACAGAGTGGAACAAGACATAACTGTCTGATTACCAAACCAACCTCACCATCAGTGATCAAGCAAATTAACAGGGTGGGGGATAATGGACCCACAACAGACCTACGCCTGCCAGAGGGAGGAAATATACACTTAAGGATTCGGAATGTTATCTTGGACTTGAGAGTTTTTAAATTTAGCAAAGATAGTTACGCAGTTTCAAATAGCGTAATCAATTATGCTCATTTCATGCACCTTTTTATACAACCCTGTGCAGATGAAAACATTCACAACATATTTAAACTATGTAAATATCCCTGAAATCATGGTGCGCTTAAGGATGAAGTTGGATATGGAGTTCTTCAGATAGGTCACTAACCCATTTCGTTAGTAATATCAGACTTTTAATAATTGCTGGGGTTGAATCATGTGGTCTAGGAAACCTTTGTCCATACTCAAGGCAAAGCCAATTATTTAAGGGTGTATGCCAAGTAAACAGAACCTTTGGACGGCATACAAATTAGCCTTTCTGTAAATGTTACTTTTGATGCAAAACGATGCACTTCGAAAGTAACATTTAATAAAAAGGAGAAATGTTGCTCATGCAAACACTTCTGAGATTTTAACAGACGTACTTTTCATACATAACATGATCATCAGGTTTACAGGGGAACATCACACCAAACCTTCAGCTTATTTTTCATGTATTTATTTTAAAGAGTAGGGAGCATAAAATAGTCAAGGATTAAGAGACTTCAGTAGCAGGCTCTTGCATTGGAGGATTAAAAAATAATATTAATAAAAAAAGAAAAACAGCCCGAATGCATGCATGGTAACGAACTTATTTGGGCCACGGCCGCAGAAGAGCGATGCAGTCCGCACTGTGGTGGCGCTCCATTGGTGGCAGCGATACAGAGGCTACAGGCGTGGGCAGGCTCAAGCGTCGAGCCACTGTGTGCAGCAGTTCAGGTTTGCCGCCGAGGCCCCGGCCCGCCTCCAGTGTCATCCAGGGTGTCAAGCGAGTGTAATGTCCTCCTTTTCCCCCTTCAAGTACAAGCTGAGGCAGTGGAAGCTTAGTGTGTAACCAACGTTTTATTCTCTTGTAAGTATCCTACAGAGCTTAGGGCGCCGAGCGTCTAACAGTGACCGCTCCGGTCGCCAACTGCCGCTTTTCGCCGTTCGCGCCTTTCCCCGCTGTCTCCTGCGCATGCGTGCGCCTCCTGCTCTAGTCTATGGCGTGACGCGTCATCGCGCACACGCTCATAGACTAGAGCGCATACCACATATCTCCCCCCTTTAATATAAACAACAAACAATTTCCCCCCTTAGGTAAAGAGTCCCCAAGCAGGCGAATGAGTCTATGTTGGGGCACCTCGGGAGGTGGCACCAAAAGCTAGTGTCCATCCATCACAAAGTCTCTATAGCGAGAGGGCGCAGTGACTGCCCTTCCGCTGCGGGTGTGTCTTACCGGCATGTTCTCTCTCTCTTCTGTCTCTCCTTGGGACCTCTCATTTCCTCTCCCATCAGCTCTCTGCTCTGCATTCACCGGTGCGCCATCTCCATCGTAGGCCTTGCTCCCAGGCCATCCATCTCAGTGTCCTCACCTACACTTTCCCCACAGTCTCCTGTGCTGTGCCCCCCTTGGGGTCTTTCTTCCTGTAAGTCCATCCGTCTCTCGTCCTCTTCGGACTTGGGCCAAACTATTATTTTATTGACTCTGGCCATGCGGTCTTGCGACCAGACCTTGCCGTCACTGAGAAGAGCCGCCCTTCCTCGTACCTCCTGAACTTGTAGGGGCCGGCTGAACTTGCTTTCTCCTTTCTTTTGTAGGGTAGGGAGTTTAACCCTGACCCATTCCCTTTCTTCCAGCACTGTTTCCTTTGTGTTGCGTCGCTTATCATAGTGTGCTGCGTAGATCTTCTGGGCCTTCTCCAAATTGTGCTGCACCACCGCTGGGGACCACTTGCTAGTGATGGTCTTCTCCCTCCATGCAACGTTGTCCCGGGTGAAGGGATGCCGTCCCCTTAGCACTTGGAACGGACTGTACCCCACCACTGAGGGCGTGATCCTGTAGGCCCATAGCATGCTCATTACTTCCGCTTCCCAGTCCTTTCCTTGGGATATGGCTGCCTGGATGGAGCCCATGAGCACCCTATTGAACCTTTCGACCTGGCCGTTGCATGCCGGGTGATAAACGGCCGTGTGTTTCACCTCAATCCCATTCCTTTTCATATATCGACCCCACTTGTCTGACACAAATTGAGGTCCATTGTCACTGAGAATGGACTTGGGTATGCCCTCACGTAGGAACACGGATGTCAGGAATCGCAAAATAGTGTCCGTGTCCATTGACTCCTGTATGTCCACTTCAGGCCATTTGGAATACTTGTCCATTATCACACATATGTATTTGTTCACCCCTCTGCTGTCTAGGACAGGTCCCAGAATGTCTATAGCCACATCCTCCCAGGGGCCTTGCGGGGTGTCAAACTTCCCCAATGCAGGTCTGAGTGGGCGGAGCACTTTGTCCGCTCCTTGACACTGCCCACACTCCCGCACTTGTTTCTCTATGTGGGCATCCATTCCTGGCCACCAATACATCTGCTTGACCAACGCCTTGGTTTTCACTATGCCCAAATGTCCCTCATGCAGTAACTTCAATAGCCTGGGTATCAGTGTCACTGGGGGCACAACACGTTCTCCTCTGTACAAGAATATTCCCGAATCGCTCAGTGACAATTCCTCTCTCATCTCATAGAATCGTCGCACTCCCTCCGTGAGCTTCTTTTTGTCCGGCCAGCCCGATGTGAGGTGTCTCCTTACTTCCACCTTCTCCTCATCAAGCTCGTAGGCCGCCTTCCATTCCTGCGCACTAATCGACATCTCATGATCCTCCATGCTGGCCACCATCTCCTCTTTGTCCGGGGCCTCCTCCGGCGCTTCCTCCATCGCAGCAGCCCGGCTGAGAAAATCAGCCACCTTGTTTTGCGTGCCTGGAAGATATTCTACGTCGTAGGTGTAGTCCAGCAGCTTCAACGTCATTTTGGCGATTCTTGGGGTCGCTGTGTCATGGCCCGAGGATGTCAACACCTTGATAAGCGGCTTGTGATCCGTTTGAAGCTTGAATCTCGTGCCCCATATGAACTGCCGAAACCTGTTTAGGGCCCACGTGACCGCCAGCATCTCTTTTTCGATTACGCTGTACCGTTGTTCCGTCGGAGAGAGTGCACGGGACGCAAAACTGATCGTTTCCTTGGATCCATCTTCTCTTTCCTGCGCCAACACCGCCCCTAATCCCTTGTCACTTGCATCTGTCGTCACTATGGTCTTGCCGGTGGGGACGTACCCTTGCAGTGGGATGGCTTGGCTGATGCAGTCCTTTACTGTCTCAAATTCGGATTGAGCCTCTGCGTCCCATTCGAATTTTGCATTGTTTCTGATCAGTTGTCTCATCCTGTAGGTCCGAGTGGCAAAGTGTCTGACAAACTTGCTGTAATACTCGGCCATTCCAAGGAATGACCGCACTTCCTCTTTGGTTGCTGGGGCTTTGGCATCCCTTATCGCCTTCACATTCTGTTCTTTCGGCGAGATGCCGTGTGTACCAATTTCATGTCCTAAGTAGGTCACTGAGTGAGTCCCAATTCTACATTTGCTCCACTCCGCTGTTAAGCCCTTCCCTTGCAACACTCCTAGGACTCGATGCAGTTTCTTGTCGTGCTCTCCTTTGTCGGAGCCCATCACTAAAATGTCATCTTGAAAATACTGCACCCCCGAGATGTCCTTAAACAGTCTGTGCATTAGTTTCTGAAAAACGGCCGCGGCGGAAGCCAAGCCAAAGGGCATTCTCCTGAATTGGTAGCAGCCAAAGGGTGTTATGAAGGATGTGTACTTTCTACTTGAAGGATGCAGTTCTATTTGGTAATATGCTGACGTGAGGTCTATTGTGGAGAAGTGAGTTATGCCTTTCGTTCTCGCCAGCATCTCCTCGATCCTGGGGAGCGGGAATCTCTCCACAATGAGGTTTTTGTTGAGCTCTCTGAGGTCCACACAGAGCCGGACCTTCCCATTAGGTTTCTTGACCACCACCAAAGGCGATAGCCATTCTGCACTGTCCACTGGCTCGATGATGCCTTGTTCTTCCAACTTCAGCAATTCCTGTTGCACCGCTTCACTCGTGGATATGGGTATGTTTCGGACCTTATGGACAACTGGTACTGCCCCCTCCTTAAGGACTATTTTATGTACAAATTTGTCCAGTTTGCCGACCGTGCCCTCAAAGACCTTGGGGTATGCCGCTTTCCAGTCCTCATCCTTCGAGAGGGGCCATTCATCTGTTAACAGTATCTGCTCCTTCCCTCCTGGATTGAGTATGATGCCAAGATCTCCTGCGTCTCTCCATCCCAACACCGATGGGCCCTTCTCCGCCACGTATAGAGTGCACGTGGCCGACCTTCCTCTGAATTCAAACACGAAGTCCCGGCACCCCACCAGGGGGATGGAATTCTCTGTGTACGAGATGGGTCTGATGTCCGGCGGCATTAAATCGGGCCCCACAACGGTGCGAAGTCCTCTTCCCATATCGATCTTTGCACAATGGTCCAGGGGGACCCTGAATCGACGGCCACATGTACCTTCACACCCCCAATGAGCATGTCCGTGCGGGGCTTATCTCTTCGCTTCCCTGCTACATCCAGTACCTGATCCTCTATGCACAGAACCAGATCATCTTCTTCTGGGTCTTCTTCCTCACTCAAGTTCGCTGTGGCAGAGTCGATGCACTTGACGGTGGACTTCGACCCCTTCTTCCGGCACACCTTTTCAAAATGGCCGGTCAGCCCACAGAACGAGCACTGGGCGCGGGACAACGTCTGTCCTGCGCCGTGTGCGCTGCACTGCCGCATCTGTAACACGCAAATTTGTTACCAGGACTGGAGCGGGCCGTCTGTTTTCCAGTTCCTCTCGTGTCCTTCCTTTGGTCTCCGTAATTGCTTTTGGGCTTGCTGGACTGTGGCGCCTCGTCAATCTTGTTGATCATCTGCCTCGGCCCACTTTCCCTTTTTGCCGCGTCGGCACCTCGCTTAGACATTTCCGCCTTCTTGACCATCGCCACCACTTCTTTAAGGGACGTCTCGTCCATCGCCCATAACTTGTCCTGGACCGCTCTGCTGGTGGTGTGCATCACGATTTGGTCTTTAATGTATTCATCCTGCAGGGCCCCATACCAGCATGTGATAGCTAGGCGTCGGAGTGCCGCCACGTAGTCATCAATAGATTCTCCCGCCTCTTGCTTTCTTTGTTGAAAATTATAGCGGTCTATGGAGACACAAACCGCCGGGCGGTAGTGGCTGTCCAGGTCGTCCAGTGCATTCATAAAGACATCTGTCTCCGCTGCACCTCTCTCCTTGGGTACTAGATTCTTGAACACCCTTACCCCTTCTGGGCCTAAGTTGTGGAGCAACAGTCTCTTTTTCCTTTCCGGCATGTATTCCCCTTCACTCTCATCTCCGAGGGCCTCTATGTAGTTGAGAAAGTATTCTTTCCAGTCCTCCCATTTTAGTTGGGGTTCTCCCGGCCTGGGTAGGAAAGGGACGGGTGCCATCAGAGCAGAAGCTTGATTCGCCATTCTGACGTCCTCTCTAGGGTCTCCCTCCTGGGCCCTTCGTTGGGTAGGCTCACCGGATGCCCCTGCACTCTCTGCCGTGTCGCCTCGGCCCCTTGGGCTACCTGGGGTATTGTCCCTCGCACTTTGCGCAGTTTGCTCGGTCTTCCCCCCGTCCTCTAGCTTGGGGGTGTCTCCCTTGGTTGCCAGGGTGCTGGCTGAGGGCCCCTGGTGTCTTGGGCAGCACTGACCTGACTGTTAAGTCGGTGTTTGGGTCTGTATCCTGCTGTTACGCTGCTGCCACGCCCTTAGCTCTTCCTGTAGGTATCCTGCCTTGCTGGCTCGTGCGAGGGGTTTGCAGGGGGGTATGGTTGTCGTCCTCTGCACCTGGTGGTGTTCAGATCCCAGCCTCGTCGCCACTGTAATGTCCTCCTTTTCCCCCTTCAAGTACAAGCTGAGGCAGTGGAAGCTTAGTGTGTAACCAACGTTTTATTCTCTTGTAAGTATCCTACAGAGCTTAGGGCGCCGAGCGTCTAACAGTGACCGCTCCGGTCGCCAACTGCCGCTTTTCGCCGTTCGCGCCTTTCCCCGCTGTCTCCTGCGCATGCGTGCGCCTCCTGCTCTAGTCTATGGCGTGACGCGTCATCGCGCACACGCTCATAGACTAGAGCGCATACCACAGCGAGTCTCCCCAATACCGTTTACGTATGTCACACTTTCGTACTCACAGGGAGCAAGTGTGTCATGCCGCGATCACCAAGTCACGAGCTACACACTGTGCAATTAGCGGACACCCTGCAGTACCTGCATTGCATTATTTGCACGTTAGCTTGAATAAGTGGCATGCCTGAAGTGAGTGTGCACGCTCATAACATATTTATTTTTATTAAGTTTTATATAGAGCTGGCCAGACCCGAGGGTACCGGAGCACTTTACAACAGTCGTACTGCGAAAGTCACAGAATACAGATAAGTGTGATGTACCAGCTACCACCCCCCCCCCCCCCCCCCCACCCCCCGCAGTGCCTATGAATTGCGCTCCAGTAGGCCTGGACAAGCGAACATTCCCAGATGTTAAGGAAGGTACCTAACTGACCACCCCCCAAAAAGCAGTCCCCCGTGGGTGCCCTCCCCATCAACTCCAGTCTCTGTCCCGTCATGTATATTCTGTGCAATACCTTTAGCTGCACCAGTCGTAGTCTGGCGGGGATAGCTACCACCCTGGGGGGGGGGGGGGACGGGGGGGGACGCAGCCTCCTGCCAGTTCTAGTCATCCAGCTCAATTCCGTCTGCCGTCCACTTTTGTCGAAGATGTAGAAGAGGGTCCTCCATGTTACTTATAAGCTTGCTATAAATGAGGGAGATGGATTTCTCATGGAGATACTCGTCCAGTATCCTATCTTCCAGTGGAGAGGCCTCAGGGTGGGGGGAACCCTTGGGAAAGGCCGAGCGCAGGGCGTGGCAATATGTCTGTAGCGAAAGTGTTCTGTCCCAGCTAATTCGTATTGCTCCTGCACAGAGACAAATGTTTTTATGACCCTTTTTCCCCACATATCCTGAACACGGGACCAAACTGGCAGACACGGTTAAGGACCACAGCCAATCCATAGCGGACCTAGCTCCTACGGTGGTGGAACACTCTTCCTCCCTGCAGCAACTCAAACAAGTGACTACGCTTATGGACCAGGTGGAGGATGCGGAGGGCAGAAATCCAGGCAATAACATCCGCATCATTGGATTGCCGGAACGTTGTGAGGGGGGCAGAGCGGCTGATCTCATGGAAAAGTGGTTCAGGGAAAATGTGGCGCAGAGGGACTTTCTCCATACTTCTGCGTGGAAAGGGCACAAAGAATACAGACAGGCCAACCTAAACCTGGAGAGCCGCCCCGCCCTTTGATTGTAAAAATCCTCAACTATAGAGACTGATCTATTACTGCAGAAGGCTAGAGAAAAGATGTTAATTCAGTACGAAAACCACCGCATTTCTTTATACCCGGACTACACAGTGTTGGTGCAAAGACAGAGGTCTTCTTACCAGGCGGTGAAGAAAAAACTACAGACCGCACAACTCCAATACGCCCTCTTGTATCCTGCCCGACTGAAGGTAATACACGACAAGAAGACTCACTTCTTCGAAAGCCCAGCAGACATTGAGGAATGGATGGAGGTAATGTGCATATGATCTAGCCAAACAAGTCACCCGGGAGCCTCCTCACAGGATTCAGACGTGCTCCCAAAGCAGTCCTCCAGAAGAACCCAGAGCACTAACCGGGGCAAGGGAGGTGCTGGGCCCTGCGAGCACAGCAGTGGCGAGACCAAGAGGGGGCACTGGCAGTGGCCAGATCCTTCCGCGAAGATTCGAACAAAATCACTACAGACTCTGAGGACAGTACTCTACATTCAGACTCCGAACACAGTGTAATCCTTTTCCCCACCATCACACAGAGAGCAGCTTAAGAAATGATTGACAATTGAATGCGGCAGCCAGGTCACGGACATTTGGGACTACTACTGCCAACTTTGCCCTTGTAGTGGGCATGCACCTGGCACCGGAGAGACTGTGGTATCCTTTTACTGGTGTAGTTAAATGTGTGATCTGATATACCCTACGTGAGTGAGCCATTGTGTCTCAGGACATTCCAGGACCATGTTAGAATTTAAGGTTAGCTACCTCCCTATTAGCGTATGCACTTATTTGTTCTGTACCATTTGTACACCATTGTTGGGCCCAGCGCAGTTTAGGCATTGTGCCAAGTTGTTAAACTGGTTTGGGAATGGGGACTCGTGGTCAGTCTGCCCTACTGGCTCCACGTAGAGATGAGCTTCACTGCCACATAGGAACAAGACAGGAACCGCTACCACAATAGGGTCGTACACTACCTCAACGCTATGACCTCAATAATAAATGAGGCTGCACCTATGCAGTTAAAAAGAGTCTCTACTAAAATCTCCAACCCATGGTATGACGGAAGTCTCAATGAGGATAGACGAGACATGCGAATGGCAGAACGCACCTGGAGATCAGCTCCCTCTGCACTGCACCTAAAAACTCTGAAGAAAAAGAGAAACGCCTATTTCAGGAAAATAAAACGCTCAAAACTAGACTTCTTCAGCCTCCAGCTCGACCAAGCAAAAAACCGTCCGAGAAAACTGTTTGAGCTAATCAGAACACAATCCAAGGAACAACCCCAACCACTCAGCACTGTGCGCGAAGCTCCCTCCTGTGAAGACTTCTCCGCTTTCTTTATCCAAACAACTGACAACATAAAGAGCGATCTCCTCATTGACGCAAGCCTCTACTCCAAACCCCACTGCATAGCACCCATTGAACCAAAAAACAATGCTACATGGTCAACCTTTGGCACATACTCTGAAGAGGAAATTGGCAAACTGCTCAGCACCTTGAAACCATCCAATCACCTCACAGACCCCCTTCCTGCTAACACTGTAAAAGACTTTACCCCTTTGCTCCCACTCTGGACTAGAATTATCAACGGCTCACTTCAACAAGGAACCATACCCGACTCCCTCAAAGTTGGACAAGTCACACCTTTACTAAAGAAACATACAGCCGACCCCTCTGATCTGAACAATTACCGTCCCATCACTAATATCCCCACTCTCGCCAAACTGCTGGAAAAATGCGTACAACTACAATTGACTAAACACATTGAACAGTTTGATCTCCTCAATCCTCATCAATCAGGCTTCCGAGCAGGACACAGTACAGAAACTGCTATGACTCACATAATTGACGACGCACTTCAAATGCTAGACCAAAACGACACCTGCCTCCTCATCCTTCTTGATCTCTCTTCAGCATTCGACACCGTTAAACATGAGAACTTACTCGAACTACTAAGCACAAGAATGGGTTTATCTGGAACTGTTCTCAAGTGGTTCACTTCTTTTCTCCACAACAGGTCGCAGAAATTCAAGAGCAACAACCTGATGTCCTCGCCAATACCTGTAACGCTGGGCGTCCCCCAAGGTTCCTCCCTGTCCCCAACTCTGTTCAACCTAGTGATGGAACCTCTCACCACCTTGCTACAAGCATCCAATTTACACTTTCACATGTACGCCGATGACACCCAACTTTCTCAAATTACAATCCCCCAAAGACATTTTGCTCCTGAACTCAACGATCAGAAGCACCCAATCCTGGCTGGCCGATAATCATCTCAAACTCAATGCTCTGAAAACAGAGTTCCTTATGATCTCACCTCCAGCAAAGACCTCCACCACTCAAATTTGGCTCAAACACCTAACGGCACTCAATGTCCAACCCACCATCGTGGACTCAGCAAAATCTTTAGGCATAACCCTCGACACCAATCTCAACATGCAGCAACACATCAGCAAGGCAACTAAGGGAGCGAATTTCCAAATCAATACTCTGAGGAAACTTAAACCTTTCCTCCCAGCCAATGACTTCCAAACCGCAGTACAAGCACTAGTCATCCCTCGAATAGAATATGGCAGCGTCGCCCTCTGCGGACTCCTAACTACTACCGCACCCCTAAGAGCTTCTCTAAACGCTGCAGCGAGGCTCATCACTGGGTCAAAAAAGCACTCTCATATTTCCCCTGACTTGAAATCCCTGAACTGGCTGCCTTTTGAAGCCAGAATACATCTGAAAATCGCCTGCATGACTCACTAGGCGGTACACCTGAACTCTCCCGGCTACCTCACTCAGAAGTTGACAATCTCTGGCGGCACTAGAAACACTAGAGGCACAATCAATCTTCTGCTGAAACCTCGTAGATTCCGGAAGGAAAAAACCTATAAACGCTCCTTCTCAGGAATGGCACCCAGAATCTGGAACTCACTCCCTCCCGAAACTAGGCTAATCTCTTCCACCACACTCTTTAAGAAAGAAGTAAAAGCTATCCTCATGGCAAAATACACCTGAACTATTATTTCGGTCTCCTTAAAGAATATGCACCGATCTGTACTACTTGTTTGACCCCGTTGATTATTTGTATCACTTGTATTATTGATTTACATGATTGGCTTTGCCCTCACTTATTTGTACTGTATGCTCCTCTGACTTACTTGTTTGACTATGCTCCCTCATGTACCCCTTCTGTATAAAGCGCTCTGATATCTGCAAAGATCTTGTCCGCGCTATATAAAACTTTCAAAATAAATAAAATAAATAAAGTACAACCTGTTCACATGGAACGTACAGGGCTTAGGTGCAATACAGAAAAGACATCGCATACGTGCATTTCTCCTCAGACGTAAGACACAGGTGGCATTCCTTCAGGAGTCTCACCTGACTGACTCCGAAACACAGAAAACGTGGAGAAAATGTAGGGGAAATATCTACTCTACTAATTATTCTGCCTTCGCTAGGGGAGCGACTATTTGGGTGCGCCACAGGGTCCCATTTGTTAAACTGGAACGCCGGGTGGATGAGCAGGGACGTTACATACTAGTGAAGGGCACACTTGACGGCACACTGGTGATCCTTGGGAGTATTTATGCCCCTAATTTTGACCAAGACCGTTTCCGGAGTAAGCTGAGCGGGGTCTTGGCGGATTGGGTCGGAATCCCCCGAGTTCTGGGAGGGGATTGGAATGCAGTACTAGACACTGGACTAGACTGGTCACATCCCCCCCCCCCCCTTCAAGGTACAACCGCTGGCAAGCTGGCGGACCCATTCAGTACATGGGCAGGTGGGTGGACACTCAGACACGTGGCGCTGCCTCTACCCATCCCATAAGGAATATTCCTTTTACTCCCCGGTACACAGCCTCCATACTAGAATTGACCGGTTCCTCTGTTCGAGCTCGGTCATTGAGAGGGTCCCCAGCTCTACCTATCTGGCCAAGACCTTTTCAGACCATAACCCCCCCTAGAGCCAACACTTCGCTGGGGCTTAGTGCCCACTCCAGTGCCTAACGGGAAGCTCCACCCACACCTGCTCGAGGACGCCCCCTTTCGCGCAACTATTTCCAACACCATTACCAATTACTTGGCTGAAAATTGGAACACAGCGACCTCTCGCCTGATTGAATGGGACGCGTTGAGTGTGGTGGTGAGAGGGGCGACGATCGGACCGTTAGTGGGGGCCAGACAAGAGACATCAACGGCTGCAGGACATTGAGCGCAAGCTGCATGTTCTGGAGAGGGAGGCAATATCAGACCCTGACAAGCGTGCGGTGCTACAATCTACCCACATTGACCATGCGGAGACGTTGGTGACTCTGCAGACAATAGATCACAGAACATTTTGCCAATGGAAACACACAGAGGCAGACAGATCCGGTACTCTGCTTGCCCGCATAGTCCGAGATAGACCTGATCCGCAGATCATATCCAGCATCCGTACCCTGACGGACACGTAGTCCACACACAGGCTGAAATTAACACCGCCTTCCATAATCACTTAGAGACGCTTCACACACCCCCTGCTCCAGTGGACAGCTCTTTGATTACTGACTTCTTCCAAGACCTCCCCTTCCCGGTATTCCCGGAAGATGTGCAGAAGGATATAGACTGCCCGATTACTCAACAGGAAATCCGTACTGCGATCAAAGGCCTAAACCGTAATAAGACGCCTGGAATGGACTGGGCTCCTTGTTGAATTTTATCTTACATATGCGGACTCATTGGTGCCTACACTGGAGTCAGTCTACAAGACGGCTTTCTAGACAGGCTGTCTGCCGGAATCCACGATGCAGGCGCTGATCACATCTATACCCAAGCCAGGACGGGACGGGTTAGAGATGTCCAATTACAGATCATCTCTATGTTAGCCACTGAATACAAAATCCTAAGCAAGGCTCTGGCTAATCAAACACAACCGCATCTCAGTGCAATTATCCACAGTGATCAGTGCGGCTTCCTCCCCAATCGCAGCACCTCTCTCAACACTAGACGGCTGCATTTGGTAATGGTGGGCACCCAGAGAACTTACCGCCACGCAGGATGCATTGCACTAGACCTTAGACAGGCCTTCGATACCTTATCATGGGAATTCATGTTCGCGACGTTGCAATGGTATGGGTCCCTGGACACATACCTAAAATGGGTCCGCTTATTGTACACATCTCACAGCTTGGGCCTGTAGTGGCTGCTATATTTCTGACAAATATAACATTTACAGAGGCACGAGACAGGGATGCCCTCTGTCTCCCCTGCTGTGTGTGCTGGCATTAGAACCCTTGGCTCTGGCCCTTCGTAGATCGGCATAACGGCTTGGCATCTGCGTGGACTGTGTAAATCACTTAATATCTATATATGCAGATGACATACTCCTGTACTTACGGGACCTAACTGCTGACAACACTCCTCTACCGGGTATATTCACGCTCTTTGAACGCTCATCAGGACTGACCATAAATCCGGTGAAATAGACTAGTTATTTTTTCCAAGACATGCCACACATAGCCCACCTCGGCACTTACTTCCTGCCGGTGACCCCCACTACCTTCAAATATCTCAGTATTTATGTATATAGGACACAAGAGGACCAAATAGAAGGCAATATCCAGCGGGCAATAACGGGGCTCTGTGCCATTGTGGGGTTTTGGTCTTCTCTACCCTTATCAGTGATGGGGCAGATCGCCATCTCCAAAATGGTGAGGTTACCCAGTTTACTATACTACTAAGTGAATCTGCCAGTGTTGCTCCCAAAATCCATTTTTAACACACTGAATACCACATTGACTAATCTCATCCAGGGCGTGGGTCGGAGACGGATTAGTCTTCAAAAGCTACAGCGCTGGCGACACAGTGGCGGTCTGGGAGTCCCGGACTTCCGAGGCTACTTTTATGCAAGTCCGCTCCAGTGGCTTTCCTACTGGACTGCAGTGAGAAACTTACATGAAATTGGGTTTACACCGCAGAGGCTGGACCGGGGGGGGGGGCCGGGGGGGGGGGGAGCTACTCAACTTGCTATTGCCATGGGCCCAGATACCCTCATATTGCCCTCCATTGTTGCTGACTTACCTGCTTGGTTGGAGGAAGGCCCTGTCTTATACATCCACGGCAACCCCATATGCTCCGAACATACCCATACTAAGCATCCCTACATTACAGGGGAGACTCACACGGACTAGAACACAGCCTGGACGGACAATGGGATAGAGGAGGTGGGAGCTTTTTTTGATGGCACTATGCCGGCCAACGCCTTTTTTGCAAGTCACTGGAGCACCTCCGCGCCTATATCTTTTACACGCTACTGTAATGCATTACATCAGAACTACTTGGGCCCCACAGAGGACTGAACCCCCCACAACACACCCTAGTACATCTCTTATACTACATGGGACCGGGTGGGCACTTGGTGCGATGGTTATATACTGGAGTACAGGTACATGCAGCAATTGCACTTACCTCCCTTAGAACACAATGGGCGGAGGACTCCGGTGTGGAGATTACAGACCACACATGGAAACTTATACCAGAGTATCCCAAAAAGGTGTCGCGCAATGCAAGTCTTAAATTTATACAGACGATGATACTTTTTGAAAAACAGGGGACCCCTACACTAATAAGTTTGCCATAGGTAGGGAAATAACACTTTTGAAAAAATACTTATAACAATAGATTAATAGGTGCCAAATCTCCCAACCACAGATGTGAATCCAGCTACAAATAATCATACGAATATATATATATATATATATATATATATATATATATATATATATATATATATATATATATTCACTGAAAAAACCATAGGTTATAGACCATATATAGTTAGGAATTAGCATTTAAAAAACCTTATTTTACTCACACAAAACCATTGAAATTCCATATATAGTTAGTTGCACTAACTATATATCGCGCACCTGCAATCCACTGCTGATCATGTCTCATATTACATCATTCATGACATGGTCAGTGACATCACTGATGACATCACTGATGACATCTCAAATGACATCACTGATGACATCACTGATGACAACATCCAGTGACTGTATGTTTCTGTAAAGTTAAAATATGTCTTACATATTGAAGAATGAGTGGATGTATAAGTGTCTGGATGAAGGATTTAGTAGGTGCGTGACTGACTGTATGAGTGAGTGATTAAATGTGTCTCACTGAATGCATGGGTTAGTGACTAAACTGTCTTAATTTGTGCATCATTATGTCTGTTGTTCTGTAAACTGCTGCATGTGTTGATCATTAGCTATACGAGAGGCTATATGTGTTATTAATTGGTTGCCCAAGTATTTCTATGGGAGATTGAGTTTGTGTGGGGGTGGCTGGAAGGTGTGTGACTCTATGCATAGATGTGTGAACAGTTTATTCACTAGGTGTATGAGTTCAAGAGTGCATGTGGAAACAGCTACATGGGCAGTTGACTGTGTGCATGAGTGTATTGATGAGTGAATGGATATCTCAATGCTACATGTCATAGTAAGTACATATGTAAAACACAGTACATGTGAGAGTTGGCATATATAAATAACTGTGCATGAGAGCCACCGAGTGAGTGGTTGTATCGATCATTGTGAACTTGTATCAGGGATTGTATAAGAGAGTAAATATGTGTTAGTATATGTTTCAATAAGTAAGGTGTGTTTAACTGTATAGTTGAAGAAATGGAGATGAGATTGTTTCTTTGCATGACTGACTGGGTGTGTGAGTAACTCCATGGATGAGTGGCAGTGTGTGAGTGTCTGTATACACTGAGTGTATCTAAGGTTATATTAGAGTCTGAAGAGGTTTATCGTATTAGCACAAGAATGATGTCAAATGAGATATCAGTGATGTCATCAGTGATGTCATTTGAGATGTCATCAGTGATGTCATCAGTGATGTCATCAGTGATGTCACTGACCATGTCATGAATGATGTAATATGTGACATGATCAGCAGTGGATTGCAGGTGCGCGATATATAGTTAGTGCAACTAACTATATATGGAATTTCAATGGTTTTGTGCGAGTAAAATAAGGTTTTTTAAATGCTAATTCCTAACTATATATGGTCTATAACCTATGGTTTTTTCAGTGAATTTTCAAGGTTTTGTAAATGCTAATTCCTAACTATATATGGTCTATAACCTATGGTTTTTTCAGTGAATTTCAATGGTTTTTTAATAGCAAATATCATAAGCTGTCGATTGTCAAGTACGTGGTAAGAAAAAACATTTTCGTGTTTATGCACACTGATCTGCTTTCAATGGTGCCCCCCCCCCCCTCATTTCTATTAGGAGTACTCTCTCTTTGCATTTCAAAAAATGGGATACAAACAAACTCAGGGCGCTCCTCTTAATATCAGGGAAATGTGTAACTTATATTCTTAGTCAGATTTGGTGCATCTAGAGGAAGGGCGTGTATCCAACACCCCCGTCTTTCTGTACAAAACAGAAATAGAACAGTACTATACGCCCCTGAGCACACAATTAAATTATAATCATTATATCCAGTAGTCCTTGTGCTTCCAATCAATCAGTAAACCACAAATAGTATAGGAATTGTCATCAAATTGTCCTTCCAAGTTTTATTCCAAATGTTCCAAGTAGATCAAGTTCCAATATATATTTCTTCAATACATCAATTCAGATAAAGTCCCCATCACCTCCGAAAATCCTTATGTGCAACTAATGTGTAGGCTCCAGACCGGAGAAAAATAGGAAAGAAGAAATCCAACAAATAAAGGTCACCAACATAAAGTGTGTACTCTATGTGTCAATAGCAGAAGAATAAGAGTAAAGTGCGGTATAGTATTCACCTTAAAGCAATATATTTGTAATCCTCTCTAAACTTCTGTTCTCCAATCCAGAAAAATTACGGCAAATGTCTGTACAATATAAAAGACAGACATTACTCAGTTATTCTCAAATTATATGTTCAACTGCTCCCTACGTTCCTAGCAGAAGCCCGCATATCCAAATAGCTCCAGTAGTTAAAGGAACAAAATCAAGCGAAAAACATAATTCATATTATCATATGAAAGTCATAATACGTCATATTCAATAATGGACCCGACATTAGTTAGCGTATGTTACTCCAAATCCGGGTGTAAATCAGTAACTCACCCACTATCTAGTGGTGATTCTTTCACCTGAAATATCTTATCATCTCTGTCACAGTCCTGCTAAAACAAAAATATCCTTATGACATAACGAGCATAAACCAACTGTGCATATAACTCATTAATGTAAGCCTAGAAAATAGAACCTCCACTCACCCACTCCAATGCTGTAAATCACTGTGTGCTGGGGCGCTAAAAATTAAATAGCGAAAGTATTCACTATACACATACATAATGCTGGTAGTTGTGACAGTTGTTATAAACTTAGTACGTTCTCACCTATGTGTCACAACAATAACGCCCGGTCCCCAGACGAATCCGTATCATTCAATAATGTCATTTACGTGTACCAATTTTAAGTAGTCAAGGACCTTCAAAAAGACAAGAAAATAATCGGAGAAAATCTGTAAGTGATAGACTCTTAGGTATCATAAGTAGATACTCTAAAATACTACCCCCACATAATTATCTTACCGAGGGTAGTCTGAATTAGTGGAACCTCATCACCGTCCCGACCTAAAAAACACGAAGGAAGCCATTAAGGACCAGGCATCCTACCTAAGTCATACACGCATTACAAACCCTGTTACGGACTCGAAACACAAAGGCACTCACCCGTAATACAGCGGCAAGTGTCCTCGCTGCGCTCCGGCGTTAGCTGTGAGCGCCATCTAGAAATGCCAAGTTATAGGCTAAAGCATAGTCGCCATATTGTAATGGTGTCGCGCTATAGCTGTGAGCGCCATCTTGAAATGCCTAGATATAGTCTAAAGCATAGTCGCCATCTTTTAATGGTGTACTCGCGCTAAAGTCAATCTCAATATTATTATTACAAAATTCTCTTACCATATCTATGCAATCCAATATAGAGAGATGATATTATTTATGTTAACGCGTCCTCCGTGTCATATAGTTATCAATTAATCGTTGGGTGACAATAAAAGTAATGTGCCACCGCAAATATTATAAGCGTGTCCTGTATAATTGTTGTAGACAGAAATTCCGATCTTTCTTATTGAAAATAATAGGATTCTACCTAATCTTGTCGCTATCACCTACATGTTGTCAATTCATATCCACCGATGCATAGGGTGAGTGGAGAACGAGGCGCAAGTCAGTAGCCTCGATAAGTCTAAAAAATCCTATGGTTGTTCAATTAGATAACAAATCTAACCACTGCCAATGCATAAGGAAATAACGGACGCGTTCCATAGTCGAGTCCAAGCCAAAGTAAAATAATTAAACACCTTGTGTAGCCAAGTGTACTATGGGATACCATAAATAAAGAAAGAAAAGGTGTACAGGCAGATTACCCACCAACAGAAGGAAAGACAATTTCCTATTGTAACAGTTATCTAACTATATAATGGATATATAATAATGATTATAATTTAATTGTGTGCTCAGGGGCGTATAGTACTACTCTCTCTTTGCAGATAGTGAAAGGTAGTTAACGCAGGTCTTTGCCCCCATTGTAATCCGTCGTGCCTGCTTCTCTCTCCATTTGATTGATTGTTATCCAAGTATTTACTGTTTTAGAATTAGTTCTCTTTGGTTCATTCTCTATTTACAAACAAACACAGAGTCGCAATACTCTGTTTAGTCTTTGCAGATAACGAAAAATCGTGTAAAAAAAAAAAGAAAAGGAATCGAGCAAAATCAGTAGGCCACTAATGGGATCTCTTTTTGACCTCGCTAAAATAGAAACATTAGGAACAACCCCTCATGACAAATACAAAACTAGTGAGATGAACTGAACTCCACACAATGATGGCTGCAAAACAGCTCGGCTCCGCCACCCACCCCGCCCAAAATAACGATAAAGAACGGCTGCCATGATTGGTTGCGGAATGACCACGACGGAGCTACGAAATGGTGCTGCTCTCATGCTAACCCCAGCTTCAGTCTGAAACATCCAGAAACACTGTAGACTACCAATTCGATCAGTTCCGGTAGCGCCCCAATGTAACCCGGTAGAGAAGAACTAGCTCTCCCCTCTTTGACTGATGGTTCTTGTTGCCTGTCCCTTCTGTTGTCATTTAACAGAACTATTTAGCCTGCTGAAAGGGGTTGTGTTCCGACCGCTGGTTGGTGGAGACATTTTGACTATATTCTGTACCTGCGTTGTCGCGTAATGCGTCATATGACGCGCCGCGTTAGCGCATCCGGAAGTCATCCGGGGCGCGCAGCGCGTAACGTAAGCATAACAAGTCATGTGACTTGTTAATAAAACTTTCATTGGTTCATTTTACTTTTCTTATTGTAATGATGAAAGGCTTGGTCATATGACCTAAAAATTACGCTTTTCATTACTTCCGAACATTATTTTTTCTTAAATATATGTTATAATGTTCCAGGCTAATGTACTTTCCCGGAAATTTTACAACTGTCCTGCAAGTAAAATATATTCTTTTTTCGAGAAAAAGAGCGTTTCTTCGTCCCATGACGGAGCCGTTGAGCAAAAGAGGGTCGACCTGCTGTCTTAGTCGCCGATACGCCTGAATATGAGATTCTTATCGATCACTTTATGTTGCAGGAATAGAAAACACAACAGCCCTTGACCATTTATCTTTACTGCGTTCCTTCGTATTATACCTTTTACCCTTCATGTAATTGGTCTGCTTTATTTCACTTGCCTTTTAATGATTCTAAAACAGTCACTATTATTAAAAACTTTACCAATGTATATACTACTACCATGTTTTCTTTTAAAAACCTTTATTGTGAAAATTTCATTATACAAATACGAGCCTATAACCACGTGGGCCTGCCACAGAGCAAACTGTAATCGTATATGATGAATAGACATTTACACTGTAGGGGAACGTAACGGGCGGGCCATTAGGTTGCAAGAACTAAGGTGTCTAACAGTTACGGAATCGGTGGACGTACATTTTATAATTAAAATACGACAGGGCCAGTTACAATAAAATTATCTAGATATACATTTGCGGGCAAGTACCATGGGTGACGTTAATTCGAACTTTCAACAGTACAGTAATCAATAACACATCAGAACTTAATATCAATAGGGATGTCGAAATATTCAATCAATTCTCGTCCCCGCCCGCCATGTGCTTCAAAACTGCATACGTATCTCGTGATTTCAAGGTTCTGCAACCAGTACACAACAAGGAGTTACGAGTCCCATTTATTCCGGCGCCATTTTGGGCGAGGACGGGCAGGTCCAGGATATAGTCAAAATGTCTCTACCAACCATCGACTATGATGATGTTCATATGCTGTATTTATTAGAGTAACACTCATCTGTCCACATGAAATTAATTTGCCACAATCTAAACATGTCATTTTAATCTTTCCAAAGTTCTTCTAAATATTTGGGACCGTTTCCCTTGCCTCTGAAGCTCTCAGTGCCACTTCTTTGATGAATGTACTAGCAGGTCAGGGGTTCTCCTCCAAATCTCTTTTATGCAGCACTATAATTAATTGGTGCCACCTCTCCATATGACGATGCATGGTATAGTTACCACAACTATATTTTTTTTCGGTTCCTCTGGAGAGTTCATCGTGGCAGATGAAGCGTGTAACGTACCGGGCATTTACCTTTTTTTGCATGTACAGGAAAGGAAAAAAAAATCGAGCGTCCGAGTTCTAAGGTGTCCCAGGGCCATTTTGGTGGACCAGGCCCAAATCCAAAGAACAGCCATCTCACAGGCTAATGGGGCGACCCACGCCGAGTTTCAGCATTGTAGGATGACCACACAAGTACAGCAACTTGCTAGACATCACCTCGGTGCCATCCGGATCTCGGCGCCCCACTGCAGATGAAGTGCCTCTCAACTATGAAACCACCACGGTGACATCCGGATCTTGGCGCGTTGTGCTGCCTTCGGCCTATTCGCACATCGGTCCGCTACTGACGCCATCTCACAGGCTAATGGGGCGACCCACGCCGAGTTTCAGCATTGTAGGATGACCACACCAGTACAGCAACTTGCTAGACATCACCTCGGTGCCATCCGGATCTCGGCGCCCCACTGCAGATGAAGTGCCTCTCAACTATGAAACCACCACGGTGACATCCGGATCTTGGCGCGTTGTGCTGCCTTCGGCCTATTCGCACATCGGTCCGCTACTGACGCCATCTCACAGGCTAATGGGGCGACCCACGCCGAGTTTCAGCATTGTAGGATGACCACACCAACTTGCTAGACATCACCTCAGTGCCATCCGGATCTTGGCATCTCAGCGCCTTGTGGTGTCAGTCAGAAAATATTGTTGCGCTGCCTTTGGCCCCATTCGCACATCGGTCCGCTACTGACGCCATCTCACAGGCCAACGGGGCGCCCCACGCCGACTTTCAACATTGTAGGATGGCCACAGAAGTGCGACAACTTACTAGACACCACCTCGGTGCCATCCGGATCTTGGCGCGTTGTGCTGCCTTCGGCCTATTCGCACATCGGTCCGCTACTGACGCAAACTCACAGGCCAACGGGGCGCCCCACGCCGACTTTCAGCATTGTAGGATGGCCACACCAGTGCTGCAACTTGCTGGACACCACCTCGGTGCCATCCGGATCTTGGCGCGTTGTATTGCCTTCGGCCTATTCGCACATCGGTCCGCTACTGACGCCGCCTCACGTGCCAACGTATTTTCTCCGCATTTTATACCCTATGCCGCATAACAGGTCATGTGACTTGTTTATAAAACTTTTCATTGGTTCATTTTACTTTTGGTTTCCGAATGATGGAAGGCTTGATCATATGACCTAAAAACAACACTTTTCATTGGATGAAAACTTTTTTTTTTCCCCAAACGATGAAAGCCCCACCTTGTTTCTGGATGTTTCAGACTAAACTGGCGTCAGCATGAGAGCACCACCATCTCGTAGCTCCGTCGTGGTCATTCCGCGAGCAATCATGGCAGCCGCTCCCCACCAGAAGCCTGCAGGAGTCGGGGCCCCCAAAACTTTTGATGAATTCTCAAGGCGGAGGGGACGCTTTCGAGAATGGGGTCCAAGACCTAGCAGACAAGCGTCCGATTTCCAAGGTGTCCCAGGGCCAT
Organism: Lissotriton helveticus; assembly: GCF_964261635.1. NCBI lineage: Eukaryota > Metazoa > Chordata > Amphibia > Caudata > Salamandridae > Lissotriton > Lissotriton helveticus. The sequence goes on from NC_136065.1 coordinate 724,514,905, forward strand.
TTCAGTGGACCACGCCCAAAAAGGAAAGAGCCTGCCGCCATTTTGAGAGTCCTGTGGCAGCCGCCTATCGCTGCACCGCAAGAGTGGGCGCAACTCAGCTGAATGGCGGATTTTGACACAGTGGACCAAAAGCGGACGGAATGGCAACTGAAACGGTAAAGGGGCGCCCCACTAAAACAGATGAGACTCCACCTGGAGAGGCCCGTTCACGCCGCCTCCCCCGGGGCGCTCCACGCCGTTATTCGGAGCAGCATTGTAGGATACCAAAACCAGTGCGGCAACTTACTGGACATCACCTTGGTGCCATCGTTCTGCTGCCTTGGAACTATTCGCACAACAGTTTGCTACTGATGACCCACCCCCGCGACGCCCCACGCCGTTATTTGCTGGGTGGCAACTTACTAGACATCACTTTCGTGTCATCTAGATTTCGGCGCGTTCTGCTGCCTTGGAACTATTCGCACAACAGTTTGCTACTGATGACCCACCCCCCGCGACGCCCCACGCCGGAAATCTGGACGTTGTGCTGCGTTGGGACTATTCGCACAGCCGACCGCTACTTCGTTGTTTTTCCCTAAAAATGTTTATATGTTATTACTATTTTTGTTTTCTTGTATATATTTATAAATTATTAAAGTTTTATAATCTTACTACTTTGTCGGAGTGCTATATATTTTTAATGTGACACATAATTGTAAAAACTTTGATGTACAAAGAGTCATCCCTGGAATCTTCCGCTTCACGCTCGGTCCCCTCCCCAATCACAATACAGGATGGTTTTCAGATAATAGCAACGCTTCTGCTGTGACGGATCTCATCGAGTGTGGGCCTTGATCTACTATAACTCCTTTGAAGAGGGGTGATTCTTTACAGCTGTGGCCATAAACTACATCTGCAGGGCTAGCTGATAGCCTAGGACCGGCCTGGACAATCGGACACAGAGGAAAAGGAGTGTCAGAGGGTGCGGTAGTGAATAGGGCGAAAGGGAGGTGTCGGGCGGGCACAGGGTGTGATTCTCAGGGAAGAGCAGCGCAGATGGGGGGAGGTTTATTACCCATGCATAAGACAGAGAGCGGGGGTGACCACTGCCTGGGTGAGATGCTTGCGAGGGTGGGGAGCCATGCTAAGGATCGACAGCGTGCACAGAGTGGGTCTGGTCAAGGCATCTAAAATGGCTGCCGTGCACGACAAAAGTGTGGCATTTGAAAAAAGACAAGATGGCGCACACAATGTTTTTCAACAATTCCTGATTTCCTTCGAATCGAACGTTAACAGACGTTGGGGCATATTACCAAAGTTAAGCGATATTTATCCCTAACGATGCATTGCAAAGATTTTTTTACCGTCAGAAATTATCGCAGATAAACCTTGCTATTATCAAGGTTTATCGCAAATACGATAAAAAACGAGCGCAATGCATTAATATCGCTGAAAACTCCGCGATATTCATGCATTACCGAGCTAATGCTCTTAGCCATGTTATCCACCTCCCATTGGATAACATGGCTAAGAACTGCTCAGGGCAGCTGTTACTTTTTGGAGATATTCGCGCTTATCTCGAATATTTCCAAAAGTTGATAATAGGAGATAGCGATGTTAGCGACTGTTTCCAGTCGCTAACATCTTGGCATGCCCACTTTGCATGTCATTAGTGATAAATATCACTCACATGCAAAGTGGGACCCAAGATGGTCGCTATCTCCTACTAGCCGTCGCTAACTGGTGTTAGCAACAGCTAGGTAATACAGATATAATTTTATCTCCGCGAAGCGCTGTTACAGATATATATCTTGTTTTTGAACGTTAATTTCTCAAAATGCACTGAAGCACATATATTGAGACATAGCAAAGGCACATCGGGCTACCAGTCCCTAATATTTTACCAAGTTTCGTGCAAATCCATTCAGCCGTTCGATTATTATTATTTTTTTATTTTTTGCCGCGGGGCCCTTTTAAAACCTCCACATCAAACCTAGGGGGTCAGCGAGGATCTACTATGCCCCCTTATGGTCATTTGCCCCTTCGCTTTGGCCTCCTCTTGTCTCTCGATCCTACCGAGAGACAAGATGGCGGCCGCTACGGACTGTTTGGAATGTTGACAGACGCCGGAGAGCCAATCAGCTTCGCTTCGCAAAGCTCCGTTGCGCGAAAAGTCCGCGAACCAGAGCGCTGCCCGGTCCGCTGTTACAGATATATATCTTTTTTTAAACGTTAATTTCTCAAAATCCACTGGAGCACATATATTGAGACCTACAAAAGGCACATCGGGCTACCAGTCCCTACAATTTTGCCAAGTTTCGTGCAAATCCATTCAGCCGTTCGGGCTAAAAGTTCGGCCCCCACTGGACGAACCCCCCCCAAATTTTCAAGGGCTGCTCAGAAACAAAATGTGCCATTTTCCTGAAAATTTCAGCCAATTCCGTCCACAAACGCCAAAGTTATTAGACATAGAATTTTCAAAAAACCCATAGAGAAAAAATCCTAACTATATATACCTACTGGCGACCGCCAGTAGGTAATATTTATATATATATATATATATATATATATATATATATATATATATATATATATATATATATATAGTAACACAATATGTAATGATATACAAAAACTTTTTATTATAGATAGTTGCTTAGTTTCTTTTTCTGTCCAATATATTCAGTTTTTATACAGATAATTTCAGTGCAAAAGTCGATTGTGAACAATTTATTAGAGTACAAAAAATAACATAACATAAAACAAACATATATTACGAGAAGTCACAATGGATCGGTCAATATTCTATTGTGGTAGGCAAAAGCGGTGAGTTTTGACTACGCGCGTTTCGGCATTCTGCCTTCATCAGGTGACCGTCATTCGCATATAGACTCAACAGGACAACAGATTTTTATTATGTCCAGCTGGAGAATTCAGCATAACGTCGGGAGGTCTGGCTTGGGAGTACATCAATCCAAACACCGAACGCTTTACCTTTTCCTACATGGCATAAATCGATATTTGAGAATCAAATACACAACAGGGAACCTTCTATCCTGTTAAGGAAATAGGAACATTACTACATATATCAAGCAAATTTGCCGGCCTCCCCTAATTTCCTGGAGTGCTTTGCCACCCTCTCATCCAACTAAAAGAAATAGCTGTAGCATCGATTTTTGGGCACAGCTTTCGACTGCATTCTACTTACTACCTTGATTGAAGACTGGAATCTCCTTCTCTTATTATTTTTTTCAGCGCCAACGAAAACGAATTGTCGCCAAACCTGATCAAAACCATCTAGAGAGAAAATAGATGTGGTCTCCATAGAAGATTCCTTCGCTATCATCAAGTTTGACATAATAAAAATCTGTTGTCCTGTTGAGTCTATATGCGAATGACGGTCACCTGATGAAGGCAGAATGCCGAAACGCGCGTAGTCAAAACTCACCGCTTTTGCCTACCACAATAGAACATTGACCGATCCATTGTGACTTCTCGTAATATATGTTTATGTTTTATGTTATTTTTTGTACTCTTATAAATTGTTCACAATCGACTTTTGCACTGAAATTATCTGTATAAAAACTGAATATATTGGACAGAAAAAGAAACTAAGCAACTATCTATTTATAATAAAACGTTTTTGTACATCATTACATATTGTGTTACTCATATATATATATATATATATATATATATATGGTCGTATGATTATTTGTAGCTGGATTCACATCTGTGGTTGAGAGATTTGGCACCTATTAATCTATTGTTTGCTATAAGTATTTTTTCAAAAGTGTACAGACGATGATACTACATAGGTCATACCTTATACTGAAGCGGATAAACCGCATGTTCCCGGATTCCCCCCATTGTTGCCCTCATTGTAAGGGGGATGAGGCTGACTTTATCCACATGCTGTGGGCTTGTCCCCGCCTGCGAGGTTATTGGGAAGGGGTGCGCCACTCCCTAGCCACAGTGACACAACTCCAGGTCCCAGAAGAGGCCCTAACATGCCTGGAGGGACTCCGTAGGCGCTCGAAGGTTCAGAAGGTTTAAGTTTGTGGACCTCGCACTGACTTTGGCAATCAGGGTAATCACTATGAGATGAAAGTCTCCCAGATGCCCAGAGGTTACAGTCTTATGAGAACAAAACTGGGTCTTGACTCTTAACCAGCAAGGCTAAGCCAATTACAAACTGAACTAACGACACAACTGCCAGTACTGGACTAACTTGATTTCTAATGACCAAAGCTCGGTTATGAACAAAACATATCAGTCGGATGTAACATTTGTTACTAGTTTATTTCAATAATTTTTTCAAAAGATTTCATTTTTTTCAAAGATCTTTCTTGTGCATATCCCAAATATATACAAAATATGTACAAATAGATACAAAAGTTTACAAAACAAATCATAAACCACTATACAACACATCCACACTAAATCTCTCACGACAGACAAACCATTCACATTAACAAACAAAACATACCTCTGAGGTATAGGCCCGTGTCAATATGAACATTTCATTAAATTATATAATGCAGTCTACATTGTCATTTGTAATGTTGAAAACACAAAATTTGGTCAGAACAGATCGTATTGTGTTTTGACTAAGTACTTTTGATTTTTATGACTGACACTGGACCTACGAGATCGACGCGTTTCGAACCCCCTATTGCGGGGTTCTCCTCAGGACCAAACACGATTTCTACAAGACAAAAACGATTGTGCCAGGTTAACCTATCTGAGGAATGAACTTGCGTTTAAACACAGCCACCAACCGGCTTAGCACCGCCTACCTTAATTCTCCTGTGTGAGGTGCCACAATAAAGTCAGGTGTGGAGTTATCCCAATTGGTCTACACATAGAAAATGAAAAATGACACTGGACAGACTATTCTCGCTATTTAAATTCATTCAGTGTAAACTATAAGAGAAAAAGGCTCACCTTCCCACTTTGTGGTATTGGCTTTGGGCACCTAAACGAAAGAGTAAAATCAGCGATGTATGCTTGAATTATAAACATAATGTGCTTGGTTTGTTGGAGCATTCTAATCCTTAAACACTTACCCGGTCTTAGCGTGGTTGTCGCTTAGCCGGGATTTATCGAGGTGTGGAGAGGGGCGAGTCGTAGCTTCGGCTATCTGATTTCTCAATAGTTCCCACGAATGGACTGCAAAAAGGATGGAAATTACTCATACTGCCTCTAAACTATTGGCGTGCAGTTGCAATAACCTAATACCCAGGCAGCATTCTTACTTTTGCATCCGAGCGTTCTCATCCACAAGCGAAGACAGCGCGTTTGCTAGTATTTTCCGAACGAGCCTACTTCCTGAGTCTGGTGAAGGTCATATGATCGCGTAGCTTCTTAAAGGGGCATGCACCTTTTGGGAAATATCGAGGCTTTTAAAATAGTTCCGATTGTGGAACACATACAGGCTTCAGTTTGACATTGGATAAGAGTATCATAATAGTGGTCTTTGAATAACAAATTAACTGGAGTGAGTTATAACTTCCAGAGTGACCAATCATGTTACAGCTGCCCGCTTATAGCATTGTGGTTGTTGCAGTCCACAACTTCGAGATGATCACGGTATGGCACTGCAGATGGAGCCCAGTTCATTAATAAGCGGAGGATTATTTAACGCTTTAACCAGGAGTCCCTCTGTAAATATCAGAGATTTCATTCAGCCCTGTTACGGCTGTATTATATTTCATTATTAGAAATGCTTCCTGTTGGGCTAATTTTGATTCCATATCACCTCCTCGTGAGTCGTGTTCAATTTTGGAGATGATCGTCCAGCGTAAGTCATTTTCTTTGTGTTCATGTGCACTCCAGTGTTGGACCAAGGGTGCATTCGGTACCGGTTTTCTGATTCTTGACTTATGCTGTGTAATTCTCTGCCTTGTTTTTCCAATGTATAGTTTAGAACATGGGCACCAAATCCCATAAACTATGTTTTTTGTTAAACAATTGGTGAAAGTCAAATGTTTCCAGTATATTCTGTCAAAACTGAAGACAGTACCTTCTTCCGTTGATTCACAACGTGTACAGTTCCCACATCTATGGTGCCCGACTACTGGGGGTAGTCCCATCATACCTCAACAGGTACAGTTCCCACATCTATGGTGCCCGACTACTGGGGGTAGTCCCATCATACCTCTTAGTGTCAACTTCGGCTCTCGTGGCAAAGCTGCCCGCACGATATGATTAGCCACGCTTTTCTCTTTTATATGCAAAAAGAGGAGGGTCCGATAACTCGCAATGGAGATTTTTCACCAGATGCCAATTTTGCAAGACCAACCTGCGTAATTGATGTGTATTGGGACCAAAGGTTGTAACACAAACAATCCTTTTCAATTCCTGTCATGTTTTCTTTTTCAACAATGTCTCTCGCGGGACTCACCAAGCCCTTTTTTAAGGAGTGTTTTAAAAGTTTTTTAGGGTATCCACTTTCGAGTAACAGTTCCATGAGCCCGTTGGCCTGTGTGAAATATTCCTCCTTACTGGAACAATTTCGCCGAATTCTTAAAAACTGTCCGAAGAGTAAGTTTTGTTTGAGGCTCCTAGGATGATGGCTGGTGTAATGTAATGCCTTATTTCTGTCAGTGGGTTTCCGAAATAAAGTTGTCCCCAGTGTCCCTTCTGTTGAATATACTTTGACGTCCAGGAACGTGATGTTCTTATTAGATGCAATGTAGCTGAATTTAATGTCTTCTGTTCTCATATTGAGCCATGTCATGAATTCTGTTAATCTATCCTGTGTTCCCGACCAGACGAAAAAAACATAGTCGATATATCGCATATATTTTGTGATATATTCAGCAAATGGGTTGTTATATTAATCTATCTTCATATAAACCCATGAACAGGACCACTAACTCCGGTGCAGCCCATTGCTACCCCCTTGATTTGATAAAAGAATTCAGTATCAAATTGAAAATAGTTTTTTTGCAACGCAAATTTGGCCAGTCTCAAGATGAAATTGGTTGGGACTCTACTGGGTTGCTCTCTTTGGTCCAAAAAGAACTCCAAAGTTTCTAACGCCTGTTCCTGTGGAATTTGTGTGTATAAAGACACAACATCCATGGTTACCGTCAATTGGTGTCTCATCAAATTGGATGGATGTTATTCGATTGATGAATGCTGTCGTGTCTTTTAGATGCGCCTGGACCTTATCTACCAATGGTTTCAAAAAATGGTCGATATATCTTGATGTTGGCTCTGTGAGAGATTCACATCCTTAAATTATTGGACGGCCAGGAGGATCATTTGGATCTTTGTGCATCTTGGGCAAGACGTAGAATATAGGTGTCCTGGGATTTTTATTTTGGAGGAAAGCCAATTCTTTTGGTCCAAGTATACCAAGATCGAAACCTTCTTGCAGGATATTGAAAAGCTCGTTTTGTAACTCCTTGACCGGGTTAGGATTGATCTTTGTGTAACAAAACCGATCATCAAGCTGCCGTTTGACCTTCTTGTACCTATTGATATCCCACAGGACCACTTCGCCCCCTTTGTCCGCCTGTTTTATTATTAGCGATTTGTCATTTAAGGAGAAAATAGCGTCCTTTTCACTCTTGGGTAGATTGAATTTAACAAATTGTTTTTTCTTTTCAAGGGCATTTATCCCTGATAATATTGCTCTCTCAAAGGTGATAACCTCTTTAGGGGTTCTGTTAGTTGGTGGATAGAAAGTAGATTTCAAGCGAAGTCCCGTGGCTTTGGTGTTTCTTACCTCTGGTGTATCTTTAAGAAAAGTTTTCAGACGTATTTTTCTGCAAAATTCGCTCGCTTCCAATTTCATTTTTACAAAGTCCGTTGGTCGAACAGGCACAAAGGAGAGACCCTTTTCAAGCACTGCTATTTCGGAAGTTGATAACACTCGATCTGATAGATTAAACAAAGACGATGTTGTTAGCTCCTGTAATATTGGCGTCTGGTCCTCATCTCCCATGGTTGATTTCCTCGACGCGAACTGCCTCTTCCCCGCTGTTGGCCTCTGCCTAAAAAAGGCTGGGGATTTTGTTGTTGATTTTGTTGGTTGTTCCTGGGTGCTGAGTTGTTCCTTGAGTCAGAACTATCTGTCTCTCCTCCCGATGAGGAGGAGGTATCCAAGAATGTTAGGAACTTATTTCTTGAGCGTCCCTGGTTATCCTGGAAAAACCTTCTTTGTGTTGGTAGAGTATAAAAATCCTGCTGCAAGTATGGGTATACTGCCTCTAAAGAAAAATTATTTTTATCAAGTTAAAACTTGTTCCCTTTCTGGGTTACAGTATAATCCTTAAATTCTTGGATTTCCTTTTCAATTTTCTCCAGAAGGTTTTTTGAGTCTGTGATTAGTTGGTTATTTTGTATTTCCGTTTCTAAAGCTGCAATTTCTTGAAGTTGTTTAAGAGATCCTGTGTGCCGTTTCTACCGTAAGGACCATCAGGTCCCTACTGCACTTAGTTTCAATCCCACTGAATCCTTTTTTATATTCCGTCATCAATGGAACCTCAAACAAAACTTACCCTTCGGACAGTTTTTAAGAATTCGGCGAAATTGTTCCAGTAAGGAGGAATATTTCACACATGCCAACGGGCTCATGGAACGGTTACTCGAAAGGGGATACCCTAAAAAACTTTTAAAACACTCCTTGAAAAGGGCTTGGTGGGTCCCACGAGAGACATTGTTGAAAAAGAAAACACGACAGGAATTGAAAAGGATTGTTTGTGTTACAACCTTTGGTCCCAATACACATCAATTATGCAGGTTGGTCTTGCAAAATTGGCATCTGGTGAAAAATCTCCATTGCGAGTTATCGGACCCTCCTCTTTTTGCATATAAAAAGAGAAAAGCGTGGCTAATCATATCGTGCGGGCAGCTTTGCCACGAGAGCCGAAGTTGACACTAAGAGGTATGATGGGACTACCCCCAGTAGTCGGGCACCATAGATGTGGGAACTGTACCTGTTGAGGTATGATGGGACTACCCCCAGTAGTCGGGCACCATAGATGTGGGAACTGTACCGGTTGTGAATCAACGGAAGAAGGTACTGTCTTCAGTTTTGACAGAATATACTGGAAACATTTGACTTTCACCAATTGTTTAACAAAAAACAGTTTATGGGATTTGGTGCCCATGTCCAAAACTATACATTGGAAAAACAACGCAGTAGGCAAGGCAGAGAATTACACAGCATAAGTTAAGAATCAGAAAACAGGTACCGAATGCACCCTTGGTCCAACACTGGAGTGCACATGAACACAAAGAAAATGGCTTACGCTGGACGATCATCTCCAAAATTGAACACGACTCACGAGGAGGTGATATGGAATCAAAATTAGCCCAACGGGAAGCATTTCTAATAATGAAATATAATACAGCCATACAGGGCTGAATGAAATCTGAAATTTACAGAGGGACTCCTAGTTAAAGCATTAAATAATCCTCCGCTTATTAATGAACTGGGCTCCATCTGCAGTGCCATACCGTGATCATCTCTAAGTTGTGGACTGCAACAACCACAATGCTATAAGCGGGCAGCTGTAACATGATCGGTCACTCTGGAAGTTATTACTCACTCCAGTTCATTTGTTATTCAAAGACAACTATTATGATACTCTTATCCAATGTCAAACTGAAGCCTGTATGTGTTCCACGAACTGAACTATTTGAAAAGCCTCGATATTTCCCAAAAGGTGCATGCCCCTTTAAGAAGCTACGCGATCACATGACCTTCACCAGACTCAGGAAGTAGGCTCGTTCGGAAAATACTAGCAAACGCGCTGTCTTCGCTTGTGGATGAGAACGCTCGGCGGCAAAAGTAAGAATGCTCCCTGGGTATTAAATATGTTATTGCAACTGCACGCCAATAGTTTAGAGGCAGTATGAGTAATTTCCATCCTTTTTGCAGTCCATTCGTGGGAACTATTGAGAAATCAGATAGCCGAAGCTACGACTCGCCCCTCTCCACACCTCGATAAATCCCGGCTAAGCGACAACCACGCCAAGACCGGGTAAGTGTTTAAGGATTAGAATGCTCCAACAAACCAAGCACATTATGTTTATAATTCAAGCATACATCGCTGATTTTACTCTTTCGTTTAGGTGCCCAAAGCCAATACCACAAAGTGGGAAGGTGAGCCTTTTTCTCTTATAGTTTACACTAAATGAATTTGAATAGCGAGAATAGTCCGTCATGTGGCATTTTTCATTTTCTATGTGTAGACCAATTGGGATAACTCCACACCTGACTTTGTGGCACCTCACACAGGAGAATTAAGGTAGGCGGTGCTAAGGCGGTTGGTGGCTGTGTTTAAACGCAAGTTCATTCCTCAGATAGGTTAACCTGGCACAATCGTTTTTGTCTTGTAGAAATCGTGTTTGGTCCTGAGGAGAACCCCGCAATAGGGGGTTTGAAACACGTCGACCTCGTAGGTCCAGGGTCAGTCATAAAAATCAAAAGTACTTAGTCAAAACACAATACGATCTGTTCTGACCAAATTTTGTGTTTTCAACATTACAAATGACAATGTAGACTGCATTATATGATTTAATGAAATGTTCATATTGCCACGGGCCTATACCTCAGAGGTATATGTTTTGTTTCTGTGAATGGTTTGTCTGTAGTGAGAAAGATTTAGTGTGGATGTGTTGTATAGTGGTTTATGATTTGGTTTATGATTTGTTTTGTAAAATTTTGTATCTATTTGTACATATTTTGTATCTATTTGGGATATGCACAAGAAAGTTCTTTGAAAAAAATGAGATCTTTTGAAAAAATTATTGAAATAAACTAGTAACAAATGTTACATCAGACTGATATGTTTTGTTCATAACAGATCTTTGGTTATTAGAAATCAAGTTAGTCCAGTACTGGCAGTTGTGTCGTTAGTTCAGAGGTTACAGTCCGGCAGACTGACATGCTTCAATGGGGGAGAGGGGGAGGGTGCAGCACTTCGGAGGGAGGAGCAGAGGGCTAAAGAAGCAACACATCTCCTTAGAATGGGAGACCATGATGCTTGAACTGGAAGCACTGGATCCGTCTCCTACACAAGCTGCCGCATCCCAGTAACATACAGGGCACCAGTTTATTTTCTGTTATTTGACCCATAGACCAGAGACAGTGTGATATTGCCCTGTACATGATAACCTTTGGGAGGGTGCCTCTATGCTGACTTCCTAGATCTAGCGTGTAAGATCAAGTAAGTCTGACCAGGAGGGGGATAAGGGTGGGTGGAAGGTGGGATGGGGGGGGCGAGAGTTCTTACCAGTTGAATATAAAATGTGCACTTCTTTGACATACTGCTGAGGCACAGCAGGCCCATTGATACTTTGATAATATTCCCAGTTTGAAAACAACCTTTGTAAGCTTCCTGTAGCATTCCAGATACTGAAAATTGAACTAATATGTATATATATATAATGAGATTGTTAGGAAGGAAAAAATACACAAAAGACTATCTAGATGAATATGTTTTGGATACACATGCTGTACTGCGGTCATCAATAAAGTAAAAAAAAAAAAATCCTGAAGGCGGGAGATACCCATCATGTCCCATTTATCGAAACCGTTTGTCTGCCATAGGTGTCCCAGCTTGGCGGAGTCCCACAAGGGGGCCGCCAATGTCAACCTATCCTCCCAACCAAGCGATCTAGTGGCAGTGCGCGAGACTGCTACCGAATGTCCATTGGGGCCAGACGGTGGAGGACAAGCTGGCTTAGAGTATAGTGTTCTATTGTAGTACCTGCCCTGGAGCAGCCACCTGTCCTTTCGATAGCCTGGATCGCCAGGGTGCCCATAAGTGCCGTGATTAATAGCAGCCAGGTGGGCGGCCCAGTAATATTTCTTAATGTCAGGGAGGGGGATACCTCAATCATACCATTTCAGCGTCAGCTTGTTGAGGGCAATGCATGGATACCCATTCCACATGAGCTCCCTCTAGAGTCGTTCAATCTCTTTAAAATAAGTAGGGGAGACTACTTCCAGTGAGTTTTGAAGAGCATAAAGGAAGTGGGGGAGAGACAATTTTAAAAAGTGCGGCCCTCCCCAAAAGGGATAGCGGGAGAATCTTCCAACTGGCTATGTCTCGCTGCAGTCGGCGGAGAAGGGGGGGGGGTTGGGGGGAGATAAGATTGTCATATAGAGTGTGGAGTCCAGGGATACAAATATTCCAAGGTACTTGAACCCTGACGTAGTGATTTGGATTGGCCAATTGGGGGGTAGACTTAACACCCCCCCCCCCACCGTAAAGTGGGTACAGGTGGGATTTGGTCCAATTAATTGTAAATCCGGAGAATCTACCGAACACTGCCAGTATATCTAATAAGACAGTTAGGGATTTCCGGGGGTTGGTGAGGTACAGTAGTATGTAGTCAGCATATAAGGAAATACAATCCTCCCAATCCGCCGACCAGCGGAATCCTCGGATTGACAGGTCCTGTCGGATCCAGGCCACAAGCAGTTCCAATGCCAAGGCGAACAAAAGGGGGGAGAGCGGACAGCCCTGACGGGTACCTCGGCCAAGTGAGAAGGTATCCGACTGTTTATTGTTAACTACAACCTTAGCCAGAGGCACCGCATTAAGGAGGCGAACCCAGCCCAAGGAGCGCGGCAAAGAGATAGGGCCACTCAAGCATATCGAATGTCATGGTGGCATCTAGGGAAACAAAGACTGCTGGTTCGCGTATCGTATTCGCCCTACCCAGCACACCGTGTACTCGGCGAAGATTTAGCGCCGTGTTCCGACTTGGGATAAACTAAGCATGGGCGGATTCGCAAAATCAGCGGATTTGCGGATTTGGGGCGGGGCTTCCATGCGAGTGCACATGCCTCTTGTGTGTATAAAAGGTCAGATACCGATCAGAGACAGCTGCCCAGCCTTGACAGAACACACGCAAATCATAAAACATAAAATGATTGCGTGCTTGTTTGCTAAGCTGTGAAAGTAGCTCGAGACCCTGAAAAAGTTTGGATTGTATAATTAAATTTGTTCTTTAACCGAACTCTGGGAGTTTAGTTTCTGTTTAGCAGAGCAAATATTTATCCAATGGCTGTTTTATTTTATGCTGTGGTAACACATTATGTGCAAAGTTCGGCGTGTGTTGCTATTCCAAAATTCAAGCTTTTAAAGCGATGGAAACTGCTGCCTGCCATCAAATGCACCATGTGAGACAGTTTACAGTGCATTCCTGCAGACTAATGAACAGAGCGTGCTGAGTGAAAGGGCATGGCGGTGTGCTAGTGTGCTGATGACTGTGACGTGGAAATCACCAGCAAAGGCAGCTCGAGTTGCGCATTAAAATAAACTGGGCATGTCATCTGAGATCAAGAGATATTACGATCATATGCGGAGAAAAATAATGTGCAGGTCTGCCAACTCCCATGGTGCTACTTTGTGTCACACCACAAGGGTTATGGCTGTCGCAGTCACCTTGTGAATAGTGATGCACATATGGTTGTAAGCATGTCTCTTTAATACACGCTCGAATTCTCTTTGATAGAATTTTCGAGTGGCTTCAGAATAAAACAGCGTTTGACGGCGACGCCCGCCACCTTGACTTTCCCCAAAGGTATGCATGGAACGGTGGTTCCTCATGAAACTCTAATTCCGCAATAAACTGGTCTCAATTCCATGCGAGTGCACATGCCTCTTGTGTGTATAAAAGGTCAGATACCGATCAGAGACAGCTGCCCAGCCTTGACAACGCTCACGATTGTTTTTTGGGCCGATAAATGAGTCACTGAATTTAAGCTTCAACTAGGGCACATGCTTACATGATATCTGTAAGTGCTTCCGGTTGAGGTTTAATTTTGTGCCAGGACCATCGTGCCAGAATGAACCCTGCCCTTCATATTTATTCAAGAAGACGCCACCGTTTTGGGAAGAGGGCACAGCTGCCTGGCCTGTTAACTATTTTACGATGGCGCCGGCAAGCTGCCAGCGCCATCCTAAAATAGTTACTACATTAGCTTCAACAGGAAGCTCGAATAGATAAAATAAAATCAAGCAGGCGCTCGTGCATCTGCTTTATCTATTAGTGCTTCCTGTTGAAGCTAATTTAGTAACTATTTTACGATGGCGCTGGCAGCTTGCCGGCGCCATCGTAAAATAGTTACAACAACAGGCCAGCAAGGCTTGAACTTTTGACCTAGGAATCCGCCGCTCGCGGATTGCGAATTTTCGGTAAATTCGCAGATCGCGAATTTACCGAAAATTCGCAAAATCCGCGAGCGGAGCGGATTTAGCGCTCATGCTTAGGATAAACCCAGATTGATCTGGGTGGACCAGGGTCGATATGACCTTTACCAGGCGATTGGCGTGAACTTTCGCAAGGATTTTTGGCTCGGCATTAAGCAAGGAAATAGGCCGATATGAGGTACAGTCTGTTTTAATTTTCCCGTCTTTGTGAATTACTACTATATTAGCTATACGTTGGTCAAGTGGGAGCGCTCCAGACTCTGCTCTCCTCAAACATAACTTTGAGGTAAGCCGATAGCGTGTCCGAGCAGAGTTTATACATTTCTATCGGAATCCCATTAGGGCCAGATGCCTTACCAGATTGAAGCGACCTGATGGCCTGAGCAATTTCGTCAGAGGACTGTCTAGTAGTTGCTTGTCTGCTGAGGCGAGGGTGGGCATGCTAATGTCCCTTAAGAGCTCCACAGAGTCTTCCTCGGTATAAGGCGTTTCCGCCCTGTAAACCGCCTCAAAGTGGGCAGCGAATTGAGAGGCTATGGCCTGGGGGTCTGAGGTTGCGAGTCAGAGGGTGTCCTGAAGGGTCAGGACCAATCTGTTTGCCCATTCTCGCCTGTCCAACCAAACCAACAGCTTCACGGCCTTGTCGACCAGATCATAGATTCTCCAGAGCTTTTCCTGACCCAAGGTGCGAGCAGTGTCTGTGACAAGGTCTTTGTATTCTGATTGCTTAAGCCGGAGCAAGTGGCGCGTCTCCGGGGAGTCTCGGTCCAATAACTCCCCCTCGAGTCGCAAGATCTCTGCTTCGGTTCCAATTTCAATACATTACACATCAGGTGGATTTGGGAAGCTGGTTCCTCTGTCACATGTGCACTGTCCGGGGAGCGGGTCACCATAGGCAGTATTTACGTGCCTCCCCCTCTGGGAACTGTATTTATTGACAAACTAGTGGCAACATGGGGCAAGGTACACGAGAACTTGACCCTATTAGGTGGCGACTGGAATGACACTATGGGACCACTGGACCGTCAGCTTAGCCCAGGCAGCACACCGATACAGGGCAAAACTAAGCAGCATACCTTGGGATGGGCTGACGTATGGCACGAGTATCATCCCACCAAACTTAATTTTACTTATCTTTCCACGGTGCATGGGTCACAATCGCGACTGGACTATTTCTTTGCCCCACGGACACATTTTCATACGTTCTCCCGTGTGACCCACCTGCCCCGCGGCTTTCCGATCACTCCGCTTAGTCTGCAGTTCCACACCCACTCCCGTAAACACCCCTTCCGGTGGCGGATGTCACCTTGGCACCTAGGGGACCCGGCATACCACACAGCAGTCACTACATACTTCGAAGATAATTGCCCCACGGCCCGCTCTCTAACTATTCTATGGCAAGCCCTAAAACCAAATGTCCGCGGTGTTGATTAGTTATCGTACAAATGAAAAGCGGGCGCAACGAGAGCAGTTGTAGGCTCTAGAGTCATGTCAAGCAACATTGGCCTCACAGCTCAATACTGATCCGAACCCTATTCGTCTGAATCTGCTGCAGGTGCAATAGGATCTTCGGCAACATCTTATAGGCAAAGCAAAGGAGATCTGGGAGGCGTCACAGCACTGAATCTATCAATGGGGCGATAAGTCCAGTAAGATGCTCCATAGATTCTGCCAGGCAGATGCTTCCCACACGGTTGTCCCGGCCATTCGCAGTACCAACAGGTCCCGCCACACGACACCACAGGGAGTCACTTCAGAATTCGCTAGGAACTTTACTGCCCTTTATACCAGACACTAACAAATTTCGCTGGAACGGATTGCTGAATTCTTGATAGATATCCCTCCCCGTCGTCTCCCCGATCATCTCCATGAACAATTGAACGCTCCTTTACACCCGATGAGCTCACTGGGGCGCTCAATGCACTCCATCCTGGCTGCGCACCCAGACCGAACGGGTTCCCAATGGAATTACTAAGGCCGAACATACACAGATTAGGGCCCCATCTATTGGCGACCATCCAAGAGGCTGCGGAGCCCTCCATTCTGCCAAGGGACTGGCGCCATGCAGAAATTGTACTCTTTCATAAGCCCGGCCAACCCCCGAAAGACCCTTCCTCATATCCCCCCCATCTCCCTTATACATTTTGAACCAAAACTGTTGGGAAAGGTGTTAGCTGATCGCCTGCGGAGTTGTATCGGTGAACTGATTCACCCGGATCAGTCGGGCTTTATGCCACACATGGCTACTCGGCAAAATATCAGACGGGTACATAATGCCATGGCAGCAGCCCAGACGCTGGGCTGACCGGCCGCCCTGCTTCTTGCCGACATAGACAAGGCGCTTGACTCCCTGAGCTGAGTGTATTTATTCCAGCTCCTCAAGGCGATAAAACTTTGGGCCTCGCTTCTTGGCTTACGTGCACCTGCTATACAAGGAGCTGACGGCGTCGGTTCCGGGGCACCACTCACAGCCTTTCTATCCAGCGGGGCACTGGACAAGGCTGTCCCCATTATTGTTTGCTCATGTGATTGAGCCCCTGGCGGCATGGGTTAGGAGTGACCCGGTCCTTCACCCGGTCCTTCGAGGGTTTGACTGGTCCCAGTATCACTCTGACCCTACAGCTTTATAAGTGGACGATGTCCTCTTTTTCATGACTGATCCTTGGTACTCTGGACCCCGCATATTGGAAATCCTCAAGGTTTTTGGGGGTACCTCGGGCCTCCATGCTAACCCTGCCAAATCTATTTTATTCCTGGTATGCGGGCATCAGGGACGTGGTACCTGGGCATCACAACTCTCCTGGGAGACAGATGGCTTCAAATATCTCGGCATATATATCTCCCATGTCCGAAAGTCTCCTGGGCACGCAATATTACTCTATTGGCTGGCCTAAACAGTGAAACAGTTGTGTGGTCCTCACTCCCTATATGGGCGCTCTGCCATTCATAAAATGGTGTCCCTGCCCCGTATCCCCTCCAGAATTACCCATACCCCAATTCCACGCTAATGGTTCGCACATGTTGCGGCCATAGAAAATACATTTATGAGGAACGTTGGGGCGATCAGAGTGGCGCTCCGTACATGTACACAATCCACATATTGGGGAGGGATCGCCGCAGCAGATATCTATGCCTATTATGTAGCGTCCCATATTCTGGTAATAAAAGAATGGTGGTGTAGCTCCTAAACAGACCCAGCATATTCGGCTGAACATGCTGTAATGGATCAGGTCCCACTCCGCCACCTAATGTACAGTTCCATTTGTCTATCATTTGCCACCGGCTAGCAGGGAGGTGATACAACTCTGGCAGACTAAGACCTGACAGATGGGCTGGTAGGGGAAACGTACTCAAATTACTCCCTTATGGCAGAGCACGTACCTCCGATCCGTGATGACATTGAAAGAGTTTAGAAGGGGGGACCGCGTTGGGATCTCGACCCTCTGATGTAATGCGTGGCACCACAATGAAATCTTTTCAACAACCACAAGATGATTTCGATTTACACAAATCACAATTCTATAAGTTCCTTCAACTCAGATACGCACTTCTACCCCAGATCTATACATTAGAATCCCTCCCCGAGTTTCAGCCCCAAGAGGGCCGGTTGTTTACAGGAGACCTAGGACCCCACAAGATCAAACAGGTCTATTATACACTGACAACCCATACACCTACCACACTGGACAAGACAGCTTGCATGGCAGGCAGATATACCCGAAATCAACAATGATGATGATTTGGCCGAAGCCATCGCCAGTCCCAGGGGTGTGGTGGTTTCAATGCGTTTGGCATATTCAATTTAAGTATATACATTGCGCATATTACACAGGGTGCGCCAGTGGTGGATGGGCGTTATTCAGTCTCCTATGTGCCTGGGGTGTGATAGGTAGGAGGGGACATTCCAACACACGTTCTGGAGCTGCTCGGCATTACAGACGTTTTGGCACTGAATCAGATCATGCCTCCATCAAGTGCTGTCGTGGGATCTCCCACTGGACCCTCGCCTTTTCTGGTTACATTCTACAGAGGATATTGGGGGGGGGGGGGGGGGGGGCCTACAGGTATAAGCAGCACCTTCTGTTTTTAGCTCTCACTGTGGCTAAGAAGGACATAGAGCAAAGTGGAAGGTAACATCGCCCCGACCTTGGGCAAATGGAAAACTGAGCTAGATAAATGTATGGGGGCTGAGATTGCTGTTTTGAGGCCAGAGGGTGCCCCACTAAACATCGTACAATCTGGACTTGATGGGCAGACTATCATGGTATCGATACGGTTTACAGAATAAAAGAAAAATATATCACTGTTCTTTTCTATGCGATTCTTTTGAAATGGTCAATAAGCTGCTCTCATAACTGTTATATGTACTTGGGAGCCCTTGATACCCAATCCAAAATCACGACCCTTCCCCCACCTTATTATGCTCTTACAAGAAGAGCATCCTGCTTTTTGCAAACAACTCAATCAATCAATCAATGACACTTGTAAAGCGCGCTACATACCCGTAGGGTCTCAAGGCGCCTGGGGGGGGGGGGGGGGGCGCTACTGCTCGAACAGCCAGGTCTTCAGCTTCCTCCTGAAGGAGAGGTGGTCTTGGGTCAGTCGCAGGTCGGGAGGGAGGGAGTTCCAGGTCTTAGCAGCCAGGTAGGAGAAGGACCTTCCTCCTGTAGTCGCTCTTCGGATGCGGGGGACGGCGGCGAGGGCGTGGTTGGCTGATCGGAGGTGGCGTTTGGGAGCGTAGAAGTTGACTCGGCTGTTGAGGTAGCTCGGGCCTTGGTCGTGTAGGGCTTTGTGTGCGTGGGTGAGGAGGCGGAAGGTGATTCTTTTGCTGACGGGGAGCCAGTGAAGGTCTCTGAGATGTCCGGAGATGTGACAGGTTCGTGGGATGTCGAGGATGAGTCTGGCTGAGGCGTTCTGGATCCGCTGGAGTCTCTTCTGGAGCTTGGCGGTGGTACCGGCGTAGAGGGCGTTGCCGTAGTCCAGTCGGCTGGTGACGAGGGCCTGGGTGACGGTCCTCCTGGTCTCGGTGGGGATCCACCAGAAGATCTTCCGTAGCATGCGTAGGGTGTTGAAGCACGCCGAGGAGACGTTGTTGACTTGCCTGGTCATGGAGAGGGAGGAGTCCAGGATGAAGCCCAGGTTGCGTGCATGGTCTGTTGGTTTGGGTGCGGTGCCCAGGGCGGGAGGCCACCAGGAGTCGTCCCAGGCGGAGGGTGAGGGTCCCAGGATGAGGACCTCCGTCTTGTCCGAGTTCAGTTTTAGGCGGCTGGTCGTCATCCACTCGGCTACCTCCTTCATCCCTTCGTGCAGGTTGGCTCTGGCGGCGGCGGGGTCGTTGGTCAGGGAGAGGATCAGCTGGGTGTCGTCGGCGTAGGAGATTATGCTGAGGTTGTGTTTGCGTACGATGGCCGCGAGGGGGCTCATGTAGACGTTGAAGAGGGTGGGGCTCAGAGATGATCCTTGAGGGACGCCGCAGATGACTTCGGAGGCCTCTGACTTGTACGGTGGTAGGCGGACTCTCTGTGTTCTTCCGTCGAGGAAGGAGATGATCCATTCCAGCGCCTTGTCCTGGATTCCGATGTTGCTGAGGCGCCGTACTAGGGTGCGGTGGCAGACCGTGTCGAATGCCGCGGAGAGGTCTAGGAGGATGAGGGCCGCTGTTTCTCCATTGTCCATCAGGGCTCGGATGTCATCGGTGGCGGCGATGAGGGCGGTCTCGGTGCTGTGGTTGGCTCGGAAGCCGGACTGTGAGGGGTCGAGGGATCCGTTCGTCTCGAGGAAGGCGGCCATCTGCTTGTTGACGGTCTTCTCGATGACTTTGGCTGGAAACGGGAGGAGCGAGATGGGGCGGTAGTTCTTGAGGTCGGTGGGGTCCGCTGTTGGTTTCTTGAGTAGAGCGCTGAGTTCGGCGTGTTTCCAGCTCTCAGGGAAGATGGTGGTGTCGAAGGATGTGTTGATGATGTCTCGCAGGTGGGGTGCAAATGACAGCGTCGGCCTTGTTGAAGACGTGGTGAGGGCAGGGGTCGGTCGGAGATCCGGAGTGGATGGAGTTCATCGTGCGGATGGTGTCTTCGGTGCTGATCGGGGTCCAGGCGTGGAGGGTGGAAGTGGGGGGTGGTTGTTCGGTCATGGTGTGCGTTGGTTGGTTGTTGAAGCTGTTGTGTATGTCCGCGATCTTGTTGTGGAAGTATGAGGCGAGGGAGTTGCAGAGGTCTTGCGATGGGGTGATGTCGTTGTTTCCTGCGCTGGGGTTGGAGAGCTCTTTCACGATGTTGAAGAGTTCCCTTGCTGTTGTGTGCGTTGTTGTCCAGCCTGTCCTTGAATGCTGTTTTCTTGGCGGCGCGGATCAGCTGGTGGTGTTTCCGGGTGGCAAGCTTGAAGGAGGTCCTGTTGTCCGGTGTCGGATCCCTTCTCCAGACTTTCTCGAGGGCTCGGCAGTTCTTCTTGGAGCTCTTGAGTTCGTCGGTGAACCAAGGGGCCTTCTTGCTGCTGGGTCTGCTGGGCGGGGTCCTCAGTGGGGCGAGTTCGTCCGCGCAGTTGCTGATCCACTTCGTGAGGTTGTCGGCGGCCTGGCTGGGGTCTGCTGAGCTGGCAGGAGGGTGCTGGCTCAGGGAGGTGGCGAGCTGGTCTGCTGTGATCTTGTTCCAGCTTCTGCGGGCGGCCTGTTGTTGGTGGTGGTGGGTGGTGGGAACTCGGCCAATTCATTAAGGGTTTTAGAGAATCCATTGTATCATTCATGTCTGTGGCTCCCCCACACTTCAAGCTGGGAGTGCGGGACGAAGTGCAATTCATTGGCCTAAACTCTGCCCTTAGAAAATACCCTGCTTTAAGTAAAACCTCAGACTAATGATTTTCCCGCCCCATTCCGTGTCATCTAGGCCTGTGCCAAAGTAGCCAATTTGGGTTCTGGGCTGTAAAAGTAATTTCATTCTTTTTCTTGGGAATTTGGGGCAGTCTTACCTGAAAACCTTCCCTGGTTAGTCAACATGAAAAACCACAAATTGTCTTTTGGTTAACAAACTTTCTGCATACACCAAATGCTTTGTACAGCTTTCAAAGACTTGACAAAAGCTCCCTACAATTTGTGAAAGTAATCTGGACATGTATCATCAGCAAAAAGTAGGATGTCAGGAGTACTATTGCACAAAGGGACAACTACATTGAAAGCAATTTCAACCAACAGGTGTTTGAATATCGTGCTTCAAAACAAAGACTGAGCTACAGCCAAAAATGTGGCTTCAGTACTACTTGACAGATTTACCTCTTTTGACATGACATCTGAAATCTGGTAATCTTCTCTACCTCTTTTCTTTTTCGCAGCTGCAAAAGGAATTTTATATGCTTGAATAAAGTTAACAAAAACAGAAGCAGGAGATTTTTTTTTTTTTAAAGTGAACAAAATTCAACGTACCTTGCTTATCTTTCTCCTCAACTTGCTTTTCTGCCTGCAAGATAAACAGAAACAAAACCCACCTAAGTAAATGTATTATGAACACCACCTTAAACCATAAATATATCACTGGAATACCAACACATGCATTCAAGAACTAAGGGTAAAGTTTTCACTTTTAAAACTCCGGGCTAAGCACCTAGTAAACATCGGTTTTACACATTTCTATATTGGAATATACAGTGAAACGAATTTAGGCACACTTTTGTAAAGAGTATATCAATGGTGATCCAATGTGTTGCAAAAAAACAGTTTTACGCTGTAGGACAGACAATATTCCTTCAACTGAAGGTAAAGGGATTTCTTTTTCTTAATTTTACCCTTTTTTTACTACTTTGGTATTCCGGTTAATTATCTATATCTCCATTTTAGCAAAGTTTACAGTAAATATATGTCACTTGTAACAGATGTCAATGAGATACATTAACGGTTCTAAAAAAAATGGACTCAGTTTCTTTTGTGTTCCAATATCCATCTATACCCTCTTCCAAATGGATGTACCAGTCCATTTAAATGCAAGTATGCATTTACTATTCCAAAAGTAAAAAGTTGTAGATGAAAGAAAAGTTTTTAATTTAGGGTTTTATCAACAATAAAACTCATTTTAGTCAAGGCTACAGTAGTACCTTTTTTACAAGTTGGATGAGGGGGTTTCCTGTAGGAGTATTTTTCCCCCCACGTTTATAACAAAACTACAATCCTTCAACATGAAGACTAAAAATCTATGTTATTAGTCCTCATTACGTTGCCTTGACTAGTCTGCCATGACCACGTGTAGACGACCGAAAGAAGCAGTTAACATAGGTCCCCTAACAACTGGAGGCATGGAAACAGTTCCCCCCCCCCCCCCCCAGAGCTCAGCATATGCGATACACACAATATATATACACACACTATATATATATATATATATATATATATATATATATATATATATATATATATATATATATATATATATATATATATATATATATACACACATTCAATCAGAACAGGTAGCCTATGCGAAGCACTGCCACACGAAGTTTTCAATAAGCACATTTATTTCATCCATTTCGCTGCTCGCTCCCCAGCAGATTTCAGAGTCTCCTTCGAACATGAAAGCCTGACGCGTTTCAGGGATAACCCTTTCCTCAGAGGCAATGTTCGTGAAGGTCAATCAAACAGTTTCTGGTAGTGTCTACTCAAATAGCTCTCACCTGCCTCTATGGGCGTGTTTCAGGCGCACTACATCCTGGGCTTTGTAGTACACTGTCTTTTAACCCACAGTGGGGCTGCTTCTTCAACCTTGCAATTTGAAACCAATATTCTCCCAGTGGAGCGAGGAGAGCACTGGAACCTGTCTGGAAGCGCACTTGCCGCAGCGAAAACGTGTCCAAGGCAGCACCACCTGTGTTGGCGCTGCGCCTGCCTTCGTTCCATAACTGCAAGCTCCTACCAAAAGCCTGCATGGACCCTCATTTAAGGTGGGACTTGCTTCTCGACTGGGCAATAGCCGAAAATTATTCAATCAGAACAGGTAGCCTATGCGAAGCACTGCCACACGAAGTTTTCAATAAGCACGTTTATTTCATCCATTTCGCTGCTCCCTACCCATCACATTTGTGAATGTCGCAATGTCATCGATAGGAGACACCCGCGATGGAGGAGTTGAGGTCGGAGAATAGTCCCGGACGAGGACCTCGTGGGGGAAGACCATGTAGGTGATCTCGTGCATCTCCCCTTATGCGGACGGCCGTGATGAGCTGTGGCAACCCCTGGATCAAGACCGGTGCACAGAAGGCGAGCTTGGCCTAGAAGATGATCCAGGTCTTCTGGGGGGAGATTTGGATGGTCTAGCAGGGACGGTTCTCTGAGTAGAGGTCCTGGAAGGAGAGTACGTGCGAGAATAGTCCGAGCCCGGACTCCTGAGGTCGCCTGTCCCGACACCTTGCAGCCAGCGAAGTGACAGACCATAGACCCTGATTTCTCCTGTGAAATCTGCACAATATGCAGTTGCGGGGATGATGACTGGTCCCCAGATGACGATCTGGACCTGGATCTTGATGTACGCCGGGTTTCCTCTGCGGCGACTGTAATTTGGTCCCTCGACATCGAATGCCTGGACGTCGACGAAGTCTGAGTCACCATCGGCATCGATCGAGCAGAATAGCTATGGGAAGGACGTCCCTCTCGACGGTGGTCTAGACGTTGATCGCCTACGGCTATGCGGGGACCTCGGCATCTACCTTCGATGTCGGTCTGGGGACCTAGGCGTCGATCTCCCACGTCGTGCTGGTGACGATCTTCTGGACGTCGAGTGGTGGGACCTAGAGGACGCTCTTGACGTTGACATCCCCACTTGCGGCGAGGTGCTCGCCATCATGACTCGACGCCGACCCACTCGAAGGTGGCGGAGTGTGTCTCGACGTAGACTGAAGCCTCGACGTTGACTGAGACTTTGCACGACTCTCAGGACCCACAGCCTTCGAGCCCGAAGTGCTGTGCCTAGACGCCGACCTACTTATATGCAGCAGAGAATCTCGATGTCGGTATGGTGATTTATCCCCCAACGCTGAAGAGTGTCTGGGTCTCTTTGACGGCGAATCTCCAGTTACCTTCTTCTATTTGGACTCAGGAGAGGTGGTATGTCGCCGTTTTCGGTGTGGTTTGCTAGAAGAAGGTGGTCTGAGGGCTCCACGGTAACCTCCATGATGACTCTTGTCCTTCTCCAGGTGGGCATGAAGTTTAATACGTTCCCGGTCACGCAGAGTCCTCCTTGAAAACTTCAGACAGTAGTAGCACTGGTCAAGAGTGAGTGAGGATGGAAGACAATACACAGTGTGGATCTGCCGGTGCCATCTTGCCACAGGAAGGGCATTTCCTGAATAAAGCTGGCATTCTGACTGGAAAAATGTATGGTAAAACCAAAAAAACTGTAAAATAAGCTTTCAGGAGTCAGAAAATGTCGAGTTTTCTGAGAAAAATACCAATTATATCACTTTCACTCAAAAAACTGAAGAGCTCAAGCTCTAGGATCCTCACAGAAGGAGCCGGAAAAAAGAACTGACCTAACTGCCACCTGTGGTGCATCATGGGAGCAAGGGGTCTATTGCAGGTCTTAAAGGCACGGTACCCCTACTCTAATGCCTTAAAGGCAAGGTGTCAGTGTTTTTGTTTCGGTACTCTAATGCAGCCTACTGGCAAATGCCGGCAACTACAAGCTTTCTCTATTGCAATAAAGCATTGTTGTATGGCAATTTGTTTACTGCTTCCTCTTTTTCCTTATGGGATGGGAAGGTATACGTACCACAATGCAATTTCAGCATTTTTGCCATGTTGGAAACATTTTAGGCTGCATGTATATGTTTTCACATATGCGTATATATGTATTATCTATATGCTCGGGATCCTGCACATGGGCGGGGATTATTCATAGATTATGACTATTGATGAGTATCCCCTGGATGAGATCTGGTTTCATCCCTTTTTTGTATTTTTTCCTATGTGTGGTCGTTGTGTGGGCAGACCAGAGACTTCTGCTGGACGCAGGTGGCAGAACTGATTTCATGGCCCTGAATGAGGGGTTTACGGAGGGGGGGGCACCATCCACCCAGGACCTACACTTGCACAGGAATAATCTACTTCAACTTGATTCTGGTGCAGGCCTTACATGAGGTCTTACTGGAGAGGGGGCCTGCTGGATCTTGGAGTGCCTTCATTTTTCCCAGTGGATTGTCGTGTAATTTCTTCCATGGGCCGACCTGTTCCTTAATCTACGTCGTTTGGCGCTGCAGAGGACTGCACTCCAAGATCCAGCAGGCCATGGGTGTGGCCACGCCTACTAGGGCGGAAGAAAGAAGCTTAAAGTGAGTGCAATTAGACTGTTGTGAGTTTAATTGCGATAGATAGATAGATAGATAGATAGATAGATAGATAGATAGATAGATAGATAGATAGATAGATAGACAGACACACACACGTATACATCTCCACAAAGTGATCCTTCATTCAGCGCGCTCTAGAAGTGGGTGCTTGGCATGGGAGCCGGATCCTGGCTCCGAAATTCAATTTTGCGAGCAAAAATGCACAGCACTTCGGAGTGGAAGTCTTCAACTTGTTTATTCAAAAATGAACCCAACCAACGCGTTTCAGCCTCCTCGGCTTTGCTCACGGTTAGTGAGTTTTCTATTTCCACACTATTTAAGCCTAGTCAACCATTATGGGGCATTGTAGTGATTTACTTATTCGATAATCAAAATCATATTAAAAAGGAAAAGAAAGAATTCTATTTACATTCACTGTCCTTTCATGGAGGTTATTTTCAAACATTCATTATGTTTTCGCAATTCTGCTAACCTTATTTTATACTTTACATGATTATCGTTTTCAGTAAAGTCAATGCATTTGACAAATTTATCCATTTTAACCGAGTTTAGTACTCATGAGTATACTTTTTGGCAATACTAGATGTCTTTTGTAAAGAATTGTAACAAGGTATAGTACTAGGAATTCATTTTACATTTCATTCTTACAGAATTGCAGTTTTAACCATATTGTTTCACAGATCAACAATGCTTTCAGGATTCCCAAAGTTAGTTGTTAACATTTCAGATCTTATTCTAAGTGTGTGTAAAGTTCCTCATCATAGTTCATCCCTCTCGGGGTCTTGGTTTTGAGTCTTATAATAGATTTGGATTCCATCTGACGGAGTTTTCTAGTTTTATTTCCACCTCGTTCATTCAGAGTGACTGTTTTTATGCCATAATAGCACATTGATCTCCAATCTCCCTTCTGGCATAGCATCATATGTTTAGCGGTTGCATATGACAAGTCTTTGTTTTTCACCGCTCTGATATGTTCCAAGATGCGTTTGCGCAGAGTGCAAGTTGTGCTTCCTATATATTTACTTCCACAATTGCATTCGATGATATATATCACATACTATGATGTGCATGTGATCATCTCATTTATAGCAATTGTGTTCCCATTTGGTTCAGTAATGGATTTTTGTTCTTGCCAATTTTGTACGCCTTGCAGGAGTTACATTTATAGAATCCATTCTGTTGATTTGATAACCAATTGTTGTCTGCCTGTCGTAAGAAGTGACTTTTTACCAACATGTCCTTCAACGATTTAGTTTTGCGATAGGTTACAATAGGTTTGGATCCTACTAGTTTTCCTAGATCAGGATCTTTTTCAATCAAATGCCAGTATTTTTTCAATTTCCCCATGATTTTGCCACTTTCTTTACTGTATGTTGTGATGAAGCGTGGTTTTTGTTCTTCAGTTTTTGTCTTGATTTTTGGTATCAGGATTTCTTCTCTTGTTTTTTGATCTATTCTCCTTTTTCATTTTTTAGGGTATGATCTTTATATCCCCTGGCTTTTAATCTTTCCATAGACTCCTCTATCTTGTTTTCAGCATCCTCAGTTTTTGAACAATTCAGTTTCATTCTCATGAATTCCCCATATGGGATGCTAGCAATTAATGGCTTCGGGTGGAAACTTGTCCCATGCAGTATGCTATTAGTAGATGTTTCTTTACGATAGAGTGTTGAATGGATTGTATCATTTTCTATATAGATCAACGTGTCAAGGAAAGCAATCTGTGTTCTGCTCATATTGCATGTGAATGATAGACCTATCTGTTGTTCAATTTTTTAAAATAGCTCTTAAACTCATCTTCCGTGCCATAAAAAACACAGAAAAGTCTCCACAGCGGATCAGAACGAAAGCACCTCAAATTTCCAAAGTCCCATAAAATAGTCCAAATTCGTTTGTGCTGTCCAACCTCCAAGACCTGCTGCGGCTCGGTCCAACTGGAATCCCAGATAGATGATTTGCACCAATATGAATTGACATCAGTAGATATATTTTAAATTCCATTGCGAGGTCACAAAACGTTTGACTAATTCCGTCGGTGGCCTTTATTTACGTATAACCTTGTCCGAGTTATTCGCAACAGCGGCTTATCAAGGACTGCCTGTTCTTTAATTCGTTTTGTGACATCGTAATGGAATTTAAATTATATCTACTGATGTCAATTTGATATTATTCGATTCAAGATATTTCACGGCCCTCTACGTAGCGGCATTACGGCATTTTTGACTAGTACCTGTACCATCATATTGGTGCATTTCGTTTTCTTCATTCATACCCCACATTGTACTGACAGTGGACAAATATTTATTGAATTCTGCCCTGACGAAGCTCCCATGGCTGGGGAGCGAAACGCGTTGGCTGTCCTGTGCACTTTGAAAAAAAGAAAATAAAAGACAAATCTATTTTTGCAAAATTCTGGTCTCTTGCAAATCACTTTGCGTTTGGTGCTGCCTCCACTTTTTCTTCAAATCATCTTCCGTGCCATTCCAGATTAAAAAAAGGTCATCAATATAGCGGACCCATAGTATAGTTTTATCCAGATATTCCTGGTTTTCTGTGTCCCATGCCACCAATTTTTCCCACCATCCCATTGTTATATTGGCGTAGTTGGGAGAAAATGATATTCCCATGGCTGTTCCACAGTTTTGCTGAAATAATACTTTGTTGAAATAAAAAATATAGTTTTTTAGGCAAATTTCAATCATGGTCAACAGCTTACGTGTGTTTCATTTCTGTGATTTTTCTTTGTTGCAAAAAATATTTACAGGCTTGTAACCCTATTTCATGTTGAATGGACGTGTATAATGATACCACATCGATGGTTATTAACAGCAATTGATCATTCCATGTGACTCCATTCAATATCCTTAAAAAAATCCCCCGTGTCTTGGATGTAGGAACTCATGCTCTGTGCAATTGGAGCAAGATATTGATCCACATACTTAGAAAGATTTTCATACAAAGAATCACATGAGGATACAATCTGTCTCCCTGGTGGAGAGTCTTGTGCACTTTTGGTAAGAAATAGATTGTTGGGATTACCGGAAAGTCCTTGGTTAGAAATTTTAGTTCATCAATCAAATTTTCATTGTGCCATGTTATCAAATTAGAATTTAAATCCATCATCATTTTGTTTATTGGATTATACTGTAATTTGTGATAATTGTCTGTATTATCAAGTTGTCTGTATGCCTCTTGTAGATAATCCACAGTATTTAGCAAAACAATATTGCCCCCTTTGTCTGCGGGTTTGATTGTTAGCTCTTTATTTTCCATTAGATGTTCGATGGCTTCCTGCTCTTTCTTATTGAGGTTTTCTTTTCGATTTCCATTTCTGATGTTGGTCATTTTTTCCAATTCTTCTATTATCGCCTCACTGAAATAATCAATTCTGTTTCCAGGGGGCAATATTGGGAAAAATTTTGATTTCTTTTTTAGGCCACTTTTGACTTTTTGATTGGTATCAATTTCTAGATGCTCCAGTACCTCCTCTTCTGTCATTTCATCACCCTCCAAATTGTATAATAAATCAAACATGGTTTTGAAATCTTGTGCTTGGTCAATACTGATTGTTGGTTCAATTTCCAATTCGTCCCTCTTGAATTTGCGTTAGAGAATTGAGGAAATAGAAACTAAAGTGCGAGACCATACTGATCAAACCGATGTAGGAAAGATGCGTAAAGAAATGGATGCAAGGTTGGATAAATATGAA
The DNA here is from genome assembly GCF_964261635.1 of Lissotriton helveticus. Classification (NCBI taxonomy): domain Eukaryota; kingdom Metazoa; phylum Chordata; class Amphibia; order Caudata; family Salamandridae; genus Lissotriton; species Lissotriton helveticus. The sequence goes on from NC_136065.1 coordinate 724,544,098, forward strand.
ACCGAAATACAAGAACGAGAAAAACGCAAATTCAAGAGGGACGAATAGGATTAAAAATATGGTCGAATTCTAACCTTTGCAAAGCGATTTGATAAATTGAAGAAGAATTACCCAATGCAAAAGCCAATATCAAACAGTACAAGTGCAAGTGACTCGGAAATAAGTGAACCTGAAACATCAAATGGAACAAGTGGCATCCCCAAGGTGAATGTTTTAGAGGAAATGCACTTGATGTACATGGATCAAACAATGTCACGAGGGAGAGGGCGTGGCAGAAATGCAGAAAGAGGCCGAGGAAGAGGGGAAAAATAATCCCCAGCACCAGAAAAATCAGACGATCAAGCGTCAAAAGACATTATCCATTACGCAATCGCAAGTAAACAAAAACGTGATTAATCTATCAAAACATATTTTGACAATGGATGAAGAAAGTGCATTGAATAAAGGGCTGTCTTTCTGCCCGGAGAGCCACTTCAACTACACGGAAGCACGTATTGATCTATACAGATACATCTGAAAATTAAAATTGGCCAAAATCCATGCAAATAAAAACAAAGGAGCATTTCCAGAAGTATTGACATTAACAGAAGGAACTGAAATGGAACCAACAATCAGTATTGACCAAGCACAAGATTTTGAAAACAATGTTTGATTTATTATACAATTTGGAGGGTGATGAAATGACAGTAGAGGAGGTACTGGAGCATCTAGAAATTGATACCAATCAAAAAGTCAAGTGGCCTAAAAAATAAATCAAAATTTTGCCCAATATTGCCCCCTGGAAACAGAATTGATCAATTCAGTGAGGCGATAATAAAAGAATTGGAAAAAATGACCAACATCAGAAATGGAAATCGAAAAGAAAACCTCAATAAGAAAGAGCGGGAAGCCATCGAACATCTAATGGAAAATAAAGAGCTAACAATCAAACCCGCAGACAAAGGGGGCAATATTGTTTTGCTAAATACTGTGGATTATCTACAAGAGGCATATATACACGTCCATTCAACATGAAATAGGGTTACAAGCCTGTAAATATTTTTTGCAACAAAGAAAAATCACAGAAATGAAACACACGTATGCGGTTGACCATGATTGAAATTTGCCTAAAAATCAATATTTTTTATTTCAACAAAGTATTATTTCAGCAAAACTGTGGAACAGCCATGGGAATATCATTTTCTCCCAACTACACCAATATAACAATGGGATGGAGGGAAAAATTGGCGGCATGGGACACAGAAAATCAGGAATATCTGGATAAAACTATACTATGGGTCCGCTATATTGATGACCTTTTTTTAATCTGGAATGGCACGGAAGAGGAGTTTAAGAGCTATTTTCAAAAATTGAACAACAACCAGATAGGTCTATCATTCACATGCAATATGAGCAGAACACAGATTACTTTCCTTGACACGTTGATCTATATAGAAAATGATACAATCCATTCAACACTATCGTAAAGAAACATCTACTAATAGCATACTGCATGGGACAAGTTTCCAACCGAAGCCATTAATTGCTAGCATCCCATATGGGGAATTTATGAGAATGAAACGGAATTGTTCAAAAACGGAGGATGCTGAAAACAAGATAGAGGAGTCTATGGAAAGATTAAAAGCCAGGGGATATAAAGATCATACCCTAAAAAATGAAAAAGGAGAATAGATCAAAAAACAAGAGAAGAAATCCTGATACCAAAAATCAAGACAAAAACTGAAGAACAAAAACCACGCTTCATCACAACATACAGTAAAGAAAGTGGCAAAATCATGGGGAAATTGAAAAAATACTGGCATTTGATTGAAAAAGATCCTGATCTAGGAAAACTAGTAGGATCCAAACCTATTGTAACCCATCGCAAAACTAAATCGTTGAAGGACATGTTGGTAAAAAGTCACTTCTTACGACAGGCAGACAACAATTGGTTATCAAATCAACAGAATGGATTCTATAAATGTAACTCCTGCAAGGCGTGCAAAATTGGCAAGAACAAAAGATCCATTACTGAACCAAATGGGAACACAATTGCTATAAATGAGGGGATCACATGCACATCACAGTATGTGATATATATCATCGAATGCAATTGTGGAAGTAAATATATGAGAAGCACAACTTGCACTCTGCGCAAACGCATCTTGGAACATATCAGAGCGGTGAAAAACAAAGACTTGTCATATGCAACCGCTAAACATATGATGCTATGCCAGAAGGGAAATTGGAGATCAATGTGCTATTATGGCATAAAAACAGTCACTCTGAATGAACGAGGTGGAAATAAAACTAGAAAACTCAGTCAGATGGAATCCAAATCTATTATAAGACTCAAAACCAAGACCCCGAGAGGGATGAACTATGATGAGGAACTTTACACACACTTAGAGAATAAGATCTGAAATGTTAACTAACTTTGGGAATCCTGAAAGCATTGTTGATCTGTGAAACAATATTGTTAAAACTGCAATTCTGTAAGAATGAAATGTAAAATTAATTCCTAGTACTATACCTTGTTACAATTCTTTACAAAAGACATCTAGTATTGCCAAAAAGTATACTCATGAGTACTAAACTCGGTTAAAATGGATAAATTTGTCAAATGCATTGACTTTACTGAAAACGATAATCATGTAAAGTATAAAACAATGTTAGCAGAATTGCGAAAACATAATGAATGTTTGAAAATAACCTCCATAGAAAGGACAGTGAATGTAAATAGTATTCTCTTTTCAATATGCTTTTGATTATCGAATAAGTAAATCACTACAATGCCCAGAATGCCCCATAATGGTTGACTAGGCTTTAATAGTGTGGAAATAGAAAACTCACTAACCGTGAGCAAAGCCGAGGAGGCTGAAACGCGTTAGTTGGGTTCGTTTTTGAATAAACAAGTTTAAGACTTCCACTCTATAGTGCTGTGCATTTTTGCTTGCAAAAAAAAATTATATATATATATTTTTTAAGTAGTCACATGCATAAAACAAGACTAAATGATGCCTTTGCGAAAGGCATTCTAAATAATTCTCCTCAACATCTGCATGAAAGTCTAGCAAAATGTCTAACCTCTGAAAATGGTTTCCAAGTCACAAATAATATTGGATACTTTTTATTTTGGAAGCAAACTGGTAATGAATATGCTACTTACCAGTATGCATCTGTTCTTGGCATGTAGGGCTGCTGACATTCATATCTATAGCATAGATCGCCGCCTAGTGTTGGGTCCGGATGATTGCACATTGTTGTCCTGGAAGAGTCTTCGAAGTATCACGAGATAGGTGGCTCCTCCACTGGACTACAGTGCGCATGGGCATCGACTCCATCCCCAGATTATTTTTAGCCATTGTGGCGAAGATGGAGTGTAACAGTGTGAGCGATGGCCATGCTAAGAGTAAGTGTAAATTCTGCAGCCGCTACAGGCGCCGGGGAGGAGGGTGGGCGATATGAATGTCAGCAGCCCTACATGCCAAGAACAGATGCATACTGGTAAGTAGCATATTCAGTTCGAGGCATGTGGGCTGCTGAATTCATATCTATAGCATTGAATATATAGCAGTCCCTCCATTAGCGGCGGCCACCTGTGCCAGCTGCAGACGTTTGAAAAAGTGTCTTTAGAACAGCCTGCCCTACAGCTGCTTGGAGTGCACATCTACACAGTAGTGTTTCGTAAATGTGTGTGGGGTAGACCATGTGGCTGCTCTACAAATGTCTTCTAAAAGGATATTTCCAAGGAAAGCCATGGAGGCCCTCAACTTGTGGGTGGAGTGGGCTCTTGGGGGGGGGGATCGTTAAAGTGCGCTTAGCCTTTTGATAGCAGATTTGAATACACTTAACGATCCACCTGGCTATACCTGCTTTGGAAATGGCGTTGCCCTTGTGTTGTGCGGAAAAGGCAACAAAGAGTTGTTTTCGTCTTCCTAAAATCTTTGGTCCTATCAATGAAGTACATCAAAGCCCTTTTGACGTCAAGAGTGTGGAGCATTCTTTCAGCCACTGTCTCAGGATTTTGGAAGAACACAGGCAGTTCAATAGTCTGATTGACATGGAACTGTGAAACCACCTTTGGAAGAAATTTAGGGTTAGTGCGCAGCACCACCCGGTTGGAGTGAATTTGTATGAATGGCTCTTGTACAGTGAGCGCCTGGAGCTCACTAACACGTCGCAGTGACGTAATGGCTATCAGGAAAGCCACTTTCCATGTTAAGAACTGAATCTCGCATGAATGTAGAGGCTCAAAAGGTGGACCCATCAGTCGGGTGAGTACCACATTAAGATTCCATTCAGGAGCAGGTGGGGTCCTGGGAGGAATGACTCGTTTGAGCCCCTCTAGAAAAGCTTTAATGGCAGGCACTCTGAAAAGGGAGAGATGCTGCCTGTTTTGGAGATAAGCCGCTATGGCGGACAAATGTATTCGAATGGAAGCATATGCCAGATTGCATTTGTAAAGATGTAACAGATAAATGATGATGTGCGTGGACGCGTCAAGCGGGTCAATGTCGTGGTCCACGCAATAAATGACAAACCGCTTCCATTTTGCTGCGTAGCATGCTCTGGTGGTGGGCTTTCTTACCTCCCGTATGATATCCATGCAGTCAGGAGGCAAGTTGAGGTAGCCAAACTTTAAGACCTCCGGAGCCAGATCGCCAGGTTGAGCTGTTGCGGATCTGGGTGCTGAATGTCGCCATGGCTCTGCGTCAAAAGTCTGGGTGCGAGGTGCAGCCTTTGATGCGGTACCACGGAAAGTTCTAGAAACGTGGTGTACCATGGTTGGCGGGCCCACGTTGGAGCAAACAGGATGAGCGTAATCGAGTGTTGCTTTAGCTTTCGTGCCACCAGCGATATTGGAGGTGCTGGGGGAAAAGCGTACGCAAATCTGCTTGACCAGTTCATCCATATCGCATTGCCCTGCGACTGTGGGTGCGGGAACCTGGCGGCAAAGCTTTGGCATTTGGCGTTTTCCCTTGTGGCGAACAGGTCTATCTCTGGATGACCCCACTGCTGGAAGTACGGGTGGAGTACTGATGGGTGTATCTCCCACTCGTGCATTTGGTGGCTGTACAAGCTGAGCAGATCCGCCATCTGATTGTCTTTGCCTGGGAGGTGTTCCGCCATGAGGAAGGTGTTCCTTTGAATGGCCCACTTCCACATGCTCGGAGCCAGATGAGACAACTGTGGAGAGTGCGTACCTCCTTGTTTCTGAATGTAGTACATGGCTGTCATGTTGTCCGTCCGGATCAACACGACTTTGTTGCACAGATGTACCTTGAATGCCTTCATTGCCATGAAGATTACCATCAGCTCTAGGTGGTTGATGTGCATCTTCTTTTGCTGCGTTGTCCATAGTCCCTGCACTGTGTAGTGGAGTACATGGGCTCCCCAACCCTGAAGATTATGTGCATCTTCTTTTGCTGCGTTGTCCATAGTCCCTGCACTGTGTAGTGGAGTACATGAGCTCCCCAACCCTGGAGAGAAGCGTCCGTGGTTAGGATGATCTGTGGAACAGGCTCCTGGAACGGTCGGCCCTTGCAAAGGTTGTGTGGATTCCACCAATGCAGAGAGTTGTATGCCCGACTGGTCACCAACACTAGGTCCTTTAACTGTCCGTGAGCCTGATTCCACTGATGTGCCAAGCACTCTTGCAGCGGACGCATATGTAGTCTCGCGTGCGGGACTATGAAGATGCAGGAGGCCATCATGCCTATCAACTGCATGAACACTCGTGCTGGAAGCGAGTGTTGCGGTCTGAATTTCTGTATTAGCAATTGAATGCTGTTGATCCTCACAGAATTTGGCTGCGCTGTGGCCGCCAGAGTATCTATCGTCGCACCCAGATACTGCCGCACATGGGCTGGCTGAAGGTGTGACTTTGGATAATTCAGTGAGAATCCCAGATCGTGAAGAAGCTGAATGGTGTGGGACATGTTGGCAGCGCACTGCTGGGCCGACTTTGCTTGGACAAGCCAGTCGTCTAGATAAGGGTAGACGTGAGCGTTTTGTCTCCTGAGGTGCGCAGCCACTGTCGCCAGGCACTTTGTGAACACCCTGGGCGCTGTGGTCACTCCGAAAGGGAGGACTTTGAATTGGTAATGCTGATTCTGAAGGGTGAATCTGAGATATTTTCTGTGTGACGGATGTAGTGGAATGTGAAAATATGCATCTTTTAGATCTAATGTTGCGAGGAAATCCCCTTGATTGAGCAATGGAAGAACCTGCTGCAGCGTGAGCATATGAAAGTGTTCTGAGAGAATGTACTGGTTTAGGGGTCTGAGGTCCAGTATGGGTCGTAGGGACCCGTCTTTCTTTGGGATCAAGAAGTACAGGGAGTACACTCCCGAGCCTCTTTGCTCCACTGGTACGAGCGCGATTGCCCCTTTTTGCAGCATGACGAGGACCTCTTGCTGCAATAAGTGCAAATGCTCTGTTGACATAGGACGGTGTTTTGGGGGAATGTTGGGTGGAGTGGATGTTAACTCCAGACAATAACCGTACTGGATAAGCTTTGACCCACCTGTCTGTGGTGATGGATTTCCAGACTGGCAGGAACTGTTGGAGTCTCCCCCCGACATGTGTTGTATGTTCGGGGGCAGTGACAAGGCGTCACTGTTTGTTTGCGGCGGAGGATCGGGAGTTGTTTCCACGACCTCTGCCCTTGGCGCTGTTTCCGCAATAGCCACCTCTACTCTGTTTGTTGTATGAGGTTTGTGCACCACTTTTAGTGTACTGTGTTTGCTGGGACATCTGGCCTCTGGAAACGCCTCTATTGCTTGAGCGACGAAAAGTACTACCCCTGAACTGCTGGGACTGGAGAGCACCCATAGACTTTGCAGTCTGTGTCTTTTTTGATTTTTTCCAGGGTGGTGTCCACCTCAGGTCCAAACAAGTGATCAGGGTTTACAGGCCGATTTAGGATGGTGGTTTGAATCTCCGGCTTGAACCCGGAGATTCTGAGCCAGGCCTGCCGCCGCAACATTACACTTGTGTTAATGGCCCTGGCCGCGGTGTCCGCTGCGTCCAGTGCACACTTAATGGAAGCATTTGAGATCAGTTTCCCTTCTTGAATAAGCATCTCTGCTGCCTCCTTATACTCATCTGGCAAGTGTTCTAACAGGGTTTCAAGTGTATCATAATGTGCCCCGTCATATCTGGCCAAGAGCGCCTGCGTGTTAGAAATACGCCAGATATTGGCTGCTTGAGCCGCCACCCTCTTCCCTGATGCTTCTAGCACCTTAGATTCCTTGTCAGGGGGAGGAGCATCACCAGTAGTCTGTGAATTTGCCCTCTTCCGGGCATTAGAAACAACTAGAGAGTCCAACGGCAACTGGCCTTTGATATAGGTAGGGTCGCCAGGTGCCGGCTTGTACTTTTTTTCAATTCTGGGGTTTATAACCCTGGCACGTGTGGGTTCTTTAAAAATGTCTGCAGCATGTTTCAAGACACCCTTCAGCATTGGCAGAGTCTTGACAGTCTTTTGAGAGGTGGAAAAGATATCAAACAAAAAATCCACTTCAATAGGGTCAGCATGGAGCTGGACGTCATGATTCTTAGCTGCCCTCTCAATAAGCGCATTAAATGCCGCAGAATCCTCAGTAGGGGAGGTCTTGACAGTATACACTTGAGTGTCCGGGGGAATTTGCGGATCCCCTGGGTCTGCAGCATCTGCCCATGTGTCATGGTGATCTTCAGGATCAGTGTCGGCAGGGTAGCTGTATTCATCATAGACACCTTCCCCAGCCTCCACATCAGAGTAAGTGGGCGAGATTGGAGCAGTGTCCTGAGCCCGTGGATTAATTAGTTCAACAAGAACTGGGGAATCTGTGGAAGCCTTTTTCTTCTTTAAAGGAATTGTGTAGGACTCCATAGGCTGTGCCGGTGTGATCTTTCGCTTGTAGATGGAAAGTTTACCGGTGTCGGTGTCGATAAATTGTTCCGGCTGCTCCTACAGTAAGGGTTGTGGATGCTTTGTGCCTACAACTCGACGATCGTCCTGGGCGCTAACTCCTTCGGCGCCACCTTCGGCGGCAGCGTGAACTGAATCGACGCCGTCGACTTTTGCGGCAGGCTTCTGGGTGGTAGTATCCTTCGGATCGACTGCGGAAGCTTTGTCCTTGATGCACTGCAACGAGTCCGACACCTGCTTCGTGAAGGATGCGGACGGTTTCGTCGACCCAACAGGTGCTTTCGAGCCACCACCATGTGCAGACTCGAGGGCAACAGTAATTTTGGCCTTGTCCGGCCGACGTGCAGGATCGACAGCTTTCGGAGCTCCGAGTCCTTGGTCTGTGTCGACGGCCTTCGGCGCCGACGGCTTCAGCTTGGCGGCCTTGACAAGCGGTGCCAGTGCCCCAATCTTCGGCTCGCCGCCCTTGAGCGACTTCACCGGTTCGACAACCTTCTTCGGCTTCGTCTGCACAGACAGGTCTGAAGACGTGGAGCCGACCAAGGTGACAGTCGCTTTTTGCTTCGACGGCGCCTCTATCACTTTCGGTTTTGTCGAGACCAAAGCTTTTTCTTTCGGTTTCGATTTGACTAATGGCGGCTCCATAGAAGTGTCCGTAGTCGGGCCCGGAGGCGAGACCGTGGATCTAGGTGCAAGTTCTTGGGTAAGGCCATCCCTCGACCTGAGCCTTAGCTATTGTCCGAACGGGGCATAGCTCTTCGCCTGAACTATCTTCCGTGGCCCCATAGGCCTCATCGGCGTCTCCTACCTGTCGACGACGTCTTCTGTATCGAGCATTTCGACGTCCGCGTCGTATTTGGAGTCGATCTCTGCCGCTTGAGTTGAAATCGGCTCTCGATCTTCCTGCTCGTCTGCTTCTTCTCCCTCGAAAAGGTTCACCGGGTCAGGGGCCGTCTGCTGGGCCTCCTGGCGCGCCACGCGCCAAAGTCGAATAGTCTTCTTGGAGCGAAAACAAGCCATACAGTTGGCTTCATAGTGATCCGGCGACAGGCACCTGTTGCACACCGGGTGGACATCGATGTGGGGATACTTCGAGTTGCACACGGGGCATCCTTTGAACGGGCTCCGTTCCATGATGTGTCGTCGAATAAGGCTGGTTGCGTTGACTGGGCCTCGAGCACCGAAGAGCCACGAGACTCCTCTGGATGTCCGACTCGGGAACTGAGCCAGAACAGAGCTGGGCACCGAAAGCAAGACAATACAGACGCTAAAGGAAAGGCCTTTGGGCCGAAAAGAAAGTTTCTATCGATTCCGAACTTGAGTGATCAAATATGCATCCGAACCCAATGGCGGAAAAAAACAATCTGGGGATGGAGTCGATGCCCATGTGCACTGTAGTCCAGGGGAGGAGCCACCTATCTCGTGATACTTCGAAGACTCTTCCAGGACAACAATGTGCAATCATCCGGACCCAACACTGGGCGGCGATCTATGCTATAGATATGAATTCAGCAGCCCACATGCCTCGAACACTTAATTATATGCTTTTACTTATTTTGCATATAGTAAAGAAGCATCCTGGGAGCAAGATGGATGGCCACAAATTATTAGTTTGCAGCAGTGTGCAAACCTGTCTGCAAACTTCTGCAAATGTTATATTAGAAGCACTGCCAGCATTGAAAGTTGTGCTTTCAGTTCACTGTATTTCCTTAGATCTCACACGCTAACAAAGGATTTGCATTAATACACGAGTCCCATTTCTGAACATCATCTACATACAGACGAATACCTCAACTTTGCAGCAGACAAACCTTTAACCAACCACACAGTGGCAATGTTAACTGCCAGCGAAAGGGCTACTGTCACAGTGGTTGGGACTACGTGTCTTGTGAACAAAAACATGGTCTGTCCTTGACCAAAAACAATATGTCCTGGGCACCGGGCGACTGGAATTCCACACCCCAGGATTTTACCCATAAAGACATGCACAATAAAAGCTAAGTGTGCATTTTGCCACAGGTTAAAGATCCAAGGGAAAAGACAAAGGTAAAGATGCATATGAGCAGTAAGAGACCAAGATGTCTACCAGCAAGATATTTTAATTTCATTAAAAAAAAAGCCCCCACCTCCCCCAAAGGACTAGCAGTATTTGTAAATAAACAAATCACCTCCAGTTTCATCATGATCAAGCTATACTAGCTGTGAGAAGTTGGCCTGATATGCAGTGCTCACTATTCTAGTGATCACTATGTATCAGTCCAAACAACCCTTATTGATGATTGGTTGTAAGTCAACCTTATAGACCAGCTATCCTAGTAGCATGGATACGAGCAGTCTAAGGCTAAGACTCTAGAGGGCGTGTTAAGCCAGCTGTTTTACCATCACATTACCCCTGGAACACCAAGTGAAAGGACACCACACAAGTTGTTATGAAAATAAACAGATATTTATTTATAACAAGACTACCCTGAACTCTTTATGAGTCAGGGAGCTAAGCACATAACAAAACTCTTACAAAAATACTTTAAGTCGCACAATTTACACAAATGCCCGAGGGGCACGAAAAACCATACACTACAAAAGTGGAATGCGAAATTACTAGCAGGTAAGTACTACTCTCATAGGCTTTGGGATCGGTAGGACTGGACTACTGAACCTTTAGATTGCTAGCAGGAGACCTAGGGACGTCGTGTGCAGAGTGGGAACTCTCACGCGTAATGCGGAACAAAGTCTATGGATCCTAGTAAATGCAAAGTTAGTGTTTTCGGGCGAACCCGACTAGGTAGGACAAAAACGAAAGTGGATCTAGACACTTAGAGAGTGGGCCTACGCTGGAGCACCGGAGTACTCGGTTTACCTAGCCCAGGGGCTGCGGCTGCATAGGGTTCAAATGTCGTCGGGTTTCTCCGTTGATGAACCAGGAGCCTGAAGAAAGGAGTTGCTGGCAGGCGACCAGTGAAGAAGTTCGTGAGGATCCAAGCCTGGATCAGGGAAGAAGGAGACCTGAAAGCAGAGGGGACCAAGTTCTGAATCACTAGCCAGTGATTAAGTGGGCACCAGGATGGCACCGGGCGAAGTCACCGCAGTCAGGTGAGTGGGCGCTGCTGGGCTCTGCAGTCTCTCGGACCAGGAGGCGTTGCCGGCGACCAGGATGGAGGTGCGAGCTGTCCCACGAAGGTTCTTGCTGTCGATGTCGCTGGACCCAGGATTGGGCAACAAGTCTTGGCAAATGCAAGGCCCACGCGGTGGACCTAAAATGGCGTCTTGAGTGGACCAGGAGGGTCCAGGGTGCTCCTCTTTTGGAGGGGAGCAAGGGCTAGTCTGGAGCAACCAGACCAGCAGTAGTTGTCGTCGTCGAGCGTCGTGAGAGGGCCACTAGCCAACGGGCAAGCGACCTGGACAACGCGGTGAGCAGCAAAAAGCAGAAGGGCCCCACGCAGATCTCGTGGATGCAGGGGGGCTGAACTTCAGTGCTGGAGCTGCTCAGGGTCGGGGCTTCTCTTACCCCAAGGCACTCAGTCGAGGGTCACTCAGGCGTCGTGCTGGACAAGCGTCGTGCAGTTCTGAAGATGGCCGGTCCCTCGAGGTCTCGTCACACCCACGGATCACAGCTGGGCTGATGATGTAGGTTGAGGTCAGAGGTGCCAGGGAAGCCGGTTCTCGTCGTGCTGGAGCAGTCTTGATCCGAAGGAGAGACTGGCAACAAACCGCGATGCTTGGTTGGTGCCTGCTGCTGCAGGGTGACTACTCCTTAGTCACAAGGGAGAAATCTTGAGAAGAGTCTTGAGTTCCTTTCGTGGAAAGTAGTTTCAGGATTCAAAGATGATCTAATTTGGAAGGGGGCCAGTTCCTACCTTTATCCTGAAAAAGGGGGCTGGCACGCGACTAAGTCCTGCCCTATGGGTGGGACTAGGAGGGATTAGTTACTTACCTGTAATCCTAGTTCTCTTCCAGGGGTATACTCATTAAAGTCATAAGCACTGAATTATCTCCGCCCATGAGCGGGAACCCAGAACACATAACAATATACATATATATGTGTAAAATATATAAAAAAGTACGTAGTACTAACTAATTATACACATATACATGTATAATAACCATAATGTGCAGCCTAACATATATACATAGGCTAATAAAGCCACAATTACACACGTTCTGAAGCATGAAAATATGCTGTATATAAATGCAATAAACAGGCATGAGCCCAAAATGCATTTCATAACCATGAAAAACTTTTATTTTTATCAAAGAACCTGTTGTAAACAGCTATTAGCCTAAAAAGGCTGCATATGCAAATTTTGTCTGTGTACAGAAAATCAGACTGGCACCCTGCCTTTAAGGCCCCAGAGAATCTGCACACTTTGCCTTTAAGGCCTCTAGGAGAACTCTGTTCCCATCATGCACCACAGGTGACAGTTAGGTCAGTTCTTTTGTACGGTACAGTAAACATTAGCAGGAATCTGCCCTTAAAACATTATAATACATATTGAAAACTTCAATGCTACTGCTCGCCCGGGGAGGCGGGAGGGTGCTTATGACTTTAATGAGTATACCCCTGGAAGAGAACTAGGATTACAGGTAAGTAATTAATCCTTCTCTTCCAGGGGATACTCATTAATAGTCATAAGCACTGAATAGAGTAGCAAGCTCATACCCACTAGAAGCGGGCGAACAGATAAATGCATAGCTACACTTTTAAAAACAGTGTTTAACTAGAATTAGCAAACAAATTTCTCAGTGATGCCTGTCCCACTTGAGCATCTGTTTGCACATCAGAATCCAAACAATAATGGCGTGTAAACGTATGCACTGAACGCCAAGTAGCTGCTTTACATATCTCTGACATAGCCACATTCCTAAGGAGAGCTGTGGTAGCAGCTTTCCCTCTCGTAGAATGAGCCCTAGGTCTTCATGATAAAGACTTGTGGGCTAGCTGATAAGCCAGTAAGATACATGACACTATCCATCTAGAAATGGATCTCTTGGATGCTGCCAAACCAGTATTCGTAGGACCATAGTTCACAAACAAACGGTCTGTGTGTCTCATAGTCTTGGTTTTATCTAAGTAAAACTTCAAAACCCTTTTTAGATCTAAAGAATGCAAAGCCCGCTCAGCCGGACTTGAAGGGTTTGGAAAGAAAGTAGGTAATGTTATGGATTGGTTAATATGAAAATCCGACACCACCTTAGGTAGAAAAGAAGGATGAGTCCTGAGCACCACTCTGTTTGCATGAAAAACTGTGTACGGTTCCTTGCAACACAGAGCCTGAATTTCGCTCACTCTACGAGCAGACGTGATAGCCACCAGGAATGCTACTTTCCAAGATAAGTGTTGCAATGACGCTTTATGTATGGGCTCAAAGGGTGGGCCCATCAACTTAGTCAACACCACATTAAGCTCCCAAGGTGGAGAAGGAGATCTGACTGGAGGAAACACCTTTCTTAATCCCTCTAGAAAATCCTTCACCACAGGCATCCGAAAAAACGATATCTGTGTTGGCGATTTTCTATAAGCAGTTATTGCAGCAAGATGGACTCTGATAGAATTAAACTGCAAACCAGACTCAGCAAGATACAGAAGATAAGGCAAGATCACCTGTTCTTGACCTCGAATAGGATCAAGACCCTTGCTCTGACACCAAAGAAAAAAGCGTTTCCACTTAAATCCGTAGGATTGTCTTGTAGAAGGCCGCTTTGCCTCTTTAAGAATGTTCATACACTCCGGATTTAACTGTAAATGCCCGTACTGGATGACTTCAGGAGCCATGCTGCCAGGCGCAGGGAGGGCAGATTGGGATGAAATACTCGCCCCTCCTGTTTGGACAGAAGATCCGGGCGACAAGGTAATCTCCTGTGTGGGCTGATTGACAACTGGAGGAGATCTGGGAACCACCATTGGCGTGGCCACTCTGGGCAAATCAATATCATTCTGGATTTGGTCTTGTACATCCTGTTGATCACTGCTGGTATCAACGATGTCGGCGGGAAAGCGTACAGCAAATTTTGACACCAGTCTATCAAAAGGGCATTCCCTTGAGACCCTTTCTGGGAGAACCTGGACGCGAAGACGGGGCATTTTGCGTTTGCCGCGTCTGCGAACAGATCGATGTCTGGTGTTCCCCAAGCCTGGAAAATGCTGTGTGCGACTTCTTCGTTGAGCACCCAGTCGTGCGCTTCGACGAAGTCTCTGCTGAGATCGTCCGCCTGCGTGTTGAGGCTCCCTGGCAAGTGAACTGCCGTTATGGACAGGTCTCGTGCAAGTAGCCAGCGCCAGATGGTCTGAGCTTCTATGGACAGAGTCCTGGACCTGGTACCCCCCTGTTTGTTTAAGTAATACATTGTAGTTGTATTGTCTGTTTGCACCAAGAGGGACCGAGTCTGAAGAGATGGAGCCAGGGACTTGAGAGCAAGATGGACCGCTCTGAGTTAGAGTAGATTGATATGATACCCTCTCTCGAAATCTGACCATAGCCCTTGTACTTGCAGCGGGCCCATATGTGCTCCCCAACCTTGGAGAGAGGCATCTGTGATCAGAGTCTGCGTTGGTGGGTCCTGATGAAAAGGAACTCCCTTCATCAAGTGTGACTTTTTCATCCACCATCGAATGGAATCTTTTGCAGACTGTTGGAGAAGAATCCGATCTTCCCAGCATCCCGTCCTCTGCTTCCATTGATCTTCTAGACACTGCTGTAGAGGACGCATCTGCAAACGTGCGTTTGGCACTATGAAGATGCACGATGCCATGGATCCCAGAAGAGAGGAAACTTGCCGAACTGTCGGACGTGCAGACTGAAGGAGAAAAACACACTTTGTCTTGATGGATGACCACCTCTCCTCCGAAGGACACACGTTTTCTTTTGCCGTGTCCAGTTGAGCACCCAGGTAGTGGATCTTCTGGGTGGGATTCATTATGGACTTTTTGTAATTGACTTGGAGCCCCAACTTGTACATGAGTTGGAGGCATATCGATAGATGTTCTTCCAGTAGAGATGGGGATGAACTCTTCAGAAGCCAGTCGTCTAAGTACGGATAAATGAAAATCCGTTGTTTTCGAAGACAAGCAGCCACTACCGCCATACATTTTGAAAAAGTCCTTGGAGCTGATCTCAGGCCAAAGGGGAGCACTGCGTACTGATAATGACGAGCCCCTACTTGAAATCTGAGAAACTTGCGATGTTTTCTGGATACTGGGACATGAAAGTAAGCATCTTTCAGATCTATGGAACACATCCAATCCCCCTGGTGTAATTGAGGAAAAATCTGATGAAGAGCCAGCATTCGAAACCTCTCCTTCCGAATGAATTTGTTCAAACGCCTCAAGTCCAGAATGGGTCTGAACTCCGTAACTGGACCTTTTTTCTTTACAAGAAAAAACCGAGAATACAGGCCCTGACCTCTGTTGAAAAGGCACTGGTTCTATGGCATTCTTCATCAGAAGGACATCCGCTTCCTGTTGTAAGCGCATTAAGTTCCACTGTACCATTTTCAGAGGACGCATGAAAGTAGGTGGATCTTGAATTTCAAAAGGTACCCGCTCTGAATGACATTGAGTACCCATTTGTCCTTTGTGATCTGTTTCCACTCTTCCAGATAACACACAATACTTCCTCCAACCGGAGTGGCACACGGTTGTGGAGGAAGCTTCCATTCATTGCTTTTGAGGCTGCTTGGTAGCTGATGATTGCTGCCTATTTCCGCTGCCTCTGCCTCGTCCAGGTCGCCTCTGCTGGAATTGTGATCTCTGTTGACTCTGGCCTTGATTTTGCGAGGACCAATTAGTCTGTTGGCCCCTCTGCTGAAAAGATCTTTTGTCATAGGGACGAAAATTACCTCTACGCTTAAACTCCTTCTTTTCAAGACCAACGGCCTTAAGAGTGTCTAACTCCACTTTCATTTTAGACATCTCGTCATCGGCGTGAGATCCAAACAGAGTCGAACCATTAAAAGGTAGATTTACTATCTTTCTCTGAGCCTCAGGTTTTAGACCCGTAAGGCGAAGCCAAGCCGTACGTCTAGCACAAACACCATGTGCATAACCATGAGCTGACAGATCCGCCGCATCAGCAGCCGCACTAATGCTTTGATTAGCCACCAATCCTCCTTCTTCCACTATTTCCAGGAAGTCTTTCTGATCTTCCTTAGGGAGTTTTTCTGCAAAACGAGAAACTGAGTCCCACAGCAGACGATCATAGCGGCCCAATAAGGCTGACGCACTGGCCACTCTCATGACCGAACCTGAGGTGTTGCACATTCGTCTCCCCAAGGAATCCATACTCTTACTATCCTTTTCAGGTGGAGCAGAAGAGGTAGATGCTGCAGAATGTGCTTTTCTGACTGCCGCCACAATAAGAGAGTCTGGAGGTGGGTCAGAACGCAAAAACAAAGGATCTTCCTCTGGAGCCTTGTACTTCTTTGCAATCCTAGAAGGACCTGAACCCACTGTGGCCGGAGTTAAGAAAGTTTTCATCGCTGGTTCTATCAATCCGGGCACTAACGGCAGAAGAGGCCTACCAGTCGTCTTGTGATGTAGGGTTTCAAAGATGACTGACGTTGCTATTTGAGGAACTGCCATCTTGATCTTGAACTTATTCGCCCCACGACATAACACATCATTAAATGTGCCCAAATCATCCACTGGAGACACTCTGGACGGAGGAGTAGATGATATTGTGGGAGAATAGTCTCTATATGAAGATCTTGTAGAAGACAAAGATGACTTAGAAGACGGAGAAAGAGTTCTACGCCTCTCTTGAGGAGTTGCAGATCGCTGCCTCCTTTGCTCCCTTGAACGAGATTTTCGTCCTTCTACAGCCTTAGGAGACGGAGCAGGGGTCCTACGCTTCTCTTGAGGAGTTGCAGATCGCTGCCTCCTTCGCTCCCTTGATCGAGATCTCGAACGTGATCTTCTTTGCAGCTCCGTCCGAGGAACCGGAGCTCTGTCACCCAATAATGGACGCATCTTCCAATGCCGAAGACTTTCCAGCCATCTCGGTGACAAGTTGATAGGCCGACCCACACGCTCAGGTGAAGCTTCAGGTGACACCTGCACAATATTCAGGTCTGCTGAAGACTTGGAAGCTCCGGAGACAACACTCCGCTCAGATACCACTGAACCAGATGGAGTCCGCTGACTGGGCACCAATTGCCTATCATCTGCCTGGCCTGAGGTAGAGCCCGACTGAGCCACCATAGAAGAATCCTGATGCACTGTCTCTTGTCCCACCGCATCTTTATGTTGATCCTGCGGTGAAGAAACCACTCTAGGCTCAGGACTTATGTCTGACCTCGACAAAGACCTAAGTGAGGTCCGAGAGGCTGATCGTGCCAGTCTCAACGCCGACCTGTGTACAGGTGGGGGAGACCTAGACATTCCATGCTTCGAGCCCGAAGCATGCTTCGACGCCGATCTACGTCGCGATGGAGACTTTGACCTCCTCTTCTTAGACTTCGACGTCGAATCCTTCGACGCCGATCTTCCTCTCGACGTCGATCTCTTCCTCGACGACGATGTATGAATCTCCTTCGACGTCGACCCATGATCCTTCGACGTCGAACGCATCTTCTCCTTCGACGTCGAGCGTTGAACCCCCGACGTCGTCCTTACTGCAATCGACACCAGATGTCTCGACGTCGATAAAGATCTCGACGGCGAAGGTCGAGATGCTGTATACTGCCTCAACGGCGAAGTCCTCGACGGCGGCCTCTTCGACGTCGACGGAGCCCTCTTCGACGCCGACAATGCTGACGGCGATCTGGATCTCGACGTCGAACGCCTCTTTCTCAGGAAAACCTTCCTGAAGTCGTTTTTTCTTCGTTTTACCTTCTGGAGACGCTGATCTTCGATATTTAGACTGAGAAGGTGGCTTAGAAGTCGATAAGAAAACCTTAGAACTCTTCTCACCACGATTCTCTCTCTCCAGAAGGCCCAGAAGCCTCATTTTCTCTCTTTCTTTTAAAGTCCGACTAGAAAGGTTGAGGCAATGATAACAATCTTCCACCTTATGAGTATCAGGAAGACACACCACACAGAGTGTGGAGTTTTTGCCATTTTCTTCCCACAGGAAGGACATTTATAAAATAAAGGTGGCATACTGACTAAAAATTCACAACAGTTTAGTCAGAAAAAAGGTAATAAACACCACCAAAGTACTATTTGTCAAAAAATGTCAAGAAAAAACCCAACTTCTGACAGAAAATATTACAAATGAGCAGAGCTCAAGTTCCAGGTTCCTCACAGAACAAGCCGGAAAAAAGAACTGACCTAACTGTCACCTGTGGTGCATGATGGGAACAGAGTTCTCCTAGAGGCCTTAAAGGCAAAGTGTGCAGATTCTCTGGGGCCTTAAAGGCAGGGTGCCAGTCTGATTTTCTGTACACAGACAAAATTTGCATATGCAGCCTTTTTAGGCTAATAGCTGTTTACAACAGGTTCTTTGATGAAAATAAAAGTTTTTCATGGTTATGAAATGCATTTTGGGCTCATGCCTGTTTATTGCATTTATATACAGCATATTTTCATGCTTCAGAACGTGTGTAATTGTGGCTTTATTAGCCTATGTATATATGTTAGGCTGCATATTATGGTTATTATACATGTATATGTGTATAATTAGTTAGTACTATGTACTTTTGTATATATTTTACACATATATATGTATATTGTTATGTGTTCCGGGTTCCCGCTCATGGGCGGAGATAATTCAGTGCTTATGACTATTAATGAGTATCCCCTGGAAGAGAAGGGGGTGGTTACACCCCTCTCCTTTGGCGGGCTTTCCCCAGGCCAGGGGCTGGAGTGCCCCTGGAACTGGTTTCAGCCGGCCTATGCACAGTGAGCACCGGGGTGCCACTTGCAGTCACCTTCCTCTAAAGCCCTGCCTACCTAGGATACACAAAATCCTGTCTGGGACGGTGCTGGCACCGCCCCTGACAGGAAACCCTTTGTCCTTGCCTCCTGCTCTGGGAGGACTCCCAGCAGCAGGAGGGCAGACTTGTGTCTCGGTGGCAGCATCCATTTTGTGGAGCTAAGGCTAAGTCTGACTTTAACCGGGGTTACAGGTTACATACATGTCGTGTCCCTCTAGAAGGGTGGAATGCTAACCCCGTCGCCAGAATTGGCGAGGGGTTAGTATTCCAATTCGTATGACACCTTACTCGACATGTTTTGATAAAGCGATACCAGAGTTGGCATATAACCGCGAGGATTATAATGCACTTAAGAGTATATGGTATGCGATATCATGGAAACGGCTAAGGGATGGATCCCGAAAGCCGCAGACAGGCTCAGCTCATGCCAGAGCACTATCTCACACGATTCCAAGCACTCTGCCTTCAGGATTGTTAAGGCCTGCCATAGGAGTGACTGATAGGAGATCTGTGTGTCCATTTAGGTTTAGATATAGGAATACTATATCTACAGCAGAGGGTGGGTACACCACTCTGCCCCAGCTGTCAAGCAGCCAGTTGTGTCCGATTTAGTTAGTCAGCCCAGGGGTGGCATAATGCATGCTGCAGCCCCTGGGAGACTTCTGGGTGCACCTCAGCCCTGGGTACAGGGACTTGAGAGGGCCCAGTGCCAATTCAGTACCTGGGTACAATTTGGATTAGAGAGAACAGCTAGGCTGTGGGTCTGATTAGCAGGCCCACAGTCAGGGAAAGTCGTAAACCAGTGAAGCAAAAAGCAAAAAATCTGGGTGATCATAGGATTGCAGACCCTACTCTCCTACACTAGCCTTGTCAGAATCCTTCATATTCTCTAAAACCAAACACCTAACTTCCGTCTGAACAAGGAGCACTGGAATCTCCGCCATGCACCAGTCAACCAACCTAGATACTACAGCAAGGCCAACACCACCATGTCAGGCACCTCGTTTTTTTCAGCCTGCAGCTGTATCCTTACAGCCTGCATTACTGAGCTCAAGTTAGGTTTGTAGCTCGCACAATCACCCGGAAGGTTATCCTGGCACAGAGCAGATGAGAGTCTAGCCAAATCAAGGGCCTAGGGGGACTACTCAAAAAGCCAGGTCTTCAGCTTCTTGTGGAATTAGAGGAGGATGCCCTTATGTGTAGCAGCAGTTATTTCCACACTTTAGGAGCAATGTAGGAGAAGGCTCACCAGCTAGATCAAGTTTCCAGTATGCATGGGATTTCTGCAAGGAGGAGTCTGGACAAGTGTAGGTGTCTTAAAGGTTTATGAAAGCGGATGCGATTGTTGAGGTATGCTGGGCCAGTGGCGTATAGCACCTTGAAAGCGTGGTTGAGTTTGAATTGTGCTGGATTGTGTATGGGGAGCCAGTGGAGCTCCTTCAGGTGTGGTGAGATGAGACTGTGGCATGGAGGTTAAGAGTGATTTAGGCTGCTGATTTCGGTCTACAGAATACAAACCTAACTAGCTCAGTGACGCAGGTTGTCTGGAGCTTGAGAGTAGGTGTTCCATGTTGGGGGATGACACGGTGGTGGTGCAGCTGATGGCGTTCTTGTAGATGTTTGAGATTTTTGCCTCTGGTCTTGTGAGGCCTGTTCTGTCTGGTAATCTTGTAGCCAAGTGTGAGAAGTTGGCCTGATGTGCAGTGTTCACTATTCTAGTGATCACTATATATCAGTCCAAACAACCCTTATTGATGATTGGTTGTAAGTCAACCTTATAGACCAGCTATCCTAGTAGCATGGATACGAGCAGTCTAAGGCTAAGACTCTAGAGGGCGTGTTAAGCCAGCTGTTTTACCATCACATTACCCCTTGAACACCCAGTGAAAGGACACCACACAAGTGTTATGAAAATAAACAGTGTATTTATTAGAATCACAACAACCCTGTACTCTTTGAGGACAGGGTGCTAAGCACACAACAAAACTCTTATGAAAATACTTAAGTTAGCACGTTATACACAAATGCCCGAGGGGCACGAAAAACCATATACTTTAAAAGTGGAATGCGAAATTACTAGCAGGTAAGTACAGTACTAATAGGATTTGGAATCGCTAGGACTTGACTATAGAATCGTTAGATTACTTCTAGGAGGCCTAGGGGACTCGGGTGCAGAGTGTGCACTCTCACGCGGGATGCGGGACAAAGTCTATGGAGGCTAGATTTCACAAAGTTAGTGTTCACGGGCGAACCCGACCTGGTAGGGAGAAAACGACAGTGGATCCTGACCCTTGGATAGTGAGGCTATGCTGGGACACCGAAGTGCCGAAGTTACCTAGCCCAGGGGCTGCAGCTGCATAGGTCTGAAAAGACGTCGGGAATCTCGTTGCCGGACCAGGAGCCTGGAAGAAGGAAGTTGCTGGCAGGCGACCAGTGAAGAAAAGTTTGATGGATCCAAGCCTGGATCAAGGAAGAAGAAAACCTGAAAGCAGAGGGGACCAAGTTCTTGAATCACTAGCCAGTGATTAAGTGGGCACCAGGATGGCACCGGGCGAAGTCACCGCAGTCAGGTGAGTGGGCGCTGCTGGGCTCTGCAGTCTCTCGGACCAGGAGGCGTTGTCGGCGACCAGGATGGTCCCACGAAGGTTCTTGCTGTCGACGTCGCTGGACCCAGGATTGGGCAACAAGTCTTGGCAAATGCAAGGCCCACGCGGTGGACCTAAAATGGCGTCTTAGCCGGACCAGGAGGGTCCAGGGTACTTCTCCGATGGAGGGAAGCAAGGGCCAGTCTGGAGCAACCAGACTAGCAGCAGTATTGTAGTCGGGCGTCGTTCGGAAGGCCACAAGCCAGCGGGCTAGTAGCCAAACAACGCGGTGAGCAGCAAAAAGCAGAAGGGCCCCACGCCGATCGTGGAGATGCTGGGGGGCTGCTCTTCGGTGCTGGAGCTGCTCAGGGTGGGGCTCTCTCGGACCCCAAAGCACTCACCAGGAAATTACTCGGTGGGCTTGCTGTGCAGAAGTCGGGCAGTCTTGGCGATGGCCGGTCCCTCGAGGTCTCGTCGCACCCACGGTTCTCAGCTGTGCTGTAGAGGTGGGTAGAGGTCAGAGGTGCCAGGGAAGCCGGGTCTCGTCGAGCTGGGCAGTCGGATTCCGGAGGAAGGACGTGCAGCAGACCGCAGTGTTCTTGGATGGTGCCTGCGGATGCAGGGTGACTACTCCTTAGCCACAAGGGAGAATCTTGAGGAAGAAATCGTGAAGTCCTTTCGTGGAAAGTGGTATCTTGATTCCAAAGATGATCTGATTTGGAAGGGGGCCAGTCTCTACCTTTATCTTGGAAAAGGGGGCTGGCACGCGACCAAGTCCTGCCCTAGGGGTGGGACCAGGAGGGGGGTGGTTACACCCACTTCCTTGGCGGGCTTTTCCCCAGCACAGGGTCTGGAGTGTCCCTGGAACTGGTTTAAGCCAGCCTATGCACAGTGAGCACCGGGGTGCCACGTGCAGTCACCTTCCTCTGAAGCCCTGCCTACCTACAATACACAAAACCCTGTCTGGGACAGTGCTGGCACCGCCCCTGGCAGGAAACCCTTTGTCCTTATCTCCTGCTCTGGGAGGACTCCCAGCAGCAGGAGGGCAGACTTGTGTCTCGGTGGCAGCATCCATTTTGTGGATGCTAAGGCTCTGTCTGACTTTTAACCGGGTTATAGGTTACATGCATGTCGTGTCCCTCTAGAAGGGTGGAATGCTAACCCCGTCGCCAGAATTGGCGAGGGGTTAGTATTCCAATTCGTATGACACCTTACTCAACATGTTTTGATAAAGCGATACCAGAGTTGGCATATAACCGCGAGGATTATAATGCACTTAAGAGTATATGGTATGCGATATCATGGAAACGGCTAAGGGATGGATCCCGAAAGCCGCAGACAGGCTCAGCTCATGCCAGAGCACCATCTCACACGATTCCAAGCACTCTGCCTTCAGGATTGTTAAGGCCTGCCATAGGAGTGACTGATAGGAGAGCTGTGTGTCCATTTTAGGGTTAGATATAGGTATACTATATCTAAAGCAAAGGGTGAGTACACCACCTTGCCCCAGCTGTCGGGCAGCCAGTTGTGCCAGTTTAGTTAGTCAGCCCAGGGGTGGCATAATACATGCTTCAGCCCCTGGGAGACTTCTGGGTGCACCTCAGCCCTGGGTACAGGGACTTGGAGAGGGCCCAGTGCCAATTCAGTACCTGAGTACAATTTGGATAGAGAGAACAGCTAGGCTGTGGGTCTGATTAGCAGGCCCACAGCCAGAGAAAGTCGTAAACCAGTGCAGCAAAAAGCAAAAATCTGGGTGATCATAGGATTGCAGACCCTACTCTCCTACACCAAGGAATAGCTGTGGTGAGGTCATTTATCAAAGCAGGGTTCAGCCAGGTTTAAGAGATGAAAATTAGATCTGGGGCATGGTCATGCAGCAGGTCCCAGAGCCCATGCAAATCTGTCTGGGATCACAATGACGGTCCCATTACCATTATTATATGGAGGTCCTGAGGGCCTGCAAGGCTGTCTATATACTTCCTTGACCAGGTTGCCTAATCATATCTAAGGCACTATGAAAGTGATTTTAACACATGGACCAGTCTATTCGGTGGACCTTTAAGGGACATTAAATCACCCTACCTCGATAACAACTCAAATGTTTTATCACTTCTATCTTGCACAAGCAGAACCGGACACTATATTTGAACTGAGTTTGGATATGCAATTTGGCCTTCACTCTGCCCACCCTATCTCCATTTGATCATAGCTCGTTCTAAGGATGTAATTCAGTCACCTTACATTCTACACACTCCAATTGGTAATCCATTGCAAAGGCTTTCTACTTTCAGTGTAGTCATCCCTTCCTTTTTCACCTCGATCTTGCCTCTGGTTGAAATTTCCACTTTGTCAGATAATTTTTTTTTTGATTGAGAATGGACTTTGTCTGGCCGTGGACACCATTTAGAAATACCTGTGCGAGTTTTGTCCCTCAAATGCTACGACTGATTAGGAAAAGTGCTGGTCTGTTGGCAAATCCCACACTTCCTAGGGAGTTTCCAGCACACAAAAAAGAGTCAGATTCAATCAACTCACCAAGGCCAGTTCAACCCCCACCTGCGGATAGCAGCTCCAAGCACAATGGGAACACTGACTTGCCAGGGGCTCACATGCAGAGCCAGAATCTAGGACTTCAATCTTCATTTTGCGAACTTCTGTTTGGTGGATGGCACCAACAACTCTGGTTCAATCATGGGCACCCAAATACACTGCTGCGACTGCAACCAGTGCATCGTCTGTCATTAGTGCCACCACCTACAGTCTATCAAAGTCAATTAAGCATCCATACACATTAGGAGACTGGAAAGCTGTTGGGGCCAAAGAAGGAGCAGCCAGTGAAGTTGCTGTTCAGCTCCACCTCTGGCTTTGTTTTAAAAAAGAAATCCATTGTGAATTCATTTAATGGCACATTTTGTATAGACATGTACGGTGTGTGAAATTGAAGCATCTCCTTTAAAAAGTGCTCTGGACCTTTTACATGTGCGGGTAGTCTGTTTCGGATCATCCAATAAGATCTGAAGATGCAGAGTCCATTAAGAACTATAGTAGTAAGCAAACGCAGCTCCAACTATTCATTTAACAAAGCATGAATTACAAACATGCCTGAATTGCAGTGGCCTTGTACCTGGGAAAATCCAATAAAAATAAATAGTAATAAAATGAGTCAACATGTAACTATTCAGACCAAAACAGTAAATCAATGAATTCACCTTCATCCCTTTGGTGACCTGCTTCTTTTTTTCAAGCCTCTCGTTTCTTTTCTGCTCCTATAAAGAGAAAAATATCACCATATATAATTCTGGTATAAGCAACTATAGATAACATGTCCATAGAATGTGTTAGTTTGAAGGTCTTTCCAACATACTGCATTTCTTAAAATGGTCTGCATTATAAACATAACAATGAATTCAGCTTCCAACCAAATCTGTACAGATATGAGAAACATGACAGCAGGAGACCTAAAAGTAAGCAGAGCATTGCTGACCATACACTTGAAATATATTGGTATCAAGCCAGACTAGTATTCATCCATCAAGCAGGCAGTGGTTTCAAATTTGGGGAAATATACCACTACTTAAGAACAAGCATTTACAATGCAATGGTCTCGGCATTATTAAAGGTAGAGCTATTGGCATTGCTCACGACGGAACAGGGGGCAGCAAGCACGACGGAACAGGGGGCAGCAAGCACCATCTTAAATGTATTTGTGTAGACAAATGAAAAACTGTTCTAAATTACTACCTGCCTGATTCCAAACAGCAATATTGATTGCTGATATCAGCTAAAGCAGGCCCCAGATGTGAAGCGGTCCTTCAAGTTCCACATTAGAATCAGACCAGGCCTTAGGTTGACTACAGAGCAACTTTTTTTTCCTGGTTGTCAAAGTACTTTACCCAAGGTTTATCATCCTACGCCATGCTCTGTGAAATAGGTAATCTATGAATCTTTCTATTATTGCTGTATGTTTTTAAAACCTTTCTATCTAAACTTAATTATGGTCTTAAAGATAACACCCAAAATTCAGTTTCTAGGACAAACCGGGCAAACTCTACCAATAAGATTACCAGAACATGCTTAATATCTTGAATCCTATCCTTTAAGAGTTCACATGTTACAGTCATCAGTCTTACCAATGCTTTTTTAAATTAAAGGTAAAATGCCCAATCTTAACAGGATTATAAATCGCCTAGTACTATGTTCTGATGTAAACTTCAGGTATTCTTGATTCTGCTCGAGATAGCTTGCCTGAATACAGTTTCTAACAGAGCAGTGCGTAGTATCCTGAGAATAGTCTGACAATCATATTTTTCAGAAACATTTTTAGTTGTGCTGGTGACCATAAATGCAAATGGGAGATATAACACTGGAAATTTGTTAGTGCAATCTCGAGATTATTATTAAAAGTATACGTTCCAGCTTTATCCTTAAATGTTTCATTTGACTGCGTGCACTTTGCCTTCCCCACTCCCACCGTCCACCACCGCCCCCCATGTGTCTCTCTGCCTCCATGTCGTAGCTGGAACAAGGCCACCGAAGACACACCAAACCGACTTCCACAGCACTACCACACCACTGACAGACGCCAACAGATCAGCATGCAACTTCCACCGATGGATCTCCAACTGCACAGACTCTGGCACCCCCTCAAGACGACACAAGGCAAGAAACACTACAAGAAAGCCAGCTGGTTCACTCCTGCCCTCCACTAGTCCAGATGCACCTGCAGACAACTCAAGAAGATTGAGGAACAAAACAAACCCGGATACCTACGCAACCTTCAAAAGTGCTGTCAATGCACACCACCTCCTCAAAATTTTGGGAATATGGCACATGCGGCTGAAGAAATAGAACGGGTAATCAATTATGTAAGTCACCAACACCCCAAGCCTTTGAAACTATCTGGATGGGAGACTAATATTAAAAGCTGTATAACAGAATTAGATATGTAGGGTAACAGAGTGACAAAGATCCAATTATCATTTTAGTCGTTCACCCTATGGAAAAACATTAAATATGCTCAGTCACATTGATTTTGGGGATTGGCAACAGGATAGACCTACTGACAGGAGCAAAGGAAAAGGCCTTTGAAATCGCAGGGAAAGGGTCGACAATAGATTACATCGTCTCAAACAGAGATAGCAAAAATACATGTAGACAATGTTTATATTTTAGTGATATGCCCCACTTGTCTGCGATTTCAGATGGGTGGGATATTTCAAATCGGCGGGGAAGGGGAGTACCAAAGCCAGTTTTAACTAGAAACAAGCATTTACAATGCAATAGGTCTCGCAGTGACATTATTTTGAGCTATTGACATTGTATTTTTGTTTTTCTTCCCCCCCCCCCCCTGCCCCCAAACATTACGAATTTTGAAAGGTATCCTGAATTCTAGAAGGCGACACCATGACAGCTAGACAGTCTCCATTCAAAAGCTTCTAGTTAGGTACCTCCTTCCCCCACCCATCTTCCTACAGAAACAAAAGTTGCGCTAGTGTAGCCAGATAAAACAAGTTTAGGCTATTGACATTGTACATGACAATGGCTTTTATTGATGTTTTAAAAAGCAACACAAATAAAAGGCATTGGCATAGCTCAAACTTGCGTAAATGTGAGACTAATTGCATAGCAAGTGCTTATATCTTCAGTGTTCAAACATATTTTGTTGAATGGATTCCAGCAATAAAAACACTTATGAATGCGCAAGAGGTAGACGTGTTTTAACAACCTAGTAACACCAACTATATACATGTATGAATGTATCCATACACATGATTAAAGATGAAACGTAGCCGAGAAGCAGCACGGCACTGCATAGGGCCCAAGGCAAAGACACAGTCAGCAGGTGTTTGGAGGTGTAGCTGGTTACTAAGAGCGTAAGTGGAGTGTTACTGCATTACGATGCAGTATTTTATTTTTTTAAGTGGTGAGTTTTCTAATTGGAGCATTGGTGAGGCAGTCCTGTTGGATACGGATGACATTCTAACATGGGAGCATACTTTAAGAAAGCTGCTGCCTTTTGTTGTTTATATAGAGCTAACTCGACCAGAAGGTGTTGGGGCGCTTTAAATGAGCACCAGTCACGTTACAAGGACACATTCATTTTTTGTAGGCACGGGGAGATGAAGTGATTTCCCCAGGATCACAGGATGTTGAGCAGACGCCAAAGCTCGAACCTTGTTCCTCAGCTCCAAAGCAGGCAGCTCTGGCCGTTGGGTCATATGGGCAGCTTGTGGCTGTAGCAACCTTATGTGCACGGATATGTGAAAGGCTCTGTGTTAGAAAACATCAATGCAAGGACATATATGAGAATCTGAGGAGTTAAAAGCCTTCATGTATTTGAAGCACTATCCTCCCTGAAAAGCAGAGCATTATCTATGTGCCCGAAATGCTGGGATTCACAATAATGGTTTTATAGATTGCATAAACAAACTACTTGTCACCTATACAACTGTGCCTAACTTTTTCGTGAAGTAACCGAAACACCATAACAAAATCCATTGCAAAGTGTAAATATCGGCAATTTGGAAATGAAGGAGGTTTATGCAATTTTATTTTAAACGACAATACAATTTGTTACCAATCTGAAATGGACACACAGTAAACCCACACAACATTTTGTGCTATCATATTTAAAAACTGTTCAATCCATCCCTGCCAAGTAAGATTCTCGCAAGAACCACCGCAGGAACGTCCTTTCCCAACAGCAAATTAGGCAAACAATAAGGAGCAAGAGAGGGGGCTCGTTGTCATCAACAAACACTGATGCATCAAGTGCTCCAAAAAGGACCACCAACATGGAGCGTCCACTGCCTGAAAGCTGCAAAAACTGCATGAATAGAGATTAATTCCACGGAGGCCACGGCAGACAGGTCAGCATTGAAAATGCAATAGGTCTCGCCTTTGATTAAGTTAAAGCCATTTGCTTTGCTAATGGTAATGTATAGCAAAGCAAAGGGCTATAACTTAATCAAAGGCGAGACCTATTTGTAATGCTGGTTTCTAATGGTGCTCTGTTGTGTTGTGATAGGTTTGGATGTACATACACATACAGTTGCACCCTTCTGCTTGTCAAGTGGCATATTGCGTCAGTGGTAATTGTAGTTCTAAGTCTGTGCTAGAATAGCACTCTGTCTGTGGTTGTAGTTCATGTTTAAAGCCGTTAACCTAATGTCATAGTAATCAAGAAACGTGTTTTAAGTCTGAAAATCAGTAATTTTAAATTAATTACCAAACATCGGACCTCGTGGTAGAGAAAGCAAGTTTATAGGCAAGAAAGGGAGTTTTGTGGAACGTCATAACTATGAGACTATTACATAGTGTGTTGAGGGATTCGTGTTGGTCAGGTAGTGGCGAAATAGTGATCTGGTGTCTACAAATAGTGCCAGGACTCTTTGTGCAAGTTTAAGTTTACACTGGTGAACAACACCTGAATAGAAGTTAAGCCACTTCTGCTCGCTTCCCCCGCCCAATCTGCATGAAATAATGACACCTCCGCCCCCTTGGTAAAAGGAAGGTAATAGGGGCACATCTTCATCCGGAAAGGTCGCTGGCGGCATCTATACAGAGCAGACACTGTCCAAATCTGCTTTTTGGGTCGAGGGACCATCCGGTTCTGCCGAAGGCAGGAAACCGGAAGTCCGGAGAACTTATGTTGTGGAGTAGGGCAATTTAAACCCGCCTCTCAGCTCCGTTCGCTTCCATTGGCTGGCTTCCCAAACAGAGGCCAGCCATTGGAAGAGAAGTGAGTCACTCCAAACAAGCCCCGTCTTTTTCGGATTCGGGGGCGTGATTTTTTGCATTCTTTAGCCCTGTGACGTCATCCGTCACTCAGGACAGCAAAACACGCCCCCGAATTCGAAAAATTCCAGAAGCTTGAGCCCGCCATTGTTGCTTGTCCACCGCCGAGTCTTCAAGTGAAGAGAGCCTCCTCCGAGTCACCCGCGAGCCTGAAGGCAGCACCGCAGTGAAGGTGAGCCGTTTTCCTGCAGAGCTGTTCCCGCCCCCTCCCGCTGTGTCTGCAGCCCGCCCGCACAGGATCTCAGCGAAGGGGAGGGGAGGGGGGGCATTAGTTTTTCCCCTCAGCCGAGGTGACGATGATTCTGCGTTCTGCTGCAGTCCACCGTCACCAAAAGTGAGGACTCTGGGATCGAAACATCCTCAGCTGCAGCAGCATAGAAACTCGCTACCTCAACTGAGCCCGATATCTCCGTCGTGATCTCCCTCCTCGCCGGGACACGGTGAGCCCTTATCAACAGAGCCTGGAACAGCGCAATCGGAAGGGCCCCGGATGATCAGGGGGCCCTGAAGGAGGCGTACCCGGGGGGTAACAAGCAGCAGCCTGGTAAGGAGCAGGCGGAGGCAACCGAGCAGCGGAACCACACACTCCTCATGGGATCGCCGATCCGTGACCCGCTGCATCCTGAGCCGATAACGAAGCCCCGGTGAGAAACCATCGGCCGATCCAACAAACAGCCACCCTGGGCCCCTCCCGCTCATAGGATCCGTGGAAGCCCCGAGAAGAAACTGAATTCAGGTGGATGCGGTTCCCTTTGAGATGACCAGAGAACGGCTGCTCGTTGCTTCCGACCGTCGCCAGCACTCAGTCTTGGATACAAATTATCTGCACCGGTAAGTGTCCGTGAGGCCTGGGACGGGGGTCTACCCTCAGGATCCCTGATCTTAACTTCTGCTGCCCGACGCACTATCCGCAGTACCAGTGAAGACCTCTTCACAACTTTTTAAACTTTAATTCATCTTTTTTATTATTGTTGTTTTAGTATCCTGTCCTGCTTTTCACTCGATGGCCATAGTAGTCTTTATTTTCGGGGGCGTGCACAGTAACCCTAGAGAGGAGAGTCACAGACTCTGGCAATCCCCGCCGCACTCAACAGGGATCAGCTGCAAGCAGCAAGCACCCCAATAGCTGTGCGCGTAAGGTCCCTTAGCAGTGAAGCTACTTTGGGGTTTGTGCTTCATGTGGGAGGGTGCGCTTGATAGGTAAAAATGTGTTTTAATCAGGCGGGAGGTTCATGCAAGAAGTGGTGACAAACGCGGAGTAAGAATGTTTTGTCGAGAGCATAACATTGGTAGTTTGTGGTTCTTCAGTGCTTGGAGTAGTTGAGAAACTAATGACATTCAAAGAGAGACTTGGTAATATATTTAGTAGTTTGGAGTCGCTCGCCAAGAACATGAGGAGCCGATGCTGGGCCTAACCTGTAGCCTCAAAAACGGAACTTTGATCCATATTGTTTATATACTGTTCTTGGTACTTTTTTAGTTTAAAACACCTTGTTTTCGGATGCTCTGTGCTAAGTTTCCATCTGGCACTGGGATCACTGTGTGCTTCCGTAGGGGTCTATCCGGCCTCCAGGCACTGGGCTCACTGTAGTGTCTTCCATCCGACACTGAGCCTCTTGGGTTTCTATCCAGGACCAGGCCCACTACGCACTCTCTAGGTTTCCATCTGGGGGCTATGCTCACTATGCACCTCTGTGTAATGGTATTCCAATACATGAAGACACGTTTCATTTCACGAGTTGAAGCGTTGCCTTCTAGCAGCACTGCTAATGGCGCTTTCACAGATCTGTGACGCTGCACTTTATTGACCCACAGCATGCAGCAGGGATTGCTGAGTTGTCCTTTAAATTCGGGTTGGGAGAATTAACCTTTCTAAGAAAAGTGTCTCTTCACTGCTGTGCTCTTAACTAGAAGGAAAGTCTCTGGTTGAGTGATATGGGTTGGTTTGATGTTTGGAGCTTTGTACTACCATGCTGTGGGTAGTATTTATTATTCTTGTATCATGCATACTGCTCAATTTTTTTGGGGGTGCAAGGTGAACAAAAATCCTTGTGCATAGATGCATCTTTTGATGCTTGGGTTGCATTGTGCAGCTGGCAATCGGTGGGCAGCATTTTTGTAAGGGTTTGGTTTGTTTTTGGAGTGAGGTCTTTTTCCCGCCCCCTCCCGCTGATGAGGTCGCCAGGGCTGAGAGCCCGGGCTGCTGGGAAGCGAGACGGGCCTTGGGGAGCCGGGCCACCGAGCGGGCGCTGCTCTGTCCTCGCCTCCCTCTCTACAAGAAGCCAGGCGATCTGTTCGCTAATTGCTAAGCTGACATTATTTCCCCGTTGTGAAAGTCGCTCCTTGTTTACTTTGTCAATCAATGTTGTTAACACAGCAACGCCGGTTTCTCTCCAAAGAGGTCCATGCTCTCTGCAACTTTTCCACAGACACTCTCGTGCACTTCTTGTTTATTTTATTAGCCCCTTCCCAGCTCATGTCAGATCAGCTTCTCTAATATCATTATTTCAAGGCCAGATTAAAGGGCACGTCTCTCTACGCTTCTTTTTTCTCCCATCTGGTCGAAGTATGCCAGATTGCCTGTGCTGCTCTTAGCTTCAGTGCTTTGTAAATTATATTTCACAATATCGGTTTTAATTGCAAACCTGCCTGAGGAGAAAAGTGTACAGATCATACTCGCCTTACACCCTGTGAACTAAAACGTAAATATTGGTTAGCTTCACATATCAACCTTTTGGGATCCAGCGCGTCTTCGCAAGGGCAGTCGGCGATTCCTAACCAATTAAATGGATAACTTTCGGTCGATATTCGCCCATTTCATCGAATTATCGGAAATCACTTTAGAAGAAGAGATCCTTAAGACGTTGAATAACAATGGGTGAGTCTTTTGTTTTTTGTTTCAAGTTATTGCTAAATCTTTGTGAAAAAAAGGTACACAGTCTTTATTTTTTCCTCGTTCCAATTTAAAATGTTACTTTCTGCTAATTAAAAAACGGTCTCTTGGTGGGAACATCCTGTTCTGCTTTCATGTTATTTACTTTGTAAAGTCATGCTCTGTTTTCTTTTGCTTTGTGGGTCTTCGAATACCAAGAGAACGTAGCAAGTGACTTTTAAGCACTGTTCCTTTTTGACCAGACGAACTATTTGGAAAAAGTGAAAACGTTACGGTTTTAGAAGGACTTCTTATTTTCTAGTTGTAAATGAGCAATTGATTCTTAACCATTGGGACTCTGGGAAGCATTACATTCCATTGAATTTTGCTCATCGGTGCCATTACCCAAAAGGGATTCTAATAATTCCGTCTGACTGGGACCTGGAATGAAATGGCGTCCCCTTCCAATTGTGAGTCACAATGACTTCAATCACTGCTTTTCCACCACATCTGTAAATAATGACCTACCTAGTTTTTCAGTAGGCAGCTGTTTTTAGACCTTTTGCAAATGCGCAGTTTTCTATGCAACCTCTTTGTACATAAAACTCTTACTGTTGGCAAACCAGTTGGCGAGCAATTTGATAATCGGGTTTGTCAGCAGTTATAATATTGCATTCAAATTCAATTATCGACCTGTGCATCTCAGGGTTATTCGCACTTTTTCACCAGGGATATTACATATTGCTTTCACTATATAAATGGACAAGAGAGTGATTCTAAACCTACCACTCTTATGTCATACATTGCCTCAATCTCCAGTTACTTCTTAATCTGCAAGGGGGAGTATTGGGCGCTCATCCAGTTTTGGCTTGTCTAATGCGTGTTCAGAAATTATTGCAAGAAACCCTGTCCTGCTGCTATTGATCAAAATCTCCTATCCTAAGACTTCAAATCTTATGCTCCACTCTTCCGACTGCCCAACTACCCTGAGCATCCCACTCGCCTCAACCTGGGAGTCACATTCAATATTGACTTTTCTTTCACGCCCCAAGCCTACACCTCATCAAATTATAGCTCCCACTGAGTAATGCTAGGACTCAAAGTTGGGTTGTGTCACCTTGATTATAACTGGTTGAGCTCAAGAAAACAAAACATAAATTCCCCGCAATCATGCAGTTAACCTCTTCCATCCCTTCTCTGGATCCTCATCAAACTGAACTCAGATTTTAAAGCGCTACAGTATGCTTAACTCAGTAATCCCTACATGGCCACGCTCCTGGGTAGTTGATTTGTTTATATATGTCCAAAGAAGGGCTAGAAGGGCTGGATCAATGCCACTGACTACATATATTAATCACTTTAAATTAATTGTGGTAATTTTTTTATTATAAGGATTTCCATATATACGGCTGAAAAATAGCACAAGGCGAGGATAATGAAATTCAACAGTACTGCGACAGCATGGCTTACATTACAAACAAAGTCTTGCAGTTGCCCATTATAAATGACAATGCCATTTATTTAACGATTAAGCTATTGGCAATGTAAATGACAATGCCATTTATTTATGATTTAAAGAAAAGAAAAATTTCATGAGCAATGCCAATAGCTCTACCTTTAATGATGCCGAGACCATTGCATTGTAAATGCTTGTTTGCTGGCTGCAACTAAGATACCAGCCCATTGCCCGCCTTACCAATCCTACCCTGATGCACCAGGTCTTTCTTTCAATGTTGTAAACAATATACTAGATTCCATACACCATGCTTCTTGTAAATTATTGATTGTATTGATTTTTTGACAACCCTCCATTTAGAGGCGCGCTTCATATAGTGTTTTGCATGCCACTCAAAACATTGCTGACACTGGCACCACCAAAACTAATACCTTTTATTAACAAACCTAGAAAATGGAGAGGTTTGGCACGAAACCACTGTATAAAACAATGTCGGTTATAATTATTTGAGCAGAACAGATCACGACAGCAAGTTGACAATTAGGGTCGTACTGGAATAGAAAATAGGGTTGTGTACTAAAGCTGCCCCCATAAGCGAATCACATAGCTGAAAAGTGGCCTACGTATGCAAAGCAGGCCAGTTTTGAAGGTGTATAGGTGTTTGGAGAGGGACGGCAGACAGCATCAATTTGTGCCCATTGCCGGCAAAGTTTGTAGTAATATAATCGAAATCAACAGTAAAAGCCGGAAACACAGGCCATAAAAGAGGTCTACAAACAGCCAAAAACTTGTACATGCACTTATATGTAATGCCTGCACTTTGAGCACGACCAGATTGCTCTATAGCCCAGGTGTATCGTGTTTACAATGAAAATTTGTGATTCCCAAAATGTGGTGTAAACGTCCCCAAGGCTCTCACTGGCCTGACTCTTCAATGAGACAGAAGAACAATAGTTACTTACCTGTAATCTGTGGTTCTCCAGTATTGGTGTCTTTCATAGATCCGTCGTCGGAGTGGGAGTCCACTGTATATAAAAAAGCAATAATATGCCTGTAATAACCAAAAAACCTTGGTAATAACCAACCAGGAAGTAAAGTAGCCCACAGCTACAGGAGCAAAAGCTCCCACACTCATGACTATCCTAGTACTTTTGTATAGACCAAACTGCAGCCAATCAGGCGACCGCACCCACCAGAATGTTCTCCCCAGAGGCTCAGGCTCTCAGATTTTCTCGCACAGGAGTGAAACCAACATAATTGCCTGAGGGAGCCTCTGAGGGGAGGTGGGCGGGTGCATGTGAATCTATGAAAGACACCAATACTGGAGAACCACAGATTACAGGTAAGTAACTATTGTTCTTCTCCAGTATTTGGGGTGTCTTTCATAGATTCACATGCCTGAATCAGAATAGATAGCAGTACTCATAACATAATGCTCATAGACGCTAATTGTATCATAGTATACATGCATATTAATAAAATGCAAAAGACATGGTAAAGCGTCTAAAAAGAGCATAGAGGAGGAGGGAGACAGAGGCCCATCTTATTGGAAAAGATTGCGAAGAACTGCTCTTCCCACCGAAGCATCTGCATCACTTGCTGAGTCCAGACAGTAGTGCCTCGTAAAAGTGTGCCTGCTGGACCACGTTGCAGATTTGTTGAAGAGGCACACCAGCGAACAGAGCAGTGGAAGAGGAAACTGCCCTTGTAGAATGCACTCTTGGTAAGGCCTGTAAGGGTCTTCCTGCCTATTGATGACAGAGTCCAATTGTTGACGAGACCCATCTGGCGATAGTCTGTTTGGATACTGCACAGCCTTGGCGCAGTCTGCCATAGGCCACAAACAACTGGTCTGTCTTGCGAATAGCTGTTGTTCTTGAAAGATAAAACCTGAGACATCTCCTGATGTCCAAGGAGTGTAAAGCTCGCTCAGCCAGTGATTGTGGATTTGGAAAAAATGTCTTGAGGATTACCGGCTCATTTAAATGAAAGTCCGATGGGACTTTGGGCATGTACCTTGGATTGGTACACAGCACCACCGAATCAGAGGTAAATTGCAAAAAAGGTAGTTTAGACGTGAATGCTTGAATGTCACGGACCCTTCTGGTAGAGGTTAAAGCCAATAGCAAGGAGACTTTCCAAGTAATAACTTGAGGTCAACCTTATGGATAGGCTCAAAGGGGTGACGCATGAGCTGGGCTAGCACCACATTCAAATGCCAAGCAGGAGGTGGCCGTCGAATCGGAGGAAACATACGAAATAGACCCTTGAAAAATTGCTGGATATTCTTGAAGAAAACAGAGTTCGATCCGTCCTGACGGAATCGGGAAATGGCTGCCAGAAATACTTTTAGGGTTGAATGCGCCAAACCCGATCTAGCCAGCTGCAGGAAGAAAGGCAAAATTTGCTCTGGTCTAGCATGAATGGGATGCAGATAACAGTCTGGCACCAGGCACAGAAACGCTTCCACTTTAGTTTGTAGGTCTTAATCGTTGACTGTGCTCTAGCATTAGCTAGAACCTCTTGACAATCGTGAGGAATGTCTAAGTGGGCGAATTCATTGTGTTGAGGAGCCAAGCTGCTAATTTCAGAGAAACTGGGTCCGGATGGTACACTTTGCCCCTCTGAACTGTCAGGAGATTCAGTATTCGAGGCAGTTGTATTGGCCTGCACTCCGAGAGGAGGAGAAGCTCGGTGAACCAATATTGCCGGGGCCACCTTGGAGCAATTAGGATTAGACGACATGGTTGACTCCTCATCTTCCTGATGATCTTGGGAATTAACGGAATCGGCGGAAAAGCTTAGGCAAATATCCGACACCAATTCATCGAAAGAGCATCCCCGCACGAGTCTTTGTTGGGAATCCAGCTTGGAAAGCGTGGGCATTTCCGGTTCCGATCTGTTGCAAACAAATCCAGGTCGGGATGACCCCACTCTCGGAATATCCGATCCAGGGATGGTTGATGTAGCTCCCATTCGTGATTGCATCCAGCGGACCTGCTGAGGGAG
The DNA here is from genome assembly GCF_964261635.1 of Lissotriton helveticus. Lineage (NCBI taxonomy): Eukaryota > Metazoa > Chordata > Amphibia > Caudata > Salamandridae > Lissotriton > Lissotriton helveticus. The sequence continues at coordinate 724,580,583 of NC_136065.1, forward strand.
TCCGCTAGAACATTGGCAACCCATGGAACATGGACCGCCGACAGATTGATGTGATCCAGGGCCCAATTCCAAATTTCCTGCGCCTGATGGGACAATCGGGCCGATCTTGTGCCTCCCTGCTTGTTCAGGTAATGTATGCTGGTTGTGTTGTCCGTTCGAATTAACACTGAAGAGCCCTCCAAAATCGCTTGAAAGGATTTCATGGCGAGAAAAATGGCTCTTAACTCCAGCAGATTTATGTACCATTTTTTCTGTTGCATGTTCCATTTGCCACGGACTGTCATCCCTTGGAGATGGGCGCCCCAGCCCTCCAGAGAAGCATCCGTGGTCACGATTAATCTGGGCCCTTCTGTCAGGAATGAACATCCCACCTGCAGGTTGCAATCTTGCCTCCACCACTGGATGGAGCTTCTCATCCGAGGAGTTATGTTGATGACGTCCTAGAATGAGCCTGTTATCTGCACCCACTGACAACTGCAAGGGTCTCATTCGCAGGCGACAGTTGGGGGTGAGAGGAATACAGGACGAGATCCCGAGGAAAGATTTGAACTTGCGAACAGAAACGCACTTTTTTGTTAATAGTGCTGAGGCCATCCTGTGAATCTTCACCTGCCTTTCTCTTGATATGAAAACTTGGGCGAGTCTTGTGTCCAGCGTGGCTCCCAAGAAAGACTCTGTGATGGAGTCAGGTGAGACTTTGAAATTCACTGAAAAACCCAGGCTCTGAAATAGCGATAGACATCTCTGAACGTGAGTTTTTGCCAAGTCGATGGAACTGGCCTTGATAAGGCAGTCGTCCAAATATGGATACATTTGGACTCCCTCCAATCTCAGGTGGGCGGCCACCCGAGCTAACATCTTTGCAAAAACTCTGGGGGCTAAACGTAGTCCAAAGGGGAGTACTTTGAACTGGAAGTCCCTGCCAGCCACTCTGAACCGTAAGAACTTCCGGTGTCTGGGGGAAAATGGGCACATGGAAGTATGCGTCCTGAAGGTCGAGTGTTGCCATGTGATCCCCTACTGAGAGAAATTGGAGGATTTCTTGAAGCGTCAACATTCTGAAAGAATTTCTTGAGGTACTTGTTGAGGGCACGCAGGTCGAGGATGGGGCGCCATTCCCCTGACTTTTTGCGGATCAGGAAAAATCTTGAATAAAATCCTGTTCCCCTCTGATGTTGAGGCACCTTTTCGATTGCTCCTTTCCGAATCATTAAATGTATTTGAGCAAACAGCTCTTTGAGATGAGCTGGAGGTGGTCCTTTTGGGGGAGAATTTGGAGAGGCTTTGACGAATTCGAGAATGTGACCTCTGGAAACCCCGTCCAGGACCCATCTGTCCGTTGTAATCTTGGACCAATTTGAGTAGTATCGGGATATTCTTCCTCCAATTTGCTTCAGGCTGGGACAAAGTGGTGGCAGGATGTGCTTTTCACTTGCTCTTGTTGTTGTCTCTTCCTCGATAAGAGGTTTTTTCTCTTGATTGAGAGTAATTATTTCTCCTTTGACCATACGTTTGTTGACGGTATGGCTGGTATCTTTGATTTCCTTGGGAGTTATTGTAGGAACCTTGCTGTTAATAACCTCCTCTGTTAGAGAAATTGCCTCTTCCTCTTGCGCCACGAAAGGAAGACTTGCGAAATTGGAGAGCCCAGCGACCGTGCCGTCTGTCTTTCTTTATGGCTTGTAATGCCTCGTCAACATGTTGTCCAAAAAGGAACTCCCCATCATAGGCTATGTCCATGATTTTTGTCTGGACCTCTAGGCGAAAGGATGTAGATTTTAAACATCCTTGCCTCCTAACAGCTGCTCCAGCCAGCTGTCTGAACCCTGTGGCTGCCACGTCCACTGCATCAATTATTTCAGATGAAACACTCCCTCTAGTAGGATCTTTTTTGCTTCAGATCTATCTGGTTCTGCAAGCTTTTCGATGTAAGGCGATATGTCCGACCACATCTGCCTGTCGTATCTCCCAAGTATTGCAAAGGGAATTTGCGGCCCGGACCGTGGTTGCCGCAATAGTTGACACCTTCTTTCCTATTGAGTCAAGACGTCTACCGTCTTTATCAGGGGGAGCAGAGACCTTTGATGGACTCTTGGCCCTCCTCCGAGCTGCCTGCGTAACTACGGAATCTGTTTTAGCCTGACCAACAAGGCATGCCGGTGACGAACTAGGCGCTCTATACTTCTTATCTACCCGAGGTAGTACTGCAGGTAGAGAATTTGGTGTAGCCATTACCTTCAGACCTTCCTTCCATATAAAGTCAATGATTGGAATAGACCAACTCTGTTTTTGCTGCAAATCCTTAAAATCATATAGGAAGCATTAGTCTTGTTTAGCTTCCATTGTGATGAGGAACCTTTTCGTAGCTCTATCCATAATCTTGTGAAAATTGGCAATGTCCACCAGCGGAGAATCCGCCGTAGGCGGGCCCGCTGGAGAAGGGGTTTGTGCCCGATAGTCGTCCCACTCCGACAATACTGACTTGTCGTCCAATTCACCATCTTCTCGTTCTTCTTCCAAAGTATTCTCACCCCCTGTCTGATGAGAAGGTACTGGTGAAGAAGGTGTTGCGCGCCGTGCTTCCTCAGTTGTCATTTGAGAAACTGATTCTTGAGGTCTTAAAGTTGCCGTAGATGTTCTTGGCCTAGGTGTAGAGACATGAGAATCACCAGATTCTGATGGTGGAAACCGGCGATAATAATCGCTTAACATATATTGGAGATTCTGGAACAAATCCATAGGCATTTGCATGCCAGGTGCAGACACAGTCTCCCGACTAGAGGGTTCCAGGAAATGTTCTTCCTCCTCCTGATCCACCTCCTGAACCTTTATCAGCAAGTCAGAAGGGCTCCTGGCTGCACGGAAAGTGTCGTCCTCATAGGAGTCCTCTTCCTCAGAATCCAGTAATTTATCTGGCAGCTTTAATGGAGACAAAGTTGTGGAAGATGAACCACGCTTCTGTAGGAGTGAAACAGTGGTAGCCGGTGATTGCAGAGGTATTGTGGATGTTTGCTGACCACACTTGCATTGCCGTACAGGTGGACAGTGGGGGCGTCGACGGAGCCACCGCCGCTGATGACAAGCCTGATTCCATGTATGTCGCCAGATCCGTCGTCGACGGTAGCGGCTTCGACAATGAACTCGTCGACGGGGTTGTCTTCTTCGTCGACGGAAGTGTCTGCTTCGTCGACGGGGTTGTCTTCTTCGTCGACGGAAGTGTGCTTCGTCGACGGGGTTGTCTTCTTCGTCGACGGTAACTTAGTCGACGAGGACGTCGTAGACGGTAACTTAGTCGACGAGGACGTCGTCGACAGTAACTTAGTCGTCGACGGTAAGGCCTTCGTCGACGGCAAGACCTTCGTCTATGCCTGAATCAACGACAAAGTACTCGTCGACGGTACCTTCAGGATTCCAGTCGACGGTGGAGCGTCGACGATCGATGGAACTATTTTCGTCGACGAGATGGGTCTAACTTGTACCTGAACCAACGTCGACGGTGAGGAGGCTGAAGACATCACCATAGCAGATATTGGTGAGGAGAAAGTCACTGTAGAAGTGGAAGAAGTGGCCACATGAAGAGATGGCGACGATGAGGCTGTATTTGACTGCCATGGCCAGAGGTATAGTCCGAGGTGAAATCTTTGGAGTAGCTGCTTTGGAAACTGTAGATTTTCCAGTTTTCCCTGAGGGCGCACCAGAACCAGATTTAACAGGTGGAGACACCTTCTTGGAAGTAGTAGGCAAGCCAGAATCCTGAGAGTATTGGGCTTTCTTCAACACCTTCGCCCTAGGAGAAGCTACCTCAAACTCAGTTTTCTCTTCCTAGAGGATATAGAAGACCCGAGGCAATGCTCCCTACCTCAGAAACAGGGTTATCCTTGTCCTTTATCCTCTTTAACCACAGAAGACAACCCTCTCTGTCCCGGAGGGTCTTTTGAGGGAAGGTGCTGCAGATCTTACATTCCTTCACCTCATGATCCGGATACAGACAGTATATACATTTTTTGTGAAGATCCTCCTTCAACAGCCGTAGCTTTCCACAGGAATCACAAGCCCTAAAAAGGGATTTTGAAGTAGTCATCCTTTGAAGGTTAAAAAACCAACCATAGTAAGAAGAAACTGAGCAGAGCTCAGAGAGACTACCTTCACAAGACGTGCGGTAGAAAATCTGAGCGCCTGAGCCTCTGGTGAGAACATTCTGGTGGGTGCTGTCGCCTGATTGGCTGCAGTTTGGTCTATACAAAATGACTAGGATAGTCATGTGTGGGAGCTTTTGCTCCTGTAGCTGAGGGCTACTTTACTTCCTGGTTGGTTATTACCAAGGTTTTTTGGTTATTACAGGCATATTATTGCTTTTTTATATACCGTGGGACTCCCACTCCGACGACAGGAAAGGATTCAGGCATGTGAATCTATGAAAGACACCCCAAATACTGGAGAAAGCTATTATACAGCAAGCGTCCAATAACAGAAGTGGTGGGGGCACTCGTAAGTCACCCACACCCTGCAGAGAAGGGCATGTTAAACATATGGGTAAGGGTTTATCCCCTCACCCCCGCAGGTCAGACACCACTTTTGTAGCTCCCCCAGGCGGTGGCACAGCTCTCACAGACGACGTAGGCATCGAAGGTGAGACAGTCCAAGCAGAACTCAGCAGGACCAACCACTTCATGCACTGCGAAGACACGCGTGAAAGCAAAAAAAAAAAAAAAACAGACCTCTAAACCCCATCGTGCTCCAGCACGAACCCCGGCACAACAGACCGCCTTGCTTCACTTTTGTTCACGTCGCCATGCACGCGGGCACATTTTGTCCACACATAGAAAATTTGTGATTCCAAAAAGGTGGTCTAAACTGGGAGGGGGGGGGGCAATGGAGAAAACTGAACAGGAGGGGGCAGCGGAAGGGGGGTGGGACCAAAGAGAACGGAAAGGGGCGGGGGATGGCGAACACGGCCGACGGGAGGGGGTGGGAACAGGAAAGTAAGATGACGAAGCTTCGGATAAGAAGCTTGGTTGCCATGGAAAGTCTCCCTTCACACTCACACATACGCAAAAGACACAATCACTCTCCTAGAACAGACACATTTTACTTTCACAGTAAATGACAAACAAGGCCAGAAGACTAAAAGCCTCTCTTCTGTTCTAACCACACACAAGCGACAGACACTACCAAACAATGGCTGTTCTAGTCCCTCAGGAGTGGTTGTCAGATGGACAAAGCACTACAGCAGCGTGGGAATAATTGAAAGCGCTATAGAAATACCACTAACGTGACTGTGCAGTAAGTTCCGGTTAGAGGCGGCGCCTGCAGCCTTGGCCATATGTCTAAGTCCGGCTAGGGGGTCTTAGCCCGGCCCACTGGAATTATGCGAGTTTGTAACTGCAGTGTTTTCCATATAATTAAGGATTGCCACAACCCAGCCTCTGCTGCATACTCTACAGATTTTAATTTAAAAATGTCCTCGTTCAAACGGATCAAAAGTTACTGAAATGCAGCCACGCACATTACAGAGCGGTGCCATGGCCTGTGCAGAAACTGGCCCTTTTCCGATGCTTGCTGCTGTCTTCAGGAGTTAAACTTGTACTAATGAGGTGAGATATCGGCCCAAAAGTGTTTACCTGTGTACAAATGACGAAATAAAGAGGAAATACCATCATATGTGCTGCATTAAGTAATGTAATGTACCTTTTTTCTTGCCCCATACTTCAGTCATTCCTGCCGCATAGTGTGGTCTCCCCTGCCGATTGAGTCTAGGTGGCCCTGGTCTTAGCTAAGATTGGGGCATGGTACTTATGGCCTGGGTGGGAGGGGCGACAGTGGGGGAAGGGGGTGTAGTGTAGGGAACGCCAATGACAAGATAGGAACTCCAGGATATAAGTTAACTTCAGTTTATTTAGAAGTTATTAAAATGTGGAAGAAGCCCACATGAAGAGCTGATTAATTTATTTATTTATAAAATTTCTAAAGCGCACAAATACCTTCCGGTGTCTCGGCGCTAGAGTTCATTAGGATTGCAGAGGGTTCCTACAAGGCTTACTGGTTAAACAGCCACGTTTTAAGTTGTTTCCGAAATATAAGTAAGGAAGGGCTCAATTTAATATGAGGAGGGAGCTTGTTCCACAATTTGGAAGCAGCAACTGCGAAGCGTTTATCGCCCCATGTTGCTTTCTTAGTGCGTGGAATGTCGAGTAAGTGAGAAGCTGCTGAGCGTAGAGATCGCGTGGGTTTGTAGACATTAATGGATTTCTTCAAAAAGTCCGGTCCAGTATTATTTAATGTTTTGTAAATGATGCTCAAGGCCTTAAACTTTGTGCGACTTCTGATCGGCAGCCAGTGCAGTTGACGAATGATGGGGGATATGGATGAAAATTTGGGTGTACCGGTTAGAATTCTTGCCGTGGCATTTTGCACTAGCTGTAATTTGCTCAGGACTTGCTCCTGAGCATTTAATAACAAGCCGTTGCAATAGTCAACCTTTGACAGAACCAATGTTGACATTAAGGTTTTACCTGAGTTTGGGGGTAGGAAAGGTAGTAGTTTCTTTATCATTCTCAGGGTGTAGAAAGACGCTGAGACCACTGCGTTAGCATGGCTGAAAAAGGTTAACCTATTATCAAATAGGCCTCCAAGATTCCTGACTTTTGACACCGGTAAGGGCGGATCTCCCAGCTCTGATGGCCACCAAACTGGTGACCAAGATGGAGTCAGTTCACCAAATAGCATGACCTCCGTCTTCTCGGAGTTTAATTTTAAGCAGTTCTGGTCCATCCAGGTGCTAATCGCTCTCATTCCATCCTGGAAGTTAGCGGCCACTGCAACTCCGTTTTTATGAATATCCAGGACTAATTGAGTGTCGTCGGCATATGATGTTATTCCGATGCCAAACGACTTAATCACCCTCGCTAAGTCCGACACATAAATGTTAAAGAGCGTCGGACTTAGCGAGGAGCCCATAGGAACTCCACATGGCAAAGTGAAATTAGGCGAATAATAATTCCCCATTTTCACAGACTGTTCTCTGTCCGATAGAAAGGATGCTAGAAGAGTCTTGGCTTTACCTTGGATGCCCATGGCATCGACACGGTCGATCAAGATGTTGTGATCGACCGTGTCGAAGGCTGCAGACAGATCCAGAAGTATTAGGATTGCTGTACCACCTTGGTCCAAAATTATTCTAACCTCTTCGGTAGCTTTTATCAAGGCGGTCTCGGTGCCATGACCCTTTCTAAACCCAAATTGGGTATCTAGTAGGTCGTTGTTATCAATAAAGCTTGATAGTTGTGAATTAATTGCCTTCTCAAAAACCTTAGATGGATATGGGAGCGCAGCGATAGGTCGATAGCTTTTTGACTCTGCTGGATTGAGTGTTGGTTTTTTTAAGAGAGGCTTCACGATGACTTTCTTCCAGACTTTAGGGTAGTCACCTGTCAGGAACATCGTATTGCAAATATGGGTAAACACCGGGGCAATTTGATCAAATACTAGTTTAAGGATACGTGTGGGGCAAGGGTCCGTAGGTGATCCTGATTTGACAGTGTTCATAATTTCCTCCATCGAAGCCTGAGAGAGTGGAAAGAATGCTTCCAGAGTTGGCCTAGTGGATATATGGGAAACAACTGGGTCAGCTATGGCATCAGAAGTATTTTTTGTAAAATTGTTAAAAATATCTGTAACCTTTCCTTTGAAGAAATCCGCAATTCCGTTGCAAAACGCTTGAGATGGTTCTATGGAATCGGGAATCGTAGGGTTAGATAGATTTTTTACAACATGGAATAACTGTTTGCTCGAATTTTGAGCTGACTATTTGTGTGGTATAGAAATTACATTTTTCCTTAATGATAAGTTTTTTGTAGTTATACAAGGCTGTCATGTATCTCTCTCTATCGTTATTGTCGTAATTCCTACGCCAACGTCTCTCTAGGTTACGGCATCGTTGTCTCTCGAGCCTTAATAGTTCGGAGAACCAAGGAGCAGAAGGCTTATTACGGTTAGGCTGCAATTTTTTAACAGGTGCCACATGATCTAGAGCATTATTCAACCAGCGCAAATAATTATTAGATGCTTCACATGGGTGATTTGAGTCTTCGATTTTTGTGGATTTGAGTGTATTGTTAAAAACAAGGTGATCAATGTTTTTCCAGTCACGACATTTTATCTGAGAGCGTACAACGGGCGTGCAGTTTTTGCGTTTCCTAACTAATATAGAAAAAGTCACTGCCGAGTGATCAGTCCAAATGAGTGGAATCACGGCCGGTTGATTCATAAATGAGTTGTTTGTGAATAGCCCGTCCAGGGTATGACCAGCTTGATGAGTGGCTGAGGAAACTCGTTGTTCTAAACCCACAGCCAGAAAATCAGAGATAATCTTAATGGAGTCTGTCAGCATGATTTTCTAGGTGAAAGTTAAAGTCACCCAATATTGTATATTCTGTATGGGCGGCTACTGGTTCTAATAACGAATTAAGATCTTCCAAAAAAGATGTTCGTGAAATGGGAGGTCGGTAGAGAAGAGTTCCTTTAAAGGTTTGAGTGGAAGAAAGAGTAAAGGTGAAATCTAAAGCTTCCATAGAATGATAAATCATTGGCTCGGTTTTTAAAGCTAAGCTATCACGATGTATAATAGCTAAACCACCTCCTCTTTTTCCAGAGGATCTATCTAATCGGGTCACATAATAGCCATCAGGAGTGGCTATGTTAAAATCCGGACCGGATGTTAAATCCGCCCAGGTCTCTGTAATAAACAGGATGTCTAAGTTATGAGTGGCTATAAGTTCAGCTACCTCTTCCCTGTGTTTTACAAGGGAGCGGGCGTTTATAAGGGCACAATGTATATGTTTTTCAGCACATAACGGAAGCATAGGGGCAGCTAGATTAAAGTGTGGAGGAGTTGATTTAAAAGCGCAGTTTGGGCATGGGTTAGTAGGCAAATTGCGCAAAGAGTCTGCATGAAAAACAGAGCATCGGTTGTCATTGTAAGTCTTGCCTATACGCAGAAGCTGTATTCGGGAGTAAGTTATTACCTTTGGTGTATTGCGCACAGCGCGATCCCAGCGCGGACTGGCGCAGACTGGCACCCCTTTGGCACGGCTTCGGCGCGGTGTCGGCGCTCCCGCTGCGCTCGACCGCTGCGCTTCCGGGTGGCCATTTTATACTCTAAGCCCCGCCCCCAGCTAGAACGCTAACTCCGTTCTGCTCTGGGAGGTGGCTCTGTAATTCTAAAGCTCCCCCTGCCCTCCACACAAACGGCACGAAGCCGCGATGGAACGGGGCTAGGGATAACAATGACAGTAATTTCTGCAGATTTTAAAAAAGCGTTTCCGAAAATCAATTCGTATTCAATTGAGTCCGAGACTAAAAGCAGAAGGTAAAATACAATTTTTAAAAGCGATATAACAGTGCTTTACAGCGTGCAGAGGAGGAGCCCCTCGCAATCTGCACGAGCTCTATCAGCAAAACTACAAGGTGCTGCCACCGCCTTAATGAGAGGCTGGAAAGCAACTGCCTCATACAAAGTTCTAATGACAAGACATTCTAGTGACGTGTGAATTCTAACAGAACATTCTAACTTTAAAGGAGTATTCATCACATATGAACATATTACATACCCTCCCACCTTAAAACAAAAAAAATGAAAGAATAAATAAATTCAATACAAAACAATCAGTGTACTTGACAGGCATACTACAAATGCGATGATCACGCACAGGTGCCAAGGCATGTGAAGAATCAGAACAACTAGAAGACTTGTTAGCTCTGTTATCTGGAATATCATTAACATGAGAGCCATTAGGAGTGTTGGATAATTCAAAACCAGGTCCAACAGTGAAATCAGAATAATTTATCAAGTTTGTGGTCATAAACCTTATTAAAGATATCGACTTGATTGTTATTGATTTTCACAAGATTGTTCCTGTTCCACCAACCTTTATTGTATAAGAACACTGAAGATTTAGTGACCTTGAGGACTAACCGGTAAAGTGAATTTGGATTGACCCTTGCAAACCTTATATGTTTTTTTTATGAGAACCCAATCATTAGCCTTAATGTTGGGAGTGATTGAACCATAAGACCTCATAACTTCTTCTGTAAGGCTTGTTTAGTAAAAACTGTCTCTGACAATTTGAGTGTATCATGGTATCTCTTTTATGAAGCAATTCAGAGCCAGTAATCAAATTGGAGAACCATTTAGGCATACGTTTAAATCTAGCTTACCTGCCTCAGAGCTTTGAAAGGCGTAACGTTAGTAGTAGAATGAGGTGTTAAATAAGCCCAGATTTTTTATTGTAAGAACACACTTACATCCACATTAGTTGCTATCGCAGGTTGCACCCCTTTAAAAAAATCGATTAGCCCTTTCTACAAGACCATTCGAAGAAGGACTATAAAGAGCAACTTGACAAGGTTTAATTTCATGACTGTTTAAACAAGCATTTGCAATGCAATAGGTCTCGCATTATGAAAGTTTGAGCTATTGGTCTTGTAAATGACAATTTTTTTATTTATGTGTTGATTTTGAAAATAGCTAAATTAATAGCTTTGTCATTTTCAATGCCAATAGTTATAACTTTCGCACATGTGACGACTATAGCATTTGTAATGCAACATGTTTTGTATTTACGTGACTTAGATGTATTGATATTACAAATAGCAACGGCTTTTAATTTTTTTAAATAATTAATACTTAAATACAAGTGATTGTAATTTATATTGGCAATAGCTTAAACTTTTGTAAATAACGTTTGTGAAGATTATGTTCAGTGTATTTTATTGTGATGAAAATCCAAGAACAGAAGTGAAATAACATCTTTTTGTGACATTTGTAATAAAGCTTGAAACATTGAGAGAACATAATTGAACCAGTTGTTGTTGAATGGTTGCACAGATTAATGCTGTGGTGGTGGTGGTGGTGCTGCTGAGCACTCTGCACTCTGCACTCTACATATGGTATGTTATGCTTACATACGTTCCATATATTATCCATGTATATGCCACATTTAGTTAAGAATATATGTTCTGTTTAGTTACATTACTTTGTTTGTATACCCTTTTATGCTGCTCTAAAGTTATTTCAATGGGTGAAATGCGGAGCCTGGGTAGCAGGAAGGAGAAGAAAACAGTACAACTTAACAATACTAAATATATTGTAAAAAACACAAAACGCTCGATTTCAAAGTGCTGTTGTTTCAGCTGCTGTATTGTAATTGTTGTTGATAGTTTAAGAATCTTCTAATAAACGACCAAGTAAAACGGTTAAAAGGAAATGTAAAGAAAAAGAAAAGGAAAACAAGGCAGTGCTGGGAGGGGGGCTGCACACCAACTGAAGTGCTCTGGTTGAACGGCCTGCGGCCGTGTGAAGTGATAAGCCTTTGAAGTATGTCACAGCGCCTGAGGGGAGAGCAGAGTTCTGACGGCAAAGTTAGGGGAGGAGAAGTAAAGGCTGTGTTTGCGAGGGGAGGTGTTGGTGTGGGAGGAGTGCTGCTACGGCCTGGGGGAAGCTGGCTATGCAAGTTTATGGCCCAAAAGCGCGTGCCTGTGGCCACGTGAACTTCATGAAAACGCCAGCAAAAAGCTGGTGGTTTCATGAGGATTTTGAGCACATGAATTCTCGATCCCTCAATGCGCTTGCGCGCATTGTAGGTCACGAGACTTAAAAATTAGTAACTAGCTGACATGAAAGGTTGGCCATTGTCAGTAATGAAGCAATTTGGGGTCCCTTCAATTTTAAACAACATTTGTAGGAATGACATAACCGTGGATGAATTGGCTGGGCTTCAAAATAATATATCCATTTGGAATAATAAGCAATGGCAACTAAACAATATCTTTTGTCTACGAGTAATAGGTTGAATGGTCCTGAAAAGTCTAGGGCAATTTTGTCCCAGGGAGAGTCAGGAAATGGTACTGGAATTAAAAGGTTTTGTGAGTTTTCCAATGGTCAGAAACTACACAACTTGGACATTTTTCCACAAATACAGTAACCTGCTCATCTATTCCTGGCCACCAATGAATTTCTTTACAAGTTGCAGAAATGCCTAGATGACCTTCGTGACTGAGGTTAATGATTTTATCCCTTAGTGAAATAGGAGGGACAAATAGTCCATTCCTCCAACAAACACCATCTTCAAAAGACAATTCTTCACTTATTTGAGCAAATTGTTTAACATCATTTCTTAAACTTTTTGCATTAGGCAATTCATTTTTAGTGCAACTTTCCACCTTTAAGAGTTTCATCCATTTGCATAGCTGATACCATTCCTCTTGAGAAATGGTACAGTTGGACATGGAAACGACAATGATGCAAACTACACAATCTTTGTGTACATCATTTTCACCTTCACTAAAGTCAGCTAAAGGTATGCAGGAAAGGCAATCCGCACGAATATTTTTGCCTCATTGATTATGTTTCATAGTGAGATTATATTGTTGTAATTTGGACAACAATCTGACTAATCTTGCTGAAGATTTACTCAACCCATTGCCAGATAGCAATGATAAAAGTGGTTTATGGCCAGTGTAAATGTCACATTGATTACCCTAAATGTAAGTCTTACATTTTTGGACTGCCCAAACAATGGCAAGCGCTTCCTGTTCAATCGTACTGTAGTTACTTTCAGTAGGCGTTAGAGTACGTGAAGGGAAAGCGATGGGGTTTTAGCATCGACCCACTGACCAAATACAGCTCCAAGGCCTTTTTGACTAGCATCAACAGATATAAGTGATTTAGCATTAGATACATATGGCTGGAGCATTAACAAAAAGTAATTTGACATTTTCAAAAACTTCATTCACAGTATCATTCCATACAAATGTTTGCCTTTTTTGTTTTAACAAGTTTCTTAATGGTTGTATAGATAGTGCATAACCTGGTACAAATCTGGCATAGTATTCACAAAGCCCAGGAGTGATCATCAAGAATCTTTGTCATAAGGATGAGGAGCTTTTTGAATAGCTTCAATATTAGAACATTTAGGTTTAATGCCTTCATTGGATATATGTTGACCTAGGTATTCCACTTCATTGACAAGCAGTTTGCATTTGTTGGCTTTTACGGTCATTCCCTTTTCTTGTAAGATTCCTAAGACACAGTTCAGTATATGTAAGTGTTTCTCTTTTGTTTGTGTGGATTAGTATGTCATCCTGAAATGCTTGGACTTGTGTGAAATTACCAAAAAGATTGTCCATTAGTTTTTGGAAAACGCTCGCTGCGGATGCAAGCCCAAAAGGAAGTTTGAGATATTTAAACGCACCAAAAGGTGTTACAAATGCAGTAAGAGCTTGGCAGTCAGGAGAAAGGGGAATCTGGCGGTAAGCAGAATGAAGATCGAATTTGTTTTCAGACTATGGATTTCCCAATTTTAGCAAGCATTTCTTGTATAATGGGTAGAGGATTACAGTCAACAAGGATACACTGGTTGAGAGATCTTAAATCAACACATAGCCTCAAATCTCCGTTACTTTTTTCCCATAAAACCACTGGAGAAATCCATTGAGACGAGTCTATTGGAGAAATAATACCTTGTTTTTGTAGACTGAGTAATGGCTTAAAATCGTCTCTAATACTAAGTGGTACAGGTCTGACTGTGTATTATGGGAACAGAATTTTTTTTTCAAAATATTAGTGTTTATAACCTTTGACTGTGCCAACCATGTCTTTGAATACATTAGGAAAAGATTTTAGTAAATTATCAACTGTGAGACTGGTCTGATAAATGGCTAAAATAGAAGATGGTAATTCACCTAAAACTATAGGAGGATCTTTTCCAGGCTGTAGATTAATACCTAAAAGAGCAAGATCTTTCCAGCCAATAATGTCTCTACCTTTGATGGCTATGTAAATCTTAGTTTTGATGGATCTGCCTAAACATTCTAGTAGGTCCAAAAAATAGCCAATGAGATCAAGATCTTGTTCTCCAAATGCCTTAGGATTTATATCAGGAGTAATTAAAGTCATGGTTTTAGGCCAATATTTAAAAAATGTTTATCAGCTAAAATGGTCACGGGAGCTCCTGAATCAGCCAAGGCTAGAATGGTTATACCATTGATAGAAATAGACAAAAAGTCCTTTAATAGGTTTGTCAAAATTTTCTGGGACCTCAACAGTAACTACTGAGTTAGAGAATTGAGAAGTGTAATCTTGAGTTTCTGAATTTTCTCATGCAATATTAGAATATTAATTCGGTTGGATGTGGAGGAACCTACAGGACTTCTACATAAGCCTTGAAAGTGTCCACATTTTTTACACTTAAAAGACTTTGTCCCTAACGCAGGACAATTAGGGTTGTTTCCCATGTGATTTTTTGAACCACAACTAACAAAACAATTGAGTTCTTTGAGGATTCCTAAATGGTTTCTTGTTAAATGGTTGCCTATTGTTAATATTGCTAGACCCTTGTTTATTGTTAATAGCACATACAGAATTGTCGTCAGAAATTAGATTTACATTAGCTGGAATTGAAGGTTGGTTAGAAATAGCAGTATTTTGAGTAACATGAGTAGAAAGTACTTAAGTCAATTGATTTTTCGATACTTTTTGCAATGTCTATAGTTTATGCTAAAATAGGGTTAATAGAAGTCAAAAGATGTTCTTGAACTTTCTTGGAATGACAGTAGAAAACTAATTTCTCTTAAATAAATGTCAACATAAGCACCAAAATCACATTTTTCTGTTAAAACTCTGACAGACGCTATGTAATCTTCTACTGATTAGTCTTGAGTTTGCTTACACATAGCAAAATTGAATCTTTCTAATAGTACACTTGTGGAATCAGAGTACTGTTTACCCACCCGTAGCTTGGCTTCAATGAAAGCATTCCATGTAGCATTTTCATCTATAGAAGGTGGATAATGTGGCAAGTTCTCGAAGACTCTGCGACCAGCTGTGCCAAGATGGTTTAATAATAAAGCTACTTTTCTTGAAGGTAAATAACCATCTGCATCGATGGCAGTGAGATAGTTCTCAAAATCTCTTAACCATTCTGAGCATTTAATCTCAGGTTTACCAGATTTTTGTAAAAAAAAAAAAAAAAGGTGACTATTTAATAACTCCTTGACTGGAAGCCATAATATGCAGGAAAAATTAATTTAAGACAAAGTTCTTGTATGAATAAATGAGCAAAACAAAATTGTAAGTCTTAGGTTTTTTTTTTCCTTATTTCACTTTTGCTTTTATCTTTAAAACATAAGTCCATGTGAAGTAGAAGATGTATATATATGTGGTAGGTACTGTATATTATATATAAAAATATATTTGAAATGTTAACTAGAAATCACTAGAGAATGAGTTCCAATAGATATACTAGGCAAAATAAGGTAAGTGCTGAAAACATCCAAATTTTTATAGAAAATAAATAAAATTACTAATGTTAGATCAATAGTGGTGTGCGAATCACAGATGTAAAATCCGCACTACAATGCCGATAATACAAGCTGTTCTGCCAATGGTGTGCGAATCACCGATAAGGTTACGCACCATGATGCTGAAGATCAGCTGTTGAAAACGAGTGCTCAATCCAAAATGGCCGCTGTAACGTTGTGACGTTTTTCCCAGCAGGCATCGGGGCAAGCACACAGCGCAAGGGAGAGTTATACACGTCAGTTAAGGACGTTCCAAGACGACGAGACGATCCGAGCAGCAGGTAAGCGACATTTGAAAAATCGCGCTCTAAACTGATGAAATAGTTTCTCCAACGAAAAATATATATGAAAGTTTTGACCGACCTTGGAAATCTTTGAAGTGTAGGCGAAGGTCAGTCTTGACTAGATGAAGATCGGTCCTGTGGGCTCCATGGATAGGCTCCTCGTCAGACACCTTTTCTAAGTAGAAATTTGGATAGGCGATGTTTAACCCCACTCCTGGTACCAACTTGTAGTGTAGGGAACGCCAATGATGAGATAGGAACTCCAGGATATAAGTGATCTTCAATTTATTTATAAGTTATTAAATGTGGAAGAAGCCCACATGAAGAGCTGATTAATAATGAGAGGCTGGAAAGCAACTGCCTCATACAAAGTTCTAATGACAAGACATTCTAGTGACATGTGTGAAATCTAACAGAACATTCTAACTTTAAAGGAGTATTCATCTCATATAAACATATTACAGGGGGCACGGGCAGCATCATTTAAAAAGTATTTGTGTTATTATATAGCAATGCCCTTTACCCAGTGGTGTCAGAGCACTTTACAATAGAGCGATAGCCCGTTATATGAGAAATGTAGAGTAACATGGTAGGAGACAATAAGTAGAGCTACCACAGTTACTCATGGTGAGAGTTATAAATTTAAAGAATCCCAAAATGAACGTATCACAAAGGGCAGGTATGCGTGACAGACACCCACAAAACCAATAAACTGCAGGCATGGTTTTCTAGCCACAGTAATGAAATGTAGTTAAAAGGCTTACAATACTTTCGGCCATGGACCCACACGAGGGAAAAATTAAGGCGAGTGAGGAGTGCACACTTTACAGGGACCCTAGAACATTAACAGAGTGAATGTTGACGTACGTAGGATCCCCGGACACATTCAGGTTGTACGGGCCTCATGTTTTAGCTAGAAGAAGCAAGAGATAATAGGTTAAAACATCTAAGAGGAAGCATGGGGAGACCTACTGCTAGCCTCGGAGAGCAATGATAGTAGGGGATTCTGGCAGGTGGTAAATGCCCCGTTCCTAAAAGATGTGGGAGAGCCATTGTTAGATATCCACATTGAAGAGGGATGAGTCACCTATTTTCAAGATATCTTTCAAAATAAAGAAGGCTCATAAATGACACAGATAGCCACACGTTGGAGGATATCCCCCACTTGAATTTCGAGGTGGTAGAAATAAAACGAGCCTTGGTACAGCGGTGCTCTTGGAAGGCTCCGGGCCCGATGGGGTCCCAGTCAACTTCTTTTTAACAAATAAGCTTGTATGATGTCCTCTATTGACAAAGGTTTCTACCAGTAGAATTAAAAAGGGGCCCGCTTATATCATGGAACCACTCAAATATACCAATATTTAAAAAGGGGGATAGAGCCCATCCAAAAAATTAAACCCATATCTTTGATTGTACAGCTAAATTGATGGGTTGGCTATTAAATAGGCTAGAAGAATGGGTAGGAGAAAAGAAGGCCGTTTGAGGCGCAGTACAGCCTCAGAAAGCTAAAAAGGTTTGTCTGCCGTAGACAGAAATACCGGGTCAGACATGGACCAGGTTTCTTCTGAATACTTATTTTTATGGGCTTTTATTAAAACGTTTGAGATTTTTGCGTTAAGATCATCCATTATTTAATTTGGGAATATCCTCCAGACACAAAAATGGATTCTAGTAATTCAAATATCTCATTCGAGCAAAGAGTTTAATTTCAGGCCAGGTGAAAAAATATTAAATAAAAATTATCTGAAGAATAAGCATACACTTTACGAACTTTAATTGTGATGCATTGCACATTGTTGCAGGGAACAGTTATTTCAAAGTCCCATGGTATCTCAACTGTAAGGAGGATAGAGAGGCCACCCTTGGCATGGCCTTTCCTAGCCCTTCTAGCTGAAACATCAATAACTTTATTGTCCCAGTCAAATTTAGCTACAGACCAAGTCTCTTGGAATCAAATGATTGCTAGGCAGAATCGCAGGCTTTTCAGTTTCGATATTTCCAGGACTGCCTAATTCCAGGAGATAACCTCCAAGTTATCACTAAAATGGAAGTTTGGAACTAGTTTTTTTATTTAAATTCCTCGAAAGCCAACAACAAGAGATATCAATTTTTGTATTATCCGCTTTGGTTCCAGATTGGTCTATCTCCTTGGTGAATATGTACTTTGAGTGTATCCACAAAACCACTATCACGCTCATGGCTATGGTGTTTGCATTTCTTTTCCGGATTGGGGTGGAAGGGGGGGGCATCTTGGATACTTGCACATCCTCAGAGGTTGCCTTTCGGGATATTCTGCTACTTGCCCCATTAACCCCAGTGATAGAGTGATCTTCTGTTTGTGCAAATGTTCTTCTCCGGGACCTCCTCTTGGCGATTCTGTCATTTACCTTAGTCTTTTTCCTTGCATTCTTCTTTTACCTTGTTACTAAGAGCTTTCCTTGGACCTACTTCCTGTGTTGTTGAAATAGTCTGGGGAAGATTTGTTGAGATCCTGGCACCATTAGAACAATTTAAGATAGGGTAGCAGGGAGGAGCAACTGAGTCAATACATGACTCCTGCTCTAAAAAGAGGATTCTGTATATAATCTGCATTGGGAGTTAACTGTTCCTTCCTAATTAGCTTTCCTCTCGTTTGGAATTATATTGCTTGTTTGAGTTGCACAAGACTTTATGAAAGTTCCATATAGCTGGTACTTTTGAACAGATTGAGTACTCGTTTGTTTGGTCTCCAACTCCAATATTTGCCCTTCTAGCAGTTCACAGATCATTTTGATTGGTTCGGGATTAATTTAGCAGTTTGATTTTCTAATGTTTGTTCAGAATTAAAGGCTACCTTTCCAGCAGAATTAAAATAGATTTGTCGTATCCTACGTAGTGTTTATAGGGATCTGAAATGATTACAAGTTAGTTTGCGTGATGAAATTAAGTTAATAGAGGAAAGTCTGGAGAGCGAGATGGATTTGCTTTTATCAGTTGCATTGCTCGGTGGACTATTGAATAGTTCTAGAGTCTTTCGGTGGTTTGTTCCCCGACATATATGGGAGCTGGCTCCGATCTATGTCTGGCAGTGTATAATCCGTTGGCGGGCATGAATAGAAACTACTTCTGGAGATAGTTGCCGATTGATTAGTTCAGTGGAGAGGGGGGGTGCTGTTTATTTCTGCATTCCAAGACTTTTGGCACTTGATCTGCTTTGTTGATTGCTGTGATGTCATTTAGCTCTATGACTATCATTGCTTTGCCTACTTTTGTAGCTTTCCCATTTCCTGATGTTGCTGAGAGTAACGTAGGTAAGAATTCAGGTATCTGTGTGGTCTTTTTTTTTTTTACTGTGTATTAGAGGTTATTCAAAGGAAGAGAAAGCGGCTACAAACTGCGTAGAAGTCAAAGATCCACCACAAAATGCAGCACATGCACAGGATATATATATCAAGCTATAGCATCAGCAGTACCTCTATGTCTGCTATCAATGCGTCAATGACAAACACCAGCATTGCAATCAAAACAATATCACAATAAGAATAGGAGGAAGAAAATAAGCCCATGAGACCGTGTGAGAGATGCAAGGGGTTTAGCCCTAAAGAAAGAGGGGTGGGATGGGAGGACATACTAGACAGGCACTTAAGAAGTTGCGAGACACTAATAATGTGTTTGGATAGGTCTTAGAGGAGCCCATCTTAAGCTAGTGTGGGGGAGCGATAGCGCAGTGCATATATGAGAGGATAGTCGCAAGCTCTGGACAGTTTCATGTAGGGACGCAGTGCTCACACGTCCACTGAATCAATGGAATATGGGTTCAGGGTGGGCCGGTGTCGTTCTGGACTTCCTCATTGAGAAGGAAAGTCTCCCAACACTCACTGCCGTTGCAGGGGATCCCCAGTGCTGTGTGTCCCCCAAGGGTGTGAGCTTCCGGACTAGCCTATGTCAGGAGGTCGCAGATCCTTTGATAGTCCGGCAGAGCAGAGGACTTCCCGGCCATGGCTATATGTCGTTTAAATAGAACAAATGCAAGGTCAATATATCTATGGAAGTGTTGGTCTCCCTTTCTACTGGGGTGCAGTCCCAACAGGCATGAGGGAGGCATGGGAGGGACGGGGTGTGCGGCCAGGTGTGCCACTGTCACTACTACCATGTCGGTTGCAATACAGGACAATCCCACACCATATGGTAAAATCCCTCTTCCTTCAGTCCACAGCAAGTCAGACGGTGCAAGAGTTGGGAACATACGTTTGATGCGATGAGGGGCTAGGTAGGCTTGGTGTACATAATCTACAAAACTAGGGTTTCAGGACACACCCTCAACCAACTGTAGAGCTCAAACAAACTGCTCCATCCATCAAAGGTTGCTGCAACACTACGTCCCACTGGGCACATGCACCGGTCACGTGGTCCGGCAGGACCACATGCAAGGTCATGTATAGAGTGGTGATGGCATGTAGTGTGCCATCGAAGGTTATCAGTGCATACCGTAATGCAGAGGCGGATGGCTCCTTATCGCCGCTGCCCTAGGAGTCTCGCGATGCGTATTGTATGGTGCAATAAGTTAGGAACTGACCAGTAGGCAGACCATAGATATGGTTGAATTGAGGGTGAGACCAAAGTAAGTTGATGTTGTATTACAGTTTCCTATTTACCTCCACTCCTAATCTTAGAGATTCGAAGTGGTACCAAGAGTGCCTTTAGGTCTTTCCTAGATATGGTGACTTGGGAATCTGGATTTACGTAAAACTCGGGCCTCCCCAAATCATTAGTGAGGTTGCGAATATAATTCAGCCATGGCATCTTTGTGGCCTGGTCTAAGCCCATCGAATCTCTGATTATTTCCTGGTTTAAAATTAGATCAGGTGAGGTCCATGCTCTGTGCCATAGCAATAACGGTTTACATGCTAATTAAATCGCTGATGTGTCGTAACCCCAGTTCGGTATGAAGGTTAAAAACAGATGTGCTTTGAGGAATAGCTAAAATGAACCTTAAAAATGCATTTTCTACCCTTTGAATAGGTGATGTGTCAGAGACTCCCCATATGCCTGCTCCGTAAACAGCTACGCTAATGCACTTGGCCTTATAAATTTTCAACCGGATTTCCGGGGGCCTTTTCCCCCATCCTTTTGGCGAATAACATTAGTGCCGCCGTTGATCTTCTAAACAGCAGTGTCCTATTGTTTATGGCTGGTCCCCAAGATCCTGATTCTTCTAAAACAATCCCTAGATAGGAGAATATTTTAGTAGATGCAATTTTCTCACTCCCGGCAAACAGGGGACAGGATCTCTTTTTTCCTCACCCACAGGACATAACGAAGGTTTTTTTCACGTTAAGTTTCAGGCCCTTATTATCCATAAAATTTAAGTAGGTATCAAGTGCTGTCTGTAAACAAAGTTGGGTTCTCGCCATTAAAACGGCATTGTCCGCATATAGAAGCAATACTATCTGATTATTATTTACCGGAGGGGAGTCTCGTACTATGGCCACTAATTCCTTTTCCAGATCGTGGATGTATAAAGTGAAAAGAAAAGGGGCAAGGACGCAATCTTGTCTAACTCCCTTTCTTACATGGAAGGGCTTGGTACATTGTCCTTTTGAGCCGAATCTCACCTTAGCCGTTGAGTCCACATACAATTGTCTTAAAAATAGTATAAGTGCCTGATCTACTTTTAAATCTGCTGAAATCTGCCACAATCGTTCATGAATTACGCTGTCAAATGCCACAGCTGAAGGCACATGCTCGTGGTCTCGGTTCTACGCGGCTTCTGGCGCGGTGCCAGAGGAACTAGACCAGACTGACTAATTCACTAGTAATCCCCACGTATCCCCCAAAGTCGACCAACTGGCACATGAGGTCAGGTACAGCAGCCTCCACGTTACGCACAGATCAGGGAGTCATCTGCATAAAGCGAGATGACATGGTGATCCCCAGTTCCGGAACACCCCATAGTTGTGCACTGTCCCGCATTCTGCAAGCAAGTGGCACCATGGCTAGTACAAACATGAGTGGGGACAGCAGGGAGCCCTGACAAGTACCAAAAATCTTGCAATCCAGGTTGAACAGCGAGAGGGGGCGATATGATCAAACATTCAATGGGTCACAACCCAGCTTCAACAGTACTACAATTGAGGCCTCCCAAAGAGAGTCAGTCACAATCCTTGGCTTCATTAACTAGTCAGTAGGAGCAGAGCAGTCTGTGCGGGAAAGGTGGCATAATAATCTAACGGCAGGCCATCTGTGCCCAGGGTCTTGTTTTGGGCAATCTGAGATACAGTAGCACAGATCTCTTCAAGCCGTAGGGATTTGTTGAGATCAGCCCGCTGCAGAGGGTTACATTTGGAGAGGGAGAGGCGATCCAAGAACCAGAATAGAATATCCGGGGATGGAGAGGCGGATGCCTTATACAGTTTGCAGTAGTAATCGCAGAAGGCTGTGTTAATGACCATCTGGGAGCTTATAAGTTGACCATCATGGTTGCGAAGCACCATAATGGGAGCGCTTTGGTGTTCCTCAGGAACAAGCCATGCAAACAGTCTGCCAGAACAATCGCCCTAGGCATGTTGCAGAGCCGTCCTCTTACGGTAATCGTGGCGACTCAGTGTAGTCTCTGCCACGCACGTAGCTGTCTCAACCATGTAGATGACGCGGTCCGGTTGGCCACTTGTATTTCCATCAGGGAGAGATCACATTCATGGGAATCTACGTTAAGCCTTCTAAAGCGCTGATGTGCGCATACTTTTTCTTACCTTTTTACTGTTTGCACCGTTCCTTACTGCTTCACTAAAACAGTGCAGTTTCTAAACTTTTTAATCGTTATGTCAGAGACTACTTTTCTTCCTCTAAATGGAAGTGATCGCTGCTACAAACAATAGCAAGAATTTTAAGCCTTTGATATTGGTATGCACAGGCTTTCAAGACTTAAAGTCAAATTGGAAAATGACTGAAGGTAGATGAGTTAATGGGCAGGAGTGAGTATGGTAACAATTGAAGAATTAAGATTAAATTGAATTAGAAGTATACAGTGGGCCAAGAGGGCGATGCATCTACTGTTTCCTCCACAGGTCAACAAGTCTGCAGCAGAAGCCGGGAGTGCAAGCACTCTATCTCCGCAAGGTGCACCCAGTCCTGGCTGGGACGCTTCCATGGAAGTAGGTACTCTCCTTTCACTGAGGAGCCCAAGCCGACAGCTTCTCCCACCAACCTGCGAAGGATCACCGTACTGCAGACACCATGCAGCACACAAAGTGCCAGTCTAAGCAACTCTCACCAATATTGCAGGCTCCGGTTGCACAGTCCGCCATCTGTTGTAGGTCACTGTTTTGCCCAAGTCCTGCAAATTAATGTGCACCAGATTTCATAACATGCTGCATGCTCCAGCAGCGCCAAGGAATTGTGGCTGAACACCAAGAGTATGGGAGGGCCATCTCCCACCTGCTTCTTTCCCTGGCCGCGACACCCAGCTCCACTTACACTGCCAGACAGTATGGCACAGCGTTATGGGGCTCTAGAGCGGCCAGAGGATTAGAACGGGCAATGTTGGCAAGCTGACACCAGAGCTTAGATCATGAGTGGTGGTCCTGGGACTGGAATGCCCTAGTAAGTCAGCATTGTGACATAGAAGCCAGGCAGGGAAACCAGGCTCGCACAGCTCCTCTCCGCTGGCTTTGGCTGCATCTCTGCCCAGAACACATCACTCATTTGACTAGTCTGTTTATTTTTTTTAAATCACTCACTTAAATCCACAGCCCCCAACAGAGTTCATACTGAGAGAACACTACTGGAATGGTGCACCTTCATTAGGACTGGTACCTGCAATATACAGGTGAACAAATCGGTGCAATGTGTTCATGTGAGCGGATCAACCAAAGCTAGTTTGATCAACATCAGGACATGCTTTGTTGGGTCATGATTCTACCCAGCCAATCCAGTCTTTCACATTTTTCCGAAACTGGTGGAATAGTTTGTTGCCCTGTTTTTTAGCAAACACCTTTGAGTCAAGGTTCAGTCCCTTCGTACAGTAATTTAATGTTTAAATACCCCTAGTACAAACTACATTTTGACTTCAAGACCATCACTGAAACCCACTACATCTTTTTTTTCTACACTGCCTTATATTTCATTTGGATGTGCAGATATTGCAACACACTGCTACCAATTGTAAAGCCATCACTGAAATCCACATGGTTGTGGCGAGATCATTCCCTACCACTGGATATACTCTGCTGTTCCTCTGACTCTCGAACAATGTATTGATTATTCCAGGTTACCTATTCAAGGACAACAAAATTACCACTATGAACCCCATTTCCATCCCTCATCACAGAGTTTATAACTCAATAAGACAATACACAGTTAAATGGAATTAACCAACTCCCTGAACTCTGCTTTAAAGTCAGCAATTTGACATGCGTTCTGAACAGGCAATCACTGCATTATTTAAGATATATGCAACTTTTCTGGGATTTTAGTCTTGTATACTACGCAAAATCTCTATATTGCCACTTTAGTCAGTTTCTCTTCCTTAAAATGTCCCAGTTATGCAGTTTAAAATAGCACTTCACGCTACTGTTCAGAGCCAACATGAAGCACTAACCACGATCACAGTTCATTTACAACAACATTATAGACTTATCAAGTAGGAGAGAGAAATGAGTCAATGCCCTGGTGAGATTTTGCGGTTTTCAACGTACTACATCCATTCTGTTACGTTTTGCCTAAACATATACAAAAAATAAATACAAAAAAACACAAGTGAGAGTAATTTCATAATTAAATCATGCACTCCCTGGTGATTGCCATAGGCAGTAAAATGTACAGCCTGGAAGAGACTGCATTAAACATGAGCAAAGACGACAGTACAAGCTACTGGCCAAACAAAGTTTAAAGTCAGTGAAGGTTTCAGATATCAACTTTTATTGAAGACTATGTGGTACAACTTTCCATCACTCAAACATTTACAATACCTATACAGGCACTTAAAGAAGTCAACAATATCATTCATTACTTTATTTCGATGGAGCAACTCATTACGGTTATGAAGAAACAGAACAGTTGATATATCCATTCAAGCACCTTGTGTATTCCTTAAAAATGTATAAATATATATAAAAACAAACATTTCTGTTTAAAAAGGCTCATAACAGATGGCCTAAAATTGGTGCTCTGCATTTACAGTGAGCAAATCTTATCTATGGGGGATAATACATAATAAATGTTTCAAAATATAAGGAGGCCTATCAGGGGGTGGACCGATGCCTCTGCCTCTTCTCTTTCCAGCGCAGCACCCATACCCAGCCTAGATACTTGGCTACGGCAACCACAATCGGTCCAGCCACTGATGTTTTGAGGATTCGGAGAGCCTCAAAGCTGGACCTAATACCCATATTAGCACAGGTGGGTTTCAACCATCTAGATCTGGGTTTGCTATACGCGGGACAGACGAAAAAGATATGTCCTAAAGTTTCTGTCATGTCCGGACAAAATGGGCAGTTGCTGGATTGTGAGTTACCCCACTTAGATGTAAAGTTATTAATGCGGAGCGTGCCCACCCTGAACTGATGGAATAGCTTCCTATTGCGGGTTGATAAAATGATATCCCAATACCCCTCATATTTTGGCTCCTGCTTGAAGTCCAGGAAAACACCTCACAGGGAAGAGCTAGGGGAGGCCACAATACACTTCATATTAACCATAGTCCAATAGGCGGCTTTAAACTCAGGTTTGGATGGAAATATACTTTCAGCTGGGGAGGTCCACAAGTGGCCCAACCCCATATCTGAAAGTATAATTTTAACACTCTTGAACCACCCCAATTTCCTGTTTACATCCAAATCCCTGACTTCTATCAAAGCCAGAGCTAATGCAAGAGTTCTGGGGTCACCCATAGTCTTCTCCAATAGGCAACCAACTTGTAGTGTGCCACATCCCTAATTGAATGGCACCTTCGATCCAAAAACAGGGGAACTAAAGGGGTAGATTGGGGAAGACCTATTATTGATCGTAGGAATTTGTTCTGAGCCGTGACTAGACAGTCCAAATTCGCATAACCCCACAGCTCGACCCCATAAACTAACGAGGCACTAATTTTGGAGTTATAGAGCTGAAGCACTGGTGCTATTGGTTTTGTATAGGACTGTGTGTTCCTTCAACAAAACCCCCGCAAGTTGGGCATGCCTAGCAGCTTGGCAGTTTACCTGCGGCTTCCAGCTTACCCTTCGGTCGATTAAAACGCCCAGATAAGAAAATGTCTGTTTGTTCAAGAATTCCCCCGTTCATCCGGATGACACCAATAGCCTTTGCGGAGTTAGTCAGGACCATGTACTTGGTCTAGTCGACATGGACAACAAGATCATGGTCCTGACAGAAGTCCTCAAATCTGGACAGGGCACACTGAAGGCCCTGTCTGGTTTTAGAGAGAATAAGGGTGTCGTCCGCGAACATTAGTAGCGGGATCCTAGTCCCCGCTAAGGTTGGAGCATCGGTAGGGAAATCCTTGAAATATTGAACAACCCCGTTTATGTATATTGAAAAGAGTGGGAGCAAGGACACACCCATGTCTCACCCCCCTTTCAACCGGAAATTTGTGTGGTATTGCCCCTTGCATCCCATCTAACCTGGGCAAAGTTGTCTGTGTATAATTTCACCACAAAGGCCAACAGGTCTGCCGGCATACCTAGCCTTTTCAGTGTACACCACAGCTTGTTGCACGGGACCAAGTCAAACGCTGACTTGAGGTCCACGAAAGCTGCAAAGATGGTGCCCCTCCCTATGGTTACAGTGTGCCAATATATCAGAATAAACCTCATAACCTGGTCCACAGTACTAATACTTTGCCGGAACCCTGCCTGGAGGTTTGAAACGATAGCATGTTCCTCCAACCAGGCCTGAATTATGCCTAGCACCACCCTTGCAATAACTTTTTGAATGCAGTCTATTAGGCTGATGGGCCTGTAGTTGGCCGGAATAGACCGATCCCCTTTTTTAAAGTTCGGAAGAATTACTGCTCCTGCCCAAGTACAGGGTAAGCAAGCTCCCTTAGCAATAGCATTAGCTAGGAGCTGGATATATACAGCCCACAATCCTGTATCTTGGAGGAACAGATCAGCGGGGATACAGTCTAACCCCGGGGCCCTACCCTTTGGAACCCGGAGTAAAGCATTTGCTACTTCTAGCTTTGTTATATGGAGAATTGGGGTTACTATCTGCATCTCTATAAAAACACTTGCTACGGTGTCATTAGTAAATTGACCTTTGAAGTGGGAAACCCATTGCTGGGGCTCCACATGGTTAGTGGGTACATTGGCTGGTAAGCCACTACCCCACTTCACCATGTGCCAAAACGCGGACATGTCTCTCCTAGAACAAGCCTCCAGGAGGGCGACCCAATGCTCTTCATCCCATTCTCTTTTGGCCAGTAACTGGGCAGCCTTAGAATCAGACCTACTTTTACTTATTAGTGCCCTGTCTTTACTCCTAATAGCTGCTGCAAGGGATCTGAAAGCTATCAGACAGGACGAGTTATACCATTCGGCTGCTTTCTGTCGGACAGGTTTAGTCGGTTCATTACATTTAGCAGTAAAATACATTTGGAGTTCATTAAAAAGGTGCTCGTGAACATCAACTGCTCTATTGCTAGGTTCATCCTGCTCTGCCTCTGCCTGTAATGTAACTATTATGAAGGAAACAAATGGTCCGCAGCATAAAAAAATAAATGCAAACAATGTTATATAGACCACAATAGGCTGCTATATATTTCAATCCCTTGTCCAGCCGGACAGGGAATTTAATGATCAAACAAATCGCTCAAGGTAAGGGTATACATTAGCAACAAGCATTATGGTTACAGTAGGGCACAGTCCTGTACCGTACAAGGAAAGGGAAAGTGAGAAAGTAATAGAGTTAAGGGATATCAGGCAAACAAGGTGAGCTAACAGGACACGGTCATGAATCAAAATTAGCAGTGTGTCCTGGAGTAAACCATACATACAATAATATAATCAGGTGAAACGTATGTTTACTCAAAAGAGTCGACGTTTCGATCCCGCGCTCGATTTATAAAGGGATCATCTTCAGGACTTAAAACATTATATTTGCCTGAATGGGAAATAAGCGCCAGTTGCTGGCGAATTGGGAGACAACCGATCGGTTTGCAGCAATGCTGAAGAGACTTCAGTTGTCAAGTGTGGGCGTCCAATCAATAGGACACATGGAATCCTCGCGGCGGACACAACATAGGTTTAAAGGGTGGCCGGAGTTATGGTTCCCTGCAGGCGTCCGTGGGCACGAGTAGAGGTGCAGATAGGGCACGTTATTCTCTAGAACCCCCAGGGTATTCCTGAGCGTCTGGAGGGACGGAGTTCCAATGAGGACAGCGTGGGCGTTGATGCAGTCTGTGGGAGCACGGCCGGAAAAATGGTTCCGTGCGGGCTTCTGAAGGCACGGTTAGAGGTGCACAAATTGCGCCGCGTTTTAAGTTGCCGGATCGCAATGCACAGCTCGCAACCCGCGGCCCAACATCCATTCAACAATGGCGGATTAGTCACTGAACTGACCGCGCCTTTACAGACGGCGTCATCACTCACACTGCCCCCCTGGAACTCTGTTTTTTTAGTCGCTTGGAATAGCTATTTGAAGCAAGCAACTTAAAACGCGGCGCAATTTCTGCACCTCTAACCGTGCCTTCAGAAGCCCGCACGGAACCATTTTTCCGGCTTGATATCCATGGTCCCTAGTTACCCATTGGGTTCCCCTTGTCTTGTTTAATGTAATGTAACTATAGCACTAGATGCCAGCATATTCATGTAATTCACACACTCAGCTTTACGTGCCACCTTAGACCATTTGAGGCGACGTGTATCATTGGTCATGTGGGCCTCTACATAATCTAAGCTAACTGCCAATCCCTCTGCATAAATAGAATTAGAATAACAGAGAAAGTAGCAAAGAGTTGTGATCACTTTCAGGACGGACATGTACCTCCATGTCCAGTAAGCTCGACCATAGCTCTTTAAGCAAGAAAAAAAAAAAAAAAAAAGTCTATGCGACTAGCACGTTTCCCACTAGTGAAGGTTGGCATCCCAGTTTTATCCGAGTTGGTACGCCCATTTGCTGCTCACCCCCATGTTCCAGGAAGAAAACATTCAGTTGCAATGCTGCACTAGACCATTTTTTAATAACGGGGAGGTCCAGAATGGGGATGGACCAAGATTCGTCCTCTTCTGCACTAAAATACATGCCATAGATATCCAGGGGTTCGAACGTGCAATTAAAGTCGCCGGCTATAAGAATCTTATCCTTGGCTATTAGAAATAATTCCAAAATCGTCTTGTGTTTGTCGGATTTACACAAGGGGCACACGCTGTTTTGCTAGTACAGGCTATGACATCTGAATAAGAAGTTGGTTTTGCAAGCACTGTTACTAGCCTAGGCTCCTTAGGGACACTAACGCTCTCGTTACTGGTTTGGGAAGGAGGAGATGTTGCTCAATTTTTTTTTTAAGCCTATCGTCGATATCTGACAATTTAGTTAATACGGGCTCCAGCATTACCGCAATTTTTTTCTCCAATTTTGCAAGCATACGATCTTCTGGTTCGTTCACAGCCTGACTTGGAGGTTCCTAAGCACAATTGCCTTATAAGTTAAGAGTTTCCTCGTTTTTGCCATTTTGTTAACTTGAAGTGTGGCTAGGGGCAAAGTGCCAGATTTCCTTTTTTCGGATAGGGTGACACCGTCCCTTTCCTTCTCCTGCACTGAGTGTTGCTTTCGAGTGCGAATCTGTCTAGGGGGAGAAGGAGTGTGGATTGGAGAGTTAGCAACTTTGACTAGAGACAATGAGACTTCAGCTTGGGTTTGTGGTGACCTCGGGGGAACTTGCAATATACAGTCTGAAGTTGGATCAATAGGTAGCTGGGGGTTAACTAGGGGGTCTTCAATCAAAGCATATCGAGGTTCCGTTGAAAGTCTACTTTGGGTGAGCTTTATTTCGTGGTTAAGAACAGACTCCGCCCGCAGGAGAAAAGCATCTAGTGTGCCCACAACCCCTGGACCCCCTGTCCCCTTACAATTACCCTTGTCATAATGAATTTTTTTATAAGTTGAGATAGACAATCAAATATACACATATATTTACTAGTATCTTAAGAGTACAAAAAAAAAAGTCCAATGTAACGGTTAGAAAATCTCCTGACTTAGACGGGCGCGGGACGGGCCCGCCCTTGGCCCGGGCTTGGCCGGGTAGCGCCCGCGCGCGTCCCGCGCTGGGGGAGGCCTCAGACGTTTTTGAGCATCTCCTGGCGCTATGCTGTGACGCATTAGTTCGCGCCACAGAAAGCTTCTGGGAGGTGTAGTCTCCACCCGTTCGTAGGCGCGGCGGTGGCGAGAAGCAACCGCAGCAGTCCCCGCCTTGGGCTACAAAAACCAGCAGGGCAGCAGTAAGAAATCCGGTTCTAGGCTATATGAGAAACAAGAAGACCCCTCAACAATATCCATTCAGAGGGCACTAGTGCACTGGAGGGGGGTGCATACAAACATCATAATTAAAATGATAAAGGAGAGATAAAAGCTGCAGCTATCCAAGTAGGTAATTTGAAATCCAAACAGTGGGTCAGTTTAAAAAAAAAAAAAGCGGACTAGATCACAAATAGAGATTTGCTGGTCTCTTTTTCAAATGGTCTCCTTCGTAAACTTAAGGTAATTTTTGGGAATGCACAGAGAAATTCAAGTGAAGAGGTAATGAGCATAACTTACAAAGCATCACCACAAACTAACCTCTAATTGTTGTTGTTCCATTTTTGTCAATAGAAACTTTGAGTAGATGTTGCTTTTCTCAAGCAAGTGTTGAAGTCTCTTGTACCGTATTTCACTGGAGTCCTTCTCCCAGGACTTGCGAGCCTAAAAGAAGAAAAAAAAAAAAACACACAAATTAATACATGCACTGTTCAACACTAAACATTCTCCAACTAGAAGAAAAGTTAATCAAGCCTGCTTTCTACAAAACCATACCAAATTTGTTGAGGTACTGTTAGGTGTTTTACATTGTCCCATCAGGTAATTCGTGCCATGCCAACAGTTACTTTCATATCCTTACTATCACCATATTTGAACTTGAATTCAAAGACGATAAGGACAGGTCCCTGGGAGTCTAATATCCCACTATGTGGAAACCACAATCCTGTTTTGAGGGTGGTAAAATCATTACACTCAGTAGACACAAAGACTACCTGAAGAATGATTGGTGTGAGATGCAAATCAAACCGAGTTCGTATTCCTCACAAACTTCTTTGACGTGTCCTAGGCCCGGCAGCGACTGCAAGAGGACAGATCGCACTTTATAAAACGAATACATACACTAAAGCAGTAATGAAGTAGAAGTTGGTTTTATTCCTTGGGGTTAGGTCTGAATTACAGGAACACACTTGCTGAAATTAATTTTAAGTATGATGCACTGCTACTGTGATCTGTGAATAGTCATGCTTACTTCAAGACTAATCTTGAAGAGCAATCCTTACCTCAAATTAAATTCCTAGTTAATCTCAAGAATGCAACTTCACAAATAAGTATGAAAAAAAGCCCCTGCAAATTCAGAAGGGAAACTTCTGTTACCGTCTACTTCAGAAGTATGATCTCAAATCTTTGTTCCTGAATTATCCAGCATCCCATCTGCTAGATTCATTCGATATAGATTAGTTTTGAATTTTAGAATCTATGGGCCATATGCATGAACACATTTTCCCATAGACACAGAATGGCCAAAACCCTTTGATGCATCTTGCCCTAGATTTTTTGTGTAGGCAGTTTGATGCACTATGGAGACTTGAACTACTAGTGATAAATGTCCACCAGATAAAATCTACAATATGGGCAAGGGACATCCAGGATTTTGCTAATCAACAGCAAAATAGTCTGAGAAGCCAGTGTGCATTCATGTCCAA
Source organism: Lissotriton helveticus (assembly GCF_964261635.1). Classification (NCBI taxonomy): domain Eukaryota; kingdom Metazoa; phylum Chordata; class Amphibia; order Caudata; family Salamandridae; genus Lissotriton; species Lissotriton helveticus. The sequence goes on from NC_136065.1 coordinate 724,612,138, forward strand.
GATTCAAATCATTTAAAATTGCAGTTTCATAAGGTCTATGCAAACGGGGGACCAAAACTACAAAGTAAATGTGACATCTTGTCTAGAGGCAGGGTTAGGGTACAAAGCAAAACTTAAGGACTAGAAGATGGCCTGGAGTGCATAGTTCTGAAGCACTTAGTTTGTGCTTTCCTGTGAATTGCACTTTTTGGTTTGTGTCAGTGTAGAACATCTTGCGAAGCACTATAGCCCACATTGTTTAAATGGTGGGCAGGCAATTTTCATACAGCCTCATTCTAAAGAAAAAAAACATTTCTATACCTGCTCAAGAAACGTCTGCAGCCAACTGTGCAATTCCTGCCAGCAGAAAAGCCAGTAGAACAGGAGTCAGGGTGACTATGAGGCACAGGGTCAAGGCTGGTTTGCATATGGCCAGGTCTAAACTGGGATGACATGGTGAGCAAAAGAATGATGGATTTATCGCAGATCTCTTGACTTGGTGTGAAGGCTTGGATTTGTTCTGCATTCCGTCCATTGTGTGTCTTTTGTCAGGGTGACTAAAATACAGGACTTATGATGATCTGGTCATCAACAACATTCAACTAAAAAGGGTATCTAAATGAACACGCGAGGACAATGGCAAGGATGTTTTCAACTAACCTGCCAAACGTGTGCAAAATAGTGGTCAAGAGATTGGTTGGAATTCAGAAATCAAAAGCAACAATTTAAAAATAGGGCGAGAAATGCAGTTTCGAAATCCAAAGCAATGGTTTTTGTTCTTTCACTGCAAAAAACTTATTTTAGGTTTTAGTCAAATCAAAATCCAAGTGAAACCTAATCAATTAATACAGCTTCTGCAGAGGAAAGCATAGCAGGCAGGTCACAGTTCCCAGATGGAGCACCAGTAAGGGTACCAACAAAATGAAAAATGTCAGCACCCATTCTGGTGGTAATACTTAGTGAAGTTGTTACAGGCTCTACCACACTGGCGTTCTCAAGCGAGGCTTCACAATGTCAGTCCTACCGTTTTGTTAATAAAAGTCAATTTTTTTTAAATTAATGCTTCAAAACAGCAATTTTAAGCTAGTTCGTAAGAGTGGTATGTGGTGGAGGATTGGTGCATGGGGGCAGAAAGGACACTTGCAATGGTTTTTATTAGGTGACTAACAATAGGCAGTCGGCCGTTATGGCAGAATTCAAGCACCTATAGATATGTAAAAAGGAGTTTACGGTTCTATGCTTCATAATTATAAAACCTCAACAGCTCCCCATTTAATCCTCATAAGAAGCTGAAAGATAGTGATGGGGTTATTAGCAAGACGGCTTATCTGCAAGCAACTGCTTCACAAGTATTGACAGATCTTGTGGAGAAGTGTGGCTCACTGGTTAGAGGAGGCAGACCCGGACGCTGAGATCAGACCCGGGACCAGGGTTCAATTCCCGACTCGGCAGGGTATTGAGCCCAAAATGTCCATGGACTCGGTAATTCTCGCTTCGGTGCCTACTCGAATCACAGGTTCACACTCTGCAACTCTGGGCAATAGCTTGCTTAATCTCCACTACGGCCCCCCGCGGCGGGATGCCTGGCTTTCACCTTGGGGATACCCAGTAGGGGCTATCTCACAGGGAAAAACCAGGACGGGTTCCCAATGCAAAGCGCTTTGAGACCTGGCGGTGATATTGCGCTATATAAAAACCCATCCATCCATCCATCCAAAGCTGCACTCGTACGATGCAAAACGGAAAGATTTTGAAGATACTGGGTTATATTATCAAATCATAACCCACATTCAGCAACCCCAATAAACGTGCATTCCAGTAAGGATCCTTACCTTTTCCAACATTACCCTCTCTTCTTCCTCTGCAGCCTTCTCCAACTGTTCCTCCTCCGCCACCATGGAAGGGGTTATAAGAACTTCGTCCAACTGTGCATCCATTTCTGCAGACATTTGAGAAAGACCAATGGTTGGAAAAGTCTGCATTACTTTTAAAGTATTCACTGAAATGTATTCTTCTAGCCATTATAAGGACATAACATCAAGGATTATTGGTACATACATTAGAAACTTGTCAGAAACACGTCAAAACATGTTTTAAGAGAAACAAATATAAAAACTGAAAATCATCAAGTTAAAGAGTTTACCCCTTCATCAGTTTAAATTTGAAGTCAAAAGAATCTCTCACCTTCAGCGATGCAAAGTATTAAAATAATAAAACACAAACTCTCGGCAGTTTGTATTAGATACTATCGTTTTAAAAGCATCAGTTCCACCAAATGCAAGTTTCAGAACAGCTATCACATGTAAAACAGACTGTTTCCAATAAAGAAGCAAAAAGTATATTAAAAAGGCTTTCCCAGACTACATACACCCTTTCATATTCGAAAGGTGTTCACATATTAAAATCACTGGGCATTGAAAAGCGTCGCTTACTGCAGCTCTTAAAGGTTCGATAGGAGCAGTCACTAGGTCCAAGCTAGAGCAGCTTTCACCGTTTCACCACCCTTAAGTAATTTTAAGCTTTTTTTTTTTTTAAACACATGCATAAGCTGAACAGTATCCGTTGAAACAAGCAGTGAATTACAGGTCTCGAGTTAGACTCCATTGTTGAGAAAGTTGGCAAAATAAGTAGCATTAAGCTGGGGGTAATGGTTCTACGGTTTTAGGTTCCACCTGGTGCTTGTGAAATCTTGTATTTAATGTATCTTAAAAGGGGGTTCAATCAGTTACCAAGGCTGAATTAATGTGTTCATTTACTTGTGTGGAACTCTTGTCAACTTCCCCTGCATGCATTTACGAAACTTCTAAGGCTGTTCACACTGTTTAAGCCCCATTCGAAGTTAAGATAAGATCTCCTCCCACGAAAAAAGGCAGACAGTTTCTAACAATTTGCTGGAATGCTTGCTTTTTATTATTACTTAGTTGTGTAAAGTAAAAATGCTTTGGCCTTGGAACTTTGTGGCATTTCCTATTCATGCCCCAGTACCATTCTTTGCATGCATTATCGGATTGATGTTTTCAACTTAATCTAATTGGTCATTATGATCAAATTCCAAATGTAATAAACTTGCACGTTAACCCCTTTACCGCTGTCGGAATTTCTCCGCGGTGCGGGAAAATCCTGCGCAGATCGGACAGCTCCAGGACGTACGATGCACACGCCCACCGTGATGTCAGACGGCCCGGTGGGCGTGTGCAGGTAAGGGGTTAAAAATAAAGTTAACATACAAGAGCTTTGCTATAGTGGACTACTAAACAGGCAGTCACAAGTGCAGTTAACTTGCAGACAACAGGGTCATGATTTGAATGATGCACCAGAAGCAGTAGCACTGGGCCCAAAAGTTGCCAGAACTCTAAACATCTAATATTGCTGCTATATTTTACAACTAAACTGGCAGTCACAAGGGAAGTTATCTAGCAAGCTCTAGGGTCATGATTTTAATAGTGCAGCAGGTGCACTGGCACCTGGACCAAAAGCTCCAGGCACGCCCTTAAACACAGATTATTGCTATATTTTACAACTAAACAGGCAGACACTGTGAAAATCTGAAATACTTAGTTAGCATAAGCTGAAGCCTTGTTTGTGGCATCCATTTTGTTAGCTATGTAATTCTTCTGTCTTTACTGTTGCTTGCCCTTCTATTCTGCTTGAGTCATCCGCTTTAGTTAACTCCTTCTGTACTGGGCCAAAGCAATGTATGTGCTGAGCAAAGGCCTGTAGCTGCTGAAATGCACCTGGTTAAAGATGTAACTGTCGACTATTTCTGGCTACTGTAAGCAGTTCTGTTCCCCCTCCCACTTTGCTAAGTGATCTCCCACCTGCCTATGTTTGTCAGTAACTATTTCTGCGCATGCCTGTACCTTCTACTTGCAACTATATGCTTAATCTGCAACAAACTTTGTATACAAGCACCATGGTCTGTGTATTCAATGTATTACCTCCTGGAGCTCAGCTCGTCATGAGCCACGGTTGCCTTGTGCTCATGACGAGCAGAGCTTGTCATAACGGATCCAACGCTCGCAGGGCTAATTCCCCTGCTGTGCGAGCATTCAACGGAAACGGGTGTGGCCGTGACGAGCTCAGCACGTCATGAGCACACGGCTACCGTTGCTCATGACGAGCTGAGTTCGTCACAAGCACTGGGGCGCTGTGTGCACCCTCCCCGCGGCCAAGGGGTTAATAAACTTGCTCTTTGAATTCCATCTTCAGTGCCAATCTCTATTTTGTTGGTCGATGGACCCATGGACTAGATAAGGGTGATCCTTGCACCAGTGTGCTCATTAAAAGGCACATTTCCACAACACAAGTGCAGTTACCTTGCAGGCAACTGACATGATTTGAACGGTGCGTCAGGTGCACCAGGCCCAAAAGTTGTCAGAACTCCTATAAACACCTAATATTGCGATATTTTACTACTATACAGGCAGACAATTGCGGTTATCCTTCAGTTAAAGGGGGCTCGATTTGAATGGCATAACGACACTGGTGGCAAAAGGTCTAGGGACCCCACTAAAAACAGAATATTGCTATATTTAACTACTAAATGTGCAGTCACAAGTGTAGTTACCTTATAGGCAACTAGGGCCAGGATTTCAAATGGTGCAGCAGGTGCAGTGGCACCAGACCCAAAAGTTGCCATAACTCCTCTAAACTTAGAATACTGCAATTGCATAAATTAACGTTATTTCCTAGTTTCATTTTTTAAAATGTTGCTATTACTTCTCTGCACTATACCACTAGTAGCACAACATATTGCCTTCTTGTAGACAAGTCATAACACTTTAATAGACTTTCTGTGACTTATATTGTACAACTACAAGCAAGCTACAGCTTACAAAAAAAGAGCTAATTACTAATCAGATAGGCTAAACCTAATACATTTACAAATACTTGTTTGTCAGGAACCCTGCTGGTAACGTGGTGAAAGTTGTATTCTATTTTTAATGTACAGATTTTTTTTGTTTGTGTATTTTGGGGTGGGTGTAGGCCATTAGCACATGCATGTTTAACTTTGCATGCTAACCTTCTCTGGGATGGCTCCAAGTATCTGGAACTCTTCTTTCCGAAGTCAGGGTGAACCCCTCCACGATCTTCTTCACAAAAGAAGTCAAAAGGACTCTAAGAAATTTCTTCCTTAGCATGGCTCCTTCATTTGGTTCTGGGTCCATACCCGTTGACTCTGGCCCAGCCACCTGGTTCACGAGTTTCTTGGACAACTCTAGATTGTGACCATGTCGTGCTGTCTATTCCTTGGTGTCTGCTTTTCCCTCAGGATAATGTTTGTCATTTAGACTTTGTTGCCTTATTTCGGTTTGGTTTCGCCTATAAAACCTGCATAATCTGTAAAGCGCTCGGATACCCTCGGTGGTCATGTTAGCGCTGTATAAAAACTTTATAATATCTGGCCCTCCTCCTCACTGATTTCAAGAAAGCTTTTGACATGGTTGACTGGGGCTACTTGGAGGATGTTCTCACCACGATGGGGTTTGGGCCCCTTTTTAGACGCCTCATCCTTGTCTTGTACTCCGATCCCAAAGCAAGAGTCTTGACCACCGGAGCCCTCTCGGAGGCGTTTCCAATTCGGAGAGGCACATTAGAATATTAAACACATAATATACATGGTGCCACCTGGCACTAGGTCATATCTACAAGGGAATTATTTACACATGACAGGGCCACTTGACCACTGTCAGAACCATCACAAAGCGAAGTAAAAGTAAAACCGGTCATAAACGTACAACCAGTAACCACTGGTAATCACTGTACTTAACATCAGCCTGTAAAAAACTACATTATGCACAGTATCACATCTGGCGCGAATTACATTCTGCACCAACCTCACCAGCATAAACACATTATGCAATCCTCTCAAGTATAAACACATTATACCCTAACCTCCTAAGCATTACTCACATTAGGGGCATAAATCACAGCGAAACAATCTCACTAGCATAAACCAGAATATGCAAAACAACCTCATAATCATAAAAACCACAGTTAGAGGTCTAACACAGGGTGCTTAAAACATAGTACATACATTACATTTCCTAGCACCACAATCACATTAGGGCCTGGCACCCTACAAACCTCCCAGTCCCCCTGGCCAACTCAAGAAGGGGCTCAAATGCTCTATGTCCCAAGAGTAAGGGAGCGCATGCCCATGCAGCAAAAGTCTTAAGGGTGCAAAATCTGCGCAGGCCTAAATGCGGTAGCTGCCCACTATTTGCCGGGCAGCTGGGAATAGATATGGGGCCATGGTGTGCGTCTCACTCCTAACTTCAAAAGACATGCCCCGAGAGCACTGCGGCCTAAACGATGCAGCTGCCCACTACTTGCTGGGCAGCTGTGAACAACAAAAGGCCGGGCACTCACTGTGCCTCTTCCGTCCCTCTCTGGGACAATAAGACTACTTTTGCACAGAATGTTGCAGCTGCCTGCGTTCTCGCAGGACAGCTGGGAAAGGAGCAAGGGGGCCCTGGCACATCTGGGCCTTCGGGCCTCACTGGGGCTGTTAAAGCAAAACTGCCCCCAAAAGACTGTGGCAATCTGGGGCTCTCTAATCACTAAGGCCCCATTGTTGCAATTGCCCTCTGAACCCTCACAAGGGCCCTTGAAAATGGATATGGCCATGGGGGAGCGGCACGCCATGGCGGGCTTGCTCAGGCACTACCCATGTGCACTGGGAGCCCCCACTGGGACCACGCACCGGCACCTCTGGGCTTTTATGTTGGAGCAGCCCGCTGCCAAGCGGGCCGCTCAGGATCTGCGCTGCACAAGGAGAGCCGTCACTTACTGGCTCTCGGGTTCCCGACGGCGGGGGCAGGCTCGACTCAGAAGGTGGCATCACTCTTCACCTGGGCCCCCTCCTGGTACCCAGATTTGCCAGGCCAGCACTTTGCGGGCTTCCCTTCCCCACTGGAGCCCTGGGCTGCTCTCCCTCTTCACTCAGGGCTGCCAGCAGCTCAAGGAAGCCCCGCTGAGGGCCTGAGACGACGACTTCTCTGGGGAACTGGTCCAGCGCGGGGTGGGCTCCCGCTTGGATTCTCTCACTCTGTCCTTTACCAGCGGTGTGCGCAGGACTTCCCTCGAGAAACCGGAAGTCCCGCCCGCCGTCAGGCACTACATTGCACTACTTCCGGTTTTGCGCGCGGGCCACAGTGGTGAATATTTCCCAGCAGTAGAACGCGGGGTGGGCACCCGTGTTTTAAAATAATATAACGAGGACCGTGAGGGGTAGGCTCCCTCCCAATTTAAAGTACAAAGAGGGGTGGACACCCGCAATTCAAAATAATTAATAAGCGGCCATGTGGGGTGGGCATCCAATATAAAAATAATCGGGGTGGGCACCCGCGACCAAAGCATAACGCAGGGGGGGGGGGGAATCCCTAGGAGGGGGGGGGGGGGGATTCCCTCACCCAGGGCTGCAGCTCAGTGCTGCGCGGCCCCCAAGCTCTCCTCCTATGGGGGAAAGTAAATCAAAGCGACCTTCAGGTTTAGGAGCCACAGCTCCACAGCCAAAAAGTCCAGGAGAGTCTCAGGGGCAGAGCTAGGCCTAGGGGCCAGCACACAGAGCCCTCCAGCAGGAAGGTAGCCCCCATGGCAGTCCCTCCTGGGCCCCAGCAGCAGCAAGCCCCTCTCTGTCAGGATCAGGAACAGGAAAGGTTCAAAGAAGGGGTTCAGGGGCAGAGCTGGGCCCAGGGGCCATCACACAGGGCCCTCCAACAGGGAGGCAGCCCCCATGGTGGTCCGTCCTGGGACCCAGCAGCAGCAAGCACCCCCCTCAAGTCAAGTGAACTGAACATTTTCATGGGGTCACAGCCCCTATATTTATATTAGCAAATCCCTTTGTGTAAAGGTGCAGGGCATGAGAGGAAACCAGATGCAACTGGTTCAGGGGAGCTTTGGAGCACTTTGGTTTTTTTTTATCAGCTCCTCTCTCCTTTGTCAGGTGGGGGCTCAGGGATTAGACGCACCACAGGGGGCGGAGACGGCATTGTGGAGGAAAGGCATAGTCCTATTCAGGACCCAGGTGCAACTCCTCCCTCCCATCTACATGCAGATCTCCCTATTCACCACTGGGCAGACTCCCCCCGTCTCCTGGAGCCCCTCACATGTCTCAGATCCTCTCAATCACAAGCCAGACATGCAACTCACATCAGGCAGGCACACAGTACACAGAAATGCCATCTTCTAAAAGTGGCATTTCTCCCCCAGTCACCATAAATCTGCGCACACCATTGCGCAGCATTTATCCTCACGAGTTCATACGAACTAAACTCGCCCCTGCACTCCTCTCGTACTTGGAATTACCATGGACACACATATCCCCCCATGCATTCCTATGGGAGGGCAGGCCAAGCTCAGCACACGCCCTCAGCGAGCGCAAGCACTTTACCCTGGGCCACAGTGCTAAAGTGCGCAGAGGCCATAAATCACTACCACTATGTCAGAGCTTAAGGCAAAAAGTTCAGAGATGAACCTGCCAAAAGGGCCAAGTCCAACACCAAACAAGACCTCAAGTGCTGGCAATCTCCCGCTCTCAATTCCCTTGGCAGGGGACACTCTTTAAAAGGATGATTCTCCCCCGTTTTCTATACATTTTAGAGAACATCACCTTTCACCTTCCAGTAGTTGGTTCAGAGACTTGGGGTAATTACCAGGATCCTGTGGGGAGGTGGGAGACCAAATATAGCCTTGGCCCGATACTGGATTCCTCCCTTTGATGGGGGTATGGGAATGACGAATCTTCACCTCTACTATCTGGCCACCAGACTTACTGTCGTTCATGACTGTTCACTGGCGGCTGGTCGGACCCGGCTTATCGGACCGAACTCCACACGATGAACTTGCCGCAAATCCAAGCCTATTTATACAGGGTCCCCATCCCACAGATGATTCCACCTATCACTAGGGCGGTTCTGGTGGCCTGGCGCTCTGCCCTGCGTTACACAGGGTGGGACAAGAGACTCACCCAACACACATTGGTGGCACGGCACATGGCTGAGTGAAACATCGTCCCTCGAGGGTTTTCGGCAGTGGGACTGGATCGGGATCTCGTTGCTTGGAGATGTCTGGGTGGGCGATCATGTTAGGGCCTTCTTGGATCTGCAAACAGTCCCTCCCTCCACACCAACCAATTTTACAGGTATCTGCAGCTCCGCCATGCCCTCACTACACATATTCCATCAGGCACTTAGCTTCCTGAGTTCAGCACGCTAGAGGCTCAGGTTATGATGGGAGACTTGGACAGAGGGAGTGTGTCCCGGATTTACTGCTCCCTTGTTAACAGCCCTGCCACCCTGGATTCACTGCGCACCCGCTGGGAGGCTTGGGTGGGTCCCCTGGAGGAGGCAGACTGGAGCAATGCCCTTATGGCCCCCAAAACTCTGACTACTTTCTCAAAGCTACACCTCATCCAACTATTATCGTCACATAGCCTACCTCACTCCTGCACGCGTGTACAGGGCAGGGATGCGCACCTCCCCAGACTGCACACACTGTGGCAACACTCTGGCCGATTCCTATCACATGGTTTGGTCCTGCCCTGCCCTTGCTTCATTTTGGTCGGGAGTGGAGTCTGAGCTTACACAGACTCTGGGGTGGCAGAGCCCTCACGATCCCATATGCCTTCAGCTGGGGGTTTTCTATGAGCTGGACGACTCTAGAGCCGGCAAACAATTCCTGGGTACAGCGGTGGCCAAGCGTGACAATGCGGCAGCCTAGGCTCAGGCCAAAACCTACTACCGTGCGAAAGTGGCAACAAGGGGTGGATTGTTGTGCAGGCCAGGAGGAACCCCTCTGAGGCCAGGGGTGTCCCGAGACATTTCATAAGATATGGGGAAATGGTTGAATCTACGGTCTTAAATATGTGCCTGTTCTGTCGCCTATGCTGTTTCCTTGCCCTTCTACCGCCGGGACTGACTTGGAAGATGTATATTGTGGCTGGAACTTCGGTTATTTGCCAAAGATGGACTTTGACTCATTGTGCAATTATTCACAGTTTTTTGCTTGCCTGGTTTATACAAAGAAATTTGATCCAAAAAATATAAACTTTCTAAATAAAGTGGCAAAAAATTGTGAGGACTTTGTAAGAAGGTAAAAAAAAAAGAAAAAAAAAAAAAAATGAACTTTGGGTTTATGTAATGAAAGTTGGAGTAGAGTGTGATTAAAGCATATAGCTTGGGGCAAATAAGGCGACAATCACAATTTTGCTGTAATTTATGCCAAATTGTCGTCATCTTTTTTTCAAAACCAGATTTTATTGACATTTTCAAATATGGATTGCGAAAACATTCACAGCGCTCCAGACACTGGAAAGGCCGTAAGCAAAGAACCAAGAATCACAATGGCAGCAATCTGCAGTTAACCTACATAGGATGATTGGCTGTTAACCTCCCGGGTCCCTCCCTCCAACTCCCCAACAACCCCCCACCCAGTTCCCACCCCTGTCCCGTTCACGATGGTCACCAGGAACTAAGAGAACATGAGCAGTACAGAAGCATGTGTTCACTCTCACTCCCGCCCCGGTACACATGGCTGTTGGTCCACTAATGTGTCCTGCTGCAGTGGCGGCTCCAGCCACAGTCCCCTATAGTCTGCCCATCTCTTCCATATTTTATAATGTTTTCTGGGGCAGCCCCGGGCCTCAAAGACGGGGCGTTCCAGTCCCATACAATAGTCCAAGCCCCGTTTCCAGACTCCAATCGGGGGCGCCCCCGGATTTTTCCAGGCGCGGGCCACATCCCGCTTAGCAACTGTAAGGCCCAAAAGCAAGAGGTGCCGCTTATAGATGTTGCCGCCCACCTGCTCCAAGACATGTAGAAGGCCCAGCTGCGCCGTGCGCGGGAGCTGCCAGCCCAGGACCTCATCCAAGCAGTCCCATACACGCTTCCAATAGCGGGCAAGAACCCCACAGGACCATACTGTGTGCAAAAACGTGCCCATCTCCCTTCCACATCTCAAACAGTCAGGGGAGGCAATCAATCCAGCCCGCCACAGCCTCTCTCTCGTGTAATATGCTCTGTGTAAGTATTTAAATTGGATAAAACGCAGCCGCACGGCGACAGCCGCCTCCCTCTGGGCCGCAAGAGCCTCCCTCCACCCGTCCTCATCAATCTCACCAACATCACTCTCCCATTTAGACCGCAGGCCATCTAAGGAGGACGCACAGTGCGTGACTAGGGACTGGTATATGCTCGATATCTTCTTCTCCGTCAATTCACCCATGAACAGTTTAGCTTCTATAGGACTAAATTCCGGGAGGGAGTCCAGCCCCTACAACGCGGGGGAGATAGCATGACGGAACTGCAGATATCGGAAGAACTGGGTGCTCGGCATTTCAAATTCATCTCTCAGTTCCTGGAAGGACTTCAGGGTCGTGCCCTTCATAACGTGTCCCAACGCCGAGATGCCCATCAGGTCCCAGCCTCGAAACCCTGATAGGGTCGACAAAGCCGGCAGGCGGCCATTCTGCCACAGCGGGGTCTCCCCCGTCAGCTTATTCCACCACCCCATACGACCAAGCGCTCGACGCCAGACCTGAAAGAGTTTGCGTAACTACCGGAAGCTTCTTCCTTTTCCCGGCTGAGTAGAGGAGCGTGTGTAGGGTGTCGGGTTCCATTAAGTACCTCTCCAGAGCGTATGTCGGGTCGCCTCGATCCCCATACCACCATTCATTAAGAATCAGGAGATGGGATGCCTGATAGTAGGATAGAATGTCCGACGACGCCAGGCCACCGCAGTACGTGGACAAGAAGCAGGTGCGTAGGGCCACGCGCACCGCTCCTCCAGCCCAGAGGAAGCGGCCCAGGGCCGAATTGACCTGGCGGAACCACTGTGACGAAATAGGATATGGGTGGTTCTGTAGTTGATAGAGTAAGCGTGGGAGGGCGACCATCTTAAAGATGGCCGAGCGGCCATAGAGATTCAAGAGCATACGGGACCACGTCTTAATGTCCGATCGGACTCGGTCCCAGACCGGAATAATATTACGCTCCCATGATACCCCAGGGACGTCGGTCAGGAACACCCCTAGGTATTTGAGGCCTCCCGTCGCTATTTGTAGAGGCGAGACCCAGGCACCGGGAGCTATCCCTCCGCCCAAGGTCCACAGGACAGACTTCCTCACATTGAGATGCCGCCCTGACACCTCACCAAACACTCATGATCTCCAGGACTCTGGGGCCCGATCTGTCGAGGTCTGTAAGAAAAAACAGGACATCATCCGCGTATAACGCGATGCGGTCCGACGGTCCTGCTTCCCACTCGAATCCTCTCAGTTGCGCATCGATTCTCACCCATGCCGCAAGGGGTTCCATTGCGAGAGCAAATAAGTATGGCGAGAGCGGGCAGCCCTGCCGGGTGCCCCTTCCGATGGCAAATGCGTCGGAAATTGCGCCTGCCACCCGCACAGACACCGTCAGATCCGTATATAGTAGTCGCACATACGAGAGGAAGTGAGGGCCAAGATTCAATCGAAGCAGGAGCGCTTGCAGGTACGACCAGCTCAGGGAATCAAAGGCCCTATCTATGTCGGCTAAGAGGAGCGCCCCCTGGGAGCCAGTGGCTTTCATCATTTCCAGAGCGACTTGGGCCCGCCTGATGTTGTGCCTAGTGGCCCTGTGGGGCATGAAACCAGCCTGGTCTGGGTGGACCAGAGTGGTAATGAGAGGCAGGAGACGATTGGCCAGTGCCTTTGCCAGGATCTTCGCCTCTATATTCAGAAGAGAAATAGGGCGATAAGAGTCGTGTCTATCCGGCGGCCTTCCCGGCTTACAAAACACCACTATCTCGGCATGTCTCCAATCCTGCGGTATCCGACCTCGCTCCCTTGCTTCGTCCAACGCCTTCTTGAAGCGGGGCCCTAACTGGAGGTGGTATTTCCTTACAAACTCGCACGGGAAACCGTTCGGCCCAGGGGCCTTTCCGGCGTTCAGCTCGCCCAATGCCTTACCCAGTTCTTCTGCGGACAGAGGGAGCTCTAGATCCACCCGCTCCTCATCGGAGACCCCCCGCGGCGGGAGATCCGCCAGAAATTTGTCCACCTCCGCCGCCAAAAGGGAATCCCTCGGGGCGTACTGCGCCTCATAATAACGCGCAAAACTGGCAGCCACGGCCCCAGGGTCGGTGATAGGGGTCCCGGCGTCATCCATCAGTGCAGGCAGTGTGTGAGCCTGGAGCGCCCCCTGGCATAGCCTGTACAGAATAGAGCTGGATTTATCCCCCCACTGGTATATTCTACTCTGCGTGGCTAGCCATATATTGCGCGACTCCTCAAGTAACATAGAGGCAGCATCATTCTGCGCCTGCAGGAGCCGTCGCGTATCCTCCTCCGCCCCCGTCTCTGTAGACCGCGCCTCCAGAGTGCGGACGCGATCCTCCGCCTTCTCCAAGTCTTCCTTCTGAGTCTTACGGGCCCTCGCGCACCAGGCTATGTCCACGCCTCTGAGCGTTGGCTTCATAGCTTCCCACAGGGTCACCGCATCCGTGTCGGGACCCTCATTCTCCTCCCAGTAGTGAGCTATAGCTTCACGCATGTGGGATTGATAATCATCCCGTTGTAAATGCCAGGTGGATAGGCGCCAACGAAACGGCTGGCGCCGCCTGTCAAGAAGGATGTCAACCGTAATCGGGGAGTGGTCCGAAAGCCCCCTGGGCAGAATAGCAGTCGATGCCACCCTACCCATGACGGCGCACGGGACAAACAGATAATCCAGCCGCAAGAAGGAGCGATGTACAGCCGACACGTATGTGAATGCTCTACTGTGCGGGTGTTGGCAGCGCCAGGCATCCATCCATCCCATACCTCCGACCATATCACTCAGTTTCGTAGGTGCAGCCGCCAGCGGTCCGCCATCAGGCCTAAAGCGATCCACAGAGCCATCCATTACATCATTCCAGTCTCCGCCAATCACAGACAATACGTCCGGCACCTCCGCCCAGACCGTAAACAGCTTCTCCACTAGTGACCATTGCAATGGGGGGGGGGGGAGCATACACACTACCAAACACCACTTGTTCCTCACCGATCATACCCTTAATGATGACATACCGCCCTTGGGCGTCAATCCATTGCGAGGAATGGGTATAAGCAACCCTACGATGGACCAAGACCGCCACCCCCCGGGACCCCCGGACAAACCCTGCGTGGTACACCTGGTGATACCCATAACGTTGCAGACTCAGCGTCTTCGTACCTAGCAGATGGGTTTCCTGTAGTAAGAGGACATCCGCTTTTTCCCGTTTCCCCTGGCGTAGCACAGCCCCACGCTTGATTTTGTCGAGCATGCCCCTTACATTCCAACTTACAACTTTCAACGCAGCCCTGGGGGGCTCCAAAGTATGACCTCTAGCCGCCATGAAAATCATCTGGGCGCAGCCGCCCGGGCATAGGAGAGCGCACCTGCTCAAATGACAAAAATCGAACCTGGTGAACCATCGTGTGTGAACTAGTTAACCCCTGCGGACCCAAACATTGTACATCCCCCCCCTCCCCCAGCCCCCAGACCCAACCCCAACTCAACATCCCGCACCCCAACCACCCCCCACCCCTATACCTCAACAGCATTGAAGTACCTGTCGCGGTGCAGGAGCGCCCCAACGGGAGGTCAGCGGCCACCCACTCCAATGGATCCCCATAAGTCTCTTCCCCAACAGTCCCAACTACCCACCCAACTAATCGACTCCCCTACCCAACATCTCCCACTTAAGTAGGAGGCAAGGCCCCTATAGAAGAGCTAACCGATCCCCCCCTACCCCCCACACCGTCACACAACTGTTAGGATATCTAGCAAGCAGCAATGACACAGTTCTAGCAGCAAGCCGCTGTCCAAACAGACCTAGGAAAGCCCTACTCCCAACGGGAGTTTGTAATCAGCACACGTTGAGTCAGTCCCCTGAGGTACCACCGTCCTTGCCAGAGTGGTCGGAGTCTGCAGGCGCGCCTTCTCGCCTCCCACCCCGTGAAGGGGAGCGTTTACGTGACCTTGACCTTCTATGTCTGCTGCCTTTGACGACGGGACCTTCGCGCTCCGGCGACGGGCCCCTCGAGTGGCCCGGGTTCAATCCCGGCTGGTCGTGCGGCCGGACCCTTACCGTCTCATCCGTCCATTTAAAGACGTCCTCCGGAGAGTCAAAGAAGTGAGTTCGTGACTGGAATATTACCCGCAGGCGGGCCGGATAAAGGAGAGTACTGGATCTTCAGGCTTCGCAGCTTTGCCTTGGCTGCGATAAACGAGTGGCGCTGTTGTTGCACAATCCGGGTATAATCCGGGAAGATCATTATCTTCTGATTTTCATATAAAAGCGAGTCTTTGGACCGTGCTTCCCGTAGGATAGTGTCCCTGTCGTGGAAGTTTAGAATCCTTGCGATCACCGGTCTGGGCCGCTCCCCCGCCGGCGGTTTCTGCGTCGGGGCCCTATGTGCCCGCTCAATCACAAAGCATCGTGACAGCACCTCAGGGGGAAGCCAGGACTCCAACCATTGAGACAAGAAGTGCTCCATGTTGCCCTTCTCGCAACCTTCCGGGAATCCCACGAAGCGCAGGTTGTTTCTGCGCGCCCGTCCTTCCGCGTCCTCCACGCGGAGCGCAAGGCCTCGCTGAACGTTTTCCATCGCCGCCATTTTCCGCTTCAGGGTCACGACGTCGTCTTCCACCTCCGATATTCGGGATTCGGCTTCAGTAATGCGCACCACGGCGTTCCTCAAGTCCTGACGCAGGAGGGTCACATCCGCGCCCACCGCCCCGATCTTGGCGTCTAGCATTTCTCTCGACTGGGTAATTGCCGCCATCAGAGCCGCGTTGTCAGGGCCCGAGCCATGGCCCCCGCCCGAGGCACCCGATGCCCCACTCGTCCCGGAAAATTTATCCAGGGTCCCTTGCTTAGCGGATCCGCTGCCGCCCCCGCCTCTGGTCATGGCCACAGCACCCCTGGGTCCGGCCAATGTCCGAGCAGCCGCGACCAGCCTCTGGGCCTACCTCAGTACCCCGGACCAAAGGCACACCCTCACCGCAGGATGGACTCCTGGCCCACAAGTCCTCAAGCACCGTCCGCCACCAAGGGGGAAATAAAGGGCCAGGGGGGAGGGGGGGGCTTTCTTCTTATCGTCGCCCGTGCTCCACTAGATCGTCCGGAGGGAATATGTGCACTGCAGTGCACCGGCCGGGCCCAGTCTCTGCTCCTCCTAACCCCACCGGCACTCCAGGCACAAGCGGGGGGTCCCGTGGGGTCACTCCCGGCCACACTGCAATCCACCACCTGTAATCAGTCGGGGAGCCCCCCCCGCTCTGTCGGCCACCTGTCTCGGGCACTCACCGGTGGTTCCCAGGCCCAACCAGGATACTGTCCAGCCAGGCACCCCCACCGGTCTTCTCAGGATCGCCCCTGCTGTTGCTCCAGCCGGCCTCGCCGCCTCCGCACTGCCTCTGCGGTCGTTGTTGGAGACCACGAAAATCGAGGTCCCGGTCTCCCGGCCCCGATGTAGGCCGCGTCGCTCTCCAGCTGCCTCCTGACGCCAGGACGAAGCACCCACCACTGCTGAAGGGTCCGTCCAGCAGCGCTGTGTTCCGCCAGTTAGGAGAGCCCCGCCAGCCCCGAGTAAGCGGATGTCAGCCGGCCGGCGCAAAGACCCCCCGGCCGGGGAGCGCCAAACTCGAGGTCCCGGCTTTCCCTCGGGGACAAGGCCGCAGACTGCTGCCACCGCTGTCGGCTCCGCCAACGATCCGGGAGCACCGAAAGGCACACCGGACTACACCTCCTGCCCTCCGCAACTCTCGCCGGCGGTGTGGGGGACCAAACGGGTCCGGAAGCCAGGATAATTAATCGGATAAAGAACGGGCCGGTGGGAGCTCTAACAAGCTGCGTCCACCATCTTCGCCCGCGTAGCCCAAATTGTCATCTTCCAGCTCAAACATACAAAAAGCTCCAGGACACCACAGTCTCCGAACTGTCCCTGAATGGAGCTCTCATGTAAGTCCTTGTGATGTGTGCGAGTGCTGCAGAGCCGTTTGCGGTACACTTCATTAAATGGACTTGCCTCAGCAGATGAGCTATATGAATAGCCCGTGAGCATACTGGATAAACTGCAGCCTCTTTATTACGCAAACAATCACTTTCAACACATTGAAGCAGATTTGTGAACTCACTAATTTGGTACCAAAACTGGCTAAGAACAAAGTAAAAAAACACCACGTCATAAAATAAAAATTAAGATGCCTAAAAGTGTTGCTCTTAGATTTTTCGAGGCTCGAGTGCACAGTGTCGTAGAGCGCAGGGCTGCTGAGTAGAGCGCTGTAGAGCAAAGGGCTGCAGAGTAAAGTTGCGTAGAGTGCAGTGGTATTGGGTGAAGTGCTGTAGAGTAGGGTAGCAAGGTGGTGTGGCGCATTGTAGTGTGGGGGTAGAGTGCATTGGCAGAGTAGTGCAGAGTTGCAAAAAGAACCATTGATGGACAGAATGCAGAACAATGTCCTACATTCACCCCAGTACAGAGATCTGGGCCTAAATCCATCGTTTTTTTTTGCGTACCATGCCATTTCAGTTTGGAACCAGCCATATGCATATCAGTCTTGACTGAGCCTAATGGGAACAGTCCAGCCCGAACTGCCAGGCCAGGTCCTCCCTGGAATGGAAACAAGCATCCTAGACAGATTTTGGGCTTTTAGCCCTCAGCCAGGATAGCTTGACTCCAGTGGCATGGAGAGAATGGGACCAACGTTTGGGCATACCCATCCCACTCGGGGTGACAAATTAAGATGCCTAAGAATGTTGCAATAAGTAACCAAGTATTTCGATACATTTTTTATTTTCTAAGTTAGTCATTATTTTGTCTGGCTGCTCTTAGATTCTTCGAGGAATGAGAGAAGTGTCGTAGAGCGCAGGGCTGCCGACCAGAGCGCAGGGCTGCCGACCAGAGCGCAGAAGAGCGAAGGGCTGCAGAGTAAAGTTGTATAGAACGCATTGGCGCAGTGCAGTGGTATTGGGTGAAGTGCTGCAGAGTAGAGTAGCAGGGTGGTGTGGCGCATAGTAGTGTGGGGTAGAGCGCATTGGCAGAGTAGTGCCGAGTAGTGTAGAAAGGCATAGAGTGGATGAGTGCAGAGAAGAGTGGTGTGTAGCAGACTAGAGTGGATTGGGGTAACGTGGAGTATGCATAGCATGGGAGATTACGGCTAAACATACAGTGCAGAAAAGATGCGTGGAAGTGTCATCACACAATATATTGATTTGATGAGACAGTTAATTTACATATATTAAGATCAACAACCTCTGTATGAAGCCTTGGATTGGAATAGACCATTTCAGTAGCAGTTTCAATGGCTTGTTTGATGTTCTTGAAACTTCTCACACTCGTGACAACTCGAATGAATCATTTTTCTTTGTTAACCCTCGTAAGGGAGCACTTATGGTAGCAAAGTCTATAATGTATCTTGCACAATAACTACCCATGCCAAAAAACTAATGTATCATGTGAACATCTTGTGGGGAGAGGATCCGCATTTCACAGGGCTTGCACTTTGACAGGATCCGATGTCACACCCCTCACCTGAAGAAATATGGCCAAAGAATTTTAAATTGCCTTGTGGAACTCACTTGTCTACATTCGAAGTCAAGCCTGCACCAGTCAGTAAACGATATACTTGGGTGAGAGCCTTATCATGCTCCTTTTGTGCTGTTCCAAAAATCAATTGGAACCCAAAGGAGATAGGTCTATGAAAACGTGGTTAAGGCTAGACCCTTATTAAGCATACAACATGAAAATTGCCTCAACCACTCTTACTTGAACGAAAAAACCTTTTAAGGTTAGAAAAATATTTATTACATCCCAACCAGGCATGCTTATTCAATGGCAATTCTTTTTAAATTTTAGAAATATATTTTATCAATAGACAGAAATAAGGACTGTACATTCAATTTATATACAAATGGTTTGATACACATAGAAACAAAGTGTTAAAATGATATTTAAACATCCAACAAAAAAATTAATACATAACAGAAGACAAATCACATACATATAGAATCAATGAATGAAAAAATCAAAAGAATGGGGAATAGAGAACAACTGAATGACTCAAAATTGATAATATCTGAACTGGCCAAGCCTAATCTTGTTTATTGATAATGCTCTATTCCACCAAAGCTGCCGACGCGTTTCAAGACCAGGACAAGTGTCCCTGGGCTCATCAGGGCTTTTATTCTTTGTGTCTGAAAGATGCAAAGAAAAAAGCGTTTCACTATTTTGTTGAAATGAAAGCCTCAACTTTAAAAATGCATTCGGTAGTAGTATGTACAGAAGGAGAGTCTACATACCAGGCTCTTTTTCTAGGAAGGAGAAGGCTTGTGGGACTTGTAGTCAGGGGAAAGGGGGGACCAAGGGAATCAATCGTTTTCAATGGGCAGACAATTCAATCTGAAAAATCAGGGCATGATTTATTAAAATAAACTAAGCGTTTGTATTGGTGCCATATCAATATATAAATCGACTACGTCGACTGCAAAGATCTCACAAAGCACTAACCTTGTATGCGCCGCCAAACGGCGAGATGGCTTGTAAAATATGACCATCCGTGTGTTTTCCTGCTAGAAATAAAGTGAGCGCGTATGAATCGATTTGAAAAAAACCAGAAGGACAGGGCTATGCCGTTCTCTACATATGTAAAGGGCGCTGTGGTGTAACAGCAAGAGCCTACCTTGTGCAGGCTTCGTTATTCTTAAATTGAAAATGGTCCAAACACTTGTGTTCCTGTCAAGTAAAAAGGAGCACTTGTAAATGATTCAAATATAAATAAGTTCTTGGCTCGGAGGAATGACCCTGGGATTAAAAAGTTATCTTCTCCAAAAGTGCTTCTGCAGCAACCGGGTTCCTCGAGGTATGATTCAAAATGGCCGGCTTGTTTGTGGGCTGGATTGATATGAATGGGGCCCAAGTGCATTATGGATCTAGTAGTTTCAACACATCGAAATTCAAAAAAATCGAAATTCAACAAATTGACTGTGTGGAAGGCCACGTTTTGCTAAATTATGATGTGGGCGCTACATTATTTAAAAGGTTAATTTCAAGGTGAGAACATATGCTTGATGGATTAAAAGGAATGTGCATTCAATTGCAGTTCCCTTTAAGAACAACCTGTTGACAAACTGTGTATATAAATCAATGCTGGTGGAGTATCATGGTCCCCATAGACTCCATGGAAGTTATATTTGTACAGAAAATAGAAGAATCGGGCCCACTGGCCAAGCCTGGCGAGTCAAGCCTGACATACAAGTCACTCACGAAAAAACTTTTAAATTCTCACACCCGCGCTATCTCCGAGAGATTGTTAAGCCCGGTTTGTGCACTGTTAAATTTCAAAATCAAGTATGTTTCCTTTTGAAGCAGAATTCGTTCGACATCAAGGCATTGCTTTGTAGGTTTTACTATGTGTAAGACGGACCACTTGAAGTCATGCTCATTGTGACCCTTATCCAAAAAATGCTCTACCATGGGAGCGGACATCACTTTTTTCTTGATTCTGGACCGGTGCTGACTGATCCTGTGGTTGATCTGTTGGCTAGTCTTGCCAATGTACATTTTCGAACAAGGACACAGTATCATGTAGACCACATTTTTGGTCCTACAATTAGAAAAATCTGTGTGTGACCATCGGACTCCTTGGTGTGTGAATTCCTTGCATTTGATGGTGCTGGAGCAGGCTACACAGTTGCCACACTTGTGGTGTCCCTCAATGGGCTTCAAGTTCCATCGAGACAGCAAGTCGCTTTTTGGCTTAGGTAATGAGATATCTGCTCTGATCAGTTGTTGCCCAATGCTATGATTTTTCTTATAAGCAAAAATCGGTTTAGGAAAAGGGCAATCCAGCCCTTCCAAAAGGTGCCAGTTCTTAAGCACAGCCTGTCGTACTTTGTGTGTATCAGGGCAGAACGTGGTGACACATACAAGTTTGTCTAACGGTGTACGTTTCTTAACCTGAAGTAGGCATTCCCGAGGCGTATATCTAGCTCTTTTCAAAGAATGTTTGAGGAGCTTTTTTGGGTAGCCTCTTTCTTGCATGGCAGAGCAAAAATTGTGGGCATGTTTGTCATAGTCATTGATGTCGGAGCAATTTCTTCTGATCCTAAGTAGTTGGCCATAAGGCAAATTGGATTTGAGATTTCTCGGGTGAGCGCTTTTGTGGTGTAAAATTGTGTTCCTGTCGGTGGGCTTTTTGAACAAAGATGTTTTTAATTGACCGTGGTCACATATGAGCTCCACGTCAAGGAATGTCATGCGATTAGTACTGTGCTCGATGGAAAATTGGATATCTCTATGTCTTGCATTGAGCCAACTATGGAATCCCATTAATTCGATCCGGCTCCCCTGCCACAGGAACCAGACGTCATCAATGTATTGATACCACTGTGTGATGTGATGTTTGAAGGGGTTATTCACCTCTACAAATTTCTCCTCATACTGTGCCATGAAAAGGACTGCCATCTCTGGGGCAGAAGGACAACCCATGGCAGTCCCTTTCACTTGCATGAAATACTCAACATTGAAGGTGAAGTAGTTTTTCTTCAGTGCCATTTCAGCTAGTTGTAAAATGAACGCGGTAGGAACCCTATGGGGTCTTTCTCTTTTATCAAGGTATATTTGCATGACCTCTAGTGCTTCCTCTTGGGGAATTTGAGTATAAAGGGACGTGCAGAAAAGGTTGCAACATACCTGCAATATTCTTAGAGTTCCAATTAATGACAACCTTTATTTAAAACAAGGCGAGAGAAGAATTTTGCACCATTTAAATTGCTTTATGTCAGCAATTTGTGGACCTGGAAGGCGTTCTCATTAAAGTGCCTTGTTTGCTTAGCGCATATCAACGCCTTTCGAGCACCACGATTGTGGGAAAAACCCATGGCGTTGGATCAGTTGAACGCTCAATAATGTCATGTTTAGGTAACTATTTAGGTTCTTTTTCATCAGCTTCTTGTAAATGAAAAGCAACTGGTCTACTTCTCTGAGCAACATAACGGACAGTCATTAATATGCTACTTTACTTTCATAGCCTTAAGCTTCCCAAAACCTTGAAACAATAAAGGAAATTGGCTTATTATTTGGTGAGCATTCACACTGAAATTCACAAAATCAGTCCAATTTCAGCAGCGGTACTGAACCTGAGCAGACAGGCATTTGTCGCTGTACCTTGAAGCACATAGATGGGTATTTGCACCTTTGTTTTCTTGTGTTTCAATATCGCCTCAAAAGATCCTTGACTTTTTATGGGCCACGATGTAGCCCAGGTATAGACTTTGGTTTACAATGGCTTAAGTTAAGGCAATGAAGATTATTCATTGTATTTCTCTGCACCACGGTCAATGATAAAAGGTATTGAGCAATCATTTATTTTCAATGAAATTTTCAGACAAGGATGTATGACTTTGGTGCTCTGGCATGTCGACTTTTCTTTTGAAAGAAATTTTTCTTTACATGCAGCCAGTTCGACATGTGCACATTTCTCCGAGGTAAACAGACATGGCACAACCGTCTTCCTCACTTTCACCTGATATTGAGGCGGACGTACTACTTGACAATGATTAAGATGACAATACACTTTGTTCACTGTCAATTTGCCTCAATTGATGTCACCGCTGGGCCTTGTGAGGATGCCTTGGACATGGTCTCTGGAATGTTCAGGTGGCCATTTTGTCTTCACACTGATGCACTTTTTCCTTTGCTTTACAGTCGCAAAATGGTTTACTTTCCCACAACCTTTACATATATGTCAAATGGCGGGACAGCTACCTTGTGTGGAAAACAAAATCCACATCTAAAACATCATTCCTCCTTATGAGTAGACATCACTGTGTGTCCTTCAGTCTTTAGCTTACTGTTTATACTCATGACTGATTCACTCTCGGCAACTCCGGCCTCCATAGCAGCAGCTTTTTTTCCAGTATGCTCCTCACCTCTTGCAGCCATCAACACTTACTCCAAACTAAGTTTCTCTCAGCTTTTGACATCTGAATGAATCCGACAAGCATCCATCAATAACTAACTTGCACATCTTCCTCATTATTAAATTCACTGGACTTGCGGTGTTTGACGAGCGTATCAGTGTTCTCCACAAAATCAATGGGTTCACCAACTTTTTGGTATTCTTGACTGAAAATGTATCTTTAGTAATAAACGTTTGGCACTGGATTAAACGTTTCTTTAATCTGACAATATGTAATTGTCAGTTTGCGGCATTTTCCCAATTACTTTTTTTGTCAGTTTGTTGCATTTTCCTAATTACTTTATTTGGCAGTTTGCTGCATTTTCCTTATTACTTTTCACACCATCACCAGCAAAGTTTGAGATATTTGAAAATCCTTATCAGTTTCTTTAAGTGAATCAATGAATTCATCAAATGTCTCTATCCACGCAGGCCATCTAACGCAAATATTGAGCTTTTTGGTGGTATCAAAAGCATGTGGTTGTTTCAAGAAGGCAGCAGCATAATTACTAGGCCGACCTTGAGGGTGGAGCTCTCTCAGCTGTCCATTCTACCATTCGTCCCATTTCTTAGGCCTTGCGATGGATCAGCCTCAGAGTCGTACACGGACAATCGATGAAATGGTGAGCTTCTCCTCAGTCTCTATCGGATCCCTTCACTTGGAGACATCTGGAGTTGTTCTGAGCTCACCTGGCAGCTTTGGTGGTGGGCCACTTCAGGTATCGACCAGCTCAGTAAGCTCAACTCCTGTGCTTACTCATGGGTCTCCTCTCCCGGTACAGAGATCGTAGAGCTCCGCTTAGAGACTCTGGTAAATACAATGACAGTATACTTCTTTCTTACTTTTTCTGTCAGGCAGCACTTTTTCATGCATCAGTACGTAACCATCTTTTGCAGTAGCGCTTCATATAATGTATAACAAAGTCCATCCCAGGAGATTTCCCCTTCACTTATCTCGGTTTATTACTTTAAAAAGAATATCTGAGTAATAACTGCATATACAAGAATACAAGGACAGATTTAGCTTGATAATACCCAATAAACATCAAAATCAGTGGAATGAGCCCAAAAAATTGAGAGCGCAAAATTGTTAAATATAACAAAGAACACAGTCAACCAAAAATTCAAAATAACGTCTAAATTTTCAACAATGAGTTTCACAGGAAAATTAGAAACTCATTTGGAAAGGACAAGTTTATTCTAAAACACACTTAAATATGAAACCATTAACTGCATATACTATTTGAAGTGTCCTTGCAGTCTTATTTGTTGGTAAAACAGAACGAAAAGTAAAGTGCAAATCACAGAACACAATAGTAATATTTACAACTGTGACAGGAAATCCAGTGTTGCCACCCATTGGCAAGAACAAAAACTTCATTTTGAAGCTCTCCTTTCAGCTGTTTGAAGTGGTTCCTTTCTCATTGAAAGTTAACAACAAAAGACAGCTTCAGCAAGAAATAGTACGGATAAAATGATTTAATACTCTACAGCTTATGAGACTAAATCACAGGGTGTCGTCATGTTATTTGCGATGATGACCTGTGAGTAATATATAAACAAACTTTTTTGGTGTGGATTATTTGAACTACTGTTGTCTTGGGTTATCCGGTAGACAAGCATTTAGAATATCTACCACGAATTTTGGCTTGTCCTTACACTCTATGTTTATACCTGTAACTTTAGCACATTTAGAGCAATTTAGGAATTGTAGGACAACAGCAAAATAGATCCTTCAAGATGGCTGTGATTTAGGCATATAGTACAGTTGTCTATCGTGTGACAGTGGTGTATCGTCAGTAAATAGCTAGCAAATATAGAATGAAAAACAGGAAGGTACATTATGTATTTATAGTTACATGGAGAACACATTCAGGCTTTGAAAAAAATGACTCGCAATTGCGAGTGACATTTTATCAGGTCGAGCTATTTTTAGCATTTACTTGACCTTTCTGGCGCGTTAATTAAATCGGGAAGAAACAGGTGTTCTGTTCATTCAGAAAGTAAATGAGCAATAAAGAGGCCTTTAAATCTTGTTTTTTTTCTTGGCACATTTGCTGTCTGTTCAAGGACAGAGGTCAAATGTCAGTTTGTCTTTTTACCAATTGATGCTCATCTGTCCCTGGAAAATGTTTTTTTTACTTTTCTTTCTCTTATTATAGTTAGTGCCTTTTGTCAAGCGAGGTATCCCATAATTTAAAACAAAAGGCTGAACATGTCAGGTTTTTTAACATGACATTTAAACAGCTTTTAAATGAAAAATACAATTTTAAATTAGATCAGGAATTATGAAATTAATTTTGTAATTCAGAAGTGTTATTCAAACAAAGTTTACCTAGGAGCAAAAACCATCACAACACTTCACTTGGTGATGTGCAAATGAGAAATATTTGCAGAAATTCTATTTCAGATATTGTACACTGTATAGTTTTAAAACCACATGTGCATTTCAATATAAAATCTGCTGATTGCAAATGACAGTGCACTGCTACTTTATGCTTTAGTTTTGTATTTATTAAAAGTGACCGTGTTTAAACACAAGTTCAGAAACATTCCGCCCCTGCACTGATGACAATGTGGTTAATGACGAGAGGCAAGTCAGTGGTCATGTGAATCCTATATGTGGCTAGATTTGTATTATATATGGAGCAAAAGTTTAGTCTATTAAACTAAACAAGAGGTTCTGTACAGCTGACATGCTAAACTCACGTATTTGAAGATGATCTCATGTGATAAAGAAGAAAATGGTGTCGCAGTGAATTAAAATACTTGCCCAGGATCACACAATTTGAAACCACGTTATGGGTCAAGAGCATTATAATTAGGTTGAGTAGATTATTCCAGTCACTAGACCTGAAAGTCTAGTAACCTTTTTGAGCTTTTTCGAGGCCTGACATTTTTATATTTTTTCAGATCGTTTAGTTTACATCATAGAGGAGATACTAACCCTTACGAGATGGCACAGATTTTAGCATTGAGAAATTAACAAATTTTAACATGTGAGAAAAGCAGTCCATGTTTTCTTGCACTGCCTAAAACACTTTGACTTTCCAGGCTTTTAACCTCTAGGGATGGGTGAGTTTAAGTATTGTGTACATAGTCATAACAGAGCTCTGGAGCTGAGGAAGGTAAAGAGTTTCTCACAGTGCCTGTCAATGCATCCTAGAGGTGTTGAGGCTATTTGCTCATCCAATCCTTAAACCTCAAAGCATACTGCACTGAGCAATGATTACTTTCCAATGGTAATTACCATCATGTGGGAAAGTGGGTGGGAGGTACAAGGCTGACTAATGACAACTATACAGAAAACTTTGTGTTTATAGGTGAGACAGTTGGTGTGTTTATGACAGCAGGTACGGTGAAAGAGCAGACTTGGAGGTACATCCAGAAGTACCTGTAGGACAGGGAGAACAGTAATGAAAAGTATGAAGATTGCATGCAAGATATGTAAATAACGGATTTTAGAAACATGGGGGGGGGGGGAGACGTGCCTAACAAAGCTAAATTCTTCAAAACAAAGTGGAGAGAACAGGCGAATTGGAGTGACGGATATACTGTAGACTGCTACCCGTCCCACAGAACTTTACAATGTTTAAATAGCAGTATTGTGTGTGCAGTGCTTCAAAAAGCTCAATTCTAGTTTTTCATAACAAAATGATTGTTTGTATTCATTTATATGGTACTGCCAACAAGCACTAGAAAAGCCAAAAAGTCTATTGTTTCAGGCATATGTTCTTTGGTCTGTGTGATCTGCCAAGATGCAATAACAAATACTGGCAATCTGGCAAGCTTTTTTCTTTTTTAATGCAAGTTATTTAAACCACGCCCTTAACCATAGCGCACGTTTCTTGGATCATTGGTTAGGTTTTTAAAACACGCCCGTTTTACGGACCTCACGCCCCCTTCTCTTTCCTCTACCTTTGTCGACCATCTTAAAACAAAGCATGAATTCATTAATGGCGAAAATACAGTTCGTTCGATCGAGAGATTATATATGTAATCGGTCATCTAAGAAACATTAACTTCTGAAGATTTTACGTCACTTTGCAACAACTATTTCAGAATATTTAAAAAAAATTCTAAATGGAGAGAACAGCTACAGAAAAAAATACTGAGCTGAGGGTTGAAAAAAAAAAAAAAAAGAGTAGGTCAGCATCTCTGGAATAAGTGTTGGGGGGGTGGAGAAGAGACACCGACGTTGACCTTCTGGGCGACAAACGATTATAATGTAAATTGCTAAATCAACCGAGACAGTACACGCAATGTCTAAAAGCACAGTCACCACGGTTAGTGTCATTCGAACGTAATTAGCAGGCACGGACGGAAATGCAAAGCAAGCGCCGTAGGGCCCCTAAGTATCACCGACCTCTACCCCCAGCCTAATCGTGGCTACCCGTGCTTCTACAAAACACGTGTCACCGACTCAACTCCAAATTCATACCAAATACACGCCTCACACTCCGACCACACATTAAGGCTGACGGATGAGAAGAGGTGTGCGCACTTGGCTACTACAATGCCTCACCTGCGGGGGCGTGCAGCTGCTCTACCGGCATGGTGGTACGCGAATAACAGATGTAACAGTATCACTGAAAGGAAAAGCGTATCAGGTACTTCTGACAACCAAAGTTCAGGCTAATACAGCCTCACAGTCAGGGCTGCACGGCAGCTACCACGTTATTCCAAATTCCAGAGTTGCCGTCTCATATAAGGTCTTGATTTAGCTGCCGCAACCCACTCCCTAATCCTGAAGTGAGGGAGTTTTTCCGCGAGATTGCTCAGAACTGGCGCGAATTTTTTTTTTGCTCAATCACGTGAGACATAACCAATGCCTCAGCATGTTATCCACCGACATAGAAAGAGGCCTGTAATTCACAGCCCCTCGCAGTAAGGCGGCCATCTTTGAGCGGGATGCTCTCCTTTTGTTAAGTTCAACGTTTTGACTTTTGACATGTACAGTTTTGTAGAAAATGTTTCACTTTAGGAATAATTCATTTGAAAATAAAATTGGCAGTACAGAAATACTGACGGAACACCGGCACCGACTTTGATGCTTCACCTGTAAAAGTTGAAACCCATTCTATACATTTTTTTTAAAATTTATTTATTTAGTGTATTTTTATAAAGCGTGGACATTACCCGAAGGTGTCAGAGCGCTGTACAATAGAGCCAGTTATGTTACAAAAGAACAGTGGAAACACAATAAAACACTACAAACTAAAAATTAAGGTTACATAAACACAAAACCCAACAAAGCACGCAGGAGAGAGGAATGTACAGGGAAAACAAAAATTACAATGAGTGAACTTCCAAAAGGGACCTGAGCATGACAGGATTAGTTCTGAAAATGTCTTTGAAAGAGGAGCGATTTGAGATCAGCTTTGAAGATCCGGGTAGAGGAGGTGGCACGGAGCAATGGGGGAAGTGAGTTCCAGATTCTAACCGCATTGCCTGAGAAGGATTGTACCATCGATCTTTCACTTCTGAAGACGAGGGGATCGAGCAGAAGCTTTTCCGCATTGCGCGAGGGTCGCGAGCCTCCGGACAAGTTCAGTTTGTTTGCCAGGTAACAAGGGGATGACGTGTGCAAGGCTTTATGCGTGATGTAGGCAGTTTTGTTGATAGATCTTATCTCGATCGGAAGCCATCGAAGAGAGGACAGGACAGGACACTTCATCTCCCCGGGCCTAACAAATAACAAGCATTTGCAATGCAATAGTTTCCACAATTTGCAAGAAATTGAGCTATTAGCATTGTAAATGACAATGCCTTTTATCAGTGTTTTAAAAACCAAAATATAAATAAAAGGCATTGGGGCATATGTAGGTACCACTCTGAACAGGTGGTAACCAGGTGCAACCTATTTAAACAGGCCCACAATGCCACTGGGGCTTTCCACAATGGCTGGCCTGTATGTGATAGCCAAGAGGTTGCGTATCCGAGAGGCTGCACAGAGAAGGAGACGCCAGGAAAGGATCTACAGAGCACGCATCACCCTTTTCCAGCGGACCCCGGAGGACATCCATGTGCACTACAGGCTGCACCCAGACAGTATCCTGGACTTGCTAGAGGAGCTGACACCCATACATGAACACCTGACATACAGGGCACACACCATTCCCACCCACATACAGGTTTTGTGCTCACTGCACCTCCTAGCATCAGGGAGTTTCCAGGGGGTAGTAGCCGCAGCAGGAGGGGTCTCACAGAGTGCACTTTTGCGCTTTTTCCATGCTTTCCTAGATGCTATGGTTCAGAGGATGCATCACCACAAACAATTCCCAAACATACAGCAGTCACTAGATCAGACCAATCTAGATTTTTACCAAATAGCCCAATTTCCCCACGTGATTGGCTGTGTAGACGGGACCCATGTCGCACTGTCACCCCCATCACAGAATAAGTATGTTTTTAGAAACAGAAAATACTATCATTCCCTGAACATCCTGGTAGTGTGCAATGCTAAACATGTCATCACATATATTGTTGCAAAATTCCCAGGAAGCACACACGATTCCTTCATTTTTCGCCACTGTGGTTTACATTGCAGACTCACAAATAGCGAGTTTGGAGAGGGCTACCTGCTAGGTAATTGCATGGCACAAACACACACAAGTGGGAAAGGTATGAACTGGCAGACAGTACTTAACATCAACCTACTTTCGCCCTGAAGTTGACAGTGCGTATGCTGTGCGTGACTACATCCTCACACCGTACCTCAATCCAGCAACAGCAGCAGAGCAGAGGTACAACAGTGCCCACAGAGCCACAAGATGTACCATTGAGAGGACCTTTGGAATCATTAAAAGCTGTTTCCTGTGCCTCCATAAGAGGGGAGGTGCCCTACAGTACAGCCCTGAGACGTGTTGCAAAATCGTGGTGGCCTGCGCAATCCTACACAACATCGCTACCAAGAAGGGCACCGCAGTGGATCTGACAGATGCAGACACATCAGATGAGAAGGATCCAGCTCCACAACGCAGACGTGCAGGTGGTGCAGGGGCGGTTGCCGGACGCCTAAGGCGTGATGACATCACACAAAACTACTTCTAGGTGAGAAATGAAGACACAATGCCAAATAATGATTCCCAAATAAAATGTTTATTTCATTAACAACAGGATTAAACCTGTCACACAGCGTGACTGAAATGTTGCTAGTTGCACATGTTGAGGTCACAGTGCTATAATTTTCAAGAATCACTTATTGTCATGAGTACATGCTGCCCCTTCATCTCCTGCGTCAACGCCCTGTTATCCCTCTTCGGCCTGCGCACTGGCCTCACTGGTGTCTTCCCCTGCTCTACCCTGGCACCCACTCCAGTGTCTTTCTGCAGGAAGTGGAGGAGTTATGCTGCTCCTGCTTGACTGTTCATCAGTGTCCAAGCTGCCAAGGGTTCCTATGCCACCTGTGGCTACAGCATGCATGTGGTCAACTGCATGTGTGACCTGCACCAGGCCCCTACCCACATCCTGGCAGCAGTGTGCCATTTCGTGCTGCATGCTCACACATCTCCTAGCTAGCAGGGATATGGCAGTGGACTGGCAGTTCACAGCCTTAGTGTAGAGGTCCATCCAGGTGTGTAGGTGGTGTTTCTCCCTGCGCCTGGCCAGCCTGTCTCTCCTGATCTCCCTGCAAAGTGCTTCCAATGCTCCAGTCATGGTATTCACACTGAGCCGTAACTCAGACATAGGATGGTTGTGTGTGGCAAGTTGGCGCTGGATTGATCTAACGCCTTTACCTTGCAGGCGTTGTGCTCTTAACATGCTGCCCTCCAGGCCTGCAAACACTGTGTCTGTTTCGGATGGGGCCTTGCTGGTGGTGGCCCGTGCCTTGCGTCTTGCATCACTGCCATTGGATGTTTGTACACTGGACTGTGGTGTGTTCTGCCTTGGTACTCGGCTTGGACCTGGCTGTGACTCCTCATCTGCATCTGTGGACTCTACCCCATCAGTGGCAGTGGTGAGACAATGTTGCGCCGGTTGGGTGGCACAGGTTGTGTGTGTCTTGCTGCGCCCTGCTCCTCCTGCCCTGCCACGTCCACATTTGCTGGTGTCTTCACCTCTTCAGACACAGTTTCCTGTGTTGTTGGTGGTGCTGTAAAATTAAATGCACACATGTGTGTCATGTTCTATTTTTTGTTCTGCATTAAAGTTTGTAAAACAACTAATCACCAGCCGCGGTGCGTCCATTGGGGCGTAGGGGCGTAGCCCCACCAGCCACATGGACCCACCGTTGGCGTCATTGCATTGCGCATTAAGCATTAATTTAGCAGCAATCCCCCCATATAATTTAAACTGTAATCATCCGCCTGACCGCCGGGACACACCCGGCGATTTCGGAGTGGCAGGGGGGTGGCCTCAGCCTGCTGCAGCTTGAGTGACAGTCACAAAGTCCATGACCACACCTCAGGCTGCAGCAGACCAGTCCAGAACGTAGTGTGCAAGTGCTAGTTGGTGTTAAACTTGCCAGAGCATGCGCACAGTTGAACGTTCCCTTACACAGTGTGACCAGAGGGTGCTGGTTTACCCGGCCGCAGCCCCCGGGGTTTACAGAAGGCGACGGGGCGAGCAGCAAATATGCCCCTCTAGCCAAACCTGGCGCACCGCCAGGATTGGCTGGTCCACTGCACAGCATCGATCATTCGATGCCGCGCGTGGGGGTGACACACACTGCCTCAGCCGCACTGTTATGGTCAATCACTGTGTGACTTCATGTGAAGCCATGCAGTGATTGGCCATTATCGCCGGGATGCGTGCGCTGGCTGCTGTGAGCAGAGACTGTGTCCCGTCCGTGTCACCAACCGTGACTGACTCCCCTGGCCCTGAGGCGCCTCACCGACTGAAGGTTTGTGATTGTGACTGTCTTGTGCTGTAAATTACTTGCTGGAAGATGGAAGGTGTGTGGGGCTGATTTTAAGAGACAATTGTAAAAAGAATGGGTATTTTTTCTTCGTCTCAGATGTATGGGTTGACTTCTGTAGGGGATATTATTGAGTGTCGGTTCCGGTTAGGAAGAGATGGGTGAAAAGAGGATGTGACAGGGAAGCCAGAGGTACTATTTATTCTGTTTAGCACCCTGTGCACTTTATTTGCATATTTACCGTGCACGTGTGTACACCACATCGTTCGTTCGGTATTAGCACATGCAGGATGCAAGCCCCTTACGTAGATAGTCCGCTGCCAGGCAAATGCTGTTCCAAATTAATTTGAGATTGAAAATTGTGCGCATCATAAATGTTTCCGATTGCTAAACTGTATTATTGACCAGTTGTCACAATCTCCACTTTAATCGCCTGAGCGATGTATTTGTCATCTGAAGAGTTGGTGTGCGAGGAAAAACGTCCAGCGCGCAAGACCTGGGCTCGACACGAGTTTCACAAGTCAGTGCAAAAGTGAGACATGGCGTTAAAACAATGTACCATGTGGGCTTAAATATCGGACAGCCTTCTGCTGTTGTGGCTGAGGGCGCAGTACCGAACACTCCGCCATGCAAAGTTTCACATCGGTTTTCGGAGATTAAAATTCCGCTGCTAAAATTTTGAATTGAAAAATGCAACCCCAGTCGCTAATAATTTGGAGGGCCGCTGCAGGATTATAACATGCGAGCAACGTGCTTAATGGGCCCTGAACAGTGACTGGAGAGCTGCAGTTCATTTTTTTTTTTAAAAAGAGCCGCATGTATGTACTTGTAAATAGCGATTTTCTGTTATCATGTTCAGATCTCTGTGGGGTAGTTTTCCAGTTTAGTAGTTGATACCGAGTTCTACCGGTTGATCATGAATCACAATTCTTGTCTGTCTGTCATCCGTATTTCAATCCCCCACTCTCCAGACTGCCTCGTTTCATTAAACACCGTTGCTGATATACTGGCGTCATGCCATTCTAAAATGGTCGACTCATTCCCTGCACCTGAGGCCATTGCGTCAAACTGTACCCGGCCTATGGATGTCTTTGTTCGTAATGTGTGTATTTGTTCTATGTTCCTGGAGTCTAGTGAGAGTCTCTTCCTCTACTGTGTCTTTAATGGCAGGGCTTCTTTGGTGTACTGGTTGTTGCCATCCTATAATGCTGATGTCAGGAGTTGCTCCGTGTTTTTGGAGCATCTCTGACTAATTGAAGGCTTGCATGTGCCTCCTGCAGTGCAACTTCTTTCATCGAGGGTCCAATATGGCCAGAAGGCAGAACTTGATCTAGAATGGACTATAATGTTCTAGGCTGCTGACTGTACATCGTTAACTTTGCGCCACGGTCTATGTTATGGGATGTGTTGCCTTGAAATGGGCATCCCTGTGTTATCTACTGTGGTTGATCTTTTTGACTATGGTGCTGACTATACTGCAATGTCTAAGGTTAGGTAAAGGAAAATCCAAGAACAGAAGTGAAATATTAACATCTTTTGGTGACATTTGTAATATAGCTTGAAACATTGAGAGAACATATTTGAACCAGTTGTTGAATGGTTGCACAGATTGATGCTGTGGTGGCACTTGAGTCTTGGTTACCTGGTAGCGCCTTAGTTTGCAGCTCTGCAGCATTACCCAGGCCAGGAGTAAACGACTCAGCACCCAGGCCAGGAGTAAACGCCCCAGCTCATCTGCTGCAGCTTTGGCAGACTTGTCAGACCGCATGAAATTTATATGTAAATAATTAAGGGAGAGGTGCTTTGGTGGAGCCCCTTCACTCGTTTTTTGGTCCAGTCTACAATTACAATACATAAATACAGATTTCTAAGTATGCTTTCACCAAATTAGCTTGTTGTTTTCACAAGGTTTAAAACACCTGAGCTCTGTAAATGGTTTGAAATAAAGGAGATGAAAGAAGTTAATTTGTTCGTTGTGTTTTGCTCGGCCCATCACTAAATATGTTTTCCATGCGCTCTGCTCCTTTAATTATCACACTGAATAGGGGGGCGTGGCTGACCAGCCACGATGGCGGACGGCTCCGACTAGTGCTCCGTGCCTGGCCGGGCTTACCCTGTCGACACACGGACACACAAGGGACCCCAAGCACCGAAATCAACTGCAACTGGCGCGGGACACTGCCCGGAATCGGGGACCCTGAGCGGCGGCGAGAAAAACCGCCGTTGGGAGCGACCTCCGGACCGCGCCGAGACTCGGGGAGCAGGCCCGTGAGACCGGGAGGTAAAGTGCGCTGCCGGCCCGCCGGCGGCCCCGGGAGCACTGGGATCGGACGGGGGACGACGCGGGAGCACCCTGCGATCGACGGAGCCGCCCGCGGATACCATCGCCTTGCAGAGGAGTGACCACAGGAGAGCGAGGAGGACCTTAGCGGGAGCACCGAGGCCCGAGGGTCCGCCGAGGACCGCTGGACGGAGCGGATCCGCCATTTTGTGCCGCCTGACTGCGACGGGGGCCGGGAGCAAGGTGAGCCCTGTACACCACTGGGGGCCCTGGGACACCCTGCGCACAATACTCCGGCCCTGAAGGCACTGGGAGCGGCAGGCTGTCTGCGCCCGGGGGCTGAGAGGGCCCGAGACTGCACACGTTCCTCTGTGTGGGACCACGGCCGCCTCTGACAACGACCCTGGCCCTGCGGGGGCCCTGGCCTCGGGAGGAGACTACGCCGGGGGGGACCCTCTCTGCAGGGGCCAAGACACGGGCCCGGGCCCCCCCGAGGGGGACTGCTTCTGCCTGGACCAGAATCGCACAACGCGCCGGCCCATCCCCCCACCTGAGGATTGAAGTGGGAACGCCTGAGGCACCGTCGTAGGAGACGGGGACGCGCCCCGTGGCTGGAGGGGCCCGGAGGGCTGACACCTGCAACGAGGCTACTGAGTTCTTCCCACGCGAACAGGGGGCCACAGTATATGCAGAGCGGGACCTACGCAGAGACCGACTGCTTTAACCCAAAGACCTCTGGACAGTAGAACCACTGCTGGAACACGAGCGGTTGCCTCCTGGACCCCCTGCTCCACCACCTGGTACTGAGAAGGCCATTGTGTGCGGACTATCCATCGAGAGACACCTGACGGACTCGGCGAAGACCGTCTGGTTTGGGACACCATGGGTCGGAAGGGGCTGAGGACAGTGGAGGGTCCGGGCGAGCTGACGGGATCTGACCCGCTGAATGGAGCTGGGGGGACGGAACGAGACACGGAGCTGCTGGCCAGGCAGGGCAGAGTGGAGTACAGCCGGACAAGCTGGACCTCATTCTCCAAGAGATCCGAGACTCCCGACACGCGCTGGAGCACCAACTGGGGACCCTCACCAGTGACCTGTCCCTACTAAAAGCAGATCATGGCAAGTTAGCAGACATGGTCAAGGACCAGGGAATGACGCTCACGGACATCACACCCAAGGTGGCGGACCACGGTAAATCTATCCAGGCTATCCAGGGGCAGATGGCCGCACTGATG
Source organism: Lissotriton helveticus (assembly GCF_964261635.1). Lineage (NCBI taxonomy): Eukaryota > Metazoa > Chordata > Amphibia > Caudata > Salamandridae > Lissotriton > Lissotriton helveticus. The sequence continues at coordinate 724,647,457 of NC_136065.1, forward strand.
GACCGGGTCGAGGATGCGGAAGGCCGCAACCGAAGAAATAACATACGGGTGATTGGCCTGCCGGAAAGATGTGAGGAACCGCGGGCTGCGGAGTTCATGGAACAATGGTTCAGAGACCATGTGGCGACGGATGGACTCTCTCCGTATTTCTGTGTGGAACGAGCGCATAGGATTCCGACGGGACAGCCCCAGCCGGGGCGCCCGCCTCGCCCTCTCATTGTCCGTATTCTTAATTACCGGGACAGGGACACCCTCCTGAGGAAAGCTCGAGAGAAATCCACCATCCACTTCGAAAACCGGAGGATATCGCTCTACCCTGACTATACGAATATGGTGCAGAAGCAGAGGGCCTCCTATCTGGAGGTGAAGAAGAAACTGAGAAGCGGGCACCTGAAATATGCTTTACTCTTCCCCGCCCGCCTGAAAATTATCCACGGGAAGAAGTCCCACTTCTTTGAAAGCCCGACGGACGCAGAGGAATGGCTAGAGGTGACGGGCATAGACGGCAGCCAAGAGGCATCCCGGGACGCGGAGGCGAGTGCACCGGAGGAGGGGCCGGGAGGTAGTCGCAGATACCCAACTGGACCCAGAACAGGGAACACTGAACGCGGCCCGTCGAGGAACCACCAGAGGGACGGACAACGGGAGGCCATCTCGCTGGCCGGCACCTTCAGAGAAGACCCAGCGAAAATAACCTCGGATTCCGAGGACACCACCGGTCACTCGGACTCAGACACCAGCGTGCTGCTCTTTCCCACCATCACGCCTAGAGCTGCAGATGATCTCATAGACAGCTGACCTTCCAGACGATCCCCGTGTAGAATCCTCTACGATGGCTGCAGCGAGTTTCCTACGATGTACTAGAGTATCCTTTTTTGATATGCCTAGTCCCCGGGGGTTGACCACTGACGGAGCGGTGATGGAGGCGGGAGGGGGTGTCGGGGTGGAGTGGACACATAAGAACTAGTTTCCCCCCCCCATCAAAACGGCTCGAACAGGTACTGCATGGTGGAGCCCCGGGGTGCGGCTTCTGACCTATACTGGTCTATCATGAAACCCTGTCCGTGAACACAAGCTGCTTACAATGAGTGCCCGGCCGGGCCACAGTTGAGCCGGTGGAGACCGGACTTGCTAGCGGAATGACTGTATGTGTGCTGGACCCACTCCCCCAAGGCGAATGCACATACATTTGGTTCTATAAGTTGTTACTGTTAACGTTGGGCTCAGCTAGGTTGTATGGCTGCGCCAGGTTTGGTTTAGAATTGTTAATTTTTTTTACAGGTGCACACTTTTGTTTTCAGCTCCCCGATGTTCCCGAAATAGACTCAACCCCGAGACTGACTTCCCCACATATCGACCATGGCTGACCGGACAGGCACATATAAGATAGTCACCTGGAATGTGCGTGGGTTGGGGGCAGTGCCAAAACGACACCGGGTCCATGCCTATCTCCTTAGACAGCATACAGAAATCGCCTTCTTACAGGAGACACACCTTACGGTGTCCGAGGCTCAGAAGCTATGGAAAAAGTGGAGAGGGACTATATACACAACATCCTACTCTGCATTCTCCAGAGGGGCCACCATCTGGGTGAGACATGGAACACTGTTCAATGCCATTGAACAGAAAGTAGACGATCAGGGCAGATACATCCTCGTGAAAGGGGCCTTAGATGGCAAGTTGATAGTCCTAGGCAGTATATATGCTCCGAACTACGATCAGGATTCATTCCTACAGAGGGTCGGGAGGGCCCTCTCACCATGGGCGGACATTCCCTGGGTACTTGGCGGGGACTGGAATGCTGTGCTGGACCTGGCCCTAGACAGGTCGCACCCGCCCCTACAGGCGGCCGGCGCGACCAGGCTCACTGACACATTCAAAACATGGGTGGACGGCTGGAGACTCAGGGACGTATGGAGGGAGGCGCACCCCACACATAAGGAATACTCCTTTTACTCCCCTGTACACGACCTACACACACGCATAGACCGCTTCTTATGTTCCCCTGCACTGATCTCACTGATGAACGCCCCGGAATATCTGGCAAAGACCTTCTCGGACCACAGACCCCTCAAATGCGCTATCTCCTGGGGCAGGATCCCGACTCCCGTCCCTACGTGGCGACTCAACCCCCGACACTTAGAGGACGGCCCGTTTAAAGCTGCTCTCTCGGAGACCCTGTCACGGTACTGGGAGATCAACTGGGATACAGCCTCCTCTAACCTCATAGTCTGGGATGCGATGAAGGTGGTAGTGAGGGGAGAGGCGATCGGGAAATTAGTGGGCGCCAGACAAGAGATCCACCAGACGCTGTGTGCGGTGGAGGACCGCTTGGCGGAACTTGAGCGGGGAGAGGTGGGAGACCCGGGGAGGAAGCTGGCACTGCAGACACAACATATCCTACACGCTGAAACATTAGAAACGCTGCGTAATATAGACTACAAGACCTACTTGCTACGGCAACATACAGAGGCTGACCGCTCAGGGGCGTTGCTTGCCCGCATCATACGAGATAAACCGGACACCCCGGTTATCACTCGGATACGTGACCCAAGGGGTGCCTTGGTAGACACACAATGCGGCATAAACCGGGCGTTTTATGACCACTTACGGGCCCTGTATGCCCGACCCGGACCGGACGACCCTGCCCTTCTGACTGACTTCATGCGGGACCTCCCCTTCCCCCAACTGACGGTAGAGGTACGAGAATCCATGGCAGGCCCCATCACCCAACACGAAATTCGCGCCGCAATCAAACACCTGAATAGAAACAAAACCCCGGGCATGGATGGACTCCCAGTGGAGTTCTACTCCACTTATGCCGGCACGCTAGTGCCGGTCCTGGAACGCATTTACATGGAGGCCTTCGAGAAAGGTCACTTGCCACACTCGACCATGCAGGCTATGGTGATATCTATCCCTAAGCCGGATAGGGACGCTCTAGAGCTCGCGAACTACAGACCATTGTCCATGTTGGCTACAGAATACAAAATCCTGAGTAAGGCCATTGCCCTCCGAATTCAGCCCCACCTGAATACACTTATCCACTGTGACCAGTGCGGGTTTCTCCCGGGACGCAGTACCTCCCTCAACACGAGACGCCTGCACGCTGTCATGGCGGCGACACCGGCTATGCTGGCGCGCGCGGGTTGTATCGCATTGGACCTAAAGCAGGCTTTCGACTCGCTCTCTTGGCCCTTTATGTTCAAGGCCCTGCGCCGATTCGGGTTCCCGGACCCACTGATCAGATGGATCACGCTGCTGTATACCGGTCCCACTGCTAGGGTGAGCACGGGACGCCATGTGTCGGACGAATATCCGGTTCACCGGGGCACCAGGCAGGGCTGTCCCCTGTCCCCACTGTTATTCGTGCTGGCACTGGAACCATTAGCAATTGCCCTAGGCCACCACGCGGAGGTGAGAGGGATACTGGTGGCGGGTTCGTATCATCTTCTCTCAATATACGCAGACGATATGCTGCTGTACCTGCGGGATCTGGAGGCCGGCAATACAACATTGTACGACACCTTCCGCCGATTCGAAACGGCCTCGGGGCTGGCTATCAACCCGGACAAATCAACGGGGTTTTACTTCCATGAGGGACCCCGCCCGCCGTCTCTGCCATTTGGTGATTGTGTAATCCAGGTGGCCCAAACGACCTTTAAATACCTGGGAATACACGTATACCGAGAGCCGGAGGACCAACTAGAGGGAAACATTTCTAGGGCTATAACCGGCCTCCGGGGTAGTGTCGGCTTCTGGACCTCGCTCCCCTTGTCGGTCATCGGCCGCGTCGCGATAGCAAAGATGGTCATGCTACCACGCCTGCTATATTACTTTTTGAATCTACCCATATGTGTACCGCGCCGTACCTTTGAGTCCCTGAAATCCCTACTGATTACCCAGATATGGGGGCCGGGTAGACGACGGGTTGGCCTGCGGAAACTACAGCTCAGTACCTCACAGGGAGGACTGGGGGCTCCTGATTTCCAAGGCTACTTTTATGCAAGCCAGCTTCAATGGTTGTCTTACTGGCTGGCGGGGAGGAACCTCCAGGAGATAGGTTGGACAGCGGGCCGTTTAGACTGAGGGGAATTACACGCCTTACTGCTACCCAAAAGCAGGATTCCGCGTGAGTGCCACCCACTGCTCCGCGTTGCCCTCCTATGCTGGAAAAAGGCTCTGGCCTATACGTCCGCTGCCCTGCCATACGCAGACAACATACCACTGCTCGGCATCCCGACACCACAGGGACGACTCACGAGACATGCCCTTAGGGACTGGACGGCGAGTGGAATTGAAGGGGTGGGCAGCTTCTTTGGGGACGACCTATTACTAGACCACCGTACTTTCGTGCGGGTGACTGGGGCGTCGGACAGACACTACTTACTACACGCCTCGATCTCTCACTACATTAGGACGACATGGGCGCCCCTACGCACCCGCCCGCAGCAACACGAACTAGTACACCTAATGCACTACATGGGGACGGGGGGTCACTTGGTCCGATGGCTGTATACCGGGATAAGGGCCCAGGCCGCGATCTCCCTTGACACCCTACGAGAGCTCTGGTACCGGGATACTGGGGAGGAATTCACGGACACGACCTGGCAGGTGGCTCTAGAACACCCGAAGAGGGTCTCCAGAAATGCTAGATTTAAATACATCCAAGCCATGATCCTTCATAGGGCGTACCTTACTCCGAAGAGGTTACATAAAATGTTCCCTAATGCCTCCCATCAATGCCCGAGATGTAACACAGACGAGGCAGACCTCCTCCATATGCTCTGGTCATGCCCGAGACTACGGGGATACTGGAGTGAGGTGTGCCAGACACTACGGGAGGTGACCCGGATTCAGGTACAGGATAGTGCATTGTATTGCCTGATTGGAGCCAGGCCTCGCCCTAAGAAGTTGAAGCCCAAACTGCGATTTATAGACTTGGCCCTGCTCATAGCAGTTCGAAAAATTACAATGCAGTGGAAATCCCTGGGAGTGCCTAGGGTGGAGCAATGGCGGACGGAAGTGGTGAAATGGGGTAGAGCAGAGGGTGCTGCCCTTAGAAGGGAGGAAGAAGGGGGGAGGCGGAAAACCCCAGTGGCACTGGACTGGGAGGCTACGATCCTAGCACTGGAAGACATTGATCAACCTCAGTCCCAGGCCACTTCAGCGTACTAGACCCCAGAGGAACCCTGATAGCAGGAGACAGGCATTATCATGTGTGGGGGTTGGGTGATGACTGAATCACTGCAAAATCTATGAAGACGGAAACAGCATTGGGGAGCGTGGAACGCAGGGGCAGAAAGTCTAAGCACCAAAGTTGGATGGGTAGGGGGAGGGTTAGTTGGGGAGGGTAAAGGGAGGAGGGGGGCACCACGGGGAGAGCACGGAATTTATAACTGTTGGAAATGTAGAGGACCTCGGAAACAAATGATTAAAGCTCTGAACTTGTTGGTAGGTTGGGGATGAAAAATGAAAACCGTGATGTATGTCATGCTACTGTGGAGTCTATAACATGCTGAACATGTACATTCACGAATAAAGTTCATTAAAAAAAAACATTATCACACTGAATGAGTTGCTATTTTCATCATGTGGCTGAACCTGTAATCTGTGTGTAGCAAAGGGGTGGGTGCCATGCTGTTGGAAACCTTGCTGAAGCTGACAAGCTGGAGAGTACTTTTAATGCCAATATCGGAGTCTGTAATAGGACGGAATGTATGAAGCTCTGTGGTTATACTGAATAAGCAGCTACCTATGTTATGCCATCTATTACTGTAATAACTGCACTTTCACAATTGCTTTATTAACCTTCTGCTTTCTCAAATTTGCTTGAAAATGCATGATTTTTCTTCTTTTTTTTCCAAATTTTCTTGGGGGGTAACCCCCCCCCCCAAACCCCCCTTTTGGCGTTCGGTCTCGCTCGCTGCGCTCGCTCGCTACGGTGCTATATGCAAATCACTTTGCGCCCCACCACTTTCAAATGTCACCCACCGCCCCTGCTAATCACATGACTACTACTTGTCTGTTTTGCACATTGCAAGTATGACTCTACCCTATGTCCCCTTTCTATGTGTCACAGGACCAAGTATCAGTGCATGGAACTACATTTCCCATAATGCAATTCTGGGAGTGCTTGTGGACATGTACTGGAGTTGTACTCAGGCATGGGTGTTTGTGGCTGTAAGTGGGATGGGTATGTTTTGGGGATATTGGCATGCATCTTACCTTGTCTGGTGTCTGTATTTTCGGAGCTGTCCAGGTCAGCAACGCCAGTTACAGTCTCAGGCATAAGTGTGCCCTCCACCAACTCCTCCAGGGGCGTAGCCGCTGGTGCTGTTGAGGTCCCACCTCCAGTCAGTTTTGCCTCAGCTAATCTGGTGGCCACCCTCTACTTGGACCTTTGCCGCATGTCGTACCACCGCTTGCGTAAATCTTCAATTGTGTGGTGGGTTACGCCAATCGCGTTCACTTTCTCCTGGATCTCATTCCAGATTCTCCTTTTCCTTGACTCCGGAACACGGAGTGAGTTATTTCCAAAGAGGAGGTCATGTTGCCTCACAACTTCCTATGTGAGCACCTCAAGCTCCCTCTCACAAAACTTTTGTATTCTTTTCCTTGTGGGTTCCTCTGGCTGCTTCTCACTCCCCTGAGACTCCATTTCTCCTTCCTGCAACTGCTGAGTGAAAAACACCCTCCCTCCTCACAGTCTCTCAGGCAGCTTCTGACTCAGACACAGGTGCTGTCAATCAGGTGCAGCATGGGCAGTCATACCTCCTGGTTGTGATGTCATCATTCTGCACCTGAATTGCTGTTTTCCGTAATTGCGATTCCTTATTAGCCAATTCGCTATTAAGGAATCGCTATTTGAGTAATCGTTTTTTTAACCTGCGAATTTTTGGGTAATCGCTATTTTTTTGCGATTATTTACCTACATCGCGATTTGCGATTCAAAAAATGCGATTCGCGGAAAATCGCATTTTCCGAATCGCAAAAACTATTTTACCTACATATGCCCCATTGTCATTTACAATGCCTATAGCTCAAACTCGCGTAAATGCGAGACCTATTGAATTGAAAATTCTTGTTAATTTTGTATATTCTCTGCACCCTCTAGCAACCAAGTAATTGCCTTTTTCTCTCCCTCACCACCGCGTGCCTTCCATGGTGTGATGCTGGGCCTTAAGCCCACATCATGTAAATGATGGATGCAGACACCATGAGAGTTAGTGTGATAACTAGCCGCGAGCACGTGCACCCGGGCCCTTTTATTGACAGGGCCACGTCACTCGTGGCACCCGTGATGGATGGGTGTGGGGGTGCAGTGTGTCCATCCCTCGAGGGAGTGGCTGGGGTTACAGCTTCCTGCAGAACACTAGAATGTGTCCCGCAGGACATTACATTCCTCCCCAACTTTATTGAAGAACAACCAAAACGTTAATCAAATCTGTGGGGACAAAACAAACAGTTATCTGAAAACCACAGGGTCCATCAGTCTTCTGAGTCAGGTGGCAGGACGATGTCAGACAGGAGCTGGTGACTTGGCTTGCAGCAGGACCGTCTCGGTGGGCACCAGTAGTTTAACCTGAGGGGTTCAGGACACGAACGCTGGCTTGGAGACGTCCGCTGCATACTGTCAGTTCACTGATGATGACATGTCATACGATCTTTTTTCTTTTTTTTTTTTTTTTTTTTTTTTTTTTGGGCATTTGTAAAGCGCCTGGTGACGCCACTGGCGTGTCCCCGCGCTGTAGTAAGTGAGAGTGGCCGCCCCCCCTCCCATTAAAGGCTACCTGCTGAAAAGGTGAGTTTCGAGCTTCTTCCTGAACAGGGTTTCAGATGGTTCAAGTCGCAGTTCTGGAGGCAGAACATTCCAGCATCTGGGAGCGAGATATCTAAAAGATCTCCCTCCCATGCGGGCCTTCCTTACCCTGGGTACCATAAGTAGTCCGGTCTGAGAAGACCGTAACTTGCGAGTAGGCTCGTAGTGGGTCACCAGATTTTGAAGTGGTTCAGGGGCTTTACCGCTCAAGATACGATGGCATGTGGAGAGGGCTTTAAACTCAACCCTCTTCTCCATAGGAAGCCAATGGAGGGCTTGAAGAGCAGGTATGGAGGGTGATCTCCTGGGAAGCCTAAGTACAAGCCGTGCCGCGGCGTTTTGAAGCACTTGAAGGCGGCCCATGACCTTTTTCGTGGCCCCCAGATAGAGCAAGTTCCCATAGTCAAGTCGCGAGGTGACCAGGGCGTGCACCAGCGTCCTTCGGGCAGAAATGGGAAGCAGGTCTAAGACTTTCCTTAAGGCTCTTAGGACACCGAAGCACATCCCCGTCACCCGGCTAACCTGGGGACCAAAGGCAAGGTCTCTATCCAGCCACACGCCGAGGTTCCTGGCCTCCTGACAAGGAGCAGGGACATCGCCCAGGCAGGGCGGCCACCACGCCGACGACCAAGCAGAAGGCCCTCCCCCCACCACGAGCACCTCGGTCTTGCTGCCGTTCAGTTTTAAACAGTTTGTGGACATCCAGGTTGCAAGATCTTGCATGCAGTTCCTGAAGATGTCCGCTACAAGACCGGGTGCACGCGATAGGGAGACGACCAACTGCGTGTCGTCGGCGTAGGACACCAGGCGAAGACCGTGTCTCTCCACGATGGCCGCTAGGGGGGAGACATAGATATCAAATAGGGTTGGGCTCAGGGACGAACCCTGAGGCACGCCCTGGCCCAACTCAATCTCCCTCGAATAGCATTCACCCAGCCTGACCTGGAAACACCTGTCAGACAGGAAGGACCCGATCCAGCCCAGCGCGGCGCCTGTAACCCCACCTCCATTCAGACACTGTAGCAAGGTGGAATGTGCTACAGTGTCGAATGCTGCGCTTAGGTCAAGCAAGATCAAAGCCATGGTTTGGCCCTCATCCACGCCCTGTCGTAGTGCTTCAACCGCCACAAGGAGTGCCGATTCCGTCGAATGACGGGGGCGGAAGCCGAATTGCGAGTCGTGGAGTAGCGAGGCCTCCTCCACGTACTGCATAAGTTGTGCGTTGGCTATTTTTTCCGCCACTTTAGCCATATAGGGCAGGAGGGAGATAGGGCGGAGGTTGTCAAGTTGCATGGCTCCCACCTTGCTCCCACCTTGCTGACATCGGTGATGGTCTGAGGTACGTTCTAACAGCTTTTAGGTCTTGTTAAGCCAGCGCATGCGCTGCTCTCGAGACTTTTAGTAAGAGGACTTCAGAAAATGCTGCCATGAGCCTAGAGCTTGAGTGCATGTGCGCGGGAGCGTGCCTTACAGCGCCATCTGGCTTTCAACCCTCACACGCGCAGCGGCTTTCACTTTTGCCGCCGCGCATGCGCACCACTCGCGCTTCTCCCCCTCCCCCACCACATATCGCGGCCAATGCTTGTTTTTAGAACGTGCTTCATGTTCTTTTTTATCCCCCCTCCTGCTTTGCACTTTCGCGGCCGCGTCACTTTCACGACTGTGCGGCAACTCACTTTCATTTTCTTCCCACGGCCATTGTTATCCTCTCTGGAACACGGAGACTTTCAGGTTACCTTTGCATTTTACAAGTTCTACCTTGTTTAAAGGCAGTGCTAGCGGATCTGAGCCCAGGATGTCGCCAGCTTGCAAATGAGAAAGTAACGGTATGGGTGAAAGGATAAGCACAGAGAATTAACCATATACATTTTGTATTAGTCCATCAATTCAAAAAAGTCAGTGCGCTCGACCTCCAGGGATCTACCGTTTGGACCCCAACCAATCCAGAGAATCACTATTCCAAATGAGGGAACGTCGTGTTATTCAAAGATGTGTCACAGGTTCAAAGATGTTGATTCCAAAGTTTCTTTATTGAAGTTAGATTCATAAAGTGATGGCGACACCTTTTCATCAAATTCAAATTCTCCAAGTTTAATCCATCAGAATAAAGTATACAGAAAACAATACAGCCAAAACAGCCAGATGGATTAGATTTGGAGAATCTGGAGAATTTCAAAAAAGAAACTTTGGAATCAACATCTTTGAACCTGTGACACATCTTTGAATAACACGACGCTCCCTCATTTGGAATAGTGTCTCCAGCTTGCTTTAAGTCGATGTGCATGATTTAATGAAGATTTTGGGGGCACTGTGCGCACACCCTACTACTCCAGCTATATTGCTTAAACCGTTCTCCCCATCGCCGTATTATTGCTTATCCCGCCACCCAATTACCGTCCTCCTGCTGTAGCTTGCTCCTTGCTGTGCCCCCGTACTGCTTGCCCCTATCACTATCAGGGGATATTGCTTTTTTTTGCCATCGGTTACATCTCTTTTCTTATCCCTGTCCCTCTCCATCATACCCACAGATACACCCCAAACCCATCTCTCTCCACACACCCTATGTTTGTTCCCCTCCTGGGGTGCCTGTCTCGCAGCCCTGGCTCCTATTCATTGCATTAAAAAGAGCGTCTAACGGAGGCCATACGCTTGAAAAATGCATTGCTCAATGTTTCTCCCCCATGTCTCCCACAGCAGCACGATGATATGCCTCCCTTGAGATATTGCCTTTTTATGTATTATTTTTCGTATTGCTTCCGGGTCCACATCCAGGGGTGGTATGGACCTCTTCAATGATAATGAGCACTTTTGAGGTGCTTGCCGCTTTTGTGACAGTGTTATGAGGCCAACACTTCAGAAGAATGAGGGTCCTTCAACCGATCGAGATGGGAAACACCTATGCAATGATTGGGAGCTGATTGGGAGCCCTGGACAAGAGAATGCAGTGCGAATCTCGACAGTGCTCGCACTCAGGGTACATGTGTGAAAGCAGGACGGCGCGCTTATTAACGGGATCTTCCAGTGCTGTCTCCCTGCGGGCTCTGATCGCTGCACCTTGAACTGGGTGAAGTGAAGTCAATCTTATCACAGATTATTTGCTGGCTCTGAAAATACCTTATCTAGCTCTATACACTAGATTCAAAGCATTGACAAAGCCTATAGGTCTCTACTATGCGAGATCTATTGGCTTTATCAATGTTTTAGCCGTGTTATATAGCAGCTCACATGCTGTGCAGCATGGCTGAAAGCTTAAAAAACAAGCATTGGCATAGCCAATAGGTCTTGCCTATGGGACTTTATAAGTGTTTACTTATCCAACACAATATCCTTGGTGCAATAACATTAACTGTTGCATGGCTAAACACTTATAAGGTCCCAAAGGCGAGATCTATTGGCTATGCCAATGCTTGTTTACAGTGGGTTGCATCGTGAGCATGGATGGAGTCCACGGTGAGAATTCAAAGAGGTGTTGCTGGACCGACTGTCCCTGTTGAACTGCTATGCTGTGACTGTGACCTGTTGGTGGGGCAATGTCTCTTCTTGCTCTCCCGCCTGGAGGCCCGTCGTCTGTGTTGCTGCGGGAATGTAAGAGGGCTGCGCTGGGGGCCGCTTGTGTGCCATCTGGGGGCAGCTGCAGGACTGCTGAGGAGCCGTTACTTAATCGCACGCACAACCCTCATGGGTGGATGAGTCTTGGCAAGACTTTTACTCGCTGCCGCGGTTCCGGTGTAGGCCAGGTTCACAGGTGGTTTCTGATTTCTTTGAGTCGGCTGGTGTGGCAACGGTGTCGGACTACAGTCCATCGGTTCTCGGGGAGTGGTGTTTGACGCATGTGCTGATGGCTGGCGGGATGGCAGTTGCCAGCCAAGTGGTGAGTCGGCATGACAGGTGGTGGTGACTTGCTGGGGGAGTTTGGATGTCAGGAGGGACTTAGCAGCCAGGTGTCTCCACTTTGTTGAGGTTGACCTTCGGTGGCGGCTTGACACGTAGAGTGTACGGATCCTCTCTTGCCTGTTTTGGAGCCACTGCCAACTCCATCTTGAGGCGGTGTGAGGGCGGGCACTCAGTGCTGATCTTCACCCGTGGCATCTGCAGACAGGAGCAGGGATGACGATTGACTTAGACTGCCGACGCTCGGGGATGGACGGTCACCTGGGGAAGCGTTGGGATGAGACGCGGTCTGCACTTGCTGCGGCTTACGCTCGATTCATCCGTGAGGCAGTATCCAGGGACGTCGGTCTGCCTTGGTGGCTATCTGGTGTGTCGAGGTGTGCTCTTGGCTTGCTGTGTGAGCCCTCTGTCTTCTCCCTTTGTTGGTCTGTTCAGTCCACCTGCGTTCATCCGGTTTTCAGGGTGACATGGCTGTCACTCTCTTTTTTCTTCAAGGGCACTGTGCTTGGACCTTGAGGCGGAGCTGTCGTGGCGCCGGCTTCTGCCTTCACTCCGGCGCGCCACATGCTTGCTGGGCGACGTGACGTCCTGTCTCGTGTCGCTGGTTGTTGGAGCGCATATTGTTGTGGTGGTACAACCAGGTGGAGTGCGCAACTCCTCTCTTGCCTGTCGTGGGTCACTGCCGACTCCATCTGGAGGCAGTGTGTTGTCTACAGCCCACTGCAGGGCTTCGCTGTTGCAGTAGAGATATATTTGTTGTTGGTGCTGCATTCAGCAGTACTTCTCTGTAGAGATGTCTCTATCTCCCGGGCGCCTGCCCGTGCTGTCAGGTCTCGGACCAGGTGCGCTCCGTTTTCTCCTTGGGCGCTCTCTTCTGGCACTGAGTTTGCCTGTGTCGTGGCCTGCAGTTGTGTCGGTATCCCCGGAGGAGAGAGTGACACAACCTCTTTTCCAGCTGTGGCGTTGGACAGCCATGTGTGGTGCGTGCTCCATGCCAGTCTTTCTTGCGCTGTTGGTCAAGACAGCTCCTCCGAGATGTTGCTGTTCTGGCTGGTTGTCCAGTCTTGCTAGTGGGGCTTTGTGCGTGTGGCTGCTTCTTTTTCCCTTTTGGAGACCTCGCCGGGAGCTCCTGTCTGGGCTTGCTCAGCGTACCTGTAGGAGAGTGTGTTGTCTTTCACACCCACCAGGTGGCAGCGCCATGTTAGAGGATCTGGGCCTCATTTATCTGTAGCGTGTCTTTGCCTATCTGGCTTCTATACGCGGATACCGGGTGGCACTGTGCTCTATGCTCAACGATGCAGGGCTCCGTGTGCTGGCCAGGGGGCGCCTTTCTCTAATCCCGTGGCGCTGGCACGCGTCCGCTGGGTGGCGCTGCGGCCCTTCCTCTGCTCGGGACAGGCCAGCTGCTGGCTTTCAGCGGTTTGTGGCAGCTTCCATCCCTTAGCTCCGGGCGGATGCCTCTGCTCACAATGCCGGCAAGACGACAGGTAGCACTCTAGCGCCGCCCGAGCCCCGATCTGGGAAGCCTGCTGACGTCCTGGAGGTCAAAGACTTTGGCAGGTGGGTGTGAGCGGAGCCGCGGGGCATGGCAGGCACTGCGCTGTGGCAGGGTCGCAGGCTCTCTAGCCGCTGCAGGCTGTTTGCTGTGCTCGCATGGGGCTTACCTGCTGGAACGGCGTTGCGCTCTGGCTTGCTTCCTGGTTCCCCCCACGGTGGGCAGTCTCGCCGGATTCTCCGTCTTCAGGTCTCTGTCCATGTTTTCCTTTGGCTCGTCGACCTGCTGGGACAGTTTGTCACTGCCGGGTAGCCGCTGGATGTATGGGCGAAGGAATGGGGGCGAAGTTGCGGGGTTCCCACCTACCTCAGGACCGTCCTTTCACTCTCTTCCCCTTATGGCATCAGGGGATTGAGGCACGGCTGGACTCCTATTGTCGCTCCATGGGTTACGGAGAGTGGCGTCGCGCCAGCTTACCACTTCGGGTGCTGGTGGCTGTGGACCTCGCCGTGGGGGTGCCGTCTCTATGGCACGTTTCCTTTTCTTCCCCCACGAGGGACGATGAGGTGGCGGGCTACAGGCACGCGGGGTCAACTGCCCGCCTTGTCGCCAGTGTGATGTTGGGCCTTAAGCCCGCATCATGTAAATGATGGACACAGACACCATGAGAGTTAGTGTGATAATATACCTCGAGCACGTGCACCCGGGCCCTTTTATTGAAGAGGCCACGTCACTTGTGGCACCCGTGATGGATGGGTGTGGGGGTGCAGTGTGTCCAGCCCTCGAGGGAGTGGCTGGGGTTACAGCTTCCTGCGTAACACTAGAATGAATCCCGCAGGACATTACACATGGCATACAGTTGAAAAATACAGCAGAATGCTCATGAGTTAAACATTGACAAAGATCAAGGAGCAGATGTATAAAAGCAACCTTTGGATCCTGTGTTTTTATAGGTTCTTGGAGTATAGGAGCTGCATGTGCTGCTGTGTTAAATACCTAAAAGGTCAGCAACAACATCGGATTAGAATTCTATTTGGTAGTAGCATGAGAAATTAAAACTTCATTTGAAGTAGTAAACCCTTGTAACTGCTTCCACCATCAACTGTCGAGTTTTCATGAAAAAAAATCTAAACCTGCAATATAAAGAATTCTTGGGCAGCATAAGAAACAAGCATTTGCAATGCAATCGGTCTCGCCTTTGGAACCTTAAATGTATTTATTTATGCAGTACATTGGCCTGGGTGCCAAAACATCTACTGTTCTTTAACATGGAGGGAAAGTAAGCACCAAATGGCGTGACACTGGCAACACATGGTGAGAAATTTTGCCTTTCTACGGGAAATGGTATAGTCCAAAGCTCTGCTTTTCATATAAAATCAGGGCCTTCGGTGGTCATATCACTGAAAATACAACATTTTAAAACAAGCATTTGCAATGCAATAGGTCTCGCATTATGAAAGTTTGAGCTATTGGTCTTTTAAATGACAATTTTTTTATTTATGTGTTGGTTTTGAAAATAGCTAAATTAATAGCTTTGTCATTTACAATGCCAATAGTTATAACTTTCGCAAATGTGACACCTATAGCATTTGTAATGCAACATGTTTTGTATTTACGTAAATTAGATGTATTGATATTACAAATAACAATGGCTTTTAATTTTTTTAAATAATTAATACTTAAATAAAAGTGATTGTAATTTATAATGGCAATAGCTTAAACATTTGTAAATAACTTTTGTGAAGATTATGTTCAGTGTATTTTATTGTGATGAAAATCCAAGAACAGAAGTGAAATATTAACATCTTTTTGTGACATTTGTAATAAAGCTTGAAACATTGAGAGAACATATTTGAACCAGTTGTTGTTGAATGGTTGCACAGATTGATGCTGTGATGGTGCGGAATGATGTTGTGGTGGCGCTGAGTGATGCTGTGGTGGTGCTGAGGGATGCTGGGGTTGCGCTGAGTGATGCTGTGGTTGTGCTGAGTGGTGCTGTGGTGATGCTGAGTGATGCTGTGGTGGTGCTGAGTGGTGCTGTGGTGGTGCTGAGTGATGCTGTGGTGGTGCTGAGTGGTGCTGTGGTGGTGCTGAGTGATGCTATGGTGGTGCTGAGTGGTGCTGTGGTGGTGCTTAGTGATGCTGTGGTGGTGCTGAGTGGTGCTGTGGTGGTGCTGAGTGATGCTGTGGTGGTGCTGAGTGGTGCTGTGGTGGTGCTGAGTGGTGCTGTTGTTGTGCTGAGTGATAATGTGGTGGTGCTGAGTGGTGCTGTGGTGGTGCTGAGTGGTGCTGTGGTGGTGCTGAGTGTTGCTGCGGTGGTGCTGAATGGTGCTGTGGTGGTGCTGTGGTGGTGCTGAGTGGTGCTGTGGTGGTGCTGAGTGGTGCTGTGGTGATGCTGAGTGGTGCTGTGGTGGTGCTGAGTGGTGCTGAGTGGTGATGTGCGGGTGCTGAGTGGTGCTGTGGTGGTGCTGAGTGATGCTGTTGTGGTGCTGAGTGGTGCTGTGGTGGTGCTGAGTGGGGCTGTGGTGGTGCTGAGTGGTGCTGAGTGATGCTGTGGTGGTGCTGGGTCATGCTGTGGTGGTGCTGAATGATAATGTGGTGGTGCTGAGTGATAATGTGGTGGTGCTGAGTGATAATGTGGTGGTGCTGAGTGATAATGTGTCTAGCCTCGAGCATTGGGACATTTTGTCTTAGCTTTATGGAACTCATTACTACAATTAGAGACAAAGGACAGGTAATAATGCACTTCCACAACAAGTGAAAGTAGAAAATACCTGAGCAAAATATTACTTTGCAAGAGTTAGTGGTACATATCTTTGTGATTTTGCCTCATTCATTTACCAACGTTTAAATTCCAATTGGTTAGCTACAACCTATCTGCCTAAGGTGAAAGGTAAAGTGCTGTTCACATTTTATATCAGCGGAGAGCATAATTTAGGCAGGTCTAACAAACTCTAAACACAAATATTAAGCAGAAGCTAGTTTAAACTACCAACTTGACATGGGAACTAAACATGTGAATTTACATTAAAGGTAAAAATAAACAACTTATTGAAGCAATGATGAGAGTGTTCTCTGGGTACCAATGCCACCAGTATTAAGGAACTGTAGCAGCTACTAAAACAAAAAAAGAAAACTACCACTTGCTATCCACAAAGAGTGTTAATGTTACAACATCTTTGCGAGTAGAACCAAGCCACGTCGACATTTTAAAAAAAAGCACAGATGAAACCTGCATAACTGTATAAGGTGTTACAAATTTCAGATGTCAAGGCAAGGTAGACAAATGTATCCAATGTTCAAGAAAATAAAAATTGATAAATATTCTTGATATAGCAGTGGTGGGTCTAGGAAAAGAGAACAACAAAGGTACACTAACTAGAATTATATTGGCATGGCAGGGTGAGTCTACCCAAGGATTATCATGGTCCTAAATCAGGATTCGTTTAAAGGATCACTACAGAATATGAAAGCACAGTTATATGTTTGGCCAATGCCATGAGCAGTTGCAGATGGGGAAGGATTTGACACTCATTTTGGGAAGGCCATGACATTTGTCTGTAAAACTCTGGCCCAGAGCAAAAGAAAGAAAGGCAGAAACAAAAGAAGGAGGAAGAGAAAGATAGGAAAACATGGACAAGGGGAAACAACATGGATGAAAAAGAACTTACTAGAGTGAGATGAGAGACAGAAGAAGTGTAGAGTTGTGAAAGAAAGAGGCAAGAGGGGAAATCAATACCATGCAGTAATCGTCACATCTGGCATTTGGCAGTGATGGAGGCAGGCTCCCAAAAAATACTTTGGGCTTCTGTACTTTTTTTTCTTTTTTACAAATTAAGCACTGGAACATAGAAGCATCAACTCAAGTATTGCACTCAAATGTTGGCATATTAACTGTCTCCATCTGCCCACCTCACACTTTTTATTCAGAGCAGGATGAGTAAGCACTCGCTGGAGACTTATGGGGACATATGCAACATTCGGGCTAGAATGTGTTCCTTCTGTGTTTAGTAACTTGTGTTCCATTAAATTAGATTACCTGTTAATTAAAGCACTCTGAAGCGGCAGACAAGCAATATGAAGCGCTATACACATGACAAGTTATTCTTAACACATCACTAATGTAGAACCCTCCCCTTTCGCCCATACTTAAAGTTACTCCCATCTTGCAGCTCGCCATAAATCTGCACGACTGTGAAACCTATACCTCCCTACAGCGATCCGAGATTTTACAATAGCAATTTAGTAGCTCAAGAACTAACCTGGATTGTTTACTCAAAGGAACAGGCGGATTTGCCATTGGCCCAGGTAGGTAAAAACCCACTGAGCCGACACTCGGGCCCACACCTCGTGCCCCTCCGTGGCATCTCGCGCGCAGCTGCAGGTCACAGGTCACTGCTTATTGCACAGAGATCTTTACAGGCTCAAAAGTCAAAACCAAGAGCAACGTGAGGATCTTTTGCCGAGCTCTACTCTTGACCATGATGTCTGCAACGCCCGTGAGCAATCGGAGAGAGAAAAAGAAGTTCTGTACTGTTAATTACAAATTTAGGAAATTGCTGAAAACATCTTTGTTTTAATTGTATTCACTTTTGCTTGTGTCGGATGGCAGCGCCCAGATGTCCTATGGGGTAAATCGTGCGCTATATTACAATTAACATAACGTAAAAAGTGGTGACAAAAATAAGTGGATGGTAATAGGGGCAAGACAAGAAAAAAGAGACTAGGAGATTTCAAAGCGCAATCAATGGCAGAAGAAAGGTAAGGTCACTGCAGAGGTAATTAAAGGAGTAGGAAAAAATGCTGAGCTAGAAAATGTAGTCATAAAAGGATAGAGATGCTGAGAATACAGATTGAAGAGACATTACATGGCAGACAACATACAACGATTTAAATTGGAAAGCAGATAACAACGAAGTAGAGGAGGATGAGGGTGACGAGGGAGTGTCCGCTTCAGAGCTCGAGAGAGTTGATTGAGGGGCGGAGGAAACAGACGAAGACGGAAAGAGGAGGTGAGAAAGGAGGGTCCGGCTGGGAGCTGGGAAAGAGGCTAAAAGGGCTGAAAGGGAGGGGAGAATGCACAGAGCGCATTCCAATGAAGTCTGGTGCGAGGCGTGGGGGCGGGGGAGGGGAGCAGGCATATGGTGTTTGAGTGAGCAACCTTTGATGTGCGAGTGAGTGGGAGGGATGGGGTGTGATTGAGAAGTGAGGCCAAGCGCGCGCTGGGGAAGCTTCACGGTTGATTACCTCACATGCATTGGGGACAATCCTCGCTGGTTTCAAGAGTTGTTTTGCCCACAATACTCTCGCAGAACAACGCATGCGCGTTGGTTCAGCGAGCCCTAAAAATATTATTGTCTATGGGTGCTCGTGGAAGACAATTTCTATGGCCTGGAATCTAGAGAATGCTAAAGTGATTCTGGTATTTTACTGACCTCTGCTGATCGTTTTCTACCAAGAAAGTTAAATAAATGCAGTTGCCAGAAACATTTTAAAAAAAGAAAGTCCCTCAGCAGAAAGCAATTCTGGTATTTTACTGACCTCTACTAGTCATTGTCTATCAAGACAGTTAAATAGAGGCAGTTGAACAAGCAGAAAGCAATTCTGGTATTTTACTGACCTCTACTGGTCGTTTTCTATCAAGACAGTTAAATAGAGGCAGTTGAACAGAAAAAAAGCCCCCAAGCGTAAGCAGGCAATTGCTAGGGCTGATCTCCGAGAGGCCACAAAGTACATACACATATAAGTATATACTAAAGTATATACAGGAGGTCTTGAATGCTTGACCTAAAAACGAGTACTGAAGGTGTTGCAGGGGAATAAGGACTTGAAAATCTCAGTTTTCGGTTAGATTGCTTGGGACTTTACTTGCCTTTCGTTTTCTGATACCTTCAGTGGCTAAACTCCCTCAAAAAGTAGACTGTTTACTTCTTTCCCACAAGGTTGAGATTCACACGCCCTGTTTCTTTAAAGCTAATGGCACTACATGTCTGGATTAATGAAAACTAGGATCACTGCATGTTTGTAACACGCACTGATAACCACTGTTGACTTCAAAGAAATGTAAACCAAGCATTTACAATGGAATAGCGAGAATTTGATCTATTGGCATTTTAAATGGCAATGCCTTTTATAAAATAAAAGGCATTGTCATTTACAACACAAGTAGGTCAAACTTTAGCATAAGCAAGACCTATTGTATTGTAGAGTGTGGTGTCCGTGAAACGGGCACCGCGCTCACCAATAAAGTTTAAACCCAAAAAAATAAACAGCGAGGTATCCCTGAAGCGGACTCCGCGCTCAACATTATAGTTAAAAAAAAAAGAAACTGAGTGTAGGAAGGTGGATATCTGACTATATGGTTACCCCAACTTTTTGCCTTGTGTTTTGCTGGTTTTCGACTTAGTTGGCCTGGGATCCTGCTATTCAGGGCCCTAGGCTATCTGCTCTCTCTATAAAATGGACTCCATGTACTTTAGGTACACACCAAATTGTCATATTGGGTCACCTCTGTGAGCCCCTGCATGTATTATGCCACCCCTGGCTGGCCATACAAACTGACACCACAGGCTGATCACTTAGCTTGGGTAGGGTGGTGTACTCACCCCTTATTTATATATAGTATACCTATATCTACCCACATGTATAGACACATATACACCTATAAGTCACTCCTTTGGTAGGCCTCGACAATCCTGCAGGCAGAGTGCTTAGTTTTATGTGAGAGGGTGCCCTAGCATGAGCTGAGCCCCTCTGAGGCTTTCGGAACCATGTCCTTATAGCTGTTGTATGATATAGCCATACCATATACTCTTAAGTGCATTATAATCCTTGCGGTTAATGCTAACTTTGGTTTGGCTTTATCAAAACATTTCGTGTAAGGTGTCAAACACTTTGGAATACTACCCTCCCACCCATTCTGGCGGCAGGGGTAGCATTCCACCCTTCTAGAGGGAAAAGACATGTATGTTACTGCTTTACCTGGTTAAAGTTAAACAGAGCCTCAGCATCACAAAATGGATGCTGCTGCCACAGACACAAGTCTGACCTCCTGCAGCTGGGGGAAACTCCAGCAAGGGAGGCCTGGACAATAGGTTTCCTGTTGAGGGAGGTACTAGCACCTCCCCAGACAGCCTGTAGTGTATTGGGGCAGGGTGGGTTGAATGGAAATATGCTTTTCCAGACACTGCCTGGGCACACAAGGTGCTCCATGCATAGCCCGGTTCAAACCAGTTGCTGGGGCACCCCAGCCCCGCTCTGGCGTGAAACTGGACAAAGGGAAAGGGGGGAGGGACCTAGCAGGTAATCCAGCCCCTAAAATCAGTATAAAGATAGGAGCTGTGTCTAGAGACATTAGATCATCCTGGATGAAACTCTGAAATGAAACTCTTGGATCTTCGACATTCTGTACCGGCTAGAAGACTGAAGACATTTCCCTTGTGGTCAAGGAGTGACCACCCTGTGCATACAGGCACCACCAGTAACTTGCCGGTCTGCTTTGTCGACGCTCCTGATGGATCCCGAAGACTCAGTGACTCAGGAACTGGACTTTCAGACTTCTCTGACTCCGACCCACATCCACAGCAAAGCTGAGACCCGTGGCGGACACAAGAGACGTGGGACCGGACACCCTGGACATCCTGCATCTTACTAACTGTGCAACTACCGAGGTACCCTCGCAAGAAACCCCAGACCCGAGTGCCATTTGCACCAATACTTAGCCCCCCACACTCCACGAGTGCCGCCTGGGGCCTGCTCCTGCATTTCAGCTTGATGCGTCTTCTCGGTTGCTAGCCCATTGGCTAGTGAGCCCTCTGAAGATGAACCTTTGAATTTACACCACTGGCCTAGTTGCTCCAGGCTTGCTCCAGCTTCCCTGCAAAGGAGAAGCTTCCCAGACCTTGCTGATCTGACCTGAAGCCAATCTTCACTTCCTGCGGGGATTGCGTTTACCAAGGCTTGTTGGGTCCAATCCGGATACCAACACCGCAGTCAACTAGATCCTTCATGGGACTGCTCGAATCCAGCTCCTGGTTGTTGTCAACACCTCCTGGTCCTCGTGGCTGCAGAGACAAGCTTCACCTCTTCACTTGATTGCATCACAACATCGCCTGGTTCCTTCCTGGTTCCTTCCTGGTCACTGGCTAGTGAACCAGACTCTGTCCCCTCTGCTTTCAGGTTCTTCAGTTCTTCGATCCACCCTTGGATCCACCCGGACACTCTTCCTTCGGCTGCCTGCAGCACTTCTTTTGCAGGTCTCCATTGAAAGCATCGACGAAACCCGACACGAAAAGACACCTTTGCACCCGGCTTCCCTGGGTGAGGTAACTCGAATACTCTGGTGCTCCCGTGGGTATTGACTATCCAAGTGTCCTAGTTTAAATGGGTTTTGTCGTAGTCCATTCGGAAGTGCCCTAAAACAGTAACTTTGTAACTTCTTCATTCTCCATTATAAGTCAGCGGTAACTCGCGACTGTGTTCCCACACTGCACGCGTCTCCCGTGGGTCTCCTACTCCCTAACCTTTGTTTGTGATTCCCTAGGCCCTAGGCCTATTCACTATCTGAAGTGGTTCTTATACCACTTACTTAGTATATGGTTTGTGAGGCCCCTAGGGCAAAACTGTATTTGTGCAACTTATCGTATGTAAATTGGGTAACTTGTGATGTACTTCGATCTCTGACCTCATAAAGTGTTCAGAGGGGTTGTGTTAGAAATAAATACATATATATTGGATATATACCTTGTGGGGTGTCCTTTCATTTGGTATTCAAGGGCTTATAATTGGTAAAACAGCTTGCTTCACATGCTCTCTGAAGTTTTAGCCTAAGACTGCTGGTCCATGCTACCACTAGGATAGCTTGTCTATAAGGTTGACTTTACAACCGCCATCAATAAGGGTTGTTTAGACTGGTGCGAGGTGCCCACTAGAATAGTGGACATCATATGCCAGGCTAACTTCTCACATTGGTGGCAGCGGTGGGATAAGAACTTGCTGTTGTTTTACCAACTTATTTGAGCTGTGCGCTATTAAGCCGGCTCTTATTCAGCTTCTGAGGTTTGAAGAGTGAAGGACCTCGGGCGTGTAGTTACCCGGACGGACGCCATCTTGAGGCGGGCCAGGGTCAGCGCTCTAGACCTCCACCCCAGAACTAGTTAAAAACAGGCCTGGCACGAGCGCGCAGCGGGCGCGCCTAAGGCAAGCCCGTCTGCGTCCGTCCGTGCCTGGCCCGCGCCAGGCGCCAGGACCCCTGGTGGTTGCTCTCGCTGGATGCCTTCTAATATCACCTATGATGCAGATACACTTAAAAGGCTTAATGCTACGGGGAGGAAAACCAATTGTATCTGTTTGAAACCTGATATGGACTCAATGACAAGTCCTTTTACTTGCCCAGCTTGCAAGAGGCCAATTCCCGCAATCCTAATGTCCCCGGTCCAGGCTTTGCTTAAAGCCAAAGAAGAGGGAGTTGGGGAAATAGTGCAAAGTCTTAACTGCCTCTTACTGAATGCCAGATCACTGGTGAAGCACAGCCTGGATTGTGCTGAGTTAATGCAGGATGAAGGCATCAAAATTGCTTTTGTCACAGAATCCTGGACTGATGCGGCTACTGGTCCGGATTTAGTTAAAGCCACCCCGCCAGGTTATCTCACCTTCACTTTAGATAGGCCACAGAGGAAAGGGGGGGATTGGCAGTGATATACCACAATTCCCTTAATGTCAATTTTCAACCATTAGTCATCGAGATGTGTGAAGCGCTGGCTTTTAATTTCACTCTTTTTAATCACCACTCCTTCAGAGGATGTTTAGTATATAGACCTCCGGGTCCGAAAAACACTTTTCTTAGCTCAGTGGGAACGATATTGGAGGAGAGCTTGTGTGTCAAGGCCTTCACGGTGTTAGGGGATTTTAACTTCCACCTGGAAAACCTTATGGACGCTGATACTAGAGCACTAATCGATCTGATGGATGGCGCTGACTTAAAACAATTGGTGAAGGGACCCTGCCACAATGCGGGCCACACCCTGGATGGTATCTTCTCTAACCATCCAGCCTTAGAATTTACAAACACAATTCCGGTTACTTGGTCAGACCATGCCGCCGTATTGCTTACTATCTCGGTGTCGAGGTCGCAGAGGCAGGATCGAACGCCTAAATCTGCCAAGACTTTTAGGGCCTGGAATGAAATAGATGGGACAGTATTGGATGACCTCTTGACTTCATCCATAGAGGTACTCCCACTGGAGGTGGAGGTGGCGGCACTGGCCTATACAAAATGGCTTGAAAAGGCCTGCGCCACTCTTGGCCCTCCCAAACTTTGCCTTCCCACCAGGACGCAGCCCTCAGCTCCTTGGTTTTCAGATGAACTTTGAAAGCAGAAACTAGGTTGTAAAAGACTGGAAAGGGCATGGCGCAAAGAGTACAAGGATACTGATAAAAAGATATTTAAAGAAAGCCTGCTAGCTTATAAAGAAATGTTGATAGCGGCAAAACAAGGTTTCTTCACCAGCCGCATCAACTTAGCCAAAAATTTGGCAAAGCAACTGTTTAAAACGGTTTCCTGTCTAGCATCCCCCAAACCCGCAGCCACGCCCCCTAGCCTTGAGTTGTGCGAGGAGTTAGCGAATTTTTTTTTCGGACAAGGTAGAGATCATCTTTAAGGCATTTTCTGGCCTGGATGTGTTGAACCGCCCGCCAACCAGAGTGGAAAACACTACCGAATATCCCCTAGGTGCAAACTTGGAGTGTTTTACTCCAGTGAATGTTGAGGAGATAAAGGGATTGCTTCAAGTGATAAAATCAGGTTCCCCTTTAGATCCATGCCCGGCAGCTGTGATTAAGTTGGCTCCAACCCCGATAGCCACTTCGTTGGCAGCCTTGTTCAATAACATGTTTGCTACCGGAGACTTTCCGTCTTGCTGGAAACAAGCATCAATTTTGCCTCTATTAAAAAAAACAAATCTGGATATTATGGACCCCAACAACTACCGCCCATAGCGAGACTCCCCCTCCCAGCTAAAATCATAGAAAAGGTGATGAATGCCCAACTTAGCGCGTTCTTAACGGCCACCCAGGCGTTAGACCCATCTCAACATGGCTTCAGAGCCAGCCATAGCACTGAATCAGGGCTAATTAAAGCCACCGAGGAAATCAGAGCAGTAACCGATGCTGGTGGCAGAGCAGCGTTGGTCCTCTTGGACCTTTCTGCGGCCTTCGATACGGTCCACCATGTGATATTGGTGGACCGTTTGAAGGCATGTGGAGTACAAGGGAAAGCACTTAACATCTTAAAAGCTTTCCTTACCAACAGAGTTCAGAGGGTGGCACTCGGTAAATACGATTCTAAACCTTTCGTTTTACCTTGTGGGGTGCCCCAGGGTTCGTCCCTGAGCCCCACTCTGTTCAATATATACATTACCTCACTAGCCCCAGTAATTCGAGCCTTTGGCTTTGAACTTACCTCATATGCCGACGACACCACGATTGTGGTGTCACTGTTACCGGGCAAAGAGGAAGGAGTAGCCAAAAAAATTCAGGATTGTATGTTGGCAGTTGGAAACTGGATGGCTGGTAACTGCCTCAAATTGAACTCGGCAAAAACGGAAGTTATTGTGTTTGGCTCAAACGTTAACTTCTGGAGTCCTAACTGGTGGCCTGAAGGCATGGGCAATGTCCCTACCTCTGTGCCCAAGGTTAAGAACCTAGGGGTTCTAATTGATGACCAGCTTACCTTTCGACCCCAGGTCAACGCGTCTTCTCCCATCTTTATTCTGCTCAAGACAATTCGTAAGATCCGCCCCTTCCTTCCAGAAAGTTGTAAGAAAACAGTTGTCACTACGCTGGTTCTATCGCGTTTGGACTACTGTAACAGCTTGTTTCTTAATGCACAACAGGGCATTTTGAACAAAATGCAGGTTCTGCAAAATGCCACAGCACGCCTTACTACTGGCATTCCTAAGTACGCCTCGGTTACCCAGGAGCTAGTTAAACTTCACTAGCTCCCGGTGCAAAAGCGGATCGCGTTTATCCAATCCAATCCAATCAGAAATTTGATTAGCGCGCTACTCACCCAGAGGGTCTCAAGGCGCTTAAGGGAGAGGGGTTTGTTACTGATCGAACAGCCAGGTCTTGAGTTGCTTTCTGAAGGAAAGGTGGTCCTGGGTAAGACGGAGGTGGGTGGGGTGGGAGTTCCAGGACTTGGCCACCAGGTAGGAGAAGGATCTTCCTCCCATGGTGGCTCTTCGGATACGTGGAATCGTGGCGAGGGCTTGGTTGGACGATCGTAGTTGGCGGGTGGGGGTGTAAAAAGTCAGGCGATTGTTGAGGTATCTGGGTCCTAGGTCGTGGAGGGCCTTGTGTGCGTGGGTGAGGAGACGGAACGTGATTCTCTTGTTGATGGGGAGCCAGTGCAAGTCTCTCAGGTGTTCGGATATGTGGTTGTGTCGAGGTATGTCCAGGATGAGTCGAGCGGAGGCGTTCTGAATGCGTTGAAGTCTTTTCTGTAATTTGGCTGAGGTTCCGGCGTAGAGGGTGTTTCTGTAGTCCAGTCGGCTGGTGACAAGAGCTTGGGTGACCGTCTTCCTTGTATCGGTGGGGATCCATCGGAAGATCTTTCGGAGCATGCGTAGGATGTTAAAACATGATGAAGAGACGGCGTTGACTTGTCTGGTCATCGAGAGGGAGGAGTCTAGGATGACTCCCAAGTTGCGGGCATGGTCCGTTGGTTTAGGTGCGCTGCCTAGGGCCGGGGGCCACCATGAGTCGTCCCAGGCAGAGGGGGATTATCCTAGGATGAGGACTTCCGTCTTGTCTGAGTTCAGTTTTAAGCGGCTGTTCTTCATCCACTCTGCTACGTCTTTCATCCCTTCGTGTAGGTTGGTTTTGGCGGTGGTTGGGTCTTTGGTGAGGGAGAGGATCAGCTGAGTGTCGTCAGCGTAGGAGATGATGTTTAGGTTGTGTTGGCGTGCGATGGATGCGAGGGGGCTCATGTAGACGTTGAAGAGGGTGGGGCTGAGTGATGATCCTTGTGGTACGCCGCAGATGACTTCAGTGGCCTCTGATCTGAAAGGGGGGAGGCGGACTCTCTGGGTTGTTCCGGCGAGGAACGAGATGATCCAATCCAATGCCTTATCTTGTATCCCGACTTTCCTGAGGCGATGTACAAGGGTGTGGTGGCAGACTGTGTCGAACGCTGCGGAGAGGTCCAGGAGGATGAGGGCCGCTGTTTCCCCGTTGTCGAGCAGTGTTCGGATGTCGTCTGTGGCTGCGATGAGGGCGGTTTCGGTGCTGTGGTTGGCTCGGACGCCGGACTGTGAGGGGTCGAGGGAACCGTTAGACTCAAGGGAGGCGGCGAGTTGACTGTTGACGGTCTTCTCTATGACTTTGGTGGGGAATGGGAGGAGCGAGATGGGGCGATAGTTCTTAAGTTCGGTGGGGTCTGCTGTAGGTTTCTTCAGGAGGGCGCTGAGTTCGGCATGCTTCCAGCTTTCCGGGAAGGTAGCGGTGTTGAAGGAGCAGTTGATGATATCCCGGAGTTGGGGTGCGATGACGGAGTCGGCCTTGTTGAAGATGTGATGGTGGCAAGGGTCGGTTGGCAATCCGGAGTGGATGGAGTTCATCATGCGGATGGTGTCTTCGGTGCTGATCGGGGTCCAGGCGCGAAGGGTGGTGGTGGGGGGCTTCGGTTCAGTGGTGGGAGGAGTGGATTGGTCACCGAAGCTGTTATGTATGTCTGCGATTTTGCTGTGGAAGAATGAGGCTAGAGAGTCGCAGAGGTCTTGAGAGGGAGTGATGTCGTTGTTGCCGGCGTTGGGATTGGTGAGCTCTTTGACGATGTTGAAGAGTTCCTTGCTGTTGTGGGCGTTGTTGTCTAATCGATCCTTGAATGCTGATTTCTTGGTGGTGCGGATCAGCTGGTGGTGTTTGCGGGTGGCGTTCTTGAGGGCGGTCATGTTGTCTGTGGTTGGGTTTCTTCGCCAGGTTTTCTCAAGGGTGCGGCAGTTCTTTTTGGAGTTTTTGAGGTCGTTGTTGAACCTGGAGGCTTTTTTGCTTCTTGGCTTGTTGGGATGGTTTTTCAAAGGTGCTAGTTCGTCAGCGCAGTGGGTGATCCACTGTGCAAGATTGATGGCTGCTTGATTTGGGTCCGTTGATCTGGCGGGAGGGTTTTGGTTCAGTGATGTGGTTAGGTGGTCGGTGGTAATTTTGTTCCAGTTTCTGCGGGGAATCTGTTGCGGGTGGTGGTGGGTCATGGTCTTACTAAAGCTGAAGTGGACGCAGCTGTGGTCAGTCCAGTGGAGTCCCGTGGTATGGTTGAAGGAGATGTGCTTGCTGGAGGAGAAGATTGCGTCGAGCGTGTGTCCGGCGTAGTGGGTGGGGGTGTTCACCAGTTGTTTGAGTCCGAGATTGGCGAGGTTGTCCAGCAGGGTGGTGGTGTTGTTGTCGTTGTTATTCTCCAGGTGGAAGTTAAGGTCCCCTAAGAGAATGTAGTCATCGGAGGGGAGGGCGTGTGGGCTAACAAAGTCAGCGATGTTTTCGCTGAATTGTGTGCGAGGTCCTGGGGGTCTGTAAATGAGGGTGCCTCTGAGTGTGGTCTTGGGGTCGGTGTGTATCTGGAAGTGAAGGTGTTCAGCGGCTGTGAGGGTGTCGTCGGAGCTGGTCGAGATGCAGATGGTGTTCTTGTGGACGATCGCGATGCCACCTCCTGTTTGGTTGATACGGTCCCTTCGGATGATCTTGTAGCTGTCCGGGATGGCTATGGCGATGTCGGGTGCTGACGAGGCGTTCATCCAGGTTTCCGTGAGAAAGGCGACGTCCGGAGTTGTGGTGTCGAGTAGGTTCCATAGTTCAATGGCGTGTTTGTGAACCGAGCGGGTGTTGAGCAGGATGCACTTCATATGGTTGTTGTTGGAGCTCTGTTTGCCGTTTGTGGTTGTTGTGTAGGTACTGGTGCAGCAGAACTTGCAGGATTGGCAGGTGAAGGGTCCATGGGTGCGTCCTGGGGCGGCTCGGTGGCAGTCGGGGAGTCGGCCGGTGTTTAGTGCAGTGAGGGTGGCGTTGTCGTACGTTCGGCGGGTGGGATGGCCTCTGCGGGGGGCAGGGGGTCTGGCACTGGGCGCGGTCCAGGCGCGGACGGGCGTAGACGGGCTTACCTTTGGCATAGGGCGCACCCGCTGCGCGTTTGCCACCCTGCCATAAGTGGAGAGTGGAGGGGGGCGGAGCGAGGGAGGAGCAGCTGGGAGGCGGGAGCGAGGTGGCAAATGGGGAGGGGATCGGGCTAGAAGCCACAACAAAATGGCACCACAGCGAAAACAAAACAATGCAGGACGAGATCGGGGGCACAATCTGGCACAGATATTAATTAAAGCAATGGCACAGAGATCGGCCGCAGATATTAATTAAAGCAATGGCACAGAGATCGGGCGCAGATATTAATTAAAGCAATCGCACAGAGATCGGGCGCAGATATTAATTAAAGCAATGACGATACGATACCAGTGAGCCAAGGAGCGGGTGGAGCGACCGGATGCTGACCAGGTCAGGTCGGTCACAGTTCTTCCTTACACGGGTCTTCCCTTATGTTGTCAGTGGGAGGGAGGAGCAGCTGGGAGGCGGGAGCGGGGTGGCGAGTTGGGAGGGGATCGGGCTAGAAGGCACAACAAAATGGCACCACAGCGAAAACAAAACAATGCAGGACGAGATCGGGGGCACAATCTGGCACAGATATTAATTAAAGCAATGGCACAGAGATCGGGCGCAGATATTAATTAAAGCAATGGCACAGAGATCGGGTGCAGATATTAATTAAAGCAATGACGATACGATACCAGTGAGCCAAGGAGCGGGTGGAGCGACCGGATGCTGACCAGGTCAGGTCGGTCACAGTTCTTTCTTACACGGGTCTTCCCTTATGTTGTCAGTGGGAGGGAGGAGCAGCTGGGAGGCGGGAGCGGGGTGGCGAGTGGGGAGGGGATCTGGCTAGAAGGCACAACAAAATGGCACCACAGCGAAAAAAAACCAATGCAGGACGAGATCGGGGGCACAATCTGGCACAGATATTAATTAAAGCAATGGCACAGAGATCGGGCGCAGATATTAATTAAAGCAATTGCACAGAGATCGGGCACAGATATTAATTAAAGCAATGACGATACGATACCAGTGAGCCAAGAAGCGGGTGGAGCGACCGGATGCTGACCAGGTCAGGTCGGTCACAGTTCTTCCTTACACGGGTCTTCCCTTATGTTGTCAGTGGGAGGGAGGAGCAGCTGGGAAGTGGGAGCGGGGTGGCGAGTGGGGAGGGGATCGGGCTATAAGGCACAACAAAATGGCACCACAGCGAAAACAAAACAATGCAGGACGAGATCGGGGCACAATCTGGCACAGATATTAATTAAAGCAATGGCACAGAGATTGGGCGCAGATAATAATTAAAGCAATGGCACAGAGATCGGACGCAGATATTAATTAAAGCAATGGCACAGAGATCGGGCGCAGATATTAATTAAAGCAATGATGATACGATACCAGTGAGCCAAGGAGCGGGTGGAGCGACCGGATGCTGACCAGGTCAGGTCGGGTCAGGTCGGTTTAAGGCTCTTTGTGTGGTATTTAAGGCCTTGCGAGGTCTAGGTCTGCCTTTTCTTCAACAGTATTTTCGTTAGTATCATCCTGCAAGACACCTTAGATCCTCTGATGTAGGGCTGATTGCGGTACCTCGAATTAGGAAAGCACGGTGGGGGGGGGGGGGCAGAAGCTTTGTGCTGGGAGCAGCCAAGGCCTGGAACGCATTGCCCCTGGCCTTGAGAAAGGTGACAGATTTGTTGGCCTTTAGGAGAGGCTTTAAGACCTGGCTATTTACTCTCTCATCTCTTCATGGCCTTGCTTTGGAGCATTACTTAGCGCCAGTACACCTACGGGTAACAGTGCGCCGTATAAGTTTCAAAAATACAAAATAAATAAATATAATCTTAAGATATCATTTGAAAGATCACATTAAGGTACCTGTAGTTACATATAAATCAAGTTCTTATAATACTTTAAGTTCTACTGAACTTAGCAGTTGTAGAGGAAAGGGCTTAGTGCACCCTGACTACAACTCCTAGAGAGGTTCTAGTAGGAAACCATTTAGTGTAGGTAGGTGCACACACCACACCTCACTAGAAAATGTCCTTGGAAGCAGGCCCTAATGGACTTCTTCAAGAAAACACCCAGAGGGTGCCCTAAAAGTATGACTCATTCACTTTTAATGAGCTTAGAAGCCTGTGTGCAGTCAGAAAATTGAGACAAGGACAGAGTCCAACCTTCAATCACTTGGTAGATATCTT
The DNA here is from genome assembly GCF_964261635.1 of Lissotriton helveticus. Lineage (NCBI taxonomy): Eukaryota > Metazoa > Chordata > Amphibia > Caudata > Salamandridae > Lissotriton > Lissotriton helveticus. The sequence goes on from NC_136065.1 coordinate 724,677,986, forward strand.
AGTGGCTCATGATACAGAAAATGCATCAGACATAGATAACCAAGGTAGTAGAGAGGGGGCATCCATCCACAGAAGAGAATATTGGAGATGATCCAGCACTATCTGATGAGGAGGTGGATGCTGAACAGGATGAGGTTAATGTACCTATCCTGGGCAACACAGGACTATCTGGGGTGGAGAGGGCCTTGGTGGGCCCCCTCCTACCTTTCGAAGTAGGCCTACCAGGAGACACAGAAGTCACAGGTCACTGTCCAGTGGCTCTGAGCATTCTGATGATTCAGTAGGGTCTGATGCCTCTGCTCTAAGGAGGATGACTTCCCCTCAGAGGAGAGAGCATAACGCTAGGATGAAGGAAGTAAATCTTAGGATCAAGAGGCAAGAAATTACACTTGCAAAAGAGACCCTGGCTCTTGAAAGAGAGAAAAAGTTAAGTGGGTTAGAACCCACTGGTGGCAGCAATATTCCTAGAGATAGGGAAAGGTCTCATGACCATAGAAACCTGAATAAGATTGTCCCTCCCTATCAGGTTGGGGATGACATCCACAAATGGATAACTGCTTTGGAAAGGGCTTGCAAAGTACAGCAGGTACCCCAAAGTCAGTGGGCAGCAATCTTGTGGCTCTCCTTTTCAGATAAAGGCAGAGATAAGCTCCTAACATTAAGTGAACAGGATGCTGACAACTACTATGTCCTGAAGAGTGCTCTGATAGATGGGTTTGGCTTAACCACTGAGCAGTACAGGTTGCTGTTCAGAGACACCCAGAAGACACAGACTCAGGACTGGACTGATTTTGTAGATTGTGCTACTAAGGCTCTGGAGGGCTGGTTATTGGGCAGCAATGTACAAGACTATACAGGATTGTATAATTTGATTATGAGGGAGCAGATCCTTAATAATTGTCAAAACCAGCTTCTACATCAACACGTGGTGGACTCTGATCTGACCTCTCCCCAAGAATTGGGTAAGAATGCAGACAAATGGGTCAGAACCAGGATTAGGCCTAAAAATCAGGGTGGTGACCAAACCTCAAGAGAAAGGTGGGGAGAAATCTAAGGACAAATCCACTACAGGGCCCCACAAATCCTCTGAGGGGGGGGTGGGTCCCAAACTCCTTCCTCTAAAGTTAAGAAACCTTATTGCCATGTATGTAGACAACCTGGCCACTGGAAAACTGATAGCAGTTGCCCAAAAGCCAGCAATAAGGAAAATATTCCTCCAAGTAATATTCCAACACCTCCTGTTACTACTAGTAGTAATCCCCCAGGTGGTGGGAGTGCCCCCAAAGATTTGGCTGGGTATACTTGGGGAACTCAGGTGGACTCTGGCCTAACCAGGTCCCCGACTACAGAAACTCTAGTCTGTGAGAATGGCATGAGGTTTGCCAACTTTACTGCTTGTCCCAATACCTTGGGCAAGTACAGACAGGAGCCCCACATAAATGGTCAGAAAGCTGAGGCCTATAGGTACACAGCATGAATATTGATAAAAATGATGGTAGCATGTTGTGTGTAGTGTAAGATATGTGTATATTGCAAAAAGTTTAGAACAAAGCTCTCTAAGCAGAAGAGGTGTGTCTCATGAAATGTAGTACAGATATTGACTAAAATGGGTGGTGTTTTCGAACTGGTACAATGGGAAATGTTATAAACTAATGAAAAGGGTTTTTTTATGGTCACATGGCAATCGCGCAGCCAGTGCGCAATAAGATCGCTGCTGATGTGATTTTGAGAAAATATATTTACTATAATATAAGTTTATTACAGGTAGAAATATATAACTGCTTAAAATAATTTTAATCTTCGCTTGCTCTCATATACACATTTAAGTTATTTAGATATAGTTTTGAGACAAAAATAAATGAGGGAATGGCGTATGCGGCATGATATCGTATGTCTATGACGTAACACAGGGCGTGACAGCGTGCATTAGTCGCATTCGGAACGTGCAGCGGGTGCCACCCCATACGTACATGATGTAACGCGCCACTTGGTAGTGCATACCAGTCGCATACCACAGTAGCAGCTGGCACGACCTCATACACACATGTTGTTACGCGGGACGCAGTGTCACAAACCCGTCGGATATGAAATGCGCATCATTTAAATGTGGTGGACAGGGTTCGCAGGCTGATCGAGCTTTGTAGACTACCAGTACGGGACTGAAGTATTCTAAAAAAAAAAAAAAGGTTTGATATGCATATTTTTGGGGGAAGATATAAAAAATTACATAATTTTTAAAGTTAAAAAAAGGATAATAGAGTTGCAAAATATTAAAAAGCAATTCGAAAAAATATAGTTTTTTTATGAATATTAAAATATGAAATTAACATTTAAAAAACCTTTGAAATTCACTGAAAAAAACATAGGTTTTACAGACGTTATATTTATTAATTAGCATTTAAAAAACCTTAGAAATTCACTGGAAAAAACATAACATCATCCACGTGATAATCTGATGCACATACTCTGATATAAACTATGATACACGTACTCTAAAATACAGACTACTATTTTTGAAACCATACACACATGAATGCCTGATACTACATTCGACCGACTATTTCCTAGGTCTATACACACATCCAGTGTCTTATACATACAGTTACTCATCAATACAGTACTATAATATGTACTAATATACCTATACATACAGTCACACTCTACCACTCATCCATAGAGTTAGTCACACACCTAGTCAGTTATGCAAAGAATGAATTACATACTCATTTACTCATGTATACAGTTATATATACCAACTGAGTTATTTATACACACACCACATCACTTATTTATGCAGATACTAAGACATACTTAGTGTCTTATACAATCACTAATACAAGCAGGCAGTGATTTATACACCCACTCTTCAAATAGCTTACTCTCATGTATACTCATTTATATACTCCAACACTGACATATACTGCCTTTACACATATTTCACTGAGACATTCATTCATTCAACAACACACCCATACACACACTAAGTCACCCCACTGATGACATTTGAGATGTCATCATTGATGTCATGAGTGATGTCAATGACCATGGCATGAGTGATGTAATATGTGACGTCATCAGCAGTGCATTGCGGGCGCGCGAGTTATAGTTAGCTGAACTAACTATAACAGGGGAATTTCAATGGTTTTGTACGAGCGAAATGTCAAACTAACTATAACGCTCCTGACACCTATAGTTTTTTCAGTGAATTTCTAAGGTTTTTTAAATGCTAATTCCTAACTATAATGTGCCTGAAACCTTTGGTTTTTTCAGTGAATTTCAATGTTTTTTTTAAATGCTAATTTGTAACTATAACGTGCCTGAAACCTATGGGTTTTTCAGTTAATTTCTAAGGTGTTTTAAATGCTAGTTTCTAACTATGCTTACAGTGGTAGGACATGTGAAGAAAGAAGAAAAAACACACAGAATGAAGAACAAGAAATGCAGAAAGAAGCAATAGTATTCCTCAAAGACGAAGAAAAGTGCAGGAAGAAGGAAGACATGCAGAAAGAACAAACAGAGGAGCAGAAACAGGCCTTGTTGCAAAATCATCCTCTACCCTCAACTTTTTCAGATGGGAACTGGTGGTAACTGACTCTGACTAACCAGTCCTAGAGCCAGTGCTATGCTAAAAGACACTTAGAATACAGTTAAAACACCTAAATACACTAGGGAACACTATGCGTTGGGGTACCCCTGTTATTAGCATGACCTCCTCTGTAAGTCCCTAGTATATAATAGGGCAGGGGGATTAAAACGACCTCTTAAAATGCGCCACAGGGCGTGTTTTCACACTAGTGAAGGGAGGGGGTGCTGAGCTGACATGTGTAAACACGCCCTGTTGCCGTTTTAATTTGGTGGAAAAAGTCCCCTTGAATCCTGAGTGTCCCTTGGGTACAACTAGCCCACCAGGTATCTACAGTTAGCACCACAGAGCTGCGTTGCTGAGAGGTGTAAAAATGGGCACGGCCTGAACCACCTCTCTGCAACGCAGCACAGTGGCGCTTACTGGAAGCACCTGGTGGACTAGTTGGCCCCCATGGGCCCTCAGGATTGAAGGGGAATTATTTCCCCAACTTAAAACGCGTCACAGGGCGTGTTTGCACACATCACATCAAGCCCCGTCCCCTCCCTTCACCACTGTGTAAACACGTCCTGTGGCCGTTTTAAGTTGGGAGATTAAGTTAATTTCAATCTTGAGGGTCCTTAGGGTCCGGCTAGCCCACTAGGTACCTCCAGTAAGCGCCACAGAGCTGCATTGCAGAGAGGTGTAAAAAGTGGCACTGCCTGGACCACCTCTCTGCAACGCAGCACAGTGGCGCTTACAGGAAGCACCTGGTGGTCTAGGTAGCCCCCAGGGGCCCGCAGGATTGAAGGGGAATTATTTCCCCAATTTAAAACGCTCCAGAGGGTGTGTTTGCACATGTTACCTCAGGCCCCGTCCCCACCCTTTCCCACTGTGTAAACACGCCATGTGGCTGCTTTTAGTTGGGAGATTAAGTCCCCTTGAATTCTGAGGGTCTCTGGGGGCAAATTAGCCCACTAGGTACCTCCAGTAAGCGCCATTGCAGAGGTGTAAAAAAGGGGCACGGCCTGCACCACCTCTCTGCAACGCAGCGCAGTGGCGCTTAGTGGAAGCACCTGGTGGGCTAGTTGGCCCCCAGGGTCCCTCAGGATTGAAGGGGAATTATTTCCCCAACTTAAAACGCACCACAGGGCGTGTTTGCACACGTCACCTCAGGCCCCGTCCCATCTCTTCACCACTGTGTAAATGTGCCCTGTGGCTGTTCTACGTTGAGATGTTAAGTCCCCTTGAATCCTAAGGGTTCTTTGGCTCAAACTAGCCCACTAGGTAGCTCCAGTAAGCGCCACAGATCTGCGTTGCAGAGAGGTGTAAAAAGGGATGTGGCCTCTGAACACCTGTCTCAACGCAGCTCCCTGGCACATACTAGAGATACCTGTTGGGCTAGTTGGCCCTCAGGGACCCTCAGTATTGAAAGAGAATTAATTCCCCAACTTACAACTCGCCACAGGGCGCGTTTGCACAATGGTGAAGGAAGGGGGCATGGCCTGAGATGATATGTCTGCAAACACGCCCTGTGGCGCGTTTTAAGTTGGAGAATTAATTCCTCCTCAATCCTGATGGTCCCCGGGGGCCAACTAGCCCATCAGGTGCCCAATCCCCCATGGTCCCGCCAGCTCCCCGCGTCCCTCGGGAGCCGGCATTGCTTTTCCACATGGGGAGCTGCTAAGATGCAGCTCCCTGTGTGGAAAAGCAATTTGGTTTGCATTTCGAAAGAGAGAGCAGGTTTCCCTGCACTCTCTTTCAAAATCCAAACCAAGTTTGCTATGGCAGGGCGGGAGCCGCGAGGTTCCCGCCCTGCCATAGCAAACTACAGTGTCCAGGGGGTGGGCACCCCGCGACACTGCAGGAGCCGGCCCTGGTGAAAGCGGTCCACAGGGACATCAAGGGCTCCAGGAGGGTGGCCGCGCGGCTACCCTCCCAACATTTCTAAAGCCCCGGGGAGGTGGTGGTCCCTGGGGGGAATTTTAATATTTAGAGCCCCGGAGAGGTGGCCGCCCCCGGGGCGTGTGGGGGGCATGAACCCCCCACACAGGTTTTTTTTAAATTGTATTTTTAAAACAAGCAGAATCTCCGGGGGTGGCGGTCCCCGGGGCTGCTGGGGTGCTGTGAGCCCCCGCAAATATATTCTTAAAGCCCTGGGGGTGGCAGTCCCTGGGGCTTGGGGGGCCTTTGAGCCCCCTCACCCATGTTTTGTTGAAGCCCCGTGGGGAGGCAGTCTCCGGGGCTGGTGGGGCTGTGAGCCCCCACCATTAATTTCAGAAAGCCCCGGGGGTGGCGGTCCCTGGGGCTTGGGGGCCTTTGAACCCCCCTCCCATTTTTTTTGAAGCCCCTAGGGGCGTGGCGGTCCCCGGGGCTGGGGTGCTGTGAGCCCCTGCACATATTTTATAAAAGCCCGGTGGGTGGTGGTCCGTGGGGCCCCTCTGGGCCCCCCATTATATTAACAATATTGCCACCGGGACTTGGCCCCCCGGGGGCTAAATACTAACGAAGCGCTGGAGCCCGCTCTTTGTTTTTTTTTCACGGCCAGATGTTCAGATCCTACGCGCATCCCGCGATTTAAAAAAAAAGAAATTGGGGGGGGACCGTGGGGGTCCTTGTGGGACCCCCTGAGCAGGCCTAGGGGGTCAGGGTGTTTCTACCCTGCCCCCTTTGCGTGTTTTGCGCGTTTTCTTTTCTGTTTTCTTGTGCCTCGTTTCTAGCGAAGCACAAGATGGCTGCCAACACTTCCTGATTTGGAGTGTTGACAGCCAATTAGCATAAAGCTCGTGCTCGGGAAGATACGCGTACAGGACTTCGTCTATAGATATATCTATGATTTTATTTTTGATTTTCTCTGGAAATACCGCATGGATTTACACCATTTATCTAAAAGCGTAATCTGCGATCCAAACTCTACCTTTTTGCCAAATTTGGTGAAGTTCCGTTTAGCAGTTCAGGCTGTAGCCGTGTCTGAAGGTCCCTATGGAAAATTTCAGCCCCCACTTGACAAATCACCCCTTAACTTTCAGGATAGGGGCGGAGCGGAGCGCCCCATCTTCTTGGAGAATTTCGCCAAGATTCGTCGACCAGCGCCAAAGTTATTCCAAATAGAATGTTGCGGATTTCCTATGGGAACTACGTCCTAACTATAATATATATATATATATATTCAAGAAAGAAGTGACTCAAACAGATAGATTCACCAAAGAACAAAAATATATTTCCACTACAACGTTACAGCTTCCGCCTTCCTCAGGTAGTTTCTAGATGGTAAGCTCAGTGGCTGCACAGATGACACAGCTGAATTTTCAAAAAGCATCATGAGTGAAGAGTTCATTTGGAATGTGGAATCAATGCAGTCCTGAGAGTTCTTGAGATATGCAGTAATCAGGTTGTATTGTCAGAAATGTTCAGTCCATCTGGATGCAATGATTTTAAACGGTACATCCAGAGGTTTTCCCTGGAGTCCAGTAGTTCTTCCTTTGAGACATGTTCCATGGGGAAAATCTTCAAATCTGATAGTGAATGATCCACAAGGTTAAAATGATTGGCTACAGGCTGGTCAATTTTCTTATTAATTATTGCTGATTTGTGGTTCCTGAATCATGTGCGGAGGTCAATCACTGTTTGAAAGCTGTAGGCGGAAGCTGAAACGTTGTAGTGGAAATATATTTTTGTTCTTTGGTGAATCTATCTGTTTGAGTCACTTCTTTCTTGGATATTTTATTTCTTTGGGACTCATTGTATCCTTTGGGATCCAGATTTTTGCCCTGGCTGGCTGTTGTTTTCTTGTGATCCTTCATCCTCAAGTATACTGTTTTTGGGATTACAAACCTGTATCCTCCCTGGATCCGACACTCAAGCCAGAAGCAACCACCATGTCCAGAACAAATCTACATCCTAGATATGCGCTGTTCATCTAGGAGAAAATCAGTAAGTGCCAATTTACAATAGCACATTTACAAATCTATAAAAAACTTAACATCTATCCTATGGGGTTGGAGATTAAGTCTAAGCCACCTTTTAAACTAACTAGTTGTGAATGGTCCGCTACATGGAATATTTTACTGCAAAACTCATCAATGGCTCTACAATTGGTATCTATTAAAGTAACCATTCAAAAAATGCAGATGCTTAAAGCCAAGCTACAAAAAGAATTGGAACTTTTAAAGAACACAAAAAGTGACTCTGAAGTGGCACACATACTACAGAGGATTGCAGTAGTAAAAAAGATGACTGCCAGGAATTCTATTAAAATTAAATCTGAAAAACTAAAAAGAGTTATGCTAAGATTTCATATACCTCCTCTTCCAACTAACCACTTCGTAAATCATTCTGTTTTTGGAGATTTTCTTGTCAGTGTAAGCCCTGTGAGTAAACAGCATAAAAAGAACAGAAGATTTATAAGACAAAAATGACTGCATAGCATCAGCCAGCTTCAACCCTTCCAGACATCTGACTCAGTTATTGACTTGACTGGAGGGCTCCTATCATCAGGTGATTTGAACCTCTTGAGCAAAGGCCTCTATTTCTGTCCGGTACCGAAGGACCATAATACGGCCAACATGATGAGAGACCTAAAAACCTTCGAGAGAAGATGCAGACTCGCAGAATACTTTTACAATAATTCTAATGTTGGTCTGCCAAGCTACCTTCCAGATCCATTTAAGAAGTTCCGCCATCCCAAATCATGGACTCCTCAATGTGGTAGAAATCCTGTTCTTGATACGTAAATTTTATCCATCAACAAACTCATCAAGGAATAAACACCTAAAAGGATTTTTGATAACATTAGCAAAGAAGAAAGAAAAGCTCTCCACCTCCTTCAACAGAGAATGGATGTCATTATAAAACCGGCAGACAAAGGTAGTGCAGTGATTGCCATGAAAGTAAGTGATTATATTGAGGAAGGAATGAGACAACTAATGGCTACCAAAACTTACAAACCTTTAGAAACTGATCCCACTGAAGATTTGAACAAATAAATTAAAAACATGGTTGTAAGGTACAGGTGCTTAAACCTCATTGATGAAACAACAACAGATATACTTGTTCCTCCCAAACCAAGACCTGGGAGATTTTATATGCTTCCCAAAATTCACAAAATGAACAATCCTGGCCGTCCCATCATCTCTGGCAATGACACCGCCACTGAGAGACTATCTTTATTTGTTGACCTGCACCTCCAGCCCATTGTACAGGAACTTCCATCATTTGTTAAAGATACCAGTCACTTCCTTCAGATTATTGAAAAATTAAACCAAACCTACACATTTGATGATGATACTCTTCTGGCTACATTTGATGTTACATCATTATACACCAATATACCACATACAGATGGGCTTATGGCGTTATCTGAAGCTCTTAGTAAAAGAACTGTGAAAAAACCATCAAAAATGTGCTTACCAACTTTGCTAGAGTTATCCTTAAATCCAACAATGTTACATTCAATGGTAAACACTATCTGCAGATACAAGGTACTTCCATGGGTACTCGGATGGCTCCATCCTATGCAAATATCTTCATGGGCAAACTAGAGAACAGTATACTTGCTACTTCTAGCATCAAACCACTGGTATGGCTATGATACATTGATGACATATTTATAATATGGAATGCAGGAAGTAGAACATTGGAACAATTTACAGCTAATATCAACAATATCCATCCTACCATCAAATTTACCAGCAGCAATACAAAACAGAAGCATCATCTCCCTTTTCTGGATGTGCTAGTCACCATTCATGGACACAAAATTACAACTGATCTGTACCACAAGCCTACAGATGCTCATTTGCATCTAAACTGGACTTCATGTCACCCACATCACACTAAACTGAGCATCATCTACAGCCAAGCACTCAGAATAAGACGCATCTGCAGCAATGAGGAAACTTGTAAAGACCATCTACAGGAGCTTGCTACATTATTTAGAAGGCGAGGCTATCCTCTGCATATCATGCAGCAACAAATTGACAAGTCTTTGCAGTTACCCAGAGAAGCACTTATTTGGAATACCAACGCCAGAAACAAAAGTGACAGAACTCCATTTGTAGTTGACTATCATCCATCAGCTCCCAAATACATAAATATAATGCAAAAAACATTTCCCTTACTGTCCACTTGTGAAAAATTGCAAAAGGTTTTTCCAAAACCGCCAGTCATTGCTTACCGCAGAGCTCCAAATTTACGATCTCTTATTGTGAGAGCTGAACTCAAACAACCTGTAACAAATGCAGGGGTTCATTGCTGTGACTCTAAAAGGTGAATCACGTGTGAATACCTTTTACAAACATCATCAGTTACTAGTTATGTTACCAGAAGGACCTATGCAATAAGGCAGCCTCTTACATGTCGCTCAGCATGCATTATTTATGTGATTCAGTGCCAATGGCAAAGCTGTAAAAAACAATATGTAGGCCAAACAGTGAATGACCTCCGCACACGATTCAGGAACCACAAATCAGAAATAATTAATAAGAAAATTGACCAGCCTGTAGCCAATCATTTTAACCTTGTGGATCATTCACTATCAGATTTGAAGATTTTCCCCGTGGAACATGTCTCAAAGGAAGAACTACTGGACTCCAGGGAAAACTTCTAGATGTACCGTTTAAAATCATTGCATCCAGATGGACTGAACATTACTGACAATACAACCTGATTACTACATATCTCAAGAACTATCAGGACTGCATTGATTCCACATTCAAAATGGAATCTTCACTCATGATGCTTTTTGAAATTTCAGCTGTGTCATCTGTGCAGCCACTGAGCTTACCATCTTGAAACTACCTGAGGAAGGCGGAAGCTGAGACGTTGTAGTGGAAATATATTTTTGTTCTTTGATGAATCTATCTGTTTGAGTCACTTCTTTCTTGGATATATATATATATATATATTCCAAATACAACAAGGGTCCTTCCGGGATCGTCTCCCATTGTCAGGTGGCGCGTTGTTCGGCAGACCCCACCGCCGAGTATAATGTCCACAAAAACCAATATGCCAATAAGCACTGCGCGCACTCAGGAGTATGGATGCAATGTTTTTATTCCTTAGCAAACGTTACGCGTTTCGGCACTAAAAATGCCTCGATCACACGTTAACCAAAAATGACATGATGGCTTATTTAAATAAAGTTTCAAACACCAAAGCATGACTAAACAGCAAAGAGGTAACTTCTACACATTTGCTAAACCAGGTACATTCTGATGGTAAATGTGTCGGCCATTTTGTAGTGTGGACTTACGCATAGAAAAACATGGTAGACCCAATTCATTTAGAAGTATACTTATTACCAGGAATAAATATAAAACATGAAAAGAACAAAATAAATGGCATGATGTTCTGCATGGTTTAACTGACAATAAAAATCGACGTAAAGGCAAGTGCCACCATATATATATATGTATATGTATATATATATATATATATATATATATATATATATATATATATATATATATATATATATTACCTACTGGCGGTCGCCAGTAGGTATATATAGTTAGGATTTTTTCTCTATGGGATTTTTGAAAATTCTATGTCTAATAACTTTGGCGTTTGTGGACGGAATTGGCTGAAATTTTCAGGAAAATGGAACATTTTGTTTCTGAGCAGCCCCTGAAAATTTGGGGGGGGGGTCGTCAAGGGGGGGGCCGAGAAAAAAGGGGGGGTCCCAAAACGTGTTTTTGCCATGCAATTTTCCATAGGGCGGTTGGCCTCACTTTTAGCTCGAACGACTGAATGGATTTCCACGAAACTTGGCAAAATTGTAGATATTGTTTGCCCGATGTGCCTTTGCTAGGTCTCAAGATATGTGGTCCTGTGAATTTTGAGTAAATTAGGTTTAAAAAAATATATATATCTAGAGCCGCGCCCGGTACGCGTACCGGGGAGCGCTCCAGGCGCGCCACGCGACTTGCGCACGGCAAGCTGATTGGTTCTCGGGTGTCTGTAAACATTCGAAACAGTCCGCAGCGGCCGCCATCTTGTGTCTCGGTAGGATTGAGACACAAGAGGTGGCAAGAATCAAAGGGGGGAAATGAGCAAAAGGGGGCAGGGTACACCCCCCTGACCCCCTACTTTTGATGTGGGGGCCATAAAAGGCTCCCACGGGTGAAAAAAAAAAAAAAAAAAAAATCGATTTTCGCGGGGGGGAGTGCCCGGTACGCGCACCGGGGAGCGTACGGGGGAGCGTACCATGGAGATAAAAAATGACAGACTTTAAAAAAAAAAAAAAAAGCTTCTTTTTATAAATTGGAGGTCGTTCTGAAAAGAACTTTTTTTTTGATTTTGTTGTTTTATATATATATTTTTTTGTTGTTTTATATTTTTTTTAGACTTTTTAAAACAATTTTATATTTTTTTGGCATTTTTGTCAAGGGAAAAACAAAAACAAGGATTCCAAAACTGCTCAACAGGAGCAAAAAAATTTGAAAATTTAGGGACTGGAAGAGCAGCGGTGTTGCTGTTTCTTTAGGGCAATGAGTTCAACACTCTGCTCCCCATAGCAGAGCAGTTCGTCACACTCCGTGCACAAAAATTTGATGCCTGCAAACACCGGCTGAATGTTAGGGACCATTCTTCCACGGGGTGGTCCCGAAGGTGTTGCTCCACCAGTGGAGGTGCTGCCGCCATCTGTGGGTACATTCCGTGCCAGCTCTCTGACACTCTCCCTGGCAAAGTTGTTAGGGTGTCTTCTTTTCACATGCCTGATCAAATTAGCATTTCCAAAACTATATTTTTTCAGAGGATTGCCTCTGGATAAACTACTCCCACATATTTTGCAGGTTACTTTGGGAGCGTTGACTTTTTTCTGTCCTTTAGGGATGTCGTAAAATTTCCAGATGAAATGGGTTTTTTTCTTTTGCTGAGGAGGGTCCTCATCTAAAAATCCATCTGAATCACTGCTGGATGACTCTCTTGCAGCCATTGCTGGAGATCAGAAAAGTAGGAGATAAACAGAGTAGACAGAACAGCTCTTCCTCTCTCCAAGTACAAAGCAATAGTGAGAGAAATGGGTGGGTTTCACACAATTTGGAAAAAAAAAAGTTCTGAACCAATGAAAAGTGTTATTTTAAAGTCACATGGTTTGACGCGCTTACGCTATGCGCCCCGGGGCGCGTCCCGGGCGTGTATCGTAAGCGCATCGGGGCGCTTACGTTGCGCGATCGTATGCGCTTCCGGGTGCGCTTACGCGGTGCGTCATAAGACGCATCTCGCGGCTACGCGATACGTGTCTTATGACGCAAGGCGTGGCGGCTACGCGATACGTCACGATGTTGTTTTCGTTCGCGGCAATAACGCTTCCGGGACGCGCATCAGTACGCGCCCCGGGGCGCGCCGCAAGATTGCGCTTACCCGTGCGTTCACCTGTCCGCGCCCCGGGAGCGCACCAAAAATAATATAAAAAAGAAATAAAAAAATTATAAAATATAAAATTCGATTTAAAATGTATTATGTTTATAAAGATTTGCTATTAAAAAACCTATGAAATTCACTGAAAAAACCATAGGTTATAGACCATATATAGTTAGGAATTAGCATTTACAAAACCTTGAAAATTCACTGAAAAAACCATAGGTTATAGACCATATATAGTTAGGAATTAGCATTTACAAAACCTTATTTTACTCACACAAAACCATTGAAATTCCATATATAGTTAGTTGTACTAACTATATATCGCGCACCCGCAATCCACTGCTGATGATGTCACATATTACATCATTCATGACATGGTCAGTGACATCACTGATGACATCACTGATGACATCTCAAATGACATCACTGATGACATCACTGATGACATCTCATTTGACATTACTCATGACATCATTCATGTGATGATACGATGAACCTCTTCAGACTCTAATATAACCTTAGATACACTCAGTGTAAACAGACACTCACAGACTGTCACTCATCCATGGAGTTACTCACACACCTAATCAGTCTTGCAAAGAATCAATCACACCTCCATTTCCTCAACTATATAGTTAAACACACCTTACTTATTGAAACATATAATAACACATATTTACTCTGTTATACAATCCCTGATACAAGTTCACAATAATGTAGCACTGAGATATCCATTCACTCACCAATACACTCATGCACACAGTAAACCGCCCATACAGCTGTTTCCACATGCACTTTTGAACCCATACATCTAGTGAATCAACTGCTCACACATCTATGCACAGAGTCATACACCTCCCAGACACCCACACACACACTCAGTCTCCCATACAAATACTTGGCCAACTAATCAATAACCCATATAGTTAGTCATATAGCTAATGATCAACACATGCATCAGATTACAAAACAACAGACACAATGGTGCACAATTTAAAACAGTTTAGTCACTAACCCATGCACTCAGTGAGACACATTTAATCAGTCACTTATACAGTCAGTCATGCACCTACTAAATACATCATTCAGACACTTATACATCCACTCATTCTTCAATATATAAGACATATTTTAACTTTACAGAAACATACAGTCACTGGATGTTGTCATCAGTGATGTCATCAGTGATGTCATTTGAGATGTCATCAGTGATGTCATCAGTGATGTCACTGACCATGTCATGAATGATGTAATATGTGACATCATCAGCAGTGGATTGCGGGTGCGCGATATGTAGTTAGTACAACTAACTATATATGGAATTTCAATGGTTTTGTGTGAGTAAAATAAGGTTTTGTAAATGCTAATTCCTAACTATATATGGTCTATAACCTATGGTTTTTTCAGTGAATATATATATATATATATATATATATATATATATATATATATATATGGATGTGACACTCACACATCACAAAGTCAATACTCAAAGGAAACACCTCCTCGATCGTTACAACAGGAGTCTTGTGCACACGTTCTATCAAATATGAATGAAAGTCATCAATGGTGCAAGGCAGAGTCAAATCAAATGAAACAAGGTAGACCCATATATATGTTTTTTTCAAATGCAGTGTATTGACTCATCCTTTCTGGAAGAGTAACATCAACGAAAAACAAATAACCAGCCGACACGTGTTTCGTCAAGCGGGCACTGGGCCGTGACTCTTCAGGGCTGTAAAATTCAAAGGTGAAGGGTTTGCGTAGCCAGTGATATTTCCGACCCGGCCGTGACGGGTGTGTAAAAGGTACCACGAGGATAATCCTGGTACTAGGTGAGGAACGGCGGATACGACCGTCTTCACGGAGATCTGTGTTTGGTGCCTTAGAAAGAGACCGGTAGTGTCTCGGGTCAAAGTAGGACCACCTCCTCGATCGTTCACTCAAAATCCTTGTCACCCCAAGCTGGAGGAGCCCTTTGACAGCCAGGCAGGACTCTCAATCGGGACCCAAATTCCCAAGTTTCTTGTGACGACATGTCTGCCCCACAAGCGAGCACCCGTCTGGGTGTCAAGATCCCCTGCCTTTAATACCTTTTACTCAACCTATGGCGAAGGTTCAAGAAACCTTGCCCCCTTTCTTCTATTACGAAAAACTGAGCTGACCGTAATGATCTTTGTCAAGGTCAAGACAGAAGCTGGCTAGGCTCCTGTATTTTGACTCCGAGACAGAGTTGTACATTCCACACATTTCTCTAGTAACAACAATCTCTGCTCTGAAAGGCACCAAGCACATTTCCCACACATTATCCCAGCGAAGCTTACGAAAGCCTCCATCCAGCAGAAAACAAAACAACCTTGAACGTGAATAACCTAACAACTTGAGTAATCTGGGTGTCGGCCTGTGTGCGCAAAAAGCTCAAGCAAGACAGAGTCAGAATTCAAGATGCCATGAGGGCATGTCAAAGCCAATAGTAAGAAGTTCATAATACTTCCCAATGTAGAACACAATGCACATTGGTGCACCACTGCCGATGTCATCACACACTTCATCTGCCAATGTGCAACATAATGCACATTTGAGTACCACTGCTCATAACACTGCACTTCAAGACCAAAAAGTACATTCCACACCTCTCTCTCATGCTTTCAAATGCACATACCACATGTTCTGTTCTTGGCAAGCTGTTCTACTCTGTGACAACTCCCACTTAAAACTACAAGAGATACGAAAGACATCTTCAAGGGAGAAAGCACATGCAGGAAAACAATATCGTACATTCAGGCTAGGGTAAAATAAAACACCAAAAGTCAATTAAAATCATGGTAGTCAAAGGTCATCACATGGTTTCAAACCATAGGAGTGCCACTAGCACTACAGGTATGGAATGGGAGATTGATTTTTGGTACTATTCCAGATCTGGTTATAGAGACAAATGCCAACAGATTGGGCTGGGGAACTAGATGTGTAGAATTATCACCTGTGGAAGGTGATCAGAAGAATAAACTGGCATTACATATCAAATACCTGAAACTCCTGGCAGGGTCCTTTACAGTTACATTCTGGATGAAAGACAGAGTGATGTGTTGCATATTGCTGAAAATGGACAACATATTGGCAGTAACTTTAATATACCACCTGGGAGAAGCAGGGTTGAAAGCCCTATTGGAGATTGCTAAAGCCTTCTGGCACTTCTGCCTAGAGAATCAAGCAGCTGTTTTGGCAGGGTATTTTCTGGGATGTCAGAAACAGACAACAAATTGTCCATTCAAACATTTCCTCAATACCAGTGCTTAGAAGGTGAGGTCAGTGAAAGACTGATCTTTTCACTTCTCATCTGGATCACCAACTGCCACATTACTTTAGCAAGCACACAGCAACACACATGCCAGTACTGATTTTTAGTTGGTCATTATTTCATTAGAGCACACATGACAACTTAATGTAACCCAAAAACATCCGTTTTTATTTCTTTTCTTTCATTTTACGGGTTCATTTTTTCATGAAAAAACTCAATTGTTAGGAAATTTACATTGGTTTTCACAAGAACAACATATAAAATAATAAGTCAACAGACCACAAACTCAGTTTTGACACATACAATACAAAAAGTTGACCGTCACAAATTATATCGTTGGACAGGACCTGGACATAACAGAGACAACGAATTCGTCATACAATTGAATAAGCTTGAGTACAACTAAAAATCAGCATTGGCAGGTGTGTTGTGTGCTTGTTGAAATTGGCCTGGCCTTACTGATTATGGGCCAAAACCCTCTTTAGTTAATTTACATTACTTTAGGAAGCGGATGGACCCGGAAACAGCAGTGATAGATAGACTCTCTTCTGTAGGAATAGGGTCCAGAGAGCATTTAAGCCTTTTCACCTTAGCCATGATAACGAGAGTAGTCGTCTAAGTGAGGAGGTATATGGCGCACCTGATTCTCATTACCCCAATCTAGAGATTGCAGTTCTGATGGAACTTTCATGGGATTTACTGATCTTGCGCCTTCATGGTCAGAATATACTAACGGATATGCAGGAATACCTTCACCGGTTGGTGGAGGAGGGAATACTCCACCTTGGTGTGGAGAACTACAGGTGACAGTGGACAAATCCAGGCCTTTCAGGACATGCTAAATAGCACATCAGATAGTACGGCCTTCAAATACTTTTTTCTAGGTACCCGATTAGGGAAGAGGTGTGGCGCCGCGGCCAGGGCGACTGACTCCGGAATCTGGGGATCACGGTTCGATCCCCGGCACCGGTGGCAGGTTAGCCCAGCACCATGTGACTCTGGGCAAAAGCTTGCTTAATCTTCCCGACGGCCCCCAGCGCCTAGAGACCCTTACGGGTGATTGTGCGCTTTAAAAAATGTGGATCGGAGAACATCATGAAGGTAGTGGACTGGTCATCAGATTCCACCTTCAAACACTTTTATTTAAGCCTGTGGAAGAGGTGGCTTCGATGGTAGTGAGCAAAGTTTAAACTAACAAAAGTCTCCCTCTAATCCTGACAAAAAAATAAAAAGTGTGCTAACTATTATGGAGAAAAGCTTCAGTTCTCTTAAGGACACAGAAGTGAAGATTATCCCACACGGCAGCATTATATATCAAGCAAATTATGACCATAATTGCCCAGCCACTGGAGTTGAGAGGAAGGATTTTAGGATGCATACATGTAGTAACTGGGTCTTTTTTTATATGTTTGGTATTTTTAACTGTTGGGATGATATCTTAATAAATGGCTTTCTAGTCTCTTCAGGAAAGGATCGGAATCAGGAATAGTGTATGGAGGAGTATAGGGTCGCAGGAAAAAGGAGAAGGACTGTCTACAGGACGTTATGGGAACTGTTTTGGACTAACATTGGGTGCCTCGACTACAGTTTTTCCCTAACATTAATGGAAAATGTTGTCTGTTACATGATGGTTTTATGTTTTACTGCTGCCTTTGGTGAATAAAGTGAAGAAAGAAGGCCTAATCCTCACCTCATTGTCCTTAATGTGATTAAAACTTTCCATCACAATAGCTAGGTAGTTTTTCAAGTCAAGTCAAAAATAACTTTATTTCGGTCAACATGACCTAAAAAGTACATGATTTATAAAACATTAATTTACGAAAATACGTCAGAAGAATTTATAAGTCTTGACATATCAAGGAAATCAAAAAACACTAGTGGTATCATTGTATAAATACATAGAATCAATTTTAAAAAGGAGGGTGGCGGATATACAATGGAAACACGTCACATATACATAATAATTTTGTTGAAAGTGCATAGTGCTTAATAAATAAATAACTAGAGCTAAAAACTTTAAAAAACAGAAACAACCTTTCAGTTTAAAAATGTGTAACATTATATAAAGGGAGATATTGCCAGTAAATAGTGCTGTGCTAGACATCTGCTAATTCTTATCCAGTGGCTCATTTAATGCTTTCAGAAATACCCTTCTTGCACACCACATAGAAAACAGAAATTCTGCAACTGAGTAAGCAACTGGGATATTGAGGTCATACTTCAATATCCTGAGTGCTTCGGCACAATGCCTACTACCCAGGTTTCTGCAGATTTGCACCAGCCATCTTTTTCTCACTTTATTATAGCCCGGACAACCAAAAAAGACATGCAGCTCTGATTCCTCAGAATAATCACAGGCGGGACATCTAACCTCATTCTGTGCTCTCCACTTAGATGTAAAACAGCGGAGAGGCAATACCCCAAATCTAAATTGTAAATAGAGTTTCCTTGCTGTCACAGGTTTAATGAGGTCGAGAACCTTCTCATAGGAAGGAATATCCTTTATTTCCAAAAAGGCTTTAGTTAGTCTACCTAATTTGGAGCTGGAATGCAGTAAGGCCATTCTATAGTTCTCATAATGAGCCTTCATTTGTTTCCTAGGCTAGCTCTGGATCAAACCAACATTCCCCCAGACCCATATCTATCAACAGATGTTTGATGTGGGAAAACCAGGGCAGTCTAGCAGCGCCCCTAATCTTTAGAACATCGGACAATTCTTCTCTATATGGGAGAAGTTCAGGTATCAACCATAAGCGGCGCCAGTACAGAAGGGGTCTAAGACACAACACTTCTCCTATTGCCATCAATCCCACATCTAGACGAAGTGGAATTAAAGGAGTACTACGCGGCAATCTAAATAGGTTCCTAATGTATTGATTCTCAACCTGTAATAAAGACTTAGAATTGCAATGGCCCCAGAGCTCTGCACCATAAAATGCACCCCCACGTGCCTGGACCCTATAGATTTCTAGAGCCGGACTGACAGCTCTCTTGTCTGATTTATTAAAAACCTTCATGATGCCCCCTGTTGACTGGGCTAATTTTAATGTTGACTTCACTATATGCGCCCCCCAGTCCATGGACTTAGTGATGATGATGCCTAAATACATAAAAGATGTCACTCTTTCCAGGGGTTTACCATTGAGTGAAGGGTTGGGACGGGTGCTCTTTGGTTTGTTAAATACCATAAATTTCATTTTCTGTAGGTTGATCCCAAGTCCTCTTTCCTCACAGAACAACTGAAACCTGTCCAAAACCCTTTGAATCCCCATAGGTGATTTAGACACCAAAAGGGTGTCATCGGCAAACATTATAGCCGAGATCCTGCGTGAAGCTAATTTTGGGGCATCTAGATTTCTTTCTTGTGACAGAGCGTCTATCAGGCCGTTAATGTAAAGGCTAAAAAATTTTGGGGCAAGCACGCAGCCCTGGCGTATGCCACGTTTAATAGGTATGGGTGCTGTCAGTTTTCCATCCCTGCCATATCTTATTTGCGCAAAATTGTTTTCATGCAAGCGCCTAATAAGTTGTATTAAATATACGGGGGCCCCCAACTCAAGTAAGACAGACCACAGTTTTTCTCTTGGCACCAGGTCAAAAGCTGACCTTAGGTCTACAAATATTAAGTAAAGACTACCCCCCTCCAAGCAGACCGTCTTCCAGTGTAACAGTTGTAATCTTAATACTTGGTCCAGGGTCGACAATTTTTCCCTGAACCCTGCCTGGAGGTGTGAAAGTACACGTTTGTCATCCATCCAGGATTGGAGCCTGAGGAGCAGGACTCGTGCAAAATTTTTGGGGGGGATTTCGATTAGACTGATTGGTCTATAATTACTTGGTAATAAATGGGAGCCCTTTTTAAAAATTGGGATTATCTCCGCACCTGCCCAACTACAAGGGATCTTCATACCCCTCAATATTGCGTTAAAAAGGACCCAACGGTAGGGGGCCCAAATAGATGTCTCGCTTCTAAAAAGATCCCCAGGAATCTTATCCAAGCCGGGGGCTTTGCCTGGAGCTAATTTGTCTACTGCGCCCTTTATTTCCTATAGGGTTATGTTCAGTCCTGGGCTACTGTCAGTATGATAGTTAATATCATTTAGTACTGGCAGATAATCTGCATGACTCTCCTCCTCCTTATAGAGGGATTCAAAATACTCCCTCCAGACCTCTTCTTCCAGATTCGGTTCTAGCACTCTTTTAGGAATAGTTGAGCCAGAGTTTACAACTTCCCAAAATGTTCGCATGTCTCTATCCCCTGGAGATGTTTTTAGTAGGTCCCAATTATCCATTTCCCACCCGTGTTTTGCTTCCTGGACAGCTACTTTCTAAGCCCTTCTCAAAGTTTTAATTTGGGGGCGGTCTTTTGCTTTAATAGATGCCACCAGTGCGCTTTTAGCTTTGCGACAAAATGCATTGTACCACGGGTGGGGACAGGCCTACTAGATCTATTAGGTTTACTAGGGAAAAAATAGTCTAGTAAAATTTCTTTTAATTTATCAAGGTTTAACCCAATCGCCTCTTTATCCATAAGATCCATATTATAGTTATATAGGGTAGAGGCTTCTAAGAAAACCGGTAGTAAAGCATCATAAAGACTACTCAAATTTTCCTGTGATTGACTAAAGTTAATCCTTCGTACTCGCCTCCTACAATTTGAGACAGTTAACCTAGAATCATCAGGGGTATCATCATGATGAGCTCGCCCGGGGTTTAATATTTGAAGGTCCACTACTAAAGCACCGTGATCACTGTCAGCGCAGGGAAGAATTCTGAAATCGGATATCCTGTCCCAAGAATTAGTGTTTATAAAAATGTAATCTAGTAGGAACCCTTGATCCTTACTATGGAACGTGTAACCACATGATGTTTCAGAAAGTGATCTTCCGTTACACGCTCTTAATGAGTGTTTAAGGACAAGGCAATTAATCTGAACTACCAGGGGTGACCATTTGTTCACAGTTGGACATCTGGATTCCGGTATTTCGAAAAGGTGATCCTCCTCAGAAATACTGTCATGATACAAGACCTCAAGGGGCTCGAACTGGCAGTTGAGGTCCCCTCCTACTATGACCATATGTTTTAGAGTGATGCTAGATAGAAATATGTCTAACTCCTCCAGCGTGGTGGACTCCATTCCCCTGGAGGTGGGCCTTGAATATACAATAATTAAAACAACAGGGGTTTTTAGGGGGAAATGCAATTGTACACATAAAATATCACTGGAGCCTGTGCCAAGTTGCACGGCCGTGCAACCTAAATGGACACCTACCCATGTGATTAATCCCCCTGATGGTCTCCCCACGCCAACAGAAATTGCCGGGATGCATAATGAGGCGAAGCCCAGCATTGTGACCCCTCCTCTTGCCCAAGTTTCCTGAAACATACATATATTGTATGCACCAATAAATGATCTTCACTCGGGGTCATCTATTTTGCTGTTGATGCCCGCTAGGTTCCAGGATATGGTTCTTGTGGTCTGGTGGGTAGGGTTTATCTTGTTATCATTTTCTAATGACTGGGGGTGGCTATTCTTAATTCCAATTTGTGTGGCTACCTGCTCATCACTTCCCTCGACTATAGGGCAGTGAGAATCTTCCAACAGTGCTAACCCACCCCCATTATTCATGCTGGTTCGGGAACCGCTCAAGTACTCTCCGACCAGACCTTCCTTTCTAAGGGGAAGTAGCCCAGGGAGACAAACCCCATCATCATAGTTACAAAAGATGGCAGGAATTTCTTCCTGTACCATTTCTGGGGTTTCCACCAGTCAATTCACCCCTTCAAGGGGGCTGAACCTGTTCCACGTGGGGATATTAAAAGTGGGTTTATTTACTCCAGTTTTTTTTTCCAAAACAGATTTTATTGATTGATCAGGTCAAGACATAGCACAGCACTCCACAGTCAGGAGATCACTGCCAAAAAGCAACACATGGATCAGCATCTTGTAAACCCAATCAATAAAAAAGAGCGACCCCCCCAACTTCCCCCACCACCCACAACCACCCAACAACCCATCTACCCACCCCTTATCCCTCCCTAACCCAGTGCACGTGATCACACAAAGCCTCCGGCAACTGTTGATATCATGCCAGGCGCCATGCGCCTCCCCAGGCCTGTTATTCATTGTCCAAGTCTGGACCATCTTCAGGTACAGCTGGAGGCTGGAGGCTCTAAAACCAAATCCCTATAGTCGGCCCACCTTTTCCAAATTTTGTAGTGTTTGCGGGGGCATCCCCTGGCTTCAAACACTGGGCGCACTAACCCCATGAAATAGTCCAGTCCAGCCTTCCATGCACACAGTGGGGGAGCTCGCTCATGCTTCCATGCACGTGCCAGGTCCCGCTTGGCCACAACCAGGCCCAGCAACAAAAGGTGACGTTTGTAGATATTCCCGCCCACACCCTCCAGCACATGGAGAAGGCCCAGGCGATGGGTGCGGGGGAGATCCCAGCCCAGCACTTCCGACAGGCAGTTCCATACACCATTCCAGAACCTCGTTAGGCCAGCGCAAGACCATACCGTATGCAACAGGGTACCCCTCTCAACTCCACACGGCACTCCGGGGACGCAATCAGACCCACCTTCCACAGCCGCTCCCGTGTATAGTAAGTCCTATGCAAATATTTAAATTGTATCAATCGGAGTCGCACCGCAATAGCCGTCCCACGCGGGGACTCCAGGGCCTCCCTCCAGTCATCTTCATCTAGAGGTCCGACATCCCTTTCCCAGGCATCCCTCAACGGGAGCAGGGAGGAGGAACAATGAGTGACCAGTGTTTGGTAGATGCGGGAGACTTTCTTATCTCCAAGGTCGCCCATGAAAACTTTCGCTTCCACCGGGCTGAATTCCGGCAGCGACTCCAAACCAACCAGACTAGGCGCGAGCGCGTGGCGAACCTGCAAGTACCTGAAAAATTGGGTCTTGGGCATATGGAATTCATCCCTAAGCTCCTGGAACGACTTAAGAGTCACTCCGGACATAACATCTCCAAGCGAAGAGATCCCGATTGAATCCCAGCCGCCAAACCCCCCTAGGGAGGCCAGCGCGGGGAGCCGCCGATTGTGCCACAACGGGGTCTCCGCTGTCAATCTACCCCACCAGCCCATGCGACGCAGCGCTTGTCGCCAAACCGCAAACACTACCTGCCTGGCACACGGCAGCCGCCTCCTCAATCTGGCCGAGTAGAGGATGGTGTGCAGCGTATTGTCCCCCATCAGCGAGCGTTCTAGAGCATACGCCGGGTCTCCACCGTCCCCATACCACCATTCATTAAGCACGAGTAAATGGGAGGCCTGGTAATAGGACAGTAAGTCCGATGTAGCAAGACCACCACAGTACGTGGACAGGAAGCAGGTGCGCAGCGCCACCCTCGCCGCACCCCCGGCCCGCAAAAAGAGGCCTAGGACAGAATTGACCTGCCGGAACCACTGAGACGCGATCTGGTGCGGATGATTCTGCAGCTGATACAGAAGGCGCGGAAGTGCGACCATTTTAAATATAGCGGACCTACCATATATGGTAAGAGGCATCCGGGACCATGTTTTAATATCCGTCTGTACCTTCTCCCAAACCGGCATCACGTTGCGCTCCCATGAGATCATCGCTGACTCGGACAGGAACACTCCAAGATACATCAAGCCCTCGGCCGCCACCTGTAAGGCTGACGCCCAAGAGCCTGCAGCTGCCCCGTTACCCAGCACCCAGAGGGTGGACTTACGCGGGTTAAGACAGAGGCCCGAACCTTCGCCAAAAATGCGCATGATTTCCAACACTCGGGGGCCCGATCTATTTAAATCCGTGAGGAAGAAGAGGACATCGTCTGCGTAGAGCGCGATCCTGTCGGTGAGTCCCCCATCCCTATTTACTCCAGTTTTGACCTACATTGCAAAAGGTGTGATTGTTGTGAAGGGATCTCCATCCCAATTGCTGGCAATGGTCATACTGCTGGGGAACTTTTGGGGGGTAGAAAAAACCCAGAGGGAGTAAGTAAATGTTACCCATATTTCTCCCAAACACCGATGCTAAAATTCTGTTTGTAGTTATTGGATTTCTAAAACTGATAACTATGCAGTTTCAATGAATATCCTTGTGTCGTGCACCAATCCAACCCACCCTTCTTGTGGATAAAATCTCTTGAGTATTTTCGTATCCGAAATCACTATGATTAATTAGCCAATGAACGCTTTTGTTTTTTAATTCTTGGTGGGACTCTGTCTGACCCTTTCTTAGTTCGGGTACCCCTGCCAGAATTAATACATAAGGGGTTGACGCCTGGGGAAGATTCATAATAGGTGGGCAATAAGTTTGGTCATTATACTTGGATGATGGATTCATTGCTACCAATCCCTGCCCAGAATTCTTTGTAGTTTCGCCTGCACTTCTGATTACTAATGGTTGGGGAGTTATTGAGTTTGTTTGGTTCATAGTAGGCTTTGCTACTCCTTTCTCCTTATCAGTCCTCGCCTGATGTGGGGCATCTGAAATTACATTTATTGTGGGTGAAAGGACTCTTAAGTTTGCAGCAGGGTTGGGTTTATCTCTTATGGACTGTTGGTAGCCTGTTTACTTGTCTTATTCTCAAGGCTAGGTTTAGCTTTTGTTTTTGGCCCATCATTCATAATTACTTTCAGTCCCTCCAACCTTTCTATTATAGGACTAACTTCCTCTTTGATAATGGCTCTCATCTGAATTTGTAGATTTGTTACCAAAGTAGTCACCCACCCAGGCTAATCAATGACTTGTAAAGTAGGGTCTGCCGCTGGACTAGCCACCAGGGAATGTTCTATATCTACAGTACAGCCCTGCGTTTTTTTCCTTTAAGCTTGCGGCTTTACTTTTGGTCTTGCTTTTGCTTTGGTATTTCTATCTAGCCGTGGGCGGGCACTGCAGTTCGGAGACTCCCTACTAGTCATATCTAAATTTAGCGGTAGATCATTTAACAACTCAATGGGTGTTACTTCTATTTCGCAGGGGGAGTTGGAAATCAATGAATCAGAGATTAACTTTGGTGTAATAGATAGACGCCTTTCTGTCCTTTCTATTTCAGAGGCCACAACTCCAAGGGCTTTCTCCAACATCCTATCTATTGATGTTGGTTTAGCAGCAGGTTTGAGCAAAGGTGATGATAATTTCTTTGTAGGACAAGCCCTTTTACCCATTTTAGTAGTATTCCAAATAAAGAGTAATAAAGAAGTTTTGGAGAGGTAGCTAGAAGGGCCAATAGTATGCACAGGTAAATTTTAGCGTCTATTACAAGTCCATATTGAGGATAAAGGTAGTTATTATATGCACAAGGGGGTTTCAATCTACCGAGACCATAGGATGAACAACAGTGCCTTGGTATCCAGCGACCCTCTGTGTAGGTGCTAGGAGGGGTAGCCCGGCCAGGCCTCTTCTGGCCCCTGATGGCCACAGACAGCCTGCCCTTTGCCCAGGCTTAGCCCGGCACACGCCTGTGCGCGTCCCGCGCTGCGGGGCAACAGCTGCAGTGTATGTAGAGCCCTGGCGCTGCCTGATGACGCCAATGGCAGGCCCCTGGGCTGTGACTGGGGCTGCCGGAAGTTGTAGTGCGGCCCCGGTTGCTTCAGAGAGTCGGCGGCCATTCCCGACACGGCGTTCATGTTCCTCGTTCCCACAGAGCCCGCGGTGTCCCAGAGAGTAGCCTCCATCAAGATTGGAGGTAAGCGTAGGCAGTTTTTATTATTCAATAGATCTTGGTGGGTGCCACTGCATTTATTTTTTCAAGTATCCCATTTCACAGTGTAGCTTTTTTCCTTGTGTACGTTTGGAACTTACAATTTGTTTTAGTTTTTCTTTTACTAATGAGATTATCCACCACCTCAACTGTGAAGCACTGGTTTCTTCTCTTGTCCTCACGTCCTTTTGGTCCTTTGCTTCCAGGGTGCTTCTGACTCCGAGAATGTGGCTCCCAAACATTCATGTTTTTTTGACTGTTTATAGAGTTCTGTAGGCACTGTGGAGCGTATTTGCCTAGAGTGCAATGTTCTCTGAAAAATAATTACTAGGCTTGTGGTCATGTCATGTTGGTTCCTCTACAATGTCTATTTTGCTTATAAAAAAAGCACCCAACAAGTGGTTTGTTTTTTGAGAGCCAAACAATGACCTTGACACACACAGAGGTTTCCCTCTGTATGTTTGATTGATCCAGCCTGGGACCACCATTCTCGAATGGCAGTTCTGAACTGGCAAAATGTACATTGCATGACCCTAAATAGAGCAGCCCTTATAATGTACGGGCCCAACAGTCCTGTGACTTACTGACCAGCATGTCAAAGGGTTCCAGCGGTGGTGCCAGTAAGGTTCTGCAGTTTGGCAACCTCCAGTACCCTATCACTAAGTGAGGCAAGGAAATCACACGATTGGGTGTGAGGAGACCTGGCAATTTCATCAGGGTTCCTGCTCTGCCAAACACTAAATGATACCTTATGTCATGTTTGGTCTTCAAAATTTCTCAGGGTTCAGTCCCTACTTGCAGGCAAAATTCTCCAAAGTTTTGTAGGTTCCTTGGGAAGTTTTAGTCTTGTGCCATGACCCAACCCTGCTTTACTCTTCTGTAAATCCGGCAGACTTTTTTTATAACTTTTGTTTTTACGCTTCAGCCTGTTTACGCTCCAATCTGAAAATTAATGTAGATATTAAAATGATGCCAGAGAAATGACCATTAAACCAGCGCATCAGTATATAATAACTCTTTTTTATATAGCGCTTCATCCTACATTTATTTGTGGTGCTTCTAAGTGATATATACAACAGACATTACTATTACCCACTTTATGGCACTCAATTTACCAACCTTAGAGGAGGACTGAAGAATGAGCGGGCAAGGGGATTAGAACATGGGCCTGCTGAGCACCATTGTGTTCATGAAAGATTCAATTCTTTAAGCTATCCCTTTAGGTGACCCCTCAGCTACATGGTAATTGTTTTAATATCAATTCATATTAGTCATTCAAACCTAGACAAAGATGGCAAAACCATGTCAACACGGAGCTAAAACCAGTGAACCTGGACTCCTTTTTACCAATCCAACCTTCCTTTTATGAAACTCAATACAGGCTTTGTATGAGGGTGAGGGGTACTCCGAGGAGGAGGCACACGTTTTAGAGGTGAAAAGAAAAGGGTAGGTTTTCTGAATTCTGACTTTATAGTTAAATGTTAATCCTTTCACGGTCCAACCATAAGCATATCATTGCAATTTAAATAATAATTTCTGCAGATGCCCCACATTAAGGCTTATTCTTCACGCTGTGCCACTCCACTCACTTCATATGAGCTGGCAGCATTGCAAGGTTCCAACTCACACAACTTGCTGCCTGGTATATTATCATGCAAGGTATTTACATATAATTTAGCTTTCTTGTGGTTAAGGAGTTATGTTTAATCGCAAAGCTTTGGAGGTGAATGACAACACATTATAAGACACTTCTAAATTCAAGAAAATGCAAAAATGCTTAAAGCTGACAAATATTTTCCCCAGATCAGGGCAAGGCATTTAAGATGTGAGTTCGAAAGCAGGTATACTGAAGCAGGCCTTTAGAATTCTTGTTTTTAGAGATGATTTGAACTGGTCCTTCAACATTCCCCGGAGAGATTATTCTCAATGAGGCCCGGGAGTGGAAAAGAAACTTTAGCTTTATCGTTCTGTGATGAAGAGGAGATGAAATATCAAAGGCAGTAATAAGGTTACCAGATGTTTGTAGGTCACCGAGGACAGCTCAGCCAGCCGTGCTTTGCTTCATCTCGTTTCAGCTCCTTTCCTAACAAAGAAATACAATTGGAATCTAAAGCGTGCACCTCCAGGTAGAGATTCAACGCCTTTCAATGGCTGCTCCATTACATTTCATAGGATTCGGTAACCTTTAGCACCAGGGAAAACTTTAAGCAAATCTATTTCACTCCAGTTTTGTGGCTTGTGCTATAGGGAACGCGTCAATAATGCATATCTGCTGCAAACTAAAAGTTTTGGATCGGAGCAAAACTGTTCAAATTGATTTACATTTTGAAATATCAGTTTGCTAATCTCTTGACAAGGTGAGTCACATATTTTTATTGCAAATGTTTTCTACAATTCTGGCTTTGTGCAAAAATGTTTTTGTAATGTAGCTAAAGCAAAGCCACTTTACTTCATTCCCTGTCACACAAGCACACATGTGGGATAACCTATTTGCTAATTTTGCACCATTCTTTGAAATTAAATATTGGTTGTTACAGTTTTCATGCCTTTACAAAAGAGTTTCATTTCAATTGCAATATAGTTGCATCTACACGAACCTTGGAAGGGCTTTGTTGATCATTGAATAGTAATTGTCTTTTCGTTGGTGTATGCTTCTGGTTTTCACATTGGTGGAAAAGGATGTTGAACTGTGTGGCCGAAAATGAACATCAATAAAATATTTAAATTTTGTTTATATATATATATAGTCACTGAAAAAACCATAGGTTTCACACCAGTTATAGTTAGGAATTAGCATTAAAAAAAACCTATACAATTCACTGAAAAAACCATAGGTTTCACACCAGTTATAGTTAGCTGGAAGTTTTACTGGCATAAAACCAATGAAATTCCCACGTTATAGTTAGTTGGACTCACTATAACTTGCGCGTGCAATGCACTGCTGATGACGTCACATATTACATCACTCATGACATGGTCAGTGACATCACTCATGACATCACTGATGACACCATCCAGTGAATGTGTGTCTTTCTGAAAAATAAATATGTGTTATATATGTATATGTTATTGAATATCTTAGTGAATACATATATTAGTGAGTAATGTTTAAATATTTACATATATGGATTAGTGTTTCACTTTGTGTATAGGTGGCTGCATGGGTTGGTGAGTAGGTACATGTGTATGTATATGGGTTATTAGATGTTTTTCTTAGTATCAGTATGAGTGTTTGTATGGTTTGGTGGGGGTATTACTTAGCACATAGATGCATGAATGACTGACTCTCTCTTTGTATCTGTTTTGAAGACAGCATATGTGCAGGACTGTATGGGTGGATGAGTGTATATATGTGTGTGTTAGTGAGTGAATGACTGTCTCACTAGTGTCTTTATCAGTAACTACATATGTTTTAATCTAGTATATGTGAATATTGATGTATATAAGTGAGTATATGTGAGAGTGAGGGATTGTAAGAGTTCCTGTTTAAATTAGTATGTGTTTCTATAAGTGATTGTTTAAGAGAGTAAGTATGTTTAAGTTTCCTTAGAAGTAAAGTGGTAGTGTGTGTATAGCTGTATATGCAAATAAATGGATGTTCAATAGTTTATTTGCATGTGTGAGTATGTGTGAGAGTATCTTTTGGATGACTGTCGGTGTGTAACAGGATGTATAGGTGTATCAGTACATATGATGATTGAGTATATGTATGAGTGACTATATAGAACTGTTGGTGAATGAGTGGATGTGTATATAGATGGTGGAATTATTGAATTGGTTGTTGTAACTGGTATGGTTATCTCCATTTTTTTGAAAATTTTACTTTCTATTTTTGAATATGTGTTTCAAGGGTTACATTACAGTGAAAGGAGGTCTGTCAGTCTGTCACAAGGATGGTGTCATCAGTGATGTCATGAGTGATGTCATTGACCATGTCATGAGTGATGTAATATGTGACGTCATCAGCAGTGCATTGCACGCGCAAGTTATAGTGAGTCCAACTAACTATAACGTGGGAATTTCATTGGTTTTATGCGAGTAAAATTTCCAGCTAACTATAACTGGTGTCAAACCTATGGTTTTTTCAGTGAATGAGGGGACGCTTGTTTCAAGGTGGTGGAGGGGCTGACGGGCAAGTGAAGTGCTCCCTGACCGCAGCATCGCCCTATCTGGGTGAACGCTGCCGCTGCTAACACCGCGCCGCCATACGGCCACAGGAACCACACTCCCCAGTCTGCTTTGCGGCGGAAGCCGCCCACGTAACTTCCGCGCCCGGAGGCGCTTTAATTGGGAGCTCAGACCCGGTGAAGTGGGGACGCTTGTTTCAAGGTGGTGGAGGGGCTGAGGGGCGAGTGAAGTGCTCCCTGACCGCAGCATCGCCCTACCTGGGTGAACGCTGCCGCTGCTAACACCGCACCGCCATACGGACACAGGGACCAGACTCCCCAGTCTGCTTTGCGGCAGAAGCCGCCCACGTAACTTCCACGCCCGGAGGCGCTTTAACTGGGAGCACAGACCCCGCGTCGCGGGATCGCGTGCGGGACGCGCCGGGAGAAGCCCGGGACAAGGGCGGGGCCATCTGCGGGCATCAAAGGCCAGAGGATGCTGGGACGGGGCCATTCCCTTTGGCTTCGATCTAAGAGAGGAAGGAAAAGTATTAAAGGTACTGATACCCTTTGCCTATCCCCGCTTCCTCATATGTCCTTCCCATTGTCATCATAGTGGATCTGTTGAACTGTTTTCCTTGGGCAGATGATGCAGATATGACCTGCAAGGGGGATACCAGAAATATTTCCCCCCAGAGTGACTTGTTCAGGGGAACGATGGATTATTATATAAAGAGGGTAACGCTCCCCATTGTCAGAGAACTTGAGAGAATAGAGCGATCCCCAGCCATGGATAGTCCTCCCACTATGTGCTCTCCCTTACAGACCGCCAATGTAGCCCCAAATATATCATTACTGGAGGAACTAAATATAATGTGCAAATCTACGTATGCTCCTGTGGACCCAGGAAATGTACAAATTAGTCCCCCAATCTGCGTCACAGCACCGAGCAGTCCCCTGGCCAATAGTCGACTTCAACCAACCCATAGTACACAGGATACTTCATTTTTACCACGACCGGAAGAAAAATCGCTAGTTGCAGTTACCCCTCAGGCCACTATTGCTAAAAGGAAGAGAGATGGGGCCAAACAATTGGGGAGTCAGGCCAAACATCTAGAGCTAAACCCAAATCCCCCATCGCCCAAAACGTCCAGCAATGCCATACCGATTGCCCCTACCCACGCTTCTTTAATGGCCTCGATTGAAAATATGATTAAATCTATAATATCCCCGTTGATCGATAAAATGGCTAGTTTAGGGGATAGGCTCTTGGGTGTTGAAGAAGCAATCAAGGCCAATCCATTGCTTGTAAAAACTATGGCCGTTCCCACTCAGCCACAGCGCCCAGCCTCCATAGAAATGTCTGAAACTTCTACACAAAGCAATACCACCTGCAACCAACGAGTAATACCACATGTGAAAACTTTTAATCCCCCTGCCACATTTGTACGGAGGTCTCATCCTAGAGTAGGGCCAAACAATTAATTGACATTACGTAAAGGAACAGCGGTTAATCATGACAATATGCTATTTAAAACCGATCATCTACATCTGCCTCCAGAGGCCGCCCCTATTGTGTGCGTCCTTTCAGGAGTACCAGAACTTATAAAGGGGAAACATGAAAGCCATCTGGACTTAAGAAACAAGGTTGTGTTTTGGCTAACGAAAAATAGACCCCTACCACCCAACATTGATGGCACCATACTAAATGTCAGAAGGGTGGGTTGGCTAGGACCTCTCCCTAAGGATATAGCGGGCGATTTGGTACTCGTCAAATTCAGGTCTAAACACGTCGTTCCATTTCTCCAATCCTGGCTGCCACAAATAGGAGATGGTCCTATATCTATTTGGAGCATAAGCGACTTTTACCCCAGATCATTATATACCCCGTGGAAATGTCAGAAAGCAGAGAGCAACCTCTTGACGGGCAGGAGTGGCCATGTATTGAGTGGCCGTATCATCTCTACGCCTAACCAATTTGACTTATTATCTCGCTCTAAAATGATGAGCTGATTTATCTTTACATTTGAATAATGTTTGCTCCCTTGATGAATTGATTCTAGCACTTGCTATGTTTGAATTATATGCCCCTATTGAAGGCTTATGGTTATTTGGTCTAAAATAGTGTGAATATGGATTTTAAATTTGGTCTTTAGTGTTTTAATTTATAAATGTGTTCATAATGAATTTTAATGATTGTGATTGAACTGTATGCTTTTATGAATTGTTTTTACATTTCGAATAAAGCTTTTGAACTGAACTGACAGTGAATTTAATAGGTTTTTAAATGCTAATTCCTAACTATAACTGGTGTGAAACCTATGGTTTTTTCAGTAAATTTCATAGGTTTTGTAAATGCTAATTCCTAACTATATATAGGGCCTCAAACCTATGTTTTTTTCAGTGAATTTCAAATGTTTTTAATAGAAAAATTCTATAGCTATGAAATATAATATTTTTTATAATGAATCCTGTATTGTATATTTATGTAATACTATTTTTTTTATGTATATTGTTCATGTTTTTTTTAAAATTTATTTTTTTTGCTTTGGGGCGCTCCCGGTGCGCGTACCGGTGAGCGCACCGGTAAGCGCAGTGTTGCGGCGCACCACGGTGCGCGTACCGGTGAGCGTCCCGTAAGCGCTATTGCCGTGAACGAAAACAACATCGTGACATATCGCGTAGCCGCGTGATGCGTCTTATGACGCACGGCGCAAGCGCACCCGGAGGCGCCCGAGCGCATACGATCGCGCTACACTACGCGCCCCCGGGCGTGCCCCGACGCGCTTACGCTACGCGCCCCGGGGCGTGTAGCGTAAGCGCGTCGGGTCATATGACCTGAAAATAACACATTTCATTGGTTCAGAACAGTTTTTTTTTCCAAATGATGAAAGCCCCCACCTTTTTTCTTCATTCTCACTTTGTACTTTGACTGAGGAGGACCTGTTTGTAGAAGTGAGAAATGGCTACAGTAGCAGCAGCAGCAGGAGCATCTCAACCACCTCCACCACCACCACCACCACAAGGACCACCACAACACCACAGTGGTGGTGAAGAAGAAGAGGAGGAGGAGGAGGAGGAGGAGGAGGAGGAGGAGGAGAGGCATTTCCTGCCTGAAGATAATCCCCCCTACAAACCAAAGGAGCACATTGTCTGGGAGTTTTTTAAAATCCCAAGGGGACTAAAACAGTAAATGCGCCAAAAGTGACATGCCTCATCTGTGGCACTGTACTTTCCAGGGGGAACCCTGCAAAAAAGTATTCTTTTGGGAATAATACTATGATTCGCCACATGCAACGCAGGCATCCAAACAACTATGCTGCGGCAGAGGTCAGAGAACTGACAACAAACCCTCCCCAATCTGCTCCAAGCACCTCCAAAAGCAAACAACCCACTCCATCGGGTCCAGAGACAAGGGAGATGGTCCCAAATATTCAACCCTAGTTTGGTGATTTTAAAATAGTTTGTATGTTTTGCGGGACTACAATTTCCTATGGAGAGAAAAGTATAAATCTAATCAACCGTGCTGGAGACAACCACAACTGCAGAAAGAAACCTTAATTTTTTCCTGATTTTTTTTGCTCCAGTTGAGCCGTTTACAATTCCCTGTTTTTTGTTTGTCCCCATAAAAATTACAAAAAAAATATGAAATTGTTCATAAAAGCCAAAAAAAGTTAAAAATGTTCAAAAAAACAATAAAAAATATATAAAACAACAAAAAGAACTACCTCCAATTTATAAAAAAATGCTACATTCTTTTTTCTCCAGGGTACGCTCCCCGGTACACTCCCGGTGCCTGTACTGGGCGCTCCCCCCGCGAAAATTGGAAAAATATATATTTTTTTGCCCCGCGGGGCCCTTTCATGGCCCCCACCTCAAACCTAGGGGATCAGGGGGTGTCTACCCTGCCCGCTTTTGGTCATTTCCCCCTTTGTTTTTGCCACCTCTTGTGTCTCGATCCTACCGAGACACAAGATGGCGGCCGCTCCGGACTGTTTGGAATGTTGACAGACACCCGAGAGCCAATCAGCTTTCCGCTCGCGTTCGTGAATATATATATATATATACACATATCCAGGCAACTCCACTACTGCTTGCGCTCCTCGTACACAAAGAACATGGAGCACAGACCCAATTCAGTGCAAACAAATCTTCTTTATTCAGCTGTTCACCAGTCGGCCATAACGCGTTTCGGTACCGTAGTACCTTGATCACATGACACGTAAGTATGTCACCTGACTCCTTTTATGCCCAATTTTTTTTCACTTTTTTTCTTTTTTGTGATGCTTTGTTAAAGTGACAGTGCATACATATAGTGCAAAGTACCACAGTGCATTTTCTGACTTTAGTTACTTCAGGTTATGGTTTAAATACCATTTGCTGTTGCATTCTTGTTATTGCATTTATACAAGTGCAAATTGCATTACATGTGTACATTTCTGCCAAAAGTGCAGATCTCATGTGCAAAATAATGCTATATAGTGCAAAATTATGCTTTACATATCGGTTTAAATACCGCAAGGTTACATCCTATCTAGATGGAACATAATTGTACCTGTGCAAATATGCTATCTTGTGCAGAAGTAACGCTGTTCCTGTATATTTAAAACCAATCATATATATACACATTTAATAAATAAATCTATATACATTACAATTAAATACTACAGTCCTTTAAAATCCTTTTTGATCCTGGGTCAAGTCTTAATTATTAAGGGGCCTGATTTTAAGCACTCCCTATATCATTGTGGTACTGTGTTTCTTCCTCCTGAAGCTTCTGTTGGAAGGTACAGTGTTGCTCCGGTGTTGACAGTGTTAATATTTAAGTGAAAGTGTTGGTGGATTGTATTAGGAATTATGTGGAGTAGTGTGGCTCACTGGTTAGAGGCAGCAGGCCTGAGAGTAGTAGTCGGCCCGGGACCAGGGTTCAATTCCTGACGCGGCAGGGTTGTGGACCTTGGTCAGCGGACTCGATAATTCTCGCTTCGGTGCTTACTCTAATTAGGGGTTCCACTCGGCAACTCTGGGCATTAGCTTGCCTAATCTCCACAATGGCTCCACCAATTCTGGGGATGCCTGGCTCCACCTTGGGGACTCCCAGCAAGGGACCATCCCACAGGGAAAGCCAGGACCGGTTCCCCAGAGTTATACAGCGCCAGGAGACCTATGGCCGGGTAGCAGTGCGCTTTACAAGCTCAAAAACATTTACATTTATATGACAGATAAAAGCTCGCTTAAAATTTCCCACATTTTTTTGGGAATATGTATCTTTATTACTTTTCATATCATGATTCGAGAGGTTTGGGTCTGTGAACTTTCTTAGAATGCCCAGTTGTGTCTAATGTCTATGTCTAAATATTCAGATTTTGTCTACATAGACAGATTTTCCTGGTGTGGCACTGCAGGTTCTAGGATATTATCTTGTTTTATAGACATGTATACAGGTCTTCTGTGGTATTCAGCCCCTGTGGGTGTTTGGAGTCCAGATTAAAAAATGTATCTAGTCTCCAACTTGCGGAGCTTGTCTTCTCTATCTCCCCCTCTTTTACTCTTTGGTATACTGTCTATCAGATAATATTTAAGGAGCCTGAAATCTCCTTGATGTTTTTCATTAAAATGTCGGGCGACAGGATATGTAGGATCTCGGTTTTTGATGGCTCTTATGTGTTGTAATATTCTTTTGTGTCCCTGCAGTTTTGTGCTTCCCACGTATTTTAGCTTGCAGGGGCACTCCAGAATATAGACCACATATTCGGTCTTGCAGTTTAGCATTTTGTTGATGTGGTATTCACCTTTACCAAATGCCAATGGAATGCATGTGGTATTGACCCTATTTGAACATGCCTTGCAGGTCTTGCATTTATAAAACCCCTTTCTTTGATGCAACCAATCTTTTTTGGGGATTTCTATTGGGTTGTTTACAACCAATCTGTCCCTCATATTGGGGGCTCTCCTATTGGTGATAGTGGGTTTATTAGGTAGGTGTTGTCCTAATACTGAATCATTTTTTACTAGAGACCAGTTTTTTTGTATTATACGTCTGTTCTCTTTATGCTGTTTGTTGTATCCCACAATCACTCTGAATTCAGTGTTTGATTGGTTTGGTGTCTCTGATATTTTTGTAGAAACTGAGGTTTTCGCTAAGGCTGTGTTTAGGAGTCTTTCTCTTTCTGTCAAATTGCTTTTTTCTATGGCCATCTCAATACATGTTACCAAGTAGCACGTTGTAGAAATCTTGCTCTGCTTTCTGACTGGGCTCTTTTCAGTTCCAATGTAGTGCTGCATATACGTTTAATTCGAAGCATTTACCCATAGGAGATGCTTTGTATTAGATGTTTCGGGTGGTGACTGCTGGCATGTAAAATTGAGTTTACTGCCGTGACTTTTCTATGTATTTCTTGTTTCTATTTTTCCACCCTCTATGTATATTTCTACATCTAGGAATGTTGCTTTTTGGGGACTGATTTCTGAAGTGAAGTGAAGGTTGATGTCATTCTGATTTAGTTCCTGAATAAATGTTTCTGCTTCTGCTCTTGATCCCTGCCAGATAACACACAATCATCTATATATCTCCACCAGCATTTTACATGTGTGTTGCATGTCTCTTCAAACTTTCTATGAAGGACCAGTTCCTACCACCATCCCATATGGAGACAGGCGTAACTCGGGGAGAAACTGGCCCCCATAGCTACACCACGTATTTGTTGGTGCAATATATGCTGGAAGAGAAAGATGTTATGGTGTAAGCAAAACTCTATCATATCTAAGATCATTTTGCTATGTTGGGAGTGTATTTCCGGCCTTCGCCTAAAGTAGAAATCTGTTGCCCTCAAACCATCTTTATGGCTGATACTTGTATACAATGACGTAATGTCCATTGTGATCAATAAATAGTCCTTTTGCCATTTGAATGTATTGATTTTCGCCAAGAAGTCTTTCGGTATCTCGCAGGTAAGAGGGCAAACCCTGGACAAAGTCTTGTAAAAAAGGATCTATATATTGAGAGGTATGTTCAGTTAAACTGTTCATTGCCGAAATGATTGGACGGCCTGGTGGTCTCTCAGAGTTTTTGGGTAGTTTGGGAATGAAGTATAGCACCAGCGTTGTAGGCGTGTCATTCTTTAAAATTAGATATTCTTCTTTATTTATAAGACCCAAACTTTTCCAGGCTAACAGTTTTGTGTAAAATTTGGCATATGTGTTTTTTAACATGCTGATCACATCGGCAATAACATTCTTTGTCTGTGAGCTGACCTTGGGCTTCCATGAGGTAATCAGTTTTCCTCCAGATTACCAGGTTCCCGCCTTTGTCCGCATTGCGGATTACAATTTCCCGGTTTTTAGACAGTTTGCTCATCAATTGCTTATATTTGATTTCCAGTTTCTTTTTCTTTTTCATTTTTGTTTTGTTTGTCATAACATTTAACTCTTTTAGTTCCTTGATAATTTGTTCGTGATAGACATCGATGCCGTCTCTTGGCATGATTGGGACAAATTTTGATTGGGGTTTGAATGTGGTAGTGCATGTGTCCATTGGTTGTGGCCTCCTTGTACTTTCATTTACTCCATATGCTGCTATTTCTAGTGACTGTGTTTACGTCCAAATAGCGCTGGAGGGACCTGCCCTCCCACCATTTGCTCTGTTCGTGCTTGCAAAGCTTTTCTAAGGCCCGAAATTTCTCTTTTAATGTGTCACACCTAACTCCCGGTGCATTCTGGGTCTTGTGGTTCATTGGCGGTAATGTCACGTCGTCAAACATTTCTACCTCTTTGGCCTCTCGCTCTATTAACGTGTCTGCCGACATGGTTTTAGCTGTAAATGTCTAATATTATTTGGTGCGTTCTGTTACTACCGATTCCCGACTGTTTTACAATTGGTTCACAGTTCGGTCGTGTAACACCGCCTCTGCACACCCTTCACCCAACAATTCTGTGCGGTGCGTCTGGTCATACCTTCGGTTTCCGACGTCTTCCCTTGGGTCCTTCGACTCAGGTTCCGGTCTTCCGCCTACTCTGCAGGGGTTCCGCACCTGTAGCACTGTTGGGGGGCTCTTCGCAATATTTAATCCTCCAAGATAACGCGTCTGTTTTGTTGTCCGATGCCAGACAGCTTCCTCTTTTGTGCGAAAACAGCCCTTTTAAAATCCAGAAGGGGACTCCGTGTAGTATCGGAAAAGGGAGCAAGCCGATACACAATATACAGGCAACTCCACTACCACGAGCAGACTGCCTGCGGTCCTCGTACACAAAGAACATGGAGCATAGACCCAATTCAGTGCAAACAAATCTTCTTTATTCAGCTGTTCACCAGTCGGCCATAACGCGTTTCGGTACCGTAGTACCTTGATCACATGACACGTAAGTATGTCACCTGACTCCTTTTATGCCCAATTTTTTTTCACTTTTTTTCTTTTTTTGTGTTGCTTTGTTAAAGTGACAGTGCATACATATAGTGAAAAGTACCACAGTGCATTTTCTGACTTTAGTTACTTCAGGTTATGGTTTAAATACCATTTGCTGTTGCATTCTTGTTATTGCATTTATACAAGTGCAAATTGCATTACATGTGTAAATTTCTGCCAAAAGTACAGATCTCATGTGCAAAATAATGCTATATAGTGCAAAATTATGCTTTACATATCATATTTTAAATGGACTGCGAATAGCAAGAAGGACATTTGCATTTGATAAAGGCGATTGGATGCCGAAACGCGGCAAGCAGCCCAACTTGCATTAATAAAAGGTTTGTATCCCAGGTTTCCTGTGTGGGCTACTTTCTTCCAGGGAGGGAAGGAACTGGTTGTTTATATATATATATATATATATTACCTACTGGCGATAGCCAGTAGGTATATATAGTTAGGATTGTTTTCCATAGGGAAATCGCAACATTCTATTGGGAATAACTTTGGCGCCGGTTGAGGAATCTTCCTGAAATTTTCCTTAACTTTGCCTCGCGGCACTCCGGTCTTTCCCTGAAAGTTCGGGGGGGATTCGTCAATCGGGGGCCGAGATAAAAGGGGGTCCCAAAACGTGTTTTCCCCATGTTAATTTCCATAGGGCGGTCGGTTTCACTTTTAGCTCGAACGGCTGAATGGATTTTCACCAAACTTGGCAAAATTGTAAGGACTGGTAGCCCGATGTGCCTTTGCTATGTCTCAAGATATATGCTCCAGAGGATTTTGAGTAATTTGGGTTTAAAAAATTTTATATATCTATAGCCGCGCCCCGGTACGCGCACCGGGGAGCGCTCCGGGCGCGCCACGCGACTTGCGCACGGGTAGCTGATTGGCTCTCGGGTGTCTGTAAACATTCGAAACTGTCCGGAGCGGCCGCCATCTTGTGTCTCGGTAGGATCGAGATACAAGAGGTGGCTAAAAACAAAGGGGGAAATGACTAAAAGGGGGCAGGGTACACCCCCCCCGACCCCCTAGGTTTGATGTGGGGGCCATAAAAGGGTGCGGCGGGACAAAACAAAAATTACTTTTTTTTCGATTTTCGCGGGGGGAGCGCCCGGTACGCGCACCGGGGAGCGTACCGGGGAGCGTACCACGGGGAAAACCCAGTGAAACAGGAAAATAATAATTTAAAGTGATTAGAGGTAGGGTAGCTCTGCATAGAGTTGTTTTGTTGTTTGGGTGTTTTACGTACCAACATGTAGGTACCAATGCCAAATTTAATGTACACCGTTTCCTCTGTAGATATCTTGCATGTTGTTACAGAAGTTATTGTGCTATATGGAATCCAAATCATAGTCTGTCAGGAAAGCAGAAAGAACATGGAGGCAGGACATGAAAAAGAGATGTCAAACACACATTGGAGATAATATAGTGGGAGAAATGAAGTATCTATGAGCAAAATTACTATGTAACATAAAAACGTTGCACAGTATACTATAAGACTGACTTTACATTATAATCAATTTGGTACTAGTTTAAGAATTACATATAAAAATGAATAATGTCTCAAACAATTTTAGAATTATTAAATTTAATTTAATTTTTCAGATTCTTTTTCCAAATTTAACAGAACTCCTAATATTTGATTGTCAGAAATGTCCTCATTTTGAATCAGCAAATCTACTGATTCTACACATTGAAGTAGTTCATAGTCCCGTGACTCAGAAATGTCCTCATTTTGAATCAGCAAATCTACTGATTCTAAACATTGAAGTAATTCACAGTCCCGTGACTCATCCATGAATTCTAAGTCATCATTGGGTTCAATAACTACTCCATTGTTGTTCTCCAGAGCAATTTCAAAAGAAATGTTTTGCTCTCCTTCCATTTTCGTGCTGTAATTTGCATAAAAAATAAATATATCAGTAGAGATAGGGCACTGTTGGGTTTAAATTCAGACAGATAGTTTTGATTTTTTAACAGTGAATTTATCTTTGGGCAGTGTATGGTATCAGACTGGAAGTAGAAATATAAAAAAGTGTATGTGATAAAGCCTAAGTAAATTCATAATTATACAAGACAAGCCTAATTCCATCCATAACTATAACAGAGAAGTATATCTCAATCTATAACTATTGCAGAGGGATAGTATATAACTATCAGAAAATGTTTACCAAATTAATTTAAAGTGCACAACATACTTCGGTTTTCAAAGTAACATCTTACCTTTCAAAAAGAAGTTTAAGTTGTCAGTGAAAAGGCTCTTGAAATGTACTTCAGGAAGTAGTAGTCAAAATGGCTGTGTTTCCCTCTCTTTCTTTATATATATTCATGTACATAACCAATCAAATGTCATGAAATAATAGTAGAAAATGAAAGTAACATTTTAATTGGTTGTCAATTCTAACACTTCAGATGTGTTTTTGTGAAGTCATTTACCTCAGGATATTTAGAGAGGTCTACAGGCTAAATGGCTCATTGGAATTCCACCAAATTTGGGAAATGGTAGGGACTGGTATGTAGTATGGCATATTCTATATTTGGTGAAAGTGTCTCCAGTGGTTTTTATGTAAATTAACTTTTAAATTTTTCTGGGAGCGCTTCCCAGTGCGCGCCCCGGTACGCGTACCGGCAGCGCTACGGAAGTCCTCCATTTTGTGTTTCAGTAGATTTGAGATAGAAAATGGAGGACAAACAACGTTGTGAATGGGTATAAGGGGGCACGGTAGGCACTCCCTGACTCCCTAGGTTTTCTGTGGAGGTCTTAGGAGGCCCATATAGGCCAAAAAAAAAAAATCTTTACATTTTTCGCGGGGGGAGCGCCCGGTACGCGCACCGGGAAGCGTACCGGGGAGCGTACTTTGGTGAAAAATAGTGAAAAAAAGTTAGAAAAAGATAATCATTTGGAGTGATCAGAGGGAGGGTAGCCCTGAAAAGAGCTTTTGGGTTCTGTGGCTGATTTAGGTACCTACAAGTAGGTACCAATGCACAGCCTTAAATTCAGGAGGAATATTCTATTCCCCTCATCTGAGAAGTGGACACCATCTCCTCTGTAGATATCTTGCATGTTGTAACGCAAGTTATTATTGTACATTGAACCCATTCCAAAGTCTCTCATGTAGGCAGAAACAGATTTATTCACATGTTTCCGTGCTTTCTCAATTTGTGGACAAAATTGGTTGGACCACTTCCATTTCTGTCTTTGGCATATATTGGAATATACCAAGGCAGTTTGTGGAAAAGGTGCCATCAATTGATCAAAGGTGTCCTTTTAAAGCATTTCCAGACCTACCCCAGTCAAAGTGCCCAAGTCATTTCCTCCACAGTGCACAATTAAGAGGTCAGGGTGTGGCAAATGCAATTTTCACCAATGGTATCAATTGGTGACATCTCAATCCTCTCTGGCCAATCCATTTGATGTTCACATTTGGTAAATCAAGGTTGTGAAAATTTCTGTTAGCTGCATACCTTTGAGCCCAATGAATGTAGCTATGTCCAATAATCCAGACAGAGTACATGGTGAGAGGAGGTTCTGGTGCAGTCAGATGAAGTGTAGAAATGAAATGGCAGTTGGAACAATAGGAGTTTGCAAAAAAAAAACTGTGGACTTTCAAGCAATGATTGGTAGATTGAGTTGAAAACTGTAAGTTAGGGTGCATGGTTGTGTTCTGTGTAATAAGTAATTTAAATGGTTAAAAAAAAGTCATTTAAAGAAACATTGCACCAGATAAGCTGGTGTTTTCGCAGGTCAAACATCTTTGCTGAGGTGATTTGCAACATTGTAGAATAAACTTTTAAACCTGAGAGCTCAGTGAGGAGGGAGTTGCTATGGTAACAGGTAGAAAGGGCTGAGGGGGGGAAGGGTGTTGGTTTGAAAATACAGAGGGAAGAGTTTTGATTGGTTACCATGAGCAATATGTGTGTAGAATTAGAGGTTTTCTGTGCCATTTTGGTTTGCAGTGCCTGGAGAACATACCTTTTGCTCTGCTAAAGAAATATTGGTGTGTGTATCTGACACTGTTCTGAATCTCCTAAAGCATTTGTAAAGGTGAGTTATGATTCATTTAGATAGAGAGTTCAGATTAAGAAGCACATTGATTTTATTTGCTGTTGGTTTGTTTGATGTTTTTTGAAAATGCATGGGGGCAGATTTATGAAGGCCTTGCGCCGCCGGTGCGTCACTTTTAACATGCCCCATGGTTTCTTTATTTGTAAAATAGAGGATTTGTATTTTGAGAAATAGTGATGTTTCAGTAGTGAAGTTGAAGGGTTGTATATAGGACTTGCACTCTGTATCTTAAATGTTATTTTAAAAATCAATTTTAGGGTAAATCAATGGGTTTCAGTAGTGGAAATGAATGCTTGTACATAGGACCTGTGTTCTGTTCCTAAAATGGTAATTGAAAAACGATTTTAGTGCAAATCAATGGGTTTCAGTAGTGACAATGAATGCTTCTAAATAGGACCTGTGTTCTGTTCCTAAAATGGTAATTGAAAAACGATTTTAGTGCAAATGAATGGGTTTCAGTAGTGAAAATACATGCTTGTACATAGGACCTGTGTTCGGTTACTAAAATGGTAATTGAAAAACGATTTTAGTGCAAATCCATGGCTTTAACATTTTTAAGAAGGAATAAATAGTGTGTGCTTAATTATATAAAAATATTTGAATCTTTTACAAACATGTTATCTGTTTTAACTCAGATTGGGAAGCAGATTGAGTTTCTTTGCTGTTGGTTTGCTTAATTTTTTGGGTAATGCTTCGTAGGAATGTTTACAAGAGATAGGAAATGTATTTTGTAAAATAGTGACTTTTCAGTACTCAAATGGAATGATTTTACATAGGACTTGCACTGTG
Source organism: Lissotriton helveticus (assembly GCF_964261635.1). Lineage (NCBI taxonomy): Eukaryota > Metazoa > Chordata > Amphibia > Caudata > Salamandridae > Lissotriton > Lissotriton helveticus. Next base: position 724,721,275 of record NC_136065.1, read on the forward strand.
TTTCTAAAATGTTATTGAAAAATCGATTTTGGGGCAAATTAATAGCTTTTACATTTTTGAGAAAAAATAAATAATGTGTGCTTGATTAAGTAAAATAATTTGAAGGTTTCATAATCATGTCACCTGTGTTACCTTACATTAGGAAGCACACTGAGAGCTTTATTTATGAAAACAGTGATGCATCACTTTTCACTGTGCACTCCTTGTGACACCAATTATGCATTATTTTTAATGTATGACGCATTATGATTCTAGGACTTACAGATAAGTCAGTATTTGTGATGTATCTGTAAGCGCAAAAGTGATGAATTGATGAAGTGTGTCACAAAAATGACGCAACTCTACCAATGCATACTTTCACATGGGGAAAGCCCCATGTGAAAGCGTTTGCCTCAGTTTTACGCCTGCTGTGAGGCAGGCGCAAGATTTTGACGTAACAGTGTCCTAAAAGTGACGCAGTGAAATGTCATAGATTTCACTGCGTCACTATTACGAGGCTTTTTGTGGGGGAATGCCCCTTCTGTGTACATTACAGCTGATAGAGGTATAATGTGGCGCAGAGGTTTAAAAAGTGACGCATCTACCTACATGCGTCACTTTTTAAATATGGCGCAACAAGGCACATGTTTTATGCCGCCGATGCATCACAAAAAGTGACGCATCAGCAGTGGAAAACTGATGCAGGGCTTTATAAATGAGGTTCATCTTTTTTTTGCACACTACTCCTGTTTAGTCATGTCCACTGCATTCTTGGACACAAGCATCACCTTTTGTGCTCCCCTGGACAGGCTTCATTACATCTGCACTCCTGCTTAGGCCTCATAATCATTTTTTAGAATAAGATTTGAAAAACAGAGAAAAGGTCATATGTATAAGTTTTTCATTACACTACTGAAACATTTTTGGGACAAAATAATGTCTTTTACATTTTTGAGAAAGAATAAATAGTGTGTGAATGATTACATAGAAATATTTGACCTTTTCACAATCATGTCACCTGTGTTACCTCAGATTAGGAAGTAGATTGTGTAGATGAGGTGAGGAATGTCTGCTGTGAGGCAGGCGCAAGATTTTGACGTAACAGTGTCCTAAAAGTGACGCAGTGAAATCTCATAGATTTCACTGCGTCACTATTACGAGGCTTTTTGTGGAGGAATGCCTGTTCTGTGTACATTACAGCTGATAGAGGTATAATGTGGCGCAGAGCTTTAAAAAATGACGCATCTACCTACATGCGTCACTTTTTAAATATGGCGCAACAAGGCACATGTTTTATGTCGCCAATGCGTCACAAAAAGTGACACATCAGTAGCGCAAAACTGATGCAGGGCTTTATAAATGAGGCTCATCTTTTTTTTTGCACACTACTCCAGTTTAGTCCTGTCCACTGCACTCTTGGACACAAGCCTCATGTTTTGAGCTCCCCTTGACAGGCTTCATCACATGAGTACTCCTATTTAGGCATTATAATTTTTTTTTAGAATAACATTTGAAAAACAAAGAAAAGGTCATATGTATAAGCTTTTCATTACACTACTAAAATATTTTTGCTGCAAATTAATGAGTTTTACATTTTTGAGAAAGTTTAAATAGTAGGACCTGCACTGTGTTTCTAAAATGTTATTGAAAAATCAATTTTGGGACTAATCAATGAATTCTATATTTTAATGTATAACGCATCATGTTTCTAGGACTTACAGATAAGTCAGTATTTCTGATGTATCTGTAAGTGCAAAAGTGACGAATTGCTGGAGTGTGTCACAAAAATGACGCAACTCTAGCAATGCATCCTTTCACATGGAGACAGCCCCATGTGAAAGCGTTTGCGTTAGTCTTACGCCTGCTGTGAGGCAGGTGGAAGATTTTGATGTAACAGTGTCCTAAAAGTGATGCAGTGAAATCTCATAGATTTCACTGCGTCACTATTATGAGGCTTTTTGCGGGGGAATGCCCCCTCTGTGTACATTACACGTGGCAGAGGTATATTGTGGCGCAGAGGTTTTAAAAGTGACGCATCTACCTACATGCGTCACATTTTAAATATGGCGCAAAAAGGTACATGTTTTATGTTGCCGATGCGTTGCAAAACTGACGCAGGGCCTCATAAATGAGGTTCATCTTTTTTTGAACACTACTCCAGTTTAGTCCTGTCTACTGCACTCTTGGACACAAGCCTCACCTTTTGTGCTCCCCTGGACAGGGTTCATGTTATCTGCACTGCTGCTTAGGTGTCAGAATCCTATCACATGGGCAAAGCCCCATGTGAAAGCGTTTGCTTCAAACTTATGCCTGCTGTGAGGCAGGTGCAATATTTTGATGTAACAGTGTCTTAAAAGTGATGCAGTGAAATCTCATAGATTTCACTGTGTCACTATTACGAGGCTTTTTGCGGGGGAATGCCCCCTCTGTGTACATTACACCTGACAGAGGTATATTGAGGCGCAAAGGTTTAAAAAGTGACGCATCTACCTACATGCGTCACTTTTTAAATATGGCGCAAAAAGGTACATGTTTTATGCCGCCGATGCGTCACAAAAAGTGACGCATCAGCAGTGCAAAACTGACGCAGGGCTTCATAAATGAGGTTCATCTTTTTTTGAACACTACTCCAGTTTAGTCCTGTCTACTGCACTCTTGGACACAAGCCTCATCTTTTGTGCTCCCCTGGACAGGGTTTATCTCATCTGCACTGCTGCTTAGGTGTCAGAATCCTATCACATGGGTAAAGCCCCATGTGAAAGCGTTTGCTTCAGTCTTATGCCTGCTGTGAGGCAGGTGCAATATTTTGATGTAACAATGTCCTAAAAGTGACGAAGTGTAATCTGATAGATTTCACTGCGTCACTATTACGATGCTTTTTGCGGAGAAATGACCCCTCTGTGTACATTACTCCTGACAGAGTTATAATGTGGCGCAGAGGTTTAGAAAATGACGCATCTACCTACATGCGTCACTTTTTAAATATGGTGCAACAAGGCACATGTTTTATGTCGCCAATGCGTCACAAAAAATGACGCATCAGTAGCGCAAAACTGACGCAGGGCTTTATAAATGAGGCTCTTTTTTTTTTTGCACACTACTTCAGTTTAGTCCAGTCCACTGCACTCTTGGATACAAGGTTCACGTTTTGTGCTCCCCTGCACAGGCTTCATTACATCTGCACTCCTGCTTAGGCCTCATAATCTTTTTTTAGAATAAAATTTGAATAACAGAGAAAAGGTCATATGTATAAGCTTTTCATTACACTACTGAAACATTTTTAGGGCAAATTAATGTGTTTTACATTTTTGAGAAAGAATAAATTGTGTGTGCATGATTACATAAAAAAAATTGACCTTTTCACAATCATGTCACCTGTTTTACCTGAGATTAGGAAGTAGATTGTGGAGATGAGGTGAGGCATGTCCAGAGGGACAGAGGAGGTGAGGTCTATGTTCAAGACTGTAGTGGCAGAGAGGCCTTTCCTGGGAAGCATAGGTGGTGAAGCCTTTGTATAAGAGTGCAGTGGAGTAGACTTCATGAAGTCTATCCCCTACTGGACTCTTAGACACAGGTCTCATCTTCTTTGTACCTGTGGACAGAGCTGTCTTCCACTACACTCTTCAATACAGGCCTCATCTCTTCTGCACCCCTGGAGAATCCTGACTTGATCTGTAACCCTGAATAGACCGTTTGCTTTTTGTCATTGCATTGTTGTTTGGTAATAGTGGTCTATAATGTGCTATTTTTTTCTTTAACACAGATTTAAATCAAGATTTCAAGAGTAAGAAAAAATGCCCTCAAGGGAAAGGCGAAGAAAACAAGATAACCGCCACAAAACAAAAAGAGCAATGGAATTACAGCACTCTTCCACAACAAATACTTCAAAAAACAGGAACAAAGCTCCTGGTAAGAAAACTAAGTCTGTCTTACGTAACATATGTACATCCCAAAGAAATGATGGACAGCATGTAGAAAAAGAGAATGAGAGAGTAAATTTGAAAAGGAAGGAGAGAACCTCAACGAATTCTACAACTGGAGCAGGAGAGAATAATATGTATAGGAATAGAAGGCAGAATCAGTTTAGAGACATTCGTAAACGAATGTTTCGCAATAGGGTGGTTTTAAATTTGTTAAAAAACATTAGGAAAGGTAAACAGAGAGCTGCTTTTTATAAGAAAAAGAAAAGTGTAGAGAAGATTGTTGATCAAGCTTTTGAAGTTAAGAAAAAATTATTTATTTTAATAATCAATAGAATTAGGACACTTAACAAGACAATTGATGTTTTCAAATTAAACAGTAGATGGAAAAGAGTAATTAATCGGACTAATTTTTGTAAAGTTTTTTCGGGAGAATGGATGCACAGTTCAAGTTGTGAGCCATTTTTTAATGAGGAGAGTTACTTCCAGGATAATGATTTAGTGCATGCAGTTGACACCAGTGGTCGAGCGTATGAAGTGAAAGACGGTTGTCCGATTGAAAAAGAGAAACTTGTGCCTAGAGAACCAGAAGAGGTGTTAACTGATGAAGGTTTAGGGAGACGTACTAAGGGTCCAGTGTACACTTGGAAGTGTAGTCGTATTTGTAGTGTGCGACAGGAATCAATTGATTTGTTTTGTAATTTCTTACGTACATATAGTAAGAAAAGTCTGAAGCAGAAAATAAAGTTGTTGCAAGATTTAGATCCTTGCAGAGTGAGAGGAGAAAAGACAGGTTTGCAAGGCCATTCACTGGCTTGTCTTTCTAGAAAAGTCTGTCAAAGTGTTTTTCATCATTTTAGGATGTTAGCAGTGCATCATACCAAAATGAGGAAATTAGTGAGAATGTTGTATTATGCAAAAAGTCCAGCACTTAAGCTTAAACAATTAAACAGTGCTCTTTTGCATGGAACTGAATTAGATGTGAAGACGATTTGTGAAGAAATTGAGATTTGTTATTTTGGTGAAAAAGAGGACAGTGTAGAAATTGACACAGCAATTCAAGGTAATGTGGAAGACAATGTACAGATTTCAAATACAGAAAAGTTTGAGCAGGAAATTACCAGGTTTAAGGTGAAATCAAGTGAAAGGCCGAATTTTACTTGTGTGTGTTGTCGACGAAGTCATTATAAGCATGAAACTAGATTAGTTGATTTATACGTAAAAAGTGAAAAGATGAATAATTATGAGTGGAAAGATTTTGCAACTTATTTGTGGGTGGAGAATTGTTTTGATTTGAGTTCTGATCAGCGTATTTGTAAATATTGTTACGATAAATTAAATCAAAACAGAATGCCTGCTAGAGCTGTTCATAATAATCTGGAGTTGGTAGACATTCCCCGTGAATTGATGGATTTAAATACATATGAGTCTATTTTGATTCAATGTGTCCATCCTTTTCAGGCAATTGTTCGCATGGAGCCTAAGATAGGGAAATTGCCTCCTACAGATTTGCAGAGAGGATTAAAGGGAAGAGTTGTTTATTTGCCTCTAGATTTCAAAAAAAATATTGATACAATTGGTATAGAAAAAGTGGAAGAGGAACCTTTAGTTATTCTAGTTAATGGGGTTCCGACAAAGAGTAAAAAAATCTGGCAAGATTTAGTGGATGTTAGGAAAGTCAAAAAGGCAACGTTGTATTTAGTAAAAAACAATGAGTATTACAAAAATGTATGTGTTGCAGCAGAGGAAACAGCTGCAGATGAAGACAGTGATTGTTCAGGCGGCCAAATTGAAAAAGTTGATGTGTCTAGAAGTTCATCCTTTGCATTCCAAAGAGGTAATGGGGAATGCAATTGAATTGTTTCAAATGAAAGCAGCAAAAGGAAGTCCCATTAGTGTATGGGAAGAAAGTTTGGAAGCTCGTTGTTTTCCACAGCTATTTCCAACAGGTCGAGGTGGACGATATGACGATCGACCACTTCAAATTCCTGCATCTGAATATCGAACTGTAGGAATATATGCTGAGATCCAAGGTTTCGTCAATGCATTCCCTATTTGTTTCATCTACTGTATGAAAGTGACTTGTCTGGGCTTTCTTATGCAGTAAACCATATACTGAAAAGTGGAGCACATCTGCAAAATGTTTCGGCGAGGGACTTTATGGAGAAAGTGAATCTGCAATATAATATTTTAGAATCTCATCTAATCAATCTCATGGCATGTCAGCGTGGTACAAACGAGTATTGGTACCGTCGTCATGGGGAATTGAAATGTATGCTAAGAAACTTAGGAACTCCTACATGGTTCCTCACTCTTAGCTGTGCCGAGTATACATGGGACGACTTACTTCAATTTCTACGAGAGGCAAATGCAAATATACAAAATATAGAATTCAAAACACCTGGAGAACTGTGTTCTTTGGATCCAGTGAATGTATGCAGATATTTCAATCATAGATTTGAAGCTATGATGTCTTTTATTACCAACAAAAAAAATCCTCCCCTTGGAGATGTTTTGGATTTCTTTTGGAGAAAGGAGTATCAAGCGAGAGGTGCTCCTCACATACATATGTTGTTATGGATTAAAGATGCACCCAAATTTGGAACAGATTCGGATGAGACAGTGATGAGCTTCATTGAAGAGTATTCAACATGTGCTGTTCCGAAAACTACTGAAGAAAACAGTTTAATGCAACAAGTTTTACGCTTTCAATCCCATCGTTGTGGAAAGTACTGTCATCGAAAATTCAGAAACAAGGACAAGTTCTACACAAAATGTCGTTTCGGCTTTCCACCACCAGTGATTTCTAAAGGAAGAGTAAATAATTTGATGTCTTCTCTGCGACATACTGTGACAAGGAAATCACCAAAAAATACATACAATTTAAAAAGAAACGAAGAGTCCAAGTACATCAACGACTACAACCCAATGATTTTGTCCATGTGGAATGCTAACATGGTTATTCAATTCGTTGCTGACAACTCTATTGCTGTGGCTTGATATGTGACGTCTTACATCACAAAAAAAGAAAAGACAGAACTGAAGGAAATGTGGGAGGACATTTCACATGAAAAGAGCCTAAGCAAGAAATTATACAGTTACAGTCTGAAGATGTTGTCGCATCGAGAAATTGGAGCATATGAATGTTCTGATCGATTGTCGTCAGCAAGTCTCTATGCCAAATCTAGAACCATCATTTGGGTGAGTCTAGGTCTTGCTGCAACACGAAATCGAGTTTTGAAATCTGTACAAGAGATAGAGTATTTGGCGGAGAAAGAACCAGAAAGTACAGATATTTTGAAGACAAACATGTTGGATACATACTATCCAAATAGAAGTCCTCACCTTGAGAACGCTTGTCTCTATGAAGTTCTGCAAAGATATATTTATAAGAGGAACATCAGAGAAGATATCAATAATGGAATATATGCTGTCATTGGATGTGAAGGATGTCTAGTGAAACAGAAAATAGGTCATTTGATTAATCATCGAAAATTGAGTTGTGAAAATCCAGATAAAAGAGAATTTTATTATGTAGCTCTTTTGCAACTCTTTAAACCATGGAGCGAAGAAGAGGAACTACTTGGAGATTTTCTCTGTTATGAAGACTCTTTTAATGCAACCAAGGATACCATAGAATGTCCTGTTTTTCCAAATTATCTGCAAATGTTGAATGAAGAAATAGAGCAAGAAGCAACAATTGCTGCAGAGATTGCGAGAGACAGTTCTCAAGGCAGTCAGAGTTCTGCTTCATTGAGTCAGGATCCACTAGGAGGACCAATTATCCAAAATGAAGCTGCCACTGCCATGGATGAGGTGGAAAGGGCTATGGAGCAAGCTCAAGAGGATGTAATTAATTTAGAAGATTTGGTGAAACAATTAAACCTTGAGCAGAAACAGATATATGACGAAGTCACAGAACAGGTTGAACATGGATTGAGTCATGAGAAGAAAGAGTGCTCATGTACATCATTTAAGCCTGTCCGACTGTACGTGAGTGGTGAAGCGGGAACTGGAAAAAGTTTTCTGATTAAAGCAATTGCATCTTATTTGCAGAAAAGGACTGAATCACCGCTGTCTTGTGTTGTTACTGCTCCAACTGGGCTGGCAGCACACTGCCAGTGGAGCATGATAACAAATTGCAATATCACAAGCTATCTGGAGATGCGTGTTCCGAAGTTTCGAGAGTCCTGAAGAAAATGAAACTTCTTATCATTGATGAAGTAAGCATGGTGTCAAATATAATGCTTGCTTTTGTGCATTTGAGAATGCAAGAAATTCTAAGAACAGACTATGATGTTTTATTTGGAGGAAAACATATTATTGTTTTTGGAGATCTTCTGCAGTTGACTCCAGTGAAAGGACAACCTGTGTTCAAAATGCTCACGCATGAAGATACCAGGAAGTGCCTAGGAAGCATTGGAAACGTTAATATATGGTTAAACTTCAAATATGCAGAACTGCTTCACAATATGCGGCAGGCAAAGGATGAAGATTATAAAAATATTTTACAAGATGTAAGAGTTGGAAAAATAAGTCAGCAAGGGAAAGAAGCTTTACATGGACGGTTAATTTCAAATTTGTACCCAAATGAAAACATTCTTCCAGAGAATATTTTTAAGAAAATTAACGAGAAGAAATCTGACATATGTTTGATGCCAACTCTGAAAGAATGTTCCATGTTCAACAACAAAATGTTAAATTTAGAAAATGAAGAGATAGTGAAACTGGAAGCTACAGATAAAATAGAGCATATGGGAGCAACAATTGTTTTGTTTGAAAATTTGAAATCAAAATTGGATTCATTAGAGAAGACTATATCTAAAACTGCTGGTTTTGAAAAGACTCTGAATGTGTGTTTGAATTGTCGTATCATTTTGAGAAGGAATTTAAATGTTGAAAGAGGTCTGGTAAATGGAGCAATGGGTCATGTTGTTGGTTTTGTGAATTACAAAAATAGAGATGGAATTGAAATTTTAAAAATTAAATTTGATGGCATTGATGAAATAGAACAAATTTGTCGTTGTTCAGCTAGATTTTTACTCGTGAAAGACTTATATGTTCGCCGAAAACAGTTTCCTATTTGTTTGGCATATGCAGTGACAATTCATAAATCTCAAGGTTTAAGTGTAGATAGTGCTTTGGTGAACATTGGAAGTTCTGTGTTTAAAGAGGGTATGGCATATGTGGCATTATCACGAGTCAGAACTTTATCAGGATTGTACTTGATTGAGTGTGATGAAACAAAGATTTGTGCTGATCTAGATTGTGTTAAAGAATACAATAGGTTAAGAAGAGAGTATGCTCCACATTTGCCTCAATATCCTCTGTTTGAAAAACGTGTGGTAGGCCGAAAAAGAAGAAATGAGATTAATTGCAGTGAGGTACCTGCAAAAAGGCAAAAAGTAGATAAAACTGTAATTGTAAAGAGAAAGAAAAAGGATTCTGTTGAAGATGTTGTTGGATTTCAGTTTAAAAACAGTTCTGGTGTCAACTGCTATGCTAATGTAGTAGTTAATGTTGTTTTTTTCTTCAAAATTTACAAGAACAGATTGTTGAAAATCGGGATCAAACATTCTGCTGTTTATTGAATTCTGTGTTAGAGAAATGTGGTAGTGATAGAGCAAAAATAGAAAGTGTTTCAGAAATTAGAAATCTTTTAGACATATGTTAAGGTCAAAATCAATTTTCACAGATAATTCAGCAGGATTGTCAGGAATTTTTAATGTATATGTTTGATGTATTGGAAGATGAAGGAGTAGATATAAAAAATCTTTTTAACCTTTCTTATCAATGGCAACATGACTGTGATAACTGTGCTTCATCAAGTACTACTAGAATAGACTCTGAAAGATTTATATATTTGACTTTACCAGACTGCAAATCAGTGCCTTTTAATAATCTAGTTAAAGCAGCGGATCACAATATGGTGTGTACCCAATGTAAGTCTACAATGCTGTCCACATTATTTCTACAAAGTTATGGCCACTATGTCATTTTAATGTTCCAACGATGTAGACCTGATGGAACTAAATTGACAACTTCTATTAAAAATTTCGTGGCTTCTCAGTTATCGATATCAGGAAGAACCTTTGCAACTGTAGCTATTATTTTTCATGACGGTCCTTCTACAATATCAGGGCATTACACATGCTATTTAAAAAGTTCTAAAGGTTGGACCCAATGTAACAACACTCATTTGACTTTCAAACAACGTTTGCCTTTTGGCTTTATAAATTCATACCTAGTGTTTTTACAGCCAAAATTTAGGTAAAGGTAATTGGCCTATGAAGACGTGAGCAGTTAATAAAGGTTATTTTGCTGTTTAAAAATATATTCTGAGTAAAAGTGATCCAGGCAATATAAAAAATTGACTTGTCATATAGGTACTGTAAGTGGATCTCATAGTAAGTGATATTAGTATTATACAAAATGATGAACATGAGTGAGTCAGAGATGGTTTTACAAATACTTAAATATTGTGAAAATGTTGTAGAGCTTTTCTTTCAGAACTTCGGGAAACAGGTCATTTCAGAGTGCTTTAGAATTAATTTGAAAATATACTCATACATCTGACACTATTTGGCCAAATGGAAAGGTGCAGGAATGAGTAAAGAGTCATGACTGAAAAAAAGGAGTATATGAAAATATTGAAAATATTTCAGATGTTCTTGGAGCTTTTCTTGTAGAAAGTCGATGAAGTGGATTTTTAAGTGTACAGCAAAGTACTTTGCAACGAGAAAAGGACCTCCATGATACAGTATTTGGCATCAAGAAAAAGTAAGTCAATCAAAGATTAGCGTACATTTGTCATTTGTCAGTATCTAAGGTTTTTTTTAATAACACAATCTTTTAGATTGTGTTTTTTTTTTCCCGCTGTCATATAATGAGTAATTTGAACTCACTGTTTTAAGTGAAATTCAATATATTCTGAGAACAGCAAAAATAAACTATGTAACATGTTGTACAAGTTATTTTATACTTTGGATTGTGTAAATTAAATTGTATTCCCATTCTCTGACACTCACTTTCCTTTTTCCATCCTCTTTCAGCTCTTTTTACTCATTATAATGTCTTTCCCTCACTCTCTGTAACCCCCGTTCCTTTACTCCACTTCTTTGACAACCCCTCATTCTCATTTCAACTGTGTGCATTCCTTGTCTCCCTTGCATAACTTTTCAGCTTTCAGTCTCTCTGCTTTACTTCCCTTTTCTGTATTTTCCTCCTTTGCTCTTTTAGTAATTCCTGTTTACTTACTGAGCAGTATTATTGCACTCTATTACTATAAATCACCCACTCTCCCTTGCTTATCTTTGTTTGCTCCTTACTTTTGACCTCTTCTCTCTATTTTTCGTTTACTACTTCTATGTCCTCAGTGCTTCACTCTACTTGTATTATGTTCACTTGTGTTTATCTACCTTCTATCACTTCTTTTTCAAGAACTTCACTGCTCCTCTCTCATCGTTCTTCATCACATTTCTTTTACTCTGGTTCCATTACTATCCCTCATTTCCTTTCTTTCAATGTCCTTCTCTTTACTTTCATCACCAAATTATTTTCTCTCAGTACCACTGTTTTAGTCGTCTTCTCCTCTCTTTCCTTCTTTTTGCTCCCTTACTCATTTCCTTTTCTCACTCATTGTACTCCAGCTCACTCAGTTTTTCTCTTAGTGTGTCTACCTACTAACTTCCTCAGTCCATTTCCCTCAATCGTTGTATATTATCCTCTCTCCCTTCATCCTTTCACTCTATGACTGTTCTTCACTTACTCTCAGTTATCTTCTATTCCTCATTCTTCTAAATGCATCCTTAATTAGACTGTTTTCTCTCTCAGTCATTATCTTTTTACTTACTTCTGTTTCCTGATTTAGTTTTGGTAACTCACATTGTTTTAGTATCTTTCTTACCTTCAGTTCATTTCTCTGTTCTTCTCTCTCTCTTTGTCAGTGAATCTATATGCCTTACTCTTTGTAATTTGCTCTCCTTCTATTTCTTTTTCTCTCTTTTTGTCCTTCTACCTTACTTTATTTCCCTTTCTGTGTCCTTCACTCTAACTTTATTTCTAAATAGAGTGTTATGATTTTAACCTCTTCATTTGTATCTTTTAATTTAAAATACATATTTGACTAATTATAACTTATTTTTTCTTCTCTCTTTCACAGATACAAAGTGTAGTAAGTTTTTTAATTAAAGTTACATTTATTATATGGTAAGTATGACTAGAAAATGTAGTTTATCATCACCCTTTGCTTTAAGCTCACTAACTTTTTCTCAATCTACCTCACTCCTGTGTGTTTACTCTGCTTCCCTCACTTATTCTTATTCTACATGTTTACTCCCCTTTCCCTATTTCCTCTCTCATATTCAACTTCTTTCAATCCCTATTCTTTACTTCACTTACCCTCTGTTCTCTTCCTTTGCTTCTTCACACATTCTCTTTTTCTTAATTATTTACCTTACTCCTACACATACACCTCATCCCCCTTCCAACACATACACACACCTGTAACATACACTCCACACACACACCACACACACACCTCATACACACAAAAAATCCTCCCACACACACTCCTCAAACACACACACACATTCCATTCACATACATCGAATACATATACACCCGACACTCATACACTCCTCACACATATTTCACACACCCTCACCTCCACCCACACCGAAACACCCCACACAGCCACACCCACAGACACACCTTACACACCCACACCCCGACCTACACCCACTGACTCCCTATAAGTCACACACACTGCATTAGTTATCTTTCCTTGCTATTTTACTCAAGCCCATTCAGGTACTGTTTCCTTTACTCTCTTTGTCCTTTCTCTTTGTCACTCCCCATGTCTTATCCTAATTCAATTTTTCCCCCTCTTTCACCCCTCTTTACTTATACTACCTGGTCTTTTCTCAATTTCGCTCATCGTTCTTCATTTATCCCGGTTCTGCCACTACCCTTCATTCTCCATTTTTTACTGTCCTTTCTTTTTCTTTTAACAGCCAGTCACAGTCTCTCACTATCTCTACTTTAGTGTTCTTCCTCTCTCTTCCTTTCTTTCGCTCCTTTAGTCATTTTACTCTTCTCACTTTCATCCAATTACACCTTCTCTATTTTTTACTATGTAATAAACAATCTCTCTGTGTTTATCCTGTAGCTCTCTTTCTCTTAACATTAGTCTCTTTGTGTTCTTCCCTCATGCTAACTCCTTCATTAAATTTTTTTTTCTATTTTTTTGGAGGGCGCGCCCCGGTACGCGTACCCTGAGAAAAAAAAAATATAGGTTTATTTTTATAAATGAAAGGTAGTTCTAAAAAGAACTGTTTTTTTTCTTCTTTTTGTTGTTTTATATATTTTATTTTTTTTGAACATTTTGTACTTTTTTGGGCTTTTCTGAACACTTTTATATTTTTTTTGTATTTTTTATGGGGAGAAACAAAAACCAGGGAATTGTAAATGGCTCAACTGGAGCAAAAAATAAAAAACGGAAAAAATTACTTTTTTTGGGGGCAATTGTGATTGTCACCAGCAAGGACGACGAGCTTTACACTCTTTTCACCATAGGCGATGAGCTTGCCACATTCAATGCATGTGATTCTAAAATCAGCAAATCGTGGCTGAATACAAGGCATCGTCTCTGTTGTTTCTGGTCCCGATTGAGTGGGTTGCTTTCTTTTGGAGCTGGTCCTGGAACACTGGGGGAGGTGACCGGCCAGTTCCCTGATCTCTGCACAAGAATAGTTATTAGGATGCTTCCGGGTCATATGTCGAATCATGGTATTATTACCAAATGAATATTTTTTGTCTGGATTGCCCCTTGAGAGTTCTGCACCACAGATTCGACATGTTACCTTGGCCGCATTAACTTTTTTCTTGCCCTCTGGAAGTGAAAAAAACTCCCATACAAAGTGTTCTTTTTGCATGTATGGGGTATTTTGTTCAGGCAGCCATCTTCTCCACTCCTCCTCTTCCTCTACCACCAATGTATTGTTGAGGTGGTCCTCTTGGTGGTGGTGGTGGTGGTGGTGGTGCAGATGCTCCAGCTGTTGCTGCTAAAGTAGCCATTACAAAGTACAAAAGAATTGTCTCTGTAGATGAAACAGGTCTTCCTCAGTCAAAGGACAAAGTCAGAATAAGGAAGAAAGGTGGGGTTTTTCATCATTTGGAAAAAAAACTGTCCTAAACCAATCAGAAGTGTTATTTTCAGGTCACAAGACCCAGGCTTTACTCATTTGGAAACCAAAACAGTTCTGCACCAATAGAAAGTGTTATTTTCAGGTCACAAGACCCAGGCTGGTCACAAGACCCAGGCTTTACTCATTTGGAAACCAAAACTGTTCTGCACCAATAGAAAGTGTTATTTTCAGGTCACATGACCCGACGCGCTTACGCTACGCGCCTCGGGGCGCGCCAGTAGTCGCGCTCCGAGGCGCACCCGCGTAGCGTAAGCGCGTCAAGACGTTCCGCGATCGTATGCGATCGCTTGATTTCGGTTGCGATTGCGCTGTGTGTCATATGACGCATCACGCGGTTACGCGAAACGTCACAATGTTGTTTTCGTTCGTGAGCATAGCGCTCCCGGGACGCTCCCCGGTACGCGCCCTGGGGCACGCCGTAATATTGCGCTTACCCGTGCGTTCACCGGTACGCGCCCCGGGAGCGCCCCGGGGTTAAAAATAAAAAAATGTAAAAAAAATTTAACATATTTATACAATATAAAATTCGTTTTAAAGTTTTTCACTTTCTATACCTATAAAGATTTGCTATTAAAAAACCATTGAAATTCACTGAAAAAACCATAGGTTTCACACCAGTTATAGTTAGCTGGAAGTTTTACTCGCATAAAACCATTGAAATTCCCACGTTATAGTTAGTTGGACTCACTATAACTTGCGCGTGCAATGCACTGCTGATGACGTCACATATTACATCACTCATGACATGGTCAGTGACATCACTCATGACATCAATGATGACACCATCCTTGTGACAGAGTGACAGACCTCCTTTCACTGTAATGTAACTTTTGAAACACATATTCAAAAATAGAAACTAACATTTTCAAAAAAATAGAGATACCCATACCAGTTACAACAACCAATTCAGTAATTCCACCATCTATATACACATTCACTCATTCACCAACAATTCTGTGTAGTCACTCCTACATATACTCACTCATCATATATAGTGATACACCTATATATCCTGTTACACAACGACAGTCATCCAAAAGTTACTCATACACATACTCACACATGCAAATAAACTATTGAACATCCATTTATTTGCATATACAGCTATACACACACTACCACCTTACTTCTAAGAAAACATACACATATTTACTCTCTTAAACAATCACTTATAGAAAAACATACTTATTTAAACAGGAACTCTTACAATCCCTCACTCTCACATATACTCACCTATATACATTAATATTCACATTTACTAAATTAAAACATATGTAGTTATTGAGAAAGACACTAGTGAGACAGTCATTCACTCACTAACACACACATACACACTCATCCACCCATACAGTCCTGCACATATGTTGTCTTCAAAACACATACAAACAGAGAGTCAGTCATTCATGCATCTATGTGCTAAGTAATACCCTCACCAAACCATATAGACACTCACTCTGATATTAAAAAATACATCTAATAACCCATATACATACACATGTAGCTACTCACCAACCCATGTAGCCACTTATACACAAAGTGAAACACTAATACATATATTTAAATATTTAAACATTATTCCCTAATATTTAATTTTCAGAAAGACACACATTCACTGGATGGTGTCATCAGTGATGTCATGTGTGATGTCACTGACCATGTCATGAGTGATGTAATATGTGACGTCATCAGCAGTGCATTGCCCGCGCAAGTTATAGTGAGTCCAACTAACTATAACGTGGGAATTTCAATGGTTTTATGCGAGTAAAACTTCCAGCTAACTATAACTGGTGTGAAACCTATGGTTTTTTCAGTGAATATATATATATATATAAATTACGCTCCCATCTCCCAAAGGAAATTCCGTGCACTCTCGGGGTTTCTAGCTAACTTTATTCAGCGAGGACGCGTTTCGGCATTTAGCCTTCTTCCAGCTCGCATTATGTTTGAGACATCACCAGCATTGCACTTTTAAATTACAAAACTCCACCTCATTGGATGAGGTAATTGTTGGAAACCAAGGAAGGACTGCAGTTGTTTCATTCCCAGACCAATGTCCAGTCCCCTTATATCCGATGTATATGGATTTCCTGGTCATTCAGCGGGGCCATCACGTTGTTAAAAATCCCTGTCTGTATGACAATGATCCTGCCCGCTGCGGCGCATTCGCCGTGAATGTTTCCGAAGTTGGTAAGTTTGGGCGGTTCTCCCTTGTACCCGAAGGTTGCAATGTTGCTCATTCAGTGTCCCAAATATTAACCCCTCACAAGCCACGGCAGTTTCCAGACACATACCGCAGGAGTCAGTCGTATGGCGCTGCTCCAGCATATAAGATTGCCGATCCTTATCGACGATAGTGCTCTCCATCTGCCATGGTGGTGCAGCCAGCCAACAAACATTCTGCTCCTTGTTTCACCATGAGGCCACAGCTGCGCTCTTCAAGGCGGGTGCACTGGTACATGGTGGTGAGTCCATGTTAACAAATTACGCTCCCGTCTCCCAAAGGAAATTCCGTGCACTCTCTTGGTTTCTGGATAACTTTATTCAGCGAGGACGCGTTTCGGCGTTTAGCCTTCTTCCAGCTCGCATTATGTTTGAGACATCACCAGAATTTAGTGAATTCAACAACTAAGTTGTCCTGTGGCTTCGGTACATCGATGATATTTTTATGATTTGGAATGGAAACATAGAAACAGCAAAAAGATTTGTGCGGCAATTGAATAACATCAAACTGAATCTAGTATTTACAGAGCACATTCATAAGACCTCGATTGAGTTTCTTGATGTACAAGTGGAAATTCAGGGGCAGACTGTGAATACCAGCCTTTTTCGTAAAACAACTGCTGGTAACAGCCTGTTAAGTGCTAGAAGTGCCCATCCTCGGAACCTGGTAGATAGTATACCCTATGGGGAACTACTACGGGCAAAGAGGAATTGTAACACAGATGCTGCCTATGAAATTGAGAAAGAAATAATGTGCAATCGTTTTAGGGAACGTGGTTACAGGAACAAAACCATCAAACAGGCATGCAACAGGGCTGATGCCACTGTTAGAAATGAACTGTTAAATCCTAATAGGGTGACGGATGAAGACAGTAAAGTGAGATTCATTACAACATTCTCAGGACAGGCCCATGAAATTAAAAGGATTTTTAAAAAACACTAGCATGTCCTTATAACAGATCAACATCTAAAAACTCATCTGAACCCTAACCCTCAAATTACATTCAGAAAATGTAAATCTTTAAAAGATGATCTGAGCCATAACTCGGTAACCAACAAAAACCCTAGAAAAGGAAAGGCTGGCTTTAAATGCTGTAGAAGCTGTAAGGCCTGCCGGAAAAGTGTGGATTGTGACACTCTTGTTGTCCTGACATCAGGAAGGGAATTCACTATCCGCAAACTTTTGACATGTAACACCATGTACTGTATCTACGTACTCATCTGCCCATGTGACAGATGGTACGTAGGAAGCACAATACACAGAGCTAAAAAGAGAGTGATGGAGCATGTAAGGGATATCAAGAACAACAACCAACAGTACCCTGTGGCCCGTCACTTCTTTGACCACCATTTTCAAAATATAGATCTGTTGCGGATGGTGGTCGTAGACATGGTGGATCTGGGAATCCGTGGAGGTAACAGAGAACTGGCCTTACGGAAATTGGAGTCAAGGTACATAATCGATTTTGAATGTATGACTCCGAATGGGCTGAACTCTAATGAAGAATTGACTATACACCTTATCTAATGAAATAAGAAGAAATGATACTTTAAGAAAATTGTTTGTAGTTGCTTTTCAGGTGTCTGATTTTATACTTTTAACTTTTTTAGGCAATTGTTGGAATCGTGTGGACCGTGGCAGTGGATTATATTTGTGTCCCAAAATTGAAGACTGGAATTGTATAACATAGCACCTATTTGATCGTACAAGATTGAGACAATAAGGATCATAAACACTCGCCCACTGGGGCATGGAAGCCAGGTTATCGTTTTTAACATCATAGCAATAATGAGTGCGATTCATTTTCTATTGTATGCCCACTAGGGCAGGGAATCATTGATAGCTGTGGACATTATTGAAGGAACTCTATATTATATTATTCTACAAGGATTGCTCTACAAACTAGGGGCAGTTTTGTAATTTTGAATAGGCGAACTTTATTGAGTTCAATGATAACGCACTGAATATTAAATGATCCTTTAAATGCTGTAATGAACTGTTGAGTTCCGGTATATTAATGGAAACAGCAAAAACATTTGTGCATAGTTATTTTCGATTCCGGTACATGTATGCGAAAATAGTTTATATTGTACGGCACAATTATAAAATCAGATGTGATATTTCTAACATCTTGATGACTAACTATCAGAATGGAGCAAACTGTTCTAATTGGGAATTATAATTGAGAAATATATGAAATAAGATGTATTTATAACCTGTTATCCATGGCTGCCATGATGGTTCACTGTTTGTATACACATGGGTGATTAGTCCTATTTCTATTGTTAATAATGGATTTAAAGGACACTTTTTTGGTTTTACTGCTGAAACGTGATCAAGCCGAAAGGTGAAACGCGTTGTTTCCTGCCAATTAAATTTTCGTCCACCAGCAACTCAAGTGTTTCGAGTGCGTCTATTTTTACGAATGGAATGCTTGGTTGGATATATATATATATATATATATATATATATATCGAAAAAGCTTTCCTCCAACTGACGGGAGCCACCATCTCTACAGGGCGGCTTCGCAAAGCGGGCATGGAGCTTCCCGCATTTTGGCACACCAAAGCACAAACACAAGAACTGCGAAGCCCAACTGCGTGTATCACTGGCTTTATTTGCTTCTCAGAAGTGGCAGGACATCAAAACCTAACGCGTTTCAGCCGATATTTGTGGCCTTGTTCACAGGTGAGGTGCATCACATTCAATTAGCTCACATATTTGAACACCCTCATCACGTGGCCAGGTAAAAATACTACCAGTCCCATAGTGCACCTTGATCATTACTCCACACTGCGGTATTTTTAAACTGTAAAATAGCGTCTTAATCTCACAGATAGAATAAGATCTTTCACTCAGTTCTTTGTGTACTGTGATGGTGTTATGCTGCATAGCGTCCTTAATCACAGTACAGCCTTACAAGTGCACTCGATAATACCAGGAAAAGTCTCGTCATGAAAGTGCCTCTGTTACCTTCAATAATGAAGTCCACATGATGTGCTGCCCAGAATGTCACCAAATCTTTGCAGCTCGGGCCAGTGAACACACAGTTTGCAAGAGGAGAAAAAGTATTCCTCCTCCAATACTCCCTTCCGCGCCGTGCAGATGTCTTTGGAAAATCCTCTCTGACTGCAACAGCGCGTGAGACATGCTCCCCAATTCAATCGAAAAAGCATTCCTCCAACTGACGGGAGCCACCATCTCTACAGGGCGGCTTCGCAAAGCGGGCATGGAGCTTCCCGCATTTTGGCACACCAAAGCACAAACACAAGAACTGCGAAGCCCAACTGCGTGTATCACTGGCTTTATTTGCTTCTCAGAAGTGGCAGGACATCAAAACCTAACGCGTTTCAGCCGATATTTGTGGCCTTGTTCACAGGTGAGGTGCATCACATTCAATTAGCTCGCATATTTGAACACCCTCATCACGTGGCCAGGTAAAAATACTACCAGTCCCATAGTGCACCTTGATCATTACTCCACACTGCGGTATTTTTAAACTGTAAAATAGCGTCTTAATCTCACAGATAGAATAAGATCTTTCACTCAGTTCTTTGTGTACTGTGATGGTGTTATGCTGCATAGCGTCCTTAATCACAGTACAGCCTTACAAGTGCACTCGATAATACCAGGAAAAGTCTCGTCATGAAAGTGCCTCTGTTACCTTCAATAATGAAGTCCACATGATGTGCTGCCCAGAATGTCACCAAATCTTTGCAGCTCGGGCCAGTGAACACACAGTTTGCAAGAGGAGAAAAAGTATTCCTCCTCCAATACTCCCTTCCGCGCCGTGCAGACTATATATATATAATAGTCCTTTGAACGATCCATTTTTCACGCCCAGGTTTAGGTTTGGGTTTACGGGATTTATAGAGCACATGGCTACCCTCAGGCATCCCAGCACTATAACAGGTACGGTAGCTATCTGAAGTGACAGTTAGGGAAACAGCCAGGTCTTAAGTTTATTTTTAAAAGACTGTTAGTTTCCGATCAGTTGCAACTCTAGGTCCAACCTGTTCCAGAGTTTGGGCACCATGTGAGAGAATGATTAACCACCCGCCTTGATCTCTTAATTCTGGTAGTGTACATTAAAAATGTTTACCCTGGTCGGAGACAATGGTGGGGTGAATAGGGGGAGATCAAATTTCGTAGAATAACTAGGCCTCTACCATACATGGCTCTGTGTGCCAGGCAGAGGGACTTAAATGTTATGCTGGTCTGCACAGGGAGCCAGTGCAGATCTCTCAAGGGCGCTCTGACTGACTGGTTCCTAGGAATCTTGAGAAGCAGTCTAGCAACCTCGTTCTGAACAACCTGTAGCCTATTGGTGAGGTATTTAGGTGACCCAAGGTATAGCAAGTTGCCATAATCGTGTCTCGAGACCACCAAGGCTTGTACCATGGTCTTTCTTGAGTTCTCTGGGATTAGGCTCATAATTTCCCTGATCATCCGGAGGATACCAAAGCATATACCTACCAATTTTTTGGCTTGCGTCTCCATAGTTAGATTCTGATCAAGCCACATGCCCAGATTTTTATGGGACTTTACGGCGTTGGGGGGGGGGGGCAGTTTACTGGCCAGGGGATCTATACGCGAGGGCTGAACTTGCTGCCCAGGATCATGAGCACCGTTTTATCCCCATTCAACTTGAGACTACAATCAGCCATCCAATTTCCTATTTTTCCAGACACGGCATTAGTTGCCTGTGGTTGGAATTGATAGAGTCAGCTATTGACCCCACTAGTTGGGTGCCATCAGCATATGACATAATGGAGAGTCCAAACTACTGTACTATATGGCCCAATGGGCTCATATAGACATTAAAAAGAGTTGGACTCAGGGAAGATCCATGAGGCACGCCCCAAGGGGCTGAGAAAGTGTCTGAAAAGATGCCGGCTTCCATACACTGAAAAGATCTGTCATTCAGGAACGAGGCTACCCATTGGTTGGCTGTACCTCTAATCCCAATGTTTTTGAACCTATTGACAAGAATTTTGTGGTCTACAGTGTGGAAGGCGTCGCTTAGATCTAATAACACAACAGCTGCGGCCCTTCCCTGATCTAATATGCTTTTTAGTTTTTGGGTGACCATAAGTAGAGCTGACTACGTACTATGCTCCGGCCGAAAGTCAATCTGGGTCTGGTGTAGAGTGCCGTTTTCTTCCAAAGCAATATTGTAACTACAGAAACAACTGTGATGAAGATTGCTGGCTGAACAGAATTTACTTTTATGAATTTTGTATTAAAATAATTTTGCTGATTGGGATCAATCAGCTGCCTACATATTTGATGCTGTGCTCTGGTTTCTAAGTTGACTAATATATTCAGAGAGGTCCGTTATGTATTAAGGGATACTGTGGGTGACACGGTATGAAGACATAGAGCACGCTGGAAAAGAAATAGAGATACAAACTGACTTGAATGAAAACTTAGCCGAGGTGCTGGCTGTTTTGAATATTCCACTGCCACCATTTCTTTTCTTTTTAATAGGCCTGTAGATAAGGCTGCCCAAAAGAGAGGTGGTCGGGTTGAGGGACAGTCTAAATGCAAAGGCTTCAGAGTCAACAATCTTGAGGGGAGTGATGGCATAAGCCAAGTGTGCTTTACAAATAATGGCAATACCACCTCCTATTTTACCAACTCTATCTAGCCGGTATATCTCAATGCCCTGGGGGAGAGTACCAACAATCTCAGGGGTAGAGCATTCTCGAAACCAGGTGTCATAAGAAACAAAACTTCGAGGTCTTCCTCCTCTATTAATAGCTGAATCTCTGTGACATGTTTTGGTAGGGATCTACAATAAATTAGCCCCATCTTCCAGTATTTTAACTGGTCTTTCCCAGTCCCTGCATGATGTCTTTGTTGGGCCCATGTTTCTGTAACAAAGCCACAGCTCTGGCACTTCAGGGATTCATTAACGACCAGTGAGTGCAGACAGGAAGGATGGACAGCCTCCTTTAGGGCTTCGAGCTCCCTTTTGGAGTATTTAATCAGATTGGCGGGAGCCAGTGATGCAGCGGTTCACCAGAAATAATTTCTAAAACCATGTCACCTTTCCCTGAAGTACAAATTCATACATATACTCATCAGTGGGGCCCATAACACCGCGAGTTACTCATAAAACACTTATACCCTACTCCCTGGATCGGCGAAATTCAAAGGAGAGCTGCTGTATCATAGTGTAGTGTCTAAAACTAAACCAGATATTTATACTATTTACACCTGCAGTTCAGACAAGTTTACCATGATTTTCATTAACAAGACATTTATTTAGACACGCCACTTTTAAGGTGGATGGATCTGCAAGGAAAACTCAAGACCAGGTTAATTCTCCATTTATCTAATTTTTATTAAAAGCAAATTTGACATCTCTAAGGTTATTTACTTTATTTCTTTAGTCAAAAATCGACATATTTATAAAGGAAAGTACATTTTTTTATTTCAACCCGTTTATTTTATCTATTTAGGAAAGTTCAGAAATAGACATTACATTTTGAGTTCAGAATACAAGTATTAGCAAAAGACAGATAGTTCCCAAATTTCATTCTCCTAACTCCCTAATTCAAAACTCTCACCTAAAGTACATTTCCTGTTGAAGAGAAAATTATAAGTCAGTTAGAATCTTACATCACAGGAAAATTGAGCATTCCAGCAGCATCTCTGGTAGAAATCGAGAAGACATTTTTTCCTCAATAAAATCAGCACTTTTTATACTTTTTTCACTAACTCTATCTATCTAAAAGAGTAACTTTGACTATAAATTTGAGTTCTGATTGGAGAATTTGGGGGTGGATGAGCATCATCTCGTCATCATAATATTACATTTTCCTTCCGTCCGCAATTTTCTAATGGGCCCTTTGTTTGGCCCAAGTCGGCCTAGTCCTGTTCTCTACTCGCAACTTTAGCCTGTATTCCGACGTTCTGAACCATTGTGCTCATCCTTTTGGCAGCTATCTATACTTCCAGGCCATCATGTCCTTGAACCGTAGTCACTCCAGTCACAAGAGCTCGTATTCAGACTTTGCTCGCGCATGCGTATTTCTTTTGTGACCACAATAATCGAGTGACTCCATTTTCTTTTAGCCCTCATGAGTCAAAATGGGAACTATCATAGAAACAAACACAAACGAACGTTAATTTAAGAATTGTAACCCTTATTTTTACCTCCCCCTTCCTAAGGTTTACCCTATTAGTAGTTACCTAGCAAATAAGCAACACTTGAGCATATGATACTCACCTAATCCCACGATTTTTGCCACAAATACGTAAACAAAAGCACATTTATGCTGCGTTTTATTATTTTAAAGCTGCTTAGTATACAACATGACAGAATCACACGATTAGTTAATTATGATTGCCACACATAAGCAAAATTAATTTCCACTTGTATCTGTGTGTGTGCAATTTCTATTCTAAATTGATTAGTTATTCACACCATTCCATTAGTTCATATTATGGTTATGGAAATGTGACTTCACAAGGGGTACGCAAAATTTTGTTTCTCCACCTTGCTCCATCAACTCCCCCCTTTGGTGATTTATCACCAAATACTTCCCAAAATGTAGCAAATTTATATCAGAACATGTTTCAGGTTCTTTAGGTTAGTATGGATTTATACTCTAGTATCTTTTTCTCTTGTTTCTTTAAAAATCTTTTCTCGGAATTCCTCCATTTCTATATCACCTTTTTCTCTCTCTCTTTCTCGTTTTTCTTGAATTATCTTCTTTAATGACTTTCTAACATTCCTTCTTTTTCTGTATATGCAACATAATCTTATGACTGTTACTGGAATTAGTATTTTGCCAATAATTGAACTACCTATTTCTTGAAACCAATGTTTAACTGCTGTAAAACTTCTACCTAGTCATTCAAGGATACCATCAACCTCCAGTGGTTCAATTTCTCTATGCAACTCTGTAATATTTGTGATGTACTTTTCAATGTCTTGACTTTTATCTGGAATATAGGTGCAGCAATGCTGTACCTTCAGAATTCCACAAACTCCTCCCTCTTTTGCTAAAATTATGTCAAGAACAAGACGATTTTGCATTACCATAGTTCTCATAGCAATCATTTTGGTGTTTACCATTAGGAATCCACCTGCTGTATCTGTTGACAAACGATCTACTATTGTTGACAGTCTTCGAATTCGATTTGCATTGAAAGATATGCCCACTGCTGGTATCAGTGCTCCAAAAACATCACCTATCATTTCTATAACACTCTCTCTTTTTCTACAACTTAAAGGTTTGCCTGTCTCATGAATACCATTAGTACCTCTGTCTACATGAAATATTTTAGGAAAGACCAAGCCCACATAACAGGTACCATACCAATGGTCAGGTAATCTATAATAAGCCTTGTTCCCACAGATAAAATAAACACCAGGAAAAACTGGATCATTTCCCCCTTTAAATCCCCAACCCCCTAGTATTCTATAGGTGTCTTTACATTGACTTGCTCCCACAAAATAATTGTCATACACAGTGTTGTCTCTCCTAATACAACATTTCCTAACAATGGAGTGTCTATATTTATTGCTACATTCACATTTCTTTAATCAATATTTTCATCATTAAATGTCCAATATTTGGATTTCTCATGCTTTACTTTTTCTTTACGTTTATATGCAAATCTCCTTTCTTCAACCATATCTAAAAAGGCTTTCTCTTCTACTCTCATTTTACATGTCAAATTATTTTTAAATGCATAGTCATGACTTAATTCATCTATTTCTAAAAAGTATTCTCCCATAACTGTAGCAGGCCTTTTCTTATTCAATGCCTTATCAATTTTCAGCTTTGCAAAGACTTCATCCGAATTAGAATAATGGTATTCCAATTTACCTGTTTCATAAAACAGCCTTGCAATTACACTACATGTAATTCCATATGTAAGTGGAAGATGGTGATATGTCACCCCTTCGGAAACAGATGCAGGTAACTTGACACACACATAACAGTCACTAGCATCCATCGTCCTGACATACTCAGACAATAATCTTTAAAATGTGTTCTTGGTAAAGTCACTAATAGAACTATCCTGATGTATTTCTGGCCTATATACATGCTGCTTGCTAGACTTTGATTCCACTGTCTGTTCACCTGAATTTACATTATGTTTTAACTTTACTAAGGAATGACAATAGCTAAAATTATCCATATCAATATTAATAATCCAGTGCATATTAGACACGATCTGCACTACTTTCTAAAAATAGAACATTTCGTCTTATGCTCATTAGCAACCATTTTTTTGTTTTTTTGTTTTTTTTTGTTTTTACACAGCAAGTTTTGCTAACAGGGTTTCTTCAACCTTATGTCACCTACAAGTTTTTAGTTTTCTAACAAATTTTTCTTCGACCTTGTGTCACAAACAAACTTTTGATTTTCTAACAGAATTTTCTTCGACCTTGTGTCATCTAATTTACTTTTCACCTACAATGCCTTTTCTTCTAACAGGATTTCAGGTTTTACCTTTACTTTTCCTTTCTAATTTCTTACAACTTTTCAATGTGCTTAATTCTTTACTCACTTTTCCCATTTGTCTTTGGGCAGCTCAGATTTTCTTGACTAATGTTTACCTCTTCAATCAGAGGCAAAATTATGTAGGTCCATTCAGGTGATTTGTACTTCTGGTTTGGTCTTCTCACTCTCTTTGGCCTTTGAACAACTTCTATCTTCTTTCCCAAAGTCTCTCTTTGACTAGTTATTTCATTGACCTGTTCCTCTAGCTTTCTTTCTTTATTAACCAATTTAAATCTCAGTCCATCATTTCCTTTAGGCCAGTTATCTCCTTTGCAAAATCTTTTCATCTTAGGCTCCATGGTGTTATGTTCCACTCTCCAAGCCCTTTTCCTTGGACTCTCTCTCAATGAAGTTTCGTCTTCACTGTCGTCAGTTTCACTTTCAGTGTCCTCGACAGTTTTATTTATCACAAACTTCACAATACCTTTCTCCCTTTCAGAGTCAATTTTCTCCTTTGACAGTTATTTCACTCTGTTAGGAACATCTGCATAGCTGGTACTTGGAATCTCATCCTTATCATGAGTTTCTTCCTCTTTTCCAGTATCTGGATTTTCGTCCCTGCTTTCAGTGTTTTCAGTCTGCTTTTCAGTATGTTCTTGATCACCAGTTTTATCTTTGCTTTGTTCAGTGTCTCTACTGGTGTCTTCCTCTACCAATTCTCGATCTTTAGACTGATCTACAGAATTTGGTACTTCAACAATTTCTCCTTCTCCTTCAGACGCAGAGCTAGCATCTGATACTTCCAGATGTCGACGTTCTTGTCGATCTTCAGTATCTGGACCTTTCTCTGGTTCCCCTTCAGAGTCAGAATCTGTTGTGCTTTCACCTTCCTCGTTTGGATTTTCAGGTTCAGGCACACGGATAGTATGGCTTGCGTGTACCCATCTCTTCACTCCGGCACATTTAACTGCAGTGGTGCTAACCAGTATGACCTGTCTCGGTCTCTGCCAACGAGGCACCAAACAGTTTCTTCTGCAGTGTACCTTTCTTCTCACCCAGTCTCCAGGAACTAGGTCATGAGCTGGACTTTTCTCTTTCGTGTTTGATTCAGTTCCCACCTGATGGAACACAGAAGTCACCACGTCAGATAGGTTTTTGCAATAATCCAGTATGATGTCATCATTTATTGTCAACAACTTATTAGCTGGTACAAATGCTTGTCTCATCACTCTACCCTTCAGAATTTCATGTGGACTTAATCCAGTTTTTCTGTCAGGTATGCTTCTTAAGGTCATCAAAACGAGTGGCAGAGCATCTGGCCACTTCAATCCTGTTGCCAAGCACATTTTTGCAATCCTGTTCTTAATAGTTCCATTTACCTGCCCAACTACTCCTGAAGCCTCAGGCCTGTAAGCACAATGCAGTTTCTGACGAATGTCCAGTGCTTCACATACCATTTGCATGAGTTTATTTTAAAAATGGGGGCCACGATCAGTCTCGATCGTCACTGGGAAACCGAACCTAGGGATGATTTCTCGTAGGAGTAAGTTTGCAACAGTTAGCCCATCATTCCTCCTCGTAGGGAAGGCCTCTACCCATCGTGAGAACAAACAGATGATTACCAAAACATATCTAAGTCTGTTACATGGCGGAAGCTCAATGAAATCCAATTGCATTCGTGTAAATGGACCTCCCTCCTGCCCTATGGTTCCCAAACTTACAATTGTGCTCCTGTTTTGATTAAACTGTTGACACACTAGGCATCTCTGGCATAAGCCTTCAGCAATCATCCTGAACTTAGGATTATACCACGTCTGTCTAAATAGATAGACGAAGCATGGCATCTCTCCCAATGTGAGCTTGACCATGGTACATTCGAGCCATATTTAAGATCATGCTATCGGGCATTACTGGTCTATCATATTTGTAAACCCAGATTTCATCTTCCTCTCTTTGTCTGCATCCTGCTTTTAACCAAACATCTTTCTCTTCCTCATCTGCTTCTTCCTGCATTTCCCTCACTTCCTGCCAAGTCTCAACTACAGTTGTTAGCATCAAAGGACTTGAAACATGCTCCTTTTCTCTGTCTCTGTTAATTGAGGCCGAATTTCTTGCACAGTACTTTGCAATTGAGTCTACGTACCTGTTACCTCGGGTGATGTAGTCATCCCCCTTTTTTATGTGCTGCACACTTTACCACAGCTATTTTGTCAGGCAGTTGAATTGCATCAATCAACATTCTCACAAATTCGTCATTACGTATGGGGGATCCTGCAGAAGTCAAATAACCTCTTTGGGACCACAGTTGTCCGTAGTCATGGACAACCCCAAAACCATACTGACTATCGGTCACTATGGTTACCTTGATTTCTTTTCCCAACTCACATGCTCGAATCAAGGCAATCAATTCCACTATTTGAGCAGGACGAATTCCTTTCAGATAAGAAGCTTCCAATACATCTGCCACTGCACAAACGGCGTATGTTGCACTCAAAACACCCTCATCTGTTCTCAGACATGAACCATCCACGAACATCACGTAATCAGATTCAGGCAATGGCTCATCTCTGAGATCTGGTCTCGGTTTTGCTCAGTATCCAGGCATTTGTGATCTACCTCATTTCTCACTTCGGTTTCCATAGTATCAGGCAACAATGTGGAAGGGTTTACATTTACGCATCTAGGGATTGTCACATTTTCTGCTCCCAGAATAGTTTTTTCATATTTGATCATCCTATTGTTAGTCAAATACTGTGTTTTCGTTCTAGTGAGGAGAATCTCCACAGAGTGAGGTACATACACTCTCACAGGAAATCCCTTCACTATTCCTTCACTTTGCTCTAAACTGACGCTTGTAGCTGCTACTGCTTTTAGACATCCTGGCAACGCTTTTGCAACAGGGTCCAAAACAGCTGAGAAATACGCAATTGGCTTTCTCAGTTTTCCATGTCTTTGAATCAGCACTGACAATGCACATCCTTCTCGTTCACTGCATTACAGTTCAAACTCTGTCTCATAATCAGGCATCCCTAAAGCTGGTGCTTCACATAGACTTGTTTTTAACTGTTCAAATGCTTCCATCTCCGTTTTGGTCAGTACTATAGGATCTCTGATATCTGCTCTGGTTAGTCTCTGCAATGGCTTTGCAATCAGTGAGAATCCACTAATTCACTGTCTACAGTAACCTACCATTCCCAGAAACATCCTCACTTGTCTTTGAGTTTTTGGTGGCTGCATTCCTTGTATCATTTTAATTCTCTCTGCAGTGACTTGTCTGATTCCTTTGGTAATCTTATGACTTCAGTATTGCTCCTCTTTCTGACAAAATTGTAATTTAGATGGAGACACTTTATGTCCCTCTTCTGCCAAATGATTCAGCAATGCAATGGTATCAGTTATACATGCATCTTTTGTCGTTGATGCCACTAGGAGATCATCAATATATTGAACCAATACAGACTCTCCAGGCAGGCTCAAATTTTCTAGTGATTTCTTTAACAATTGATTAAAGATCGATGGACTTTCAGTATACCCTTGAGTAATTCGGCGCCATGCCAAGTTTCGATCTCCAAACCGGAACGCAAAAATTGGCTGGCTTTCTGGGTGCAATGGAACTGTAAAGAACGCATTACACAAATCGATCACAGTGTACCATTCTGCATCATGGGGAATTTGATATAAAATCACTGCTGGATTTGGTACAATCGGACAACATGGGACAACTATTTTATTAACTTTTTTTCAAATCCCATACAATTCTAAAAGTCCATTTGGCTTTTTCAATCCCATTATCGGTGAATTACAAGGACTACTCTCTATTTCTCTCAGTATGCCTTGTTCAATCACTTTGTTTATTACTGGGGTTATTCCTTCAATTATTACTGCAGTCATTTTGTACTGGGGAATGTTCGGGTAATTTGCACCTTCTTTTACAGAGATTTTTACAGGTTCTACATCTCTCATCAATCCAATATCTTCTCCAGTGAAATCCCACACTTTCTCTTTCACTACCCTTTTCAATTCATCAGGAATCTTTTCTCGATCAAACACAAGAAACAATTTATTTTGCTCTGCTTCAATCATAAGCATTGTCATTTTATACAGGCTATCTTCATCTGGGGTTTGCAGTTCTATGCCATCTGGTGAACAGTATATGGCACAGTTCATCTTGTATAAAATATCTCGTCCTAACAGATTTACGGACCTACTATCACACACCACAAATCGGTGCATATCCTTGAAATTTCCAATTTCTACTTCAACTGGTTGTGTCAAAGAGGTTTTAATTTGTCTATTCGCTACACCTACAACCTGGATTTGTTCTCCCGAGAGAAGAAGGTTTTGAATTTCCACTGATCTAACAGTAGAACAGGTAGCACCAATGTCCACTAGGAAAGTTATTTCTACATCATTCACTTTTCTGTTTACAAATGGACCAGACTGATCTACCTCAAGACTGGCTCCAAGCACACACTCTTCTTCCCCTTTCAGGCACCGTCAGAAACTTTCATCCGACTCACTTCCACCTTCCTCTTGTAACCAATAATGGGGACTCACATTCACTCTAGGCGATCTATTTACCTGCTCGCCTCCACTGAATCCTGTCTCTGCACTGTATCTCTGATGGTTTACAATGTGTGGAAGTGGCGGTTGCGGCACCTGACTTTGCTGAGTAACTATCTGCTGCTGTTGCGGTTGCTGTTGAATTACCTCATTCTGCACCTGTGGATTCAATGATGTATTTTCTGGATTAACTCTTGGTGGATACTTACACTCTTTTCTCCAATGCCCTATCCTGCCGCAATTATGACAGGGATATTTTTTCTTCAGCTCTTCTATATTCCCTAATAATTTTGTTTTACCGAGACCTCCTTTCAGTTTTACCTGATTTGGGTCACTATATTTACTGTCCATTTGTGCTACTTGCTTTGCTACCTTCACTTGTGCCCACATACCTTTCTCTTTTAATTTCTTTTGTTATGCATCAATTTCTTCACTGCAATATTTAGCTTTTCTCAAAACCTCATCTACAGTGCTCGACTGCCATCCTATCAGGGTGTGTCGGATCATGTCTCCAATTTCTGGTCTTAATCCATACACAAACCGATATACAAAATGACTCATGTCTTTCTCACTCAGTTCTTCGTATCCACTGTACTGTTTAAATACCAGCATTAATCTCTCATAAAAAGCATGTACAGATTCTTTTGGTTCCTGTGTAGTTCTGTCTATTTTAACCCAGTCTGTCTCTTTTGGTGCATCTTTATTTATTGCTTGGACTTTAGTGACTCACCAAAAATCAACTCACGATCCACCAGTTCGTCGTGACCTACAGTTTAGGAAATACTGCTCTAGACGTAATGATGCTTTTAAGAGCTGCCAGCCACAAGAGTCTGTGAATTGTAATTTAAGACACTAAATTGCATTGATTATCTCTTATCTTACAGAAGATGCAGCTTCATGGTCGATGCCTTTAGTTTCTCAGGGCAGTCATCTATTATACAATTATGATGCATTCTGTAAAGAAATGAAAAACATTTTTGACAGATGAACACTAACTTAATCTTTAAATATCATATTATTGAAGTTAAGACAAGGAAAGAAGGATTTATTATATTTTTTGACTCAATTTAACCATTTAGTGATTCAGGCAGATTTGCTAGAAGAAAACAGGAGTGCACTGTTCTACTGTGGGTTGAATAAGGAATTCCAAGATTTGTTATTGCTGTTTTCAAACAGAGTTAGTGAATGTGAGTAATTAGTGGATTTAGTTCTCCAGACTGATCATAGTCACAATGAAAGAAATGGCGAGAAAAGACAAAGTGATTAAAAGACATTTTATCGAATACCAGAAAAGACTGATCCCAAACCCAGGTAATTTGGAGCTATAAGGCTCTATTTGACTGAAGATGAAAGAGAAAGAATCACCTATGTCTATAATGTGGTTCTGATAAACATTTTTTTGCAAAACTGTACAAAGAGCCAGAACTAAAGTGGTCAGGAAACAAGGTTGCGCAGCATTGAAAGGAATCTCAGTGTTACCACAGGGATTCCTCCTACTGTTGTAGAGTTACCAGCTATACAGATGTATACAACTCATACATTCTTAACTGTATTCTTGTTCCTTGATAGAGAAAAATAATATGTGGTATCTGCATTGGTAAATTCTGGAGCTACAGGAATATTTGAGGAATGGAGATTCTCTAAGAAAACAGGGTGATCTGAAAACAAGAAAGACAAGGTGTTTCACATTAAGGCAGTTGATGGAAAAATACTAACTTCTGAGCCTATCACTAATTGATCAGTCCAGTTTAAAAAAATGAGTGTAAGGGTGGTCATCAAGATCGCAGTCATTTTCATGTATCTCAATATCAAATCATTTTAAGTTTACCATGGTTAAAACAGCATAATCCAGACATAGATTGGGAAAACAGAGTTGTGACTTTTACATCAAGTTTCTGTAAATTGGTATGATCAACAGACAAAGAACAGGAACAAGAAGAAAGATTAATAAATTACCATACTTTATCTGCAGAGAGTTCCATTACACAAGATCTTTCACACGTTCCTTCACAATACTGGGATTATTCTGATTTATTTAGTAAGAAGGGGGCTGAAACCACTGCACTACCCATATGATGTTGGATAGATCTGATACCTGTGGCTTAATTGCCATGTTGTCGCATTTATGCGCAAACTGAAAAAGAATCTATATACCTGTGTAAATACCTGGATGAGTATCTGGCGAACTGTTTTATCCAACCAACTAGTTCGCCAGTAGCATCACCTCTCTTCTTTATACCCAAGAAAGAAGGTGAGGCCTTGCATAGACTAGTGTGAACTAAATGCATTCACAGTCATGAACAGGTACTCTATGTTGTGGCCGAATTCCTCAGGATCGTACGTTGCTTAAAATGGTCCACCTCTCAACACCCCCATGGTCTGAATTGTAAGTACACAGACTCCATGGAGTGGTTAAGCAGGGGAACGGAAGGAAGGGGACAGCAGGGAGGGAGACCTGTAACAATAGAACAAGACAGGTATAACTACTAAGGCACTCTATGGTGTCTTCCTTTCCTACCCTCAATTTACAACACTGCAATTAGAAGACAGAATAGCAATACCTGTAAAGAAAGAAAAATCTTTTCTTCTATTCTGCAATTTGCATAGGACATGAAGTGGTGTTGTAGCTAGGTCTGAAGGTGAAACAGAACAGTCAAGATTATTATCAAACAACCCCAGAACCATCAAGACACAGCCTTTCTTGTGAATAATGTAACATACCAATTAGTCAATTTCTTGTGCAGTAACAGGGGTGCGGAAGAGCCACCCTCCTGCTCACTCTCAGTACCCCTGCTTCAGAATATATAAAGAAACACAAACGACTACTTGACGATTCTTGAAAACACTCCAAAAGAAAAATAGGAATCCTTTCTCAGTTTCAATGATTCTTGAACAAAGTCTGAGTCAATATCAAAATATGATCAGAGCGCACCACATTGTATCACACTCACTCTCGGCCTCTTGTTTTTTTCTGTGGGCGAGTTATCCTCACTCTTGAATCCCCCAGAAACAGAAGTTACCAGCCCATAGCTCCGGGCCGTAAATCAACGTAGTTAAACTCAGTGAGTACAGCATATAACAATGTGCTGTGTATGTGAAAGGAAATTATTGTCGTTTTCCCCGCATGAACCGTGCTGTTCGCCAACGCGGGGAAATGGTGTCTGTTGCGATCAGCAATATACACTAGGAGTAATCTACCTCTCTACGTGCGATAGAACAAAGTATTTTGTAGCGCACAACGGGGAACAGGGTAGGGCGATGTACCTGTTATGTTGCTCTGCAAGGAACCGGACCTCTGGTTCCACCAACCGGACAACGAGGAAACATCAGCAAAGCCCCCTCAAATGCCACCACTATCACAGGAACAGGAAACTATAGGAAAAGGTGAGCAGTGCTGGAAGCATCCTTACCCGACTCGGTATGTTTGCGAGGCTCCTCCTGTGAAGTAATCGGCAGCTTCCTGATGCCGACGAGCTTCTTTTAGGAAATGCCTCAGACGCGTGCCGACGTCACCAACGTCGAAACCGCTGAGGCTCATGGGAATTGTAGTTTCTTAAGTTCATTCAGAATGTTCGCACGTCTTGGCAGTGTTCCTTTCTTTCCCTGCAGGTGAGATTCAACAGTACATCCCTCTTCCGAAGAACACTGATATAGACAGGGTTTTTTGGGGAATCGTTTATGAAAGGCGGAAACATACCATGGGGCATGAACCCCTGCTGCTGGCTCCCAAGTGTTCTCCTCATCACCGTATCCTTTCCAAGCTATCAAGTACCATAACCTGGTCCTGTATATCTTGGAATCTAGGATGCCCCTCACCTCATGTTCCTGATCCTCGTTCACCAACACTGGAGGGGGACCTCGGCGAGCCTTTGAACAAGCTGGTTTCAAAAGAGAGATGTGAAAGGACGGACAAATTCTCAATGATGAGAGAAAGGCTAGTCGGACTGCTTCGGGGTTTAGTTTTATCACCCTATAGGGACCAATGTATTTGAGATTAAATATGCTGTATCTCTTAAATCGGATGTTCCTAGTGGATAGCCATACATAATCCCCCACTTTATATACGGGACCTGAACGTCTGTGTGTGTCTGCGTAGGCCTTTTAGCGTTGTTTAGCCACTTTCAATCTTTGTTGCATTTCTTTCAGTGTTTTCTGAATGTATAATACCCTCTCCCTCACCTCTGGTGGGGCCTCCAACTACACTGGATGTATTAGAGGAATGAATCTAGGGTGGAATCCATAAGTGCAAAAAAACTGAGAGTTTTTTGTGGAACTATGAATTGCACTGTTGTAGGCGACTTCCGCTACCCATAACCTATCTACCCAAGCCTCCGTGGTGTTATCCACATAACAACGTAGGTATTGCTTTAAGGACTGATTCACCCTCTAAGTCTGACCATCCGTTTGCGGATAAAAGCTCATGGATGGGTTGGGCGTTATCCTGAGGGCTGCACACCATGTCTTCCAAAATTTGGCGGTAAACTGCGGGTCACGGTCTGAAACAACCACCTGTGGAAGCCTATGCAACCTTACTATATGTACTAACAACAATTGGGCTAACTGGCCAGCAGTGGGTAGAGATTTACAGGCAATGAAATGAGCCATCTTAGTAAGATAGTCCACCACTACCAGTATTGTCGTATATCCCTTATCGGAGGGCATTCCTACAATGAAGTCCATAGAAATGTGTTCCCGACAGAGGCAAGATGGCTCCCACGCGAGTGGACGCGTAAGCTCACCTCTCCTGCCGGTCCTACAGGGATACTGACAGAGGATCTTTAAACGCGTTTATACTGCAAAAAAGAAAGCTGGAAAGGAATATTCGCTGGGCGGACGTTATTAAAGACTCACGTTTTCGGAATCTTCGTTTTGGAGGAGGATAACGGACAGCGGAGGCGGCGGCCAATGTTGGAAAATTTCTCGGCGTTCTTCCTCAGGTCCATCAGGTGCCGACGCGCTAGGTGGGCGGTATTCCTTGCAGCTGTTGGAGGTTTTCGGCAATCAGGCAGCTCCGCCACCCGAGAGCTGGGAAGAGAAAGCAGCGGATCGATAATGCCCCCGAAGGGAACCCGCGGAAAACAGCGTGCTCAGGAGGCAGTCGGCAGCGAGGCTGACTCTGAGGGAAATGAGAAAGCTGCCAAGAGCACGGGAGCAGCGGAGCAGAAAATGAACGATACCGGTAAGGGTAAAACTACTGGCAACAATAGAACCATACCAGCAATTATTTCCGAAGCTGAAGAGAAACAAAAAGGGAAAAAGACTCCGGTGGAGGTCGCACAGTTCAATGCCTGTACCATAGAGGTTGTACCAGAGACTGAGGGGGCAGAAACTATTGATGGCAGTGAGGTGTTGCAAGACACTAATGTATCACTTAGAATTGACAATGTATCAGTTTATACCCCAGTTTCAGAGAATGTGCTTTGTCAGAGTAAAGAACTTTTTAGCAGCAAGATAAGTGAAGCTGTACAAGAGGATAACTTACAAAAAGGGCAGGCTCTGA
The DNA here is from genome assembly GCF_964261635.1 of Lissotriton helveticus. Taxonomy (NCBI): domain Eukaryota; kingdom Metazoa; phylum Chordata; class Amphibia; order Caudata; family Salamandridae; genus Lissotriton; species Lissotriton helveticus. The sequence goes on from NC_136065.1 coordinate 724,757,133, forward strand.
CTCATGGGCAAATACAACTACAGGCACAGGTGCAATTACAGACACAGCCACAATTACAGGCAATGGATGAGGAGTCTGGGGATTTTTACTCCCTGTCTGAAAATTCTGCATCATCATGTGAAGATTTAGCGTCGCAGTATTCGAAACAGATGCGTATGGCAGATGATAGTGATTTTGAGGTAGAAGATTTCGGCGATTTTACTGAAGACAGCCCTGCAACAGTGCAGGAAAGAGGAGAGTCAGCAATGGAGAAAGGGGCTGAAGGAATGAATCAACTGTATTCTGTTAATGATGGGGCAAAAGCACTCACTGAAGAGGATATTACTCTAACAACGATTTACCAGACAATCTTGTCCCATATGGATAAAGCAGAATAGGGGAGTCAAAGAATACAGAATTCTTGTCGGAAGTTACAGAACTCAATAAGGCAATTAGCAAAATCCCAATCCGATTTTGGGGAAAGATTTACGGAAGTTGAAACAAGGATTTCAAATATTGAAGATGAACTCGTTCAACAGAAGGCTGCCACAGAGCTATTGAGCACCAATAAGGAACACATTCAGTGGAAAATGGCGGACTTCGAAAATCGCCCTCGTCGCAATAATTTGAGACTCATGCAGATTCCGGAAGTGAAAGAGGGGCAGTACTCTCGTAAATTTATTGTAAAGTTATTTAAAAACGCTTTTCCTGAAATGACAAAATTGGATTGGGTGAGAGAAATTGAAAGGGCGCATAGATAGCCGTTTAATATTCGTCTGCGCCCAGGGCAAGTGGAGTCTAGACCTAGGCCTTTTCTTATCTCATTTAACAGTTTTCTTGCTAGGGAGGATGTGTTTTTTAATACTAGGCCTAATAAGAAAAGAGCGGGGGATGGATTTGAATTTTTCGCTATACCTGATTTTTGTAAATACACAATGGAGAGCCGATGGCAACTCCGCCAGTTGATCACCCAATTTCAGAGTAAAGGCACTCAAGCGTATTTGATGAATCCCGCTAAACTCAAAATTATTTATAAAGAGAACACACGCTTTTTTACAAATGCGGTAGCTGTGAAAGATTTCCTATATTCTATGCAGCCCTAGCAGGATGCGTTGTTATAATTAGTGGGCAAACGCATAGCTAAAATTATGGGTTTTCTTTTTCACTCTCATCGGACTATGGCCAATTTTTTTCACCTATATCTTCTTCTCTTTTTTCTCTTAATTTTCAGTTATTTTACTTATCAGTGTCCCTGTGAGGACCATCAGTCCTAACGCCTCGGTAAGGGGGGGGAAGGCTGGGTCGGAGAAGGGCGGGAGAGAGTTTGGGGAGGGGGGGTTGGGGGGTGTTTTCAGTGTTGTGGGGGGAAAAAGGGGTAAAATCCACAGGTGGGGCAAGAGATAACACAAAAGAAATTTGTAAAATAGTCATTAGCTGCTTAAGGCTGTATGGAACAATGTGTACAATGTGTATATCAAATATGATTTATTATGATGTCGCGTAGTATTAAGATTTGCTCCCTAAATGTGTCAGGTCTCAATTACGCAAATAAGAGAAAGAGGGTTGCAGCTGAAATCGATACATACAACCAGATATTTTATGTCTCCAGGAGACACACTTATCATGGAGTAACAGACATTTAGTAGCAGATTTAGGATATTCACTAATCTCTGCTTCACAACAAATATCGATGACCCGGGGAGTCATGATATTGTCTAAGCCACAATTCTGTATAGCTGTTCGTAGCTTAACTGACAAATGGGGAAGGTGGGCTATAACGGACCTAAAGATCGGTGGCTCACAAGCTACTCTATGTTCGATTTATGGAGGCAGAGGTTTTGGAGGAGTTGAACATAGAACTGGCAACTTGGGCATCACCCCTGATTATATGTGGTGATATTAATATCAATCTGAATACGCAAGAGTTAGCGGGGGGGCCTGAAAACTACACAGGACGTAAACCCCGGGTGTTTAAAGCTCTTCATAATCTTTTAGTTGATCACGGTCTAGTTGACGTCTGGAGTAATCTTCATCCTACTAGCCCGGGATACACTTTCTACTCCTTCCCTCATAAGAAAATGGCCCGATTAGATTATTTCTTCACTCGTTTGTCGTTATTAACTGAGGCAAATGTCCAATTATTTCCAAGAATATCGTCCGATCATGCTCCAATCCTAATTGAAATACCTGATTTAAAGATTAAACACATACGGCGAGGTTTCACCTTTGATAGGAAACTATGTCTGGATGACCAATTTAAAACTTACATGTCAAACTGGATAACGGAATTTTTTTATTTTAATTTGCATTCCACTAGCATTGATAGTGTATGGGAGTCATTCAAAGCGTGTTTCAGAGGTGAAGTCTTGAGTTATGGGAATTTTCATCAGAAAAAGTTAAGGGTAGAAATGCGAGATCTTTATGCTGAATTAAGAATGACAGAAAACATTTAACAAACGAAATTCAAAAAACAATTAATCAAGGGAATACCTCGAATTTTGAGGATACAGTGGCCCGCTGTCGGGCCAAAATATCGGGGGTTTGGAGCAGCGAGCTGTCTAAGAAATATTTGGTATACAAAAGACAATCTCATGAGTATGGGGAAGCAATAGGTAGATGTCTGGCCTTACGATTAAGGATGCAGGAAACCTCTAGACTTATAGTCAGTTTAAAAGATCAGAACGGCAACTTATGTCATGAACCAGAGAAGATATTAGATATTTTTCAGCAATTTTACACAGAACTATATTCACAGCAGAAGGTTTTGGGAGCAGACCTAATAGTAGACATGGGGAGTTTTACACAACTAGAGGCTAGTGAGAAGGAATGGTTGGATAACCCCTTCACCATGGAAGAACTGTAGAATGCCATAACAAGTTTGGCTAATGGCAAGGCTGCTGGCCTCGATCTTATTCCGGGAGAAGTTAATAAACTCTTTTTTGGTCAACTAAAAAATATAATGTTAGAAACTTTTAGAGCAGCACAGTTAGGTAATGCACCGAAATCATGGGATGATGCCTCCATTGTGGTCTTTATTAAGAAGGGTAAGCCTCTGGAGCTCCCTGGTTCATATCGCCCGATTTCTCTGCTTAATTGTGATAGTAAACTCTACTCCAAAATTCTTGCTAATCGTATATCAAAAATTATGACCCCATTAGTTCCAATAAATCAACGTGGATTCATTCCTAATAGAGGAACTGTCACACACATAAATAAAGTTATTACGTTATTTGAAATCGCTCAAGCAGAAAAATGTGAATTAGGACTGATATTACTAGATGCTGAGAAAGCGTTCGACCGTGTAGAGTGGCATTATTTATGGGAGGTTATGCATAGAGCAGGGTTTGGAGAAAAATTCTTATTGTCAATTCAGGTATTATACTCTTCCCCAAATGCAAGAATAGCCGCTATGGGTTTGAAATCTGAAATGATTAAAATTACAAGAGGGACAAGGCAGGGATGTTCCTGCTCCCCATTGCTTTTTGCTCTATTTATAAACCCTTTTATAGAAAGATTATCTAATAGTCCGCGAATAAAAACATTCATTGTGCAAAACATTTTGCACTCAGTATTTGCATATGCGGATGATATTGCGGTGGCTACAGTGGACCCGGTTGAGGCTCTAGCAGAGATTGAGCAATTGGCTTATGAATTTGGTCTAGCCTCAGGATATAAATTAAATGCTTCAAAAACTCAAGTCTTATGCACGGATAACATTCTAATTTTTGATTCCAGAGTAGTCTCTGAAGTCACGTACCTGGGTATTAAGATCAAGACAGCCATGAAAGATATAGTAGATGTCAACTAGGTGACCACACTACAACACATAAAGCAATCTCTAGACAGATGGGGACGCCTTCAATTAACACTAATCGGAAGAGGAAATATTATAAAGATGAGTATTTTATCAAAAGCACTATATCTATTTAGAGCCATTCCTCTGGAGATACCTCTAATATATCTGCAACAACTGCAATCCCTATGTTCGAGATTTCTCTGGGCTCCGGGGAAACCACGGCGTGCTATGAGATTGATGACACTTCCTGTCGAGAGAGGGGGGCGGGCTATTCCAGACTTTATTTTGTTTTTTTATATTTGCTTTTTGTAAAGAATGCGTCTGTTATTGACGGGGGAGCAGATAGATGAAGCTGCTGAAGCACCATCCATATTCCAGCTACTTCTAGGGAATCACGCTAGAAGGTGTCTATTTAGAGAACTTGAAGGGAATTACTATAAAAGAACCCGACTCAAAGTATTGGATTCGGCATTTAAAGTCTGGAGGAAGGTATCTAGAATGATAAATCTTGGGAAATATACACCCTTGAATGCTAACAAAATACTTCCATCCGTATTTTGGGATTCGGCAGCTAGAGATTGGTCACATAAGGGCATTGTGCAAATTGGGGATCTGTTTGAATCAGGAGGGCTTATATTAACATATGAAAATCTAGCTACAAGATATCATTTGACTAATACTCAGTTCTTTAAATATCTCCAGGTTCGGTACTTTTTAGCCCGAAAACATATTCAGCCTATACCTAATGCCTTAGTTGAGGCGATTCGCTCTCAGAAAAAAATTGGTGGCCTATATAAAATACTGCTAGAATATAGATCTGATGACTTACAGAAACATAATACATATTGGTAATCTACGTTGGGGGAACCAGATTTGTTGATAGAGGATGCTATTTTGATATCTAAAGAAGCTCTTTTGTCTGCCAATTTAAAGGCTCAATTTTTTAAAACTTTATTTAGATTATACTACACTCCAGATCGTATGATTAAATGGGGCACTCAATATGACGGTAAATGTTTTCGCTGTGGGAGCAATAACGCTGATAGCTTGCATATATTTTTTAGCTGTGTTAAGCTGCATCAATTTCTGACTAGCATTGAAAGTTTTCTCACAGCTATAACTCGGACTACTGTTAAGATTTTCCCAGCACTTATGTTATTAGGTGTAGGGCAAACTGTGGGAAATGGAACGCCTCTATACAAATATAGGTATTTTTTATTTGTAGCAATGACCGCAGCGCGCTTATGTATTGCATCAGATTGGTTACAACTGGAACCTCCAGCTTTTGAATTTTGGCGGGCAAAATTGTACAACTTGTTTGAATTAGAATGGAGTCTTTATGCGATAAAAGGGGCAAAAAAGCGTAGACTTGGCATGTTGATTTGGGGTGCAATTAAGCTACATATGGAGATGTGATAATGTTATTTGATATTTGTATATATGCTCTAAACCTTTGACTATTTTAATTGTTTTCATTTCCTTTTTTTTATGTTTGTTGTTATCCAACTTGCTTCCAATGTGGAATAATAAAAATATAAAAAAGAAAAAAAAGAAAAGAAATGTGTTCCCATGGCAGATCTGGGGACGGTAACAGTTGAAGTAGTCCTGCGGGTTTAGCATGCAAGTTCTTCATTTGATTACATGTTACACACTCTGTGACCCATTTACTGTTGTCAGTCCTGACAGATGGCCACCAAAACTGGCGCAACACTCTCTCAATGGTTTTTTCTATTCCGTTATGTCCTGCGCTGGGAAGGGTATGACACCAGGTAAAAACACGTTTTCGTAAGGAAGGGATTGGAATTAGCTACTGTTTTCCCCGTACTGGTAGACCTTTTTTTAGCTCCCACTCAGGATGTCTTGCCAACCACACCTTCCAGTCTTTGGTCCGAACTTTCTTTGCCACGCTTTTGAGAAAGGGTTCTGTTATTGTTGTGCAAATAACATGTTGGGGATCTATGATGGCTTTTCCTGTCTGTTCCTCCGATGATTGGTTAAGCGTTTGACATGTTAACACAAGGGCCTTCTTGTTATCTTTTCCTGGACGATAGGTAACCAGAAAATTATACTCTGCAAAAAACAAGGTCCATCTCAGTTGAAGGGAGAGAGATGACGTGCTGCCGTCATGAACTGGAGATTGCGATGGTCCGTGTATACTGTGATAACAATTTTTTTTTTCAATTTCGAAAGCTTTATTCGAAGCAAGACATACATCACAACATAAACATTATAAATAATACATATCAAATACAGTATTTAAAAAGTTATTAAATCTAGATTACTGTCGTTTACAGAATAAAAAGTTCTTAAGATCATTTTAAATCAGTTAAAATAGTACATTAAATGGTGGCCATTCTTTTATTTTTAAACATCTTAAGGTTCATTAGCTAACTTCTAGAGGCTATAAAGTGCGAGCGCGTATGATCCAAGCCCACCGTAGAAATGTAGCTACCGCAACCGCTATACAGGGTGAGCAATCTGACTCTAGTATCCTTAGGGCCTCAATGTACCTCCGGGTGCCCAAGTTAATACAAGATGGTTTTAGCCACTTACGACGAGGGATGACATAATGGGGACATACAAACAGTATATGAACTATAGTCTCAATCGAATCTTTACAGTTGTGGCATTTGTCATCCCTGGTTAATGCCCATTTATAAGTGAAAACTTTTACAGGGAGGGTCCCGATCCTGAATTGGAAATACAATTTACGGTCAAGCGGACCCTCTATGATGTCCCAGTAAGCCTCACAAAGTGGACGAGTTTAAATTCAAGGAAACGGCCGGTTAGATTGGTATTTACACTATTTCTGTGAGAAGTTGTCCAGACCATTTCCCAATACTTTTTTTTCAGATTTATTTTTGGTGGGAACCTTGATATGTCTGGATCTTTCCATAGCTGGCCGAGTTCCAACTTTATTAGTAGTCCCCTTATCTCTTCGAGCCATGGAATAGTGTGGAAGCGATCTGCCCTAATAATATCCTTTAACGCATGGGCATAGTGGGCTAGTTCAGGAGTAGTCCAGATTCATCTCCAATACAATAGAGGCCGTAACCGTGCTAGGTCCTCGAAGTTTTTCCTACCAAGATCATATAAAAGCGGTACGGTAGGAGTACTTTGGGGAACCCCAACTAAACAGCGTAGAAATTTATTCCCCGCCTTTGTTAGTTGGTTCAAATGAGTAAATCCCCAAAGTTCTGAACCATACAAAGTGGCACTTATAACCTTCATATTATAGATCTCCCAGGCAGGTGTAATTGGCTTGGTAAAGGATGCTTTGTGCTTGGAGGATAGAGCACTCGCAAGCTGGTGGAATTTTAAAACAGTCATGTCTGTGTGACCTTTCCAACCCATATTACTCTGGAGAGAAATTCCTAGATACGTAAAGGCCTCTACCTGCTCTAATGGAGTTCCATTTAGATAGATTTTACCATTGAAGGTTTTCCGCTGATTCTGGGACATGAACTTGGTTTTTGAGGTATTTATCTGAAGTCCACGCAGTTGGCAAAATTCTCCAAAAGCATTCACATACTGTGATAACATGCTTGGCTCCTTTAAGAAAATGTCACCACTCTTGAAAGGTATCTTTAATAGCGAGAAGTCCCTTTTGGGCTATTGTATAATTACGTTCTGCTGTGTTGAGCTTTCTTGACCTATATGCCACCGGATGTAATTGTCCTGTATCAGGATGGCGTTGTGATAACGCTGCTCCCACCGCGTGATCAGACGCATCCACCTCCACAATATAGGGTTGATCAGGATCAGCATGCACCAACACAGGAGCGGAGATGAACGCCTCTTTTAAAGCCTCAAACCCTTGTTGTGTCTCCTTCGTCTATTGAAAATGAACCTTCTTCTGTAGTAGACGGGTTAAAGGAGATGCCAGAGATGAAAAGTGACTGATGAAGCAGCGATATTGGCAAAGCCTAAAAAGCATTGGATGTCTCTGACATTAGCTGGAATAGGCCATTCCTTTACTGCTGCTATCTTCCTTTCTTTTTATCAAGACCAGCGGTCCTTAGCTTGAACAATAAAACTTGTAAATGGCAAACATAGACTTAAATAAGGCTTAGTTTTCTCCAATGTCCGGCCGGACAAGGAAGTATTTATTTTCAAAATTGTACAAGGATTTGCGAATACGTGGAACAAGAATCAAAAACACTGGGCACAAGCCTGTACCAAGTCAGGGAGAATAAACAATAAGGGGAAAGAATAAGAAAGGTTTAAGCAGGCAAAAGGGTTGGAGCAAGTGGCGGCTTACAATACAATGCAATCTTGTGCAAGCACAAACCAACAGTGACTGCAATAAATATATACAGTTGAAACATGCAGTACTGTTAAAACAGTCGACGTGACGTTTCGATCCCTAGCTCCTAATATTAAACTGGGATCATCTTCAGGACTAATGTTAATGCTATTGCCTGAAATGTTAAAAGCCTAATCTCCGTCAGCGGGGGAGGTCTATGAAGGCATCTTGATAAGAAGCCTTTCCGGAGAGAAGAGTTATCTTTGTTGTCCTGAATCTGAGCCTGAATCAGAGCCTGGGACGGCTTCTGTGAGTTAGTGGGCGGGAGGTGATCCTCGTCCTGGGAGCCTGTAAATAATGTCTGAGGCCCAGAGGGTTGTTTATGCCTCGGAGATAAAATGAACGCGGCTGCAAGATTAAGCAGTCCGTTTCGTACTGATCCTTAATAAGATCGCGTGTTGGGCTTGGTGTCGTCCGTCTTGCAGAGGGCAAGACGCCTTCATGGACCTCCCCCGCTGACGGAGATTAGGCTTTTAACATTTCAGGCAATAGCATTAACATTAGTCCTGAAGATGATCCCAGTTTAATATTAGGAGCTAGGGATCGAAACGTCACGTCGACTGTTTTAACATTACTGCATGTTTCAACTGTATATATTTATTGCAGTCACTGTTGGTTTGTGCTTGCACAAGATTGCATTGTATTGTAAGCCGCCACTTGCTCCAACCCTTTTGCCTGCTTAAACCTTTCTTATTCTTTCCCCTTATTGTTTATTATCCCTGACTTGGTACAGGCTTGTGCCCAGTGTTTTTGATTCTTGTTCCACGTATTCGCAAATCCTTGTACAATTTTGAAACTAAATACTTCCTTGTCCGGCCGGACATTGGAGAAAACTTAGCCATAGCTCTTATTTAAGTCTATGTTTGCCATTTACAAGTTTTATTGTTCAAGCTGAGGACCGCTGTTCTTGATAAAATGACTAATTACCAGAGGTCCTTTGCTACCTAAAACGGGTTCCCTTATTCACTATATTGCTATCTTCCTTTCTGCCATCTCTTGACCCCTCGGTGTTAACATCACTCCTAGAAATTCCACAGTAGTAACCCCAAACTCGCACTTACTGATCTTACAGTATAGCCGATGTTGCTGCAGGGCGCGTTGAATGGTATGCACATGAGAGGGGTGACTCTCGATGGTGGGTGAATAGATAATAATATCGTCTATGTACACCACGACGAAGTGATCCAGAAATTCACGCAGAACGTCATTCAGGAAAAACTGGAAGGCAGCGGGCGCATTGCATAACCCAAAGGGCATGATGAGGTATTCATATAATCCGTAACGCATCTTGAAGGCCGTCTTCCATTCGTCTCCCGTTGCATCCGCACCAAATGGTATGCCCCTTTGAGATCCAATTGTGTATATATAACAGCACGTTTTACCTGCTCCAATAACACCGGGATCAGCGGTAAGGGATACCTGTTCTTTACTGTGATGGCGTTCAACGCCCTGTAGTCCACAGAGACGCGTAACTCACGGTGGGCTTTAGGGATAAAAAACAGTGGGGAAGCCGCGGGAGACATGGAATTGCAAATAAACCCGAGTGCCAGGTTTTTATCCAGATATTCCTTTAGATGTTTATTCTCTGGCTCAGTTAAAGCGTATACCCGTCCTGTGGGAATGACTGCCGCTGGTACCAACTCGATTTGGCAGTCATACTGCCTATGGGGCGGGAGAACTTGAGCCTTAACATCATCGAAGACCTCCTCGAAATCCTGATATTCTCGGGGTAACGTGACCGGGTGTTCCGCTGCAGTGGCGATGTGGTGCCTTTCTGCCAATGCTTGAGACGGGTTGTGCTTAGTACGCACACAATGGGTAGAATAGAACACGGAGGTGAAACGTACTGTCTTCTCCACCCAATCCACCTGGGGGTTGTGTAATTTCTGCCTGGGTAACCCTAGTATGATCCCATACTGGGGGGCTTGGATTATATTGAAGGCGAGCTGTTCCACGTGATCACTACCTTGACGTACTTCCATGGCATCAGTTTGGAACCGAATAGGACCTGCTTCTAGACTCCTCCCGTCTACTGCAAACACAATTTCTGGCGTGTCTTTTTCATGCAAAAGCAATCCTAGGGATAGGGCTGTTTCCTTATCCATAAAACACCCTGTAGCACCAGAGTCCAACATGGTGGAGACTTACACCATTCCTTCTTTACCAGTATGGAACGTTCTAAAAAAAAGTGCTGTGTAGAATTAAGGGTGTCCCCCATCAAAGAAGGGATGTAGTTTGGGCTTGAGGAGTTCCCTACTGTCCTCAATCTCTGTCGTTTCCCGCCGCAGACTCAGAAGTTGCGGCTACTTGTTTACGGGGTTTCATGCGTGGGTATCTTGTCCTCAAAGAGCATTCTTTGATGAAGTGACCTTTCTTACCACAGTAGATACAAAGGCCTTTCTTTTGACGGTATTCCCTTTCATCTTGGGTAAGTGTGGATCAAACTGCCCCTATTTCCATAGGTTCTGTTTTTGTTGTTGGTGAACTGTCATAGGTTTTTGGTGTGTCCATCCACCAGGAGGTTCGTTCCCTACGTTTGCTTTCCCCCTTTCTCTCACAGAGACGATGATCCAGTCGAAGAACCAATCGAATTAACGCTTCACAGGTTACTGGTTGAGGTTCGATTGGGGCCAAGACATCCTTCATTTCTTCTCTAAGGCCCTTATAAAAGATGGCAGCCTGTTTGGCCTCAGGCCAGTCGGTCTCTGTAACTAGCCGACGGAAGTCATTGAGGTACGCTATGAGATCTCTATTCCCCTGTCGTAGTTCCAATAATTCTTTGTCTGCCGAGAGAGTGGCTATCCTACGATTAAATGTTCTTTCAAATTCCTGAATGAAGGAATCCCAAACATGAAGTAAAGGATCATCCCTTTTCACTAGCGGTACTGCCCATTGGGCTGCGGCCCGGCCAGATAAGAAATGAAAAAGGCTACCCTTGCATGGTTAGTGAAGAAGGCCTTGGGTTTACATGAGAAATGTAGGAGCACCTGAGTGAGGAAAATCTGTACTTTACTACTCTCCCTATGAAACCTCTCGGGGGTGGCTAAGGGAATAGGTGTAGGTATCTCCACCACCAAAGGGGCAGCCTGAGATGTTTGAGGTATGTCTGCATTAAAAGCGTTCCTCTGCATCCTGTCTTCTGTGGCTGGTAGTATAGCTGTTTCTGCCCTAGAGGTTACCAACTCAGCTTGTACTGCTTGTAAGGCAGTGAGTATGTCCTCTAAAGTGGCCATCTATAACGTACGACTGGGAGGAATACAATCCTTGGGCCGATTACTCTGTTGTGGCTGAACTCCTCAGGATCGTACGTTGCTTAAAATGGTCCACCTCTCAACACCACCATGGTCTGAATTGTAAGTACATAGATTCCATGGAGTGGTTAAAAGGGGGAAGGGAAGGAAGGGGACAGCAGGGAGGAAGACCTGTAACAATAGAACAAGACAGGTATAACTACTAATGCACTCTATGGTGTCTTCCTTTCCCAATATACAACACTGCAATTAGAAGACAGAATAGCAATACCTGTAAAGAAAGAAAACTCTCTTCTTCTATTCTGCAATTTGCATAGGACACGAAGTGGTGTTGTAGCTAGGTCTGATGGTGAAACAGAACAGTCAAGATTATTATCAAACAACCCCAGAACCATCAAGACACAGCCTTTCTTGTGAATTATGTAACATACCAATTAGTCAATTTCTTGTGCAGTAACAGGGGAGCGGAAGAGCCGTCCTCCTGCTCACTCTCAGTACCCCTGCTTCAGGATATATAAAGAAACACAAATGACTACTTGACTAATCTTGAAAACACTCCAAAAGAAAAATAGGAATCCTTTCTCAGTTTCAATGATTCTTGAACAAAGTCTGAGTCAATATCAAAATATGATGAGAGCGCACCACACTGTATCACACTCACTCTCGGCCTCTTGTCTTTTTCTGTGGACGAGTTATCCTCACTCTTGAATCCCCCAGAAACAGAAGTTACCAGCCCATAGCTCCGGGCCGTAAATCAACGTAGGTAAACTCAGTGAGTACAGCATATAACAATGTGCAGTGTATGTGAAAGGAAATTATTGTTGTTTCCCCCGCATGAACCGTGTGGTTGGCCAACGCGGGAAAATGGTGTCTGTTGCGATCAGCAATATGCACTAGGAGTAATCTACCCCCCTACGTGTGATAGAACAAAGTATTTTTTAGCGCACAACGGGGAACAGGGTAGGGCGATGTACCTGATATGTTGCTCCACAAGGAACTGGACCTCTGGTTCCACCAACTGGGCAACAACGAGGAAACAGCAGCAAAGCTCCATCAAATGCCACCACTATCATAGGAACTCCCCGCTAGGAACAGGAAACTATAGGAAAAGGTGAGTGGCGCTGGAAGCACCCTTACCCGATTCGGTACGTTAGCGAGGCTCCTCCGGTGAAGTAATCGGCAGCTTCCTGATGCCGGCGAGCTTCTTTTAGGAAACGCCTCAGGCGGGACCACTGAGGCTCATTGGAATTGTAGTTTCTTAGGTTCATTCAGAATGTTCGCGCCTTGGCAGTGTTCTTTTCTTTCCCTGCAGGTGAGATACAACACTCTATACCATTAATTCCTGTCTTACTGGATCAAGAAAATGGTGCTTGAATATTCCCAAAATTGAGTTTGAGGGGGTCTATCATTTGGTCAGGATAAGACAGGATGATGCGAGTAAGACTACCTTTTGGGCCAAGTTATGTATCTACGAACATCAAGTAATTTGTAATGCTCCAGCTGCCTTTCAGTTTTTTATCAATGAAGTATTACACAAGGTTATGGACAAATTTGCCATTGTCTATCTTGATGATATCTTGGTGTACTCCACAACATATCAGGTATGTCAGCAGCATGAGAGAACAATATTAGAACTGTTGAGACAAAATTGTCTTTATGATAAAGTAGAGAAGTGTTACTTCCAAGAAGATGAAATTGAATTTCTTGGATTTATTATTTCTACCTCAGGAATCCACAAAGATACACAGAAAGTTGAAGCTATTTTGGCCTTGCCCTCACCCACTTCAGTGAAGGACGTACAATGATTCCTCAGAGTTGCCAATTAGTAGAGGTGTTTCATTCATAGGTTTTCCTATCTAGTCACCCCATTACAAGAACAACCAGGAAGGGGCTGTGTTTTCCTGGACACCAGAGAAGGAGGTCGAATTTCGAGAATAAAAGAGAACATTCACCACAGCCCATTCACTGAGACATCCTGACACTGCTCTTCTCTTCTATTTGGAAAATGATGCATCTGACACAGGTATTGGGGCTATTCTGTCTCAAAGCACCCTGAGACAGGACAATTACATCATATTGCCTATTATTCCTGGAAGTTGAGCACATTCAACTTAAATTACACCATTACTAAAAAGGAAATGTTGGACATTAGGAGGGGTTTCTAAAAGTGTAGCAATATTTAATGAGTGCTAAGGAACCAGTGACAATGCACACTGATCATCAGAATCTATCCTTATTGAAATCCGTAGGAGCCATGAAAGCTAGGCAATTAGGATGGTCACTTTTTTTTTCAGAATGTGAATTAATTTTGACTAACAGACCTGGCAAGAAGAACGAGAACTCAGATGCCTTATCACTTCTATATGGAGAAGAAACAACAGTCTCCCCAGTTTCTATCATAGCACAATGAGAGGATTATAGCACTTATTAGACAAGAAGATATCCGTGCAGAAATCAAAAGTACAATGTAAAGACAGGGCATGCTTGATTGTGTGCCACAAGACGAAGATAAGAACTGTATCATTGGTACCTTAATACCAAACTGCCTTGTATTTACCAACTGTGTCCTTACGTCCTCTGACTTTACAAGAAACTCGTGACTCTAGTCTGATAGTACATTATGGAATTAAGAAAACTCTTGATCTAGTGCAACGTACCTACTGGTGGAACACCATGGCTAATGATGTCATGAAGTATGTCAAAACCTCTGCAATTTGTGCATGATCAAAGAATGATTAGACACAGTCTAGTGGGTTATTACAAATAACTGAAACTCCTTAATTGCCGTGGTCACCATGGATTTTATTACAGACATGACAGAAGACCAAGGTCATGACACTATTTTTGTGATAGTTGATGCTTTAACTAAAATGGCTCACTTCGTTCAAGTTGAAGGATTATCTACTGCCAAGACTACAAGTCAGTTATTCTTGCAGAATATAGTTCACGCTCATGGTTTACCCTGTAAAGTGACTTCGGATAAGGGAGTGCAATTAGTATCCAAATTCAGGGCAACCTTTTGTGATTTCTTGGTACCGAGGTAGCTTTGTCTTCTGCACATCACCCCAAAACACATGGAAAGTGAGAACGGTTTCATCAAGAGCTAGAACAGTATCTTTGTTGATATCTTACTGATCAAAACACATCTCTGGTTTGCGGGATTCAGCTATAATAACTCTCTTCCCTGCACTACAGAACAAACACCATTATTTAGCATGCAGGGATATCACCCCAGAATACAAACAAATATAATGCCTACACCTATAGAGAATCCCACAGAGAGTGTTGATACTTACTTTAAGGATTGTTGCAGTTTTACCAGAGCATATTCACTGTGTTTATCTTTCATGATTTAAAAAGAATTGAACTCAGAAACAAGTTGACACAAGATGATTCTATTTGTGTTCATGAAGGATTCACATTGCCATCTAGTGACAAAAAGCAGAACTGATTTAGGAATTATTTTATTGAATTTACAAGTCAGCATTCAGTCCTATTTGTTAAAAGGAAGAAAACTATAGCAGAGTGTGAAGTAACAGTTCTGCAATTTTTGTTGACATAAAAGAAATGTCATGGATATTGACGATTATATTCTAATCACCGGGTAACTATACTCAAGAATTATTGTAAAAATGTTTTGAATGGCTGTATTAATGCCACCCTCATATTCCACATTTTTGTTTCCTGATACATGTTGTTTTCTAGATATACAGATGTATATACACATCTCTACAGAGAGGCAGGCAGCCAATAAAGAGTGTGTTAAGAGTGTGTTAACTAATAGATGGATTTATTGCAGGTATATATGATCCCTAAAGAATGGGGATTTGGGGAGGTGGCTGACCACCGGGAGGCTCGCCCCTCCGGGGAAGTTTGGGGCACCTGGGGAGGGGGGGGAGGAAGCTTGTCCCCCGGGGCTTTCCGTAGCTGGGTTTTTTTGGGCTGGTTGGGCTGGTGGGCTCCTTTTGGGCTTGTTTTGGGCTTGTACCTTATTTAAGCGGCCATTTTGTGTCACTGCACACTGTTCGTGGTGCAGTGACACAGCAGCCGGGTGGTCCGTAGGCAGATTTGTTGTCTCGAGGTACTGCGACTTGATCGCTGTGGGCGTTTTCTGCTGGCGTGGTCGTGCGCGGTTTTTGTGGTGTCCAGTGCGGTGGTTTCAGTGCGGGATGGCGGCGTGCGAGGATCCCAGGGTGGCCGAGGCATTGCGACTACTGGGCGAGGCAGGCCGCATGGACATTGTGCGGCCCGACCTCCAGGTAAGGCCGCAGCGGCCGCGGCCGGCTCTGCTAGGCGGGAGGGGGGGCGGAGGGGCGAAGGGCGGGGGCAGCGCGAGAAGGCAGCGCCGCGTGCGAAGGCGAGGGGAGGGGCTGGGAATGCCGGGCGGAGGGGGAGGAAGCGAGCGCTTGCCTTCGTGGAGGGGGCGGGGGGGCAGGGTGAGGTGCCTGGGGGGTGGGGGGGAGGGGCAGTCTGCGAGGCAGTGGCAGAGCTGGGGGGGCAACGGGGGGCCCGGGTGGTGGCACCAGTGGAGGATGTGGGGAGTGGGGTGGGGGACAGGGGGACAGGGGGGGCGGGGGGCGGAGAGGGGGCTGCCGGGGGGGGGACGGGACGCGGGGGGCGGGGACACGGTGTGAGGAGCAGGGTGGGCAGCTTGGGGGGGGATGGGCCCCCGGGGGGGCGGTTTCCCCGCTATTGAGGATTCCGAGGTGGAGGAGGGGGGGGAGGGGGCGGACACAGAGCTGGACTGGGGTTCCTCGTCATCGGAGGGGGGAGGGAACGTGGTAGGTCCGAGCAGGCCGGCGTCGCCGCGGCGGGGGAGGGTTGGGCAGGCAGGGGGGAGTGGCAGGACAGGGGGGTGGGGTGGGGGGAGTGCGGAGGTGCAGCAGGCGGATGGGGTGGGCAGGGGCGGGGGGGGTGGGTCGGGGGTGGTAGCGGAGGGGAGGCGGCGGGGAGTGGGGGGGTGGGGGGAAGTGGCAGGCCAGGGGGGAGTTGCGGTGGTGGGGGGGAGAGTGGGGGTGCAGCATGGGGGGCCTGGGGAAGGGGGCGTGGGGGGGGTGCGGGGTCGAGTGGGGGTTTCGGGGGTGGGGAGGGTCGGGGGCCTGGGATTGGGAGGGGGGATGGGGCCTGGGTGGCGGAGGGATCCCGTCGCGATGCGGAGGTCACTCTGCAGGGTGGGGGCGGGGGCGACACTGGGTTGGGGGAGCGGGGAGGGGGGGCGCGTGGGGGGGAGACGGGGGGTTTTCCACCTTGGCATGCTGGACTCCACCTTTTTTCCTTGGCAGTAGTTGTTAGCGTGGCGCTCGGGTGAGCAGCATGCGGCTCCAAACCACCGAGAGGATGGGCCGGCTCTGTCTGGTGCGGGCGGCCGAGCTCCAGCGAGGGACCTGCATCATGACCGCGGCAAATGGAGGCGGGATTCATCCCCGCTGGCCCCTCCCCGAAGGGTCGTTGCGGCCGCCGGGGGTAGGGGAGTGAGGATGGATGCCCATATTTCTGGCTGTACTGCGAGTGTGGCGGATGGGAGTGGGAGTGTGGACTTGGTGGAGTTGATGCGGGTGTGTCGTGAGAGAGCGGGTTTGAGCCGGCTGGAACCCCAAGGGGGAGGCCGGGGTGGTGTGGAGCCGGCTGATGGAGAGTCAGAGGAGGAAGGGGAGATTCCAGAGGAAGGGGGGCGAGTAATGGTGTTGGCAGTGTATTACAGGTGCCAGCAAGGCGAGATGTGCCCAGAGTGACGGCCCCCTCAGCTCCACTGGTTAGGCGGCGGGACCCGACCTTGACGCCAGGTAAGGCGGGAGACGGGACGGGGAGTGGCAAACAGCGCTGTGTGCAAGTTTCGGTGGGGACTGGGGGCGAAGGGGAAGATGGCTGGCGGCTGGTGCGGGGGCGGTACGTGCAGGACGCGGGAGTGGGCACGGACGGCGCGGCAACGGGGGGAGACGGGTCAAGCGCGTGTGGCGGTGCGGCGGCGGTTGGAGGGAAGGAGTTTGCGGGCGGGGGGAAGGAGAGTTGTGTGGTGCCGGTGCGTAAGTTACCGTACATGGGGCTGACTAAGCCGCTGGGGGCGCACTTTTTGTTGGCGACGAAGCAGAAGATCTGGAAAGGGGAGTACATTGACATTTTGAAGCTTCTCCACAGGGAGTTGACGTCCAAGGAAGGGTCGAAGGAGGAAGAGCAGGAGTTAGCTAGGCGCCCGAAGGTGCCCCTGACGCTGGATAACTGGTCAGCCGCTTTTCTCATATACGCAAGCGTGTATTGCGAGAAGTTTCCGGACCGGTCCGTCGCGCTTTTCAAATACATGGATGTGGTCCGGAGGGCGCAGGTGACATACGGCGGTTTCACGTGGTCACACTACGACGAGGAATTACGGGCGCGCATGGCGGCGGACCCGGAAGCGCTGTGGGGGGAGCTGGATTCGGATCTGTACCAGCAGACGATGGGCGGGGCCAAGTTTGGCCGCACCATCTACACGGCCAGCGGTTTGCCGGTGGTGCCGCCCCCCTTTGCAGCCCGCCCCACCCGTGGGGGGGTGTGGCAGGGAGACTCTGGCGGCCAGGCCACGGTCGGGGCCTGCTGGGACTTCAATAGAGGAGCATGCGGGCGTGCGGCATGCCGTTTCCGGCACGAGTGCTCCAAATGCGGGCGGCGGCACCCAGTGCTGCGCTGTTGGGGGCCCACCGGGACAACAGCCCGCGCAGGGAAGTGCCCAAGCCGGAGGGGGACAGGGTGGTGGGAGGGAGGGAGCCAGAGGGGGGGGAGCCAGAGCTTTGGGCAAAAAGGCTTGTACGCCGGTTAGGATCGAGCGGATGGAGCCCTGGTTGGCGGCATATCCGCGGGCGGAGGATGCTGCGGTGCTGCGTCGGGGTTTTCGGGAGGGGTTTCGGCTGGGCTATGAGGGCCCTTGGATTGCTCGCTGGGCGGACAATCTGAAGTCAGTGAACGCGCACAAGGGAATTGTGAGGGAGAAACTTTTCAAAGAGGTCAGGGAAGGTAGGATGGCGGGCCCGTTCATGGAACCGCCAATGCCGGGCTTGATCATCTCCCCCATCGGGTGGTGCCCAAGAAACAGGAGGGGCAGTTCCGGCTGATACAACACTTGTCCTGGCCGGAGGGGGAGTCGGTCAATACCTACATTTCGGCGGAATTGGCGTCGGTGACTTACTCGTCGGTGGACGTGGCACGGAGGCTCGTCTCGGCGGCAGGGAGGGGAGCGCTGATGGCAAAATGTGATGTCAAGTCGGCTTTCCGACTCCTTCCGGTCCACCCGGCGGATCACCAGTTGTTGGGGATCCAGTTTCAGGGACTCATATTTGTGGACAAGGCGCTGCCGATGGGGTGCTCCATTTTGTGCGCGCTATTTGAGCGTTTCAGTTCATTCTTGCAGTGGTTTTTTTTCAGGCGCACAGGCTCGGAGTCAGTGACGCACTACCTGGATGACTTTTTCCTGGTGGTGCGGCCCGGAGCGGCGGACTGCCAGCGGCAGCTGGACGGTTTGGCCGGGTTGATTGGGGAATTCGGGGTTCCCCTGGCGCCAGAGAAGACGCGCTGTCCCAGTATGGTGTTGTCCTTTCTCGGTATCGAGCTCGACTCGGTCGCCATGGAAGCGCGCCTACCGGAAGACAAGTGGTCAGCAATGCTAGTTTTGGTTGACGGGATGTTGGCAAAAAGAAAGGTGACGTGAGGGAGGTGCAGGTGCTGTTGGGACATTTGAATTTTGCCTGTCGCGTGGTGCGGGCGGGCCGAACGTTTTGCCGGCGTTTGGGTTTGCCGTTGTCCGGATTGACCTTGCCGCATCATCACGTGCGCCTCTCGGCGGGAATGAAGGAGGATTTGCGCATGTGGCGGGCGTTCTTGGAACGGTTCAATGGAGTTCCCATGGCGCCGGCGGAGGACTGGGAGTGGGACGTCACCATGTTCTCGGATGCGGCGGGTGTCGGCGGTTTCGGTCTGTATTGGGAGGGCAAGTGGTGTGCGGAGCAGTGGCCGGAGCACTGGCAGGCAGGCGGGCGGAGCATCGCGTTTTTGGAGTTGTTCCCGTTGGTGGTGGCGGTCACGGTGTGGTCAAGGGCGCTGGCGCACAAGCGTGTGCTGTTTCGGGTGGACAACATGGCCGTGGTGCAGGTGGTGAACAGACAGTCGGCCCGGGACCCGCAGGTGCTGAAGTTGATGAGGGTGTTTGTTTTGCGTTGCTTAGAGAATGACATCCTGTTTCAGGCGCACCACGTTCCAGGAGTAGACAATGACATTGTGGATGCTTTGTCTCGTTCACAGTGGGAGAGGTTCCATGGGCTAGCCACGGCGGCGGAAGAAGTCAGGACGCCGGTGCCGGAGGACCTGTGGTCGGTGGGCGAGGCCGGGTCTTTCAACTGGTGAAGGCGTCAGTGGCGGTGACAACGTGGAAGGCATACGAGCAGGCGTGTAAGGAATTCCTGCAGTCGGGCGTGGTAAGGCGAGGGGACCGGTGGCTGCGCGAGGAACAGGTGGTGAGGTTCATGTTGGCGCTCATGGATCGAGGATTGTCGCGGGTGACGATTGCGGGCAAGTTGTCGGCGGTGGCGTTCATGGGAAAGTTGTGGTGGGGTTACTCCCCGTCGGCGGGGGAATTGGGGACCCGGCTGCTCGAGGGGTGGGCGAGAGAGAGGGGTGCGAAGGTGCGGCTGCGACGTCCTATCACGGTGGAGTTGCTGGAAGGAGTCATTGGTGCGCTCCCGGCGGTGTGCAGGGATGAGGGCGAGGTAGTGCGGTTTTCTACCCTGATGTCCTGGCTGTTCTTTGGAGTGTTTCGGGTGTCGGAGTTGCTGGGCGCGAGGGGGAGGCGGGGGTTGTTGTGGGAGGATGTGGAGTTGCGGGCGCAGGAAGTGGCGGTGCGTTTGCGTCGCTCGAAGACGGACCAGCGGGGGATCGGGACTTGGGTGGTACTGGGCCCAGGCGGCCGGGGGGGGTGTGCCCGGCAGCGTGGGGAGGAGGTTGATGGCGAGCCGCGGCGAGGAGGGGGAGGTTTTTGATCGAGGTGGGGGTGACGGAGTGACGGCGGCTCAGGCTTTGTGGGTTCTGCGGCACGCCCTGCGGTACATGGGTGAGGACCCGCTAGCTTTCGGGACGCATTCCTTCCGAATCGGGGCGGCGACGGAGGCGGCACGGAGAGGTTGGGGAAAGGAGGAGATACAGCGGCTGGGATGGTGGAAGTCGGATTGTTACCGGACGTATGTGAGGTTGCGGGAGGCGGATGGGGTTTCGTACCAGTGATTCCCGTTTTTGATATGTGTGTCTTTACAGGTGCTGTGGCGGGGCCGAAGGTGGCTGTTTTGAATATATATATTGTGGGACACTCATTCGTCAAGCGGGCAGAACATGCGGAGTGGGACAGGCACCGGACACTCAATTTGGGATTGGATGAAGGGCTATACCGTTGTCATTAGAGGGGAAAAGGGGGTAGGCGTTGGCATGAGTCGTTGCCCTTATTGAACACGGTGGTGAGAGGGGGGGTGTGCCCGGATGTGGTGGTGATTCATCTGGGCGAAAACGATTTGGTGCAGTGCAAGGGGCTGGCGTTGCACTAGCAAATGAAGAGGGACCTGAGGGAAATCAAGAAGCAATGGGCGGGCTGTCATGTGATCTGGTCCGAGTTTATTCCCAGGCGAGTTTGGAGGGGAGCGGAGCGCCCAGGAGCCACAGACAGGGCACAGAGGAAGATTAATCGGGAAATGAGGGAATTTTGTGCCAGGGAGGGGGTGGGGAGATGGGAGCACCCGGAATTGCGCTATGGCGTTGTGTATTTTTTCAGGGAGGATGGGGTTCACCTGTCAAGGTATGGAATGGAATTATACATCGTCCAGTTGAAGGAGGCTTTGGATGGGGCGTTGGGGGTGCTCAGGTATCCCAGGAGGCAGGAGTCCTAGGGGGGGGGGTCGAAAGTCGTAATCGATTTTCGAGTGGCGCTTTCCTAAAGAGATAGGGTGGATTTGCTGGAGGCCTGGGACTGTATGGTAGGCGGGGGTGAGGTCATGGAGGTCACTGTGGTCGTTCAGTCGGTGGGTAGGGGGGTAGGTTGCTGTGCGGATGTTGTGTATTTCAGTTGCAATGTGGGGGTTAACTTTAGGGGTGGGGGGTGTCAGGCAGTTGCTATTTAGTGAGTAGTAGTTTTGTTCGGCACAGGCCAGGTGGGTTACTGTTGTAGGTGCACCTGATTCCAATAAAAGCGGCCTTTATCACACTATTTTGGTGTCTGTGTCAGTGCTTCCACCCCTCACCTACTAGTGTGCCCCAAATACTAGCAATGACTATCTATCTTCTCGTTTAGGTATTAACCCCTGGATCAATTACTAGCTGCTGTGTTCCTATCCCTTCCACCTTCCCTTAGGGTCTCTGCTCTACCATAGTTTTTGGAAGTTGAGATTCACTGGGGGTGTGAATATACTTCTGCTGTCCATGATAGCCATGCGGTGGAATTCTGGCATGATAGTATCTATAGTTGTGACAATATCAAGATGGAGAATTTGAAGTGCCTCATACTAAAATGTTAGGTGACTCTACTGCATGAAGAGTTTAAATTCAAGCTCTTTTGAAAACCATTCAGAAGGCTGGTGTCAAAAACGTCACTCACCTGAACTCCAGGTGATTCTCATCAGCGAGGCTGTACATCCAGTCCTTCAGAGAACACCCCTTAGTAGCAGTGGAGAGGAACTACACTGGTGATTTTATACAAAGAGAAGGGGCTTGGAAAGAGAGAAAGAGAGAAGACACTCAATGAATCTGGATTCTTCTCCAGGTCACTTGCGTGATTTACCGTATGTAATGTTGTCCTGTGATATGGCTGCTGTACACTACCTGTTGATGAGAAAGACAATTAATACATTGCCCCATGAATTCACTCACAACATTAGTAGATCAGAGTATACGAGTATACAGTCATGAATTACATGCTAATTGAGGATAACTTCGATTTAGCAGGTGTTGTCACATTCCTTAGTAATTGAACCTGTCCTAACTCTCCCTATGCTACACCTAAACACTCAGACCTTGATGTTGGAAAAAGTCTTAAATGAATAAACTCAAATCAGGGTTTTGATGGAAACTCAACGAATCACCCCAAATGTTCTATAAAGTTAGCTCAGGCTTATGCACAGTCTCTAATTAACCAATCCAACCTCAGTTGCTGAGTGGTGGCGCCATGCATAATATAAAACATACTGTACAATCATTTTGTATCCTTTTTTTTTGTCTTTTCCATGTCGTTGGGAGGTCTCAGGACATGCTACAGGTAAGGAAGCAGCTCAGGTGAGAGAACGAGTGTGTGCTGACAGGGAGGCGGGGCCAAGCAAAGCCTCGTGCTCGCGAGCTCGAATTAATAACCGCACTCCAAAGATGGCCACCAAATGTGCAGACCTGAGATCTCATGAGAGCTTGGTGCGAGTGTTTGCAGTTAGTTTCCACGTGTCAGGACGGTCCTAGCATGTTGAGGGTGTTGAGAGGCAGCATTCCACATCCACGTACCCGCCACTGCCACCAGAGAAAAGGTTGCAGAAGTAAGGCAACCAGGCAGCCAGGGAGTCTAGCATACAAAACTAGTTAGAATGGCATAAGTCGGAAGTTTCTAGTGGTGCCAGGAACACGTGGGGCGGAATCTCCCGTAACCCCGTTGACTGCCTTCAGGCATTGGGGCTGTACGACATGAATGTAAGATACAGGGAGCATGCTAGAAACATGTCTGAGCGAGCTGTGGCTAGTAGCCTGACAGCTGGTCTGTTAGTTTTACACTGATTTTGTCAGAACTTGCTTTCTGTTTACAAAGTTACAACGTAGACCCTTTGGCGCTTGAGCTGATTCAGGAAATCTAAGGGTAAATCAATGAAAGGTAACATAATTGGGGAGAGTGTCTGTCCTGCTGGATAAGCTACCATTAGTGATTTTACAACACCCCACGGCTCATAAAAGTGAAAGGATTAATGTGAAGAGAACTGTGCCGCTGATTTAGCTGCTAAGGCAGCAGTACAAATCTATAAGGTTGCTGCTGCATCTCAATCTAGGGTCGATGCAAATGTTTGGTAGTGATACATACAACATTTACAAGTGAAGAATAGACCAAAGGATTTCCTGAGAAATATTCCTATATTTCTTTTTACTAAGGATCAAATTCCTATGGTGTTTGTTTCAGGGGTATCACATTGGATTGTTCCAAATTAAGGTTTTAGGATTGACCAGATCAAGGTAACCATTGCGGTTATAGCACCTGCCCATGCTGACATAAGTGCTATATTATCAATGATACTGCAACAATATTGGGCCTCATATGCCTAAAGCTACTAAAAATATATACAACATGCGCCATTTGTCAACAAATAAAAACCTCCGCGGCTTAGAGACCTATTCCTATGCCTATGATATCTGAGTGACCCTTCGTGATCACATACCTTGACCAAATAGGTAATTTATCTGTTGGAAATCTGTTTAAATATACACTGTTTGCAGTCCGGTTACATTTGTGATTCTTCTGAGTAAGGTCACAAAGACTACAAATCTCTGAGTGGTCATAAAAGACTGGCAGTGCAGTGCTAAGTTGCGATAGAGCAGTGCAAACCTTTCATTCAACAATGCCAATGCTTGCTGCAAAAGTATTTGCTGATGCTGTGTCTGCTCTGGGATTTTGCCTGCTATATTTGCATCTCTCCTATCCTCAATTGAATGAAATTGTTGAGCAAGCCAAGGGTACACTTAACAAGCCTTGACTGTTAGAAGACTAGAAACAAGCTTTTCGTGGTACAACAACTTGTACCATGCTCAGACAGGACTTAATATTTTGCTGAGTGGTATACTAAGAGGTTGTGCACCATAGGAAATGCTGTTCGAAGTACAATTGTTTGTACCTAATTTACTGCATTTCTAGTGCTCTTCCATGTCCTTTCCACCAACTCCCCCCACACTTTCTCAGCTATAGGTTCGCCTAAATCTGCTTCCCATTTTTGATGCAAGTCACTCGGGGGGGGAGTATCTCGCGTGTAAGACACCTGTAAAGGCATGTGACGGCCTTAAGGGTTCCAGCCGCTGTTACCACAAATTGGCAACCTGCCGATGTCTGCGGTTCTGTGAGCCCCTCCCTTCAGTGTTTCCGTATCGCTGCCATAAGGCTGTGTGCAACAAAAAAATCCCCCGCAGATATGTCATATCTCTCCCGAAGGTCGTTTAATGGGATCAAGGTAACCTCTTCATAAAGGTCCCCCATTGCGGATATTCCCAGCTCTCCCCAGGCCTCCAGTCTGCGCCAGTCACCCCCATGAGGCAGCACCTCGCACACAACCAACAGGATCTCCGGGGCATAGGGGCATTTAGTCCACTAATCCAATCCAAAAATTCTTTATTTTGGCCATATAGACCATAAAAGATACAATACAAGACATAACATACATTAAAATACATTTTTAAAATACATTATATAAAAATGCTCTCTCATCCAGCGAGGAAGAAGTTATAATGACATTAAAGAGTTCAGGGGGCTTTTTTCTTTCTAATCAGCCACATTGCCATTAGAAATTTGGATACAGCGAACACAATGTGGCCCAAGGTGCTGGTTTTCATGATTCTGTATGCCTGCGCATACTCTCTGAACCCTAGGTTCTTACAAAGCGGCGCTATCCAATACTTTCTGGGCCTTTGATATGCAGGGCACACAAACAAGATGTGGAGGTCATCTTCCTCATAGATGTTACAGCAGGGACATATTTTACCACCCCCATTGGTCCACTTGCAGGTGAATGAGTTGATGGGAAGTGTGCCAAGCCTCCATTGGACAAACAATTTCCTCGCCAGGATGGGGAAAATAAAATCCATAAAAGGTTCAAAGACATAAGAATTTTTGGATTCCAAGAATCGTTTGGTTAAGGTGCCGCAGTTTTGAGCATCCATCATGCGTGCGAGGGACCTGTCTTTGTAGATTTGGGACAGGGCTCTGCGCGAGATCATTTGGCAACCACGCGCAGGGTCCTCCCATAGCTCACGGAGATTCATGGCAAGCAGTTGATTTTTCACAAAGGTGAGCCAGGGGATTTTGCCCCTGCAGTTCAAGCTCATGACATGGGTAAGATCCTCCCTATAGTGGTGAAGTTCGTTTGTAGACCAGAGCCTGTGCCAGAACTTCACTGGCTTTGACACAAGCTCCTCTGCAATAGGAGGGAGACCCATGTCCATTCTCAGTGGCTGAAGTGGCGTAGCTAATGGGAGAGCTAGTAAGCGCCTTAAAAAGCTATTTTCAACTATTGGAAGGTCCTTTCCAGCTTTGTGCCCCCATAACTCACTGCCGTACATGGCCGCTGCCTTGGCCTGGGTCCTGTAGGTTTCAAGAGCCGGACTTATGGGCTTGAAAGAGGAAGTATTAGCCACCTTCAGGATTGCGCCCGACAATTGGGACAATTTGACCCTTGATCGTACTATCTGGCGGTCCCAAGATAGGTTTTCCTCCAATGTTACCCCCAGATATATAAAGGTAGAGACCCTCTCAAGGCTAACAGTACCCAGGGTGGGGTTGGGCCTAGTTTTAGTTGGTGGATTAAAGATCATGTACTTGGTCTTTTCTGTGTTCACCTCCAGACCGTGCTGGCGACAGAAAAGACCAAACCCATCCAGAAGTACAATTGTTTGTACCTAATTTACTGTTTCTTGAAAGGACAGACTATCGACCTGAGTCATATGTTGATTTGTTGAAGATTCTTCAAGAAACATAAGTAAAATATTCCACTACAAAAGGCTCTGCAGACTCTTACACTAACTCTGCTCTGCAAAAGTGTGGCTCCCAAAACTAAAAGACCTGGTCCAAGAGAAAATTCCTGAATAAATGCTGTTCAGATCATCTTAGAGACTATCAGTTACAGTTCTCGGGGTAGAAGGTACTTGGACAGTTCTTCTGCCACCATTGCCTGGCGCCAAGAAGCAGAGTACAGTATTGACTGATCACATCAAGAAGCATCAAGTGGCCGATCCTCTTCAGAGTTCCTCCACAATGCCATATTGTCTCCAGTTTAGACCAGTATAACATCTCCCTATTCTGTAGTTACCACAAGAAGAGATCAGCCAAGTTGAAATTGTTTTTGCTATTGGAGAAGCAGCTGAGTCTTAACCTTTACCTGCACCAAATTCTGATCCAGAAACGACACAACAAACTGCAGCCATCTGCACCATTTCAGAAACTTTTACCACTGAAACTGCAGCACAGTGATAGGAATCTGATAGAAAAGAAACAATGCTTTTTAATTGGGATGGTAATGTCCCCTGCATGGTATACAGGACTGTTCCCCTACACTGAGTGCCTAACTGTGTGTCTGCCTGATATCCTGACTTTTATGTTGACCCTAGCTTCACTCTGATCTAAAGTGTGCATAGAAAGCCTAAGCTTTCCCTTTCTAAGTGAGGTACAGGACCAGTCCTATGGCCTGGAGGGGTGCACCAAGCATGTCCTTACAGAGGACTAATGTCTCCATCCTCGGTGTGGCACATGAAGCAATGATGGCAGCATACCCTGTTTTGAAATTAATAGTGTAACCGGACCCTTTACTTGCTTCAGTAAAGTTCAGCTGTCATGTGAATACCCAGAACCTGTGTGCAGCGTACAACAGGGTATAAAGTGTGGGGTTCAACCTTCGCCCTCAGGGGCCCCTCCTACTGGGTCCTCTCCCTTCTCATCCTCCGGGTTCTAGTAATGCCACAAATGCAGCCCATGCCCTAGATGTCTCAAGTGTCTTTCGCTCCCTGTTTTTTTAGCTATTTGCAACCTGACTGCCCTCTCGCATGCTGCCCATTTTACTAATTCTTATTTATCTGAGTATGTTAGGGCCACCTCTCAATTTCCAATGGCTGGTGATGTCCCTTTTAGCTAAGACTAGTCCCAGATCCAGGACTTACTCATCACCTTATTTTTTGCCGTGTGGGAGAACCAGTGCAGCAGGCAATACCCAGGCGTTACTGCTATCTCCCTTTCAGTCACATCTCCTAATACTGTGGTTACCTTCTCCCATAAATCTCCCAGGTTCAGGCAGCTCCAGAACATGTGCAAGAATTCTTCTCCCTCCATGTTGCAGCATGGGGAAGCTGCTGTTTGCGTATCAAAACATTTATTAATTTTGCCCGGAGTGAGGTAAGCTCTGTGCAATATATAGAAATGTACCAATTGGAACCTAGCATTTCTAGTGCTCTTCCATGCCCTTTCCACCAACTCCCCCCACACTTTCTCAGCTATAGGTTCGCCTAAATCTGCTTCCCATTTTTGATGCAAGTCACTCGGGGGGGGGAGTATCTCGCGTGTAAGACACCTGTAAAGGCATGTGACGGCCTTAAGGGTTCCAGCCGCTGTTACCACAAATTGGCAACCTGCCGATGTCTGCGGTTCTGTGAGCCCCTCCCTTCAGTGTTTCCGTATCGCTGCCATAAGGCTGTGTGCAACAAAAAAATCCCCCGCAGATATGTCATATCTCTCCCGAAGGTCGTTTAATGGGATCAAGGTAACCTCTTCATAAAGGTCCCCCATTGCGGATATTCCCAGCTCTCCCCAGGCCTCCAGTCTGCGCCAGTCACCCCCATGAGGCAGCACCTCGCACACAACCAACAGGATCTCCGGGGCATAGGGGCATTTAGTCCACTAATCCAATCCAAAAATTCTTTATTTCGGCCATATAGACCATACAAGATACAATACAAGACATAACATACATTAAAATACATTTTTAAAATACATTATATAAAAATGCTCTCTCATCCAGCGAGGAAGAAGTTATAATGACATTAAAGAGTTCAGGGGGCTTTTTTCTTTCTAATCAGCCACATTGCCATTAGAAATTTGGATACAGCGAACACAATGTGGCCCAAGGGGCTGGTTTTCATGATTCTGTATGCCTGCGCATACTCTCTGAACCCTAGGTTCTTACAAAGCGGCGCTATCCAATACTTTCTGGGCCTTTGATATGCAGGGCACACAAACAAGATGTGGAGGTCATCTTCCTCATAGATGTTACAGCAGGGACATATTTTACCACCCCCATTGGTCCACTTGCAGGTGAATGAGTTGATGGGAAGTGTGCCAAGCCTCCATTGGACAAACAATTTCCTCGCCAGGATGGGGAAAATAAAATCCATAAAAGGTTCAAAGACATAAGAATTTTTGGATTCCAAGAATCGTTTGGTTAAGGTGCCGCAGTTTTGAGCATCCATCATGCGTGCGAGGGACCTGTCTTTGTAGATTTGGGACAGGGCTCTGCGCGAGATCGTTTGGCAACCACGCGCAGGGTCCTCCCATAGCTCACGGAGATTCATGGCAAGCAGTTGATTTTTCACAAAGGTGAGCCAGGGGATTTTGCCCCTGCAGTTCAAGCTCATGACATGGGTAAGATCCTCCCTATAGTGGTGAAGTTCGTTTGTAGACCAGAGCCTGTGCCAGAACTTCACTGGCTTTGACACAAGCTCCTCTGCAATAGGAGGGAGACCCATGTCCATTCTCAGTGGCTGAAGTGGCGTAGCTAATGGGAGAGCTAGTAAGCGCCTTAAAAAGCTATTTTCAACTATTGGAAGGTCCTTTCCAGCTTTGTGCCCCCATAACTCACTGCCGTACATGGCCGCTGCCTTGGCCTGGGTCCTGTAGGTTTCAAGAGCCGGACTTATGGGCTTGAAAGAGGAAGTATTAGCCACCTTCAGGATTGCGCCCGACAATTGGGACAATTTGACCCTTGATCGTACTATCTGGCGGTCCCAAGATAGGTTTTCCTCCAATGTTACCCCCAGATATATAAAGGTAGAGACCCTCTCAAGGCTAACAGTACCCAGGGTGGGGTTGGGCCTAGTTTTAGTTGGTGGATTAAAGATCATGTACTTGGTCTTTTCTGTGTTCACCTCCAGACCGTGCTGGCGACAGAAAAGACCAAACCCATCCAGGATCCTCTGAATCCCCATGGGGGATTTGGAAAGCAGGAGGGTGTCATCGGCAAACATAATTGCCGGAACCCTCCTGCCTGCCAGATGTGGGGCGTCGTTGTCCTTGACGTTTTCCAGATGTGAAATGACATTGTTGATGAATAAACAGAACAGGGTCGGTGCCAGGACACAACCCTGCCTCACCCCCCGACGGACAGGGAACCTGGACGAAAGATTGCCGTCCCTCCCACACCTGACCTGCGCATAGTTGTTCTGATGCAGCCTGGCTATGATGTTAAGTAACTGGGGGGCACTCCTAGCTTTTCCAACACCTCCCATAGTTTCCTGCGCGGGACTAGGTCAAAGGCTGACCTCAGGTCCACGAAGACCATGTACAGTCTACCCCCCTCGATCCTCACCGTCTTCCAGTAGAGGAGGACGAGACGGAAGATCTGGTCCATGGTCGACGTGTTTTTCCTGAAAGCCAGCCTGCAAGGGGCTCATGATGTCATTGTCCTCTACCCAGTCTAATAGATGGTTCAGGATAAGGCGCACAAATAGCTTTTGGGGGACATCTATAAGGCTAATTGGCCTATAGTTGGCCGGGCTCAGGGGAGACCCTTTCTTATATATCGGCACTATTTCAGCCCCTAACCAAGAGGATGGGACCGCCATGCCTCCTAGTATAGCGTTAAAGAGGATAAGAAGGTACGGGCCCCAGATATCAGAATGCTGTCTAAAAAGATCCCCGGGTAGCTTGTCCAGCCCTGGTGCCTTCCCCAGCGCTAAGCGCTCCAGTGCTATCGCCACCTCGCCTAAGGTAAATTCCAGGGCCATGTCCTGGGGGCAGGGGGACTCCACCGCCGGCCCTTCGGGCCATAAAGTGGTTTCTTGATAAAGTGCCCCGAAGTGGGCCTCCCAAACAGAGGGGGCGATGTTGGGTTCCACTGCAGATGTGAGATCCCCCGTTCCGTTATTTACCAGGGCCCAGAATTTCCTAGAGTCTTTGGTTTTAAGAGCTTCGGTCAGATCATGCCAGTGGTTCCAATCCCACTCTGCCCTAGCATTGGCCAGTGCTGACTTATACTCCCTCCTGAGAACTACTACCCTCGCCTTACCGCTACCCTCTTTAATAGCGGAAATTAGCTCAGTTTTAATTTTCCTGCAGGCAGAAGTGTACCAAGATGGGGTACAAGTCTTCTTCCTTCTTGACTGTACCACTGGATTGAAGACCTCTGCAAGGTCCCTCACTAGGACCTGATGAATGCCAGATAATCTCTCATTAAAATCAAGGGGTCTTGGTTGGTTTATAAGAGCGTCCGCCTCCTGGAACCTTGGGAGTGCTAAGCCATATAACTTGTTAATGGCATCTTCTTTATCAGTCAGTTTCCCCCATTTCACCCGACGCCTATTTGTGGTGAGGAGAATATCCCCCTGGTCAACTCCAAAGTCAGTAGTTGGCAACCCTGCTGCAGGAGCTGGATGCTGGATCTCCAATAACAGAGAATTGTGGTCACTGTCTGTCCTCGAAAGGACTCTGAAATCTTGGACTTTAGAATACAGGGAAATGTCTATTAATATGTAGTCCAGCCTTGACTCGTGGCCCTTTTTGTTGAATGTACACTGCGAGGGAGTGTCAGAGGGGGTACGTCCATTGCACGCCCTCAGTGCAAAGTTCAAGGTGAGGGACGTAAGTTGTACTGCCAGCGGGGACCAAGCTTTGGGGTGAGGTGAGGAGGAAGGTGGAACTCCCCAATGGTCATCCTCAGCAGTGAAAGCACCCTCCATTAGGCCTTCCAAGGGTTCGAAATGGCAGTTAAAGTCCCCTCCCATCACTAGTTTGAGATCACCTGGCAATTGACCTAGAAAGGAGGACAATTCATCTAGGGTGGGGGATTCATTGCCCACAGCAACTGGACGTGAATAGACGTTGACAATGGCCCATGTTCTTCTACCGGGCCATCTAAGCAGCACACACTGGATGTCCTGCGAGAGTGTGACCATACTTTCCGCCTGACACCCAATGTGGCTCGCCACCCAGATTGCTAGACCTCCCGAGGGTCTCCCCCTCCCATTCCACTTTGCTGGGATTTCAAAGATGTCAAACCCCCTCCTAGTCTGTGGTTCCCTTGCCCACGTCTCCTGGAAAAGGAGGATATCACTACCATTTACCAGGAGATCTCACTCCGGTGTGCCTGCCTTGCTTGTGATACCTGCCACATTCCAGGAGAGAATTCTCAGCCCTAGGCCTTGTGGTTGCAAGTCTACCCCACTTGAAACGGGCGGGGTAGCGACTGTAGGATCGTCAGAGTCACACAGGCCAGTTCTGGTGGGCGGGATGGATAGTACAGCGAGCTCCACTGGTTGCGTATTAGAGGCAGTCAGTGTGCTTGATGGTACTTCTGCTTGACCCAAGATACTTCCCGAGGGGGTCCCTCCCCCTTTGTCAATGACCTGAATCTTTTTATCAGTTGCGTGAACAGTTATAACTTCCCCCCTGACTGGGACCACAAGGGCAGATTTTTCTGAATGTTGTAATATGTCTCCCATTTGTGGTCAATCTACTTGGTCCAGGCAAGAGAATCTATTCTGAAGGATGAGATTGCCATGAGCAGGAAGTGTATTATGCTTGGGCCTGTAGCGTGAACCATCTACTGCAAAGCCCACTCTAGTCCAGCACCGATCCCTCCCCACAACTGGATTACAAACATTTGGGTAAAAGTGTGAGAGGGGCACTAATTCGATATTGGACTTGTCAGGCCTTACCAGCCAGTTGCAAATGTATGGGGCAACTAATGGACTTTTGAAGCTGACTATGATACAGTCCCCCGCCCTGTTCTTGGGGGTAACTCCAATCCATGGGATCCTTCTGACCATCAATACATCACCTTTAATGTTAGGAGGGAGGGGCCTGTTGATGTTAAGCCAGCTAATTACCTTATTCCGAAGTGAGTCCTGTGGCTCTCTAGTGTCACCAGTGAGCTCAGGAACTCCCACCATAATTGCTGTGTATGGCACTGCCTCAGGGGGCAGATTGATCGCCCTACGCCTGGTGATTGGGTTAATGGGCCGACCTATCTGTCCGTTGGCAGCACTCCCCTCGCCCGTTGGTTGGGGTGGAGCGTGTTGCTTGGATCTTCTTGGAGCAGGTACAGGGGGCCTGGGCATTTGTGAAGAGGGCATTAGAGGGGCAGGGCTACCTGTGATACTGTGTTGTAACCCAGAGTGGGCCTGGGTGCTTATTCCAACAGTAGGAAGTCTGTTTCCCACTGATTCCCGGGGAACCGTCTGTACTTTTGGACCCAACCCCGTACTAGGGCTACTTCTATTGTGTGAGGTTTCTAGAGCCATGAGTCTGGCTTCTATGGAGTCCAATTTAGCAGACAAGGGATTCAATAGGTTCTTAAGGATGTTCGTGAATGAGCTGATTAGGGTGTCTGCAATGTTAGGAGGGGTCCCACCAAATATAAACGGCCAAGAGCACACTGGTAGAGCTGTGGGTACTGTCAAGCCAGATTGATTGGACCCCAATCCCGGTGAAATGACCTCAGGGGAGGCCGAGATGTCCGTACTGTCATCCAGTGATAGCTTGGTTGTATCCACTTTGGCCCTTTTTGCCCCTCTTAGCTCCCTTGACCTCTTCCTTTTCGGAGGATGGTCCCCTCTGTTGCTTGCGGGTTCTATTACTGCTACAGCTTGGACCCCATCCAACGACTCAGATGTTTCCGGACAGATCACATTGGGAGAAGGCTCCACCACCCCAGATAGGCACAGAGACTCACTGTCCCTCTGGAGGTTTGACGGGGTCCTGAGTTGTTGCAGGACTGACTCAATAGTCTGGTCAATACTGTCCAAGAGTGACAAGTGGGTAGCGTCGAGGGGTAGTGGGGTACTAGCATCAGTGAAAGGGGAATCCAAGGAGCCTACTACCACATTGTCTGGGCTCACCTCAAGGAGGGTGTCTGGGACTGTTTGGACTTTGTTGGGCACAGCACAGGCCTTAGGAAAGAATTTTTCCAGGGTGCTAGAACACTGTTGGTGAGCCTTGCTCCTTGATGATCTGGTAGACATGGCAAAAGGAACACACAGGACCGCTGAGTAGTGCTGAGGGGGGGTACTTGGAAGAGGCACGACGTCAGAGGGGAGGCCCGGTCCGGTCTCTGCCGGCCTCGAACGGCCTAAAACGGCCCCCTCTTCGCCCCGCGCGCGTCCCGCGATGCGCGAGCCAGGGGCACTTAAATATGACAAGGGGGTGTGGCACTGGGAGTGGGCGCGGCACGGGCGGGAAGAGGAACCAGCTGGTGATGTTTGGAGGAATGCTGGTCCTCGCAGTCCCGCTCGCCGCGCCTCTCACCTCCTCTGCGGCCAGAAAACGCCAAAGACACCAGACAATCCGCCCAAGGGTCCAGAGCAAGGTAGGGATCTTCGTGTGCTACTCAAGTAGCGTGCAGGCAGGATTCCCAGGCAGCAAGTCGCTCTCGAGCGGCTCCCGCGAAGCGGGGGCCGCGAGAGGTAAAGTACACCCAGGCAGAGGGCGTGGCACTGGGAGGGGGCGCGGCACGGGCGGGAAGAGGAACCAGCTGGTGATGTTTGGAGGAATGCTGGTCCTCGCAGTCCCGCTCGCCGTGCCTCTCACCTCCTCTGCGGACAGAAAACGCCAAAGACACCAGACAATCCGCCCAAGGGTCCAGAGCAAGGTAGGGATCTTCGTGTGCTACTCAAGTAGCGTGCAGGCAGGATTCCCAGGCAGCAAGTCGCTCTCGATCGGCTCCCGCGAAGCGGGGGCCGCGAGAGGTAAAGTACACCCAGGCAGGGGGCGTGGCACTGGGAGGGGGCGCGGCACGGGCGGGATGAGGAACCAGCTGGTGATGTTTGGAGGAATGCTGGTCCTCGCAGTCCCGCTCGCCGCGCCTCTCACCTCCTCTGCGGCCAGAAAACGCCAAAGACACCAGACAATCCGCCCAAGGGTCCAGAGCAAGGTAGGGATCTTCGTGTGCTACTCAAGTAGCGTGCAGGCAGGATTCCCAGGCAGCAAGTCGCTCTCGAGCGGCTCCCGCGAAGCGGGGGCCGCGAGAGGTAAAGTACACCCAGGCAGGGGGCGTGGCACTGGGAGGGGGCGCGGCACGGGCGGGAAGAGGAACCAGCTGGTGATGTTTGGAGGAATGCTGGTCCTCGCAGTCCCGCTCGCCGCGCCTCTCACCTCCTCTGCGGCCAGAAAACGCCAAAGACACCAGACAATCCGCCCAAGGGTTCAAAGCAAGGTAGGGATCTTCGTGTGCTACTCAAGTCTACTCTTAGCTCATCATAAGCTCCTATTACAGCATTTGCTTGCTGTTTTCAGTTCAATGGTGATATTACGGTCCTGAATAGGAAGTCTCAGTATTACTTGCGACATCAGCCGCAGGCCATTGGTTGCGTCTCCCTGGCCCTCTGTACCTCTGAGTCTGCCAGTCACACACTTCGTGAGCCACTGCTGCTGTGCTGCGAGTTAATAGCACTCAAAGCCGGACACAGCCAAACCTCCCCCTGCATAAGAGTGGTGAGTGCTACTCTTCGCCTACTGGTTCCCCATTTGAATGCTGACACCATTGTTTATAGTTGGCCAAAAAGTCGTGCCAGGATCCAAACTTGCAGTGTTCCAAAATAATATGAAAGCCTGGGTAATGTCACCATCTTCAGGAGGACAACCCGACCAGCTACCAATAGAGGTAGGTTCCCCCCCAAGTCAAAACTACTTTTGGTTCCCCTAAGGCTCTCCCGATATTACCTTCCAATAGGTCCACTTGAGAGTGGTATATCTGGGTACCCAGATATGTCAAGCAACGGTCCTCCCACTGCACACCTTCCGTCTCTTGTGGGCACACCCTATCTGCCCTGGCAGGGAAGAGGCAAGACTTAGCCCAGTTAACTTTAAGGCCCGCCACCCTCCCTAGTCTGTTTAGAACCTCTTTAGCCCCCCCTGAGCGCTTCCCCATATCCGCCAGAAACAGCAGCAAATTGTCTGCATACAATACAAAGTGATGCATTTGCCTCGTCACCTGTAAGCCTTGGAAGTATTGGCCCGTTCTAGCCTGGGCCGCCAACGGCTCCATAGCCAGGGCAAATAGCAGGAGGACAGCGGACAACCCTGCTGCATTCCCCATTCTATTCTACAGGCTTCAGAGATCAGACCGCCAGTCTTAACCCTTGTGGTGGAATCTTTATAGAGGAGTGCCGTCGACCCAACAAACTGGGTAATGTCACCATCTTCAGGAGGGCAACCCGACCAGCTACCAATAGAGGTAGGTTCCACCAGAAGTCAAAACTACTTTTGGTTCCCCTAAGGCTCTCCCGATATTACCTTCCAATAGGTCCACTTGAGAGTGGTATATCTGGGTACCCAGATATGTCAAGCAACGGTCCTCCCACTGCACACCTTCCGTCTCTTGTGGGCACACCCTATCTGCCCTGGCAGGGAAGAGGCAAGACTTAGCCCAGTTAACTTTAAGGCCCGCCACCCTCCCTAGTCTGTTTAGAACCTATTTAGCCCCCCCTGAGCGCTTCCCCGTATCTGCCAGAAACAGCAGCAAATTGTCTGCATACAATACAAAGTGATGCATTTGCCTCGTCACCTGTAAGCCTTGGAAGTATTGGCCCGTTCTAGCCTGGGCCGCCAACGGCTCCATAGCCAGGGCAAATAGCAGGGGGACAGCGGACAACCCTGCCGCATTCCCCATTCTATTCTACAGGCTTCAGAGATCAGACCGCCAGTCTTAACCCTTGTGGTGGAATCTTTATAGAGGAGTGCCGTCGACCCAACAAACTTAGGCCCAAACCGAATTTCCTCATCACTTGGAAAAGGTAAGACCATTCAAGGCTATCGAAGGCCTTCTCAATATCTACTGCACAGATGGTCGCCTCCTCTTTGCGGTAGGAGTCAGCCTCCAGTACATGCAGTAGTCATCTGACATTCAGTGTCCTGTTTCTGGACGGAATAAAACCCGCCTGGTCTCTGTGTGTCAATGTCGTCATCTGCGTGAGGAGGCGAGTAGCCTGAATTCGGCTAAGAATCTTGTAATCCAAGTTAAGCATAGAAAGTGGCCAATATGCCACTCTGTCCCATATTGGCTTCCCCGGCTTGAGCAGCGGGATGATGACTGCTTCTCTTGTTGACCCAGGCAGGTTTCCCACCTGTTTTGCCCAGTTATATAGTTCCACCAGTCTAGGAGCTAATAGGTCAACATATGTTGAGTAGAACTCTACCGGCAGTCCATCCATCCCTGGCGTTATGTTCCTGGCTATGTTCTTGATGGCCCCCCTCACCTCGCTTATCTCTATGTCCCTTACCAGGGGCTCTGCTATTTCCTCTGACACCACAGGTAGCTCTATGCCGCTTATAATGTCGTCAAGCTCCTCATTCATCGGGGCCAGTCTGCTCTTAAGCAAGTCTGTGTAGTAATCCAGAAACAGGTCATTGTCTGTGGCAAGTCTCTCCTCCCTGTCATTTCAGCTCTAATATTACCGAGCCTCTCCTGGCTGGGTTAGCCAACCAGGCCAGCAGGGCCCCAGATTTGTTTCTTTTGGAGTGAGCCCGAATCACATAATGTATTATAATCAAAGCAACATAGCTTCTCCACCTGCTTGGCCACTGCTCCCTTGGCTGTCAGAAGCTCCTCCTGCTTGTCTCTCCTTTCTGGCCTTTCCCTCTCTAGGTCCCAGAGTTTCTGCTCCGCCACCAATGTGTCCTGCAGAAGCACCTTCCGTACTCCTACCATCTCTGAGATAAAGTGCCCTCGAATACCTGATTTAAAGGCGCCCCACTCTGTTAGTTGATTTGTCGCGGTGTTAGCGTTCTCAATGAAATATTGTCCAATAGCGGTAGCCACTGTCGTGTGGAAGACCTGGTTCTTCAATGCTTCAGGTTTCAGGTGCCAGGTCGGAGTTTTAGGTCTCACACGGGACCACAGTAGCCCCAATACTACTGGGTTATGGTCTGAAATTGTTCTGCCAGGATATTCACTGGTTTGTACACATTCTTGCACGTCAGGGTAGCACAATATAGAATCTTGGCGGACATGTAGCTTATGCAGAGCTGAAAAAAAGGAATAGTCTGTGTCCCCAGGGTGTTGCGCCCTCCAGAAGTCCACCAATCCCACCGCTGTTGCCATTGACGTCGCGCCTCTGCTAGCTTATGTATGGGAGCGTCAGAGAGTGGAGGGTGGGAAGGGTCTAACCCTACATCTGTGATACAATTAAAATCGCCCCCTAGTATGATCGACCCCGTCAAGGCTGGTGCCAGCTTTCTGGAGAGCTGAATCAGGAACACAACTTGTTCTGTATTAGGGCCATAGAGACTACCCAGGGTTATATCTCTTCCATCTAAACGACCAGATAACACGGCATACCTTCCCTCACAGGAAATTATCTGTCCCGTGCACTGTACAGAACACTTGGACCCTCCATCTCCGCTGGAGTGCAGCTCCATCTTTTGCCATTCTGTGCATCTCCTGCAGCAGCGCAATTGCACTCCTCTCCAAACTAAGGAGCCGATTATGATGGCGGACGGAAACGGGTTCCGTCCGCCAAGGACGCGGCCAAGATACTCCCGACCGCTCCGCGGATAAACCGCCGTTGCGATTAGGAAAATAATAGTAAGTAAGTAATCATCTTTATTGCTCAGTTAATTAAAACCATTGCAATTGTTAGCAAATAAAACCATTAGTTAAATACAATTAGTATGTAAAAATATAAAATAGGAATGACTACATATAAAAAGTAATAATTAGTACAGGAATTTGAGTTTGTTTCGGGCTAAGCGTAGAAGAAAAAGGTGAGGCACTTATATACCGCCTTGCTATTTAGCCTTCGGGAGGCGGTCCAATACTCATATTGAGTGATTGATCCCTTGTCAATGTCCGTTTGGGTTTCACTTCGTAAGTTGGCGTCAGCTTGTATCTGCCCTCTGTCATTTTTGTTTCTTTTCTGCTTTCTCCAAGAATTTGACAACGTGACTTGCTAGCTGGGTGTTTGTCCCGTCAAAGCAGGCCTTTACCGCCTGCCGGCGTGTTCTTATTCCCAGCCTGTTGAGGTGCTGTTTTAGATGGTATCTACGTTCTATGTCCAGTCCTTTGCATGTACATAGTAGGTGCATGATGTCTTCTTTTTCCTTCCCACAGACTCGGCAGTTGATTGTTTCTTGGGGCCTTTTCCATGGAGGGAGATGGTTTTGTACGGGAAGTTGGCCCAGCCGTATGCGTAGAAACTTCTCCTTTGTGCGCCTGGTGAAGCCAACTCCTAAGTAGCTTTGGCAGAGGCTGCTTGTGTAGCTTTGGATAACTGTCCATCCGTGGGCCCGGGTTGCTAGATTTGCTTTATCCTCAATTAATGACATAGATCTAACTGATTTGTTAACTAACTGTTTAAAGGTATTATGAGATCCACCGATCTTCCAGGCTTCTTGTAGGCACAAGGAGTTTATGGAGTGCTTGAGATATATCGCGGCCGCACTGTTGCTCTTTCTTTCCATCTCTTTCCATAGATGGTGATTAAGGCTTATGGCATCTCCTCTCTGGATCTTGTGCCATCTTTTGGCGTAGGCACCCATTCGCTCAAATGTTTGGTTTCTCAGGCCAAATTCCAGCCTATTTTGCGCCTGAGAGGTGTAATTGGGCAGGCTGAAAATTATTCTCATGGCCTTCGCGATGGTGCTGTTCAGTTGCTGGGCGTCCCTTCCTCGGAGGCATTCGCTACCGTAGGTTAGGGCCGGTGTTAGTTTTGCCTGAAGTACTTGAAGCAGGGGGGTGAAGCTTCGGCCAACTGCTTTTGTTTTAAGGCTCCTTAGCGCGATCCCTATGCTAATTCCCCTCCGTTTTATTGCTTCCTTTTGCTGGTAGAATGAGCCCTTTCTGTCGAGGATTACCCCCAGGTACCTGTACTCCTCCACTGTTTCCAGTGTGGTCCCTCCCATGTGCCAGTGAAATCCAGCTGACGATGTTTTTGCGTTGATCCTCATTGTTTTGGTTTTTAATAGGTTGATGCTTAAGCTTTTGTCTGATGAGTACTTATACGTAGTGGTGATCAGATGTTGTAACCCTATCGGTGTTCTGCTGATTAGGACAATATCGTCAGCGTACATTAAGTTGAAAAGAGTGAGACCGCCTATGCTAGGAGCATGAGAGTTAGTTTTGTCCAGCTGCTGGGCAAGGTCGGACATAAAGATGTTAAATAATGTTGGCGCTAGGACGCAGCCTTGTTTTAGACCTTTCGTGGTCTTTATTTTCCTTGAGAGGAGGTCACATGACCCTAGCTTGACTTGGACCCATGTGTCCGTGTGTAGTAAGATCAGCTGTGTGAGCAGGCCTGATGGGATGTTCCTTTTTTCCAGCTTTGACCATAGTAAGTTTCTGTTAACGGTGTCAAACGCTGAGGTGA
Source organism: Lissotriton helveticus (assembly GCF_964261635.1). Lineage (NCBI taxonomy): Eukaryota > Metazoa > Chordata > Amphibia > Caudata > Salamandridae > Lissotriton > Lissotriton helveticus. Next base: position 724,796,758 of record NC_136065.1, read on the forward strand.
AATCGATAAAGCATACATACAGGGGTTGATTTGCTGCTTTTGTGGCGTCGATGAGGAGTGAAAGAGCTAATCTTCTACCGTTAGGCCATCAGTATTGACCCATAATGGCAGCCAGCAGAGCAAAGAGCAGGACATCCCCAGATCAGACCGATAAGTGAATGGTTGCACGCAACACACCTGTGGGGTGGGAAGGGCGGGGGCAAAGTTGTGGGGGGTTTAAAATGTTGTGCAGTGACTCTACAGCCTAAAAGCAGAGACCCTGAAGGACTGACTGCATGTGATGTAAATTGTACTATTATTATTAAGTGGGTAGCAGGGGAAGGGGCCTTAGCCCACTGGCACGGCATTCCAGACCACCTTGGGTATGTACCTGAAGTTCATTGAAGAGTACACTTGAATGTACGCAATTTACAATATTGATGTACCTTATTGAGTGTCTGTTTAAAACTCAATAAAGTCTGTTTAAAAAAAAATCATGAGGAGGAGGGCCTCAAGGATGTTTGCCGAGCTGAGGAAGTCACACCCACAGGACCTGTGACATCCTCAAGCCAGCAAAGTTCAGCTCAGGCAACCAGGAGCCTGCTCATTTAGCGCATTTCTAGCTCTTGGCTGCCTGACTTGAAAATAAAGAGTGTCTGTCAGGGTGACATTTGCTCAGATTGACAGAAACTCTTTATGTCCAAAAGGTGTGGAGTGTGGCCCCTCTGCCCTTAAGGACGAGCCCCTGCTGGCAGTCACTCAGAGGCTGCTGAGGGGGGTGGGGTGCAACTGACATTTGCCCGAATGTGTCTACCTGGATTAGTCCAATGGCGATGGATGGCCCTGGCACCACAGTATAGGAGCTAGTTCTGAATCTACAGGCCCAACCAAGCTGGTGAGATTGTCAAGGCAGGTGCAGTCCTGAATAGGCTAATAAGGACAGCATGGCAGATGCATCCTCAGCCAGGCTATTGTGATCACTACAGCCGTTGCAGCTCTGATGGGGACATTTCCAACATCACGACTATTGCAGCATTAACAGGGCCAGTGTGCATGTAGATGTTCTAATGTTGTTAAGGTTAACCATAGAAAGACAGGAGACCCTGTGCAGAACAAGCTGCGCATGGCTTCACTCTCAGGCAGTCCACTTTCCCTAGGTGTTTTTCCAACTAGGAACATGCTGAGCTTCTCCACCTGGGCAGTCTTTCCTACTGCAAGGCCTGGCAGATTCCTTCCCTCTCTCAGCAAGTAGGCAGGCTTCTAGGCACTAGTAAGACCCTCAGTTCCTTCAGCAGAAAGTGCAGATGTCAGATGATGTCCCATCACTCCGGGGAGACTGGCTATCAGGCAGACACCAGCCCATACCTAACAGCAGTCATTTAAGTACTCTGTGGAACACTCCCTCTCTTGACTGGCGAACTGGGAGAAAGTGGAAAGGTTTGCGTTTCAGTTTTATGCACATTTTCTATCCAGGGGATGTGGATCCTGTGTCCCAAACTTCAAAACCAGTTTACGGTGATTCTCGTTCAAGTGTACTTCTCAGACTACTCTCTAGACACAATCTTTGTGTAAAGTCATGCTTCTCGAAACAGACAGCACTAGGGCTGTCTCTAAACTTGAGCACCCAAAATATGGGCACAATGAAGTGTGAAGTTTCTGCACCAGGCTGCCATCAGCCTCTCTGAAGCAGTAATCAGAGATAAACAAAAGTACGGGCCTGACCCATAAACTTTCACACCATGAACAAAAGAAACTGCGGTCCCAACCTTCATACGTACGCACTACCAACTGGTAGAATTCAGGAATAACTCATTAGTAGCTCTTTGCTAACAAAGTCTTCATGGAATTCCTAAAGGTAGCCCTGTCTCCAGTCTCCAATCTCCTCAATTCAGATCTCCACCCCAGCCACAGGAAGACAGGCAATACATGTTCACTGTCTGTTGAAGCTATCATTATCTTCCTTATTGTGCCATGCTGAACTATGGGCATCTAAAGTGGATCAAACTTCCTTGAGTGCTCAAATTCGTAAACATAAAGTCCTACTACTGAGGATGTGCCATAAGCACACTATGCTCACAAGCAACATGACATGTACGGAATCCAGTCTGGGTGATAGGAATTACTGCATTTTCTTCCGTCCAATCTAGGAGATTCTCTAATAGGAGACCGGCGTAGTATTTAGCTCCGTTATCGATTAGTGCTATTAATCTGTAGTTATTTGGGTCCTTAACGTTACCCTTCTTGTGTATTGGTGCTAGTATAGAGCCTTTCCATGACGCTGGAATTGTTGCTGTGTCTGATATCTGTTTGAAGAGTGGCACTAGGGCCGCTGCCCAGTAGTCCGGGTTTTGCTTATAAAGTATTGGGGGAATCCCATTGGGACCTGGCGCCCCCTCTGCTTTCCCTTTCGCAATCCTGCTTATTATTTGTTTTTTAGTTGGATCAAATGAATTACTGGCCAATTGTGTTGGCCGTGCTGAGCATTTTTTTTCCTTATCTGGTCGACTGGTTGTAGCAAGTTGTTGCACTTTATTGAAGTGTACCTGAAGATGGTTGGCCCAGGCTTCCTCGGTTACATAGGAGTCGATGGTAGGATTCCTGGAGTTCTCAAGTGAGTTGACTGTTTTCCAGAATCTTCCGCTTGTATTGGGTCCTTTGGCGTCGTGTAAAAGTCTCGCCCATAGCTCGTCCTCTGCTTTCCTTTTTTCCTGCCAGATTGTTCTCTTTTTGCTCTGTTTTAAGTTTTGCAATTCCAATTGGGTTGCAGTGTCCGGTCCTTCGCGGTGTAGTTTCCGCAGTAGTTTGTTGATTTTACTTTTAAGGGCCTTTATCTCGATGTTTTCGTTTGGTTCCTTGTCGCGGTTACCAGTTGAATGGGTTCTTTTTCCTTGGTTTTTGCCGCTTTGATGGTCGGTCTTAGGTTTCCTTGTATGTGCCTGTCCCAGGCTCCTCGTGAATTGTTCCCAGGCGTTTAGGTACTCAGACTTATTTGTGATGCACTTTTCCCACCCGCTTTTTGCATCAGTTGTAAAGCGTTCCAGATTTGACGTGATGCATTTAATTCTTTTGTGTGCCACCAGCAGTGAACATCCCAAATTTGTCGCCGGCCTAGATTGCACAACCCCCTGGAGATTAAGGCCGATTTCTTGGGGCTGATGGTCGCTGTCTGACATTGTACCTATTCGGAAGTCCGTGACTTTTGCGAAGAGTTGCAGGGATACAAATGTAAAATCTAAGGTGGAACTGACTGTTAGATTGTGAAAGGTAGCAGACGGTGGGCTGTCGTTTGTAAAGCGGCCGTTTAATGCTGCCAGATTAAGGTGTTCTAGATCCTTAGTGCTTGCCATTGCCAGCCGGTTTTGGTTGCCCCAATTGCTTATAGCTTGTTGTGGAATGCCCCATGCGAGGAACAGTTCTTCTAGCGGAGTGTCCCTTGTTGGAGGCCCTCCCAGGAACATGTTAAAGTCCCCTGTTACTATGAGGCTGGGACTTTCTGTCTCTATCAATGTTTTTGCGATCTCATCCACCAGGAGCTTCATTCCTGTTTTTTTCTCCCGGGGATGTAGATATACATTCATCAGCATTAGTTTTTGTTTTGGGTCTATTCCCCTCACTTCTAATTCTATTGTGAGGGTGCAGTTATTGCCTGTCTGTTTCGCGTGTATGTACTTCGATTCGTTGAAGCTCTTTATAGCAGTGTATATTGTTAGCCCCCCTTTGAATGGCCATATTTAGCATTTCTTGTTGCTGGGAGATGGTATGTCTTGTAGCCTTGAATGTGGTGTTCTTGTTCTAGCCATGTCTCCTGTAGGGCTATTATGTCAAATGTTTGGAGGTAGGAGAGTAGCTGAACGTTGTCTCTTTTGTTTCCTAAGCCGTTTATGTTCCAAGAACATATTCTTAGGTGTTGCTGTGTTGCTGTATTTTGTTGGGAATTTTGTCAGGGCTTTGAGGCCCTTGTGTTAATTGTCCGTGCTATCCAGTTCCAATCAGAATGCTCCATTAGGCCTTGCTCTTGCCTGTTGGGCTGTGGGGTCATCCTGGACACTGAGAGGCTCCTGGCCCCCTTTAAGACACTTTCAGTTTTTACCGGTGGAGGCTTACTTGTTGGGTCTTGGGCGTGTCTTCCTTTTTGTGCCTGATGTAGTGGTTCCGGATACCCGGTTTTTCCCATTCTTTTTAGGCGTATCCCCCAGGATAGATAATGTGACTCAGATTCCATAATTCTCTTCACTGTTTCGTTCCTTGCCCATGTAGTTTTTGTGACCTCAAGATTTGACTGGTGCATACTTTGGATAAATTCCACTGCCATTAGGTCTTTGGTGCTAATATCAGTCAGACTACTGATAGTTGATAGTAGGAGTAAGATATTGCCTCTATTGAGGATATCTCCTCTCCCTCTTGAGATATAGTCTGGAATGAACAGTATTATGCTGCTATCAGCTTCCGCCTGGCCGATCTCCCATATTTCATCGTCTTCTGTGCCATTTCCCTTTGTGGGATTTCGTGTCTTTTGATTGGTTTTGGGTCCTCCCCCTGCCCTGCCCAGTTTGTCTTGTTGGTTGTGGCTTTAGAATCTTGTTTCGAGGGGGGGGCTTACTTCTGTCTGCTGATGGTTCTCCCCTTGATGTTGAGTTAATGGGCTTTTCACTTTGTGTTAGCTTATCCATCTACCTGGCCGGTGACGTTTTTAGGGTCAAGGGCAGACTTTCTGTTTCTTCTGCTGCTGTTTCTTCTGGAGCTTCTACTGCTACTACTACTGGGGACATGATTGCCTTGTGGAAGAATGAGTTTATGTTGGCCGTCTTTTTTCTTCCTTTCCTTTTTTGTTTTCGTGGTCTTTTGTTTACTACCTTTGATTCATCCTTACTTGCCTCTCCGATAGAGTCATTAAGGGGAGGTATAGCTGTATCAGGTTCTGTCCCTTGCATATGTCCGGGTTGTATGTGTCTTTGTGCGGGGGCTTCACTCCTTTGGTAGGCGAGAGGCTGCTTTAGGGATTTCCCCATGGCCTCCGCATAGGTGTCATTAGTCGTTTTTTTAACTTCTGGACCAGACGGACTGTTTGGCTTGAGTTTTCCTCTTTGGCTATTTGGAGAAGTTGATGGGTTCTGTTCATTTGCAGTAACTAGGTGTTCTCTAGTGTGTTGGAGAAGTTGGTTTTGGCCCACTTTCTCGGTTCCTGGGTTACTTGGGGTTGTTTTTTCCGTTTTCAGTTTTAGGTCCGCCAGGATACCTCCCAGGAGTTGAGGGATAGTGGTGAGTTTGTCCACTATGGTGTAGCAGGCACAACTCGGCTGCTCTATTTTGGTTTCCGCTTGCACCGTTTTGATCATGCCGTTCATGTCTGACAGCTTGTTGTCGATTTTGGCTACATGTATGGCCAGGAAATTTAAAAGGGATAGTTGAATGTCCATTTTTTCCGAGTGGTACTGCATGGCCTTAATGGATAATTGGAGGGTGTTTAGCAAAGATGACCATAGTGCATCAGCGCTTTTTGGGAGATCGTCTGTAGATGAGTTCTTCTCGCAGTCTTGCTTGCTCTCAGGTATGTTGCCTTCGGGCTGTATGACAGCCGGTGAGTACGATGCTACCAGTCTCTCCCACTCTTCTGCTGGTAGCTGGGAGTACTCTTCGATGGAAGAGGATGCAGTTTGGTTAGGAGCCTGGGATGTATCGATTATTTTGTTTTTTTCGGTGAGATCGATTACTTCTGTTAGCTCCCTTTCCTGTGTGTTTTCTGACTTGCTTGCCCACCCCGTATTTATTGGGGCAGGGGTTGCAGTTTTATCCATATTTTTGGTTGCTTCAGTTTCCTTGCCTTCCGGCTTTGGTTCTGTCTCACTGTCCCGCCCCAAGAGGGTATAATCTTGGCCTTTCCAACTCCCCAGGTTAACATCCTGATCCTGATGTAAGGCCCGTGCAGCCCTCGTGGTGCTAATGCTGGTCCCTAAGTTGGGTTCTGTTTTAGGGGGATCCTTAGGGGGCACCGGGGCTGTCTGGGTTGGGATTTTTTGTTCAGCGGTTCCTGGTGGATCTATTTTGCTCACGATGTTGGGTTTGTCATAGCTGTACCCTTCCCCTGTTGCTGTGGCCTGGGGCTGCGAGGTTACCTGGATTACAATGGTTGGCTCCAGGGGGTGACCCCTTTTGGTAGTAGCATCTGTTATCGTGATGTTATCCGCCCTGCGATTGCTGTTATTTAAATGTTCTGGTTGTGCACTGCGTTCCTTGGGTGTATGAGAATCCCATGTTTTGGTGCCTTTCTTATCTTCGATGCTTTCAGAGTGATTGCTTTGCGAATACCCTTGAGGTTCCATTGGCGAGGGTAGTCCCTTAAGATTGCTATTTGCGGAGCTTAGGTAGGCGCCAGGCTCTTTCAGAAATGAAAAAAAGGAGTACATTTTGGGTTGAGCGCTCTTTCTTTCCGTTTTGCTGGTATTTAAAGCAGTTCTTTCCGTCGATTCTGGAGTCGGGTCTAGTAGTAAGATCTCTTCTTGTTCTGTCAACTCGGTGTCTGTGTCGATGTTAAGTTTCCGCTTAATGGCCCTGCGTCATTTTGCGGGGACCTCGTCTGTTGGTTCCCTGATTTTACCTGACCTCATGATATGCTTAATTTTGCGTGGTTCTTAGAGGTTTTGGGGATTCCGAGTTACAACCAGCAGTGTTCCAATTCTGATTCCGATTCCTTTATTCCCTTGTTGTGGTGAATTAGAGGTGGGTTAGTGGAGAGGTGAGGTGAAGTGGAGAAGAATTGTTTTCTTATTTGCAGTGTCTTCTCAAGGACTTCTTTGTATCTGCTTTGATTAATTTTATTGCCACTGGAGCGCTTTCTAACCAGCAGATTGCTTTTTGTTGCTGGTAGGACCCCTTTTTTTCCGAGTTTCCTTGTTTGCTCCTTGGTTGAGCTTCAATTGTAAAAAAATGTTTTTATTTTTTTTATTCGCTTATCTTCCTGGTTGATGGTGACAGCTGAAGCTTGTGCTTTTTTTTTGGTTTGTTAATGGGCACTGGCGCTGGGTTTGTTCCTATTTGTCTTCTTGTTTTGTTCTCCAAAGTTTTTGGATGGTTTTAAGGTGATCTGTTTTTTTTTTTCAATGCTGCTGTTGTCTGTTGGTCACTGTTTACCACTATTCATCCACTGCTGTTCATCCAATGCTCAGCCACCCTTCCCTTTTCACTCCTGCAGACTGACCCTCTCGCCCCTGCCCAACTCTGCCGCCCTCTCTCTGGTCGATGCTCTATTCGACCCCTCAGTTCACCTGCCCGGCCTGCTGGACGGCAACGGCAACGGTAGGGCAAGGGCTTCTGTAGGGGTCGAGGATGCGTGAGCACATGCGAGGGGTGGGCGTGGGCTGGGTGAAAGAGGTGCACCGTTCGCTGCCCACCGTTCTCCGCTCTCTGCCTTACCCCTGAGACACAGCTGCAGTGCTGCGGGGGTGCTGCGGGGGTCAGACGCCGTGGGAAGATTATCGGCGGAAAGGGCAGTGCGGAGCCGCGGGCTGGGACAGAGAACAAACTCACCGCCCGCGCTGACCTCGTTGACCTCTCGCTGCCTTTCTCCGCGGCTCCCGCCGCTGCTGTCCCTCTGCTCTCCTAACGGTGGGACCGGGGCCAGGTACTGTGCCGAGTGCTGCGGTCCAGAAATCCGCTCGAGGGCTTGGTCGCGGGGGTGAGGGGGTGAGGGCTTCCTCCCTTGTTTCCTTGCTCCACTCGCCCTTCTGCAGTGCTCCCACTCCGCACTCCGGCTCCGGCTCGACTCACTCAACTACACGACAGCGCCCTCCGGAAACACAAGGTCAGTTAGGCCTGAATTCGAGGAAAATAATGTCATGAAACTCCGTCCGCGGCGGACGGAGTACATCAAACCCCGTCCGCGGCGGACGGAGTACACCTAAGACCGCCGCAAGCGGACGGAACCAAAGAAACACCGTCCGCCGCGGACGGACATGACCGTGGGAACAGGCACAACCACCGCAATACCTGCGGAGGCTCCATGCCCGCGATTAGGATAATGCCGCCAGTCCCACGGAACTCACCTCCATCCACGACCGCTGCGGAAACAATGCAACGATAAACCCAGCATCCCAGCGGAAGGACAACACGAACAGCATCCCTACCGTCAAACCAATTTCCAAATGGCTGACGGAAGTAAATACAAAACACACTAAACAGGACACCCACCCACCTGAAACACCCACACCCATCACAAGCCTCAATGACACCCCCCCAGGCACCTAAAAATCCACTGAAATCAACACACCCACCTAGCACCTGACTGGCAACAACCATTGGGACACTACCACGACACCAAGTATAAAAAGATTCCCACCCACTACCACAATCCTTTGCATCACAGCATAGCTGCAAGCAAGAGGCCCAATACGACTAACAGCAGACACAAAAGTCCACATATACAACCTGCACACAAACACACCCACCACACAAACACCCACCACACCTTTCCTACACACCACACACCTGCACATCCCAACCCACTCCACCCACACCTTGCACATCACACACCATGGCACCAAAAAAAATCCTAAATTCACTGACACAGAGTTGAAGGTCCTGGTGGATGAAATCATCCGTGTCGAACCCCACCTATTCGGCACACTAGTCCAGCAGACCACCGTGGCAACCAAAAACCACATGTGGGACAGGATAGTCAGTCAGGTGAATGCATCAGGGACCGTGCCATGGACCAAGCACGATATCCAGAGGCGGTGGCACAACCTCAAAACAAGGGTCAAAGGCATCTGTGCAAAAAATCACCTGCGGGCACACCACACTGGCGGCGGCACCCCCCCGGAGCCCATACCCTATGCAGAATGGGAGGAAAAGGTGCTGGGCATACTGCACCCAGAAAGCCTTGAAGGAATCGACGAGGGAGAAGAGGCTGGTAAGTACAAACCAAGCACCACTATCACACCGACATGGTCTGCCTCACACAACTGAGAGGACACATCCCCCTGGCCCAAAACCATGCATGTGGGCCACATACTCACCAAAATGTGAACGACTCCCAACAGGCCCCCATGTCCACAGGGAGGGTTTTGGTGTGTGTTGGGAGGTGGGTGGTGTGTGTTGGGAGGTGGGTGGGGTGTGTTGGGAGGGTGGTGGGGTGTGTGAGAGACCAGCACTACGACTCCCAGCAGGCCCCCATGTCCACAAGGAGGGTGGTGGGGTGTGTTGGGAGGTGGGTGGGGTGTGTTGGGAGGGTGGTGGGGTGTGTGAGAGACCAGCACTACGACTCCCAACAGGCCCCCATGTCCACAGGGAGGGTGGTGGGGTGTGTTGGGAGGTGGGTGGGGTGTGTTGGGAGGGTGGTGGGGTGTGTGAGAGACCAGCACTACGACTCCCAACAGGCCCCCATGTCCACAGGGAGGGTGGTGGGGTGTGTTGGGAGGTGGGTGGTGTGTGTTGGGAGGTGGGTGGTGTGTGTTGGGAGGGTGGTGGGGTGTGTGAGAGACCAGCACTACGACTCCCAACAGGCCCCCATGTCCACAGGGAGGGTGGTGGTATGTGTTGGGAGGTGGGTGGGGTGTGTTGGGAGGGTGGTGGGGTGTGTGAGAGACCAACACTACGACTCCCAACAGGCCCCCATGTCCACAGGGAGGGTGGTGGGGTATGTTGGGAGGTGGGTGGGGTGTGTTGGGAGGTGGGTGGGATGTGTTGGGAGGTGGGTGGGGTGTGTTGGGAGGTGGGTGGGGTGTGTTGGGAGGTGGGTGGGGTGTGTTGGGAGGGTGGTGGGGTGTGTTGGGAGGTGGGTGGGGTGTGTAGAGAGGTCAGTGATATGTAATGTTTGAAAGATTAAAACATGTCATGTCCACTGCATTGATCATTAAAATCTTGTCCCTCAGGTGATCGCAACCTGACTGGCGAAACCAGCAACCGCTTGCAACAGTCGCCCCACTCACAGCACGGACTCTCTGGGGACGATCCCACTGTCAGCTTCGGTGCGGAGGACGAAGCGGGCCCAAGCCGACTCCCAGGGCCATCAGGCTCACAGGACATCCCTGCCTCCACAACCTTGGCCTGTGTCAGCCCACCAACACCTGCCATAGTGACCTGTGCAGCCACCACCACCACCTCCACCACCACCAGTACCACCAATCCTGCCTGTGCCACCCTGCCTGACTCATCGCACGACGCAGGGCCATCTACATCCCAGCCAAGCAGGGAGAGTGGATGGGAAAGGACAGACCAGAGGGCACATCTCACCAACAGGAGTGCTTCTCACCCCCGAGGTGTGGAAGGACACCCACCCCATCCTGCTGCAGAAACACTGGAAGCCCTAGCCAGAGTCCAGGCCTCCTATGAGCGGGGGCAGGCACAGGCTGATCGTGCCCACCAGGACTCAGTGGAGAACACCAATCAGTTGCGGTCAATTGACAGGTGCATAGGGCAACTAGTGGACATCATGGGCCAGGTAACAGCACTGTGGAGGGACTGGTTATCCCGCACCCCCCCCCTCAGCCAAGTGCCCAGCCGCCACGGTCGTCAACACCACCGCCACCTGAGCCCATCGACACGGATGTGGCCCCTGACCAACCTGCCCCCCCAGCTGTCTCCGCTCCGGCTACAAGACGGAGGGGCCGTCCGAGGCTGGAAGTAGGTGAGAGCAGCGGGGATGCACCATCCACCCGCTCAAAGATGGGCCGCCAATGACATTAACCTTGCCTGACCCTGCCATTCACCTGCCAACTATCCTGTCCCACAACGCCAAGTATTGGCACCGGTCTGCTGGACTAGCTAGACATCACCTAATGTGGTGTCACCACGGTCTTTTCATCTACCATGACCTTCAACTCACACTCCCCCACCCACCACTTACTTGTAAATATCCACCAGCATCAATTCACAACCTGTAAATAAATTTCACTTACACACTCAATGATGTTTTGCCTCCATGTTTTAATCACATGATTGTCTCAGAATCAGACGTCACCAGGCGCAGGGAACTATGTCGGTGAGAATTATGCCTCAGTGGGAGTGACCTAGGGAAAATGAGAGACAACAAACACACGTCAGGAAACTGATTCACACCCATCACAACACACTGTACTGCAACATACCACAAACCACACTCACCACCAAATCTGTGGATGAGAGGACACACATCATGGAGCCTTGCATGTCCACAATAAATACAACACACACATGCAAACATAACATACCAGAACAGCCAGCTTTCAAACACCACATTCACACACCACCAGCAAACATACATCACGCATTGTCAACCTGCACAAGAGGTAGTCACTCACATTCAAGGAAAATAGCGATCAATGAGCTGACGCCTCTGGTCCACACCTTCTTCCTCACCACTATCCTCATCAGTCGACATGGGTGGGATGGGAGGCCGAGGGACTTGTTGGTCTTCAGGGTCCAAGATCAGTTCAATGTCATTGCGCAAGGCCAGGTTGTGGAGCATGCAGCAGGCAATCACGATCCTGCATACTTTGCCTGGTGAGTAAGGCAGGGCTCCTCCGGTTTTATCCAGGCAGCGAAACCTAGACTTTAGCAGTCCAAAGGTATGTTCCACCACCCTACGTGTCCTTCCATGGGCATAATTGTATCGCATTTCACCAGCTGTAGTTGGATTACGTATGGGACTCAGCAGCCACGGCCAGTTTGGGTACGCAGAATCGCCTATGTGGGGGGATGACAGACACAGATATCACTACCAGGATTGGTGGGTACCCCATGCCAGACAGAATACACAACTGTCCCCACAGCATACTCACCAACAAGCCACGCACATTCTGGACGCAGATTTGCCATCAGTTGGGGGACAATGCTGCTCCGCATGATGTGGGAGTCATGTGCGGACCCTGGAAATCTGGCACACACATGGGATATGATGTTGTTGGCCAGGCACACCACCTGCACGTTGAGCGAATGAAAGTGTTTCCGATTGCGATATACAGGCTCACGTGCCCGGGGTGGAATGAGACCGATATGGGTGCCATCAATGGAACCCACTACGTGTGGTATCTGGCCCAGTGCATAGAAGTCTGCTTTGACTGCTGCCAACTCTGCCGCCCGTGGAAAATGGATGTAATCATCCTTGTAAATCATCATGGCTTTGAGAATATCCCGCAGTACCATGCTGAACATGGACTGTGACATCCCCCCGGCATGTCCAACTGTGTACTGGAAGGTGCCAGTGGCAAAGAAGTGAAGTGCCGCCATCACCTTTGCTGTGGGTGTAATGGAACCAGGATATGTTCTTCGTGGCTGCAGATGAGGAGACAATTGGTCTACAAGCTCCAGCAATCTACGTCGATCAAGCCGGAATTTCCTGATCACCTCCTCGTCAACCATGTCCTCCAGCACAGTGTATGGGCGATGCACATTTGGAGCCCTCCTGTGTGGGAGTAGATGTAGTAGATGTCAATTTACCAACAACGCATAGCTGTGCAACTCTATCACATGTAGGCCAACACAATCAAAATGAGAAATGTCGTCGACAATTATCATATGTGTGACATGTCTGAAATTACCTACAATACAGAGTAGCATGCAAACAATGTGCAGCCACTAACAACATGATGTGTGCCAACATGTACAATGTAACGTACTCACACGTCAAAAGAACTGCCAACAACACATGCCTAATGACCCTAATGTGGACAATCGTCATCACAGACACACATGCACGTGCACACACAATACACAAATGCTACACACACTCCATGTCTTCATGCACCAATTACCACTCCTACAATGGTGAGCATCCTCACATTACATGCATGGTCACACAAGAGGCAACACACATACGCTTACACTGAATCCATGTGTACCCCCACCATTGTTACTTGCACGCACAAACCACACACTCACAACAGATCATGAATGTGGCCAGGCAGCCTTGATGTAGTGTTTAGATGTGTATGAGTTGAAACGTGTTTAACGAAAAAACAAGAGGCCGACACGTAGACATGCACATGTGTAGCAAATTGGGTGCACATCAATGGCCATAGTGTGAACACACATGATATAGTGCATGACATATGCTGTTTAGCCATCACGGTCACACCCCCATAACGCATGTGAGGACTACCACGACGGTGCTGCATTTGAAAATATACAATCAGTGGCGTCGACATGGCGGTGCACGGCTTCCGCCATTGTCGATGGCGCATACGCGCCCCGCGGTACCTCTTCCCATTGGCTTCCTGTGCACGTGCCGTCACGGACACACATCGGCAACCGCAAGTGCGCACTTCCGCAACGGTTGCATCTTTTGCAACAATGTTCAATCAGTGGCGCCACCATGGCGGTGCACGCCTTCCGCGGGGGAGGTGCAGGCCAACACATACTTGTGATTATGGAAATCAAAATGGCAGTTCATGACCCCCCTTATAGTCACATTGCATCATCCACCGTAGACCGCCCGTCCCAGCCCGGTCACCCACCGCCGTCCCAGCCCGGTCACCCACCGCCGTGCCAGCCCGGTCACCCACCGCTGTCCCAGCCCGGTCACCCACCGCCGTCCCAGCCCGGTCATCCACCGCCGTCCCAGCCCGGTCACCCACCGCCGTGCCAGCCCGGTCACCCACCGCCGTCCCAGCCCGGTCACCCACCGCCGTGCCAGCCCGGTCACCCACCGCCGTCCCAGCCCGGTCACCCACCGCCGTCCCAGCCCGGTCACCCACCGCCGTGCCAGCCCGGTCACCCACCGCCGTGCCAGCCCGATCACCCACCGCCGGGTGTTGACTGGCCTGGCCCGGCGGTGGGTGACCGGGCTGGGACGGGCGGTCTACGGTGAATGATGCAATGTGACTGTAAGGGGGGTCATGAACTGCCATTTTGATTTCCATAATCACAAGTATGTGTTGGCCTGCACCTCCCCCGCGGAAGGCGTGCACCTCCATGGTGGCACCACTGATTGAACATTGTTGCAAAAGATGCAACCGTCGCGGAAGTGCGCACTTGCGGTTGCCGATGTGTGTCCGTGATGGCACGTGCACAGGAAGCCAATGGGAAGAGGTACCGCGGGGCGCGTATGTGCCATCAAAAATGGCGGAAACAGTGCACCACCACACCAGGGCCTGTCATTGGCCCTTTGCGAATGAGGCATCCAAAAGAACCAATAGCTGGCGACGTGTGCCACTGACATGGGCTCAGGGCCCTATATATGTGTGACTTTCACAAGCACACATTCACAGCTTTGATCCAGTGCTACCTGTGACCATCACCTCGACCTGCTTCTGCTGAGCTGACCAACGGCTGCTGCCTGTGACCATCACCTCGACCTGCTTCTGCTGAGCTGACCAACGGCTGCTTTCTGTGACCATCACCTCGGCCTGCTTCTGCTGAGCTGACCAACGTCAAGGCCGTGTGGAGGACCATAGCACGTGATGTACGGGCAGTGGGGGTGTGCAATAGATGACACACACACTGCCACAAGCGCTGGGACGACATATCCAGGCTTAGCAAGAATGTGGCGAAGATGACACTGGGGATGATTCCAAAATCTACACGTCTGGCCCGCCGCACCATGACCCCTCTTAGGCACCGTATCATTGCTGTGACACATCCTGACCTGTCCGCCCGGCTGAGTGGGGATCCACAGCAAACTAGCGGTAAGCAGAATGTATGTGTATGTTACTTGGGCCTGCAATGCATGTATTGGTGCTCAGACACAGTAGTGACTTCTGTGGTGCATATGTTTAGCTGAAATACCATGCTGGTGCCATTAGCGGAGTGAGCGTTGGCATCCATGTCCGCCAGGTGGACAGCCCACCTGCTTAGTAGTTGAGGGTTCCAGGACATGCCGTTGAGGTCTGTGGTCCCATGGCATGACATGTGTGCAGATCTACAGGCACTTGCCATGTTCGTATAATGTACATGTTTGACAGCCAACACCGGTTCTTTGATGTGAGGATGACTGGTAGGGGTGGGACGTGTGCAGGATGTGTGCGACATGTACTATGTATGTAATGGAATTCTAGATCTGTTTTCCTTCAGTACGTGAGTGTGGCACTTAATCACACCTCGTTTCTCTCTATTTCAGCTTTGGCAGAGGGCACTGACCCACAGACGACGGAGATGAGTGGTGGCAATGCTTCCGGATCAGAGGTCACACACACGCAGACTGACATTGAAGAGGACAGCCCCGGAGAGGGGGACAGGACCGTCCCTGAGGATTCACATGTGGAGACACCATCGCCCTCATCCTCAGAAAGTATTGGTGAGTCCGCACTGTTGGCACAGACAGGGAGTGGGCAATCGACACCTTCAGTCGGGACACAGCACACAGGGCCCACACTGCCACCCACTGCAACATGTACTGCTCGTGCTCACCAGAGGAGGGGGAGCAGAGTTGCCTTCAGTGCAGGAACCGCCACCCCTGCCACGGTGACACAAAGTGCACTTTGTGCAGAGGCTGTAGATCTGCTGCGACAGCTGTGTGTAAGGCAGACCAACATGATCAATGCATTCCAAGACCACGATAGGAAGTTGGGGCAGGTGGTGGCATTCATGGAGGGTATGCATGGTGATGTTGCTGGTCTACACAGAACAGTTCAGTCATTGGCAAACACTGTGTCTTCTGCCATTGTACAGTCGCAAAGACAGGGTGCTACTTCTGTTCCCCCATCCACACCACTTGATGTCTCAGGGGGGAGTGACTTCTCAGAGCAGGACTCTTTTACAGGTTATTGCACTAGGAGCAGCCACAGGCAGCAGGGCAGGGCACGGAGAGCACAGACCCCATCCCCTAGGACTGGTAAATCTGGCACCAAAGACGACGTGAGCTACACTGGAGTTGACACACAGGATCCTCAAGGGGTGTGGGTGGAAATGGCTTCACATGCTACACAGGCATCCCCCACAAAAGGTAGTCCCAAGGGAAGGACAACTCCCAAGTCCAGGGACACCACCAAGGACACCACGGAGGAAGGTTCAACTCCTAAGAGCAGGGACACTCCCAGGGACAAGAACACTACAAAGGCAAGGCCACCTCAAAAGAGCAGGGACACTCCCAAGGACAAGGACACTACAAAGGTAGGGGCAACTCCCAAGAGCAGGGACACTCCCAAGGACAAGGACACTACAAATGAAGGGGCAACTCCCAAGAGCAGGGACACTCCCAAGGACCAGGACACTACAAAGGAAGGGGCAACTCCCAAGAGAAGAGACACTCCCAAGGACAAGGGCACTACAAAGGTAGGGGCAACTCCCAAGAGCAGGGACACGCCCAAGGACAAGGACACTACAAAGGAAGGGGCAACTCCCAAGAGCAGGGACACTCCCAGGGACAAGGTTGCTTCTAGAGACAGGTACACTACAAGGGAAAAGTCTGCACCCAGGGACAGGGCACCGCCCAGGGATCAGGGAACTTCCAGGGACAGGACACCTCCTACGGCCAAGGCACATCCAAGGGACAGGGCTTCTCCCATAGACACTAGCTCCATCAAGGACAGGCATACATCACCCCTGGCTGCACTGAGGCTGATGTTGTTGAAGGAACATAGTAAAGATGTGTCCGCGGTGGAGTCCCCCATACCTCTACTCCCAGCCACGCCCGTCAGAAGCTGAGGAAGGAGTACCATGTAGTTGCATCCCCCATTAGACATGATTTAGAGGGCAGAAGGCAGGCCCACAGCAAACCACAAGCAGGGTCCAGCACGTCCCCAGAGAGCAGACCCCCACCAGCAGATGATCCACCTTCCCTGGGTGATGTTTCAGATGAGGCCACGCCACTTACCAGTCCAGTCGTGTCCAGGGTGCACTCACATATCCCTAAGAAACGTAGACATACACCATTGACACCTGAACACCCCGATGTCGCTCAAGTACAGCTATCCCCAGCTCCCAGGGTCACCATGCCTCCTGGCCCATACAGCCCTGTGGCTCATCATTTCACTGGTCCCGTTGGCGCAGATGCAGTTGACTCTCATGTGTCAGATGGTGGCACTGTGTCTGTTGTTTGCTGTAATGCTTCATGTAGTAGCACTGTCTCTGTTGTGCCCTCTCCTATTTCTGGTGCTGGCAGTGTGTCTGGGTCTGTGGCCCATGTGTCAGTCAGTAGATCTGTGGCTGTGTCTCACACTCCTGTTTCTGGTGCTGGCAGTGTGTCAGGGTCTGTGGCTCACGTGTCAGTCACTCGAG
This sequence comes from Lissotriton helveticus, assembly GCF_964261635.1. NCBI lineage: Eukaryota > Metazoa > Chordata > Amphibia > Caudata > Salamandridae > Lissotriton > Lissotriton helveticus. The sequence continues at coordinate 724,813,864 of NC_136065.1, forward strand.
CTGTGGCTGTGTCTCACACTCCTGTTTCTGGTGCTGGCAGTGTGTCAGGGTCTGTGGCTCACGTGTCAGTCACTCGAGCTGTGGCTGTGTCTCACATTCCTGTTTCTGGTGCTGGCAGTGTGTCTGGGTCTGTGGCTCATGTGTCAGTCAGTAGATCTGTGGCTGTGTCTCACACTCCTGTTTCTGGTGCTGGCAGTGTGTCAGGGTCTGTGGCTCACGTGTCAGTCACTCGAGCTGTGGCTTTGTCTCACATTCCTGTTTCTGGTGCTGGCAGTGTGTCTGGGTCTGTGGCTCATGTGTCAGTCACTCGAGCTGTGACTGTGTCTCACATTCCTGTTTCTGGTGCTGGCGGTGTGTCTGGGTCTGTGGCTCATGTGTCAGTCACTTGAGCTGTGGCTGTGTCTCATACTCCTGTTTCTGGTGCTGGCAGTGTGTCCGAGGTAGGTAGTTCAAGCAGTTCACCTGATTCTGTGATGTGAGGTGCTGTTCACTTCACTCCCATGTGATTTGACTTGGTGTGTACATTGTCCATTGTAACCAGCCTTGCACTGTTGTTGTCGTTGGGACGGGTAGCTTCAACCATGTACTGGTGTTGCTAGTGATGTACCTGCTCTGTTGTCCACAATGCCCTGTTGCTGTTCTGATACTGCATTCTGCCCTCTCATGTGGTGCATATCATGTACCTGCTCTGTTGTTCACAATGCCCTGTTGCTGTTCTGATACTGCATTCTGCCCTCTCATGTGCTGCATGTCATGTACCTGCTCTGTTGTCTACAATGCCCTGTTGCTGTTCTGATACTGCATTCTGCCCTCTCATGTGCTGCATATCATGTACCTGCTCTGTTGTTCACAATGCCCTGTTGCTGTTCTGATACTGCATTCTGCCCTCTCATGTGCTGCATATCATGTACCTGCTCTGTTGTTCACAATGCCCTGTTGCTGTTCTGATACTGCATTCTGCCCTCTCATGTGCTGCATATCATGTACCTGCTCTGTTGTTCACAATGCCCTGTTGCTGTTCTGATACTGCATTCTGCCCTCTCACGTGCTGCATATCATGTACCTGCTCTGTTGTTCACAATGCCCTGTTGCTGTTCTGATACTGCATTCTGCCCTCTCATGTGCTGCCTCTGATGGACCTGTTCAGTGCAATGAACTGTTGATGCACTTAGCCCATCTCATGTGCTGCCTCTGATCTGATGGACCTGTTCAGTGCAATGGACTGTTGATGCACTTAGCCCCTCTCATGTGCTGCCTCTGATGGACCTGTTCAGTGCAATGGACTGTTGATGCACTTAGCCCCTCTCATGTGCTGCCTCTGATGAACCTGTTCAGTGCAATGGACTGTTGATGCACTTAGCCCCTCTCATGTGCTGCCTCTGATGGACCTGTTCAGTGCAATGGACTGTTGATGCACTTAGCCCCTCTCATGTGCTGCCTCTGATGGACCTGTTCAGTGCAATGGACTGTTGATGCGCTTAGCCCCTCTCATGTGCTGCCTCTGATGGACCTGTTCAGTGCAATGGACTGTTGATGCACTTAGCCCCTCTCCTGTGCTGCCTCTGATGGACCTGTTCAGTGCAATGGACTGTTGATGCACTTAGCCCCTCTCATGTGCTGCCTCTGATGAACCTGTTCAGTGCAATGGACTGTTGATGCGCTTAGCCCCTCTCATGTGCTGCCTCTGATGGACCTGTTCAGTGCAATGGACTGTTGATGCACTTAGCCCCTCTCCTGTGCTGCCTCTGATGGACCTGTTCAGTGCAATGGACTGTTGATGCACTTAGCCCCTCTCATGTGCTGCCTCTGATGGACCTGTTCAGTGCAATGGACTGTTGATGCACTTAGCCCCTCTCATGTGCTGCCTCTGATGGACCTGTTCAGTGCAATGGACTGTTGATGCGCTTAGCCCCTCTCATGTGCTGCCTCTGATGGACCTGTTCAGTGCAATGGACTATTGATCCACTTAGCCCCTCTCATGTGCTGCCTGTGATGTACCTGCTCTGTTATGGACACTGCCCTGTTGCTGTTCTGATACTGCATTGCGCCTTCTCATGTGCTGCCTCTGATGAACCTGTGCCTTGCCATGGACTGTTGATGCACTTAGCCCCTCTCATGTGCTGCCTCTGATGTACCTGCTCTGTTGTCCACAATGCCCTGTTGCTGTTCTGATGCTGCATTCTGCCCTCTCATGTGCTGCCTATCATGTACCTGCTCTGTTGTACCCAGTGCCCATGCTCTTGCATACTCAGAGATTGTACCCCGATTATATTTAATAAAGCAAGTCAGTCATGTGTACTGGTTTGTCATTGTCATTCATGTATGTGTACTTCGATTGTGGATATGTTTGTGCGATCTGATGTGGTTTCTCGTACATGACACTCTCCCTCCCAACGTCACAGCCCTGCCAGGTACTCCCCTTCTGACAGTAAATGGTGTGTAGCGTACCTGCGTCGTCGTCGATGATGGTCCATGACTTGCTGGTGGAGGATCGCGAAGAGTATCGGAAAAGCGTGTAGCGCTGGGTCCATGGGGGCGAGCTGCTTGTGGTGGGTATCTTAGCAATGTGTGGTTTGTTCGCTGTGGGGAATCTGCCGTGTTCAGGCAGGTTGTTTTTCCGCAGCGGTTTTATGTGTGTTTTCCGCCATCTTGATTTGGGACACAGTCGGAGACGTCATTCCGTACGGCGGTGTCTCTGGATTGGTTACGTCCGCCGTGGGGTCGGGTGTAATTCCGCGGCGGTGCGTTCTCTTCCGCCGCGTACGGAGTTTTGACAGTGTTTCCCATCCTAATATGGCGGTCGGACTGTCCGCGGCAGGCGGACAGAAAAAAGGCATTTTCCGCATACTCCAGGACGGTGGTCGCACTTCCGTCCGCCATCCTAATGATCCCCTTAGTATGCATGTATTCTATGGCGCCGCAGCATAGTTTGCATCCCCCGTAAATTCCAAGCCATGCATTTAACAAATATGGGGGGTACCATTATGTTAGTTGCATTCCCTCCCCGGTAACTCTCTCAATTGTGACACACCTGGCCCCAATAAACAACCCCTGAGATAAACAAGTACCTCAAATCCCCCTCCCCAGGACAGGTACAAGCAAACTAGTTCCCATCCAAACACTAAATCGATAACAAAAAAGTCCTCTGGTAGTTGTGGGGCTATGCAGCTTACCCTACAGGCCCCTGAGCACCACCAGGCCATATCCCCAATGTCTCGACTGGAACGTCAGCCCCGGCTCACATGCTGCATTTCTTCTGCCTGGTCATAGGGGTTATTCCCCCCGCATTCGCTTTCTCAGGGTTAGGCCCATCCGGCGTCTCAATGCACCTCAGTTTCTTTGTCTCAGCTTGCTCCGCTTATGCAATATCATCCACCGTTTCGGGTGCGACCTTCAGCAATTTTGTGTCTGAGTCCTTATTAGTGCTGACAGCCAGCGACCCATCCAACCTGTCTGCTTCCAGCCCAATCTTGCTCGACCTAGAGCTGGAGCCATCCTGGCTAAGTTCCGCAACTACTTGCAGTGCTTTGTGCCTTTAGGATCTGACCTCCCTGGAGGACGACGCCTGAGTTGTGCTCTTAGTCTTGTCTGTGGGCTGCTGTGTCAGATCTGGTGAGGAATTACACCTTTCATGGCCTTGTCGGGAGTCCAACCACTCCCATGCTTCCTGTGGTGTAGTGAAAAACTGCACTCGTGCTTTATCAGCCACTCGAAGTCATACCGGGAAAGGCATCGCATAGGGAATCTGCAGTAGTCTGTCGTAGTTTCTTTTTGAGGCCTAGAAATGAGGCTCTTTGGCGCTGCACCTCTCTGGTAAAGTCTGGGAAGATCATGATTTTACTATTGTCTATCTGCAGGGCCTGCCTTTGATGGGCTTGTTGTAGTGCATGATCCCTATCCCTGAAATGAAGGAGTCGCGCCACTATTGGACGAGGAGGGGCTCCAGTTCTAGGTGGTAAGGCTGGGACCCTATGGGCTCTTTCTAGCTCAATCAATCAATACATTAGTAGAGCGCGCTACTCACCTGTGAGGTGATCAAGGCGCTGAAGGGGGGGTGGGGGTGCCGCTACTGCTTAAATAGCCACGTTTTGAGGTGTCTCCTGAAGGTGAGATGTTCCTGGGTCAGTCGTAGGTGTGCGGGGAGGGAGTTCCATGTCTTGGCTGCCAGGTAGGAGAATGATCTTCCTCCGGTGGTGGCTCTGCGAATCCGTGGGGCGGTGGCGAGGGCGAGGCTGGTGGAGTGGAGCTGGCGGGAGGGGGTGTGGAACGAGAGGCGGTTGTTGAGGTATTCGGGCCCATGTTGTGGAGTGCTTTGTGTGCGTGGGTGAGCAGCCTGAACGTGATCCTCTTGCTGACGGGGAGCCAGTGCAGGTTTCTCAGGTGGGCGGATATGTGGTTGCGGCGAGGGATGTCGAGGATGAGTCGTGCAGAGGCGTTCTGTATGCGCTGAAGACGTTTCTGAAGTTTGGCTGTGGTTCCTGCGTAGAGGGCGTTCCCGTAGTCCAGTCGGCTTGTGACGAGGGCCTGGGTGACCGTCTTTCTGGTTTCGGTCGGGATCCACCGGAAGATCTTACGGATCATGCGCAAGGTGTTGAAGCATGAGGACGAGACTGCGTTGACTTGCTTGGTCATCGTGAGGGAGGAGTCCAGGATGAATCCCAGGTTGTGAGCGTGGTCCGTGGGTGTCGGTGCGGTGCCCAGCGTCGTGGGCCACCAGGAGTCGGCCCAGGCGGATGGGGATTGTCCGGGGATGAGGACCTCCATCTTGTCCGAGTTGAGCTTCAGACGGCTGTGCTTCATCCATTCTGCGTACTACAAGGGATTTGCTTAAGAGTAACAATCGCTTATACTTAGGAGTAGTACAACTGTATCGTCCTCCAGTAAATCAAATTTGGTTAGATAATTCTGTGCTAGTGTTCATCAAGCAAGAAAAGGAAGGGAAAGAAACAACGGAGAAACTGAATTATATGCAAAAAAAGTTGTTTTATATTCAGTGTCAAAGCATCTTATGGGGAGAAACATAAACTGAATAAAGCAAAACAAAGTTATGAACAAAGATAAAGATTCAATCAATTCATAAGTTCATAACAAAAACATCAACTCCTAGTGGATTACACAAACAACCAAAGTAAAATAATAAAAAATGGTCGTCTGTTGGTGCCAATGCAACGCTTTTCGGAGATGATGGAAGTGTTGACGTTTCGGTCTATATTGCTGTCGTCAAGAAGACCATCATCAGGACAATCATAGATCGTTGCTGGGACAACCCCCTGTATCTGGAGAGGAATGGGAGTTTAAGTCGTGGAACCTTGCCAAGGCGAATCGCGGTATGACAGTCAGCTGAGTCAAAATGATCTGTGGAACAGCGATAGAACATCAAATCCTTTTTGTAGAGTTCTATCCGCCCAAGTTCGACTCTAAATCGATGCACAATTATTTGAAGAGACGTCGTGAGCACGGCAATCATCGACATAGACACGCCATAGGAGGACTGCAAAATAAGTATAAGCGATTGTTACTCTTAAGCAAATCCCTTGTAGTACACATTGACCTCAAACGTTAGCTGCCCAAACCTACAAGGGTATATTGGGTTCCCCTGTTTTTCCGTGTCATCCATTCTGCGACATCTTTCATTCCGTCCTGGAAGTTGGCTTTGGCGGTGAGAGGGTCTTTGGTGAGTGAGAGTATCAGTTGGGTGTCGTCGGCGTAGGAGATGATGTTGATGTTGTGTTTGTGTGCGATGGTGGCGAGGGGGCTCATGTAGATGTTGAAGATGGTCGGGCTGAGTGAGGAGCCCTGGGGTACGCCGCAGATGATCTTGGTGGCCTCGGAGCGGAAGGGAGGGAGGAGGACTCTCTGGGTTCTGTCGGAAAGGAACGATGTGATCCAGTCCAGGGCCTTTCCTTGGATCCCAGAGTTGTAGAGGCGGGTTATTAGGGTGCGGTGGCAGCCGGTATCAAAGGCTGCAGAGAGGTCCAGGAGGATGAGGGCGGCTGTCTCTCCGTTGTCCATCAAGGTCCTGATGTCATCGGTGGCTGCGATGCGGTTGGTCTTGGAGCTGTGGTTGGCTCGGAATCCGGACTGGGATGGGTCGAGTGAGTTGTTTGCTTGAGGAATGTAGTCAGCTGTTTGTTGACGGTCTTCTCAATGACTTTAGCCAGGAAGGGAAGAAGAGAGATGGGGCAAAGTTCTTGAGGTCTTTGGGGTCCGCTGTTGGTTTCTTCAGAAGGGCGTTGATTTCTGCGAGTTTCCAGCTCCCAGGGAAGGTGGCTGACGTGAAGGAGCTGTTAATGATATTCCGGAGGTGGGGAGCGATGATGGTGTCGACTTTGTTGAAGATATGATGAGGGAATGGGTCGGAGGGGGAGCCGGAGTGGATGGTGTTCTTGACGCGGGTGGTGTCTCCAGTGCTGATGGGCGTCCATGCGCTGAGGCTGGTGGTGGGGGTCGTTGGTTTGGTGGCTGGAGGCGGGGTCTGGGGTCCGAAGCTCTCGTGTATATCTGCGATCTTGCGGTGGAAGAATGCGGCGAGGGAATCGCAGAGGTCTTGCGAAGGTGTGATGTCATTGTCGCGGGCGCTGGGGTTGGAGAGCTCTTTGACAATGTTGAAGAGTTCCTTGCTGTTGTGGGAGTTGTTGTCAAGCCGCTCTTTGAACGATGTCCTTTTGGTGGTGCGGATCATCTGGTGGTATTAGCGGGTGGCGCTCTTGAGGACTGTCATGTTTTCTGAAGTCCGTTCGTGGCGCCAAGCTTTTTCGAGGGTTCGGCAAGCTTTCTTAGCGTTTTTGAGGGCATCTGTGAACCATGAGGTTTTTTTGTTGCTAGTCTTGCCTGGGGTTTTCTTCAGTGGAGCGAGGTCGTCGGCGCAGTTAGTGATCCACTGTACGAGATTGTCTGCTGCGTCGTTGGTGTCAGGGGTGTCGGCAGGTAGGTTCTGGCTCAGCGATGTGGTCAGCTGGTCTGTGGTGACTTTGCTCCAGCATCTGCGGGGGATCTGTAGCGTGTGGTGGTGTGATGTGGTCTTCTTGAAGGTGAAATGGATGCAGCTGTGGTCGGTCCAGTGTAGTCTGGTGGAGTGGCAGAAGGCAACGTGGCTGCTGGCAGAGAAGATGGGGTCGAGCGTGTGGCCGGCGTAGTGGGTGGGGGTGTTCACCAGTTGCTTGAGTCCGAGGATGGCGAGGTTGTCGAGCAGGGTGGTGGAGTTGTTGTCGTTGTTTTTCTCCAGGTGGAAGTTCAGGTCCCCTAGGAGGATGTACTCTAGTGAGGCTAGGGCGTGCGGGCTGATGAAGTCGGTGATGGTTTTGCTGAATTGTGTCTGTGGGCCCGGGGGTCTGTATATGAGCATTCCTCTGAGGGTGGTCTGGGGGTCGGTGTGGATTTGGAAGTGTAGGTGTTCGGCGGTGGTGAGTGTGTCTTCGGCGTTGGTCGTGATGCTGATGGTGTTCCTGTAGATGATGCCGATTCCTCCTCCAGTTTTGTTGACGCGGTCCTTCCGGGTGATTTTGTAGCCCTCCGGGATGGCTATGGCGATGTCGGGGGCCGAGGAGGCGTTCATCCAGGTTTCCGTGAGGAAGGCGACGTCTGGTGCTGTTGTATCAAGGAGTTCATAGAGTTCGACGGCGTGTTTGTGGACGGAGCGAGTGTTGAGCAGGATGCATTTGAGGTGGTTGTTGTTGTCGTTGCTGTGTTCGGTGGGCAGGGTGCAGGTTCGGAGGCAGGAGAATTTGCATGCCTGGCAGGTGAAGGGTCCGTGGGTGCGTTTTGGGGTGGCTTGGTGGCAGGCGGCAGGTTGTCCTGTGTTGAGTGCAATGAGGGTGGCGGTGTCGTACCTCAGTCGGGTGCCCTGGCAACGGCTGGGGCCAGGGGTTCTGGTGCTGGGCGCGGTCTAGGCACGGACGGGCGCAGACGGGCTTGCCTTTGGCACGCCAGCGGCACGCCAGCAGGGTGCCCGCTGCGCTTCCGCGCTGCGCCCTCCAATGAAGGCCAAGTGGGAGGGAGGAGCAGCTGGGAGGCGGGAGCGGGGTGGCCAATGGGCGACTGGCACGGGGCACAGAAGGCAAAAGGGGGCGGGCCGCAGGGGAGCAGCGGCGGGAAGCGGGGAGCGGGGGGGCACAGAGGGCGAGGGCACAGAACGGGCGGCAAACAGAGGGGCAACCAACAATTAAACAGGGCAACAATCAGCAATACAAAGAAACAAACAGCAGAGACAGGTACCGGGGCACACCAGCGGCGAACCCTTGGCAGCAGCAGCAGGGGCAGACACGGGCAGTCACGGGCAACCAGGGGGAGTCGTGCGGCATGGGTAGTGACCAGAGGTCAGGTGCGAGAAAGCTCATAGAAAGGGGAGAGCCCCTCCGGGGCTACTTCGGCTCTGATCCACTCCTCAAGGAATCGTACCATGTCCGTGCCTTCTGTAAACATAATCTTGTTAGGTAAAAGCTTGCCGGAATATTGAGGTGAATGTTAGGTAAAATTGCTGTTGGGCCGGAAATAAACACAGAGGACCTGCCTCCTCCGGTTGGGAACAACGGGTGTTTGCCCTGCCTAAATGCTCCTCTTTAATAATTCTTTTTGCATTCTCATGAATACTTGCAGGGCAATCACAAGAATGTCCCAAGCCTAACCTATAAAAGTTATCCATGACAAAACATAGCCAGGGGAGAGCTAATACACCCTCAAGATTAAGACAGTCTATAATAGGGGCGTGGCTTGCAGCCGTGAGGAATGGCCGCGTTTTAGACCGGCTCCTCGGCCCTCGCCATTAAATCCGCCCAAAACTACTCCAAGTGCTGTGTTCCTGACCCCTGAGACCACCTACGGGGTCGAAACTAGAACCGACCGGGTGATGAGCGCAGTTCCCAGCTGCCTGACTGCACTTTGTCGGAGATCGTTCCCGCCTGGCAGCCCACGCCGGCTCCCCTGAAGATGGCGGCCCAGCTTGTTGTGCGCCGAGTGGCCTAACCATACCTGCGCTGCTCGGTTCCACGACGTGAACCACAGGCCCTGTGTGCGGTCGGGGCTTCGGGGAGCTCCCAGGCGCCACCGGAACAGTATCCGACCGCCCTACACCGAACATCGGCAGCCCGGGACGCGAAGACCTGTCCTGACCCTGACGCCGGCCGCAGTGACTACGCGAGTCCCCGGCTTCTTGGCCTACTGCCGGGACTCGCTCCAGTGGCTTCACTGCGGGCCTCTCCTCCCCCGCCGTCGGCGGGACACTCCGGGCGGGAAACAACTGTTACCCCCACCACTGTACGGGGGGCCCCCCTCCGGGGCCTCCGCTGCTGACGCGCCGGCCCTACTGAGTCTGCACCCGGGCCCCGCAAGTGAACACAAGCAGGGGCTGCGCCGAGATCTGGTGTGCTCTCCCGGATAGGCACCATTGGGACATCACACCGAACCCTTTTAAGGCCGAATACAGGTGCGTGACCGTGTGGCGGACTGCCTGGGAGTCCCCATATTTGGACTCTGGACCTACATTGAAGCCGGCGGAACCAGGCTTGCCCCGCGGTGAGCGGTATACTAAGACTGTTGCCAGCTGTGGAGCCCTGTAGGTCGTGGGTGCCGGCGATAGCGATGTTGGCTGTGCCTCCCCCTTCAGAATACGCGTGCCCAGTTGTGGGGGCGACTCCAGCGGTCGCGGACACTGTCCACATTGCTTCACGCCACTGACCTCCTGCTCGGCTTTGACACCAGTCACCCTACAAGACCTAGACGCGCGGTCGAGGACAGCGCCCCCACCCTGATCGACTAATATCGACTGACGGAGGAGGACCGGCGCGATCCATACGACGACGTGGGCTGCCCTGCCGCCCTGACCTTGTGATCTCCTTGCTCCTGCCTCGGGCTGGACCCGGGGGACCACTGGCGACGACCCACTACAGATCCCGGGGGCCGACTCTACATTCTGGGACCTCATGATGGCAAGTGACAGGAGTAACCGACCCGCCACCCTGGAACAAATTACCAAGTTCACCTGGACGTCTAAGGGAGAAAGCAAAGACCGTCCTCCCGAGGGAGACCAACCAAGTACACCTTCCTCCCCTGCGATGAAATCCCTTACGCTTGAGGACGTGATGGAGGCTATTGCAGGAGTGCGTACTTCCCTGGAAACACGCATAGACTCCGTCAACATTGAGGTCACTCTCCTGCATGCAGACCTCCGCAAAATGGACTCTAAGGTCGAAGATGTGGAGGTTAAAACTACCGCCCTTATTGACGACGTGTCGACTCTTCAACAACAGATGGCCCAGATGCAAAAACAACAGCTCCTCATGGGGGAACTCCTGGATGACTACGAAGGTAGATCGAGACGCAACAACATTCGCATCCTTGGAGTTCCGGAATGAATGGAGGGCCAGGCGGCGGACCTCTTTGTCGAGGACCTTGTCCAACAACAGCTTAAACCTAAACGTCTCTCCGCATATTTCTCCATCGAACGGGCCCATCGCGTTCCTGGAGGCCGCCCGAAACCGGGACTTCCCCCACGCCCCATCATAGCCAGGGTCTTCAATTTTCGCGATAGGGACTCCATCCTCTAGACTGCCCGCACGAGGGGACCTCTACGCCTGGAAGATGCACATATCACGTTCTTCCCAGACTTCACCGTGAAGGTGCAGGCCCGCCGTCGCAGCTTCCTCGAGGTAAAGAAAGCCATGCGCGACAAAGACATTAAATACTCCATGCTCTTCCCCGCGAAACTCCGTGTGGAATCGGAAGGCAAGGCTTGGTTCTTCAACTCTCCGGAGACGGCCTGGGAGTGGCTAGAGGGATGGCGCCAAGCTGGAAAAAAGAACAACAACCGCGACACCACCGAAACCAGTGAACGGCGCAACCGCCCTCCGGATCGGGAGGGGGATCCACCGGAGGAGGGACCAACTGATCAGTGAGAGGCCTGACTGGGACGGTGACTCTGTGGTCAACTGCAATGGGACTCTTGCTCCTAGACTTTATCAACGGTCCTGTTGTTTTCACGAGACGCTCATCCAAACCGTATGTTATGTTCTTTTATGCTATACCAATGTATCCAGGTTGGTTACGAAATGATGTTGGCTATTTGTAATACTATGATGTTGCATCGCGAGGACCTCTACGGTTCACCAAGTACCCCTTTCATGTTTGGGAGGGCGACAGGCACTCTGCCTAGTTGGGGAGTGGATAGTTCTAGGTCCGCGGGCAGGGGGGCAGCGTGGGTTGGGCTGGGGTTGGGGGGACGTAGGGGTTTGTTTTTGTTTTTGCTTGTTGCAATTCTCGTTCTTAGCAGAGTCCTTTCTTACAACGGTCCAGGTTCTGTCCCAGACATGGTGGAAACGCAGCGCGCCTTCTCTCCACAGATGGGGTCTTCGTGGCCCCCGAGGGTCCGGATGCCCCTTGCCCCCATTGCTCACGCCTACTTGAGGCGATACATCCTATCTTTTCCACCTCACATACACCTGCACCATGACGTCTACCGCTAACCCACAGTCCCTGTCCAGATCCCTTACCATCATGTCATGGAATGTGAATGGGCTGGGACATAAAATAAAACGCGGCTTAGTCCTTCAATATTTACGACGCCACTCTCCTGACATAGTGTTATTACAGGAAACACATCTAGTGGGCTACTCATGCCAGGTACTCCAGAGAGGCGGTTATAGGTTGCTGATACACGCTGGTTTCTCGTCTGGATCCCGTGGCGTTGGGGTCCTGGTTCGAAAAACCCTGGCACTTACAGACATAAGGACATGGGCTGACCCTCTGGGCTGCTTTGCATCGGTTGAGACCTCTTGGGAGGGACGTCCCCTAAACCTAATATACGTATACCTCCCGCCGACTCTGGGCCGGGACTCCCTCCGAGAATTAGGGATCCGCTTGGCAACCTTCTCTACGGGCACGCTTCTAGTAGGGGGCGACTTCAACATGACGATGGACGATCACCTCGACAGAAAACCCACACGCCGCTCACATAAATCTTGCACCGACCTTTCCGAATTCGCCCTTGCCATGGGTTTAGAAGATATATGGAGATCCCACCATCCCACAATCCCCTACTTCACACACCACTCTAATGCACATAATAGCATGTCCAGTATCGACTACTTCTTTTGCCCAACAGCTGACATTGGACTCTTTCACCACCCCAAGGGTCTTCCCCGTGGTATCTCCGACCACTCTCCCATCAGCGTAGAACTAACTTATTATCATCAAATTACCCATGGCCCTATAATCATCAATCCCTGGATCTTGCAGATTCCAGATATCAGAGAAGATTTGATCGACCATACCGACTTCTACTTCGCTGAAAACGTGGGTTCGGTCCAATAGGCGGTCACTCTCTGGGAGGCCTATCTGGCGGTCATCAAGGGCAAGGCACTTTGGCTCAAACTGGGTTACCTCCGGCAACACAATGAGCAGATCCTGCGGGCGGAGTCCGACCTTCTCCGGATGGAGATGGCACATAACGCGTCCCCCTCGACGGAGTCGGCTCGCCAACTCCGGACGACACAACTCAGCTATCGGGCTCTATCGCAGGAAAAGGCGTAGGCTCGGCTACTCAGCACGCGCCATCGAATCACGGTGACCGAGCCGGTAAAATGCTGGCTTGGCTGGAACGTCGCGAACAGGTAGCGAGATGGCTCTCTTATATCACACGTCCGGATGGTTCGCGGACTTCGTACCCACGGGAGGTGGCGGAGACCTTCGCAGACCACCTGGCAAACATCTATACCGCCGGGGCGATTTACACCTCGGAAGAATCTAGGCAACTCCTCGCAGAGATGCGACTACCGACGCTCTCGCATGCAGACTGTGATATGCTCGACGCGGACATTACTGCGGATGAGCTTACGTCTGCGATCTTTTCCATCAAATCAGGTAAAGCCATGGGTCCGAACGGGGTCCCGATCGAATTCCTAAAAGCCATGTCCCCAAGTGTCGTCCCTTACCTGCAAAAGCTGTTCAAGGAAGAACGAGACGTTGGCTCCCTTCCACTTGACCAGCGGCTAGCTTCCGTGGTCACATTCTCAAACCTAATAAACCGCCTGACGACTGTAGCTCCTACAGGCCGATCTCCTTAATTAGCACAGAGGCCAAGGTCCTGGCGAAATTACTAGCCAACCGCCTCCTGGATATACTTCCCTCTTTAATCCACGCCGACCAATCGGGGTTTCTTCCTGGGCGGAACACAGCCCTGAACTTGCACCGAGTCAACAATGTCCTGAGTAGACAACCATATATCCAAGAGGACGCTGCTATCTTGTCCCTCGACGCCACGATGGCATTCGACTCCATAGAATGGTCCTATCTATTTGAGGTCCTTCTTAGATTTGGCTTCGGGCCTAAATTCGTCCAATGGGTCCGCCTCTTATATACGGACCTCCTGGGCCAAGTACGGGTCAATAACCATACGTCCAGACGCTTTACACTCCACAGGGGGACCCGTCAGGGCTGCCCCCTGTCGCCGCTGTTATTCGCCCTGACCCTGGAGCCGCGTGCTCAATGGATCCGCACTGACGCCTTCATCATAGGCCTCCGCTGGAACAACGAACTGACCGACAAGATCTCCCTATATGCGGACGACATCCTAATTTACGTGACTTCCCCAAAATCTTCTATAAATAGCTTGTTCCACGTCTTGACTAACTTCGGGAAATACTCCGGTTACTCGATTAACTGGGCTAAATCGGCTCTATATATGTTGCACGGACCCCCCCCCCCCCTTGTTGCCACGCGAATTCTCTATACCGGTGGCTCGAGAGGGCTTCAAGTATTTAGGCATTTTCGTCACTCCGGATCACGTCCTCTTTCGTGACCGGAATCTGCTCGCCCCATTGTGTAGACTACACACCGACGTAAAGCACTGGCGATCCCTTCCACTTTTCCTCGCTGGTAGAGCGGCCTTATTTAAGATGTTTATAAAAAGAGAAATGCTGGCCCTGCGATTTTTGATAGCTATATTTTGAGCAACAAACCAAATCCTTGTTATGATTTGTATGGTCGAATTTATTTAAACCATTTACTTTTTCATATAAATCTCATTAAGTTAAAGCATTGATTGCATGAGAAAAACACTACGTACATACAATTTATACAAAAACATTTGACAAAGAATTTTGACAAAAATACATAAATACATATGACAAAATGACATCCAATCATTTAGTGTACATAAATATACAAATACGGTCATACGAGAAGCATCAGTCGTTATGTAGTATTAAGCAATGAAGCTATTTGCAGTAAGGAAAAGAAAACAAAATGAATTGTAACAAATACAAATTTTCAATTGTCTGATAAATAAACTTGAATTCTTTCTGCTATTGCCAATTCCTTTCTGCTATTGGATTTGGTTTGTTGCTCAAAATATAGCTATCAAAAATCGCAGGGCCAGCATTTCTCTTTTTATAAATTATTCTATGGTCCAGCTGACCCTGTGTCCCGGGACCTAACTCCTTATTTTCTGCAAACTTATTTAAGATGTTAGCACTCCCGCGCTTCCTCTATGCCCTCCAAAACTGTCCCTTTCCGATTCCCGACTCCTACTTCAGATCGGTGGAGAGCGATCTCCGCCTTCTCCTGTGGGACGGAAGAGCTGCCCGCATTGCCCTACAAAAGCTGAGAATGAGTTGGTATGACGGGGGCATCGCACTCCCCAACTTGCGCCTTTATTACTGGTCATCGCAACTGGTGGCTACCAACCACTGGATACACGGCTCACCCAATGACCCAGCCTTCCACCTTGACAGGTACCAGACCGGACGGGAGGGATACTTTGGGGCCCTTTACAGTAAGCCAAAAAAAAAAAGATACATTGGCCCCATGGCGCACACAGTCAAAATTTGGCATCAAGCCACGGCCCACCTGGGATGGTCGAACCGACTCACTAAGGCCACCCCATTGTGATCATCACAACAGCTTGGTTCCTTCTGCTTCCAGCTAGGTTTCGACAAATGGGATGCAATAGGCATCTCAACGATAGGAGACCTGATACACAGGGGCAAACTCTTAACCTTTGCGGAATTACAAACCAAAAACGCACTCGCACAAACTGAGGCCTTCCGTTACCTCCAGATCAAACACGCCCTCCTCTCCACAGTCCCTGACCTTTCATCCCTGCCTGAGTCCTCCCCCCTGAAGGATAGGTTACTCTCAGAACCCCTCCCGACAAAGGCCCTCTCCTCCACATACCGCAAGCTCTGTAATAACCTCCCAAGTACGTTTCCACTCCTACGAGATAAGTGGCAAACAGACCTAGGCGAACTGGAAGAAGATGAGTGGCGGGCGGCCTTGATGTCCCCCCGAGAGGTGGCGATTAATCACCGCCTCCGTTTGATCCAACTGAAGATCCTTCATAGAACCTATATGCCTGCAACTCTGTTGGCCACGATCAGGAGGAGGGTGGACGATAGATGCCTAAGGGGTTGTGGTCAAACTGGCACCTTCTACCATATACTATGGGACTGTCAAGAAATACAGCGCTTTTGGGGGATGGTTGTCCGAAGAATGGGGGACTCACTGGGAAAACCCATTCCCCTGTCGCCAAGGGAAATCGTCCTCAACATCTGGGGTCCTACAGACCTGAACGAGCTAGAGTTACAATGGGCTGCTTTGAGTTTCTTAATTGCCAAGCGTTCAATTGCAATGAAGTGGGGTGCGGCTGAGAGACCTCTGGTGGTGGGTTGGATGGCCGAACTAGACAGATGCATGCTGGCCGAAAAAACTGTCTACAAACTGCGTGGCTGCCCTGCGAAGTGGGACAAGAAATGGAGCCACTGGAACATTTACCGGGGTGAACTCTGTGAATCCCCCACGGTGGAACTGGCCATGAACCGGACTAGACTCCTGGACTGATTTATGTAATGTTTTCTTATTGTAATGATGTCTTGATTTGCTTGACCATGTCGATTGTACAACAATTTTGACCCTGCAATGTTTCAATAAAAATGTATATTTAAAAAAAAAAAGACAGTCTATAATAAAAACTCTGGTAAATGTCAGCTCTTCCTATAACCAAATGTTGGCCCATAAAAGTAGGGGGGCAATGTTTATAGAATCTTCAACAAAGTCAATCCCCACCTCATAATGACAAAAGCTTGTAGGGGCACCTTTTGGAGCCATCAGCAGCCTTTTAATAAATTTGTCCTCCATAGTTTGCAACCGGCTACTGTTATGGTACCCCCAGACACCTGCACCGTATGTTACCACAGGGACACATTTGGCTTTATAGATTGTAACAAGCTCGGTCACAGGTTTTTGCCCTAATTTAGATGCAAAACGAAAAAGTCCCGCAACCACCCTAATTGCACCCGAGCGAGTTACTGGTTGTGAGCTATTGAAAGAGAGCCTGAGGAGGTATACTAGCCTGGTTTGCTAAGGACTTAGATATGAAAAGCAACAGAGCTACCCCGGATGCATATTACATAAAACACAACATAAAACAAACAAAGACAGTCTGCATCCCACTTATATAACAAGCACCCTGGCTAGCTGTGTAGTGACAATGTAGGAGTAAAACATGTAACGCCTTCACAGAATGGTATGAGAACACTCTTCTCTGTGAGGATATGCAAGGGCGGTCCATCCTTTGTGGGCATTGGTGGTCCCCACAATGGAGTATGCAATTTATTCTCTGCCGACACTCCGTGGGGACTGAATTACACCCACTGCATAAAGGTGGGGATATAGTCTGCACTCATTTTCACAAAGTCATATGCCTCTCTCAAGGGGGGAAACCCGGCAGAGGCAGCTTCTCAGCTGTGACTGGCTTTTGGATAGGCCTCCTGTCCCTTGCAAGCAGCCCATCACCCAGAGTACTTGAGCCTCACTTGCTTCCTCCTGAAAACCACGGCCTATAGGGTGGCGAAAACATTTGCTACCGCAGGAGTTGTTTGCAGCTTAGGTTTGCCTACGGTGCTTCGACCCGGTTCATATTGGATGAAGCGCATTGCACTCTTTACTAGGTGTTTTTCGACATTCTTTTCGAAGCATGTGCATTTGTCACTGTTATATAACATTTTAGGACATTGTTGACATGCACGATTATAAGCTCTGTGTTTTCTGTTCTGTCTTTTTCTTAGACATCAATATGTGAGCATGACATACAATGAGTAGAGCTTCAAAATATATGGCTAACGGCAAAGTAAATTTTTCTTAACGAATTTAGAGCCCAGCACATGTATATAATTAAACCTAGTAACACTCATTCTCTGCTCGGCTACAAGGTTAAGTTTCTCGATGCGTTCTTACAACCTGACTGAATATGCGTGATTGGATGTTTTTAAACGCCCTCAGCATTCCTAATCAGCCACATTTGGTGTTGCACCCATAACTTGTTCTTCTTTGGTTTTATTGCTGATGAATCATGTACCATTTGCGCTCTCTGTGGGATGTTGGCCAATTTTTGTGGTTAGTATTTTGTGCCAATGTATAATATGCTTTTATGAGACAAGTTCCTTTTATCTTTTAAACATGTATATTTTTGCTGCTATTTTTTTTTTTTTCAAAAACCTTTATTTGAGCAAGCATAGAAAAATACAGGAATGGGCCTACAACCTCACGGGCTGGCCGCTAATAATAAGGCACAAGGAATGAATTAGAAATGTACTCCCGTGGTCAGGCACAAATCAAGTACCAAGCATTACTCCCAACATATCACAGAGCATATTGAATTTTTGTTTTATACAAAAAGAAAAACAAACACTAAAAAGGCGAATGCATAGTAATCAAGGTCAGCTCAAAGAACGGAGGGGATGGTCTACAATCAGGAGAACATACCAAGAGCCCTAAGGCTCCAATAAGGTCGGGGGGGGGGGAGCAGCGGGGAGAATCGGAAATTCATAAAACAGTATGAAAAGGTTCCGGGAACGCTCGCCTAGGGAGATAGGACAACATCAGTAGTGCCTACAAGAGGAGGGGTACAGATATCCCCACGATATTCATTCCACTGGCCCCAAATCCTCGTCCACGCCCCGGGTCTGCCCCTAGCCACATATACAGTCTTCTCACGAAACATGGACCAGTCCATGTTGTCCTCCCATTTTGAGACCACAGGGGGGCTGGATGCGCCCCAGAGTTGCGCAATATCCCGTTTCGCAATCATGTAACCCAAGGTAGCCCATCTGGTCTGGGCTACAGAGTAGTCAGTGGGCTCCCACACATTCAACAGACACCGTCGTGGCTCCGGCCGCAGGGCAACACCAGTCACAGCAGTCATCACCTCAAGCACAGCAGTCCAGTAAGCCGCCACAACTGGGCACTCCCAAAGAATGTGAAAAAAAGTAGCACTCGACCCACAACCACGCTTACATAACCCATCCAGGGAAAAGCCCATTGTCACCAGACGCCGACCAGTGACATACACCCGATGAAGGATTTTAAGTTGAACCAAGCGGAGACGGGCAGGAAGGGCTACCTCCTTGGGAGAAGAGAGTGCCGATTGCCAATCCTCGTCGTCCAGTTCCAACCCATCGCCGACCCAAACCTCCCGAAGTCGGACCATTAAGTCCGCCCGATTATTGATCAGCTTCTTATAGATCAGGGAAATAGTGCTATCAGGCAGGTGCCCATCAAGGACACGATCCTCGAGGGGGGAAGACTCGGGCAGGGCCTCATCAGGAGTCAAGACTGAGGCGAGGGCGTGTCGGACCTGCAGATAACGAAAAAATTCCCTACCATTCAAATCATATTCCGCCTGGAGGGCCTGGAACGACTTCACACTACCTTTCGAACATACATCACCCACCTTACATATCCCAATCATATCCCAGCGGTCGAAGCCCTTAGTAGACCAGAGACATCCCAAACGTTCCGAGGCATAAAGCGGCGTCGCCAGTGTCATTCGATCCTCCCAGCCCAAACTCACATTCGCGGCTCGCCACACAGTTACTGCAATCCTGGACGGGCCCACAAGATGGCGCCCGGCTGATCGAGAATAAAGCGCTCTATTAAAGTCCCCACCCGGCAGCTGGAGTCTATCCATCTCGAATGCAGGATTTCGACCCGGTGAAAACATCACGTGATTAATAGCAGACAACTGGGAAGCCCAATAATATCGCTTGATATCGGGGAGCGCCATGCCCCCGTCGTACCAAGGAATGGTGAGTTTCGCGAGGGCAATACGTGGACGCCCGTCCCAAATCAATTGCCTTTGAAGACTCTCGATCTCTCGGAAATAGGTCTTGGGGATATCGTCATAGGAATTCTGGAGCGCGTAGAGGAACCGCGGCAAGGACATCATTTTAAACAGAGCCGCCCTGCCCAGAGGAGACAAAGGAAGCTTACGCCAACGGGCCACGTCCAGTCGCAATCTAAGCAACGGGGGGAGGAGATTACGCTCAAATTGGAGCGAGGGGTCCAGCGTAATGAAAATCCCTAAATATTTGAAGCCAGACTGGACCACCTGGATAGGAAGTCTGTTCGGCAATGGGGGTAAAACACCCGAAAGAACATACACGCAGGACTTGGCCCAGTTAATAACGAGGCCTGAGTTGGCACCAAATGAAGTGAGAACATCAAATAAAACAGTCAGAGATTTACGCGGGGAGGTGAGATATAAAAGGATGTCGTCCGCGTAAAGCGAGACGCGGTCCTCAAAGTCCGGAGACCAGCGAATCCCCTTGAGCGAGGGCTCCCACCGAAGCCAGGCAGCCAATGGTTCCAAGGCGAGTGCAAAAAGCAACGGAGACAAGGGGCAGCCCTGACGGGTACCCCTGCCAAGGGTGAAGGGGGTCGAAACTCTACCATTGACCACTACTTGTGCCAGAGGTTCAGCATATAATAACTTGATCCAACCAATAAACTCAGGCCCGAAACCAAATTTCTCAAGAGCCGCCCAAAGATAAGGCCACTCCACCGTGTCAAAAGCCATTGAGGCATCCAACGATGCCAAAATGGCCGGCTCCGTCAGAAGCCCCGCCCTCGCAATCGCACCGTGGAGACGGCGTAGGTTAAGAGCCGTGTTGCGATGCGGGATAAATCCGGACTGATCTGGATGGACCAAGCCACTAATGACCGTTAGGAGGCGGGACGCCAGGAGTTTCGCCAATACCTTGGGCTCAACATTCAGCAGGGATATGGGCCTATAGGACGAACAAAGGTCCCGTGGTTTACCATCCTTGGGGATGACAACAATCGTGGCCAGTCGCTGATCATATGGGAGAATACCCCGTTCCCGGGACTCCAGAAACATGGCGCGAAGATATGGCGCCACTCTGTCGGGACGCAACTTGTACAGTTCAATTGGCAACCCGTTCGGGCCCAATGCTTTGCCCGAATGGAGTGAACGGATGGCAGTAGCTATCTCATCAACAGTAAAGGGGGAATCCAACGCTACACGATCCAAATCGGAGACACTGGGCAGAGATATATCACGCAATAGAAGGCGAGAGTCAGCCACATCCCTCACAGACACAGGGGTATATACCACACGGAAGTACTCAGCAAAACGGCCAACTATTCCAATCGGGTCCGTCACACTCTCACCACTCGAAGACTGAATCACGGGCACCACACGATTAGCTCTCTCCTTCTTATCCAGCCATGCCAGCAATTTACCCGCTTTGTCACCCACATCATACAAACGACCCTGTTGCTCCCGAAACATCACTTTAGCAGCATCCGTGACCATAGATTTATAGGCAAATTGTTTCAGACCCAGGGCGTGGAGTTTCGCAGACGTGACACCAGATTCCAAAGCATCCTCCAATGCAGAAATCTCTCCCTCAAGGTCCACCACCTCCCTATTCCTCGCCCTCTTAGCTTCAACAATAAGGGAGAGGGCCTGCCCACGAATCACCGTCTTAAAGGCCTCCCACAGGGACACAGCTGAGGAAACCGACCCCTCGTTATCCAGAAAATATGCGTCCAAAGACCGAAGCAAAAGGCTGCGGGTCTCGGGGGAGGTAAGGTACCACGGATTGATGGGAGCCACCCGGCCCACCGCCTCCACTCCAACCTCAAAACGGAGCCAGAGCGGAGAGTGGTCAGAAATACCCCTGGGTAGGTGTACAATCTCACGCACCGCTGGCGACTGAGCCGCAGGCATCAGGAAATAATCCAGCCTAGACAGACTCCCATGGGCCCCAGAGTGAAAGGTGTATTGAAGCTGAGTAGGATGCAAAAGCCTCCAGCAATCCACCAAGCCAAAGGTATCCAAAAACCCACCCAACCACTGTTGGGCCGCAGGAGTATCCCTAGGGGGGTGGCGATCGTGGAGACCGGAGAACACCGAATTAAAATCACCAGCCAGAAAGAAAGTACTATCAGGGAGGTCCAACAACACACGGCCCAAATCAGAAAAGGTAGAAGTCTGCAAGCCGGGGGGCACGTAAACAGTAAATAGGGAGAGGGCACGACCCTCATAGCGACCCACAAGGACAGCATATCGACCCCGATCATCCTGAATCACCTTATCAATAGCTAGGGGGAGGGAAGCCCGAACAAGGATACCCACACCCCTAGAACCCGAGGTAAACCCCGAATGTGCTACGAGGCGATAGCCCCACCTATTCATCGCATGACAAACATTGCCTACCAAATGAGTCTCCTGCAGGAAAACAATATCAGGAGACAAACGTCGTATACATTTCAACACCACACTCCGTTTGATACGATCTCCCAGACCGTTAACGTTCCACGAAACAAATCTCAACCCGTTACCCCCCATCCCACCCAGCAAAGCCAAAACCCCCCACCAATGAGCATGACACAAGAAACATCTTCAAATACAGGATAAAGTTGCCTTGAGAACAGAACACACAAACAACGAACTTCCCAACCACCCACCCCCCAAACAACAAGGAAACACCCCCCACCCTGCACCCCTGCAAAAAGCTAAAAAGCCACCCCAACCTGCAGTGTGCCTGTCGCCCAAGAACCCCTATTCTACACAAAGACCCCGGAGGAGGAAAGGCTCCGTCCCACCCGCCACCCCGATCAAGACAATAACGAGAAAAAGAACATACATCAAATCACATAAACAGTAGAGGAACGCAGGCATACACTCCTGGAAGAGTTATGCAAAACAAGGCACCAGGCAAAGACGAAATGTTCAGCTCTCTACACCACCTTCAGCACCGCCCGGGTGGGCATCGAACTCAGTCTCAGGAGGTCGGCCAGGCAAGGAGTCCAGCCAGTCATTCACAGCATCCGGCCGATCAAAAAAGAAAGTTCGGTCATTATACTCAACCCGCAGCCTGGTCGGAAAAAGCATAGCGTAGCGCATCCCCATGTCCCTAAGACGCTTCTTGGCACCACGAAATCCCATCCGCTGCTTCTGGACCTGTTGGGAAAAGTCCGGATAAAAGTTCACCGTGGCATTCTCAAAGGCCACCGGGCCCTTCACCCGTGACGCCTGCAGGATAGCGTCCCGATCCCTATAGTGGAAAAGTTTTGCAACAATAGGTCTCGGCGGGGCACCTGGCTTACCCTGGCCCCCCGGAACACGATGTGCACGCTCCACCGTGAAAAATTTACTAAGGCCAGATGGAGAAAGGTGGTTTTGGATCAGGTCTTCAACCAGGAGATCAACCGAGTGGGGTTCTGGGTTCTCCGGCACACCAACCACGCGAACATTACAGCGACGTGCCCTGTTCTCAAAATCTTCCAAGCGCCGGGTCATGAAATCGTTCACCCTACGGAGATTGCCAATCTCCGTCTGTATCTCAGAGACGTCCGCCGTGAGGCTGGATGACTTGATGTCCAATGACTTCACCTTTTCGTTCGTTTTTGAGAGATCGGCTCGAATTAAGTTCACATCGATTGCCACGGTGTCAATTTTGTGGGCCAAGGTTTCATATTGTTGGCCTATCGACTCCCTCATGCCAGAAATGGCGCCCATGATGTCCTGCAAGGAAGGCTCCATCGACGCATCCACGACGTGGTCAGACGCACTGGGACCGGGCAGGGCAGCTCCGGGGGACCCCTTAGAGTGGGTATAATGGTCCATGACGTTAGATTGGACCGGACCCCCGCGCAGAGGTGTCTTCGTCTTCCGCGTCTCCCGGTCCCCTCTGCCCGCCATCCTGGAGATGCGTCACAAGGAGATTCACCAGGGTCAATGGACCTGGCACCAGAAAGGGAGGCCTCGGGACCAAAGGACCGCAACAAGGGTACCACTAGGATAGGAACAGCCAAATAGGAGAATAGTCCAGCCAGAGGCCGACAGCCGACTCGTGCCCTGGACCCAGCTCTGGCCCGACCCTCTCGCCGATGTCCCAGTCTGAGGCAGAATCGAAACCGAAACTTAAGAAGGGGACCCACAAGTCCAATCCCCCTGCCGTTGTTGTTCAACTCCAAGACGGCCACTGAACCTCGCCCAGTCCCGGGCGCACCTCAAGGGCGGAGCCCAAAAGTCCAAAGCACCGTAACTCAGGTACCCGGTGTCAAAATAAATTTCCGAAAGGTCCAGGTAGATCAGCCCAACGTCCTCTATACAAATCCTCGCGAAAAATCAGGATTGATGCAGGATATTATGCCGGGAGCGGCGGGGGTCCGGGGAGCGCTGTGCTCACGCGGCCATCTCGGATGCCCGCCAAGCTCCTCCTCTGCATTTTTGCTGCTATTGATGATAGTAAAAGACATCAGATGCTGGTGCCCACATGCTGTCAAAAATTTATTTTTAAAATTGCCACATCCTTTTTCTGATATCACTTAGGCAGTTAACCCCCAGGAGTTGTATACACTTCAATATCTAGTGTACACCTGGCCAAAGCATTGGAAGCAAAGTTAACTAGTTTAGTCACTTCACATTTTTTTTCCAAAACACTACTGGTTTACATAGTTATATATTTTTGCTTGATCTTAACAAAGTGATGGTATCCATTGTTACATTTGTCAATAGACAGCTTAACTCAAATATTATTGTTAAATCCCAGCCTCCCAAATGGATAATTGCTTATAGTATGATCTTTCATAATGGAACATGGGTATCTAGTGTATCTTGCAGAACAATCTTTTAAGCACTGTAGACAAAACCACCCAAGTGGTCAACATTGTTCAAATTAACACCATGTACCTGGCATGTCACGCAGTTTGGTGCTTACTTTACCTCCATATTAAAGAACAGTATATGTTTCAGGACCCAGGCTAATGTGCTGCATAGCTAAATACATATATGGTCCCAAAGGCGAGACCAATTGCATTGCAAATGCTTGTTTAAACACAGGGATCACTATAGCCTCCTTCCAAGAAACCGGGATAGGGCTGATCACCTCTGCCTTAAACACATTGGTCAGTAATGGGGCCCACAATTTAAGGTTAATTTTAAAAAGATCCAGTGGGACACCATCCGGGCAAGGAGCTTTCATGCTTATACCTTTAGCTATGGCTTCCTCAACCTCAGCTACAGAGATTGATGCACTTAGATGGCATGCCGAGTTCAAATTTCGCTGGGGATTGCAAATGTGTGGCCTTTAGGATTAGATATGGCCTCATAGTAGGCTTCATAGACATCTGCCATGATCAGGCAATCCATCCTACCTGACTCCTCATTGAATCGAAGGCGGTACATACTCAGTTCTCGAAGCTGAGGCGTAGTCAGGTAGAACATCATAAGCTCACGACAGCGTCGTTCCAGCAGTGTTCTCTACATATCATGAGGGACTGCGACGTCCATTGCGAAGCAATAGGATTAAAATCAGGATGCCCGCTGTTGATAGCAGGACCAAAGGAAGCCCTCCAAAAACGCTTCCAAGCGGAGTGTATGAAAGCTGGAATTACTCTGAAGATGGTCTGAAAGGTGGTTAAGAGGCCTGATCCAAGGAGCTTAAATAAGTATTCAATCCCACTCGTATCAGACATGTTAAAGATACAATGAACCATTCCTCAGAAATGGATCGTGAAGTTTGTACGAACCAGGGCATGTATCTCTGCTGAAGACCTTGCCATTAATGTGCCGTTAATGTGCCACCATGGCCAGAACGCAGCAATTGTAGCACCCAGCTTAAAAGCAAAATGGAGCCCATGTTGTAAAATAGATAAATCTTGTTCCATTATGCCAATTGCTGAGGACACAATGTTGCCCAGTGAATAAATATGCGAAGAAAGTGTGGTCATACCATTATTTACCACAGCTAAGGCCTTTTCTAGGTTAATCCTATCAATCTCATGTAATCTCTCAGCAGCATCCTGTTGGGAGACTTTCCACAGTTCATTGTAGATGGCATATAAGAAGCGTTTCTTATGCAGTTTCTTGGGACCTAGCAAGAAATCCCTAAGATTCATGTTGTCAGCTAGAAGGAACGCGTGCTGTTTCACCTGTTGTACTGTTGAAGTGTTTAGCCATTTTAGGGACCACTTCCCAGCACTATAAGAAGTCACTACCCGTGGGTCGTCTGTGTGTACATAGCGTGGGTCGGGCCTATGGATACTAAGTCCTTCAGTGGTATCCTTGAATCTTGGCTGATACCTATTTGTGTTGATAGGCCAAACCAACCATCCTTTCCAATTGGGGGCTGATGAATTGTATGTATCATTCTGTATCATTGAACCCAGCATCTCCTCACTTGTGACTGTCATTTAATATACCTTCAATAGGTGTAGGTAACGGAATGCGTGGTATTTTGAGGTCTTTTATTTTTGCAAACCCGTAGCAGGTAGTCTGTTGCACTGTTCTGTTCAGGCATTATAAGGGAACGTATGTGGTTTCAAGACCAAGTTTACAGGTTGTACTGCAGAGTGTTGTGGGAGGTAATGTCCATTCAGTAGTAGGAAAAAGACAGTTACTATACCAATCCAGATTAACAGGAACAGGATCCCTAATGCAAACCAAAGATGCCACGAAGGGGACACAAAGTAAGTCTTTTTCAGTCAGAGATAGTAGTATCGAAATTTCTCTTTTTTTGAGATGGGTGGCGTTTACTCAGGTTCACTTGGATCTGAAGAAAAGTCATCAAAGTTGATGAAGTAGCCAGATGCAGTTCGATCTATCTTAGGGAGCTTAGCAGTGTTTTTAAAACTGGCAGTTGCTTCTTGTGAAGGCCCATTGATGTAAATTTCATTATTGGGCCAAATTGCAATTTACGTTTCAGTTTCTGTTGGATGGTGTTCTGTTTCAAGATGTGTAGTTCGTACCCCTTTATTGACTACTCTGGCATTTTGTGCAGAGGAGTCTTGAAACGTTATTAATCTTTTCATTTGAACTTCCTGTATAGTAGAGAGAGGAGATCTGCAGCTACTCAGGATTCCACGTGGCCTGCTGTTGAGAATTAGCCATATAGTGTGGTTTGATCAAATCAAATGAGACAAATATTTTTTCTTTTTTGCCGGCAAGAGGCGGAAGAAGCACTGTTCTTGTTAATTGAACCGCCTGGACAGGTACAGGTGTTCTGTAGGATGGCCCAAACTCCTTCTTGTCAATGATCTTTTCTCTGAGCAGAGTCCTCAATCTTCGGGACCAAGACAGTTCTTGCCAGTACCGATTTCCCTTTTCCAGTGGTGGTGCGTTTTACTTGGACGTTGCCTTATAATGCCTGGAATTCATTGAGTTCCTGTAAAATAGCCAAACGATTATTCAATTCAAATGGTTTTACATCCGCCACTGTGCTGGCATAATCGACGTCAGGTAACCATATTCTTGTCCCAAACAGGATCTCGTAGGGAGTACGTCCTCCCAAGGATTTTCTTGGCATATTGTTTAGTGCCCTCTGGACCCCATATAGGTGACTGACCCAACTACCATCCTCACCAAATACCCTTGCTATTAAGGATTGATTTCGTCCCCAGTTTTTCCTCTCTACCACCAAATTTCCCTAGGGATGGTAGGGGAAAGGAATACTATTCACACAAACAAATTCTTGGGTCTGAACACTACAAAACTAGATACGAAAGTGATGGAATGGAGTCTTACGTAGTTCCTAAATGGAAGGAATCCCTTTCAGGACGAATACCCTCACCCACCAGAGGTGGCATGTTTCATCATCTGAGTATCTCCTCTTAGTGGAAAGACCTAGTTCCACTAAGGGCTATATACCTCTTTACTGAGAAGAGGGAGCTCGGGGATGTTTTAAATTGCCCTCAAAGGGATTCCTCCCATTTAGGAACTATGTGAGACTCCAGTCCGTCACTTTACGTATCTAGTTTTGTAGTGTTCAGACCCGAGGATTTGTTTGTGTGAATAGTGTCTCTTCTAGGGTAATCTTTTCCTTGTTGGCCATGGCCAGAATGTACCGTGCCAATTGTGTATAGCGCGATGAAAACTTGCAAATCCTTTATAACAGTCTGAGCGTCAGCCGAAGGCTGAGGCCAAACCCATAGAAATCTGGGGCATGAATCTACTGCCACCAAGATGTATTTGTAAGACCAGTATGAATTTAAGGGACTGTAGTGATCTAAATAGACACATGTGAAAGGTCTGTCCAAAATGAGAAATGGTGTTTGTGGTGGTTGTGCTACAGTAGAACATTTCATCTATTGGCAGATGTCGCACTTCAATACATAAGCTTTTGTTTGTTTAGATAAACTTGGCCACCAGAATTGCTGCTTCAGTAATGAACCTGTAGCAGTGACTCATGTGTGTGCAGAGCCCAGACCCTCGTGTGCAGCTAGAATTAAACCTAATCTGCGATCCATGCATGGTATTACTCCACCCCCCCCACTCCTGGAATTTAAGCATACGGTGTGGTTTGGGCATCTAATTTATAGGAATATTTGAGTGGAAAGCCTTTCGGAATGGGAGAGCCATTCTTTGAGGCGCTGACAGCTATCACTATGTCTCCGTCTACCCTTGTGTTAGAACAAGTGATTGCAGCAACAGCAGCAGTTCACACTGTTGCCTTGGTTGGCGGCTTCATCAGCCAGTGAATTTCCTTCAACGTGTACGCCAACATGTTAATGACTCAAGGTGTGAATAACTTGAGCCCATGGCAGGCATGCTTTCAGCTTTGCCACTTGTTGCCAACACAATTTATGTTTAATTGTGCAACCCTTGGAATCTCTAAACCCATTCTGGCCCCAGTAATGGAGATATTCCTTGTAGGACTGCACACAGTAAAATGAATTGCACACTATCAGTGTGCGGAATTCATGAACCGTATATTGTAGTGATAGTATCAGGGCTTAAGCTCTCTCAGCTGTGCCATACAATCTCCTAGAGATGGCGTAGTCATATTGCTGGGATGGAACTTACCATCCTGCATACGTCCCTTCACTATAGCACATGCTGCGCTATTCAGTTGTTTACTTCCTATGGTAGACTGAGCGGAACCTTCAATATAAATGATGTATTCATATCTTTCGAGAGCAAGATTTCATTCAGGAGAGGGTATTCTTGTTTGTAATGCAGTAACGCTTGTGTTTTCAGTATAGAGTTGTATATGTAATCTAAATCTGTTGGAGTTAGAGAATTAGCCCATTGTGTCCTTGGCATTTGGAATGCTCACTTTGGTAACAGCTTCTAAGTTGGTACCTGGGTTACAACACAATGCATTTCCCCTGTGCTAGTGCTCTTTCTCTCACTACAGCAGTCTGTACTGCGGTCAATATTTGTTCAGTTGCCGCAAATCGCATTTCCAGGTTTGTGCATAATTGTGATTTGTATGCAATTGGGACTGTCTCTCCTTCATTGAAATTGAGGTATGTATATCCTGATAAACCCGGGACCACCCGGATCACCAGGTTTGTAGAATTCACTAGTGTGTGCAAATGTTTTGATGCTCTTATGTCAGCCTGAACTGAACGAGGAGTATCTATGTGTTGCTGTGTCCACTGCATTGTTTTTCATAGGGTACTGTCTCTGTGGATTTGGAGTAGATTTTAATGGGTTTTCGTGGTGAGTAGACTCCACGTCCCAGCCTACAGGGTTGTGGTATAATGCTGGAGCTAGTGCTAATGCCCACTCCTGCACGTATGAATGTTTTAAAGATTCTGGAACAAGGTCTGAGAAAGCAGGCAAAATTACCCCCTTTTGGCAATCCATCACAAACTTAGCAGGCCAATCTTTTTCTGCTAGCAGTATGTCGTATCCATATGTTAAGTTCTCCCAAAAGAGACATTTAACCTTTCTTGAGATATCCCCCTCTACTTGGAGTCTAATTTTGTGTAATCGATGTGGGACACTAACTTTTGTATCAGGCGATTTCAACGTGATGTGTTCATTCAGTACTGCTGTCACCAGAAAATGCTTCAAGCTATTGTTACTTCTGCCGTGGTGTCTAGCATCATCAGAGCCCATTCCCCATTCAGAAGCTGAGTCCTCAGTAAACTGAGCATGTCTAATTTTTAAGCCAGCTAGTTTCTTCTTTTTGAATTGAGTTTTTGGTTTAGGTTGCTCTTCCTGTTTGATAATATAATCTGAATTTCGATGTGTAACCCTTTTTGTCTTTGGTCGATCTTCTTGCTTTTGTTCTGATCGCCCCTCCCGCTCCGAGCTTTTGACAAACCCTGGAAGGCCTGAAAGGAACCTGTATCAGTGTCCTGATACCTGTCAGGTTTCCTAATGTTATCACGATTCCTAAGGTTATACCTCTTTTCAGAGGACTCCCGTTGGGGAGACCCACCCCTTGAGCGTTAATTTCTGTATGGTTATTTTTATGTTGTTTGTTCTCCCATTTCTTTTTAGAAGAAGCGGGTGCTTGCTTCAAGTTGTCCTTGTCGGGACTACCCGCCATTTGTGGTTCTCAAATTATCTCTACCCAATGCAGCATAGGTTTCTTCGATAATATTTGGTAATTCTCGCTCCTTATTTATAGGTGCTATTTCCCTCAGGCAGCTGTGTATGGCCACTTCTGCTGCCTGCCTCCCCCTTTATATTACTCAGCATTATGGTAGAGACTTGGGCAAAGTTACCTATCAGTTTCATTCCCACATCCAGGACAGGACCTGCCCCATACTCATTCTGTATTTGTTTTAATACTTCTGGAACGGCTGCTATGGAAGGGGTACTCTGTATTCTGATGTATAGGGCAGCAAAGATTGCTCCCCAAGTGGTACAATCCTCAATCAAGGGAACCATTCCCATTGGCAAGCAAATGGTTACCATTCTATGTTGTTACTGCGGACCTGTAAGGGGAAATACTGCTTCAAGCTGTGCTATTTTTTGTGCTATCCAGAACGAAATGTGCACCCGTTTAGAGGGAATTGTCCCAATTATTGGTTTTAGTGTCAGAGGGTTAATGGTAGTTGTGGTCTGATGTGAACCAGCTGGAGCATTTCTCACAGGTTGGACTGTTAATATTCGCATGACAAACTTGACAATGTGTCAGACTAGCCTGACTATGTCTTTGTATATTGTACCGACTTCATCCACTAGTAGTGTATCTATCTCTGGATGTGGGGTGTATGTCACTGAGATCGGCTAGGTCGCTCCTGCTATGCTGAGTGGATCGAATCTCACAACATATGTTATATGTGGGAGGGCTCCTTTAAACCAGTTTCTATGTTGCTGGTGAGTTAACAGGACTTCAATGTCTTTGTATGGAATGTATTTATCTGGTGGCTCAACTACAACATATGTGTGGAACAAATTAGTTTAAAGGATCTGCAGGTGGTAACTGAATCCAAGAATAGAATACCTCTGATCCGAACACCTTGTGTGCCTCAATCACGAAGGTAATACAGCCACCTGTTGCAGGTACGCCGTATAGTATAGTTACTGCATGTCTGCAATTCTTTGTAATGTCAAGAGTGTTTGCACTTTTTTCTTCCCCCGAGCCTGAACCACCACTCGATGACTCAGTCATTCTCAGGAGAAGAGAAAAAAGATTTCAGTGACTAAGGGTTTTGGACAATGTGGGAGCTTTCTCCCTTGCAAGCTTGTTAAACCTGCAGCCAATACAGAGAGTATATATATGCTCAGCTGAGGTGGGTTTCCCTTCCCACTTTAGACTTTTCTAAAAAAGCATGAGTAGGGCTTTCTTTTTTTCCACAAATCAATTTTATTGTTGAAAGCCGATACAGATCCAACGTCATATTGAGTGCCAGCAAAAGATAATGACAAGCAGCATTGATTTCAACATTTTCCATAATAGAATATCTGTATTGGTGTAAAAAAACACATTACAAAGAAAGGAGAAAATAAAATGTTAACAACAAACAGAAGTGCCATAACAATATCACTGGAGGCGTCTTATGATCCAAGTCATGCATGTTGATGCAATTTAATACATACATATATTTGGTCAACATCCATAGCATAGCAAAATACCATTAACCCAACAATTCTTCGATAGCAGAGACCGAAGGAGGAGGATCTAAGTCTACTCCCCTGTAATCCGCCCACCACTTCCATATCTTATAGTGTTTCTGGGGGTACCCTCTTGCTGCAAAAACCGGGATTTCTAGACCCATACAAAAGTCGAGTCCTTTCCTCCAGGTCGAAACCAACAGCAGAGACTCACACTTCTACACCCTAGTCACATCAGGCTTAGCCAGTGTGAGACCGAGAAACTGTAAGTGGCGCTTATATCTATTGCCACCTATTCCCTCAGTTATATGGAGCATGAATAGTCGAGGTGTGGGTTGATTGTCCCAACCCAGGACCTCTGTAAGGCAGGCTCCAAAACTGTGACACTGCCATATTGTGTGGAAGAAGTTGCCCTCAGTCGCCCCACATCACAAGCATCTAGGGGACGTAATCAGTCCCGCCCGCCACAGCTTATATCTGGTGAAGTACACCCGATGCAGGTCATTGAATTGGCTCTGCCGCAGGCGGGTAGCTATCGCTGCACCACACGGGGATTCGAGCGCCTCCACCCAATCATCCACGTCAAGGAGCTCTAGGTCTAGCTGCCTAGCTTCCCGTGTTATTTGTAGTGTGATGGGGTATTATTTAATGAATGTACGGTAGATCTTTGTGATTTTGTGATCCCCAGATCGCCCATAAAGACTTTGGCCTCGATGGGGTTAAATTCAGGTATAGTATCTAGCTGCCCCAAATATGGGAAGAGGGCATGTCTCAGTTGTAAGTACATGTAGAATTGTGTGTGGGGCATATTAAATTCTGTCTGTAGTTCTTGGAAAGATTTCAAGAAACCTCCACGTTTAGCTGCCCCTACTGTATCAACGCCAACGGCCTCCCAACCCCGAAAACCAGATAGCTGCATCACTTGGAATAGCTGACCATTGCACCATAAGGGGGTTTCCCTGGTCAGTTTACCCCGCCAGCCCTCACATGCAGCGCTTGTTTGCAGACCACAAATACCATCTTGGTCACCTGCGGAAAATGCATTAAGCCGCGAGCTGGAATATAGGATCTGGTGTAGCGACATGGCCCCCATTCGCCAATGCTCCACTGCATATGTTGTGTCTCTATGATCTCCATACCACCAGTCGTTAAGGACCAATATGTGTGTGGCTGAATGGTAGGCCTGAACATCCAGATTGGCAATACCACCACTGTAGGTAGATTGACAGCAGGTTCTCAGAGCGCAGCGCGCCACTCCTCCCTCCCAGAGAAAGCGAGCAAGGATCGCGTTTAACTGCCAGAACCAGGTTGGCCATTTATAATAAGGGTGGTTCTAAAAGTGATAAAGCAGCCGGGGCAGGGACACCATTTTGAATATGGCAAATCTGCCAAGTAATGAGAGCGGCAAATGAGACCACACATGAACCTGGTCTACCGTTTACACCCACAGGGGAGCCAAATTCCTATCCCATGAAATAGATTGGGATGTGGATAAAAACACCCACAGATATTTAAAACCATCCCGAACTTTGGTGACTACATGAGACCAGGTGCCGAGACAACCTCTGCTGCACAACGGCCACATATACGATTTAGTACTTTTCATGTAGAGGCCATAGGTTTCTCCAAATATCTGCATGACCCGAAGAAGACACATGCCGGTTACCTCCAGTCAGGTGAGGAAGAACAGAACGTCATCTGCGTATTACGCGATACGTTCAGACACCTCTCTAGACCACTCAAAGACCTAGATCTGGGCATCGAACCTCACCCACACCGCCAATTGTTCCATGGCCAAGGCAAACAAGAATGGAAGTAGTGGGCAGCCCTGACGAGTGCCTCGTGCGATAGTAAAGGTGCCCGAGATGTACTCCACGATCCTAACAGACGCCGATAAGTCGGTGTTTAGCAGCCGTATGAGTGTTAACAGGTGGGGGCCAATATTTAAGCGACTGCGCAGGGCGAAAAGATAGACCCAACTAAGCGAGTCAAAGGCTTTGTCCATATCAGCCAGAAGTAATTCCACAGGCTCCCCCAAGTCATTCACTGCCACAATAGCATTATGCGCTCTATGAATATTATGGTGTCTAGCCCGGCCGGGCATAAATCCTGATTGACCAGGATGTATAAGGTCTGAAAGGTATGGAACAAGGCGATTTACGAATACCTTGGCCAATAGCTTGGCTTCCACGTTTCGAAGCGAGATCGGATGATAGGACGAATGAAGTCGCAGTGGGCGACCTGGTTTGAGGAAGACTACTATTTCGGCGTGACTGCAGTCCCGTGGGAGGCAACCATCTTCGGGTGCTGCAATAAGGGCCGCACGGTATGGTGCCATTAACTGGGACTGGTTGTATTTGCGAAATTCGCAGGGGAAACCGTTAGGGCCCGGTGCCTTGCCTGAGTTCATACTAGCTAGAGCAGTCTGT
The DNA here is from genome assembly GCF_964261635.1 of Lissotriton helveticus. Taxonomy (NCBI): domain Eukaryota; kingdom Metazoa; phylum Chordata; class Amphibia; order Caudata; family Salamandridae; genus Lissotriton; species Lissotriton helveticus. The sequence continues at coordinate 724,847,386 of NC_136065.1, forward strand.
ATCTCATCTATTGACAGTGGGGCATCTAAGACGTTCCGTGTCGTGTCTGAGAGGTACCGTGGGGGAAGATCGTCAATGAATTTATATATAATGTCAGCAGACAACTTGTCCCGGGAAGCATATAAGGTGGTAAAATATAAAGCAAAACTAGTCACTATTAGATGTGGATATGTAAGAGTCACTCCCTCCGAGTCCTGTATCGTTTAGGGTGCCAGGGGCTGCACTGATCGCTGACACAAGTGATGTAACATAGCACTCGACTTATCTCCCCACTGGCATATCCGGCTACGCGTCGCAAGCCAATAAAGCCGTGCCTCGTCCAGGAGCTCGCTAGCATATGTTTGTTGAGCACTGAGCAGCTCTCTACATGCAGTGCCCTCTTCTGACCCCCGACAGCTACGTTCCAGGTCTATCACTCTGGCCTCGGCCTGAATTAATGCCTCACGACATTGTCTACGTCTCGCTGCACAAAAAGCAATGTCTATCCCTCTAAGTGTAGGCTTCATAGTCTCCCTTAGTGACATAGGGGAGGAAAACGTCTCAGCATTGAGTGAAAGAGAGTCGGTAATGGATGTGTGGATCTGCAGCCGATACTGCTCATCCTGAAGGAGCCAGGGGGAGAGCTGCCATCAGAACGAGGATAGCCTCGGACCCAAGCTCAGCTGAATAGATACAGGTGAGTGATCCGATAGACCTCGTGGCAATATCTCGGCGGATTTTAGTCTATGAACATAAATTTCTGACATAAACAGATAATGGATGTGGGAAAATCACTTGTGTACGCTGGAAAAATAAGTGTATCCAAGTGCAGTCGGGTGCATAGCCCGCCAGGTGTCCGTCCAGCCCATGCCCTGAATCATGGGCAGCAATTTAGATTCCCGCGTCGATGACTGCCTCCCACCGCTGCGCCATCTATCCAGCGCCGGACACATCACATCATTCAAATCAAATCCCACAACCGTGAATCCCAATGGGATCTCAGTCCATAATGCTGTCAATCATTCTATCAAATTCCATGCCAATGGGGGGGCATGCCCGCTACCAAGGACCAGAGGTTCCCCATACAGCGATCCGGAGACCACTATATACCGCCCCTGGGGTCAGACCATGACTTACGTTGAACAAAGGGAATGTTGCGATGAAGAAGGATCACTACACCTCAGGAGCCCCTGATAAACCCGAAAGTAAATATCTGTACAAATCCGAAGCGCGCTAGGCATGGCGTCTTGGTGCTCAATAGGTGAGTCTCCTGCAGTAGCAGGACATCCACTCTGTATCGCTTTGCTTTTCGCAGCACCACCCGCTTAATATTGTCTAGGAAACCACGGATATTTCAACTGATGATTTTGAGGTCCCGGCCCTCTGGCATCCCCTGATTACGTGACACACCTGGCATTGGAATCCCACAGGAACGTATGAGCTATAGATATAGTTGACCTGTCTAACGAACCCAAAGTAATCGCAACAAAAACTCCTAAAGAAAACCCCTCCTGCTCCTCCCCCCACCCCAATACCTCTTAAACATAGAAGTATCTATCGCTGCATGCAGTGCGGCCGACCCCAAAAGGGGGATGGGTGCAACCTGCAGCCAATGGATCCCCTGAAACAAACCCCTGCACATATTAGTGTCTTATAGCAGAGGGAAACCTGTACGTAGTAGCCCAAGTGATAATGACATCCCAAGTTAAGTTCAGTTCGCAACCATAGTGGACCAGAACAGGATTCAGGATGCAGCTGGCCCCGGTCGGTCCTCTGTCATTCAAATCTAGGTGGGGTGTGCGGCTTGGGCCTGATGGTCTCGTCGGTCCAGCGAAACACCTCTTCCGGTGTTAAAAAGAAGTGCGTTCTTGACTGGTAGATCACTCTAAGGCGGGCAGGGACGAGCAGGGAGTATTGAATCTTAAGGCATTGGAGATGGATGAACGATTTCCTACGCTGCTGTACCAGTCTAGTTTAATTCAGAAAGATCATGATACGTTGGGAGTTGAATACCAGCTTATCTTTAAGGCGAGCCTGTCGCAATATGGTATCCTGATCTTTATAGTTGAGGAGTCGTAGGATTATCGGCCAGGATGTGCACCAGGTGGCAACCTCTGCATCAGAGCCCGATGTGCACGCTCGATTATAAAGCAGGGAGAGAGTGCATCTGGGGTAGCCAGTCCAGCAACCATCTGGTCAGAAAGTCTTCAATGTGGCTGCCCTCGCAGTCCTCGGAAATCCGATGAAACAGAGATTGTTGCGGCGAGCCCCTTCCGCATCTTCCACTCTCGTTGCCAGGCCTTTCGTTAGTGTCTCAAGAATGTGAACTTTCTTTTGAAGGCCGGTCACTATGTCTTCAATAGTGGAGATCCGGGACTACGTCTCTGTAATCCTCTGCACGGCATTCTGAAGGTCCTGTTGAAGGAGTATGACTTCGGAGCCAACGTCCCTGATCTTGGCCTCAAGAGTCTCCCGGGATTGTGTGATTGCCAATAATAGCGCCGCATTGTCGGGCATAGCTGCGTCAGTATCGCCTTGGCCCGGCCCCTGCGACACCGCCCCGGTAAACTTATCGATTGTACTTTGTGTGATGCCATTCCGGTAGGTTTATCCTTGGCCATGCTGTGAGGATATATAAGTCACAGTTCTGCATCCGAGCCCTGCAAGTCCAGTCTCTATGATGCAGTCCAAATGTAGTAGCTGGCACTCCACAAGTCCTATAGCTGAATGAAGCGGCCGGGCGCCACGTCCACAAGCCGCATTGAAACTTATCCTGCCGCTTCCGTGCGCCAGGCACCCCCACCCTCCCCTAGCAGGTGCCACCCTTCTCGCGCAAACCCGCCCATTTCAGGCGAATATTGGCCCAAGAGTTCAGGGGGGGAACAATGGCTGAATGTGACCAGGCCTCTCGTGATACTGCTCCTGGGGTAGTAGTAGTCCAGCAGTCACCCCGGTCAGCTCCCCAATTCACAGGCATAGCGGTCCAATGCCCGTCCAAGGCTCGCGCTGGCAAATGGTACGGTACAGTGGTGCCCGGTATCCCACACCCTCCTCGATCTCCTGCAGGAGGGGGTTCGGCCAGCCAAGCAGACTATGCAGGGAAAAGCCCTCCGCTCTATCCTCTAATTAGCTTTGTGCCACACAGGGGCAAGCCTGAATCTTCGATCACTGCCACCAAGAATATAGGTGGGGCCTCCTGCCGCCCACAGCGGCAGCAACTCTGGGGCACAGCACTGCCAAGATCCGGGGCTTCAGGCAATACAGGAAGCAGGCCGCCCGGCCGTCCACCACAGCCCGACCAGGCTGCAGGAGCGCAGAATCAGCCGGCAAGTGACAGAGACACAGCCTCACACTTCCGCCCATCCCTCCACCGCAGATTTGCAAAGGAAGCTGTCCAGCAGGAGAGGGAGGGACCCTAATTCCGCACGGCCAACTGCACTATCTAGGACCCAGATAACACCGGGGTCTGTGGTCCGCAGGCCCGCTGTGGCTCGAGTTAACCACCAAGACTCCCGCGGCAGCAGAGATCAGAAACACATAAGCGGGGCCTCAAATCACCACCGTAGGCCCTTCTACCAGCAGGAACGCAGCTCTGTATGCAGCACCGGCTGTCCCCAACGAACAGCACTTGAGCCTCTGCTTACCGGCCCCTCAATACGAGAAGTCACCAGCCCGGCTCATAAAGGCCGCATACCTCTGGTTCCTGCAGCGCCCACCACGGACCTTGATCTTCACTCCGGAGCCAGCAGCGAGTGTCGGTAAGGCGCTATGAAGTCTTCTCAAGCACAGAGTTTGGCAGTGATTAAAGATGTGTCAGGATAATTGAAGGATTTTGAGTGGGCTACAGAAAGCTCGGCTACAGCACGTCCTCCATGTTAGACCGCCAAGCCACCCCTTGAGTAGGGCTTTCTGAGAAAGCACAACTGAGCTACTCAGATTTTCACTGTTAATATAAGAACCAAACCAACGTTAGTGGCTCCATGTCATGTAGAACCTAGGAATCCCGAGGACCTGCGCATTTTGTAAGACTTAAACTGAGGGCTTGGTGTCCCAACTGCTTCTGGACACCCCCACAGGATATGTCAGCAGTTAGACCAGCTAGCTCTACAGTGCCACTACCACCCCCTGTATCTTACAGTGGTGTAGGTAGTTTCTGGCAACCACTGAGCATGACAACCCTGATTCCTCAGGGATTATGGAAAACAGTGCAGTACTTTTCGCTCAGTCACTTGCGCTTGCTTACTCTTAGAAAATACACAGGATAGCGATTAGGACGTTTCAATAAGTATTTATTGGCCCAGTGTCAGTCTTGTGTAAAACATATTTGCTGCGACATTCAGGAGACAGAAGCATACAAAAGAGATTGCTAGTACCAGTATAGTAAATAGTAGATACATTTCTACCATAGTGCTAAGAAAATGAACATAAGCAGTTCAGATAAAATCAGTAGCACTTGCATGTTCCTAAAATGAGTGCCCTAAGTAATTTCTTAAATGCACCTAACCTAGATCTGTATGTGTCGCATGTATATGCCTGTAGCTATATATATGTATATATGTGTCACCAAGAAACCCCTAGGGAAGAATCAGCTCCCTCACCTGATGGTTGAGAATGAAGGACCCCATCTCTGCTTTGAGGATGACACCCCGCAAGGGATGTCAGACCGCTGCGATTCAAAGATCTAGCATGCAGACCCTGAGTCAGCTTGGAAGGAATTCCTCTCTAATTTGTAGGGGGGAATGACGCTCTTTTATACTGAAGTGGTCACTCTAAAATCGATATGTTTTGAAACAACCATAAATGTTTTGGAAACAATCATGAATGTTTTTCCAAACAAATGTGATCATTCACAGCTGGCAGTTGGCCAAGGATTAAAAAAGTGGTCACCCTTATACAGAATAATTATACCATGCCTAAGGACATTTATGTACATCAGGTACAGGAATTATGATAGAGTACCAAGAACCTGGTGCCTAAGAGACAGGAGCAAGCTACTAGGTAAAAGGTCACCTGTTTAGAATCGTTATTGTCGTGTGGATGGGACACATGTATGCAAAAAGGGGTATACATGAAAGGACTAGCCTAAAGGACAACACAACCCCTATGAGGTATACGGAGCGCAAGAGTGATGTCACCTACCTGGTGGACTTGTGGACTCCAATGAACCCTTTGAGGGTCCTGCACATAACCGCCTCAAACCCCGCTTTGAGAGGTCTGAGTTAACCTTGCTCTTGGCTACTGATGATGAGGTGGAAGAGGAGCGTGAACCTCTGCCCGACCTTTTGTCTGCCAAGGAGCAGGGTGAATCTCTCCTACACTAACCTTGGAGCAGCAGAGTGACTGTCATCAGTTGCTGGGGCAGTTTACAGCTTTGTTCTCACTCACCACAGATGTTACCCAAGGAGAGCCCCTCTTACATGTAAGTGTACTCCATACATTTTATTTTTACTTGCTGAGAACTCTTTTCTTAATTAGTTTTTTAACTTAGCTGGAGTTGTTGGCACAATAGCCCCTTTTTCGACAGCATTTCCCCGAAAAAACCTTATATATTTTATTAGCATTTTTAACTTTATTAGCATTCATGTCACGCCTCGCCGCATTTCCTTGACACGACCTTATTTACTTTATTAGCATTTTTTACTTTATTAGCATTCGAGGCACGGCTCGCCTAATTTCCCCGACACTACCATATTTATTTTAATAACATTGGTGTGCCACAATTTCTACAAAAATAAATAAATAGAAAAAAAACAGACGCCTGCCGTTTTTCTTTTATATTTATTTATTTTTCCAGCAGCCACAGGATGCCGCCCTTTAGCTGCACAGCATAACCGAGCAATTGTTGTTAGGCTTTTGTACCTTTTCAGTATGCCGCACTTTAACTTTAAATGTTAATACTTAAAGCACGCCATGCCGTCAATGCTAGAAAATAAAAGAAATACACAACAAAGGTGGGCCTCTGCCATTACATCATTGTTGGCATTCCCTTTTAACATGGGGTCAACCAGCCTTTCATTTCTATTCATTTGCTTTTCTAGCATTGACGGCATGGGGCACTTTAACTTTAAACATATAAAGTTAAAGCGCAACATACTGCAAAGGCTAAAAAAGGCTAAAAACAAAATGCTCGCAAATGGTTGCGCTCGTTCCTTAAGACACTAGGTAATGGAATTCAAATATTTGGTCTTAAGGAAGGGGTGAAGTACCACAGGCTGTTACCAGGTGTCCCTGGGACACCCTGTGGTACTGCACCCTTTGCTTAATTAGTGGAATTTTTTTTCTTACCGCAAAGGATACAAGGGCCTAAAAAAATATCTCGCAAATGCTTGGCTCATTCCTTAAGCCACTAAGTAATTGATTTCCTATATTAGGTCTTAAGATAAGGATGCAGAACCACAGGCTGTTACTGGGTGTCTCAGAAACACCTAGTAACAGCCTGTGGTACTCCACTCTTTTCTTCTTTAGTGGACTTTCTTTTCTTATTATGCTTCTGCTGGCATAACTTTAAAAGAAAACAACACATTAGTATTTGCAACGCCAATAGCTCAATTGTCATTAATGCGAGACCTATTGCATTGCAAATGCTTGTTCTAAACTGGTGTGGTGTACATTTGTTGTGTTTTCACTGTGCTACTGTGTGTGTTTGTACAAATGCTTTACACAGTGCCTCTGAGATAAGCCTGACTGCTCTTGTCAAGCTACCAAGGCGGTGAGCAGGGGTTTTCTTGGGTGTGTAACTCCCTTACCTTGACTAGAATAAGAGTCCCTACTTGGACAGGGTGCAAGCCACTGCCAACTAGAGACCCCCATTTCTAACATGTGCGAACTGATCTTTATCAAACTTTGCTTTGTTTGAATGTTGAAGATTCCCTAATTTCAAGGCTCTAGAAGAAGAGTAGGGCTGCTATTTGAGAAGAGGGTGATGTAGGGCTAGGAATGACCTAAGAAGACTGATAGAACACACAGCTAATCTCATTCTGCAATCATGACATCAGTTTTGCCTTTGCACAAGTAGATATGTTGCAGACGTTATAATTCTGCTCGCTGCTACTCTACTATAATGGTCTGACTGTAGAGAAATTATAGGTATCCTTACCAAAGACCAGCATGGATTAGTGATAGCTGCAGTACTAATCTGCCTGCTTTACTACTATGGTTAAGTTCCCCTGCTTACAATTGCCCTGTTAGGTCCACACCAAGGTCTACTGTACATTCACACCCTGTATAAGATGTACATAGTTTTGACGTTAGGATTTTATGCCAGGATGCTTCAGAGAGAAACTTTTCAACCAATGCATTTTCTAGATTACCGACTAAATATGAGCGCACACATACACTGGAGGCTAAGGACAGTTAGATCTGTGCTCACTTGCCTACTTCAGTAGCCACATTTTCCTTTCGTATTCCAGCACTATGACATCACTTATAGTGTTCTGCTTGGTATTTTATATAGACAGGCATACTTTGAATATAGTTTTTTGAATTATGGATTAATACTTTCAGAAGTTCTCCTTAATAGGCTCATGCATCCCCATCTTCAGGCAGATGAGATAGATACCACTTGGTATTTCTTTCGATCTCCCTATAAAATTAACCTAGACTGAATCTGACATGTTGTACGAGTCCTATAAAGTAGTTTATCCACGAAATAGAGACGCAGAGGGCCAAAACGTACCACCGGTCACTGAGAGGAGAGGATGTTTTGAAAAATGTGTGAAAAGAAGAGAAAGATGAGTATAATGTAAAAGGAGTATATCCTAGCTTGTAATTGAAGTGGCAACATAAAGGGAAGCTGTGAATTTGTAGGGGAGAAAGTACAGACAGAAATAATCTTATGGGAATGAGTGGGATTTAACATAAATTTGAAATTTTAGGCAGCCCTGCTCATATTCTTACTGGAGAAGATCAGGTGATTCCTGGAGTTTAATTTGTGTGTGGGCAGAATGCTTATTTTAAGTTGACAGCACATTGGGCAGGTACTTGCTATCTTGCCTTAGTGTTCCCAAAATATATGATGTGGATTATTAAGATACACATGAAGGGGGAACCATCTAGCAGACCTAATTGTGTGATAGTAACGCTTTGCAAATAATAGGAGACATTATTCCAACTATGATTCTTTGAGTAGGGGTTGTCTTAAATGATTTAGAAAGATTTCCACAGTAGTGGACAAACTTGTCACTAGTCCAGCTGCTGCTTTGCAGACTGCAGATACAGAGCTGGTAGCTATTAGGTCTATGGTTTTGCAAAATCGATTTGTATTAGACAATTTTTTTTTTAATAAGGTATGGAAGTAGTTTTTTTTTTTTTTTATATATATATTTTTATTAATTTTAACACAAGAGGAAAGTTTACATATCGGGTGACAGTTGACAAAATATATTACATCCGCGGACGGGCAGATGGGTTGAGGAAATACATTACGGTCAAAATCATCAGCAAGATATCAATAACAGCTTAGAGCTGCGGCCAAACAATACAATACAGATGACCATAAGCAAACCCCATCAGTACCCGCCCACCAGGAATAAAGGATATGCGATATAGACAGACGACACCCAGATATGAGGAACAAAAAAGATCAGGAGAATACGCCACATCTCTTGTGAAGAGGGAAAAGGGAAATAGAAAGGTCATAGAAAAAAATAAAGGAAAAAAAAACAACAAAAAAAAAACTCAACCCCCCACCCTGCACCCCTGCAGATGGCTACGACCTAACCCCACTACCAGCGTGCCTGTCGCCCCCTAAACTACACCCAAGGAAGGGAAAAGCTGGAGGAGGAGAGTGGTACCAAACGATTCGGGCTCCCGGACTCCCTTCCCCCCCCCGCCAAAAGCAGACATCCCCTACCGTGGCGTTAGGCAGATTATAACAGATCAATAAACAAATCGATAGGGGAGCCAAAGACAGGAGAAAAGGACCATCCCGCCCGGCCCCCGGCACTACAGAGGCAGCAAAACCCTTTTCGAGCACGGAAGTAACACCAAACCCAGACAATCAGAAACCCATCTGGCCCTCGCACCCACAGACACAACCCAACAGAGCCAAAAGAACGTCATTGCACCGAATTCAAGTCAAAGTCAGCCCTGGCCCACACGATCCATTACACAGACCCCATCCGCCGCCGGAGTTACAGGATAAAGCTGCCACCGGACACCATCCAAAACGTAAAGGAAAAAACGCCACTTCGGGAGACCGGAGCCACCCAAGTCCCGCGGCCGATGTTGTTCAACTTCAACCCGGCTGGGTTAGAACTCGAGGCCCCGGCTTCAACTCCGGGTTAGGCCGAGAATGGCGCACGGCGTATCTTCCTCATTTGAGCAGCCAGAAATTCCGTGATTGCACCTTTAGAGTCAGGCGCACTTCAGCTGCACGGGAGTTCGGCGGGAAGGCAGGATAAAAGGCAGGATGTATGAGCCTCCGGCGGAGGTCGGCGGAGCCGGGAGCTTACGCGGCCATCTTGGTTGCTAGCGTAGCTCCTCCCCCTGTATTAGAAAATTTGCTAGCAAAAGAAGACAGCTTCGGTAAGATTCTGAAAGTTCAACAGTGTTGCACCTTCATATCTGACAAGAGCAAGGAGATAAGAGGGTTTGTGTAGGAGAGTAGGATCTGCTTCTTATAGTTACCCCCACGTTTTGCTGATGTTTCACTGTTTTTCGACTTTAGTCTGGCTGGGGCCCTGCTATCCAGGAGCCCAGCCTGGCTGCTTCCTCTCTAAAATGATGCATGTACTTTAGGTACACCACCAATTGGATTCTGGGGTACCCTTATAAGTCCCTAGTCTATGGTATCCTATATACCCAGGGCATAGGTATCCCAGAGGCCTCTCAGGGGCTGCAGCATGTATTATGCTACCCCTGAGAGAAAACTCAAAATGACACCACAGGTCTGCTACAGCAGCCTGTGTAAGGTGGTATATGCACCCCTTACATAGATATAGGATCCCTATATCTACCTTATATCACTGCACATAGAAACCTATCAGTCACCCCTATGGCAGGCCTTATCAATCCTGATGGCAGGGTGCTGGGTTTTGTGTGAGATGGTACCATTGCATGAGCAAGGCTCCTCTGCTTCCTTCGGAATCTATTATCCGGGGTTGTTTTGTGATGCAGCCAGACCATATACTCTTAAGGGCATTATAACCTCGTGGTAAATGCTAACTTTGGAATGGCTGCAAGGAAACATGTCGTGTTTGATTTCAAACACCTTGGAATCATACCTCCCCACCAGATCCTTGTACTGGGGTGAATATATGACATTGTTCTACATTCTGTCCATCAACTGTGTTTTTTGCAATTTCACCCCGAGTGGGCTGGGGATGCTCAAACGTGAGTCCCAGGCTCTCCACACCACTGGAGTCAAGCTATCCAGGCTGATGAAGGCTGATAGCCAGAAACCGGTCCTTGGATGCTTGATTCCGGTCTGGGAAAGACATGGCTTGGTAGTTCGGACTGGACTGTTCCCATGAGGCACAGGGTCAGAGCTGATTTGCATATAGCCAGTGTCTAACCCAGGGTGGTGTGGAGTGCAAAAAAACAATGGATTTAGGCCCAGATCCTTGTACTGGGGTGAATGTATGACATTGTTCTACATTCTGTCCATCAACTGTGTTTTTTGCAATTTCACCCCGAGTGGGCTGGGGATGCTCAGACGTGAGTCCCAGGGTCTCCACACCACTGGAGGCAAGCTATCCAGGCTGATGAAGGCTGATAGCCAGAAACTGGTCCTTGGATGCTTGATTCCGGTCTGGGAAAGACATGGCTTGGTAGTTCGGACTGGACTGTTCCCATGAGGCACAGGGTCAGAGCTGATTTGCATATAGCCAGTGTCTAACCCAGGGTGGTGTGGAGTGCAAAAAAACGATGGATTTAGGCCCAGATCCTTGTACTGGGGTGAATGTATGACATTGTTCTACATTCTGTCCATCAACTGTGTTTTTTGAAAAGGAAGGAGAGGCAGAATTTTTCTCAGCATCCTCATCAGATCGAAGCAAATGGCAGATCATTTGGTGGCTTGCTGATTAAAGCTTAGGGTGTTATCCAGCCATATTCCAAGGCTTTTAATCCGGTCTTTGGGCTCTGGAGGAGGACCCATGCAAATCGGCCAGTCAATGGTGGCTCTGGGTGACATGGAGTTTCCCAGGAACATCAGCTCCATTTTATCTCCATTTAATTTTAAATGACAAAGTGCCATCCATTTGGTTATTGCTTCCAAACAGCTGCCCAGATTACTGGGCGTGCCCTCGAGATGGTTCAGGGCCACCACTAATTGGGTGTCGTCTGCATATGGGTATAGCCACCCCTCTATCCTGACCCTCCCATAGGTGGGTCCCAGAGGGTTTGTCCAACCCCTTCCTTGGGTATAAAGTAGAAACTCCTGACTCCTGACTCCTGATTTCGTCCAGGACTTTAGATTTACCTGGACGAAACTCTGCTACAGAATCCCAGAACTTCAACTATCTACACTTTGTTGGATGACCGAAGAATCGCCCTTGGAGTAAAGGAGTTACTCCCCTGCAAGGCAGGCACCAAAGACTCATCTGTCCAGTTTGCAACTACGCAGCTCCTGAAGGACTCTTGCAACACAGGAGGTGGGTTTCCAAGATTCCCCGAGGCCGAACCGTGCTCTAAGCAAACCTGAGATCCAAAGCTCTCGTGGGGACAGTGCAACCCGAACCCCTGGACACCGCGACCATTTGCAGCTGCATATGCTTCTTGGCGATCCCTTAGGATGTGCATTGGGGGACTTGTAGTCCAGACCCCAGGCAGTGATTCCACTGAAGATTACTGGCCTACACTCCACGAGTGACCCGTGGGCCAGTATTTAGTGATTCCTCGCGAGGTCCCTTTGCGATCCCTTGTCCGTCGACTTCTGGGTCCCTGAGAAGGGTACTGTAACTCTGAATGGGCTTACCTGGTTGCTCCAGATGTGCTCTGACTCTCCATTACATGGGGAGTCACCTGGACCTTGCTGGTCCATCCAGAAGCCTTTTTACTCTCACTGCGTGGGTCGCTGTTTCCAAGGCTTGTTGGTCTCTGATGTGGACACCGACCCCCATCAACCGACATCCTTCGTGGAACAGCTTGCCTGTGGACTCTGGTTATCGTCGACAACTCCTGGTCCCCGTGGTAGCAGAGTCAAGCTTCACCTCATCGCACCTGAAACACACAACATTGGTGGGCATTGGTCTACAGTGCCCCTGGTCACCCTGAAGTGACCCAGACTCTGTCCCCTCTGCTTTCAGCTTTTTCACATCTCTGATCCAGGCTTTGATCACACCGGACACTTTTCCTTTCCACAGCAGCAGCACTTTGCAGTAATTCGCCATTGAGAACAGCGACGAGTCCCAACACTAAATGCCACCTATGCACCCGGCTTCCCTGGGTGAGGTAACATGAGTACTCTGGTGCTCACATGGGTGCTGGCCTTAGAACCTTCTAAGTCTAACTGAGTTTGCCCCAAGTCCTCTCCGAAGTGCCCTTAATCTTTAATTTTCCAACCGCAACTTTCCCATAGGATTTACGGAGCTTGCGGCTGTGTTTTCACACTGCACGCGTCTCCAGTGGGTCCCCTGTGTCACTACCTTGGGTGGTTCCTTGGGGTCCCAGCGATTCTACAGGCTCCAGGCACTGTGTCTAGTCAAGTCGTCGTTCTTATACCACTTTCTTAATATATGTTTTGGGCTCCCGCACGGTGCCCATTCTATATAGTGCTATTTACTGAAGTTCTATTGTGTTGATATTGTGTATCTTGTTCTCTAATCTCATAAATAGTTTAGTAGAAGTTGTTTAGTAATAAAGACATATATTTTATATATACCTTGTGTGGTTCTCCTTTCATTTGGTAATTCAAGAGGTTATAATCTGGTAAACCAACTGCTTTACACTCCTTCAAGACTTACCCTGAAGGGTGCTCTACATAGTTATCACTAGGATAGCTTTCAATAAAGGTTGTCTTAAACCTATCATCAATATGGGTTGTTTGGACTGGTGCAAGGTGCCCACTATAACTAGTGGACAGCATATGCCAGGCCAACTTCTCACATTGGTGAGCAGCGGTTGGATTCAAGCATGCTATTGCTTTATCAGATAATATCATGTGAGTGATTAACTCCAAACAACTATAGGTACATATAAAACAAGTCTAGAATAAAGTAAGTTCTACTGATTGTAGAGTTGGGTAAGTTTAGGGTCTAGCACATTCTTTCTCCAACTCAAGAGAGAGTTTAGTAGTCCCACTAGAGTAGGCAGGTGCAGACACCACACAACACTAGTATATCTTCAAGGGCTGAAGCCAGTGGCTCCAGATTAACTAAGTATGACCATGTCCCATTTCAGGAACTGAGAATCATGTGTGCATCTAGGAAATTGAAGACAGGGAAAACCCCTAGGGCTCAACGCCCCATAGATGTACTGCTTTTAGATGACCTCAGAAAGACCCCAGGGTCTGATGAGGCAGGCCGGTTGGGTGGGGGAGCAGAAGAGGAACGACAAGGAGGTGAAAACGTCCAAGACCTACACCTTGGTGCTGACCAGGAAGAGCATGATGATCCTAACCTTGACAATCAAGTTCTCCCTGTGGATGAAGAAGAGAACCCCAGTGGCCCTCTCTTCACCCCTCCAGGAAGAGTTAGCAGTGTACCTAGAAGGTCTAGATCTCCTTCTCAGGAGTCTAATCATTCTGATACATTTGTAGGGGCATCTGTCTCTCATAGGTCCTCAGCCTCCTACAGGAGAGAGTCCTCCTATGATAAAAAGTGCAGACTGCTCAAGATTGAAGAAGCTAATCTTAGGATCAAGAGAGAGCAGCTGGCCTTAGACAGGGAATCCCTGGAGCTCCAGAGAGCTTCTAGAAAAGAGGGGCTAGAGCCCCATATTGGCAGCAACAGTGTCCCTAGAGGTAGAGAACATACTCATGACCATAGGAACCTGAACAAGATTGTTCCTCCCTACCAGAGTGGGGATGACATCCACAAATGGATAACTGCACTTTAGAGGGCCTGCAAAGTACAGAGGGTCCCTCAGAAGCAGTAGGCAGCAATCGTGTGGCTCTCCTTTGCAGACAATGGCAGATTCACGCTCCTCACTGTAAGAGAAGAGGATGCTGATAACTACAGTGTCTTGAAGAGTGCCCTGATTGATGGGTTTGGTTTAACCACTAAGCAATACAGGATTAAGTTCAGAGACACCCGAAAGGCACAGACTCAAGACTGTGTTGACTTTGTAGATTGTACCACTAAGGCTCTGGAGTGCTGGTTACTTGGCAGTAAGGTGTGTGATTTTAAAGGATTGTACTACTTAATTATGAGGGAGCAGATCCCTAATAATTGTCAAAATCAGCTGTTGCATCAGTGCCTGGTGAACTCTGATTTGACCTCTCCCTAAGAATTGGGTCAGAAGGCAGACAAATGGGACAAAACCATGGTGAGGCAGAAGGTTCAGAACCAAGTTGACTCCAAGAAGCAAGATTCTAAGAACTCTGATAAGGGTGGGGACAAGGGTAAAGACCGGAAGTCTTCTCAAGGGACCCACAAATGTGCATCTGGTGGGGAGCCACAATCTAACAAGGGAAAAGGCCAAAAGAAACCATGGTGTAAAATCTGTAAACAGAAAACCCATTGGACAAGTGATTGTACCAGATCCAAAGACTCAACTCCAGCCACCATTGACTCTTAGCAAACTGTTCCCCCTAGTTCAGCTGCAAGTGGTGGTACTCAGAATAAGGGTGTAGTAGGCTTATCCCTGTGTTCTGAGATGGACTCTGGCCTTGTCAGAGTTCCAACTCAGGCAGTACTGATCTGTGATGGAGGCATGGATATGTCCTCCTACGTCAGTCCTAGTAATCTGGGCAAATACAGACAGCAGTCTTTGATAAATGGAAAAGAGGCTTTGGCATTCAGGGACACAGGGGCAAGTGTCACAATGGTGACAAAAGATCTTGTGGCTCCTGAGCAAATCAAACTTGGGGAGATGTTCCAAGTGACCAATGCTAGCAATGTCAGGACAGACTGTAGTGTAGTTCATATATTCCCAATAGGCTCTGCGTATTGGAATAATATATCCTATAGATTAGACGTAGGACTGATGTCTACTTGGTCTCTGTCGAATATACTAGACTTAATTTGTGAGTGCCAGCTAGCTCAGAGGTCACTTGAAACTTTCTCGAATAAATAAGAAGGGATTAGTTTCTGACAACCGCATAATCATGACAACTTTGTTTCTTCAAGATAAAACTGATCTTCAGAGTCGTGGAAACAATAGATAGATATTTCACTCAGTCAATCGTGCATGCTTCATTTCACCAGAGGTGCTGAGAAAATAGATAGATGGGCATTTTCAATAAAAGGATTTATTGAACAGTCTTCTTTCTCAGGCATAAGACATGAACTGCTACAATCGTAAAACTGGTTGCAAAATATAATGCATACAGTAGAAAGAGTAGAATAAAATAATACTGTAAGAGCATTGTATGGTTCCTAAACCATAAATAAATACATACATAGATAACAGAGGCTAAAAGTACTCAACTGGTGCTTCTAAAATACGTCTACCCCGATGTACCTAACCTAAGCTTAGTACGAGGGAAGAAGTGAGGTGTAGCAGAAATATAGTATTCTTTTGCCAAGAATCTGTCCAAGATTTCTCTTAGGGTCTAATCAGCTCCATACCTTGGTTAGACTGAAGAAGGTGAGGGTCAGGACTCGAATTCCCAACAACCCGTGAGGGTAGCTTGGAAACACTGGAGCTGGATTTCTCGGCAAGAGAAAAGACAGCGTCTTTCTCAGGGCGTCTGCTGGAGGGTCGGCTTCCTTCGGCACTTTCTGTAGCAGGTAGCGTCGGGCAAGTAGATAGTCAAACTGCTCCAAACCACCGTGTGTTTGCTAAGGCAAGTGTGGGCATATTTATACCTTGAAGTTGCCGAGTTTGATGTAAAGGTGGACATAATAACGTCATCAAAGAGTCTCAGTTCTTTGAAAACTCCATGAGTTCTTGGACAAGTCAGTTTTCGAGCAAGGAGAAGTCCCTAGCTGCTGAAGCCGAGTTTTCCAAGAAATCGTTGTAGATTTTCGGAGCTAGTGAAAGTATCCCTGCCTTATTTGAACTGCATGGGCTAGGGCCAAATATTGTTATGATTTCTATGCCTATATAAGGATATGGTGTTTTATACCTATATAAGGGCATGAATCGGGAAAATTACAATAGGGTCCTAAAATGGTACACAGCACCCACTCCACGTTATCATGTTAATCTAAGATCGAGCACTTAAACATATATTCTAGAGCATGTGTTTACAATCCCACCCAAAAATACATTTAAAATGCTTTCGAAATGGTTGTACACGAAAAAATAAGCATTTGCATAGTACACATAAAAAAAGGAAATGATGTCATTGTAAGCATATAATATAATATGGGAAATGCTAACTGAATGACTCACAAAATTACATTTATGAAATGGCTCCTAGTTACAGAAAAAAGGTCGAGACCATCTCATAGCAGAATGTATATACTGTTTTGGTTTGTAGATAAGGTCAATATTGTTTCAAGGAAGTATTCAAACAATTCTTGTTCTCTAAGAATAGTTCTACTTTAAGCAGATTACTTTGTGCAAAAATGTTCAGTTGTTGAAAAAGTCAAATTGAATCATTGTGAAATAGAGTTCCAGATTTAGAGGATTTGTTTTTGAAAAAGCAAAGGTCAAATTCAGAGTTCATAGAACGCTGTGTGCTAACTTCAAAAGTTATTCTCAGTGTCAGGAGAAAACATTAAATCGTCTAGGCTGGCAAAGAAATCGTCTACCACAGTAGATAAAAGTTGAACCACTTCATTAAGAAGATCAAAGGTACACAGATGTGAAGCATCGCCGTCAGCGTCAGTCGCGTTAGCAATGTTCATAGCAGATGGTACCTGTGTGCCTGTTGGTCCACGTATCTCACCTCCAGCTGGATTTGCCGGTTAGATCTCAATGAATGCCGTCATCAAGATTGGTAGCGTTGGGGGCAACACAACACATGAGCCGGTACCGGACCCAGTAATGCGTCAACATCTGTTGGCATTGTTGATGGAAGTGTCAGACAGATATCTAACACGCATTCCTCTCAACAAAGCAGGCATCGTAGAACAGGTAAGATGCAATCTTGCCAGATTGGTCTGACCGATAGGAACCATGTGGTATTCAGATCTCTCAAACGACCCAAGTCAAGAATCTGTGTTATTCGGTCATGATACTGCATTGCCAGAAGAGCATTTTCCATGGTAATCTGGGTATCGCTGGTGACTGGACTTGCCATTTCGGAGCAGAAGAAATAAAAATAGTATCCCTGCTACGAGTCCCAAGATGAGAGGCAGGCCGCCGAACACAGAGTGCATGAAGTTTGGAAAAATGCCCAGGACTGCTTCAAATGGTGCTAACAGTCCCGAAAAAATCATCTTAAATAGATGTACTATACCACTGGTATCAGACATGTTTATGATACGACCTAACATTTCTGCGAAATGTATTGGGCAGTTTGTTGATAATAAGGCATGTATCTCTGCAGAAGTCCTTGCAACTTGCAGATCATACGTCTCTTTGGACGAGGTCAGTGGCACAGTTTTTTGTAAAAGAATGGCTTTCATTCTGCTTAAAGTATCAATTCGTAAGAAGAGATGTTCAGTGAAGGCCATAGCGGTGACTCCCCATCTGTCTTGCTTTTAGGAAACAATACTTGCATACAAGTGACCCTGGCTGACACACTAACGAGATAGGCTATTCCTGGCATCATTCCACAACAGCTGTGATCATTCAACATTATGTGCATCAAGCGCTGGGATGCCTCCGGGTAGCCATGCGCTATAGAAATGCTATTTTCATTTCATTTCATTCATTATGTAGCTACCATTGGAAGGCTGCCTAAAGATTAGATCTATCGCCGCTGTCGGGGAACCCTGCAGGTGGCAAGAAAGGTTATTTGAGGAACCCTCGCAGGCTCCTTGTAAATTAATACCTTGACACAAAAGTGTACCGCTTAGTGAGTTTTTACAATTTTTACCACTAAGAAATACCTCCTTTCCCCCACTCCAACATTTGTGTGCGTATGGTAAATCCCAGGTCGACTTAATGTATTCTTTACCCAACCTTTCATACATGCCTGCTGGTATGTGTTTTAAGTATTACTAAAACTGGAAAATCGTCACTGGTGTCGTGATAGTGCCATGTATTATCCATTCAACGGCTGGTTTCTCAGAAACGGTCAATGGTAACCTCTCAAGTTTTTCTATGCTCAGCATCGTATAGTCTGCTCCCCTTTGTGCCAAAGAGATTTGTAAGGTTAAACCCACTAAACAATGACGTGGTGTTGATTAGATGCCAAGGCACATAGCCAGAATGAAGGTTCTGTAACGTCCAGCCTAGCAGCATTATAGAAAGCAATTGAGACTGGCCGTGTTGTAACATTAGCAAGTCTTGTTCCATTATGTCTATGGCAGATGATACAATGCTGTCCAAAGTATACATTCTGGAAGATAGGGTTGGTAAACCGTTGTCAACGACAGAGAGTGCTTTCTTTAGATTAATACGGTCAATTTCTCGTATTCGTTCAGCTGTTTCCATTTGCATGACTTTCCATGCTTCATTATAAGCAGCGTATATATACCGGCGTATATGAAACGTTTATGACGTGGTCTACGAGGTCCAAGTAAGAAGTCTCGTAAGTCAACGCCATCTTCAAGCAAAGATAAGTGTTGTTTTATTTCCGGGAGTGTAGACTTTTGTAGCCACTCAAGGCACAGTTTTCCTACACTGTAAGTTGTTATTATCCCTGGATGTTGTCTCTGGACATATCTTGGATCCGGCCTAGTTACTGTAAACCCTTGTGTTTTGTTCAGGAATCTATTTTTACAGTTATTCGTGTCTGTGGGCCAGATTAACCATTTTTTCCCTTCAAGATTAGTTCTGTTTTGTTTAAAAATATAGTTTACGTCTACCTCCTCATCTGTGTTGTTACTACTTTCAGATGTGGGCTTTGGTATGGACGGTTTGTTTAAATCTTTATTCTTAGCTAAGCCAAGACAAGATGTCTGTTGAACAGTCTCATTTAAGAACAACATTTGTCCGGGATGATGCAGGCTCTGAATAATGCTTCTAAACCTTGTACCTGCCAATCTTTTGTGCCCCAAACAGTTTTTGTCTCAATGTTGTCTTTCCAAAAGTCAAACCCCAATGTGGACAACTGAGCATAAAAGGCCGCAGAATAGATCTGTTTAGTATTAGCCAACATACTTTTTATACCTGTCTTATTAACATTTCTAAAGTAAAATGTTTCTGGATTTGTGGTATTGAAACCCGAAAAGTATGGACATTTTCTATAGAATTTTTTAGAGCTACCCTTTGGTGGTGTTGGTCAATGTTCCCATTGAATATAAGTTAAAACATTTCTAGGGTTTGCAGATTTGTGCAAATAATGGTGACAAAAATGATTAAAACAATACATTTGTTCATAATCTGATGAACCTTCTAAGTAATCATTATTTGTAAATGTTGCTGACATTTCTAAGTCTGCCATCATGTGATTAACAGTTTCAAAGTCCCAATCATCTGAAAAAGTGGTGGGTGAAACGAAATCACTCAAGGAAACCTTAAATTGGTGTGGAATCTTCATCAGCTTGACAGGACCATTAATGTCATAATCAGTTCTATCCCATGCTATTCCACCTGGTAGAGGAACGGCTGTGATGTTCACTGATGACAGGTCTTGTTGTTCACGATGAGATGATTTGTGTGGTTTCAGAAGCAAGTTGATGTTCTTACTTGCTGTGTCCATTTTACTATATTTTCCATCTATCAGCTGTCCCAAAATTAAAACAAGATTTAGCCATAGTAGGAGAAAAAGTACACCTAACTCAATCCAAAATTCAACCCAAGGTGAAACTAGATATGTATTTGCAAGCCGGTGACAGAGTTTCGTTACTTGTTCCTTGAACGTTTTATTTGCTGGCGTTATTTCGGGCTCACTGTGATCCTCAGAAAAGCTATCAACTTGATGAAATAGCCAGAGGCAGTTCTGTTAATTGTTGGTATTGCATGCAGATTATTTGAAATCGCTGGTGCTGCTTGGTCCCATGACATGTTAGTATAGTCAGATGCTACATCATTGTAGACGGGAGTTTCTTGACAACCTGTTATTTGGGTTTCAGGAGGCACAAGTTCCATGGCTTTGTTGCATAGTCCTTCTTTTCTCACTGTAGATTCTTCAAAGGTGATGAGTCTCTCAGTTTGAACCTCTTGAATTGTAGCAAGATTTGGTCTTCTGCTACATCTTTGGAGTCCACTGGGCCTACTACTTATTATCGGCCACATGATGTGGTTTCACCAGGTCGATTGATACTGACCGGTTCTCTTTTCTTCCAGCAAGGGGCGGCAGTAACACTATTCTTGATCCGAGGACTACTAGTACAGGTACTGGTTTTCTGTAAGAAGGCCCAAATTCCTTCTTGTCCGCTATTTTTTCTCTGACTAGATCCCCAATCTTTGAAATCCAGACAGGCCTTGCTGGGACAGGTGGTTTGTCTTCAGTGGTCGTTGGCTTCTGTATTGTGTTGCTTAGACTTCTTCTTGTTTCATTTAAGTCCTGCAAAACAGCCAAATGATATTTGATATAAAAGGGTTTTTGTTCCACCACTGAAGTGTGACGAGCAAAATCCTGGACAAGCATTCTAGTGCCAAAAAGGATTTCATATGGAGTGATTCCACCCAGAGAATTTCTTGGCAGGTTATTAAGGCTACGTTGGACACTTATTAGATGTTTGACCCACCCATCATCCGAACCTAACACCCTAGCTGTTATAGATTGCTTTATGTCACGGTTTTTTCTCTGCACAACCCAATTTCCCTCAGGATGGAAAGGACTCAAAAATCGCAATGCAACGCCCAAATTGGCCATGGCCTCCTTGTAAGCTTTGGAGCTAAACACAGGACCCTGGTCAGAATGTAGCGTGCCGATTGCGTATGTGCCGATAAAGACTCGCAAATCTTTTATAACAGTTCGGGCGCCAGCCGAGCGCTGAGGCCACATCCAAATGAACCTGTCCTAGTAGTAATGGGACCACATTCGTCTATAGTGACGTCTGCGTGTAGACAGTCTAATGCTGTCTAACAATGGTATCTGTACTGGGCTGGCTACACTGTAGTCTGGTATCTGGCGGCTTTCTCTGCTACGATCTCTGTTGCAGTCAGGGCAATTAATTGCAAACTTGTGAATGTGGGCATTCATTCCTGGCAACCACTATGTCTCTTTTAATTCTAGTATAGATTTAGAGATCCCTTGGTGTATCAGACCCTCTCCCATATGTGCTTCTTGAATCAAAGCACCTCTCTGCCTCCTGTTTGGAATCACCCTATCCCCCACTCCAGGGATTCGAGCTAAAGGAACGGAGTTGGCATCAATTATGTATGTATACTCGAGTAGATAATTTAGAGGTAACGCAGCTCCGCTGCCTTTGCTTCTGGCATTGACAGCTAACATTGTTTCTCCGTCTATTTTTGTTTTTGAACGAGTGATTGCAGCTACAGAAGCTGTTTGCACAGCTGCCTTCATGGCCTCATCAGCCAATGAATTCCCTGCAACGTGAACACCATCAGCATTGCCATGATCAGTACCAGGTCTATGCTCCACTGTAAAATCCATCCCCTGTAGGGAAATGGACCACGTAAGTAGTTTGGGGTTTTCACCCTTCATCTGATTTAGCCATAAGAGGGGCTTATGGTCGGTCTGAATCTTGAAGTGAGTGCCAAACAAGTATGACCTCAACTTCTTCAGGGCCCAAACCACAGCAAAGGCCTCCCTCTCAATAGCTGACCAATTTTTCTCTCTGGGGGTCAGCCTTCTGCTAATAAAAGCAATGGGCTGGTCGTTACCATCAAAATTCAGTTGAGATAGAACAGCTCCCACACCCAACTCAGAAGCATCTGTTTGGACAATGAAGGTTTTGGAGTAGTCTGGACTCTTTAGGATAGGTGCTGTGCACATGGCCTGCTTTAGGTCATCAAATGCTTTCTGACAGCTTGCTGTCCACTGAACTTTCTTTGGCATCTTTTTACTTGTCAGGTCATTAAGTGGAGTCACAATGGACCCATAATTCTTGACAAATTTTCTATAGTAACCAGTCAGGCCCAAGAAAGCTCGAACCTGAGTCTGGGTGGTTGGAGGAGCCCAGTCCTGGATGGCCTGTATCTTGCTCTCCAATGGCTGAACCTGGCCTCCACCTACAAGGTGGCCCAGGTATACAACCTGTGTCTGCCCTATCTGGCACTTGGTAGTCTTGATAGTGAGACCTGCCTTTTGCAGTGCCTCTAACACTTTCCTCAGGTGGACCAGGTGATCCTCCCAGGTGGAGCTAAAGACAGCTATATCATCAAGATATGCTGCACAGAAATCATCCAACCCAGTGAGAACTTGATTCACCAGCCTTTGGAAGGTGGCAGGTGCATTTTTCAAACCAAAGGGCATTACCACAAACTGATAATGCCCACCAGGGGTAGAAAATGCGGTCTTGGGTTTGGCCTCCTCAGCTAACCTGATTTGCCAATACCCAGCTGTCAGGTCAAATGTACTTAAGTAGTTGGCAGAAGCCAATCTATCTATAAGTTCATCTGCTCTTGGTATTGGGTGGGCATCAGTCTTAGTGACTGCATTGAGACCCCTGTAGTCTACGCAAAACCTCATCTCTTTCTTACCACCCTGGGTGTGAGGCTTTGGCACTAGAACTACTGGACTAGCCCAAGGGCTATCTGAGGGCTCAATGACTCCCAGCTCCAACATTTTCTGCACTTCTGTCTTGATGCAGTCTCTGACATGATCAGGCTGTCTGTAGATTTTACTCTTGACAGGCAGACTGTCTCCAGTGTCAACCTCATGGGTACACCAATCAGTTTGACTGGGTGTCAGAGAGAACATATGTCTAAAAGACTGAAGAACCTGTCTACAATCTTTTTGTTGATGTTCAGAGAGGCTGCCACAAAAGACAACACCATCTATCATCAGGATTCTGAGTGAGCAGGTCTGGGAGAGGGTCACTCTCTTCCTCCTGTCCCTCATCTGTGGCCATGAGCAAGCCCATGTCCTTCCTGTCGACATATGCCTTGAGCCTGTTTACATGGAGCACCCTGAGGGGGCTCCTGGGAGTTCCAAGGTCCACCAGGTAGGTGACCTCTCCCTTTTGCTCAATGATTGTGTGGGGCCCAGACCATTTGTCTTTGAGTGCTGCTGGGGCCACTGGCTCCAGCACCCACACCTTCTGTCCAGGCTTGTACAGAGTCAGGACAGCCTTTTGGTCATGCCAAGCTTTTTGGAGTTCTTGGCTTGCCTCAAGGTTTTTAGATGCCTTTTCCATGTACTCAGCCATCCTGGAGCGGAGACCAAGTACATAGTCCACAATGTTTGTTCCAGGCTTTTTGAGAGGTCTCTCCCATCCTTCCTTTACCAAACAAAGGGGTCCTCTTACAGGATGCCCAAACAGAATTCAAAAGGGCTGTAGCCAACCCCCTTCTGTGGGACCTCTCTGTAAGCAAACAAGAGGCAGGGTATCAGGACATCCCATCTCCTCCTGAGGGAAGGTAGTCCATGAATCATCCCTTTGAGGGTTCTGTTGAATCTCTCAACAAGCCCATTGCACTGTGGGTGATAGGGTGTGGTGAACTTGTAGTTGACACCACATTCCTTCCACATTGCAGTCAGGTATCCCGACATGAAGTTTGCACCTCTGTCAGAGACGACCTCCTTAGGGAACCCCACTCTGGAGAACACTCCAATTAGGGCTCTTGCCACAACAGGTGCTGTAGTGGTCCTAAGGGGTATAGCTTCAGGATACCTGGTGGCATGATCCACTACCACCAGTTGAACTTGTGCCCTGATGCTGTCTGGGGTTCCATTGGACCAACAATGTCAATCCCCACTCTCTCAAAGGGTACCCCCACCACAGGTAGTGGTATGAGGGGGGCCTTTGTTGTGCCACCTGACTTACCACTGGCTTGGCAAGTGACACAGGAGCGACAAAACTCCTTGGTATCTTCATTCATGTGGGGACAGTGAAAGTGTGTGACAAGCCTGTCCCACGTCTTGTTCTGGCCTAAGTGACCTGCAAGGGGAATTTCATGGGCCAAGGTAAGAAGGAAACCTCTCTGAGAGAAGGGGATGACCAGCCTCCTGGTTGCACCAGGCTTGGGGTCTCTTGACTCAGAGTACAGGAGTCCATCATCCCAGTATACCTTGTGGGTACCTGTGGCATTCCCTGCAGCCTCAGCAGCAGCCTGCTGTCTGAGGGGTTCAAGGGAGGGGCAGTCTAACTGTGCCTTTCCCAGGTCTTCCCTGGAGGGTCCCCCTGAGCCCAGAAACTCAACCTGATCAGGTTCAAGCTCTTTAGGCTCAGTTTCTCTCAGTTCTTTGAGATCAGCCTCCTCAGAGACTTGATCCACAACCTGGGGCAAGGGGGAAGGCAATGCCTTAACCCTACTTCTCCTCTTCTTGGGAGGTGTCTGGTCCATTGTTCCAGGATCCAGCACCTGTTCAGTGGGGCATCTTTTGGCCTGTGACCTAGTCACAGCAAGGACATGTGCTGGCAAGCCTAACATTTCCATGTGAGTGCTCTGCTCCACTTCTGACCATAGGGATGTTTCCAAATCATTGTCCAACAGACATTCTACTGGGAGGTCTGAACTAACCACAACCTTCTTTGGGCCACTTACCCCTCCCCAGGAGAAATCAACAACTGCCATACTATGATTGGTAGTGACGTTGCTGGCATTGGTCACCAGGTAATCTGCACCTGGCATGATCTGTCCAGGGAACACAAAGTTAGGTGTCACCATTGTGACACTGGCACAAGTGTCCCTGTAGGCCTGAGCCATTTTTCCATTAATTAAAGGTGTCTGCCTGTATTTGCCCAAAGTATTGGGACTGGCATCAGGGGATATATCCACATCCCCTGTACAGACAAGGACAGCCTGAGTGAGTGTGCCAACTAAGTTGTGAGACCCCTCAGTTCCCAAGGTTAACCCAACTATTCCCTTGGGAGGTGTACTACCACTACTGACTGTACTAGGGGGTGCAGTTGCCTTAGGGGCTGTAGTGGTAGGAGTTTGCCCTCCTCTCTTGGTGCACTCACTAAACCAGTGACACTTACTTTTACAGTACTGGCACCACCTTTTTGACTGGCCTTCTTGAGTCTTCTTTTTCTGCTGTGAAGCCTGACCCCCACCCTCTTTGGTTTGTTGGGGACCTGTTGAAGACTTCTGGTCATTTTGTTCATTCTTGTTACTACCCTTTTGGTCTGCTTTCTTCTGACCACCCTGGTTCTGAGTCTGGTTCTGCTTGACCCTTGTTCTGACCCATCTGTCTGCCTTCTTTCCCAATTCTTGGGGAGAGGTCAGATCTGAATCAACAAGGTGCTGATGCAACAACTGGTTCTGACAGTTATTTAAAATCTGTTCTCTCATGATCAGATTATACAACCCTGTGTAATCAGTAACCTTGCTACCCAGCAACCAGCCTTCCAAAGCCTTAGTGGCACAATCAACAAAGTCATTCCAATACCGAGACTGAGTTTTCTGGGTGTCTCAGAACAGCAACCTGTACTGTTCAGTGGTTAAGCCAAACCCATCAACCAGTGTGTTCTTCAGGACTTGGTAGTTGTTAGCATCCTCAACTCTAGTAGTGAGGAGCTTATCTCTACCTTTGCCTTCAAAGGAGAGGCACAATATAGCTGCCCACTGACTCTGGGGGATGCACTGGACAGTGCAGGCCATCTCCAAAGCAGCCATCCATTTGTGGATGTCATCCCCTTGTTTAAAGGGGGGCACTATCTTACTCAGGTGTTTAGTATCTAAACTCCTTTCTTTATCTCTAGGGATATTGCTGCCACCAGTGGGGACTACCCCACTCATCTGCTGCTCTCTAGCAAAGGCAAGCTTCTCTTTGGCCAGGGCAAGTTCTTCCCTTTCAATCCTTAGATTAGCCTGTTTCATCCTTGCTTCATGTTCTCTTCTCTGAGGGGAAGTCAATCTCCTCTGGGGAGATATCCTTCTCCTCTGAGAAGAGGCATTAGAGTGCAGAGATCTATTGGAGTCCCTAGAAGGAGATCTATCTCTTCTAACTCCAAGGTTAGGCCTCATTAGGGTCAGTACTGGGGGTCCCCCAGATCCTTCCCTATGTAGGTCTAAGTTGGCCCTAGTGAGTCTGCTGACTAGTTCAGGCCTGTTGTCTGCCTCATCCCCAGAGAGTTCCTCTTCTTCCTCCTCCTCAACTGCATTTTCAGTGTCAAGGAGGTCTGGATCACCAAGGGTACCCTCTAAGGCTGGCATATTCCCATCTGTATGAGAAGCTTTCCTAGCATCATATGTCTCTAAGAGCCCTAACAGAAAGGGAGTGGTGGGGTTAGACCCCTGTTTCAATTTCCTGGAGGTACACAATTGTCTCAACTCCTGGAAACTGAGAGCTGCATATCTTGAGATGACCTGTGGAGGGTCATTAGCCACTAGGGGAGTCTCTGAAGACTCTCCATGGGTAGACATGCTTCTAGTGTGGTGTAAGTGATGCACCTACCTACACTATGGGTTTACCTACTGATCCCTTGCTAGAGTTGTAGTTTAGGGTGTGCTAAGCCCTAACACACTACAACAGCTGGTTCAGTAGAACTCAGAGTATTCTAAGTTAAGTTATATGTACCTATGTACCTATGTGATCTTTCAAATGATATTCTTAGGATACGTGTGTGGTAAAACAACAGCAAGCTCAAATCCCAACCGCTGCTCACCAATGTGAGAAGTTGGCCTGATATGCAGTGCTCACTATTCTAGTGAACACTATGTATCAGTCCAAACGACCCTTATTGATGATTGGTTGTAAGTCAACGTGATAGACCAGCTATCCTAGTAGCATGGACAAGAGCAGTCTTTAGGCTAAACTCTAGAGGGTGTGTTAAGCCAGCTGTTTTACCATCACATTTACCCCTTGAACACCAAGTGAAAGGACACCACACAAGTTGTTATGAAAATAAAGTATATTTATTTATAACAAGACTACCCTGAACTCTTTATGAGTCAGGGAGCTAAGCACAATACAAAACTCTTAAAGAAATACTGAAAGTCGCACAATTTACACAAATGCCCGAGGGGCACGAAAAACCATATACTACAAAAGTGGAATGCGAATTACTAGCAGGTAAGTAACTATTCTCAGAGGCTTTGGGATCGCTAGGACTAGACTACTGAACCTTTAGATTACGAGCAGGAGGCCTAGGGAGATCGGGTGCAGAGTGTGCACTCTCATGCGGGATGCGGAACAAAGTCTATGGAGGCTAGTAAATGCAAAGTTAGTGTTATCGGACGAATCCGACTAGGTAGAGCTGAAACGAAGAAGGATCTGGACACTTAGATAGTTAAGCTATGCTGGAGCACCGAAATGCTCAGGTTACCTAGCCCAGGGGCTGCGGCTGCATAGGTCTGAAAAGACGTCGGGAATCCTCGTTGCAGTCTATGGAGCCTGAAAGAAGAAGTTGCTGGCAGGCGACCAGTGATGAAGTTCGATGTGATCCAAGCCTGGATCGATGAAGATGGAGACCTGTAAGCAGAGGGGACCAAGTCCTGAATCACTAGCCAGTGATTAGGTGGGCACCAGGATGGCACCAGGCGAAGTCACCTCGACCAGGTGAGTGGGCGACGCTGGGCTCTGCAGTCTCTCAGACCAGGAGGCGTTGTCGGCGACCAGGATGGAGGTGCAAGCTGTCCCACGAAGGTGTCTGCTGTCGACGTCGCTGGACCCAGGATTGGGGCAACAACTCTTGGCAAATGTAAGCCCACGCGGTGGACTCAAAATGGCGTCTGGAGTGGACCAGGAGGGTCCGGGGTGCTCCTCTGTTGGAGGGGAGCAAGGGCCAGTCTGGAGCAACCAGACCAGCGGTGTTGTCATCGGGGTTCATCATCAGAAGGGCCACTAGCCAACGGGCCAGTGTCCTGGACAACGCGGTGAACAGCAAAGAGCAGAAGGGCCCCACGCAGATCTCGTGGATGCTGGAGGGCTGGACTTCGGTGCTGGAGCTGCTCAGGGTCGGGGCTTCTCAAACCCCAAAGCACTCACTCAAGGATCCCTCGGTGGTCGTGCTGGGCAAGCGTCGTGCAGTCTTGAAGATGGCCGGTCCCTCGAGGTCTCGTCACACCCACGAATCTCAGCTGGGCTGATGATGCAGGTAGAGGTCAGAGGTGCCAGGGAAGCCGGTTCTCGTCGAGCTGGGCAGTCTTGATCCGGAGGAGAGACTTACAGCAAACCGCGATGCTTGGATGGTGCCTGCGGGTGCAGGGTGACTACTCCTTAGTCACAAGGGAGAAATCTTAGGAAGAAGTCTTGAGTTCCTTTCGTAGAAAGTAGTTTCAGGATTCAAAGATGATCTGATTTGGAAGGGGGCCTGCTCCTACCTTTATCCTGAGAAAAGGGTCTGGCACGCGACTAAGTCCTGCCCTATGGGTGGGACTAGGAGGGGGGTGGTTACACCCCTCTCCTTTGTCCGGTCTCTCCCCAGCTCAGGGGCTGGTGTGCCCCAGGAACTGGTTTGAGCCGGCATATGCACAGTGAGCACCGGGGTGCCACTTGCAGTCACCTTCCTCTATAGCCCTGCCTACCTGGGATACACAAAACCCTGTCTGGGATGGTGCTAGCACCGCCCCTGACAGGAAACCCTTTGTCCAAGCACTCCTCGCTGGAAGGACTCCCAGCAGCAGGAGGTCAGACTTGTGTCTCGGTGGCAGCATCCATTTTGTGGAGCTGAGGCTATGTTCAACTTTAACCGGGGTTACAGGCTACCAACATGTCTTCTCCCTCTAGAGGGGTGGAATGCTACCCCCGTCGCCAGAACTGCCGAGGGGGTAGTATTCCAAAGCGTATGACACCTTACACGACATGTTTAGATAATGTCAGACCAAAGTTACCATAACCGCGAGGATTATAAGGCACTTAAGAGTATATGGTCTGACGCTATCATGGAAACGGCTAAGGGATAGATCCCGAAAGCCTCAGACAGGCTCAGCTCATGCCAGAGCACCATCTCACACGATTCCAAGCACTCTGCCTCCAGGATTGTTAAGGCCTGCCATAGAAGTGACTGATAGGAGATCTGTGTGCCCATTTTCAGTTTAGATATAGGTATACTATATCTAGAGCAGGGGTGATTACACCTCCTTGCCCCCAGCTGTCAAGCAGCCAGTTGTGTCTGTTTAGTTAGTCAGCCCAGGGGTGGCATAATACATGCTGCAGCCCCTGGGAGACTTCTGGGTGCACCTCTGCCCTGGGTACAGGGACTTGGAGAGGGCCCAGTGCCAATTCAGTACCTGGGTACAATTTGGAATAGAGAGAACAGCTAGGCTGTGGGTCTGATTAGCAGGCCCACAGCCAGGGAAAGTCGTAAACCAGTGAAGCAAAAAGCAAAAATCTGGGTGATCATAGGATTGCAGACCCTACTCTCCTACATCCTGCTGCTGGACGAAACTCTGGCAGGGGAGGCTGGATAATAGGTTTCCTGTCACAGGGTGGTGTAACCACCTCCCAGACAGGCTTTAGTGTATTGGGGCTGGGTGGGTGCACTCCAAGAGTGCTTTGATGTCTGCACTGGGGGCACATTTGGTGTCCCTGTGCATAGTCCCGCTTAAACTGGTTGCTGGGGCTACCAGCCCCTGTTCTGGTGCGAAACTCAACAAAGGATATGGGTGTAGCCACCCCCCTATCCTGACCCTCCCATAGGTGGGTCCCTAGAGTTTGTTCCTTCCTTGGGTATAAAGTAGTAACCCCAGACTACAGGACTTTAGATTTACCTGGACGAACCTCTGCTACAGAATCCCAGAGCTTCAACTATCTACACTTCATTAGATGACCAAAGAATCTCCCTTGCAGTAAAGGAGTTACACCCCTGTAAGGCAGGCACCAAAGATGCATGTTTCCGGTTTGCAACTACACAGCTCCCGAAGGACTCCAAAGACCTTGCAACACAGGATATGGGTTTCCAAGCTTCCCGGAGGCCGATCTGTGCTCTCAGCAAACCTGAGATCAAAAGCGCCCCTTTTGGGGACCGTGCTACCTGAACCCCTGGACACCGGGACCATTTGCAGCTGCATATGCTTCTTGGCGATCCCTGAGGCTGTGCATTGGGCTACTTGTAGTCCAGACCCAAAGCAGTGATTCCACCAAAGATTACTGGCCTACACTCAACGAGTGACCCGTGGGCTGGTATTTAATGATTCCTCTTGAGGCCCCTTGCGATTCCTTATCCGTCGACTTGTGGGTCCCTGAGATGGGTACTGTAACTCTGAATGGGCTTACCTGGTTGCTCCAGGCGTGCCCTGACTCTCCATCACTTAGGGAGTCACCTGGACCTTGCTGGTCCATCCCGAAGCCTTTTTACTCTCACCACGTGGGTTGCTTTTGCCAAGGCTTGTTGATCTCGATACGGACACTGACCCCCCAGCACTGGACATCCTTCGTGGGACAGCTTCCCTGCAGATTCTGGTCATCATTGACGTCTCCTGGTCCACATGGCAGCGGAGTCAAGCTTCACCTCATCACACCTGAAACACCTGACAGTGGTGGGCATTAGTCTACCGTGCCCTTGGTCACCCTGAAGTGACCCAGACTCTGTCCCCTCTGCTTTCAGGTTCTTCACATCTCCGATCCAGGCTTGGATTGCACCGGACACTTTTCCTTTCCACGGCAGCAGCACTTTGCAGCAACTAGCCATTGAGAACAGCGACAAGTCCCGACACCAATTGGCACCTATGCATCCCGCTTCCCTGGGTGAGGTAACACGAGTACTCCGGTAAGCACATGGGTGCTGGCCTTAGAACCTTCTAAGTCTAACTGGGTTTGCTCCGAGTCCTCTCTGAAGTGTCCTTAATCTTTAATTTTTCAACCAGGGCTTTACCATAGGATTGTACGGAGCTCGTGGCTGTGTTCTCACACTGCCCACATCCCCTGTGGGTCCCCTGTGTCATTACCTTGAGTGGTTCCTTGGGGTCCCAGCCATTCCATGTGCTCTAGGCACTGTGTCTAGTCAAGTTGTGGTTCTTATACTACTTTCTTAATATATGGTTTGGTCTCCCCTGGGCCCCATTATATATTGTGCTAGTTACTGAAGTT
Organism: Lissotriton helveticus; assembly: GCF_964261635.1. Lineage (NCBI taxonomy): Eukaryota > Metazoa > Chordata > Amphibia > Caudata > Salamandridae > Lissotriton > Lissotriton helveticus. The sequence goes on from NC_136065.1 coordinate 724,878,518, forward strand.
CTATTGTGTTGATATTGTGTATCTTGTTGCTTAATCTCATAAAGAGGTTAGTAAAAAGTGTTTGGTAATAAATACATATATTTTATATATACCTTGCGTGGTTCACTTTTCATTTGGTCATTCAAGAGGTTAAAATCTGGTAAACCAAGCTGCTTTTCACTCCTTCAAGATTTAGCCTGAAGGCTGCTCTCCATAGCTACCACTAGGATAGCTTTCAATAAAGGCTGTCTTAGACCTATCATCAATTAGGGTTGTTTGGACTGGTGCAAGGTGCCCCCTTATAACTAGTGGACAGCATATGCCAGGCCAACTTCTCACAGTTTGTGAAGAATATCACGGGATTGAAATGTGCATTGGAGGATTTCGAAGCAGCTGGCGCTTGGGAAGCAAATGGAAAGGGATTTCCTGCCATAGGTGGTTGGCTTGGCAACAAGGCCTAGCTTGATTATTGCCATTTGTTTGATTCATTTTTTCTATGTTCAAGGGATTTAAATAAATGAGATCAAAGAAAGTTGTAGTAAGGGAAAGGTGTAAGGCTTATTATGAGATAAAGGAGTTAAAGAACTCAAAGCGTAAGGTTATAAAAACAACAAGACTTTAAGATGGTCACAGGAGATTGAGGGGCATAGTTACAAGAACTTAATGCTGCCGTAGCGTCACTTGTTTGACGTTACGTGACTGTTTTTTTATTCCCGTATTTGCAAGTTGCCACTAACTGCGGTTAGCAGCACTTTTCCAGCATAAGCGGGAATTTTGAGGATCGCCACTTCTGTTAGCGGAACTTAACGAAAATGAGATGCAAAGAAGGCGTTCCAATGATAAAACTGCAGCTAACTACACCTCGCAATATTTACAATGAAATTCCCATACGTCGATAACCCCCAAAAACTGCAGCTAAGTCCAGTTACAGGTAGTTTTGTAAGACCAAAAAATAGCTGGCCTTAAAATAGGTGCAAACACTCTGGTCCACATATAAGATGTTTGGATGCCAGACAGTGCTGCAAGGAATATTGCTGCGCTGCCCTGTGACAAAACAAAAGGTCATGAATGTGCCCTATCAATAAGATAGGGTGCATTCCTGGGCCGCATTCATAAAAAGTGTTGCATCGCTGTGACAGAAGAGAGTTGCAGCACTTCACTGCGCCCTCCTTGCGACACCATGGATGCACCGTCTTCAATGTATGGTGCTCCATGTCGCAATCAATGACAGATACGTCTGGAATCCTGACATACCTGTTAGCACTAATGTCACGCATTGTTGCAGTTGTGTTGCAAGCATGACGCAACTCCAGCAATGCATGGGGCCAGCCTATCCCTTTGGCACTGCATCACCATTATGCCTGCCATGAGGCAGGCTTAAGGTTTTGACACAGTGGCGTCCTAGAATTGTCACAGTGAAATCTGAGAGACTTCACTGCACCACTCTTACAAGGCTTTGTCACATGGGAACGCCCACCCTGCACACATCATACCTGACGCAGGTATAATGTTGCACAGGGCTTCACAAGGTCACACATATGCCTAGATACGTCACTTTGTAAATACGGAGCAACATGATGTAAAAGTCACGCTGCAAGTACGTCACGAAAATATGCACCGGCGGCGTTAAACTGTCGGAATGTGCTCATGAATAAGCCAACTGTCTTATTCCCCTATGATGGCGCACAATGGCTGCAATGCACCAACGCATGCACCCTTGCGCCATGGTGCAAGTGTGACTGTGTTGCGGAGTTGATTGATGTTGTGGCTCCATCTCTTCCTGAGATGTCTGCAGGTGTGTCTGGACTAATGAAGGGCAACAGTGAACCAGTTGGTCTTCTTGGAGTGTTTTATGCCTGTTTTTTCTTGAGGGGGCCAGGGTGTCAGCGCCGTTAGAGATCCATCTGTGGAGGTTGTGCACTGAGGTGTTGGTGTCTGTAATCGTTGGCGAAGTGGTGGTGCTGAGGGAGTAGACAAGAAATTCTTCTGTGGCCTTGAACCAGCTGCGATGGGGAGGGGGCAATGATGGCGGTGAAGTAAGTTGGGCCTGGTGAAGGTGTGATGTATACAATGATGGTTGGTCCAGGAGAGTTTGGTGGTCTGGCTGTAGTTGAATGTTCCCGCTGGCGGAGAAGACGGGTCAAGCGTGTTTCTAGCTATGTGGGTTGGTGCGGAGACTAGCTGCTTGAGTCCGATGTTAGTGAGGTTCTCCAGGAGGGTGGTGGTGTTCTGGTCACTGGGGATGTCCAGGTAGAAGTTGAGGTCTCCAAGTAGAATGTAGTAGGTGGAAGGGAGAGCCTCGGGTGCGATGAGGTCTACAATGGGATTGGTGAATGGGGGATCATGGGTCGTGGGGCCGGTAGACAAGGATGCCTGCTGAAGGTGGTATTGGACTTGGTCCTAATCAGGAAGTGGAGATGTTCCATGGTCGCTGTTGGGTCATTAGAGTGCGTGGTTAGTCGGAGTATGCTGTTGTAGATGAAGGCAATGCTTCCTCCTCGGTAGTCGGGGTAGTCCTTGCGGGTGATGTTGTAGCCGACGGGGATGACGATGGCAATTTCCAGTCCGGAGCAGAGGTTGGTCCAGGTTTACATGAAGGAGGCGATGTGTGAAAAGTTGACATCGAGGAGGTCCCAGATTTTTGTGGTGTGTTTGTGGAGGGGCCACACGTTGAGGAGGATGCAGTTATGCCGGTCAGGTGGCTGTTGGTCGGCTGGGTGAGGAGAGGTGCTGGTGTGTTGATGAGGCAGAAGGTGTGTTTTCAGTTTTGGCAGGCGAAGGGTGCAAGGGTATACTTCAGTGATGCTAAATGGCAGGCAGTGTGACGTCCAAGGTTGAGGCAAGGAGGGTACTGGCATCATAGCGGTGAAGTGTCTGTGAGGCAGGGTCCCTGGCACTGGACGCGGTCCATGCGTGGATGGCACTGATAGGCCTGCCTTTGGTGCGCATTCGGCGCACCAGTGGCACACCCGCTGCACATGGCATAACAGCAGCTGCCATTGATTAGTGCTGCGGGGGGGGCTGGAAAGCTGGGAGGCATGAAATGTGGGAAAGGTCACTGGAGTGGCGAGGCTGCCGGGGATCGTAGGGTCTACAAGGGAGAGGACTGAGAAAAAGGAACTGTACAAAAGCACGGGAAAGACGAAGCCAAACAATACAAAGACAAAAAAATACAAAGCCAAAGGTAGAAAGCAACGGAGAAGTGGAGTAAGAGGGACAGTGACAGCGAAGAGATGGACAGGAGGGCAGTCAAGCAGCAGAGCAGTGACGCTCTACCACTGGACCACCAATGATGAGGCGCAGGCAGGAGCCTGCAGGGGAGGAGGGCCTTGAACACCAGACCTCCTGGTCAGAGGAACTAGCAGCAGCAGATGGGGACAGCAGCAGCAGCTACCAGACGGTGATGCGCTGTGGGAAGAGCAAGTCTACTAAGGGATAGTCCCCCGTACACTCAAGAGCTCACTACCAGGGGGCTAGGAAAGGCAGCACCATCCAGTTGCCTCTACCGATCTCACAGTGGTGACCAGATTCTGTGTTCCCTAGTGAGTATTGGTAGATCAAGCTGCATACCCAAGGGCCTGGCCCAAACTGGCCCCAGGTCCCTGGCACCCACTGCCAACAATGGCCGATATTAGCAACTTGAACCAGTTAAGGGAATCCCCCACCAGTCTTGTGCAGTGTCCTCGGCAATGTGCATCCTCCGCATGGCAGGGATTGCTCAGGGCACAGTGTGTCCTACCCACCGGTGCTAGGCATGGACCCAATACAACTCCCAGGCCTCCTCCATTCCACTCTCCGTCCAACCTTCTACTCACATGGGCATTGACACCAGTGCTCAATCAGCTGCACTCTCTCTGAATCTGTGACTTAGCCAGCAGGAGCCTCAGTCAGGTGGGATTTCACAAGCCTGGGTAGAGCAGTCACCACCACATCCACTGGGGAACCTCCCAATGTAGGTGATGCAACAGGGCCCCCTGAGTCATGAAGTTGCAGCACTCCCACCACACAAGTTTGGGGCAGCTCAGGGGCCTCACCCTCCATAGCTTCCGGCTAGCATCACATCCTCTGGCCTGCGATACAGAGAGGCTGGGCTCACCATTGGCAATGTCCTCTGTGCACCCTGGTGTAGTGGTGGCGTGTGCTCTGCGATGCAGACCTCCCTACGTTGGACCGCAGGAGCACCTCTACCGATCACAGCTCCAAGGAACACCGGGCAGTGTTATCACCCAGATCAGCAACATGTCTCCATGCAGCCTGCCATACTTTGCCACCAGGTAAGGGCGTTTGCCCATGCTTCAATGTCTACAGGCACGGCCCAAGGGCTTGGTCCCGACGTGCACCGCCTCCGCTGTCAGGCCCAGCAACTCCACAGCACCTCTGTCTCCCACTCCAGGTCTCAGATGCAGGCCCAGCGGGGCCTCCGGGCTCCGGGAACTGTCCACGCTTCCAGGCTTCGGCTGCTATGGTGTCGCAAGAAAAGCACCATGTAATGTGATGCATCACTGGTTTTTACCTGTGATGCGCCTCTTTACATAAATGGAGTCCTGAATCTGCATTTTCTCTTCCCCTGGGGCTTTGCTTGGTCATCCTGGCTGTTAAGGGTTTGGGGGTTTTGTTTATCTGTACTGAACTTGGCCTTGGCTATTCCATTCTGCATTCCATTGTTTTTATTTTCTGTTTATCATTGGTGGTGGATTTATAGGCTCTTTTTGCCTCTAGAGGTAGAAAAGAGACGTTGGACTGACTAACGTAAGTTTTTTTGCCTCTAAGTGGCCTTTCATCACTTTTCTCTCACTAGCGGCAAACATTTTATCGCCGTGCTTCTAGTGTTAGCGGCAGTTTTTTCTGCGGATAGCTGATACTATCGCCCTGTAGCCACGTATTGTACATACGCTGGTAACAGGGCAATAGTTTTCACCAATAGACAGTGTTACGAAAATTACTGCTAATTAACGCTAACACTAGTTACCGGTAATTCTTGTAAATATATACTCCTGAATTGTTTATATGATGGCTATCCTATCCAGGGAGGATGTGGCTTGGCAATTCAGGCTGGACTGTTCCCATGAGGCACAGGGTCAAGACTGATTTGCATATGGCCAGGTCTACATTGGGGTGGCATGGTGAGCAAAAGAATGATGGATTTAACCCAGATCTCTTGACTGGGGGTGAATGTTTGGATTTGTTCTGCATTCCGTCCATCAATTGTGTGTCTTTTGCTTTCTCGCCCTGAGTGCGCCAGGTTTGCCCAGACGTGGGTCCCGGGCTCACTGTGCCACTAAATTAAGCTATCCTGGCTGAAGAGGGGTGAAACCCCGAAACCGGTCCTAAGATACTTGTTTCCGGTCCAGGGAGGACCTGGCTTGGCAGTTCGGGCTGTACCACAGTCTTTCTGTCCCTCCCTGGGAGGCAGATGGGGGCAATAGCCCCCAATCTGCCTCCCGGGGATGGGGGGCAGAAAGCACACTAGGCATCAGGGATTTTTTTTTATGTATGTAGGGGTGGGAGCTGCCCAAAATACACATGCCAATGCCCCCCCCAAAAAAAATTGCCACAGTCTTTCTGCTTCTCCTGATCTGCCCGGGTGTAGAGTACTGCTCAGCCTGTGCGTGTGGGTATAGAATGTAGAATGTTGGAATGTTGGATGAATGTCAGTTTGAGTCAGAGTTGCAGTACGGGCTGAGTAGAGATCATACTGCTCCTGGTGGGGTTCTCTATTTAATTACTTAACTTTAAATAAATACCAGCTTTCAACATACGACCTCGGCTTCCTAATTTATCTGTTCATTACACCGGGAGGGGGGGCGGAAAGCCCACTAGACACCAGGGATTATGTTGGTTGTTTTATACAGAGGGGTGGCGGCTGCCCGGAATTGGCATGCTAATGCCCCCACACCTAAAAAAGTCTTTTTGCCCCCCGAAAGGCAGATTGGGGCAATATCCCCTTATCTGCCCCTCTGGGGGGGGCATAAAGACTTATTGGGGTGTGAGGGCATTAGCATGCCCCACAGGGCAGAAAGCCCACTAGGAACCAGGAATATGTTTATGGGCATGTCAGGGAGAAGCCCCATAGGCATGGGCCGCTTCCCTTTTTTTGGCACACATTTTGGCTGTTTCAGTGATATTTAAAGTCTCATCTAGGACATTTGTGCTGGCACGGTGATCCCAGACAGAAATGTGAGGAAAATGTGATTTTTTTCAGCTAAATTTGAGGTTTGCAGGGGATTCAGGGTAGGAAAAAGTTGGGGGATCCACACACGCCACACATCCCTGGACTTGCAGGGAGTCTAGATTTCAGAAATGTCTGGGTTTGGTAGGTTTCCCTAGATGGCCGCCGAGTACGGGACTAAAAATGCAGGTGCCCTCTTTGTAAAACCAGGTTGTTTCGTGATAGGTCATTTTCATGTCGCCACAATACGTTTTGGGCCCTTGCCTGTCGTGGGTACTGGGCTTACCCACACAAGTGAGGTACTATTTTTATCAAGAGACCTGGGGGAATGGTGGGTGGTAGGAAGTTCGGGTCAGCCTGGTGATCCCACAACTTTCCCACAATTTTGGGGGATCTATACAAGCCATACCTCTTTGGACTTCACCCGGGTGTCTAGTTTTCAAAAATGTCTGGGTTTGGTACGTTTTCCTAGATAGCCGTCAAGCCCAAGGCCAAAAAACTCAGGTGACCCACCCCTTGCAAAACCAGGTAGGTCTGTGATAGGTAATTTTGATGTCTCCCAAGAGGTTTTGGGCCCTTTCCTGCCACGGGCACTTAGCCCACCCACACAAGTGAGGTACCATTTTTATCGGGAGACTTTGAGAAATGCTGGGTGCATGGATGTTTGTGTATGTACACAGATTCCAGAACTTTCTATCACAGAAATGTTAGGATAATGTGATTTTTCAGCTAAATTTGAGGTTTGCAGGGGATTTTGGGTAGGAAAACACTGGGAGGTCAATGCAAGCCATACCTCCCTGGACTCCCCCGGGTGTCCAGTTTTCAGAAATATCTGGGTTTGGGAGGTTTCCCTAGATGGCCGCCGGGCACTGGGGCCAAATACCCAGGTGACCGCCACCTTGCAAAACCAGGTCATTTTGTGGTAGGTCATTTTGATGTCTCCACAATACGTTTTGGGCCGTTCCCGGCCATGGGCACTTTACCCACCACACAAGTGAGGTTTCATTTTTATCAGGAGACTTTGCAGAATGCAAGATGGGTGGAAGTTTGTGGATCCACACAGATTCCAGAACTTTCCATCACAGAAATATGAGGAAAATGTGTTATTTTTGACACATTTTGAGGTTTGCAAGGGATTCTGGGAAACAGAACCAAGTGAAAGCCACACAAGTCACTCCATCATGGAACACCCTGGGTGTCTAGTTTTAAAAAATGTATAGGTTTCCAGGTTTTCGTAGGTGCTGACAGCGCTAGGGTACAAAATCCATAGCTAGGCACATTGGGCCTGATTCACAGAATGAACTTAAGACTCAATCCTAATCTTACTACTATTTTGGTATTCACAGAATGCACGTACTACTTTTGGCATTCACAGAATAAATTTACTACTTTTGGTATTCACACAATGAACTTACTAGTTTTGGTATTCACAGAATAGACTTACGACTACTAACTTTACGTCCGCTCCCGGGCCGGAAATTCCGCTTCCAGGCCAGAATTTACGACACTGCGGCGGATTTTGGGATTCCGGCCTGAAATTTACGGCTCTGCGTCGGAACTTCAGATTCCAGGCTGGAATTTCTGATTCCGGGCTGGAAGATACAAATTGTGGCAGTTGATCATGTTATACGAAACCAACGAAAGAGTGGCTATCTGAAAAAATCATAAAGGGAACACACATATGTTAGTTTTGCCTATATGTGTGTTCCCTTTATGATTATTTCAGATAGCCACTCTTTCGTTGGTTTCGTATATCTAACTGGGGGATTAAGAGGGCCTCCTCCCTCACTCTCTAGTTGTTTTGATAGTTGATCATGTTAGCCAAAAGTAAACACCTGTTCAAGTGCCTACCCTCCCCCACCATGGATAAGCCAATTAACACTAATTGACCAGCACCACAAAACACAAAAAAAGCAGCACACATTGAAGGAACAGGTTTGGCCACAGAGAGTGCGTGTTCACAACGCTCACATTGCCAGAGAAAAATGAACTAATGAGGAGAAAGAGGAACTTCACTGCAGAGGAGACCACCATGCTTGTGGAGTTCATAGTGAGGCACCACAAACGCCTATACGGACTCCCACCCTACTGCACCAGTGGGACACAGAAAGCAACCCTATGGCAGCAATTAGCCACTGCTGTCTCAGCATTGGGGGAGGAGAGGCGCACAGTACAGGACATCAAGAAAAAGTGGCAGGATGAAAGGCAGAGGGTAAGGGAGAAGTACTGCAGAATTGAATTAAGCAGGATACTCCCTGTTGCATACCCAGGACCACGCATCCGTCTCACCCCACTGGAGGAGGATATCCTTAACAAAATACACCCCCACTTGGTCCATGGGCTGCCTGTCAGTGACATACACTACGTGGTACCAGGTAAATGGAATGAAAAGAAAAAGTGCATGAAAAGATTGTCTGTGTTGCACTGTCATTGTGAGTAAGGAACTTGTCCAAAGTGTATATAAAAATATAGTCAGTCAGAGACTCATCTGTCCCACTCTGTATGTAGCACCACAAGTACCAGAATCCTTTGCATTAGAAATGGCAAATCCCTCCCCTCCTTTAAAAAACATGGGCACAGTACTGCTGCCGTACATACACAACCCTGCTAAGTAGCAATTAACAAATATTAGCAGGGAAGCGCCAGTACCAATATGACATGCAATTTAACCCTTGCGCAACCACGGATGCTTCGCATTTACATTGCAGTGCACTGTGGCGCAGGGATAGACAGATGTGTGTTGCATCTGATGGCATTAGGGGGTGCTTTGCTGGGGTTGTGTCGCAAGTACGATTCATCTCCAACAATGTCCATGGACCACCCATACCTAACAAGCTGCGCCACTCCTTACTTATGCTTCAAGCAGGCATAACGTTGCGTCGCAGCGGCCTCTGAAAAGGGACTCCGTGAAATCTTGTAGATTTCACTGCATCACTTTTACAAGGCATATCCCAAGGGAATGCCCACCCTGCCTACATCAAAGCTGACACAGGTTCAATGTTGCACAGGGCTTCACAACGTGACGCTTCACCATAGATGCGTCACGTTGTGAATTATCCAAAATGTGTCGTCTGTTGTACACCACCGCTGTGTCACAGAAGTGACGCAGCAGCAGTGTAAATCTTTTTTGAGGGGCTTGTAAACCTGCCACAAATTATCCAAGAAGTAAATCACCCTGTGCCAGCCTAAATCACAAAGCAGAAGGTGAGAGAATCATCAGCTCTAAATATCTCATACACATATTCTGTTGTTCATTTCTCACTCTGCAACGCCATTACATCCCCAACACACCATTGCTCCTACCTGCCCTGAAAAGTTCAACAAGCATATTTCCCATTTGGTTACTTTTCTCTCTTCTCACCCATTGACACATTCAGCCAGAGCACAGACAACTGCAATAGCAGAGGTCCCTTCATCTCCTGGGAGGAATCGACAACGTACAGAGAAAGGCATTATTACCTCACTAACTGGTAAGTCAGACTGGCCAGGAGATGGTCAAAATGCATACATTGTCAGGAGACAACAGAGGGACATATAGTGCCCACATATGAAAGTCACCCAGAGATTAAATATTTGCTTCATTACAATTGAAGTTGTCAATCGACTTTCACCTTTAGCACATGACATATGTGAACAGCGATAGACAAAATATAACATGTCTTGACTCATCATACCTTTGTAATTGTGGAAAATAACATGTATTTCACCAACAGTCCCAGACCTGGGAATCCAATCCTGTAATCGAGTGCCACATCTAGTCAAAAGGGTGTCCCCACTATATTGTAATAGTGTCTGTAGACCTAATCAAGAAATCCAATTTGTACAGATATGGTAATGATGAACAAGCAGTCAGATACCAGTCTCAGTAGTATTGACAAAGCATCCGCTGTCCAACTTCAAATCTTTCCAATATACATTAAATTGCACAGTCCACACAGCTGGTCATGTACTTCTTACATTGGATGGATTATTTGTTGGGCATCAACAAAACACGATAGTTGACCTTACCTCTGAATTCGAAGGCATGTAATTGTGATATAGGTTGCCTCTAGGTATTGGGCCCATTCTAAGTCATATGTGGGATCACTCATGACATTATGTATAACACACTTCTGCAACGGTGGTCCGCACAACTGCTTGTGCTCGTCCTTTGTGCCAGAAATTGAGTGCATCACATGTGGCAGCAGAAATGTAAAGTTGCAAAGCACACTTATCATTGTAGGTACAATGCGGTCCACCCAGAATCAAAGACACACACTGACTTCTGCTACAAGGTTGGACATGACTTCTGTTCGGGGACCACACACTGTTCCGGTGGTGGGCCAAGGTAAGTCAACCTTAGAATAAATCTGGCAGAATGCTCATTAATTGGGCCTTTCACCTCCACCGTATGTTGTATGTGTTGTCCTGCATCACAATATGCTCACATATGGCATTTGAACACATGGCAGATCAGACCCTGGTGGCAAATGAGAGGCTGACACAAAATGTATGCCAAGCAAGTGCACAATGTGTCATATGAACTGACCAAAACACAACAGGCTTGCAATTCAATGATAGGATAAATCCCTAGCAAAATATACATGGTTAAATCAAAATGAAATTGGTATGGCTGAGGCACACACTGATACCAGTTGTGTACCTTTGAGATGGGTGTAGGGGCTGCAAAGGTGAATCTTCATGCAGGCACACCTGCAAAATAACTTGGCTGAAGAGCAACACGATAATCCAGTGCAGGCGGAAAACCTCAAAGCTTCTCAGCTTATCCGCAATGTGTGATCATGACCAAATGTTGTTTTCTGCTTGCCTCCTCTTCTACCGTATTCACAGGTATAGGTGAATGTTTGACACATGAGGTTTGGATGTCTGCTGTACAAGACACCATCCATTGTCAGCTAAGTAGTACCATGATGTTGGAAATACAGTATGGGAACAGAGGACACTCAAAGGATGAACATTAGAAATCTGTGTTCTCTCATTCAAAAATGAGCTGTGTGACCTCATGGGTAGGAAAGCACAAATGAGCAACATCATGTCCCTGACTACTGCACATCTCACACATGAACTCCTTCATGACTTGTCAAAAGACAACATTACACTCATGAAAAATGTTAGTCTCAATGGCAAAGGTGAAATCAGTGTAATTCGGATGAGTCCTGGTCATTTATCCCCTTCCTTGAAATATCAGTAACCTTCTCATACAAGTTTGTCAGTTGATGTTTCATCTTATTGCTGTCAGTGCTGCATGGAGGTAACAGCTGACAAATGCTGAAAGTGAGCAGGTGCCCACATGTAAAGTCCATGAGGTAACATGCTGCACATTGTTCTGGATTATCCGCAAATGGTTATTGAGAATGACATGTTGGCTCATAGCTACCATCTGTTGTACTAAAATATGGACATGTATGTCTCATCACAGCTTCTGACAGGATGATACCACTGCAGCGGACACCATCCCGGGGGATGCATGACATCCTGGCTGCAGCAGTGGAAACCTTGCGCACCTGTCCTTCAGGTAATTCTGGCATGAGGTGTGTCACTAGCTTAGATTACTAAGCCATGACAGAGATCGAGATCCCCTTCTGCACGGAATCAACAGTTGTTGTTTACAAAGTGAAATACAAATCAGGAGTGTCACATGTGCCTGTCTGTCAATTGGTGATGCAGATCATTGAGAATGTGTTCTGTACCCTCTACAGCTATGTCTACAATATCTACGAGGAGACAGGTTCAGCAGGTTACACCAGGGTGGAGTGTGAAGGGACAGAAAGTTGTGGCTGGAGCTGGTGAGTTTGCTAGTATTATGTACATCTCCGTGTAACACCTCAGTGCAATGGTGTGAGCGGTCATCCGTGGTGGTACCCTAACCAGGTCACATGATCCTCATCTGCTGTTGCAAAGAACAGTTAATACAACCCTGGTGTTGCACCATATGTAATACCAGGTTAATCACTAATACGGTTGCAACCTCTGTGTTCCAGATGATGCTGAGGGAGAGGATGACAGACCTACGACCAGTGCTGGCCAACGGGGAATCAGAGAGGAGAATCCACTGATCCTCCAGGCAGTTATGTCGGGAGCAAGTCATGCTCAAGAGGAGGAGGAAGATCATGAGGACGTTGACTTTGTGGATGATGATGACTACATATCCGTCCACTCCGTGGATGACGATTCTGATATCACGGCATCACATCCTCCGCCAAGCAACGTTCGTCAGCCTCCTCCCACACCCCAGCATAGAGCAAACCAGACACAGCTCACAAGCATCACAACACAGACATGACTCCCTCACAGCCCTCGCGGCCAGGACTGACATGGTAGTTCCCCTACCCCCCTTCCCTACACAGTGTATCCCTGCCACACGTTCCAACATCTGTGGGAAGTACCAGCCCTGTTGTGGTGCAGGTATCCCCTGGGCACCATTCTCCTGCCCACAGGCTTCCACCTGCCACCCCCCAGGTGTTGGACCTGCTCATCCCATCCCTGGCAGACACCTGCAGAGGGGGCCTGCACCTGGCTATGGTGGCCAGTGGGAGCAGGACTTCTTCCAACAGTAGGCAGATGTGAGGCAGGACATTCGTGCCATAGGGGCTACCCTGTCAGACATGTCTGGGTCCCTGCAGGACATGGTCCAGTTCCCTCACGTGGTGGACAGGGTGAGCCAAGCTTTGGATAGGATGGATAGGACTTGGTAGGACATGTCCAGGAATATGAGAGACCTGATGTCCATTAAAAGGGAAGAGAGTGCAAGACACCATGCCTTGGCCATGAAGATGATGGAGGGCATGCTGAGTGTGATCCAAAGTCTCCCTTAATGGCCAAAGGGAGGGGAGCCATCACATCTGCCTGCAGGACAGCACATCCACACACCTGTACCACCAACTGCACAGCAAAGGTACACAAACACACCGCCATCCTGAACAGGCATCCCCACCACCTGCACAACCACCACCAACCCCTGTACCATCACCCCCACCACCTGCACAACCACCACCAACCCCTGTACCGTCACCCCCACCACCTGCACAACCACCACCAACCACTGAACCGTTACCCCCTCCACCTGCACAACCACCACCAACCCTTGTACCGTCACTCCCACCAACTACACAACCAGCCCTTACCCAGGCACAGACACCAAATGTGCAGACACCATCTGCCCCTGCACATGTAGATCACCCTGTACAACACCCACATACACGTAGGTGACAAGCCCAACCTGACCCGTCACAGCGATCATCACCTCCCAAATTGCGAAGTCGCAAGCACGATCACCAGTGACAAGAACTGTGTATATGTTAGGCCTTGAATCTTATTGTACATTGGTTAATATTGGGGGGCATTCAGACATTTCAATGACACATATCACTCATTTTTAGTGCTTGGTACTTACCAAGTAGCCACATGTTGCCAAATTCTCCAGCAGCCATCCGCTGGGCAAGAGGTGACATGTGGAATATGAAGCTGTCATGGGAACTACCTGGGAACACTGCATGCACATTGATGAACCTCCCACTGGCATCAAGGACAGCTTGCACATTGATGGAATACCATCTGTGTCTGTTGCAGAAGATGTGTGCAATGTTGTGGGGTGGCTGAAGTGCCACATGGGTGCAATCAATTGCACCCAGCACACGTGGGAATTGTGCAAGGAGATAGAAATCTCTTGCTGCCCTTTGTCTCATGGCCAGTGTATGTGGCATTTGTATGTGGTTGTGGGCTCTAGCAGTGATGCATCTCAGTACCTGATGCAGGCACCGCAACTGGCTCGCCTGGGAAATGCCCACATGGTCACTGGAGACCCTTTGGAAAGACCCAGTGGCAAAGAAATGGAGAGCAGAAAGGATCTTGAGATATGCTGGTATTGCATGTGAGCAGCAGGTCACAGAGTCAAGTTCCTGCTCCCACTCACATACCATATCCGAGATGACTTCTGAAGGGAAACGGTACCTGGCCCTTACATCTTGGCTGGACAATCCAAATAGGTTGATCCTCTGTCTGAAGATCCTCTCTGCTCTCCTCCTCCTCCTCAAGTAGTTTTACTGCATGGCAAGGGGCAGTGCAACAAACACATTCAGTGACATGTTGAAAGGGTTTGAGTGTGTCTGCTCTGCATTTATACATGCTGCAGGGCTAGGATTGGCTGCAGTGTGTCAGCTGATCCATGGTGGGGGATGGTAGGCACTTGGACAGGTGTTTACCCTTGGCTAACATGATCAACTGCCATAATTTGTATCTTCCGGTCCGGAATCTGAAATTCCGGCCAGGAATCGGAAGTTCCGATGCAGAGCTGGAAATTGCGGACCGGAATCGCAAAATCCGCCACAGTGACGTAAATTCTAGCCTGGAAGCGGACGTAAATTTAGTAGTCGTAAGTCTATTCTGTGAATACCAAATGTAGTAAGCTCATTCTGTGAATACCGAAAGTAGTAAGTTCATTTTGTGAATGCCAAAAGTAGCAAGTGCATTCTGTGAATACCAAAATAGTAGTAAGTTTAGGATTGAGTCTTAAATTCATTCTGTGAATCAGGCCCATAAAGAAAGGGTCAGTTTGTACTGGAAAAATGTGATGTATCCACATTGGGTTGTGGGCGGTATCCTGTTGCGGGCACTAAGCCTAACAACACAAGAGAGGTACCATTTTTATTAGGAGACTTTGGAAAATGTCTGCTGGGTGTCAGTTTGTGGATCCACGTAAATTCCAGAACTTCCCATCACAGAAAAGTGAGGAAAATGGTTTTTTTTTTACAAAGTTTGAGGCTTCAAAGAATTCTGGGTAACAGAACCTAGAGAGAGCCACATACATCACCCCATCCTGGATTCCCCTGGGTGTCTAGTCTCCAGTAATGTATAGGTTTGCTAGGTTTCTCTAGGTGCTGGCTCAGCTAGGCACATTGTAAAAAAGGGTCAGTTTTCACCGGAGAAATGTGATGTGTCCACGTTGAGTTATGCCCATTTCCTGTTGCGAGCACCCAGTTTACCTTCACAAGTGAGGGATCATTTTTATTGGGAGACTTTGGGAAATGCTGGGTGGGTTGAAGTTTGTTGATCCATGCAGATTCCAGAACTTTTCATCACAGAAATGTTTTTTTTTTCCACAGTTTAAGGTTTACAAGGGATTCTAGGTAACAGAACCTAGTGAGAGACACACAAGTCACCCCATCCTGGATTTCCCTGGGTGTCTAGTTTTCAAAAATGTATAGGTTTGCTAGGTTTCTCGAGGTGCTGGCTGAGCTAGGGTTCACAATCCACAGCTAGGCACATTGAAAAAAGGGGTCAGTTTTCACTGGAAAAATGTGATGTGTCAAAGTTGCATTTTGGGCTGTTTCCTGTCGCGGGCAATAGGTCTGCCCACACAAGTGAGGTACCATTTTTATTGGGAGACTTTGAGGGATGCTGGCAGGGTGAAAGTTTGTGGATGCACGTAGATTCCAGAACCTTCCATCACATAAATATGAGTAAAATGTGTTTTTTTGACAAAGTTTGAGGTTTGCAAGGGATTCTAGGTAACAGAAAATGGTGAGAGACACACAAGTCACCCCATCCTGGATTTCCCTGGGTGTCTTCTTTTAAAAAATGTACAGGTTTGCTAGGTTTCCCCAGGTGCCGGCTCAGCCAGGGTTCAAAATTCACAGCTAGGCACATTGAAAAAAAAGGATCAGTTGTTACTAGAAAAATGTGATGTGTCCACGTTGAGTTTTGGGCTGTTTCCTGTTGCGGGCACTAGGCCTACCCTCACAAGATAGGTAATTTTTTCATCAGGAGACTTTGGGGAATGTGGGGTGGGTGGAAGGTTGTGGAAGTAGGCTGATTCCAGAACTTTTCATCACAGAAATATGAGTAAAATGTGTGTTTTTGACACAGTTTGCGATTTGCAATGGATTCTAGGTAAAGAACCTGGTGAGAGCCACATAAGTCACCCCATCTTGGATTTCCCTGGGTGTCTTCTTTTTAAAAAATGTACAGGTTTGCTAGTTTCCCCTGGTGCCGGCTGAGCAAGGGTTCCAAATCCTACTAGGCACATTGCGAAAAAGGATCAGTTTTCACTAGAAGAATGCGATGTGTCCACGTTGCATTTTGGGCCGTTTCCTCGTCTTGGGCACTAGGCCTACCCACACAAGGCAGGTACTATTTTTATCGGGAGACTTTGGGGAATGTGGGATGGGTGGAAGTTGGTGGAAGTAGGCAGATTCCCGAACTTTCCATCACAGAAATATGAGTAAAACGTGTCTTTTTTTCCAAGGTTTGTGGTTTGCAAGGGATTCTAGGTAACAGAACCTGGTGAGAGCCACACAAGTCACCCCATCCTGGATTTCCCTGGGATCTTGTTTTAAAAAATATAGAGGTTTGCTAGGTTTTACCCGGTGCCGGCTAAGATAGGGTTTCGAAAATCCACAGCTAGGCACATTGCGAAAAAGGATCAGTTTTCACTGGAAAAAAGTGATGTGTCCATGTTAAGTTTTGGGACATTTTCTGTCGCAGGCACTAGGCCTACCCACACAAGTGAGGTACAATGGTTATCAGGATACATAGGGGAAGACAGAATTGTAGAACACTGTTATTACCTATTGAATTTCTATGCATTTCTGCCTTTCAAATGTAAGACAATGTGCAAAAAAGAAGTTACTTTGAAAAATGTCCTAAAATTCACATGCAAGTATGGGAGCCCACAATTTCGGAGATGTGCAAATAACTTCTGCTTCTAAACTCTATATTTTATTCTCATTTTGAAAATACATAGGTGTCCTTCATACCTATTTCTCACTCTTTATATTTTACCAAATCAATTGCTTTCTACTCAGCACACAATGAAAAACCATTACAAGACGCAGCTCAGTTATTGGCTCTGGGTTCCTCGGGTTCTTGGTTAACCTACAAGTCCTATATATTCCCACAACCAGAAGGGTCCAACAGATATAACAGTATATTGCTTTCAAAATTCTATCATACTTAGAAGAAGTTTCAGGTGAAAATGTTGGAACAAATGGATGTTTTTTTCAACTCATTTTCAATACTTCTTATTTTCAGCTGTTAGTTTCTACATAAAAAGCTTGAAGGATCTACACAAATGACCTCCTGCTGAATTTAGAATTTCTTCTACTGCTCAGAAATGTATTGCTTTCCGGTATCCATTATTGCTTTCACACCCATTTCTGCCACTAACTGGAAGGAGGTTAAATGCAAAAACAACAATTGATGGACAGAATGCAGAACAATGTCATACATTCACCCCAGTACAGAGATCTGGGCCTAAATCCATCGTTTTTTTGCACTCGACACAACCCCAGGTCAGACATGGCCATATGCAAATCAGCCTTGACCCTGTGCTTCATGGGAATAGTCCAGCCCGAACTGCCAAGCCATGTCTTTCCTGGACCGGAATCAAGCATCCAAGGACCGGTTTCTGGCTATCAGCCTCCATCAGCCTGGATAGCTTGACTCCAGTGGTGTGAAGAGCATGGGACTCACGTCTGAGGTTAAAAGCACAAAAAGTTGCAAAAATATGCTATGTCCCAGTAAAATGCCAAAACTGTGTAGAAAATGTTGTTTTTCTGACAAACGTCTGCCTGTCACTGAAAGCTGGGAAGATGGTGATTTCGGCACCACAAACCCTTTGTTGATCCTATTTGCAGGGAAAAAAACAGGTGCTTTCTTCTGCAGTACTTTTCCCCATTTTCGGAAGAAAAAAAAAATGTTGCTGTATTTTGGCTAATTTTTGGGTCCTGTCCAGGGGAATCCACAAACCCTGCGTACCTTAAAAATCCCCATGATACTGGAAGAAAAGGATGTAAATTTGGTGTGGATACCTTATGTAGACAAAAAGTTACAGGGGCCTACGAGCGAACCACCCCAAATAGCCCAAAAAAGGCTTAGCACTGGGGGAGACCTAGCAGCTAAAGGGATAACATTTCTCTCACCAGCTCAACGACGAGCACTCCAGAACAACGTACTCCCTTGGGCCTGTGACAGGTTTAAATATGTGGGGATCTAGGTATATCATTCTAACAGGGATCTTCTTGACAGTAATATGGGTAAAGCAATTACTTGTGCAAGATCTTCCCTTCCATTCTGAATTACATTGCCGCTTCCTCCTATGGTTCACATTGCTATCTCAAAAATATTGCTTTTCCCCAGTTTGCTATACTTATTTTCAGTCCTTCCTATTCTCTTGCCCTGAAAGTTTTTTAAAGACTTGCAAACCCTCCTGATTGCATTAATGAGGAATAATGGCAGAAAGCGAATGACCAATAATAAATTATATGTCACTTTATCGGAGATTGCCTGGGTGCCCCAAACTATGAATATTACTATTGCGGTCACCCAATTACAATGGCCCTCTCACTGGTTGGATGGCCAAAATATTTCAGAACTGGGGCGCTGGTCGACAAGATGTGCCCACCCGCAATACTGGAATGGTTACTAGGATCAGAGGGAGTGGTCACCAGAAGTCCTGGAAATATTCTTATGCACACAGCCCATGTATGCTGGAATATCTCTGCGCATGAAGCACCTTCATCCTCCATACACCCCTAAACAGCATCTTTGGGTGAAGTTGAGCTGCACGGTATTAGACTAAAGATTCAAGGCACCCGCATGGCTAAACTCTGGTCTCACAACATGGGGATACCTCTTTACTGACAACATCCTCTGCAATTTTGAGAATCTGGTTGATGACTATGGTATACCACCAGTATCTTTTCACCTTTATCCCTTGATACCCGATCACTTACATACGGTTTGGCAAAGATCGCATGTTGAACCAGACACCTCCAAATTCCTCCAGGTAGTGCTCACACATTGGGTAGGCCGCCACACTGTTACACTGCTACATAATTCCCTACAAGCGGAGAGAGGGATGCCTGTCACTGCTCTCCGTGCCTACTGGGACAAGGCACAATCCACTACACTAATAGACAAATAATGGGCACAATGTTTAGGGTCCTGAAGTGCATCTCCATGACCGCCAGACTCAAATATACTCAGTTTAATTATCTCTATCATACCTACCTCACTCCCCACAGATTGGCGCGTACGTATCAAGGTTTATTGTTTGTAATATATTTTTAGGTAGCCTAATGTAGTTAGAAATTGCCCTTGGACATGGAGACTGAGACGGTGGGAGAGATCTTCCTGTATCAGGCAAACCAGATTGATGTGATATGGGGACGCTGTGATTACTGCTGCTTACCAGGATTTCTGCCCTGTGTTCCTTTTGGTCCAGGCTGCTCACTGTGGGGGACATCTGAGCTCTCTTCAGCCCATACCGCCAGCACCGCCATTACCACACCAAGGGGGGACTACATTTCCCAGCAGGCTCCAGTGGCGCTGTCTTAGCGCGTCACTGCTCAGAGCCAGGCGGCGTTTAAAAACCAAGGAGGCCCCACGCAGCGTGGAACGCGCACGGGCGTTCCCGGGCATAGCCCGGGCCAAGGGCGGGCCCGTTTGAGCCCGTTCAAGCACGGAGGAGGACGCGACGGGCCCCCACCTTCACACCATCATTGCGAAGAACGCACAAAGGTCAGTACACATATGCTGAAGTAGTAGCTGTCTGTATGGTTGCGCTTTTCTACCCTATGCTCAGTTGCAATTTATTTGTTACATTTCCTCTTAAATTATGACTACCTCAAAAGCTGGAAAGGGCAGGAAGTCAATATCTGGAGTTTCGATTGTGGGCACATTGGATCAATTCTTAACCAGGGCGACCTCCGTATTGGCCCACGAAATCGAAATGACCGAACTGCGGTTATCCCTGGACCCCGCCTTTGAAAAACGGTCTTCATTGGGTACGTTGGCCCAGGCGCCCTCCCCTAAGAAGCAACAACTTAGTACTGACACTGGTGCACAAGGCAATCTAGGTGATGGTAGTGAAAGACCCCAAGTTGTTGAAGGCCCGCCTAGCAATTCTCCCCATATGGCTGCGACATCAAATGCTTCAAATGCCTCCTTGCAAAATCAAGAGCACTTTTACGCTTTAAGTTCAATATCGCGAACGAGGTCAACTCGCAGTCCCATATTGAAAGTAGCGGCTAACAATTCTGAATTGGCCACAACATCTAAAAGGAAACGTGGCGGAGCCCCATTGAAAAATAGAAAAGCAAAAATGTTAAAATGTAGTAATGTGGACGAAAGGCCAACAATATCAATACCAACTAGCCCAGTACCGAGCCAGTCACCTGCACAAGCAACTTCCTCTACTCTAAGCCCAGGTGCTGGCAATCCAATTGACTCTGGAGCAGACTTTTGGCTTAAAATGGAATCCATATTTATGAAGTCATGTCTTCCCCTTTATGATAGATTAATTTCTATAGAAGACAGACTTTTGCATCTTGAATCATTGTTTGTTCCAAATCAGTCAAAGACTGTTGCACGGGATGAAGGGGGCACTGGAAATTATGATGGGCTCTCTGGGTTATCAAATATACCCTGTAATGTGTCTGTTCTTAGCACTGCAGCTCAAATACCCCCCCTCTGCAACTGTCTACTGTACCCCTACCTTCATCTAGTGGTTCAATTGGGGTCAATGATACAACAACGAGTAGAAGGGTGGAAAATGTTGGGGGTAGAGGAACTGAGAACAGGCATTCGGTAAGGTTGTATGAAGAGGGGGGTCTGTTGCAAGATCTAGAGGGAATGCCGAGACAACAAGTTCCGGGAGAAAGTGCTCTGATTAATGATGCATCTATGAAAGTACTCCCTTGTATAGATCTTCCCCTCGAATCAGTACCGTATGTTGTGATGTTGGTAGGAGTTCCTGTTCATAGGAGGGGAAAATTGGAGGCTTACACTGACCTTAAAAATAAATGCATTCATTGGCTGAATTACAATAGGCCATTGCCCACCCAGGTATCTAGCTAAATTCTCTTCGCTCATAGAGTGGACTGGGTGGGGCACCAGAAGAAAGATATTGAGGGAGACTGTATTGTTATCAACTTTAGGAGCAGGCGGACTGTCGAACACATATGTAATTGGCTTTTAGTTCGGCCAGCAACTCAAGTGCAGTGCTTTCCCCTAACCTATTTTTACCCACCTGCTCCCAATAATTTCATCCCCAATGCAAAGAGAAGAGGTCAGTTCTGGGGTGATTGGGATAGACGGGGATTTGGTGCCCAGCTAGGTAATACTAATTGGGTTGGTGATGGAGATACCAACTACACTCCTGCACTGTCTCTGTTTCCTGTAAGTAACAGATTCAGTGTTTTGGACCTAGTAGATTGACAGCAGAGTAGTAGCCAGTGTCTAGCCCCCCTCGGTAATAAACAGGACCCAATAGAGATCAAGGAAGGTTCTGTGGCCTATGACTGCTCTACCAACATTCTTAGCTCACAGGTGTGTGAGAGTGCCCAAAAGGGAACCGCCAATGAGAATAGGGAAAATCAAGGGGGGCTAGGAGTAGCAACCAGGAGGGTATGTTGTTGGGTGCTCAGTTTCCACCAATACAGGAGGATGTAATTAGAGTGATATCACCTACAGTAGCTGGAAGGGCCCCTGATAGCGAATCAGGGGGAATGGGCAAGACAGTGATTGGGTAGGATTGAATATTGAAGGCACGTTAGCCAGGGATGATGGACTCATGAGGGGTCAGATTAAATCAGAAGTGCAGCAGGCCATTGGCAGTATAAAAATACTCTCCTGGAATTTGGCTGGCATTAAAAATAAATTGTTTTGCCCGGATTGGGGTTCTTTTGTGGAGAATTGTGATGTCTGCCTATTCCAGGAGACGTGGGCTCGGGAAGATTGTCAGAGGAGAGGTTTTGCTACTTTTAACATACTGGCCACGTTGAGGGGCAGGGGGAGACCATTGGGGGTTCTAAGTATTTGGGTAAGTACGCACCTGGGTGCTAAAGCTGAGCAGATTGTAACAAACTCCGAGGATGTACAATGTGTCCTCCTAACAATGCCAGCAAACTTACAAATCGCCCTAATTAACATCTATTCTAGGCCAGTGCAGGTTGGGCAGGAGTCTGGAGTCGTCGAACATCTGAGACAGTTCATTTTGACTCTCGACCCAGCAGCTGTCCTGATAATAAGGGGCAACTTCAATTGTCAGTTTGAACCCCTAACTAACTCAAGCTTAGAAGGCCCAGACGACGAGGACCAGTACTGGCATATACCGGAACCCAGATTCCACCACTCAAGGCATGGACGCCATTGGTCTTACAAATAAATTCGTTCACCCTGTCATCTTCGCTGAGGGCATGTAACGGGGGGACAACATCTGATAGACCAGGTTTGCCCACTTTTAACAGAGAAGGGCAAAACTCAATCCTGGACTACATTATGGTTGAATCCAGAACATGGGATAGAGTCCTGGACTTTCAGATTTACCCAATACAAGACAGTGATCATAACGCTCTAGTTATGACCCTTCAACCAGAGAGTTTGGGTTTGTCGAACCCGGTATCAGTGCCTAACACAATTCATAACTTACTGTCTTTAACTAATAACAGGCGGAGAGTGAAATGGTCCTTCATTCAGGGCTCTCCAAGTAAATTGGCCAGCATTTATCATCAGGTTTTGCCACACTTAAGAGAAATTGGAGAGGTTGGGGCAACGGACTTGCAAACTGGGTTGGGGGACAGACCTTTAAAAATACATAAACAGCTGTCCTCGACACTCTGTGAAGTATTTTATCCAGCAGGAATTCGAAGGGTGAATCAAGTCTCTGCTTATACCTGGTATAATGCCACTTGCCGAAAGGCCAAAACAGATTTGTTAAGCGCTTTAAAGGCTAAGGAGAAGTCAAAGATTAATCTATGTAGGGGCATGTACAAGCGGGTTATTCAAACAGAAAAGAAAAAATGGGAAGTGGACAAATGGGAAGATCTAAAGAATGCCCTTATGGTAAAAGATTTGAAAACATTCTAGGCAATAGTCAGTTCTGGGGGGAGGGAGGGTAGATCAGCGGTAGAACCAAACAAAGCCCCATTAGCTTGGGAAGCTCACTTTGGAGCCTTGTATGCAAATATGGATGATGACGGCACCTCCACCTCGCCAACAAGCCTCCCCATGAGTATCGATTGGGGGGGCTTGGGAGATTACTTTATGCGAAGTGGAATCCGCCATTAACAAGTTACTACCAAATAAGGCGCCCGGGTTAGACAAGCTTCCAGGGGACCTGTTTCGGTCAGAACCAAAAATCTGGGCTCCATATTTGTGTACCTTGTTCAAAGCCATTTTAATGGGTATGGACCTGCCGGACACCTGGCGTGGTGCTGAAATAGTCCAGATTTATAAAAAAGGTTGCCCTCTACTACCTTCAAATTACAGGTCTATCAGCCTGATTGACACCACCCAAAAACTGATGGGGCGGGTTATTTTAGACAGAGTCCAGGGGTGGATCGAGGAAAAAGAGATCCTGAGTCCTTTCCAGGCTGGCTTCAGGATGAGTACATCTACTATCGACCAGATATTCAGACTTCAGGTCTTGTATTGGAAAACGGTGAGTGTGGAGGGTGGCAGCCTCTACCTCATTTCCGTTGACCTGAGGTCTGCTTTTGATCTGGTCCCTAGGGAAAACCTGTGGAGGGTACTGGACAATCTTGGCATCCCACCTTACCTTTTGGATGTGCTAGAGAGGGTGCATAAGGAGACTTATGCACAAGTCAGGTGCGGGAAGCTGAGGGAGCTGTCAGCACGCTTCCCGGTGAAACAGGGGCTGCACCAGGGGTGTGTCCTGGCCCCCAACCTGTTCTGCCTATATATTAATGGGCTTATAGACCACCTACTTGGAACCAAGGACAGCGATGCACCAAGGCTAATCTCGGGGAGGGTGCCCGCACTGATGTTCGCGGACGACACGTTGTTGTCCAAGACATCAACGGGTATCCATAACTATAAGAACTCTCCCTCACAACCCATTTATTTTAAGGATCCATGTCACAGATTCCACATTAGGCACTAACAAATACCAGAAAACCAATTATTTCTTTCACTTTTCTTCTTTCATTTTATTTATTCATCATTATATAGTGATTATAAACGTGATTTAAAAAATGTACAGTAAAAAAAAAAGTAGTCCATCCGAAGTATCGCCGGCCGCGACGTGCGTGCTCACGTCAGGAGCGCGACGAGGAGCGGCAGACATGGCGCGGGGGAGGAGCGGTGACGTGAGGAGCAGTGGACAGGCCAGCGGCAGTGCGAGCAGCAGACAGGCTGGAGGAGCGGCGGCTGAGGTAAGGGAGCGGCGGACATGGCGCGGGGGAGGAGCGGTGACGTGAGGAGCAGCGGACAGGCCAGCGGCGATGCGAGCAGCGGATAGGCGGGAGGATCGGCGGCTCAGGTAAGGGGACCCATGTCGGTGTAGGCGGGGGTCGGGGCAGGCGGGGGTCGGGGCAGGCGGGGGACGGGCCTTGCGGGGGCCCAGGCTGCTGCACAATGTCGGGGCGGGCGGGGGTCGGGGAAGCCTGTTGCACCCAGACAAGGTCGGGACGGGCTGCTAGTTTATACATAAAACCTCTACTAATTGGCACACACACCTGGGTAGAGAAAGCATGCAACCCACATCATACATACATACTACATGCACACTCTTCACACAATACACTCCATCTGTACGAGTTAACATGTTTCAGTTGTTTATCTATTGATCACAGTGGATTCACTACATTCCGTAGGATTCAATAATTCACTTGGTCAACGCGTTTCGGTGGAATAATCGGTATTGGAAACCACTTTCTTCAGGACCCGTCAGAGTAATGCATAGGAATCTCTAAACCCAGGAGTATCTACAAAAGAAATATATATATATAAGAAAACATTTTTCTTAATCAGTGAAGTGCCCCATTACTAATATTAAAAATAGTGACATCCGTTTGGACCCAAGTAATACATGTATAGTGTACTAAACATATCCACCAATCCGTGTTCACCACACCCGTGGGGAGTAAAATCATTTACATTCATCTTTTTTTATGGGCAGTTGTTAATGGTACCTCTCTAATTTATTTTCTTCACGTTGGCCCTACTTACTTAGGTCAAGGTAAGATTTTTGTGGCGAAAGTGGGACTATCAGTTAATCCTTTACTTCTTTCTATGATCACATATGGTCTGCCATTGCCCACACCTACTCTGGGCAAATGCACAGATTGTACTCTTTCCGGATGTTTTTATCTAAATAAAACTGTACTTAAATCTTTTAGTTTCAACATTTACATATCAGAGAGAGATATTGTATCATACTTACTCCTTTTTGTCAATATATTGCCTTTATCTTTTTACAGTCAGGAAATCTCTGTATATTTTCCTCTTTTTCTCTCACCTGTATATCCTGTTTGCTGGCGGGTGGGGGAAGACATATTGCCAATATTAGAGTTATAAGATTGCTGTTCTATTATATTTATTAGGTTAGGCCAGAGTCACCTTCTTACCTTTTTATAGCCTAGTCTAGGTATGGATTCAACGTGGTTGTAATTTCTTTAGTAGTTCACTCTGTAAAGACAAATGGAAGGCACAAAGAAACCTAATTAACCTATATACATTTTAGATTGTTTCTAGTTTTCATAAATCTTAATCTCCAATATGGGGGTACCTTTTGTCCATATTTCTTCCTTTACTCTGGTATTCTCTTTTTCTTTTAGTATTTTTATTGAATTGTTCTCCCTTCTATCCTTTCCCTTTTTGTTTGTAAATCCAGTACTTCACCAGACTATTCAATATTTCCTAAAAAAAAGTGTATATACTTGCTGTTAGTTTCACTATGGCTTCCCATTTAGTCATTCTACTACTACTAGACAACTTATAGTATATCCCTTTTATACAATTCTGGCCACCCAGTTTGTCTAAATAACTCACTTTCCACCTATTGGTTAAGGTCCCTTCAATTTGAAGGTAACCCCAGCAAAAGTTCTAGCCTTTACTTACTTCTTTTCTGTCTTTTTTTATCCTTTCACCAGAGCCCATGACACAGCATCCGTCCACACCTTCGGATTGCTGCTCACTAACTCCCACTCTTTATACATGTGCTCCTAGCGCTGATTGCGTTCACAATTGATTGATTAGAAACATCTGTTAATAAGGGGCAGGGGAATTCAAATTTCGTCATGGTCACATGTTAGGTTTTAACCAATCCCTTTCCCAAGCGGGATCGGATTCCTCTAAAGGACATTTGTGTAAATGCATCCGCCATTTTGTAATGACAGAGTGTCATATGTTTCGTTGTACCCTATGTTTTGACCGATTACTGAAACATAATTATCGTTTCTTGTCCCACTCGAATATTTTATCGAGTGTAAATCAATTATTATTTGTTGTTCATCTCTTCGTTATTAATTTTTGGTCAACACGATCTCGAGGCGCGAAGATGTTTCTTAATTTGTCAGGCTTTAGTACAAGAACACCCAATTGAGGCGCTCACTGTATAACAGCATTTGGCTTGTCTTTTCTCTTGCAATCTAAGGTTTCAATGCTTTCAATTAGTAGACACAAAGAGATGACCTACAACATCGGCCATCTTAAACGTGCTCTCCCAGCATATTATGGTGAGACGTATTCAGTCAGTCTGAATAAACATAAAGAGAGGACCGACAAACGTCGGCCATCTTGGACATACACTCACAACGTGTTGCATTGGGATGTATATTGCCAGTCTGTCCCCTCTAACTTGAAATTTAAACATTGTATTTTTGGCAGAATTCCACAAACATGGTGATGCCTTGAAGAAGAGATTAATAGCGAGTGGCTATCCAAATAGATTGGTCTGCCATGCATATAAAAGGGCTAAATATTACAATCGAGATGCCCTTTTAGAAGAAAAAAGAAGAGACCCAAAGAAACATGTGGTTTGTGTAGTAAATCAATCTCCTCTTAACTTTAAAATAAAAAACATCATTCAAAAACATTGGAAAAATTTGAACAGTAATGAGGATGAACCCCCATTAGATCAACCTCTGGTGGCCTTTCGTAGAAACAGGAATTTAAGGGACATCCTAGTACATACGAGGCCGGAAATACCACAGGTACGACAGTCTACAATCACAGGTCTCCCAGTGATCCTAGGTAATCACAGATGTGGCTCATGCCGTGCCTGTGACTCAGCTATT
This sequence comes from Lissotriton helveticus, assembly GCF_964261635.1. Lineage (NCBI taxonomy): Eukaryota > Metazoa > Chordata > Amphibia > Caudata > Salamandridae > Lissotriton > Lissotriton helveticus. The sequence continues at coordinate 724,905,704 of NC_136065.1, forward strand.
GTGACAGAGTGTTTTGAACATCATAACAAAGAATTCAAATTAAGAGACCTTACAAATTGTAGGAGCAGCAATATAATCTATGCCCTTACCTGCCCGTGTAATATCTGCTATGTAGGGGAAACCTCACGAGAATTTAGGGTACGATATAGCGAGCATAAATCTTCAATAAGAAACAGCAGGAAAGAAGCACCATTGACCCAACATTTCTTAACACATGGACATTCAGAGACGGACATTAAATGGTGTATCCTTGAAAAAGTAAAGGATCAGATTGGAACGCCAATGGATGAAATCCATAAAATAAGGGAAACCTTCTGGATATTCACTCTTGACAGCGTAAAACAGGGATTGAATCAGGAAATTCAATGGAATGTTACAAGGACATGGTAACTAAGTCAAGCATGAGGAAATAAGGAATAAAGAATTATCGCAATTCCTCTTTGTAGACCTAGAAATATGCTTCAGGATGTTCTAATTAGGCGTTTATAATGTGAAAAGTACTCTTATGAGTAAAGACATTTATAGTGTCTTTACTTTTAGATATGAGAAACTGGCATTGCATGTTTTCTCATATTATAGCCCCAATTAATAACAGAGGGTGCTATATTAATTAATGTAAAAAGTACTCCTATGATGGCCGACGCAAATCTTTTTTTTACCTACACACTATCACGGTCATCTGCGCAAATTGCCAAGTTTCAAAAATACAATGTTTACATTTCAAGTTAGAGGGGACAGACTGGCAATATACGTTCCAATGCAACACGTTGTGAGAGTATGTCCAAGATGGCCGACGTTTGTCGGTCCTCTCTTTATGTTTATTCAGATTGACTGAATACGTCTCACCATAATATGCTGTGAGAGCACGTTTAAGATGGCCGACGTTGTAGGTCATCTCTCTTTGTCTACTAATTGAAAGCATTGAAACCTTAGATTGCAAGAGAAAAGACAGGCCAAATGCTGTTATACTGGTGAGCGCCTCAATTAGGTGGTCTTGTACTAAAGCCTGACAAATTAAGAAACATCTTCGCGCCACGAGATCGCGTTGACCAAAAATTAATAACGAAGAGATGAACAACAAATAATAATTGATTTACACTCGTTAAAATATTCGAGTGGGACAAGAAACGATAATTATGTTACAGTAATCGGTCAAAACATAGGGTACAACGAAACATATGACACTCTGTCATTACAAAATGGCGGATGCATTTGCACAAATGTCCTTTAGAGGAATCCGATCCCGCTTGGGAAAGGGATTGGTTAAAACCTAACATGTGACCATGACGAAATTTGAATTCCCCTGCCCCTTATTAACACATGTTTCTAATCAATCAATTGTGAGCGCAATCAGCGCTAGGAGCACATGTATAAATAGTGGGAGTTAGTGAGCAGCAATCCGAAGGTGTGGACGGATGCTGTGTCACGGGCTCTGGTGAAAGGATAAAAAAAGACAGAAAAGAAGTAAGTAAAGGCTAGAACTTTTGCTGGGGTTACCTTCAAATTGAAGGGACCTTAACCAATAGGTGGAAAGTGAGTTATTTAGACAAACTGGGTGGCCAGAATTGTATAAAAGGGATATACTATAAGTTGTCTAGTAGTAGTAGAATATTTAAATGGGAAGCCATAGTGAAACTAACAGCAAGTATATACACATTTTTTTTTAGGAAATATTGAATAGTCTGGTGAAGTACTGGATTTACAAACAAAAAGGGAAAGGATAGAAGGGAGAACAATTCAATAAAAATACTAAAAGAAAAGGAGAATACCAGAGTAAAGGAAGAAATATGGACAAAAGGTACCCCCATAGTGGAGATTAAGATTTATGGAAACTAGAAACAATCTAAAATGCATATAGGTTAATTAGGTTTCTTTGTGCCTCCTATTTGTCTTTACAGAGTGACCTACTAAAGAAATTACAACCGTGTTGAATCCATACCTAGACTAGGCTATAAAAAGGTAAGAAGGTGACTCTGGCCTAACCTAATAAATATAATAGAACAGCATTCTTATAACTCTAATATTGGCAATATGTCTTCCCCCACCCGCCAGCAAACAGGATATACAGGCGAGAGAAAAAGAGGAAAATATACAGAGATTTCCTGACTGTAAAAAGATAAAGGCGATATATTAACAAAAAGGAGTAAGTGTGATACAATATCTCTCTCTGATATGTAAATGTTGAAACTAAAAGATTTAAGTACAGTTTGATTTAGATAAAAACATCCGGAAAGAGTACAATCTGTGCATTTGCCCAGAGTAGATGTGGGCAATGGCAGACCATATGTGATCATAGAAAGAAGTAAAGGATTAACTGATAGTCCCACTTTCGCCACAAAAATCTTACCTTGACCTAAGTAAGTAGGGCCAACGTGAAGAAAATAAATTAGAGAGGTACCAATAACAACTGCCCATAAAAAAAGATGAATGTAAATGATTTTACTCCCCACGGGTGTGGTGAACACGGATTGGTGGATATGTTTAGTACACTATACATGTATTACTTGGGTCCAAACGGATGTCACTGTTTTTAATATTAGTAATGGGGCACTTCACTGATTAAGAAAAATGTTTTCTTATATATATATTTCTTTTGTAGATACTCCTGGGTTTAGAGATTCCTATGCATTACTCTGACGGGTCCTGAAGAAGGTGGTTTCCAATACCGATTATTCCACCGAAACGCGTTGACCAAGTCTATTATTGAATCCTACGGAATGTAGTAAATCCACTGAGATCAATAGATAAACAACTGAAACGTGTTTACTCGTACAGATGGAGTGTATTGTGTGAAGAGTGTGTATGTAGTATGTAGTATGTATGTATGATGTGGGTTGCATGCTTTCTCTACCCAGGTGTGTGTGTCAATTAGTAGAGGTTTTATGTATAAATAATTGTGCAATATTGTAATTTTGTAAAAAAAAACTGTCTGATTTACAAAATATTTTTTCATAAAATATAACAGTGTAAAAAAGGAAACAAGTTTATAAGAATCATAAAGAACTATATAATGATGAATAAATAAAATGAAATAAGAAAAGTGAAAGAAATAATTGGTTTTCTGGTATTTGTTAGTGCCTAATGTGGAATCTGTGACATGGATCCTTAAAATAAATGGGTCGTGAGGGAGAGTTCTTATAGTTCTGATTGTTGTTGTCCCCTCTTCTCCCTGACCCAGAAAGTAACTGTTCCAGAGGAGGTCCCTTGTTTTCCTTTAGAATCAACGGGCATCCATCGCACCTTGGATGGCTTTGCTGATTTCTGTAAAAGGAGAGGACTGGAGATATATTTAAATAAAACCAAATTTATGATCTTCAACCCTCCCAGGTTGACTCGCCTGAATCCACTTTTGGACGGTACTCCCCTTGAGAGAGTGAAGACTTTTGAGTACTTAGATATCACCCTCTCGGAACATCTGGAATGGGGTACCCAACTGGTAAAAACGTCCCTAAAGTTAACCCAAGTGGCAGGGGGGATACTGAAAATGCATAGAGGGTCCGAGTTTAAACCAGCTGCCCCTGTTATCGAAATCTACAAAGTACAGGCTAGGGCGGCCTCCCTCTATGGGGCTGAACTTTGGGGGCACTATAGGCCTGCGAACCTCATGAAGGTAGAGCATACATTCTTGAGGAATTTGGTGGGACTTCCACATAGTACACCGCTAGTGCCCCTTCGTATAGATCTAGGGTTACTTCCCATTGAGGAAGAAGTGGCCCTATGGCCACTCATGTACTGGAGAAGGCTATGGACAGTCCCTGAATTAGTGTCCTATAGAAATGAATTTAGGGAAGTGTAGGTAACCCTGAGTAGTAAAAAAATACCGTGGCTGAGTCACATCAAGGCAATTAGTAGCAGGTTAGGAAGGTCTGGGTTATGGGAAACTCACGATGTAGTATGTCCTTTAACATCCAGGACAGACCTGGTTCGATCCTATAGACACCACAATCTTTCAACCCTTCATCCAAGTTCTACAATTGGCCGTCTGACAATTGAGTTTTTACGTGTCAAAGAGGATTATTAAAAAGAGGAGTTCCTAGACCTGATCTACCCAGCATTGGCTATGAAATGATACATGCAATTCAGGATGGGTACCCTACCTCTCATATCGTTCACTAGCAAATGGGACAGCCAAAAAGTACTGAGTGTCCAGCATGTAAACACAAGATAGAAACTGAAATCCACATTTTTTTCTTCTGCCCTGTATATCTGGCATTAAGAAAACGTTGGGTGATTCCGATTTGTAAACACTTAGTTTTTAGACATTGTCTCCAAGCTTTTAGAGTTTTAAAATATGATACCCATCCCCCTATTGTTTTTGCTGTCTCGCGCTTTCTAAATGGGATGTGGCATAAATGTAGGAGCATTTTAAAATGATTAATTTCGATAACTCTGCTGAAATGGGATGCCTAAATGTTTAGTTTTAACTTATCAGTAATGTTAAATGTATGATGTCTTTGTATTTTTCTATGTTATTTATTAACTCTATTGTTGTTGTATGTATCTATATTTTAAACTCTGCTTTTATGGGCCGTTGAGACCGAAATAAAGTTATCGAAAGAAAAGAAAGATATGCAAGGACGTGCAGCTGTGTACCCCATTGTTAAGAGTTGGAAAACTAGGGAGTCTACCTGCTCCCAGAGAACAACGATTCCTAATTGGCCCGTTTGGTGTAAATTGATATGGAGAGTCTTGTAGAAGTTTCTTTGTATGCTTTAATGATGTGCTCCTTAGAATAGTTGAGCAGACTCTGTCTTGACTTTGCAGAGTAAAGACTTAGGGTCAGATGTTCGAAGGTTTTTTGGCGGGCGCCTACAGGTTTTAGACCCATTTGCGCCTGCAAAAAACCAGTGGCCCATGTACTAATCCTATTTTGCGAGTCGCCAATCAATTGGCAACTCGCAAAATAGGACTAGCGACTTGCTAATATGAAAGGGCGTTCCAAGGGCGTCCCTTCCTAATAGCGACTCCTTAAGCTATGTACTCGCAGTTTACCACCCTTCTCAGAAGGGTGGTAAAGCACTCACAAACAAGAAGGGATCCCCAGGGGACCCCTTCCCCTTTGTGAATGCATGCGCAAATATTTTTTAAGGGCAGGCAGAGGTCCCAGCGACCACTGCCTGCCCTTAAAAAATTAAACTGAAAAGTTTCATTTTTATTTTTTAAATGCATCTCGTTTTCCTTAAGAAAAACGGTCTGCATTAAAAGCAGTGCCAGACATGGAGGTCTGCTGACCCCAGCAGGCCACCATCCCTGGGAGTGCCAGCCAATCCCTTTTTTATTTTTTAAATATTTTATTGAATTTTATTAAGTACCTGGTACAGACCACTAAATACAGTATACAATAACCATAAAACCACTATACATGTATCAAATTGTTAAAGATTTCAAATGGAATGGATAAAGATAAAACACATATACATAATATCATTTCTCAGGAGTTACAGATAAATTAGCAATAGGACAGTTCATTCTGGTCATAGGTATAAAAAAAAATAAAAAGAATCAATTAAGACCTCCTAAAACCTCATTTCATGTCATAGGCAAGAGTCTCTCCAGGTTTTTAGCGGGGCCCATAGTTTTAGTCCTAGTTCTCTTGTTCTCCTGCCTCTTCCCCTATAGAGGGCTGTCTCAATATTATGAATCCCTAACAGACAAGAGAGCCACATCTGGAAGGACGGGCCGCAATATCCTTCCAACCTGCAGCCAGAATAATCCGGAGGATAGCCACAGAGATAAAAACGAACGCTTCTTCAAACCTTATTCAGATTTAATTTGCTGTCATGCCCGAGGATCATTAGGGTAAGGGATAGGATGATCTCTATACCTAGCAGCCCCTCCCAAAATTTCTGGATGTTAATACGGATCTCTGATTGCTTTTGACAAAAATAAAACATATGGACTAGATCAGCTGCCCCCTCAGAACATCTAGGACATTTATCATCTTCACTCTTACCCCACCCAACTAACTTAGCAGGGGTAAAATTAAGGTTGAATACCGTCTTATAATGCTGGGCTCTCAAATTCATAGAGCGGAACCATTTCCCAGCCAAATCCAGAGCCTTTACTAGATCAACTAGATCAACAACCGGATCCCCTAATTTGACCATCCAAAGGTACTATCAGCGTTAAGCATTTCCCCCACAGAGAGAGTGGGCCCGATTGATTTTAAGGCAGGCATTAAGTTCCTAAGTTGGAACATTGCAGGCCTTAAAAACAAAATAGATGATCCTATCTGGAGAAAATCCTTATGTGGGGATGATATTATTGGGTTACAGTAAACATGGGATACTGATAACTTGCTTAGCCTAGACGGTTATACAACCCACTATATTCCAGCTGTTGCCTCTAGCATGCGGAGTGTAAAGGGTGGGTTGGTAACATTGGTTTCGGCCAGCATCCCAGGTACCCATACCCAACTGGACACAGGGTCACCACACTGCCTGGCAGTGCAAATTGCATGTAATACTGCTGGCACTATTCTGATTATTAACTTCTATAGCTCCTCTGACAGAGCTTCCACGACTGAACATCTTGTTGAGCTTAATTACTTTCTCGAAAATTATAGAGAAGCCAACAAAAACTCCTGTGCTACTATTGTTCTAGGAGACTTCAATATTCATTGTTGTCCTGATAAATGTCAGGTGATGGATTGCTTAGGCCCCACAGATCAAGGAGATATCCATTTTGAGCATTCTGCTCAAGTAGAATTCCTCGAAACCCTATTGGCAGACAATGGCCTAATACTCCCCTGTATGTGGAAATAGGATGTACCCACTTTTAAAGGGAATGGAACACCCTCTATTATTGACTACATTTTTGTTAGCTCTACACTGGGTGAAAAGATTCATGGTTACTTAGCTATTTGGTCTACCTTTAGCGACCATAACCCGGTGGCTCTTATCATGACGGATCTGATCGACAAACCGGAGTTATGTTATAGGAGGAGGGATAAGTCAGATATCCGTCCGATGGACCAGGCCCGTAGAATTAGATGGTGTGGAGTAGTACCCGGAGATTTTCACACCAATCTAATAATTAAGGTTGGAACAGAGATGCATACCTGTATGAATGTGCAAGCGGGGGATAAGGAGGTGTTAGAGGCATACATCAAAATTTGTTCCCAAATCTCGTATGACCTTAAACGTCCGGGCAAGGTGAAAGAGCCTGCTGGGGAGGGTTGGTTTAACCACAACTGTTCGATAGCTAATCGAAATTTGATGGCGGCCCTGAAACATAACCCAGTTGATAAGTCTGCTGTGGCATCTTTAAGGAAAGTCTACAAAGACGCCCTTGAAACCAGAAGACGAGGCAATCAGAGACGAGGCCTGGGATGAACTAACCTCCACTGACGTTCTCAAAAATACTTCCAAATTCTGGGCTGTGGTCAATAAACCTTTTTTCCATGATCCCTGTAACGGCCAATTAGATTGTGGAATACAGGAACAGGTATGGTGTTCCTATTTTAAATCAGTCTACGAAGGGAATGACTCGGGGGTTGTGGTAACATCCCTACCCATTGAGGATCCCTATACTTTATCGGTGACAGAGACAGAAGTGGCAGAGGCCATCTGTAAGATGACAAGCAATATTGCCCCCGGCCCAGATGGCGTTCCAGCTGACCTTTTTAAATCGGATGTCAAGACCTGGTCAAAGGTTTTATCTAATGTTTTTAACAGGGTATGCAAATCAGGCATACCGGGTACATGGTCTGAATCATTCATAGTACCCATTTTTAAAAAGGGAAATAGAGGGGAACCCAGTTGTTATCGCCCCTTCTCCCTAATTGACTCTGCTGTTAAAGTCCTCGGTCGGGTGGTTCTAGGCAAACTCACAGGATGGTTGGCTGATACAAATACCCTTTCGGGGTTGCAATTTGGGTTTAGGAAAGGGCGAGGCACAATTGATCAAAGCCTCAACCTCCAACTCTTAATTGGGAAGTACACAATCGCCAAAAGGGGCACCCTATATCTAGTCTTTAAGGACCTTTCCTCGGCCTTCGACCGCGTGAATAGGTTCAAATTATGGGTGATGCTCCTCCAATTGGGCGTGGATAAAAACATTGTGTACTTCCTTGCTGACCTCCATAGGGACCTATCGGCTACAGTTAGATACAACCGTAAGGGTAACTGCACAGGAAAGATCTGTATCGTCAATGGTGCTAGGCAGGGCTGCATTCTGGCCCCCCTACTCTTCACCTTATACATTAACGGTTTGGGCACTGTGCTAACGAAGGTGTGTAAGGATATACCAAGGGTAGGCAAGCGATCCATCCCGGCATTATTATATGCGGATGATGCCGCTCTCCTAGCACGCACAGCAGTAGGGTTGCAATGTCTTTTAAATTCATTCGCTGATTTTATGAAAGTGTTAGATCTCAGTGTCTATTTCTTAAAATAAAATCGCATGTAATGATTGTTGGCACCAAACCAAAAAGGGTAAAAATCTTGCATTGTGAAGGGAATGTTGTGTCTAGGGTCTCTACTTTTCCATACTTAGGCGTAATTTTTGATGATAAGTGCACATGGATGCCCCAAGTAGCAGCGAAACGTAAAGTTTTCGCAAGATCTATTTTGGCTGTTTTGGGCTTTGCTCGAAAACTGGGAGTTAAACCACTGCAAGCTGTGTTAAAGATATATGACGCCAAATGTATTTCCCTAGCTATGCATGGAGCGGACCTTTGGGGGTTTAAGAACGTTAAGACCATTCAGGTGGCTGAGGATAAGTTTTTGAAATCTATCTTATCCGTCCCCCAATTCACCTCTGGTTATATTGTTCACCAGGAGTGTGGGGTGGGGTACTTGGAAGACCGTATAGCTATAGCCCCATTGTTGAAATGGATCTCAACCTGGTTGAACCCTGAGTTGGAGTTGAATCACGAAATACTCAGAGATTGCCTAGCCCTTGATTGTTGCCAGCATATCCCCTGGTTGAGTTATGTTAAAAAATTAGCTGTTAAATTGGGGCGTCCAGAACTGTTTAACTCACCGAACAAATTAGTGAAGGGGGATGTGAAATGGGTTAAAGACACTCATAAGCTTATGGTGTGTTCGGCCAGAGAGGACAAGGAGCTAGGCAAACCAACAGTAAGGGCTCATCAATTATTAAAAACTTCAGGATCAATTGAGCCATATCTGAGAATCGTAAATAATGCGAATCATAGATTCATACTGACGAGATTCAGGCTGAATAAATGTCATCTTTTTTTCACTGAATCCCCAGGGTGGACTAGGGAGAAAGATTTGGGGATCTGTTCGTGTGACGGCTTCTCTATAAAAGACACTGTGCACTTTACTTTTTTTGTGAGCATTTTCGCCCCATTCGCAAACGTTTTATCATTCCACTCTTAAAAGATAAGGGCTTCACGCAAGTTAAACCAGCCCTTCTTTACTTGCAGCTGCTTTCGAATGTTTGGGAGATTTTCAATATAGCCAACTTTCTGACTGTAGCTGTAAGATTAAAAAGAAAAATCAAATGGAATTAATTATCACAGTGACAGGTGAACAAATAAATTGTGACTAAGCACTTTCTCCTTTTTATATGTTTTTAATGGTTTTAATGGACTTTCACATTAGCAATGATAATTTGCACTGTATACATTGATAATTGTTCTTTTTTATTAGTATTGATAATTTGTACTGTATAAATTGCCAAATTTGCACTTTTTATTGTATTCAAATGTGGTCTTGACATAATATGCTTAGTATACTTTTATGGTTTTTGTTATGAACCGAACAAAGTATTTTTGACTAACTGACCATCCAAGCTGATTCCATTTTAACAATAAGGGTTGAGATTAGGACTTTATAGATCGGATTGATTTTGACCCCCCCACCTACAATATATTCCACCGCGGTGTTTTACCCCCTGGAGTGATGGGTGGTCTAATCCTAGATAGTGTTTGTTGCAGCTGCAGAAATTTAAATCCTTGTGAAGCGGGGATTTGACATTTCCCACTGAATTTCATTAAAACTCAACATCCTATCACCAACATACAAGTCTCCCACTCTTCTGATTCCTTGTCCCTCCCACAATCCCCAAAGGCTAATCATACTCAAATAAGGAAACCGGCTAGAATTACAAAGTGCGGCATAATAATAAATTTTCTGGATTGCCAGAAGCTTCTGAATACCATTCCAAACTCGCCAAGCACTTTTCAATATCTTATATCGTTTTTATTGTAATAACGTTTATCCATTTTACGTAAAAAACCACCGGTGGTTTCTTTGCCCAATAGCAACTCAAAGATGGAGGGTGGGTATTTTACCCCTAATGGAGGGACAGATATATTTGGAATGCAATCTAATAAAATCGCCATCAGGCTGAAAAGACAGCTCAACATATAGAATCTTATATTAGGAGCCGCTAGCCCCCCCTTGTCCAATGGTAGTGAGAGATGCTTCAAAGACTGTCTAATTTTGCCGTATTGCCAGATGAAATTCGCAAAGGCTGCTTCGATAGATCTTAACACTTCCTCACCAACCACCAAAGGAATAGTACGAAAGAGGTACAGTAACTTGGGGAACATGGTCATCTTAATGACGTTAACTCTACCTATTAAAGATAAATGTACACAGTCGATTCTTTTTAGCTCTGCCGTGATTGTCTTAAGTACTGGGAAGTAGTTATCATTAACGATTGAATTTACCTTAGAGTTAATCTTAACCCCCAAATAAACTGCTGATTCCATATATCTGCCATCCTTCTTTTGGATATTGTTCGAACAGATTATCTGGGTTTTCGATTCATTGAGATGGTATCCTGAATATTCACCAAATTCCGAGGTGATCTCTACAAGGGCCGCCATAGCCTGCTCCGGGTCTGGCGTTGTTACTGCAAGATCATCTGCATACGCCATAAGCTTGGTTTCAAACCCATTGCAGACCACAGGATTAATATACTCACAACCTAAAATCTTCCTAACCAAAGGGTCAATGTACAAAGCAAATAAAATTGGTGAGCAGGGACACCCCTGTCGAGTCCCCCGAGATATGATGATTTCCTCAGAGCTATCTCCCATTAGTTGGACTCTTGCTACTGGCTTAACATACATAACCCTTATAGCCCTCAAGACATTGGGGCCAAAGCCCCTCCGCTCCAATATCCCCCACAAATAGCTCCAGGTGACCTGATCGAAGGCCTTTTCCGCGTCGAGGAAGATCATGGCAATCCGACCCCTCACAGCAGGCTGGGCGTCAAATAACGCGATCGCCCACCTGATGTGATCAGCGGTGTCGCGACCCGGTACAAACCTGTGCTGCCATGGCGAGACTAGACAGCCAATGATCCCCCCCAACCTCTTGGCCAAGACCTTCGAATACATTTTAGTGTCTGCGTTTATGAGGGATATTGGGCGATAGGAGCCTAGTTCTTCCTTAACCTTGCCCTTCTTATGAAAAACAACAATATTTGTGCTTTTCCAGGAGACAGATCAAAAAACAAAAAACAAAAAAACAAAAATAGACTAAATTAATTGTGTCTATTTAGGCAATGATGATTTGCCTCTTTTATTTTAAATTATTTCATAAAGAGGGGATTACTTTTAAAGGCTGAATTGAGGAACACATTATCAACCAAACAAACGACCACATTGACATTAACACATATATACAAATCAATTACTATAAATTATGCATCAATTTTCACACAATTTAACAATACATTTCAAACAAGACACAAATTCTCAAAAATTAAATACATAAACACATTCAAAAAATGCCTGTCAAAAAAAGCTGGTTTTCTGTACACTATTTACATATATATTCAATTTTTCAGCTTTACGCTTTAAATCAAGCAAAATGTAAGAAAATTCCTGGTTTATAACAAGTAATGAATCCTCGTATTTTGAAAGGGTGAAGCAAGAATCTTCACAGAGCCGACGCGTTTCGAGTTCTGGCCTTACAATTTACCGAACTCTCATCAGGGCAGCATTAGTCCTGTCTTTCCTTTCACAACTGGTTTTGACAAGAAAAAAAGAAATAAAGTCGTTTTTTAGAAAAGCTTCTACGAGGCCCTTATGCTCTCACATAACTGCCACTCCGTTATAGAATCACATACCTGTTTGTTAACAGTGTAGAATTCTGATGTTGTGTTAATCTCTTGCGGACAGCTTTTCAGTCTGCAACAAAGTATCACTCTCTATTTTAGAGTCATATCCGAAAACATTTTACAGAAGTTATTTTTCACAAGTCAACGTGTAGCTAGAAGGAATGAATGTTGTCTTACGTGAATGCCACTGTTTCAACACTGAAAAGGTGCACGTTCGGGCGCAGGTTCAAAATTCTGAAAAAGTAATGACTATTTTTACTGCCCAGTTCCGTTATTATGAAAAAAGTAGTAAACCCATGGCGGGACCGTTACTCACTAGGTGTTCAGCGTTCGAGTGCCAATTATTTTCATGCTCTATAACCTCGTTCTTCTAAACAGGAAACTGTAAAGAAAAAGAACGGGTTGGACTTAGACCCATAACGCAAGATGTATCACGGAGCTAATTTTCTCTAAAAAAAGGGGGGGTTTTAAAAGGCTCACGTAGGTCACTTATTCCGCTAAGGGCGCACAGCATTAATGGGAGTCTGTTACTTGCCGAAACAGTCGCAAGTAAGCGAGGCAGAACAAGTGAGGAATATAATTCCAGGTCAAAAAAGTCACGTGACAACCGTGCACTTCACGAAGGGAGGGGCCACCTCTCAGTTGAATTCTGGACCTTGTGGTTCTTTTGAGGAAAAACCACTCTAATCTAGAGTAAATTTCTTAATACAAGTGTACCACCCGAGTTAGATTCTATTCACTTCGCTCATACAGTTGAGCCCATTATTAATGCTGTCAAATTTCATAATTAAGTACGCTTCCTTGCGTAGTAAAGCACTTTCAATATTTGGAGACTGTTGCTTTGGACTCATTGAAGCCAAAACCGTCCACTCAAAGTCATTTTCGGAATGATTGGCGGATATAAAGTGCTCTACCATAGGGGCAGTAAGGACTCTGCGCCTGATGCGTGATCTATGTTGCGTGATTCGCACGTTGACTTGTTGGCATGTTTTGCCGATGTATACTTTGTTGCATCTGCAAAGCACTTTTAAAATCTTTTAAAATCCCCGCAGCAAATAAGGGGAGAAGCCCAATTCGCTCATTCTATTTCCAGATTATTAAATAGTTCTGGGTCGTCTTGATTAGATCCATACATCACACACAGCGTAAGCCCCATCTTTAATTTGTCGATTGCCCAACGCCCCCTAGGATATGCTAGGGAACGATCAATCCCCCCCCAGACATGATTTCCCCAGTATAGCCACCCCCCTTATAGTAGATGTCTGGGAGGAGCATACCAACAAATCAAAGCCTGTAATACTTAATAGATGTTTTTTGGCCCACGGTAAGTGTGTCTCTTGTAGACAAATTAGATCTAACTGATTATCTCTTGCTAGATATCCCAATCTTTGCCTCTTGGACCATTCATTCAGACCTCCCACATTAATAGAGCTTACCTTAAGTGTCCCCATTGCTACTTAGTACAAAATTAACCAACAGCTGTCTCCTTACAAAACTGTATGATGCTGACACAAAAAGTAAAATGGTCAAAAAATACAAACCAAAGTACCAGGTAAACTTTTTTCTCCCCTTCATAGAACACTCCAGCCCCCTCGAGCCCTCCCCCCACCCCCAACCCCACACACCCTCCCTACCTTAGAACACCCTTCCACCCCACTGGGACGCTCAGACGGAGGTCTGAGCCTGTGATGTATGCTGAGAGAGTGGGCAGTGGCTAACTCAACATGCGTAATTCATCCTACCGTGACCCTTACTTATCAAAGACAATGAGAAACATTGACAAGCCTAACCCAAGAGAAAGACCCTCACAAATATCTACCAATTAGAATGTCCTATTCCCTTATCCCCGCTCCACCCCGTGACTCTTTATACGTATTATAAATGTTCAGACAAAAAACTCATTACTCAACCCCTCATCCCCCCTTCCCCCATCCCCCACCAATGTGTGCCAGAACAAAAGAGCCATAGTGCATTTCTTGTTGCACAGAAGAACCAGATGCTCTATAACTTGGTCACTACTTTTGACAGGACTACCTCTTTATTTGTCCAAGGTGTCCAGATATTCTTTAGCATTAATCTCTGATGCAAAATATAGGATAGATCCATTATTTATTACTTTCAATTGCGCTGGATTTACCAAAAACACCTGTATTTTCATGTCCTGAAATGGTTTGATAAGCTGTCTCGGCTGCTAGCGTCTCTCCACTGTTACATGACAAAAGTCAGGGCGGACGAAGAATGAAACCGCACCACTTGATCTTTTGGCGTCCTGCCTTGCCTTTTCATAAATCGCCTGCCGCAAGAGAAAGTTTCCAAAAAAGACGAGTAGGGCCCGAGGTCTATCCCCGACCTTCGCAGGTGTGTGAGGTTTTAGCGGAATGCGGTGTGCCCTTTGGATCTCTGCTGCCCAATTCCATTCTGACAATTCTAGAAAGGCCACTTTGAAGAGATCAATTACATATCGTCTAGCATCATATCCTTCGAGACCCTCCTGCATGCCTAGTACTCGAAGGTTATTACGTCTCTGCCTATTTTCAGACTCTTTGAGTTCGACTGAATGTCTCTAATCTGTGCACACTGGGCCTCTGCTATAGACGAGGCCTTAGACGCGTCAGCTTCTGTAGCAACAATCCTTTCCTCCAAATTCGAAACTCTGTCACCCATATTTGAAAATGCTTTTGACAGCTTACTCACAACGCCCTGCATTTTCCTCATCCCTGCTTGGGCTTTTCGGCTATCTTGCCTAGTTTCTTCTCTATGGGCCAAAATGGCCTGATGTATTATATCTAGCGTCGGAGGTACGCCTTCCTCTGCTATAAGTGCCTCTTTTGATCCTTGCAAGGTGGTAGCTGGAGAATTGTCCTGGGTCAGCTCCCTTCTGCCCTTGGTAAGAGCTCCCCTACTCAACACCCCTTTCTGTATAGATTTTACAGCTGTTTGTGGGGTATCCTCGTTGCTGTCCTCCCCATTTGAATCTAAACTGCTTCCCCCTTGCGATGTACTTATTCTTTCATCAGACCATTCAGCTCCTTCAGATAGAGAGTAAAAGTAATCACTAGACTCCTTTTCCTCTTTTCCCTCCTCTTCCTCTTCCTCCACTTTATCATTATCCTTATCCTTATTCCTTTGTTCATCCTTTTGTTGGTCCGATTTGGGTGATGTACTCACTATCGGGTCTAGCTGGGCCTGGTGGAGGCTGGCAGACAGAGATTTGTCAGATTTATCTGATCTTTTGGACTGAAAATGTCCGGCGATCCGCCCCCCCGATACTACATGTGCATCCCTCTTAGAAGTCCCGCCAACGTCCCCCTCATACTTCCCTCCTCTCCATACTGCCCTCATTTAATTCCCCTACTGGAGTGGACAAGCTACTTGGTTCAGTAGGCCTTCCAAATACCTTACCGGGGATAGTCACTGGGGGAGGGAGAAGGGGGGTAGGGGAAAGACCAGTGTCGGAAGATCGACCCTCCTGCCCAATGTACTTGCGGTCGCCTTGCAGAGGAGCCTCCTCCATGGCAACCTGGCTCACCTCATCACCCAGAGGGGTGTCTTCGTTGAGCTCTGTGCCACTTTCCAATCCAGATTCCGCGCTCCTAGCTGGATCCTTGGACCCCCTCGCCCTCTGCAGGAGCTCAACTACTGAGGGTCCTGCTGGTCGCTGCTTGGACGGGGCTCCGCCCCTCCCTCTTCTGGGCGGCGGTGGTGGTGTTGACAAATCCGGGTCAGGCTCCGGGGAGAGCAGCTTTCCTGATCGCGGTGAGGGACTACCAGCGAGCGCCGCTGCCTCCGCTGCCTCTGCTGCCCCCGCCACACACGCCTTATGGGCCGCCGCCGCAACTGCCCTAGAAGCCGCTGCTGATAACATCTTCGGAGGCCTCTCCGATGCCTCCACCGCCTCTGCCGCCAATCACCCCGGGCAGCACAACGGGCTCCCCGAGAAGTCTTCGCACACAATCCTGCACCAACCGGTCAAGCGAGCGAGCGACAGCAGCTGTGAAAAAAGCCTTCCAGAGTCTCTGCCGAAACAACTGACTCGCCCCCACAAGCATCAGGAGCAAGAGAGGCAAGCGGTGAAGAGCGATGATGAGGAGCGATGAGAAGAACAAAAGGAGATGGGCAAGGGGGTAGGTAGAGGTTGTAAGATCTAATATAAGATCTATCAAAAGTTAAAAAGTCTGATTAAACTATCAGTCTGTAGAAATTCTCCATCGGGTAGGCTGGCTATCGCAAGGTCATTAGCTCGAGCCTGTTGCCACTGCCCTCTAGCTCGGCAGTCGGCCTGCTAAGCAGCCACCATCTTGCCCCCCGCCGCCATCACTGAAAAGCACCCTATTCCCAATGGGGTCGCAAATTGCGACAACCTCATTAATATGTATGAGGCATGAAATTTGTGACCCCATTGGGAATCGCTAACAGTGTCTTAGGTACTGTTGTGCATCCCAATTTGAGAGTCGCAAATTGCGAGTCGCAAATGAGACGCAATACATCTGGCCCTTGTTCTCAACTCAGCTGATTTCCCTGTCCGAGTGCTGGGCTTCATGTTCGAGCACTCATGCTTTTTTTCCCTTGAACGTTTATCTTGGTTCACCTGTTGCTGACACCTTCCTAACAGGATTTCCTCTAGCTATTTTCAACCCTTTATTTAGAATAGGGAAGTCCCTTTATGGAACCTGCTTGGTTGATATTTTGCTTGTTATATGTAATTCTATTTTGCATCTTTTCCCTTCTAATATACAAATCAAATTTAAACTGCATGATCATTTCAATATGTATGTTCTTCAAATATATTTCCTTCAATTTTGCTGATTGATTTAACATGTAACCTGAGCTACTTTTCTAGTAAAACCCTTAAGGTTTGGACATCATCCTCTCTGTCATTTCTGTGGAACCACATTGGTTTCACTGTAATTGAAATTTAATGTTGATGTTAGCTCCTTTCTTACACTTCAAGTCCATAATCAAAGGCCAAGACGACCAGTGGGGAGTCCTCTTTGATTATTGCACTAAGTGATTAAGATTCAGGGGTCCCCACTACATCAGTTGATGAGCTGACCCTCCCACCCTAAGTTTGGACAGCTCCACATAGAAATGGAGACAGAAAATTACTAACTGCATTGCGAAACATGTTTCCGGACATGTCTATCGATATTGCAATGCAGAGCCAGCAGAAACCTGGGTTGCCTAAGCCAATACTCTTTCCCTGACACTGCAAAACAGTGGAATATGTGTACATTCCATCAGAATGCTTGTGACTTGCGCCAAAATGATACACCTGTATTATGAGAAGTAATCAGGAAAACACACGGATGCAGCTGTGATTACAGAGACAGGAACACAGAGGCATTCGTCTGTAACAAGCTCTCTGGGCGGGGGCTATTCTCTTTTAAAGGAAGCCAGGGCATTCATCGGAAATGCATCAGCAACTGACAGACATGTTTCCTGTTCCAGCCTGCCAGGCCAAAGGCACATTTCCTGTCGAGTTTGGGCAGCAGCGTTCGGAGTCTGCCATGGAAAACCGTCCTCTGTAGTTACTGGTAAATACGTTGTTGTTTCTGGGAATATTTGCTGAAAGGCTGGCGGGAGGTGGTGTACAGGAAGGATCGTTACTGACAAGCCACCATGGACAAAGTGTAACTTTAGAAGTAACCCTTACAGTTGGGATTCAAGGACACCGGCGAATGGCTCTTGACAAATACTTGGTACAGCTCCAAGGAGTCAGGATACCGCCATCTTGAAAGAATACAGTTCTGCCTATTAAAGGTCATGGCCATGTGCTCCGAGAACAGAGCATGACCTCTAGGGGTCACCCTTGTGCTTTGCCCTTTCATTTGCTGTACCGCAGTAGTCCAGGTGAAGCTACCATCATTGCGGATGAAATAGAATCACAACTAGGATTCTCTCATTTGATTCGGATAGATGGCCGCAGAGAAGGAGTGCAGCCCAGGCGTCCTTTTAAACTGCATTGGAAGATATAGTGCACAGCCACTTAGTCGGAGAAGTACTGAAACCTCAACTATCTATGAAAAGTACAACATAATTGCTTAGTTGGGACTTTAGATGCCAGCAGGGACACCAAGGGGATATCTTGATCATTGTATTAAGATTGTTTGAAGAGCTTTGGTTTATTTGCAAATGGGAAATGCATGACATTGTGCAAAGATCTGTATTGCACAGTTATAATATTGTGCTTTTCTTTATACAGCACTTAATATGATGCTTCATATATTGACCACAGTAGGATAGATGGCGAAGTTGACCATGCCTTGACTCGAATTTATGACCTGTAGATGCTTGATGTCAGTGGTATGCAGTTAACTCACTGGGGGCCTACGTATAAAAAATACTTTTGCGATTCTCAAATTGCGATTTTTAGAGAATTGCAATTATTTTTTTTTTTTTTTTTTTTTTTTAAATGTGTTTTTATTGCAGAATTAGAAACAAGACCACAACATAGGCCAATCATTACACTTACAGCATCACAGCCTTAAAGATGACAGAGATACCATACACAGCCATTTAGCCCACAACCCGGAGGTTGGGCGGCACTCCAGGGCTATCCTTCCCAGGAAGATGTTTCTGTGTACCCCGTCCCCTGGGTCCGATCAGCATCACTTTTTAGTATCTGCTTTTACCCCCCTAAAACTCCCCCCCCCCCCCCATGCATCAACAAACGAACTCAAAATGCTCCAGGAAACACCGTCATCAGCCCATTCCTCGTCCAACATAGCTCAGACCACCCCGTACCACATTCCCCTTCCCAGGTCTCCCCAGTATGACTGCCAGAGCGCCTACCCACCATCTCAGGAGCCCCCCGGTACCTGGGCTGACCCACACACTATCTACCGAGATTAATCCAGGCCGCTATGTCGAGCAACCCCCCTCAAGACCCCCATTCCCTCCCCTCCCTGCCCCCCCAACTACTACTACTGCTGCTGCTGCTAATGCGGGCCGTCCAAATCCGTACCATCTCAGGGGCTCGCCACATACCAGGAGCCGTTCGCAATCGCTAAGAGTGCATGGAATCCGCTTGGACTATCATTCCTCCTCATCCTCTCCCACCATGTAATCACGCAACGCTTGCACCACCAACTCCCAGGCTCTCGCCATGTCCAAACAGCTCTCCTTGCCAAGTCTAGTAGCCTGCCGCATTCTAATAATGCTTTCACAGCCCGCCCATTTCAATAGCTCGTTCATCCACCTCCTCACTGAAGGGCCCTCCCTAGACTTCCAATGCCAGGTTATCTCCCTCTGCGCCAACATAAGTCCCAAATCAATGAATTTACTCGTGATTCTCGTTTTTTTAGTATGCGGGAACCAAAGCAGGAGACACGCCGCCATATCAAAGTCCACTTCCCTATCTGTCACCGCATTCAAGAGTATCCCCACTTCCGGCCAATACGTCCCCAATTTCGGACACCCCCATAACAGGTGATCCAAGTCAACCTCGGGAGCCAAGCACCTCGGGCACACTGCGTCAAGCACTTGGAAGTACCGCCTTAACCTCTCCGGAGTCAGGTACGCCCTATGTAATATAAAGAAATGCACCTGCTGAAATCGTGCGTTCCTCGTGCCCTTCCACGTCCGCCTCAGGATCTGACTCCAGACCGTGTCCGGAATGGGCTTGCCTATGCTATCTTCCCATCGCG
This sequence comes from Lissotriton helveticus, assembly GCF_964261635.1. Taxonomy (NCBI): domain Eukaryota; kingdom Metazoa; phylum Chordata; class Amphibia; order Caudata; family Salamandridae; genus Lissotriton; species Lissotriton helveticus. The sequence goes on from NC_136065.1 coordinate 724,925,395, forward strand.
ATTTCAATGCCAGCATCGGTGTCAGCCCCTCGGTCAACATTCTCATGTGGAGACACGTCACCGCCTTAACCGTGCCCGCGGCCATCACCACATACTGACACGCCATGGTCACCTCCGGCTCAGCGAGCCCCACCCCCCAATGCTTTTGCAGCGCCGCCACCACTGCCGCGTGCAATAGAAAGGTGCCGTCCGGTAAACCAAACTGCTCCTGGAGCACCTGATAGGGAACCAATGCTCCATCAACGTACAGGTCCCCCACCATCTGTAGCCCCAACTCCTCCCATTCCAGAAGCCTAGACCAGTCACCCCCATGCGGTAGCGCTGTTAACATCCCCAGCGGCATCTCCGGTGCATACGGCCGGACTTTCCTCGCCCGTTTCAAGCTCCTTTGCCAGCATAACCTAAGCGTCCTTTCCTCCACCGTAAGCTCCCTCAAATCTAGTTTCTGTTGCATGACTATATAAGAAAGGACGCACCTTGGAATACCAGCACCACGGTCAATCTCAGGACCCCTGAATTCTCGAGCAACATTCTGTGTTAGGATCTGCAGTTGTGCCGCCAAGTAATACAGTTCAAAATCGGGGACTGCCATTCCCCCCTCAGACTTAGGCCTGATCAGAGTTTCCAGCGCCACCCTCCGCCGGCCCTGGCCCCAAAGGAAGCCAGTCACCAGCGTCCTCAGTTCCTTAAAGACCCGCTGCGGAATCCATACCGGCAATGTTCGAAAATAATAAAGCAGCCGCGGGAGCGCCACCATCTTTAGCAGCGCTACTCGGCCCAGTACCGACAGGGGGAGCGAGGCCCAGAAAGTCATGCTGCCCCTTAGTGCACGTATGCAACGCCCTACATTCCCCTCCAGCAGGTCAGCCGCCTCGTGGAAAATGCGCACCCCGAGGTAGGTGAAGCCCAAGGGCTCCCATACCACCTCCCTTGCTAATAGGGGGCAGGGTGTGCCCGCCCGCAGTGGGAATATACAGGTCTTAGTCCAATTCACCCTAAGGCCTGACAACCGACCGAATCCATCCAGCATATCCACAGCCCCCTCCAAAGATCGCTCAGCGTCCGCCAAATACAGAAGCAAATCGTCAGCGTATAACGATATATAATGCGACTCCGGCCCTTGCACGACCCCTCCATACATGGCACCTGTCCGCGCCTGCGCCGCCAGCGGTTCCATCGCCAATGCGAACAGCAGGGGCGACAATGAGCAGCCCTGTCTCGTCCCTCTGCAAACAGGATAGGCCGAAGAAATCAACGGGCCCAGGCGCACACTCGCCCTAGCCGACGTGTAAAGTACCCTCGTCCAACTCCGGAATCCCTCCCCAACTCCAAACTTCAGCAGTACCTCGTCTAAATACCTCCATTCCAGGCTATCAAAAGCTTTTTCGATATCAACCGCCAACACCACGGAATCAAGAGCCGAAGACCCAGCACTGTCCAAAATTCGAACCAGCCGTCGTATATTCATGGAGGTATTCCTAGTCGGAATAAACCCCGCCTGGTCCCTATGCACCAGTGTTGTCATGTGCGGCAGTAACCTGGTGGCCAGGATACGGCTCAGAATCTTGTAATCCACCGTCAACAACGATAACGGCCTGTAAGACGTCACACTCAACGCATCTTTGCCTGGCTTCAGCAGTGGCACCACTAGTGCCTCCCTCATTGACTCAGGCAGGCAACCTCGTTGCTTGGCCTCCGCATACACCACCACTAATTTTGGCGCTAGGGAATCAACAAATTTGGCATAGAATTCTATCGGCAGGCCATCCACCCCTGGGGTTTTATTCCGAGCCATCTGTTTAATAGCCACTCGCACCTCAGCCAATGTTATCGGACCTCCCAGTTCCTTGGCATCCTCACTGTCCAGCACTGGCAGTGGGAGCAAGGCCAAGTGGTCGCCTATCTCGTCCCTCTCCACCTCCAGGTGGCATTCATACAAACCCGTGTAGTACGACTGAAAGCGCGCCAGCACAGCTGATTGTGAGTAGACCACCTCCCCTCCCTCTGTTCTTATACTCATGACCGGGCACCCCCTAGGCTCTGGATCTGCAAGTTTGGCAAGGAGTGCACCCACTTTATCACGTTCCTCATGCACCTTAAGATTGTACAACTTATAGTCATAGCACCGCAGCCGTTCAGTCTCCGTCGCCACCACCTCCTTTGCCTCCGCCAATCTCTCCTGTAGATCTGGCCGGTCAGGCCTCTGTTGTTCCAGGCCACGCAACTCCCCTTCCGCTTTCGCCAAATCATTCAAGACCGCCGTCCGCGCATTCGAGAATCTACCCATGCACACACCTCTCACGACCACTTTCATCGCATCCCACTCCACCGATCGAGACGCGGCAGAGCCCTCATTCTCCACAAAGTAGCGGTCAACGCCCTGCTGAACCATGTCACTGAACACCAGATCCTCCAGTGTCTCAGGCCTCAGCCTCCAAGATGGGACCGCCGACCTAGCCCGCTGCCACTGCACTGTCACCAATAGGGGGTTATGATCCGATATGGTCCTAGCCAGGTACTCAGTATTGGACACCAGCGTCGCCAAAGTGCCACTACACAGCACTGCATCCAATCTAACATGCAGTTCGTGCACTGTAGAGAAGTAGGAGTAGTCCCTAATCTCCGGATGCTGCTCCCTCCACACATCAAGCAATCCCCACTTCTCCTGCCAATCCTTCCTATGAGCCGCCAGCCTGCGTACTGGGGAGTCGACCAACGGCGGATGTGACCTATCCAGTACCACATCAGTGATCGAGTTAAAGTCGCCCCCTAATAAGACCGGGCCAGCTAAAAAGTGAGCCAGCGAACTCGTTAGGCCATCAAAAAAACGGGCCTGATCAGAATTGGGGGCATACACACTGCACAGGACCACCTCTCTGCCGTAAAGTCGTCCCTCCACCGCCACATACCTACCCTCGGGGTCCACCCGCTGTGTCGTGACCTGGAACGGAGTTCCCGCTCTCACCCATATTAGGGCCCCTCTGGCAAATGCTGAATAGGTTGTGCCAAACACTTGACCCCGCCACCTCCTTTGCAAGGCCCCACATTCTTTCTTAGTTAAGTGAGTCTCTTGAAGCATTGCTATCTGCACTCCCCGCCTCACCAAGTATGCATGCACCTTATGACGTTTCACCATTGTCTGAAGTCCCCGGACATTCCACGTAATACATTTCACATTAGGTAACGACCCCATAATAGACAGTTCTGCACAGTATCACCATGAAACAGTTGTATCCCGCATTGCAGCAGTTGCGCCCCCCTTCCCAACCCCCCCACAAAACACCCCAAACCCCACTCCCCAGGACAGGACCTAATAACCCAGCTTCAGTCCCGTTCCAAACCATCAAAACCACACACTCACACTAATCTGTGGTCGCCACCACAGAAGGCCTTAATGGCCAAAAGAGGGTGATAAGGCACCGAACCAGGGCAGACAGAGCTCCCACCCCGCGCCCCAGTCCCATGCTGTTTGCTCAGCCCCATACCTGACCGCAAACCAAAAGTCTGGAGAGTCAGTCCCAGCAGGCACCCCAGGGTTACCAGAGTCACCGAAACATCACTCGTTAAACATCCCATCTGAAGTCTGTGGGGTAACCACCGGACCCCTGGCACTCCCCGTTTCCGAGTCATCGCCTCCAGATTTCTCACCCTCCCCCTCCGAGGCCGACCCCTCCGACGTTCTTTCCTGCTGTGAACCCGTAATGCTTGCCGTTGCAGCCACAGCCCCCTTTCTGTCCTCCGCCATCTGGGCATCTCGCATGGCCCGCTGGAGTTTATTCCGTGAACGAATGCGCTGCGACTTCCTGATCCTGATCGGTTTTGGTCTTTCCCTTCCGCTCTTATTCGTGCGGTCCGTTCCAGCACGGTATAGTTCTAGCCACGACCAGGCCTCGTCCGGAGTTTGGAAGAAGTGTGTCCTGCCATCAAGGATAATCCGTAATTTGGCAGGGAAGAGCAAGGAATACTGAATCCCCTCTTCCCTCAGCTCTTTCTTAACTGACAGAAAGGATGCCCTGTGTCTCTGCACTTCCTGCGTATAGTCCGGAAAGATGGTGACCTTGCTATTATCCACTTGGAAGGGACCCTGGGATCGCGCTCTTTGTATCAAGAGGTCGCGGTCTTTGTAGTGCAGCAGTTTCACCACCATCGGTCGGGGTGGACGGCCCTCCAGAGGCGGCCTAGCCGGGACCCTATGTGCCCTCTCCAGGGAGAAGAAAGGAGAAAGCCCCTCCGGCGCTACCACCGTCTTAAACCAGTCCTCCATGTACGCCACTGCGTCGTCCTTCTCGACCCTTTCCGGAAGGCCCACCACCCTCACGTTGTTCCTTCTGTTACGACTTTCCGCATCTTCCGCCCGTCGTTCCAGAATCGCCAAACGACCAAGAATATCCGTTAGTTTATGTTCCGCCGTCACCACAGCAGGTTTCAAGTCCAGGAGTAATTGTTCATGTTCCTTCACCTTATCCGAGAGCTTGGTGTGGTCAGCCCTCAGGAGACCTAGCCCCGTGGCAACCTGCGCAATATCATCGTGCAGCGTTTCCTTCGTCGTGGTGATCGCAGCCAGGATAGCGTCGAGACGCGAGTTCAGCCTCTGTTCCGGCGTAGTATCATCCTGTAGGGCCTGGGCACCTCCATGTGGAGTCGAAGTGGACGCGTCATCTTGGTCCGGGGGCGCGCCCAGAACCCCGCCTGCAGCGGCCATCTTGCGCTCGGAGGATGCCCCCTCCAGTCCACCAGTTGCGGCCCCTCCAACCACAGCACCCCTTCCTGTCACACCACCAGTTGCGCCTACCCGGGGAAGATAGCGGTGACACACCACAGGGTACCCCACACCTCGGCAAAGTCAGTTCCGGCGTCCGCTCTATGCCAGCCGTGACCCCAGAACGCACCTTCAGGCTCCAGCCCCTACCAGCAATATATAGTCCGGTGCCACCATTAAGGCCCTGGGTCACCACCCAAATCCAGCCTCCCGGGCAGCAACGTTCCTCCAGGCAAGGAGGCGGGAGCCCCCCGGGGCCACTCACGCCGGCCACCTGACCAGGACTCTGCAGCAGGTCAACAAAGCATCCATAGACCCCGCTCCAGATGCGTCCCACCTCCGTAATCCTAGCAATACAGGCGGGCAAATCCCGCTAATAGAGTAAGCCCCTGTGGTCCCGGGCCAAATGCAGGGCGCCTCCCGTTCTCAGGAGCTCACAGGCAATGCAACACCTCCCGAGCGCCCGGGTCCCCAGCTGCGTGACCTGCAACAGCTTGCAACCTGCAACCGCGGCTCCAGTGTCCGCTGCCCGCCTGCAACAGCTTGTCCTCAGGTGGTCGGGTCCGCCTGCCAGCGCGGGTCCCTCCAGGCGTCTCAGGTCAGCGCTCAATAAATGCGCCCTCCGCCCGCCACAGGCGCCGCAGCCCCAGGTCAGTCCGTCCTGCGCCAGCTTTCAGGACAGCAAGCGGGAGGGGGAGGGGGGAGGGCGCGAGGAGCACACGAACCGCAAGTCGGGGGGGACAATGCTCCGGCCCCTCACTCGTACCCGAAAGTGTCCCCAAGCGCTGCTCTGCACCCAAGCTCCACACGGCAGCCACCAGGTCACCAGCCACAAGCGCCCACAGTCCTCGGTCCACTCCGGCTCCTCACATCGCCATCTTGCCTTTGTACCCGGCCAGGCACCTCCGTGTCACGGATCGCCGTCTCCGCTCGGCCCCCGGGGCACCGCCAGCAGCCAGACTCTCAGCCCTGATCTGTATTCACCTTACAAGGCGAATTTTATGCGTCTAGAGGTCCCGCAGGCTGTATTCACAGGATAAATTACGGGACTCGGCGCGGAGCTACACGCTCACACGGCCATCCCAGTCGGCGCCAAACCACGCCCCCTTAGAGAATTGCAATTAGAGAATTGCAAAATGCAATGTATGTAGGATTTGCTAAATATTTTGCGAATCCTACATATTCCTTACTTGCGAATCGCAAATTGAGATTCGCAAATAAGGAATACCTTCCCATTCATTCCTATGGGGTAAGAGGCCCATAGAAATGAATGGGAAGACATTCTTAATTTGCGATTACCAATTAGAGAATCGCAAATTGAGAATGCAACTTCAAGGTTGCCAAAAAGACACCCTGTTGCACCCCTGAAATATGTATGTCTGAACTTGTTGCGCACATACATACCCTAAGGGCATGTATGTGCGCCACATGGCACTTTGAAAAATGCACAAAGGTGCATTTTTCAAAGAAGTTGCAAATTACCAGCAACTTGAAGTTGGTGGTAATTTGCGATTCCTTAAGGCCAAATCGCAATTTTTCTGTGCTTCCTACATTGCATTTAAGGAATCGTAATTTGCGATTCCTTAAATGCAATCGCAAAATAGAGAATCTCAAATTTTGCGATTCTCTAATTTGCTATGCCCTTTTGAGATGATACATCCCAAAAGGCCTTTTCCCGTTCCTAAAAGGCCTTTTCCCGTTCGCAAACGGGCCGATTCTGAGAATTGGCCCATTTGCGAACGGGAAAAGGGCTTGATACATATGCCCCAAGTCATCTAATATGATCATGTCTTGTGCAAATCGATACATAGGTAAATTGTCACACAAGTAGTTCTCTTTTCCTTACCAGGAAGCCCGGTTTAATGAAGGCCGCCTATGCAACCTGAACTGCACAATTGTTCACCTATTAATTCATTTGCATGAACACAGACTGAACCACGCATTTAGCTATGCAGAGGGGTATATCTTAATTCTTTTTAATAATGTTTTTATTGCATTTCATATCAATATTACAGCAACATTGGACAGTGTTACATAAAGCAAGCACATAGGTATTGAAAAAAGTGTCATCATATATTATAGTTATCAGACTGATTCATATTTCGTTTACAAGATTTTGAGGTCACAGGTTTGGTACAATAACTGCATGGGTTATGTGAACGTACAGTAATGTTATTGTTAATGTTAAATTACATTTATAAAGCGCTAATCACCAGAGGTCTCTAAGCACTGCATCATAGAACGACAGTTCGAATTCCGTTGTGCCACTAAGCCTGACATTAATCCTAATAGGCCTGGTCGATCACCTCTAAGAACAGTACCGTCTTGAGCCTTTTCCGAAATGGGAGCAGTCTCTCTTCCTTGCGCATGTCGTCTGGTAACTTATTCCACATCTGGGGAACACAGACTGAAAAGGCCCTACCTCCAAATGTCACCATGCTGGCATGAGGGCAGGCAAGGAGACTGGCCTGTGATTATCAAAGCTGGCGGACAGGTGCATAGGGCTTCAAACGGTCCTTAAACCCTCCCATGCTGGTGACCAGCCACGGACGCGCTGTGCTGATGACGGAGCAGTTCCGTCACGGCCCGCTCAGCGCGCCTGCGTGGCGCGGATTCCACGCCTGCGCTGGATGTTCTGTTGAGCGGGCGGGGCCGTGACAGAACCGCTCCGTCATCAGCACAGCACACCCGAGGCTCGTGACGGAGCGGTTCCGTCACGAGCATGGGAGCACTGCGCGGCCCCCCCAACCCCTAGCGCTGCGGCAGAATTGCCGCCGCAGCGAAGGGGTTAACATATTTGGGGGCTTCACCAAACAGGGATTTATGTGCAATGCACAAGCCCTTGAAGCTTACCATTTGCTTGGGAGGCAACCAGTGCAATTGACGCAGCAATGTTGTAGCATGTGTTCTACGGGCAGTTTAAATATTAACCTAGCTGCGTCATTCAGTATGTCATTTAGTCGACAAGAATACATGTCGATTCTATATATAACTGGTTTCCTTTCCCATTGTTTTTCGTTTCCCGTAATCAATTATGAGATTGTTTATTTTTGTTATATTTGCTCTGCATTCAGCTCCTCTGGAGCAAGGAACGTAAATCAGGGTTACCATATGTCTTTAGGGCATGTTTTAGGAGGCTGCAGATTCAAACAAGCATTTACAATGCAATGGTTTTGCCTTTGTTAAAGTTAGAGCTTTTGGCATTGCTCTTGACATTTTTATTTATGTTTTTTTAACATAAATAAATGGCATTGCCATTTACAATGCCACTAGCTTTATCTCTCGCAAATGACACCCACCCCCCACACACACACCCACACAGAGCCCCCCACACACACAGCCACACAGCCCCACACACACACACCCACACAAAGCTTCCCACACACACAGCTACACAGAGCCCTCCACACAAACCCACACAGCACAAGCAGGCAACAGGGGCACACGGAGGCACAAGCAGGCAACAGGGGCACACGGAGGCACAAGCAGGCAACAGGGGCACACAGAGGCACAAGCAGGCAACAGGGGCACACAGAGGCACAAGCAGGCAACAGGGGCACGAAAACGGATGCACAAGCAGGCAACAGGGGCACGAAAACTGAGGCACAAGCAGGCAACAGGGGCACGAAAACTGAGGCACAAGCAGGCAACAGGGGCACACAGAGGCACAAGCAGGCAACAGGGGCACACAGAGGCACAAGCAGGCAACAGGGGCACGAAAACGGATGCACAAGCAGGCAACAGGGGCACGAAAACTGAGGCACAAGCAGGCAACAGGGGCACGAAAACTGAGGCACAAGCAGGCAACAGGGGCACGAAAACTGAGGCACAAGCAGGCAACAGGGGCACGAAAACTGAGGCACAAGCAGGCAACAGGGGCACACGGAGCCACAAGCAGGCAACAGGGGCACACGGAGGCACAAGCAGGCAACAGGGGCCCACAGAGGCACAAGCAGGCAACAGGGGCACACAGAGGCACAAGCAGGCAACAGGGGCACACAGAGGCACAAGCAGGCAACAGGGGCACGAAAACGGATGCACAAGCAGGCAACAGGGGCACGAAAACTGAGGCACAAGCAGGCAACAGGGGCACGAAAACTGAGGCACAAGCAGGCAACAGGGGCACACGGAGGCACAAGCAGGCAACAGGGGCACACGGAGGCACAATCAGGCAACAGGGTCATGAAAACAAGCACAAGCAGGCAAAAGGGTCACAAGCATGAATTGTAATTTGGACGGGGCTGAAGTGGAGAACGGTCAGTAGGGAAGTGGTGCGGCTGGTGCAGTGGTACCAGGCCGAAAGGTGAGAGGGTCTGTCTGCACCCCAGTTTGGACAGTTTCCACTACCTAACAGGGATTGGTGGGAGGGGGGCGTACTTCTTGCTTGCTTTAGGGCTGTTACTTCGGGGACGCAGTGCACGCTCATGCCTGCTGCCGCCGGGACACGACAACAGGCAGGGAGAGGACAGGCTGGGAGAGGGCAGGCTGGGAGAGGACAGGCTGGGAGAGGACAGGCTGGGAGAGGACAGGCTGGGAGAGGACAGGCTGGGAGAGGGCAGGCTGGAGGAGGACAGGCTGGGAGAGGACAGGCTGGGAGAGGACAGGCTGGGAGAGGACAGGCTGGGAGAGGACAGGCTGGGAGAGGACAGGCTGGGAGAGGACAGGCCGGGAGAGGACAGGCCGGGAGAGGACAGGCCGCGAGAGGGCAGGCCGCGAGAGGGCAGGCCGCGAGAGGACAGGCCGCGAGAGGGCAGGCCGCGAGAGGGCAGGCCGACAGAGAGGGCAGGCCGACAGAGAGGGCAGGCCGACAGAGAGGGCAGGCCGACAGAGAGGGCAGGCCGACAGAGAGGGCAGGCCGACAGAGAGGGCAGGCCGACAGAGAGGGCAGGCCGGGAGAGGGCAGGCCGGGAGAGGGCAGGCCGGGAGAGGGCAGGCTGGGAGAGGGCAGGCCGGGAGAGGGCCGGCCGGGAGAGGACAGGCTGGGAGAGGGCAGGCTGGGAGAGGGCCTGTATGGTGAGTATCTTTGTTAGTATTTTAGCCGGAAAGTAAAGTCGTTTTAATACTGTCCTTGGCTTCCCTCGTACCTATCGTTGGGCTTGTTGTGGTAGAACTAGCGCATGTTTGGGCGTCTTTCCAATGTTAATCGTGCTTGTCTTGGATTTCAGGCCTGGCTACTCTGCCCGCCTTCCGTCAGTGGGCGGGCTCCAGCGACGGGAATGCAGAGATGCTGAGTGACTGACTATTCAGTGTAGAAACCTGCGGCCCGGGGCCCAGCCTGCCCGTCCGTACAAGTGCCAGCACCCAGGCCTGAGGCCAGCCTGAAGACACCGGCGTCTCCCTTGAATGGGACTTATTCTTTTCTCTTTTTCGTCCGTCCCACTTGGACAGACTGGCTTGCTTTCATTCTGCTGCAAAAGCTTTATCTTTATGGGGGGCCAAACAGATGGCCCCATAAAGATAACTAAAGTTTTGCAGCAGAAGGAAAGAGAGAAAAGTATGCAGGTTTTTTATTTACATTTTCAGTCGTGGCAAACGGTGCACGTTATCAGCATAACGCTTCCAGCATTGGCAGGACAGCATACTGCACAAGAACAGACAGCGGACCTGGGAAGCCACCCGTACCCCACATAGTACTGTATACGCTTAGCCATTATGTTTTAAACTCCCCATGACGTGCGACTTACTTTGCTACAGCACTGCGGGCATCTGCAGCTTATCCACCATCCGCTTCTGGTAGCAGCGGTGGGCATGTCAGTGTCCTTGTAGAAGCGGATGCCGTTCTTCAGGCCCACCTTGAGCGACTCCTCCAGGCTATCCTTCAGCACGCAGATCAAGAAGACGGCAACTAGCATGAGGAAGGCGGATAAGAAGGATACGACGAGAGCGGCTCTATCAGCTGCTTCCGGCGGGGCTAGTGCGCCTCGTCCAGCGAGTCCTGATTCGCCTTCCCTGCGAGGAGGTTGATGAGCACGGTGGCCAGGCCGGCTGCCATGATGGTGTTGGGCACGGCGTGGATGGTGGAGGCGTGTGTTGTTAGGGGAGGGGAGAATGATGTGAGTGAAATGAACGCGCAGATGTTGGTAACGGCAGAGGTGAGGTGGAGTGGGAGAGGAGGGCAGGAGGCGGCTGAGGGACATCACTTTTACCGCATTTAGGAGGTCAATCTCTCACAGACATTGCCTCTCTCATTCTCTCACACACCCACACACCATCTTTCCCACTCAGTCTTGCACACTGTGGTCTCTCACATGGACACTATGCACAGACTGGGAAATACATTTTAGTTTATTTATTAGCCATTAGCTAAATAACACTAGTGACTTGTTTATTAGCCCAAAGTTCAATATCAATATAAACTTTCTTTAATTTTAAGAATAAAGCCATAAAAGCAGTACAAACCATAAAATAACACATCCAATAAAATCCAGCCTCCATAGAGTGAGATCAACAAAGAAAGAAGACATACAAAATAAATAAATACAAAAGCTGTTGTCTAAAGTTACTAACCAATGCTGTAATTCAGTGTCATCAATTTTAAGACTGCTATTGCACGTCGGGCGTGCAGCATTGTCTCGGTCCTTCCTGGTTTATTTTTGTATCTTTCAGGGCTTGCCTATGAACTTACAACATGCCGAAGCACTAGCAGCATCTTTGCTTGTCTAGAGCCCCACGGGGCCCTGACTAGCGTGCGGCCCTGGAGCCCGGCCAGCGTTCGCTCTGATGATAGTATTCAGGATAAGGCCAATGTTGGCTTAGCGTATGACGCTTGTTGTTCTAATACTGTAATACACTATTGTTCACTCGTGGTCGCCTCAGTGAGATAATACACTGACAAAACAGCGTTTCCTGACAGGAAGTAAATTCCCACTGTGTGTCACCGGATAACAGCCAAGATTACTGCTGCAGCGAGGGAAGTGTCCATCCGCGGCTAAACAGTTCCTTCTCAACTCCTTTTTACCGCTATTTTGGACACTTTATGCTGAAGAAGTGTCCATGTATTTTTACTCTGTTATTCTTGAGACGGCTTTAAGTTTCTGCTGTTTCCCGCCAGGTTAATGGTGAAACTGGGACAAATGCGAGATTAGTACGCACAATTCAGTCACCGAGCCGGCTCATATTTTTACCGCGGTGTTAGCTCAGAATAGCAGTTGAGTCTTGTAGTCTTAGCGATTAATGCGGCCCACTCAACCCCCGACGCCCGCCAGGTGTTAAAAAAAAAATAGATTAGATTTAATAAAATCCATCGGAAGCAAAAAAAATCGCAAACTCCAAGTATCTAAATGTAAATTTAACTTATCACCGCACAGTCGTAAATTTCGCAAGTTTTGCTTTTATAATAACACTGGAGATATTTGAAGTCGTTTACAATGCAGTAACACAAAATGAACCCTCCAGGGGTAATGAGTGCCGGCGAGTATCCCATCTCACTGGTATTCACTAGCGTTGGGCTGAATGAGGGCCCCTGAAGGATTATGCCCCTTCAAACCCTTGAAGGATTGGGGGGCCCTCCTTGCCCGCAGGCACTGCATTATGCTTCTAATGTCTAATCAAATAATTGAGAACGTGTCAACAAAAGCTCTAGGTTTTAAAATGACGGCTTGAGGCAGCCGCAGCTATTCTCTGCCAAGTAGGTTAACAACACAACACACTTCAGAATATTAGGTTGTTGGGCAATCAAGTGATCAAAACAGCATCTAAGAAGATTGCAAAAGCACTACAAGTCACAGCATGGAATGTCACAGAGGTGCCGATTTGAGCACTTTGTATTTGCATAACATGTACATTAGTACTCTGGAAGCAGGCAGGATTGCATAGCACAATAAAATAATGCACTCCAGTAAATCCGTGCTTATATATGCACATCACTCAACCATTAGCTAAACAGCCAAGAGAAAATCCTCCAAGGAGCACGTAAAAAGAAACCTGTTCTGCCCTTTTCAAACAAAGTTAGTGTAAAAATAAAAAGCACGTCACGCCAAACCATGGCACCCTATAAATTAATAAAAACTGTGCGTTTAAAAAGCAATAATTCGCTTGGGTAACATCTGAAGTCCTACCTTCTGTTTATGTGCATCGCGGACAGCTGAATGGCGTCCCCCTTTTTACAATACGGCTTCCGAACGGACACACGGAGAGAGGGGGGGGGGGCGGGAACGGACACACGGGTAGCGGGAGGGAGCCTCCCCTAGCCCCAGCAAACAAAGCACTCACCTGGACTTCGTTCCGGGGCCGAGGCGGGACTTGCTCTTTCCCCGGGGCTCCTCCTTGACTCGGGACAGACGACGCTGGCTGCTTGCTGCTCTCCACTCCTCCTCCTCCCGATGACACGGCGGAGGCTCGGCCGGCTGGGCCAATCCCAGCGCGGCCCTGGCTGTATGAAGGACGGCTGCTTCCCTTCGGCAGGAAGGCGGAGTCAAAATACAGTGCAAAGTGCCCCGTTTTAGATAAACGCAGCACACTATTTTCAAATGTTCTCTTAGGTAAGGAGTTGTGTACTTTTTTCCCTGTTTGGTCCCAACTAGTGAGATTAATTATCTTTGCATGGGCATCTAATTCCTCAGATTCATTGTTTTAATTGCATGCTTTGCATTACGAATGGCAGGGGCATACTTTCTGAAACCAGCAGACACTCTCAACGACGGCTTCCGAACGGACACACGGAGAGGAGGGGGGGTGGAGGCGGGAACGGACACACGGGTAGCGGGAGGGAGCCTCCCCTAGCCCCAGCAAACAAAGCACTCACCAAAACAGAAGCCTTTTCGGTGACTCGTCCATGTCGGACCAGATTCGGGGGCGTTCCCTGCTTTCGGCTGACGTCGCGTGACGTAGCCAAAAGGGAAAAATTCTCGGGAACGCCCCCGAATCTGGTCTGGGATTGACAGACAGAGCCCTCTACCAATGGCTAGCCTCCATTTATGGAGCTAGCCAATGGGAGGAGGGGGCGGATACCCGACCCCACATAGAGATATCATTAGATTTTGCTAGCGCATGCGTACTTCGTACGCATTGCGTAGGCAAAACCTAAAAAGTCTAAGAGGGAAGACTGCATTTTACAGCATCTTTAATTTAGTCTTTTTTGTTTGCATGTAACCTTTGGCGGCCCTCTCATCCAAGTTTTGAAGTCAGATTTTAGTGTATTTTTTACGACGCCAGCGGAAGGCACTATTATAGGTGACGTTTCTACTGATGTTTCAACTATTCTTGCAATTGTGCCTGTGATTTCCCTCAAGTCGTTTTCAATACCTGGGCACTTTTAAGCTAAATGAAAAAAACATCGAGAGAGTGACTTAATTTCCTCCAGGCTGGGTATGCCTTTGGGTCGACATCAGGGGTGTATTTATTACGCTCGGTTCCGAAAAGTAAAATATTTTACTTTACGTCACTGGTTGATAGATACCAGTTGTGTTTGTTTGCAACAGTATTGCCAGGTGCTGTCACTTATTTCATAGTGGTGTTTTTCCTATCATCTTCGGGCTTGGTCAGCTACAAAGGTGCAATATGTTCCACGCACGTATAGTATTACTTATACATCAACGATTTCAAGGGCACAGTGCATTTTATTTGGGTCATGGGCAGGAATTCTGGACGTTCAGAAGGAAATGAATGACTCGGTTACTTACTGATAATCCTCTTTACGCCCATTATCCCTTTCTCGTACCAATACTGACTATATGAGGTGTTCCACCTCCCTTCCAGGCACCACCAGACTCAGCCTGAACCATTAACAAACAAGCATTTGCAATGCAATACGTCTCGCATTTGCAATGCAATAGGTCTCGCATTTATGCGAATTTAAGCTATTGGCATTGTAAATGACAATGCGTTTTATTTATGTTTCAAAAACAAAAACATAAATAAAAGGCATTGTCATTTACAATGCCAATAGCTCAAACTCATCTAAATGCGAGACCTCTTTCATTGCAAGTGCTTGCTTTGGTAGGCACATGGAGATTAGGTGATTTTCTCAGAATCACAAGATGTTGAGTCGACCCCGAAGCTCGAACCTTGGTTTCCCAGCTCCTCTCCCCTATTTATAATCATGATTTGATTACTGACTCTCGCATGGGGCGAACGCTGGAGGAAGGTTTGAATGGCAAGCGTCAGCTGCGGTTGGCCTTTCATGCCAGAGAGTCGCCACATGTCGTGGGTGAATTTGGAAGAATACACAACATTTGAAAATGTATTCTGCCTGAACTTGACTTACTGCAATATATCATCCTTGTCTTGGTGTTTTCCGTTCACCCATACCACAACTGTGCAAATAAATATGTTCCAAAAAACTGCAGACACAACAAAGGGACACACTTTTCGCTTTCACGTGCAATCACGATAGGCAATCCACTTTGTTGTCATGAAATTTGTAGTCGACAACCTATGTCATAACCCCCGCACTGTGCCCACTCCAGAGTACATGCTACATATCCCCACTGCATTCCTTAGAATAAACAAGCCAACATGCATTTGTGTTTGTAGTGGTCATTTGTTGGCAGCAGTTTTATTAGGAATACATGGATATACTTTGGCATTATTTGCATGCCCTGGACATAAATCATCAACGTAGATCTGTCATATTTGCGTCATAAATCATATGCATTGGTCATACGTAATCTATGTCATAAATCATATGTACATCACCAATTAGCAAATTGGGCTGACAGTTTGTTGCTTAGCTAATTTGGAAGCTTGTCTTGTTTCTTGTCCCTTCTGGGTCATTCCTTTGCACGGTTGGGTTTTTGCTCTCTTTGCGTGGGGGCGTAGCTTCTGTCCCCGGAGTTAGGCCACTACTCGCTACCTTGTTGGACTCTTTTGTGCCCTGCCATCCGGCGGGGGCTGGGGTGCGAGCGCCGTCTCTGTTTGCTACCCCCTTTTTGTAGGCCAAATCGCCCAGCCGTGAGGCATCCTAAAGTGAGTGGTCCTACACACTGCCCTTAGGCCAACTCACCCAGCCGTGAGGCACCCGAAGGTGAGTTGTCCTATTCCGGCACACTGTCCTTCGGTGTGCCTCCTTACCAACCATTATCCTCGTAGCTCTCCATTGCCTTGCCTGCTTCCCAGCACTGCGACATTGCTGTTCCTTAGGCGTGGGTGGATGGGACAAAATTCTTGTTGTCCCGCTGCTGCTCCCCCGCTCCATGAAGTTAGGAGCTGCCAGGGGGAGAGGCAGCTTATATCCCCCTGTGTCTTTCCCGCCTCATAGGCCGATTCCTCTATTGGGGGGTTTGTACCCCGCTTGTCTCCCCATTGGCCGGGGGATAGGCACCTTCCTTGTGGCTGTTGCGGGGGTGGGCCCTTCTCCCGCCTCTGGGCTCCTCTTCGCGTCAAAACCAGTCTTTCCGGGGCTCAGTGTCGGTTATGGCGCCAGTACTCTAGCCCCCGTTGGGGGCGGCTTCTGCAAATACGTTGCACACACCAGCGTAGGGCAAGTAGCGCAGCTAACAAGAAAGAGCCAGCACTCAAAAGGCTCGGATAGGAACACATGTCAAGTTCTTTAAAGAGTCTTGCACCAACAGTTTAAAACAGGCACTCCTAGAATTAAAGTTTTATCACTCTCCACAAGTCACAGAGATTATAATATAATGTCACGGAAAGTGCTGGAAATGGCTGCAATGCTTTGCATTACTTCTTTCCTCTTCCAATGCGATCCGTGAAGAATCAACGAGCAGACACTCCTGTGAATCCATGCCTGGGCACCTATAATGGATATGATAATAGCCAACATGTGGTATTCAAACTCTTACACTGGCATAGTTCCAAAATGACTTTAATATCAGCAAATGTACCCACGACCAATTCAGGTCCGATAAGCCTCAGGTCCAGGCAGATAGGTAGGAAAGCAGTGATAATGAGAAAGTTCTGGGCTGAAAAAGAACTAGCGAGATAAATAGTAAGTGTAGCGGGTGGTTTAAGAGGCGTGAGGGGGAACCAAGACTAGTCAGCCTTGTCGTTCGATGACCGGCACGTATGATTTTTAAAAATGCCTGGAGGAAGAAATATGGAGTTTTTCAGACATTTTTTAACGTTGCAAAGGAATGTTCCCTTTAACTGCCAGCAGATGGCTCTCAATTGCTGTAAATAGAAACATTGCCCACAATAACACATGCGAATAAAAAAGCACAAAAGTGAAAGCTAATTAGACAAGCAGCAGCTATTTTAAAGCACACTCGTGCTTTTGGCGGCATCCGCCTTGGGGGAGTGAGCAGCAGCCAATTAGCATGCGCGCCGCAGCTCGCTCCCGCAAGGTGGATGCCGCCAAAAGCACAAGTGTGTGCTTGAAAATGAGCAGAGCGACGGTTAAAGGCCCTCCAATGTAGCGCATGCGCGCTGCGTAGGCGAGACCTAAAAATGAATGTGACCTTCTGTAATGTAACCTTCTGTAATGGGACGTGTTTGGTATCGGATGCGAACCGCCACATCGAGCCGACTCCGGGAGGGGAGTAAACTGTGGAATATTACATGGAGGTATAGTGGCACTACTCCCTCAAAGGGAACCATACATTTACAACGCCCTAGAACATTATCTTGCGTCGAGCTGACCACAGCGTGCACACCACACTACCAAACAGCAACGCAGCCATAGATTTAGTGAACACCTCGTCAAACGTAGCTATGGGATGCCAAAGAGGGAAGCTACAGGAAGCCGCCTCAAACACCGCCCAAACCCCTGGAGACCCGGAACATTACCACCACTTCGCTGTCGCTCAGTTGCGTGCTGCCTACTAATGAGGAAGGCTCGATGGATAAACTGGACTTAATCCTACAAGAAGTTAGGGAATCCAGGAAGGCTATCGAACAACAAATCGGCGCCCTCACGACCAGACTCACATTGCTTAAGGCAGACCATGCCAAGCTGCTGGCAGACAAGGTGAAAACGAATGTCCTTACACTGGAGGAGATGTCCCCACAACACAAGCAGCACACAACACAGATTCAAAAATTACAAAAACAAGTCACCAGTCTTATAGATCGTGTTGAAGATGCAGAAGGGAGGGCGAGATGTAACAACATTCTCGTCATCGGTCTGCTAGAAAGAAGTGAGGGACCTGATGCGGCCCGATACATGGAACAATCGTTTAAAGACACCATTACCTCTGAGGGACTCTCAGACCAATTCTGCGTGGAAAGGGCGCACAGGATACCTACTGGTCGGCCAAAACCAGGCGCACCTCCTCGACCTCTCATAGTCAGGATATTGAATTATAGAGATCGGGACATGTTACTTTAGAAGGCAAGAGAACTTTATTAGATAAGATTTGAAAATTGTTGAATATATTTCTATCCAGACTATATGCTTCTGGTGCAACAACAATGATTTACATTCATGGCAGTCAAGAAAAAAGTGCAAGACCTGTAGCTGAAATATGAACTGATATTCCCGGCACGATTGAAAATAATACAAGAGTAAAAAACAAATTTCTTCGAGAGCCCGGAGGACGTAGAGGAATGGTTAGAGGTGATGGAACCGTCTAAACTACCGGGAGCCACCTCCAAAAGCTCATTCAGTAGTTCAAGAAGTGATGGAGATGCAGGACGCGCCGTGTCAGGAAGACTTACAGTAAGCCACAACCGCCAATCCCGACGCCGCAGCAAGTGCAACAGAGCAAAAACCAGGCACTCGTGACGGCCTCCACTTTGAGAAACAGTGCATACACTGTGGATACAGCCTCTTCTGACGACAACAAAAATAGATCGGACTCTGAGGGCAGCATGGCGCTGTTCCCTACTGTGACGTCGCAGACTGCAGATGGTCTATTTGATTAAGAAACAATGGACATTGCTGGCTCCGATGCATAAACTCAAAGTAGTTCACATATCCTTTTCTATGTGATTTAAAATGGTGTAACTCTGTATTATCTCCAGCCTCGGGCTCCATTAGAGCTCAAACGCATGCAGTAGTGTCAGCATGAACGGCGTTGGCTATGACCCCCTATTTGCGAATGCACTTTATGCACATAACACAGTTTTACAGGTTATGTTAAGTTGTATGGTCCGGAGTAGTTCCTCACCAGGGCCTAGTATTGGGTTTTACGGGGAGGGTGTTAGTCCTGGAGTACTCACTGGACTTGATAGAATCAGTGGCTCCCATTTACCGCAGGCACACCTGTGGCTTATCCGTACACTGCGGTGCATACGCCTAATACATATAACTTAATAACATGGAACGTTCGAGGTCTAGGGTCCGTACAAAAAAGCCACAGGGTACATGCGCGGTTACTTAGATGCAAAGCGCAGATAGTATATTTACATGAATTTCACATTATTGATCAGGAAGCAGTGAAACTTCTCAAGAAATGGAGAGGTCAAATTTTCTCCACCAATTACTCTGGATTTGCAAGGGGAGTCACAGTGTGGATCAGACATGTGGTACCCTTCATGGCATTAGAACAAAGAAAGGACAAACAGGGTCAATATATTTTTAAGGAGGGATGTTAGATGGTCAACATGTTGTCCTTGGTAATATCTATGCCCCAAACTTCAACCAGGACAAATCCTTGTCCAACCTTAATTTGGCATTGGCTGGCTGGGAGATGCATCCATGGATCATAGGTGGTGATTGCAATGCAGTAATGGATGTCACATTGGATCGCTCCCACCCCCTATAACAAGGTACAGGAGTGTCTAAACAGGCAAAGGCTCTTTGTGGGTGGACAGATGTTTGGGCACTATGTGACGTGTGGAGAATGCGCTATCCAACGCATAGAAAACATTCCTATTATTCTCCGGTCCACCTACTACACAAGAATTGATAGAATCTACTGCACTAGAACAATGGCAATGCAAGTGACACATGCCACTTATTTGGCTAAGACTTTTTCAGACCATAGCCCATTGGAAATAACTGTGAATTAGGGTAGAGTCCTCACTCCGGATACCCACCTGGAGAATGTGGCCGCAAACATTAGAGGACGCAGTATTCCGCACCACTATAGCTGACACAATCACACAATACTTTATGTAGAATAGTAACACTGCATCTACCACCTTGATTGAATAGGATGCCTTTAAGGCAGTCATACGGGGCAAGGCAATTAGTGCGATAGTGGCCGCCAGGCAGGAGGTACACAGAAACCTCATAGACACCGAAAATAAAATGAATATGTTGGAACAAGAAGCCACGCATGACACCGACAAACAAGCCCCACTGCAAGAAATACCAATTCAACAGGTAGAACTATTAGAGTCCCTTAGAGACTTTGACTACCAAAGGTACACGCTGATGCACCACCCAGAAGCGGACAAATTCTTGACACTATTGGCCAAACTACTACGGGATGACCCCCCAAACCATTATAATTAATGAAGTCATCACCCCCCCCCCGGCGTTACAGTTCATACCCAATGCAACATAAATGATGCCTTAGTCAATATTACGCTACATTATAATGCAATCCTGATATAGCAGAGAGTACTCACATTGACAAATTCATGTCTGGCCTGCCATATCCACATTTGACTGCAGAAGTCCAGATAGACCAAATAGGCCCCGTTACTGAATCTGAAATCAAAATTGCAATAAAAGGACTCCTGCGCCACAAAAGCCCTGGGTTGGACGGGCTCCCGGGCGGATTTTATGACATATACGCGGAATCCCTCGTCCCCAACTGGAAACCCTATATAATAAAGCGCTGGAATTGGGCAGCTTATCCCTTTCCAAAGCACATGCACTGGTGGACTCACTCCCGAAACCAGGTAGAGACCCCACATATATGTCAGGTTACCGCCCACTGTCTTTACTAGCGACAGAGTATAAAATATTCAGCAAGGTACTAGCAAATAGGCTCCTGACAAATTTAAATAAACTTATACACACAGACCAAAATGGTTTTCTCCAGCCCGCAGCACATCATTTAATATCGACTGCCTTGGAACACCATGAATATGCAGGATGTATAGCATTGTATCTGTGACAAGCGTTTGACACACTAAAATAGGACTACATGTTTAAGGCACTGGGGAAGTTTGGGTTGCCGGCAGAATACCTGAAATGGCTACGTTTACTAAACATCGCACCTATACAGGGGGACACATTTTGGCCGAATATTCAATATACAGGGGTACACGTCAGGGGTGCCAGCTGTCACCACTCCTATTCATCCTTGCGCTAGAACCCTTAGCATTACGTACAGAAGCACATCGCCTTGTCCTACAGATCGGTGCGGATGATATCATTCTCTATGTACGGGATCTCCGGGCTACCTTGGATCCTATCCCTGATATCTTTTGGAAATCTGAACAGATATCAGGCTTGGCTAGCAACGCAATGAAGTCACAAGCCTTTTTCTTTTGAGAGACTGCGCACCCTGTAGAAATCACATTTGGGTCCTATGCACTCCCAGTAGCGCAACACACTTTCAAGTACTTGAGCATACAAGTATATTGGACGCACACAGACATGCTAGAAGGTAATCTTAATACAGCAATCAGATTCATACATTCGAGTATTGCCTTCTGGACTACACTACCGCTCTCGGTTATAGGCCCACGGCTGCTATATTATTTTACCAAACTGCCAATTCTAATACCACGTACCACCTTTAAACTATTGAACACCATGCTTATAGATCTTATATGGGGGACTGATAGACGCAGCATAAGCCTTAAAAAGCTACAACTCGGAACAGACAGAGTAGGCCTGGGAGTCTCTGACCTTAAAGCATATTACTATGCATGCCAACTGCAATGGTTTTTCTATTGGACAGCTGGCTGTAATCTACACGAAATAGGATACACTACACAAGATATAAATCAGGGTACCCTACATACTCTGTTACTACCTCGTAGCTAAACCCCCCAAAATCTGCCGCCCCTACTACGCACAGCACTACAGTGCTGGAAAGCGACTCTACAATATACATCCCTGCACCCTCCATACGCCAGAAACATTCCGCGATTGGGGATTCCATTGGCTACCGGAAGAATAACAAAGTGCAGTTTGGCACCCTTGCTTGAAGAGAGGATTAGCACGGTGACTGATTTATTCAATAATGGGATACTCATGGACCATGACAATTTTGTGAGAGAAGCAGGGGCACCTGACCACTTATATCTACTACATGCTGCACTTTTGCAATATGGTAAAACGCAATGAGCCCCTCAATGATAGGAACTCCTCACACACAAGTTAGTTAAGGTTTTATACTACATGGGAAGAGGAAGACATCTCATTAGGTGGCTTTATGTAGGAATACGTGCTCATGCTGCAATTGAACTCAATGCATTACAAAACACTTGGGCAGATGCCATAGGGTGGGACCTGGCAGATAAAGAATGGGTTTGAATCACAGAATGCCCTAAAAAGGTATCCAGAAACGTGAAATGTTAATTTATACAGACCATGCTACTCCACGGAGCTTACCTCACCCTTAAAAGATTTAACCGGATGTTCCCACAGACACAGCATCATTGTCCCAGATGCCAATTGGAAAAAGCTGATCTAATACATATGATATGGGCGTGCCCCCGCATACGAGAGTTCTGGAATTCAATCAGACGACATACAAGGGCTGTCACACAAAGAGAAATAGGGAATACTATAGAGGAATGTATTTTAGGACTGCATAAGAGATCGTCTAAACACAAAGTACAAAATAGATTCCCGAACCTGGCCCAAATTTTTGCAAAACGAGCCATCACTATGCGCTGGAAATCAATTAAACTGCCCATGGGACATAATTGGCATAGTGAGTTGGTTTAAAAGCGGGCCGAGCTGAAAGCTCTGCAATAAGAAGGGAGGATGTCAGAGGTATACGTAAAATCCCAATAGCCATGGAATGGGACACCATGCTGGAAGCCCTTAAAAACCTTGATTTGGACCCTAATGTTAATAATTCTAACCCACGATCACAATAATTGAAAAGGCTAACTTTAAAGAAATGTACATGTACAGTAAATCTGACTTAACATGCAAAGTTATTATTCTTCAATCACTGATATGGTTTTATATGTTGATGGTATTGAGCTGAGTTTAAGAAATGACAGATCTGTGTTTCTCCAGGACTGGAGGGAGGGGAGTGGGGGATACAGTGGGTTAAGTTGGCCACAGGCTGCGGTACATCAAGTTACATTGCTGTTATACTGATCCAGATAGGGAACAAACCGATTTAGGTCATTGATTGTCTCAAGCTGCCGGATTGTTAGCGCGACAAATATCAAACTTGCAAACCAAATTATTGTATGCTAACTTATCCCAATCCAGGAAAATACTACCTGATCTATTTCTTTCTTTTAACACAAAATGTACCTAAGCACTGTGCCCGTTTAAAGAAAACTTAGTAACATTTGTTTAAAGAAAAATATACGGACACACAGCAGCGGCCAAAAGGCCACTACGGCCCAATACACTGCCCTGCAACTGTCACGCTCTTCCGGAAATGTTAGGGCCAAATGGGCCCACTGCTTTAATAGCAAGATTTCAGACAAGCAAAGGGCAGCAACGACGGTGTACACCAAGGTGGTTTCACTTAAGGCCCGATTCAAGCTCTTGAAGTTCAATTACTTACAACCTAAGATTCGGGGGAGGTAGAGGTTAAGGCTAGGTTTACCCTCCTTACTGTATATAGTTTCACAATATTCAAGTATATCGGAAAAAAACTAACCTATGGGGGAACTAGGATTCAATGAAAGTTCATTGTAATCACTTTACTAGAAAAAATACTTTTTTTCTAGAGACCCCTCACCCACCAGGGTTTCCCCTAGGTGGCATGCTTCATCAGGGGTTCCTCTCAATCCCCTACAGATTGAGACGTGTTGCAACTTGCGAACTACGTAGGAGAACTTTGTTATGGACTATGTGAGGTGCAGTGATGTGGAGTGGTAGGAAGATAAGCCTTAAAAATACCTAACTAGTGAGCTACTTTTTTATTCCCGCCCCTAGCTGGTATGGTTAAAATCAGGGGATAATAGAAGGGAGAAACTTGACCTTAATGAGTTTGGTTCCCCCAGTATTGCATCTGTGTTAACATGTTTCGAGCTGTCCCCTACAAGCAATTACTTACAACCAACTTATGTGTCATAAAAGCATGTTGGACAAATATTTTCTGCCTCAAGCTCTCAGTGCCCCAAGTGTGGCATGCCAGATGTGCACTAGTACAATGTGGTGTGGGAGTATCCAGAAAGAGTGAATGCCTGATGCGCAGTGCTAGTAAATTTGGCAGAACTAGTGGGTAAAGGGTTGTCCCTACACCCTGGACTTTGCCTGCTGGAGTTGATGCGCAGATACAAAATGAATAAATTAGGATGCAGGATGACTGACTTAGCTCTGATGTTGTATAAAAGCCGCATAGCTATGTCCTATGGTGGTCTGGAGCAGGGGCCCGAAAAAATGGGCGAAGGCTGAATAAACTGCCATACATAATATCTGCAAGCAGATTGGGCAGTTGGCGGGTATAAACATATGTAATGCGTATTTAGTCAAACTGGAAAGGTGTGCTGAAGACAGGCCTTCCTAAGTGATGGGACCATGCCTGTACTGGAGGAACCCTGGCAGATTCCCCACTCTCTGGGACTCTGGAGGTGGTGGGCTATTTGCCTCCGGGGAATCAATGGCGATAGCACCATTGTGGAACGTGCTGGGTCAGCATGATGTATTCATTTTATTTAGAAAGTTTTATAGAGTGTGAACAAGACCCTTGCGGATATCAGAGCGCTTTACAATAAATAAAGTTCTTTATACATCAATTAAAAGCAAGTATACATCTCATCTTGTAAAAGCAGAGTAGTAAGGTACAACATAAAACTATCCCGTTGCGTCAAGTAAAGGGAAGATATAAAGTCTAGGTTGCCTAGATGGTCCCTTGTCATAATAAGTGTTAGTAGCGAGGATACATTTGGTCTCGAAATTTCTTTAGACCATAATCAGGTGAATTTGGCCATGAGAATGAGGAAATTAGTTGGGGGGTAACATGGAGGGGGATATACCGGCCCTCTGGGCCTGCCTGACTAGGCCTGTTGATGTTGGAGCTCGCATCAGGAGCTTGAGTTGTCTATATTATGTTTTTTATTTCATTAATTCCAAGCTTTACTGCTTCCCCTTGGTAAATGGCTCATGTAATGCGTGCATTGTGTGTAAGAACATTGGTCATGCGTTTGTTGGAACCTACACTGCAGAGTAACTGTGATAAGAGGGGGTGGCATTAGGGTATGCCCATTGGTTCAAATGTGTGTGTTGCAACTACAAAATCAATATAGAACTATTTAAAAAAAGTAAAAAAGAGACATGAGGTGTAATCAAGACTTTGTAGCCTTTGATTTCGGCAGCCCAACCTTCGTTGGCACCGGCCGTGGGCCTCTGATCAGAACTTCGGCCCCAACTCTTATTCTTTTACAAAGTAAGCACTGATTAAAACTTACAAAATCTTAGTTTATGACCTCATAAGGAATATGTTTGTGGGATTGGATTTATCTGTGGAAGGACTACTCCCAAAAGCAGGGTATATACTTTGACTGTTAAAGAAATCAGGTTTTCATGCCACTGCAATAAACTAAATTTAAGCAAAATTCAGAGAAAGGTTATCAAAAATCCAACCCTCCAGTAGGGACTATATTTTATGGTTACTGGATAAACAGTATTATAGACCCAATTACAGACTATCAGTTTATTGATATTTGGGGAGGGGAGTCCAAAATAGGGCGGCATACTGAATCCATGCTAGTTTTTGAGGCTATTGACATAAAAAAAAATCTATGCACCATA
Organism: Lissotriton helveticus; assembly: GCF_964261635.1. NCBI lineage: Eukaryota > Metazoa > Chordata > Amphibia > Caudata > Salamandridae > Lissotriton > Lissotriton helveticus. Next base: position 724,950,843 of record NC_136065.1, read on the forward strand.
AAACAAATACCAAAGCTTTTTGTGTATTATAATTGGCCTTACTCATGCAAATAGCCATTTACAACTTTAAAACTGCTTATTGAATGCATTTACCTTTGGCCATATGCTGGGTTCTGCTGCCATTTGATAAGGTTCAAGCAGCCTCAATATTTAAATGTTTCAAAGCTGACTGTTCACTATTAAAAGGATTAACTCACACAACTGTTTTCATGTGAATTAATCTACTGACAAGGGTGGGGTGTCGGCAAGGAGCAGGTGTGCCAGGGCTTGATTTCTCAGACAGAGTACACCCACCAACTTATACTTAAGTGGCAATGCACAAACTCCTCTCTCACGTCTTCACACCGTGGAAACAAATTGAAATTTACTCCTGACAAGGGGAGGAGTAAATCCTGTTCCAAAGTGGAGATGGAACACTTCACAACATTGCAGTGGGTTAAGGTGAAGAGTACCCCCACAAAAATGGTCAAATGAGTTAGCAAGTGCACTTGCACCTCCGCAGATTTTTTCATGATCTAATATACATGTGAGTATTATCTCATGCTAAAACGGAATTCACAAAAACAATCAAGCAGTACACATTCAGACTTCCACGTTTAATATGGTACATCTTTGTAAATTCCCAAAATTAGTTCACCTACTCCCATGTAAGATCATTAACCTCTGGTATAAATTTATGACTTTTTCTAAGAATCGTAGGAATTGTAAACTTATGAAACTCACTTACATAGTTGGGGATAATTTCAATAGTCTGCCACGGATCTCGCCTGATTGCGCCTACTTTGTTTACCAATAACCAAAGAGTGTTCCCTATGTGATTCTTCCTCAATTATCAACACAAATAATAGCTCATACTCATTCATACATTTAAAGCATACAACCAATAAGCCTTGTTTTTAGTAAAAAATTATATCTCCTCCTTTATTTTACAAAACAGATCATGCAAATCATTGAAAAAAATCACTTCATGAACACATTTTAATATCTAATATTTTAATATGGTCTGTTTGAATCTTAGACCTAGAACACACCGGCACTCATATATGCTACGTCCTTTATGTATTTCACAAGTGCTCTGTCTCTATACCTGCTAGTACTTCCCCTTTCTCCTCTCATTTACTCTTTTTGCATTATGCCATCTCACACATCTTTGGGTTTTTTGAATATTCATTTTTTGTGTACACTTATTTTTTATCAGATTTCTGGATTTTGCTTTGCACCTTAGACCCTCAGATCACGATCAACCCTCTAGGATGTTACATACTTGAATTGTATATCTTAAACTGGACCCTTGTATTCTCTGATGGCACTTTTCTTTCTGTTCTTTGTTTTTTGAAAAATTGCTCAATAAAATTCACATAAAATATCCCATGCATTTAAAAACACAATAGTTCTTATTTATAATGAATTTCTCCTCCAAGGGACAATCCTTAGTTTTTATCTAAGTGTAGAAGTTAGTTTAACAACTTTGGAGTACCCATCTCACACATTAGTGATTTATACTGAGGAACATCTGCACGAATCACACATATTTATCCGTGCAAATGGATAACAAAGATATACATAAACGGACTACCAGTTAACGAAATAAGAATTCCTTTGACCATCCGCCTCATAGCATTGAAAAAGCCAAGGCCCGAATGGGTTTTACAGATCCAAGTATTAAGCAATAATATCTGGATCTAAAGGATTTCAGACCGCCAGCTGAATAGGAGGAAAATCCTTAGTTTTTATCCAAGTGTAGACGTTAGTTCAACAACTTTGGAGTACACATCTCACACATTACTGATTTATATTGATCTATATGATGTGTAGCTTTTGTAGCTTTACATATATTCCCAAAGAAACATATCATGAGAAAGTATTTTCAAACATGCAAACATATTGTCTATCAAAGGAAAAAACAATTAGAAAACTAATATAATTTAAAACAATTATCATATTATTTAAAACCAAAGTCAACGTGGCGTTTCGGTGGACTGGAGTTAGTTGAAACCACCTTCTTCAGGACAGGTTTATGCGTAAAATACAATATAGGTTATTTTAGAAATGCTCACTACTGAAATTCTTCATGTTTCATAGAGATTCCTTCATTATTTGGCAGGGATTGTCCTTTGGAGGAGAAACTAATTATAAATAAGAACTATTGTGTTTTTAAATGAATGGGATATTAAAAGGTATTCATGAAGTGTTTTTATCAATGATTTGCATAATCTGTTTTGTAAAATAAAGGTGATATAATTTTTACTAAAAACAAGGCGTATTGGTTGTATGCTTTAAATGTATGAATGAGTATGTGCGGTATGTTACCTTTATAACGCAACTTTTACAACGCACTACCATTACAACGAAACTTTTACAACGCAAAAACTATTACAACGCATGTATTTACAACACATGTTTTTACAACGTAGGTACCTTTACAACGCTTTCCATTACAACGTAAGTATTGGTAAGTATATAATTATAATTAAAATGTTATATGTTTGGTTTTTTTTAAGGGGTATTTTTAGGGTTCAGGGTCAGTTTTGGGTTTTTGGGTAAAGGGGTATTTTTAGGGTTCAGGGTAAGTTTTGGGTTTTTGAGTAAAGGGGTATTTTTAGGGTTCAGGGTCAGTTTTGGGTTTTTGGGTAAAGGGGTATTTTTAGGGTTCAGGGTCAGTTTTGGGTTTTTGGGTAAAGGGGTATTTTTAGGGTTCAGGGTCAGTTTGGGGTTTTTGGGTAAAGGGGTATTTTTAGGGTTCAGGGTCAGTTTTAGGTTTTTGGGTAAAGGGGTATTTTTAGGGTTCAGGGTCAGTTTTAGGTTTTTGGGTAAAAGGGTATTTTTAGGGTTCAGGGTCAGTTTTGGGTTTTTGGGTAAAGGGGTATTTTTAGGGTTCAGGGTTAGTTTTGGGTTTTGGGGTAAAGGGGTATTTTAAGGGTTCAGGGTCAGTTTTGTTTTTTTGGGTAAAGGGGTATTTTTAGGGTTCAGGGTAAGTTTTGGGTTTTTGGGTAAAGGGGTATTTTTAGGGTTCAGTGTCAGTTTTGGGTTTTTGGGTAAAGGGGTATTTTTAGGGTTCAGGGTCAGTTTTGGGTTTTTGGGGTACAGGGGTACAGGGTAAAAATAAAGTAAAATTAAATTTAAATTAAATTAATTAAATTAAATTAAATTACAATACATTAAAATATATTAATTTCAATTAATTTACAATAAAAAAATTAATATATACTTACCAATACTTACGTTGTAATGGTATGCGTTGTAAAGGTACCTGCGTTGTAAAAACATGCATTGTAAATACATGCGTTGTAATAGTATTTGCGTTGTAAAAATTTCGTTGTAAAGGTATGCGTTGTAAAAGTATGCGTTATAACGTCATATATCCAGTATGAGCTATTATCTGTGTTGATAATTGAGGAAGAATCCCATAGGGAACACTCTTTGGTTATTGGTGCTACTTGATCCAGTTCCCTTTGTATCTGAGGGTCTCCTCTCTGTTTTGGGTTTGGTGCCTACTTTGTTCACCCCTGGGCTCAAGAATGGTTATCATTTAAGTTTCATCCTTTGAGAGAGAATTTCATAATCTCTAATTCACACCTTCATTCCATTTTGTGAGTTTTGAAGATGAATAGTAATTGGAAATAGCCTTTTAGACTCCAGTCATACATTTTGAAAATAAGGTAATCACCCTTTGTTTATGTAATGCATTTAAAAAATGTGTGTATGATGTATTCAGAGATGTTTGAGACACATGTGTTATCATATTCAAGAATAACTTTTTAAAATTCACAATTAAAATTAAAAACATCAAAATGATCTCAGTGAAGTTCACAATTGCTCCAGGTGCATCATGTGAAACTAGATAAATCGGGATTTTTGGTGCACAGTTTAATTTGTGAATTGCGTGATTGCTCAAAGACCAATAAAAGTGGGGAGAGTAAAAGTACTTATGATTCTTGAATGGTCTTCATCAAAGAATGTAAAGGATATGCATTTTTCTAAATTTCGCCAATTTTCATATGTGGCTTATTCATGGTATTTTATTATCCTGATTACAGAAAGTTGGGACAGGAGGGGTAAGAGGCGTTTTAGGCTTGAAGAAAGCCTCCTATTTTGGTCCATTTGTGCAAAAGTTAGATCATGTAAGCAGTGCCATGGAGGAAAAGAAATGGAGCTTGGTGCAGTCACATCACAAAACTCGTGCACCCTACTTCATACTATTTTAATATATTGAACGACAAAGAACAAAACTATGGGATATTTAAAATGGAGTTAATGGTTTAAAGAAGCTTGGATAATTGATGGCAATACCTTGTGTATAAAGAACAATCCAGGAAAATACTACCTGATCTATTTCTTTCTTTTAACCAAAAATGTACCTAAGCACTGTGCCGTTTAAAGATAACTTAGTAACATTTGTTTAAAGAAAAATATACGGACACACAGCAGTGGCCAAAAGGCCACTACGGCCCAATACACTGCCCTGCAACTGTCACGCTCTTCCGGAAATGTTAGGGCCAAATGGGCCCACTGCTTTAATAGCAAGATGTCAGACAAGCAAAGGGCAGCAACGACGGTGTACACCAAGGTGGTTTCACTTAAGGCCCGATTCAAGCTCTTGAAGTTCAATTACTTACAACCTAAGATTCGGGGGAGGTAGAGGTTAAGGCTAGGTTTACCCTCCTTACTGTATATAGTTTCACAATATTCGTGTATATCGAAAAAAAACTAACCTATGAGGGAACTAGGATTCAATGAAAGTTCATTGTAATCACTTTACTAGAACAAATACTTTTTTTCTAGAGACCCCTCACCCACCAGGGTTTCCCCTAGGTGGCATGCTTCATCAGGGGTTCCTCTCAATCCCCTACCGATTTAGACGTGCTGCAACTTGCGAACTACGTAGGAGAACTTTGTTATGGACTATGTGAGGTGCAGTGATGTGGAGTGGTAGGAAGATAAGCCTTAAAAATACCTAACTAGTGAGCTACTATTTTATTCCCGCCCCTAGCTGGTATGGTTAAAATCGGGGGTTAATACCAGGGAGAAACTTGACCTTAATGAGTTTGGTTCCCCCAGTATTGCATCTGTGTTAACATGTTTCGAGCTATCCCCTACAAGCAATTACTTACAACCAACTTATGTGTCATTAAAGCATGTTGGACAAATATTTTCTGCCTCAAGCTCTCAGTGCCCCAAGTGTGGCATGCCAGATGTGCACTAGTACAATGTGGTGTGGGAGTATCCAGAAAGAGTGAATGCCTGATGCGCAGTTCTAGTAAATTTGGCAGAATTGGTGGGTAAAGGGCTGTCCCTACACCCTGGACTTTGCCTGCTGGAGTTGATGCGCAGATACAAAACAAATAAATTAGAATGCAGGATGACTGACTTAGCTCTGATGTTGTATAAAAGCCGCATAGCTATGTCCTATGGTGGTCTGGAGCAGGGGCCCGAAAAAATTGTCGAAGGCTGAACAAACTGCCATACATAATATCTGCAAGCCGATTGGGCAGTTGGCGGGTATAAAGATATGTAATGCGTATTTAGTCAAACTGGAAAGGTGTGCTGAAGACAGGCCTTCCTAAGTGATGGGACCATGCCTGTACTGGAGGAATCCTGGCAGATTCCCCACTCTCTGGGACTCTGGAGGTGGTGGGCTATTTGCCTCCGGGGAATCAATGGCGATAGCACCATTGTGGAACGTGCTGGGTCAGCATGATTTATTCTTTTTATTTAGAAAGTTTTATAGAGCGCGAACAAGACCCTTGCGGATATCAGAGCGCTTTACAATAAATAAAGATCTTTATACATCAATTAAAAGCACGTATACATCTCATCTTGTAAAAGCAGAGTAGTAAGGTACAACATAAAACTATCCTGTTGCGTCAAGTAAAGGGAAGATATAAAGTCTAGGTTGCCTAGATGGTCCCTTGTCATAATAAGTGTTAGTAGCGAGGATACATTTGGTCTCGAAATTTCTTTAGACCATAATCAGGTGATTTTGGCCATGAGAATGAGGAAATTAGTTGGGGGGTAACATGGAGGGGGATATACCGGCCCTCTGGGCCTGCCTGACTAGGCCTGTTGATGTTGGAGCTCGCATCAGGTGCTTGAGTTGTCTATATTATGTTTTTTATTTCATTAATTCCAAGCTTTACTGCTTCCCCTTGGTAAATGGCTCATGTAATGCGTATATTGTGTGTAAGAACATTGGTTATGCGTTTGTTGGAACCTACACTGCAGAGTAACTGTGATAAGAGGGGGTGGCATTAGGGTATGCCCATTGGTTCAAATGTGTGTGTTCCAACTGCAAAATCAATATAGAACTATTTAAAAAAAGTAAAAAAGAGACAGGAGGTGAAATCAAGACTTTGTAGCCTTTGATTTCGGCAGCCCAACCTTCGTTGGCACCGGTCGTGGGCCTCTGATCAGAACTTCGGCCCCAACTCTTATTCTTTTACAAAGCAATCACTGGTTAAAACTTACAAAATCTTAGTTTATGACCTCATAAGGAATATGTTTGTGGGATTGGATTTATCTGTGGAAGGACTACTCCCAATAGCAGGGTATATACTTTGACTGGTCAAGAAAACAGGTTTTCATGCCACTGCAATAAACTAAATTTAAGCAAAATTCAGAGAAAGGTTATAAAAAATCCAACCCTCCAGTAGGGACTATAATTTATGGTTACTGGATAAACAGTATTATAGACCCAATTACAGACTATCAGTTTATTGATAATTGGGATGGGGAGTCCAAAATAGGGCGGGATACGGAATACAAGCTAGTTTTTGAGGCTATTGACATAAAAAAAATCTATGCACCGTAAAACAAATACCAAAGCTTTTTGTGTATTATAATTGGCCTTACTCATGCAAATAGCCATTTACAACTTTAAAACTGCTTATTGAATGCATTTACCTTTGGCCATATGCTGGGTTCTGCTGCCATTTGATAAGGTTCAAGCAGCCTCAATATTTAAATGTTTCAAAGCTGACTGTTCACTATTAAAAGGATTAACTCACACAACTATTTTCATGTGAATTAATCTACTGACAATGGTGGGGTGTCGGCAAGGAGCAGGTGTGCCAGGGCTTGATTTCCCATACAGAGTACACCCACCAACTTATACTTACGTGGCAATGCACAAACTCCTCTCTCACGTCTTCACACCGTGGAAACAAATTGAAATTTACTCCTGACAAGGGGAGGAGTAAATCCTGTTCCAAAGTGGGGATGGAACACTTCACAACATTGCAGTGGGTTAAGGTGAAGAGTACCCCCACAAAAATGGTCAAATGAGTTAGCAAGTGCACTTGCACCTCCTCAGCAGATTTTTTCATGATCTAATATACATGTGAGTATTATCTCATGCTAAAACGGAATTCACAAAAACAATCAAGCAGTACACATTCAGACTTCCACGTTTAATATGGTACATCTTTGTAAATTCCCAAAATGAGTTCACCTACTCCCATGTAAGATCATTAACCTCTGGTATAAATGTACGACTTTTTCTAAGAACCGTAGGAATTGTGAACTTATGAAACTCATTTACATAGTTGGGGATAATTTCAATAGTCTGCCACGGATCTGGCCTGATTGCGCCTACTTTGTTTACCAATAACCAAAGAGTGTTCCCTATGTGATTCTTCCTCAATTATCAACACAAATAATAGCTCATACTCATTCATACATTTAAAGCATACAACCAATAAGCCTTGTTTTTAGTAAAAATTATATCTCCTCCTTTATTTTACAAAACAGATCATGCAAATCATTAAAAAAATCACTTCATAAATACATTTTAATATCTAATATTTTAATATGGTCTGTTTGAATCTTAGACCTGGAACACACCGGCACTCATATATGCTACGTCCTTTATGTATTTCACAAGCTGTTACAAGTGCTCTCTCTCTATACCTGCTAGTACTTCCCCTTTCTCCTTTCATTTACTCTTTTTGCATTATGCCATCTCACACATCTTTGGGTTTTTTGAATATTCATATTTTGTGTACACTTATTTTTGATCCGTTTTCTGGATTTTGCTTTGCACCTTAGATCCTCAGAACACGATCAACCCTCTAGGATGTTACATACTTGAATTGTATATCTTAAACTGGACCCTTGTATTCTCTGATGGCACTTTTCTTTCTGTTCTTTGTTTTTTGAAAAATTGCTCAATAAAATTCACATAATATATCCCATGCATTTAAAAACACAATAGTTCTTATTTATAATGAATTTCTCCTCCAAGGGACAATCCTTAGTTTTTATCTAAGTGTAGAAGTTAGTTTAACAACTTTGGAGTACCCATCTCACACATTAGTGATTTATACTGAGGAACATCTGCACGAATCACACGTATTTATCCGTGCAAATGGATAACAAAGATATACATAAACGGACTACCAGTTAACGAAATAAGAATTCCTTTGACCATCTGCCTCATAGCATTGAAAAAGCCACGGCCCGAATGGGTTTTACAGATCCAAGTATTAAGCAATAATATCTGGATCGAAAGGATTTCAGACCGCCAGCTGAATAGGAGGAAAATCCTTAGTTTTTATCCAAGTGTAGACAGTAGTTCAACAACTTTGGAGTACACATCTCACACATTACTGATTTCTATTGATCTATATGATGTGTAGCTTTACATATATTCCCAAAGAAACATATCATGAGAAAGTATTTTCAAACATGCAAACATATTGTCTATCAAAGGACAAAACAATTAGAAAACTAATATAATTTAAAACAATTATCAAATTATTTAAAACCAAAGTCGACATGGCGTTTCGGTGGACTGGAATAGTTGAAACCACCTTCTTCAGGACAGGTTTATGCGTAAAATACAATATAGTTTATTTTAGAAATGCTCACTACTGAAATTCTTCGTGTTTCATAGAGAATCATTCATTATTTTGCAGGGATTGTCCTTTGGAGGAGAAATTAATTATAAATAAGAACTATTGTGTTTTTAAATGAATGGGATATTAAAAGGTATTCATGAAGTGTTTTTATCAATGATTTGCATAATCTGTTTTGTAAAATAAAGTAGATATAATTTTTACTAAAAACAAGGCGTATTGGTTGTATGCTTTAAATGTATGAATGAGTATGAGCTATTATCTGTGTTGATAATTGAGGAAGAATCACATAGGGAACACTCTTTGGTTATTGGTGCTACTTGACCCAGTTCCCTTTGTATCTGAAGGGCTCCTCTCTGTTTTGGTTTTGGTGCCTACTTTGTTCACCCCTGGGCTCAAGAATGGTTATCATTTAAGTTTCATCCTTTGAGAGAGAATTTCATAATCTCTAATTCACACCTTCATTCCATTTTGTGAGTTTTGAAGATGAATAGTAATTGGAAATAGCCTTTTAGACTCCAGTCATACATTTTGAAAATAAGGTCATCACCCTTTGTTTATGTAATGCATTGCTACCATTTCAAAAATGTGTGTATGATGTATTCAGAGATGTTTGAGACACATTTGTTATCATATTCAAGAATAACTTTTTAAAATTCACAATTAAAATTAAAAAACATCAAAATGATCTCAGTGAAGTTCACAATTGCTCCAGGTGCATCATGTGAAACTGGATAAATCGGGATTTTTGGTGCACAGTTTAATTTGTGAATTGCGTGATTGCTCAAAGACCAATAAAAGTGGGGAGAGTAAAAGTACTTATGATTCTTGAATGGTCTTCATCAAAGAATGTAAAGTATATGCATTTTTCTAAATTTCGCCAATTTTCATATGTGGCTTATTCGTGGTATTTTATTATCCTGATTACAGAAAGTTGGGACAGGAGGGGGAAGAGGCGTTTTAGGCTTGAAGAAAGCCTCTTATTTGGGTCCATTTGTGCAAAAGTTAGATCATGTAAGCAGTGCCATGGAGGAAAAGAAATGGAGCTGGGTGCAGTCACATCACAAAACTCGTGCACCCTACTTCATACTATTTTAATATATTGAACAACAAAGAACAAAACTATGGGATATTTAAAATGGAGTTAATGGTTTAAAGAAGCTTGGATAATTGATGGCAATACCTTGTGTATGAAGAACAATCCAGGAAAATACTACCTGATCTATTTCTTTCTTTTAACACAAAATGTACCTAAGCACTGTGCCCGTTTAAAGAAAACTTAGTAACATTTGTTTAAAGAAAAATATACGGACACACAGCAGTGGCCAAAAGGCCACTACGGCCCAATACACTGCCCTGCAACTGTCACGCTCTTCCGGAAATGTTAGGGCCAAATGGGCCCACTGCTTTAATAGCAAGATTTCAGACAAGCAAAGGGCAGCAACTACGGTGTACACCAAGGTGGTTTCACTTAAGGCCCGATTCAAGCTCTTGAAGTTCAATTACTTACAACCTAAGATTCGGGGGAGGTAGAGGTTAAGGCTAGGTTTACCCTCCTTACTGTATATAGTTTCACAATATTTGAGTATATCGAAAAAAACTAACCTATGGGGGAACTAGGATTCAATGAAAGTTCATTGTAATCACTTTACTAGAAAAAATACTTTTTATTCTAGAGACCCCTCACCCACCAGGGTTTCCCCTAGGTGGCATGCTTCATCAGGGGTTCCTCTCAATCCCCTACAGATTGAGACGTGCTGCAACTTGCGAACTACGTAGGAGAACTTTGTTATGGACTATGTGAGGTGCAGTGATGTGGAGTGGTAGGAAGATAAGCCTTAAAAATACCTAACTAGTGAGCTACTATTTTATTCCCGCCCCTAGCTGGTATGGTTAAAATCGGGGGTTAATACCAGGGAGAAACTTGACCTTAATGAGTTTGGTTCCCCCAGTATTGCATCTGTGTTAACATGTTTCGAGCTGTCCCCTACAAGCAATTACTTACAACCAACTTATGTGTCATAAAAGCATGTTGGACAAATATTTTCTGCCTCAAGCTCTCAGTGCCCCAAGTGTGGCATGCCAGATGTGCACTAGTACAGTGTGGTGTGGGAGTATCCAGAAAGAGTGAATGCCTGATGCGCAGTGATAGTAAATTTGGCAGAACTGGTGGGTAAAGGGTTTTCCCTACACCCTGGACTTTGCCTGCTGTGAGTTGATGCGCAGATACAAAACGAATAAATTAGAATGCAGGATGACTGACTTAGCTCTGATGTTGTATAAAAGCCGCATAGCTATGTCCTATGGTGGTCTGGAGCAGGGGCCCGAAAAAATTGGCGAAGGCTTAATAAACTGCCATACATAATATCTGCAAGCAGATTGGGCAGTTGGCGGGTATAAAGATATGTAATGCGTATTTAGTCAATCTGGAAAGGTGTGCTGAAGACAGGCCTTCCTAAGTGATGGAACCATGCCTCTACTGGAGGAAGCCTGGCAGATTCCCGACTCTCTGGGACTCTGGAGGTGGTGGGCTATTTGCCTCCGGGGAATCAATGGCGATAGCACCATTGTGGAACGTGCTGGGTCAGCATGATTTATTCTTTTTATTTAGAAAGTTTTATAGAGCGCGAACAAGACCCTTGCCGATATCAGAGCGCTTTACAATAAATAAAGTTCTTTATACATCATTTAAAAGCACGTATACATCTCATCTTGTAAAAGCAGAGTAGTAAGGTACAACATAAAACTATCCTGTTGCGTCAAGTAAAGGGAAGATATAAAGTCTAGGTTGCCTAGATGGTCCCTTGTCATAATAAGTGTTGGTAGGATGGATACATTTGGCCTCGAAATTTCTTTAGACCATAATCAGGTGATTTTGGCCATGAGAATGAGGAAATTAGTTGGGGGGTAACATGGAGGGGGATATACCGGCCCTCTGGGCCTGCCTGACTAGGCCTGTTGATGTTGGAGCTCGCATCAGGAGCTTGAGTTGTCTATATTATGTTTTTTATTTCATTAATTCCAAGCTTTACTGCTCCCCCTTGGTAAATGGCTCATGTAATGCGTATATTGTGTGTAAGAACATTGGTTATGCGTTTGTTGGAACCTACACTGCAGAGTAACTGTGATAAGAGGGAGTGGCATTAGGGTATGCCCATTGGTTCAAATGTGTGTGTTGCAACTGCAAAATCAATATAGAACTATTTAAAAAAAAGTAAAAAAGAGACATGAGGTGGAATCAAGACTTTGTAGCCTTTGATTTCGGCAGCCCAACCTTCGTTGGCACCGGTCGTGGGCCTCTGATCAGAACTTCGGCCGCAACTCTTATTCTTTTACAAAGTAAGCACTGATTAAAACTTACAAAATCTTAGTTTATGACCTCATAAGGAATATGTTTGTGGGATTGGATTTATCTGTGGAAGGACTACTCCCAAAAGCAGGGTATATACTTTGACTGGTCAAGAAAACAGGTTTTCATGCCACTGCAATAAACTAAATTTAAGCAAAATTCAGAGAAAGGTTATCAAAAATCCAACCCTCCAGTAGGGACTATATTTTATGGTTACTGGATAAACAGTATTATAGACCCAATTACAGACTATCAGTTTATTGATAATTGGGGAGGGGAGTCCAAAATAGGGCGGGATACTGAATCCATGCTAGTTTTTGAGGCTATTGACATAAAAAAAATCTATGCACCATAAAACAAATACCAAAGCTTTTTGTGTATTATAATTGACCGTACTCATGCAAATAGCCATTTACAACTGTAAAACTGCTTATTCAATGCATTTACCTTTGGCCATATGCTGGGTTCTGCTGCCATTTGATAAGGTTCAAGCAGCCTCAATATTTACATGTTTCAAAGCTGACTGTTCACTATTAAAAGGATTAACTCACACAACTATTTTCATGTGAATTAATCTACTGACAAGGGTGGGGTGTCGGCAAGGAGCAGGTGTGCCAGGGCTTGATTTCCCAGACAGAGTGCACCCACCAACTTATACTTAAGTGGCAATGCACAAACTCCTCTCTCACGTCTTCACACCGTGGAAACAAATTGAAATTTACTCCTGCCAAGGGGAGGAGTGAATCCTGTTCCAAAGTGGGGATGGAACACTTCACAACATTGGAGTGGGTTAAGGTGAAGAGTACCCCCACAGAAATGGTCAAATGAGTTAGCAAGTGCACTTCCACCTCCTCAGCAGATTTTTTCATGATCTAATATACATGTGAGTATTATCTCATGCTAAAACGGAATTCACAAAAACAATCAAGCAGTACGCATTCAGACTTCCACGTTTAATATGGTACATCTTTGTAAATTCCCAAAATTAGTTCATCTACTCCCATGTAAGATCATTAACCTCTGGTATACATTTACGACTTTTTCTAAGAATTGTAGGAATTGTAATCTCATGAAACTCACTTACATAGTTGGGATAATTTCAATAGTCTGCCACGGATCTCGCCTGATTGCGCCTACTTTGTTTACCAATAACCAAAGAGTGTTCCCTATGTGATTCTTCCTCAATTATCAACACAAATAATAGCTCATACTCATTCATACATGTAAAGCATACAACCAATAAGCCTTGTTGTTAGTAAAAATTATATCTCCTCCTTTATTTCACAAAACAGATCATGCAAATCATTGACAAAAATCACTTCATGAATACATTTTAATATCTAATATTTTAATATGGTCTGTTTGAATCTTAGACCTGGAACACACCGGCACTCATATATGCTACGTCCTTTATGTATTTCAAGCTGTTACAAGTGCTCTGTCTCTATACCTGCTAGTACTTCCCTTTTCTCCTTTCATTTACTCTTTTTGTATTATGCCATCTCACACATCTTTGGGTTTTTTGAATATTCATATTTTGTGTACACTTATTTTTGATCCGTTTTCTGGATTTTGCTTTGCACCTTAGACCCTCAGATCACGATCAACCCTCTAGGATGTTACATACTTGAATTGTATATCTTAAACTGGACCCTTGTATTCTCTGATGGCACTTTTCTTTCTGTTCTTTGTTTTTTGAAAAATTGCTCAATAAAATTCACATAAAATATCCCATGCATTTAAAAACACAATAGTTCTTATTTATAATGAATTTCTCCTCCAAGGGACAATCCTTAGTTTTTATCTAAGTGTAGAAGTTAGTTTAACAACTTTGGAGTACCCATCTCACACATTAGTGATTTATACTGAGGAACATGTGCTCGAATCACACGTATTTATGCGTGCAAATGGATAACAAAGATATACATAAATGGACTACAAGTTAACGAAATAAGAATTCCTTTGACCATCCGCCTCATAGCATTGAAAAAGCCACGGCCCGAATGGGTTTTACAGATCCAAGTAATAAGCAATAATCTCTGGATCTAAAGGATTTCAGACCGCCAGCTGAATAGGAGGAAAATCCTTAGTTTTTATCCAAGTGTAGACGTTAGTTCAACAACTTTGGAGTACACATCTCACACATTACTGATTTATATTGATCTATATGATGTGTAGCTTTACATATATTCCCAAAGAAATATATCATGAGAAAGTATTTTCAAACATGCAAACATATTGTCTATCAAAGGAAAAAACAATTAGAAAACTAATATAATTTAAAACAATTATCATATTATTTAAAACCAAAGTCGACGTGGCGTTTCGGTGAACAGGAGTTAGTTGAAACCACCTTCTTCAGGACAGGTTTATGCGTAAAATACAATATAGGTTATTTTAGAAATGCTCACTACTGAAATTCTTCATGTTTCATAGAGATTCATTCATTATTTGGCAGGGATTGTCCTTTGGAGGAGAAATTAATTATAAATAAGAACTATTGTGTTTTTAAATGAATGGGATAATAAAAGGTATTCATGAAGTGTTTTTATCAATGATTTGCATAATCTGTTTTGTAAAATAAAGGAGATATAATTTTTACTAAAAACAAGGCGTATTGGTTGTATGCTTTAAATGTATGAATGAGTATGATCTATTACCTGTGTTGATAATTGAGGAAGAATCACATAGGGAACACTCTTTGGCTATTGGTGCCACTTGACCCAGTTCCCTTTGTATCTGAAGGGCTCCTCTATGTTTTGGTTTTGGTGCCTACTTTGTTCACCCCTGGGCTTAAGAATGGTTATCATTTAAGTTTCATCCTTTGAGAGAGAATTTCATAATCTCTAATTCACACCTTCATTCCATTTTGTGAGTTTTGAAGATGTATAGTAATTGGAAATAGCCTTTTAGACTCCAGTCATACATTTTGAAAATAAGGTCATCACCCTTTGTTTATGTAATGCATTTCTAGCATTTCAAAAATGTGTGTATGATGTATTCAGAGATGTTTGAGACACATTTGTTATCATATTCAAGAATAACTTTTTAACATTCACAATTAAAATTAAAAAACATCAAAATGATCTCAGTGAAGTTCACAATTGCTCCAGGTGCATCATGTGAAACTGGATAAATCGGTATTTTTGGTGCACAGTTTAATTTGTGAATTGCGTGATTGCTCAAAGACCAATAAAAGTGGGGAGAGTAAAAGTACTTATGATTCTTGAATGGTCTTCATCAAAGAATGTAAAGGATATGCATTTTTCTAAATTTCGCCAATTTTCATAGGTGGCTTATTGATGGTATTTTATTATCCTGATTACAGAAAGTTGGGACAGGAGGGGGAAGAGGCGTTTTAGGCTTGAAGAAAGCCTCTTATTTTGGTCCATTTGTGCAAATGTTAGATCATGTAAACAGTGCCATGGAGGAAAAGAAATGGAGCTGGGTGCAGTCACATCACGAAACTCGTGCACCCTACTTCATACTATTTTAATATATTGAATGACAAAGAACAAAACTATGGGATATTTAAAATGGAGTTAATGGTTTAAAGAAGCTTGGATAATTGACGGCAATACCTTGCGTATAAAGAACAGCTTTTTCAGACAATTACCCATCATTAGTATTTTGTTTAACTTAGGACAATTAAATGTGTAAATCGAAGGCAGGCTTGGCATTGGGCATTGACCTTCTCAAAGTTGAATTTAAATGTCTCTTCAGCTTGCCATCAAGAACGGACAAGTGGCTGCCTGCCATGACCAGGGTCTGTGGAGGTGACCTGGCAAACATGTAGATGCAACAGATTGAGGAATTTGAGCTTTAGTGCAAGTGTCAAGCATTAATAATGATAACCAGTCTGTATCTCCTGGTGCTGTGACTTCAGGTCCCTCTGCTAAAAATGCTCTATTTCTTTGACACGCTGTGTATTTTTTGTGTCTTCCAGTAACACCTGACCCTTTTTAAGAGGAACGTGCAGCGCATTGAAACCACAGGTGTGGAGAATTGCTGGGGCATATTTACAAAGAGTTCACGCAATACAGCACAGAATGTGAAGTGCTGCACTGCATTGCATGAACAGTAGACAGCAGAACTGCACTATGGGGCTTTGCGGGGGGTGGCCGACCGGAGGGAGGCTCTACCCCCGGGGAAGTTTGGGGCCCCGGGAGGAAGGGGGGGGAAATAGAGCGAGGGACAGGAAGTGGGTTTGGGCTGGTTGGGCTCCTTGGGCTGGTTTGGGCTACATTTGGGCTTCAGGGGTATAACTACAGCCATTTTGGGTCACTGGGCACCATTTTGGTGACAGTGACCCAGCAGCCGAGCTGTAGCGAAGTTGTTGTCGGGCTGGTTTATAAATTTAGCAGTTGGAGCGTGGTTTGGCTTTTGCGGCGGTTGTGTTAATTGAAGGTGGTGTATCTGTCGAGTAGCGGAGCGCAGTGGGACTGTGCGGCGGTGCGGCTGTGTTGGAGGTCAGGCAGTGACGCGGGAGCGGAGGTAATGGCAGGCGTGGCAGAGTCGGCGGTTGCGGATCCTCGCGTGAGGGAATCGTTGCGCCTCTTAGGAGAGGCGGGCCGGATGGATCATCTCCGTGTAGACCTGCGGGTGAGGCCTCAGTGGCGCGCAGCGGATGGGGCAGTGGCGGCGTTATTGGCTTGTGAGCCGCCGCGTACACGGGCGAGGAGGGAGGAGGGAGGAGGGTACAGGGAGGGGCGGGGGTGTAGTGCGCGGTGGCGGTTCGCGGGCGGCTGGTGCGCCGGGACACGGCACTGAGAGGGGGAAGGAGCGCGGGGGCCCGAGGAAGGCGCCGCTGGTGTTCGTGGAGAGGGCGAGGAGGGGCGGGCGGCGGGGAGACGATGTTAAGAGCACGAGGGGGAGGCGCAGGGGGGGCAAGGCAGCGAGGGGTGGAAGGGGGGCCCGACCGACACGGGGGAGTACAAGGCTGGAGGTAGGGGCAGGGGGGTAGGGGGGCAGGAGCCCCTGGCGCAGGATGGGGGGGTGCAGGGGGGAGGGGCTGGGGGGGTGAGGGATGGGCACAATGAGGCGGGGGGAGGGGGGCAAGCTGAGGGTGGGTTGCCTGGGCCACGGGAGGTGGGGGAGGAAGGGGGGGTCGGTGCGCCACAGGGTGCCGGTGGGGGAGAGGGGTCTGGGGGGCAGCTGGTGGCAGGGGGGGATTCACCGTTACTGATTGAGGAGTCAGAGGGGGAGGAGGAGGCCGGGGAGGGGGGGGGAGATTGTCTTGGACTGGGGTCGGGGGGTGGGTGGACGGGGGGCAGAGGGGGGTGCGGTGGAGAGAGGCGGGGGAGGGACGAGGATGGCCGGAGGGGGGCAGTTGGGGGGTGGGGGAGGGGGGAGGGGGAGGGAGGGGGGAGGAGGAGGTCTATGGGGAAGCGGGGAGAGGGTGGGGGCAGTCAGGGTGGGGCGTGGGGGTGTGGGGTGTGTGAGGGGTTCGGGGGGGGCGCAGGGGGGGATGGGGGAGGGCGGGTGGGGTTGGGGGAATGGGGGTTGGAGGGGCGTCCGGCGCGACGGGGCGGACACTCGGCGGCATGGGGGAGGGGCGCGCCAGTGACCTGGGGGGGATTTCTCCTCGGCATGCTGGACGTCTCCAAATTTTTCTTGGCAGGAGCAGTTGGCAGGGGGTTCGGGTGAGCAGCATGCGGCTCCAACCCGCCGAGTGGATGGGCCGGCTCTGCCTTGTATGGGCGGTCGCGCTCCAACGAGGGACTATGGACACGAGGAAGTTGGTTGGCAGGGCCATGGGCCGTTGCCTCCCCCACCCCGATGGGTCGAGACGGCCGCCGGGGTAGGGGCTGGAGTGAGAATGTTAGTGGATACCCGGGTTACCAAATGGAACAAGGGAGAAGGGAGAGTGTGGACTTGGGGGAATTGATGGCAGCGTGCAGGGATAAGGCGGGTTAGAGCAGGGTGAGCACTGGTCGGGCGCAGCAGTGGGGAGATGGTGTAAGGAGCAGGGAGACGGAGTCGGAAGAGGAAGGGGAGTTGAGGGAGGGGGGAGGGGATACAAATAATGTTGTTGCCAGTGTTTTACAGGTATGCCCCCGGCAATCGGTGGCGCGAGTGACGGCCCCCCCGGCGGAACTGGTTAGGCGGCGGGATCCGGTGCGGACGCCAGCCTTGACGCCAGGTAAGACAGGTGCACAGTCGGGGAGTGGCTTGGGCGGGCCTCATGGAGGCCGGGTGATAGGAGAGGCGAATGGTGGAGGCACGCCACGGGGTGGCCAGGTGTCGGTGGGGACGGATGCGGCAGGGGGAGATTTGGTGCGGTTAGTGAATTGCAGGTATGTGGTAGATGCTGAGGTGGGTACGGGGTCGGAGGGGGCTGCGGGCGACGTAGCAACGGCAAGCGCGGGGACGAGTGGCACGGCGGGGTCCGTCGGGCCGGTGACGATTGGCGTCGGGCGAAGGAGAGTTGCGATGTGCCGGTCAAGAACCCGCCGTACATGAGGGTGGCTAAGCCTTTGGGGGCGCACTTGTCACTGGCGACTAAGGAAAAGATTTGGAAAGGGGAATATGTTGAGATTTTGAAATTGCTGCACAGGGAGTTGATGGCCAAGGAGGGTTCGAAGGAGGAGGAGCAGGAGTTGGCTAGGCGCCCCAGGGTGCCGGTAACCATTGAGAACTGGTCGGCGGCCTTTTTGATTTACGCCAGTGTGTACTGTGAGAAGTATCCGGACAGGTCGGTTGCGTTGTTCAAATATATGGATGTGGTGCGGCGGGCGCAAGTGAGGTACGGCGGGTATGCGTGGTCACATTACGACGAGAAGTTTCGGGCGCGCATGGCGTCGGACCCCGAGGCACGGTGGGGAGAACTTGACGCGGACCTGTATCAACAGACAATGAGTGGCGCGGAGTTTGGTCGCACCATATACACGGCCAGTGGGCTTCCGCTGGCGGCGTCGCCCTTTACGGCCCGCCCCACCCGGGGGGGGTGTGGTCGGGGGATACAGGAAGTGCGACTGGCGTCGGGCATGCTGGGACTTCAATAGGGGGTCCTGTCTTAGGCAACTGTGCCGTTTCCGGCATGAGTGCTCCAAGTGCGGGAAGAGACACCCGGTGGTGCGCTGCTGGGGGGTCGGGGGAGGGCCCGCACAGGGACAGCAGCCGGCCGCGCCCTCCGGTGGGGGGAGAGGGGGCAACAGGGGGGGGGGAGTGGTGCCTTGGGAAAAGGCTCGTACGCCGGTTAAGCTGGAGAGGCTCGAGCCTCTGTTAGCGGTTTATCCGCGGGCAGAGGAGGCGACCGTGCTGCGTCGGGGTTTCAGGGAGGGTTTTCGTTTGGGGTAAAAAGGTCCCAGGATTGCTCGGTGGGCGGAGAACCTTAAATCCGTGAACGCGCACAAAGGCATCGTTCGGGAGAAACTGTTAAAGGAAGTGAGGGAAGGGAGAATGGCGGGCCCCTTTCAGGAGCCGCCCCTGCCGGACTTGATCATTTCACCGATCGGGGTGGTTCCTAAGAAGGAGCCGGGTCAGTTCCGATTGATACAACATTTGTCCTGGCCTGCAGGCGCGTCGGTGAATGACTACATTTCGGCGGAGTTGGCGTCGGTGTCTTATTCGTCGGTGGACGTGGCAAGGAGACTGGTGACGGCGACGGGGCGGGGCGCGCTCATGGCAAAATGCGACGTGAAATCAGCGTTTCGGCTGTTGCCGGTACATCCAGCGGATCACCAGCTGCTGGGAATACAGTTTGAGGGCCACATTTTTGTGGATAGAGCGCTTCCCATGGGGTGCTCCGTATCGTGTGCTTTGTTTGAGAGGTTCAGCTCCTTCTTGCAGTGGGCTTTTTCCTGGCGCACAGGCTCTGAGGCGGTGACGCACTATCTGGACGACTTCTTCCTGGTGGGTCGGCCTGGTTCAACGGACTGCCGGCGGCAGCTGGACAGTTTTACGGACTTGATGGGTTACCTGGGGGTTCCCCTGTCGCCGGAGAAGACTCAGGGTCCCAGCACAGTGCTGTCCTTTCTCGGGATAGAGCTCGACTCAGCGGCCATGGAAGCACGCCTACCGGAGGATAAGCGGGTGGTGATGATGGACTTGGTGAGGGGCATGTTGATCAGGAGGAAGGTGAAGGTGCGGGAGGTGCAGGTGTTGTTGGGGCACTTGAACTTTGCATGCCGGGTGGTGCGGGCGGGGCGGACGTTTTGCCGCCGGCTGGGATTGATATTGTCCGGGCTGACGTTACCACACCATCACGTGTGCCTGTCAGCGGGGTCGAGAGAGGATTTGAGCATGTGGCTGGCGTTTTTGGAGCGTTTCAATGGAGTGCCCATGGCGCCGCCGGAGGATTGGCAGTGGGACGTCACGATGTCATCTGATGCGGCGGGAGTCGGGGGTTTTGGGCTCTACTGGGCGGGGAGGTGGTGCGCGGAACAGTGGCCGGAGCGGTGGCAGGCGGGGGGACGGAGCATTGCGTTCTTGGAACTTTTTCCGCTGGTGGTGGCTGTGTCGGTGTGGGCGCAGGATCTGGCGCACAAGCGGGTCTTGTTCAAAGTGGACAACATGTCAGTAGTGCAGGTGGTGAACCGGCAGTCCGCGAGGGAGGCCCAAGTGCTGAAGTTGATGCTCGTATTTGTGTTGAGGTGTTTGGAGTATGACATACTGTTTCAGGCGCAGCATGTGCCGGGAGTGGACAATGACATTGCGGATGCTTTGTCTTGTTCACAGTGGCAGAGGTTCCATGGGCTAGCCACGGAGGCAGACGCAGTCAAGACGGAGGTGCCGGAGGAGCTCTGGACGGTGGGAGAGCGCGGGTTGTTCAACTGGTGAAGACGTCGGTGGCAGCGTCCACGTGGAGGGCTTACGAGCAGGCTTGGTTGGAGTTTTTACGTTCTGGGGTGGTAAGGCAGCGTGTCAGGTGGTGTCGGGAGGAGCAAGTGGTGCGGTTCATGCTCGGTCTGATGGATAAAGGGCAGGCGCGGGTGACGATTGCGGGGAAATTGGCTGGGGTGGCGTTCATGGGTAAGCTCTGGTGGGGTTATGCACCTTTGGCGGGAGAGTTGGGGGGTAGGCTGCTGGAAGGGTGGGAAAGAGAGAAGGGGGCGCGAGCGCGGCGCGTCGGCCGATTACGGAGGTAATGTTGGAAGGTTTGGTGCGCCTCCTACCGGAGGTGTGCAGGGATCAGGCGGAGACGGTGCTGTTTTCCACTCTAATGTCGTGGATGTTTTTTGGTGCGTTCAGGGTGTCGGAGCTGGTGGGGTTGCGCGGGGGCCGGGAGTGAGCTGGGAGGAGGTGGATTTGCGGGGCCGGGAGGTAGCGGTGCGTTTGCGGAGGTCTAGGACCGATCAGCGCGGAGTCGGCGCTTGGGTGGTGCTGGGTCCGGGGAGGTCGGAGGCGGTGTGTCCGGCGGCGTGGGGGAGACGGTTGTCAGGATTGAGGGGGCAGGACGGGGCGGAGGTGTTTGGCCAGCGGGGGGCTGGGCGAGTGACGGCGGCGCAGCTGCTGTGGGTCCTGCGGCACGCCCTACGGTCCATGGGTGAGGACCCGAAGGAATTTGGGACGCATTCCTTTCGCATTGGTGCAGCAACGGAGGCGGCGCGACGGGGATGGGGAAAGGAGGAGATAAAGCGGCTGGGGCGCTGGAAGTCGGACTGTTTTAGGACGTACAACAGGATGCGTGGTGGGGGGTTGGAGTGAAGTTGACATGTTGGGCCCATTGCTTACATATGTATCTTTACAGGTGCAGTGGCGGGGCCGACTGCGGCCACAATGAGCATTTACGTGGTGGGCCATTCCTTTGTTAAGAGAGCGGAGAGGGCCGAATGGGAAAGACACAGGAGCCTCAATTTGGAGTTGGATGAACAGTTGTTTAGGTGTCATTGGAAGGGGAAAGGGGGTATGCGTTGGCACGAGTTGGTGCCGGTTTTGAACAATGTTGTGCAAGGGCGGGTATGTCAAGATGTGGTGGTCATCCATTTGGGGGAAAACGATTTAGTGCAGTGTAAGGGGCTGGCACTGTTGAAGCAAATGAAAAGGGACTTGCTGGAAATCAGGAGACAGTGGGCGGGATGCTACGTCATTTGGTCGGAATGTATTCCTAGGCGGTACTGGAGAGGGGCGGAGAGGCCTACCGCTATTGGTAGGACACGGAGAAAAATCAACAGGGAAAGGAGGGTTTTTTGTGAGAAGGAAGGGGTAGGGAGGATGGAGCATCCGGAACTGAGGTATGGGGCAGTATACTTTTTCAGGGAGGATGGAGTACACTTGTCACGATACGGGATGGAGCTATATATTGTGCAGATGAAGGAGGCAGTGGATCGGGCGGTTGGGGTGCACAGGTATCTGAAGGCGTAGGGGCCCTAGGGGGGGGGTCGAAAGCTGTACGGGGCTTTCGAGTGGTGCTTTTCCTAGTTAGGGGGGGTAGGTAGGAGGAATGAGGTCTCATGGACAGAGGGGGAGGGAGTGTACAGTTGGCAGGAGTTTTAAAACAGTTGAGGCAGGCGTTTGGGTAATTGGTAAAGATGTATATGTTGTTGCGGGGGAACTTTTAGGGGTGGGGGTGGGGGTTTTGTGCAGGTACGTGTTTATTTAGTTAGGACTAGTTTTGTACGGCAAAGGCCAAGGATATGTTTTGGTTAAGATGCACCTGTTCCCAATAAAGCGGCCTTTATCACTCTTTAAAATTTCTCTGGTCGGTTTTTTCCCCCTACCCGTCTCCCGATGGGCCCCAATGGGGCTTTGCGGGGGGTGGCCGACCGGAGGGGGGTGGCCGACCGGAGGGAGGCTCTCCCCCCCGGGGAAGTTTGGGGCCCGGGAGGAGGGGGGGGAGGAAATAGAGCGAGGGACAGGAAGTGGGTTTGGGCTGGTTGGGCTCCTTGGGCTGGTTTGGGCTACATTTGGGCTTCAGGGGTACAACTACGGCCATTTTGGGTCACTGGGCACCATTTTGGTGACAGTGACCCAGCAGCCAAGCAGTAGCGAAGTTGTTGTCCCGCCCGCCCGCCCCTGGTAGGGAGGTTCCCTGGTAGGGTTTTTTGTTGGGAGCAGGTGTGTTTTGGTTAGGTCTGATGGGTTGATGTCGCGGGGGACAGGTGCTGGAAATAAATGTGGATGGCGCTTTTCCTACTAGGGGGGGGGAGGTAGGAGGAATGAGGTCTCATGGACAGAGGGGGAGGGAGTGTACAGTTGGCAGGAGTTGTAAAACAGTTGAGGCAGGCGTTTGGGTAATTGGTAAAGATGTATATGTTGTTGCGGGGGAACTTTTAGGGGTGGGGGTGGGGGTTTTGTGCAGTTACGTGTTTATTTAGTTAGGACTAGTTTTGTACGGCAAAGGCCAAGGATATGTTTTGGTTAAGATGCACCTGTTCCCAATAAAGCGGCCTTTATCACACTTTAAAATGTCTCTGGTCGGTTTTTTCCCCCTTCCCATCTCCCGATGGACCCCAATATCTAATTAGAAGTAGTGCAGTTCTCTGCACTCCCGGAGCTGTGTGCTGTGACTGTCATGCACAAATACAGGCACCCTGTGACAGCGCCAGAGTGTCTGCATTGTACTCACGATGGTTTTTGTGCAAGAACGAGTCCCTTCCTATACAAAACTATGCTTTAATACGTTTTCCTCTCTGTATATGTGCTACAAAATGCAACACACCTGCAAAAAGGAACAACAATTAGGAGAAATGAAAGCATTTCTCAGGCACAGAAGTTTGATGTAAATAGGTGCATCACAACGATTGGGTGTTTGTCTCAGAATACCCATGCACAACCCATGGAATGCCCCAAAGACACATAGAAATGCAGGACAGGCCATTGAGCTAACTTGGCGTTACTTTGGGTTACTTACTAACTAATGCAGAACGTTATTTGCCTTGGTTTTTAAATCCTAAATCCCCGTAGAAGACTTTCCATCCGGTTTGCTTTAACAAATGTAAGGTAAACCCGACGCAAAATCTTGTGAACCTAGGCAGCTCTTTATAAGTAAAAACAAACTCATGCAAACTCGCACATCGGCACAACAAACAGACCACAATTAATTTTTGTATACTTAACAGCAAAAGTGCGGTTAGTTTTAATTGTCATCAGTATATTAGGCATTCCAAGATTAAAAGTCGATGTGGTTATTCGAGATGTCGTTCTGTGACGCAGCAGGGGATTTCAAACCCATGCGGGTGCCGCACACAGTTCATCCTAACCACAAATATGTCAACACGTAAAAAAGCAAGCAAGGAAGTTTGTGGGAGTGCATTATGAAATATGAAAACTTAGCTACATTTCAGTGGCGGGAACCATACCGACATAGTCGGCTAGAAGCACACTGCTTACTATTTATTTAGAGATATTCATTCCCAAGTTCACGTTAATGAAAGGTTTGGGAAGCAGTCTCTGTTTAGTTTGGCATGAATCAGGAGCCTCTTTTGGTCCCCATGCAAGTACCTTGAAGCGATCTTGCATAATGACATTTTTTTAGTCAAATGAAACTTTGTGGGACTTTGAGAAAAGGTGGTTGCCTTTACAAATGGTAAAAACAAATACAACGCTAGTATTATGATTAAAATACGGAGATTTATTTCAATCAAAGAGAACGGGCTCATATAGATATTTCCTATCAGTCAGATAAATAATTAGTGTGAAAAAACTAATAGGTTTTTTAGAAGAACCCTCGCCAACCAACCTAGTTGGTGGCATGCTTTATCATCGGGTTCCCACCCAGGAAGCCGAGTGTATCCCGGGTGTGCTACAATGCCTGAATTACAGCGAGTTCGTTTTTTTGTGTTTTTTTGTGCTAGGTGAGGTGATAGTGGTGAGTTTAAAACTATAGGGTCCCCTCGAAAGGAATATATTCATTAGTGGCGCCCTATAACAGGATTAAAAAAGGAAGAGGCGGATATTGTAGAGATTCAACTTGACTCCTTAAGGTGGTCTACATGTTTCAGCCCGAAGCATAAAATATGCTGGCTTTCGTCAGGATAGGCAAAAGTGAAAAAACTGGGCTAGTAGATCACCCTCTGGTGGATAAGTGGACACACTCTAAGGTGCGCACAGTGAGAGATAACACATTTGTTTTCTCATTATCCAAAAGCTAACTTACGATTTTCTGCTAACTCATTTTATTTAAGTCGCTCTAGATGTAGGTGACATGAATCCCAGGGAGGGGGCATTGCCTGTGTTTCTCTGTGGCAATACCAGGCCCTTTTCATGACTCTCTTTAGTAGACCTTTTGGGTAGCCACGGTCTTTCAGTCCCGTGATGAGAAGGGCAGATTCCTTGAAGAAATCTGACCTGTTTGTACAATTCCTTCAGAGCCACAGGAACTGCCCATATAGTAGGTTGTGTCGAAAGTTTTGGGGGTAATGGCTCGAATATTTGAGGAGTGTATTCCGCTCCATAGGCTTCCTAAAGAGTGTTGTGTAAAGAGTATTTTAGATTACTTTAATCCTTAAATCTAGAAAGTAAATTTCCTCCTGACTAGATGTCATGGTGAATTGTATGTCAACTGATCTATTATTCAACCATGTGCAGACATCTTGTAGTCTATCCTGTTCCCCTGTCCAAATTATGAGGACATCATCAACATATCTTTTCCAAAGGGTGATGTTGGCAGAAAAAAGGATTTTCAATGTTATATGTAAACCTGTCCTCATATGTGTCTATGTAAAGATCAGCTCTGTCAGGAGCGAACCCAGCCCCCATGGCTATTATTATTATTATTATTATTATTAATAATTACATTTGTAAGGCGCAACAGCTACCCAAAAATGGTTTCCCAGGGCCGGCCAGACCAAGAAAGAGGAAGTAGCTTAATGATTATAAAATCCAGGTTTTTAAGGATTTGCAAAATTGGACAAACACCGTTTCATTCCGAATTGAAGTGGGAAGGGAGTTCCATAGGGAGGGACCGAGATATTCAAACGATCACCCACCCATCCGAGATAGTTTAACTCTGGGCACAGTAAATTTCCCATGAGTTGATGAGTGAAGGCAGCGAGGAGGCCCATAGCGGCACACCAGAGACTGCAGATACTGAGGGGCCACATCTGTTTTGATTTTAAACATGTAGCTCAGGGCTTCAAACTTAGGGGCCTATTAGGATGGCGGACGGACCTGCGTCCGTCCGCCACCCCTCAGGTGGAGGGACCGTCCGCAGGGGCAGCGGCGGTCCCTCTGGTGAAATTAGGATGTGACCGCCACCCTGGCGGTCACATCCCGTATCTTTAACCTTGCGGCGGGTGCTGCTTGAAGCAGCACCTGCCGCAAGGTTAAAAATGCATGTTTTACATTTACATGCACAAAGCGGCAGGCACCGCGCGGTGCCTGCCGCTTTGTGCGCGTAAATGCTGGAGGGTACCATAGGTACCCCCCATGTGCACCCCCCACCCCCGACACCCTGGGGGCCCGCAACGGGCCCTCAAACACCACATGCTTTTCCACAGCGGAAAAGCCGCCGTGGAAAAGCATGTTTCTCTGCACATCGTAATTTGGCTGACGGTGTCTTGCAGACACCGCCACCAAATAGCCCTCCACAACCCGCGGATCAGCGGCGGATGGACCTGCCACCCGCGCTGTGCCTGCCGCTTTGTGCGCGTAAATGCTGGAGGGTACCATAGGTACCCCCCATGTGCACCCCCACCCCCGACACCCTGGGGGCCCGCAACGGGCCCCCAAACACCACATGCTTTTCCACAGCGGAAAAGCCGCAGTGGAAAAGCATGTTTCTCTGCACATCGTAATTTGGCTGACGGTGTCTTGCAGACACCGCCACCAAATAGCCCTCCACAACCCGCGGATCAGCGGCGGATGGATGTGCCACCCGCCGCTGGTCTCACTGCAATCCCACCGCCATCCTAATCTGGCGGTGGGTGTTACCTGTGGCCGCGGCGGTGAATCGCATCCTCCAGGCCGGCGGTGGCTTCCGCCGGCCTGGAGGATGCGGATTCACCGCCATCCTAATCGACCCCTTAATACGGTTCTCCACCCTGAGCCAACGCAGGTCCCGCAGGTGACCGTAAACAGAGCTAGCTCTAGGAACCCAGCAACGTTGTCTTGCAGCAGAGTTCTGAACCATCTGTAACATGCGAGTCACCACCTTATTGGCCCCCAGATAAAGAATGTTACCTTAGTCCAGTCTAGAGCTGACAAGCGCCTGGACTACTGTTCTGTGGGCAGGCGCCGGCAGCTGTTCCTTGTTTAAATATCGAAAACAAAAATATAATCAACAAAAATATCGATGTAAAAATATAGATGTAAAAAATATCGACTCCCTATACTTAAACAGGTAAGTACAATAATATCGACTCAAAAATATTGATGTAAAAAATATAGATGTAAAAAATATCGACTTTAAAAAATAACATAACTTAAATTAAATTAATTAAATAATATTATTATTATTAACAAATTAAATTAAATTTAGTATATTTTTTAACTAATTATAACAACTAAACTTAATTTAATAAATATAAACACAAAAAAGTGTACATATACATATATTTACTTAAATACATTTTATTAACTATTATCTTTATTTAATTTATAAACCTTATTATTGATATCAAAATAAAATAAAAACATATATAAATAATTTAAAATAAAATAAAATATTCTATATTTAATTAACACATTAAACTATTAAAAATAATACATACATTTGATAACAAAATAAAAACATTAGTAGTTAAAACATTGGGTAGCGTAGGGGTAACATTTACTATTCCCAATCCAGTGAGTGCATCAGTAGGGAAAGCACTGGATAGCGTAGGAGTAAAAATTACTATTCCCACTCCAGTGAGTGCAACAGTAGGGAAATCGCTGGATAGCGTAGGGGTAACATTTGCTATTCCCACTCCAGTGAGTGCAACAGTGGGGAAAGCGTTGGATAGCGTAGGGGTAAAAATTACTATTCCCACTCCAGTAAGTGCAACAGTAGGGAAAGCGTTGGATAGCGGAGGGGTAAAATTTACTATTCCCACTCCAGTGAGTGCAACAGAAGGAAAAGCGCTGGATAGAATAGGGGTAAAAATTACTATTCTCACTCCAGTGAGTGCAACAGTAGGGAAAGCGCTGGATAGCGTAGGGGTAAAAATTACTATTCCCACACCAGTGACTGCAACAGTAGGGAAAGCGCTGGATAGCGGAGGGGTAAAAATTACTATTCCCACTCCAGAGAGTGCAACAGTAGGGAAAGCGTTGGATAGCGTAGGGGTAAAAATTACTATTCCCACTCCAGTGAGTGCAACAGTAGGGAAAGCGCTGGATAGCGGAGGAGTAAAAATTACTATTCCCACTCCAGTGAGTGCAACAGTAGGGAAAGCGCTGGATAGCGTAGGGGTAAAAATTACTATTCCCACACCAGTGACTGCAACAGTAGGGAAAGCGCTGGATAGCGCAGGGGTAAAAATTACTATTCCCACTCCAGAGAGTGCAACAGTAGGGAAAGTGTTGGATAGCGTAGGGGTAAAAATTACTATTCCCACTCCAGTGAGTGCAACAGTAGGGAAAGCGCTGGATAGCGGAGGGGTAACATTTACTATTCCCACTCCAGTGAGTGCAACAGTGGGGAAAGCGTTAAATAGCGTAGGGGTAACAATTACTATTCCCACTCCAGTAAGTGCAACAGTAGGGAAAGCGCTGGATAGCGGAGGGGTAAAATTGACTATTCCCACTCCAGTGAGTGCAACAGAAGGGAAAGCGCTGGATAGCGTAGGGGTAAAAATTACTATTCCCACTCCAGTGAGTGCAACAGTAGGGAAAGCGCTGGATAGCGTAGGGGTAAAAATTACTATTCCCACACCAGTGACTGCAACAGTAGGGAAAGCGCTGGATAGCGGAGGGGTAAAAATTACTATTCCCACTCCAGTGAGTGAAACAGTAGAGAAAGCGCTGGATAGCGGAGGAGTAAAAATTAATATTCCCACTCCAGTGAGTGCAACAGTAGGGAAAGCGCTGGATAGCGTAGGGGTAAAAATTACTATTTCCACTCCAGTGAGTGCAACAGTAGGGAAAGCGCTGGATAGCGGAGGGGTAAAATTTACTATTCCCACTCCAGTGAGTGCAACAGAAGGGAAAGCGCTGGATAGCGTAGGGGTAAAAATTACTATTCCCACTCCAGTGAGTGCAACAGTAGGGAAAGCGCTGGATAGCGTAGGGGTAAAAATTACTATTCCCACACCAGTGACTGCAACAGTAGGGAAAGCGCTGGATAGCGGAGGGGTAAAAATTACTATTCCCACTCCAGAGAGTGCAACAGTAGGGAAAGCGTTGGATAGCGTAGGGGTAAAAATTACTATTCCCACTCCAGTGAGTGCAACAGTAGGGAAAGCGCTGGATAGCGGAGGAGTAAAAATTAATATTCCCACTCCAGTGAGTGCAACAGTAGGGAAAGCGCTGGATAGCGTAGGGGTAAAAATTACTATTTCCACTCCGGTGAGTGCAACAGTAGGGAAAGCACGGTATCCCAAAACAATAAAAAACAAAACTATCAACATTTTTATTAAATTTAAATTCCAATTTTAACATAATTAATATATAAATGTAAATATATTATTATTAAGAAAGATAATAAAAAATTATTAATTACACATTATTTAGCACTATAATATCCACAACACACACCTAAAATTAATTACACAATAACATTTATTATTTACTAACTAATGAAAATTAATTTATTAATATTTATTAATTAATCAATAAAAAATTAATTACTTACCAGCGTTAACACCATTTACACAGATAAACACCACAACACACATCTAAAATAAATTACACAATTACAATTCATAATTACTAAATAATTAATGGTAATTAATTTTAAAATATTTAATAATTAATCAATACAAAATTAATTACTTACCACCCTTCACGCCATTTACACATGTAAACACCACAACACACACCTAAAATTCATTAAACAATTAACATCATTTTTTTTTATATTTCTTTTTTTTTAAACAAGGCATCAACAAAATACAGCAGTGCATATGACAGAAGAGGGTCGCTCACAAATGCAATATATAGTGCAAAAATATTAGCGATGGGGGGGAAAGGGAGCACAGGGTACAAATGACAGGTAGATTCATAGGCAAGGATCATGGGGAAAGAGGAGCGTCAAGTTCAACAATTGCAGGTGGTGTACAAATATCCCCTCTATATTGGTTCCAGGGCCCCCAAATACTGTTCCATTTTCGAGGGCGACCCCAAGCCAGGTAGACAGTTTTTTCACGGAACATACACCAATCCATACTTTCTTTCCATCCGTCCATCGTAGGCGGCCTTGCCGACCCCCACAGCTGTGCAATATTTCGCTTTGCAATCATGACCCCAAGAGTGACCCATCGAATTTGTGCAGCGTTTAGGTCTGTAGGCTCCCAAATATTTAATAAACATCTCCTAGCTTCTGGCAAGAGCTGCACACCTGTCACTTCCTACATAACAGCATGTACCCTGTTCAAGTAATCCACCATATATCGACATTCCCACTGTATATGGAAAAGCGTTCCCACCTGACCACATCCACGCTTACACAAGCCATCTTCCGAGAATCCCATTATAATCAGACGAGGACCAGTAACATAAACCCTTTGTAAAATTTTTAATTGGACGAGTCTCAATCTCGCCGGAATCGCGACTTCCTTAGGGGAAGAAACCGCGGATTGCCAGTCTTTTTTTTTTTTTAAATCTTTTTATTGAATTCAAATAACAAGAAACATAGAAATAAAACAAAGG
Source organism: Lissotriton helveticus (assembly GCF_964261635.1). Lineage (NCBI taxonomy): Eukaryota > Metazoa > Chordata > Amphibia > Caudata > Salamandridae > Lissotriton > Lissotriton helveticus. The sequence goes on from NC_136065.1 coordinate 724,981,716, forward strand.
CAAGGCAAAATAATACACATGTGTCACTTCGTTGCTGGGGGGGGGTTACATATGCAAATCAAATGTCAGAAGAATACGATGAGATTGAGGGGGGGGAGGAGACAAGAAGCAAACAAGACATCTAAACTCCTGCGGAGGAAACGTCAGGTTGGGAGGATGACAGATCAGTATCCAGTTCCGGACGGGGGGGAGTACATATATCACCACGGTATGTGTTCCATTGAGTCCAAATTTTCCCCCATTTGCGGGGCGTGCCACGGGAAACATAAACAGTCTTCTCTCTAAACATGCACCAGTCCATGTTCTGTTGCCACACCAGAACTGTCGGTGGCCTCTGGGCGCCCCATAACTGGGCAATGTCTCTCTTGGCAATCATATTACCCAAGGTCACCCATCGAAGCTGCGCCTGGTCATAATCATTCGGCTCCCAGACATTCAACAGACATCTCCGCGCTTCAGGCAATGATTGCACACCCGTGACCTCACTCATAACTTCATGCACGCGAGTCCAATAGCGTAGCACAGCAGGACATTCCCAAATAATATGGAGAAACGTGCCCACCATACCACAGCCACGCCTGCACAATCCATCCGCCGAGAATCCCATGCGTACCAGACGGGGACCAGTCACATATACCCTATGAAGAATTTTGAGCTGGACAAACCGGAGGCGTGCCGGGATAGCCACCTCCTTCGGGGAAGAGATCGCAGCCTGCCAGTCTTCATCATTGAGTTCTAGACCATCTTGAGTCCATAACTCTCGAAGGCTATCTAGTAGGTCAATTCTGGTATTAATTAACTTTTTATAGATGAGCGAGATCGTGCTATCAGGGACGTGTCCATCCAGTATCCGATCTTCAAGCGGGGACGCCTCCGGAATATCCGAACCCAGGGGAAATACAGACAGGACCGCATGTCGGACTTGTGCATACCGAAAGGATTCTCTAACATTCAGGTCGTACTCAACTTTCAGCTCCTCAAACGTCTTAACTCTACCCTTGATCCATACATCATTAACCCTGCTGATACCGATCCCATCCCACCTATCAAAACCCTTCGACTTCCATAGGTAGCCAAGTTTTTCCGACGCAAAAAGCGGAGTAGCACGGGTCGGCTTGTCAACCCATCCCATAGCCGCTGTGGCACGATGCCACACCTGCACCGCTGTCTTAGCAGGGCCCGTGAGAGATCTGCCGGCAGATTTCGCGTACAGAGCCCTGTTATAATATCCACCGGGCAGTAGCCATTTATCCATCTCAAAAGCCGGGTTCGGCAAAGGAGCGTAAGTGCCGTGGTTGATGGCCCCCAGCTGAGAGGCCCAATAGTAGCGCCGAATGTCCGGGAGTGCAATGCCCCCATCGTACCAAGGGAGCGTCAGCTTTGAAAGGGCAATACGAGAAGGGCCCCCCCATATCAATTGTCTTTGTAGACTGTCAATCTCCCGAAAGTAACTGGCCGGTACAATGTCAAGTGTGTTTTGAAGCGCATAAAGAAACCGTGGGAGCGACATCATCTTAAATAGCGCCGCTCGTCCCAGAGGAGAAAGAGGGAGCCTACCCCATGCAGTCACATCAGCACGGAGGCGCTGAAGAGGGGGCAGCAAATTGCGTTCATAACGAAGCACAGGGTCCAAGGTGGTAAAGATACCCAGGTACTTGAATCCCCCCAGCTCCACCGATATAGGACAGCCACGAGGCAGGAGAGGAGCCCCGCCGGAGAGGACATAGACGCAAGACTTCGACCAGTTGATGACAAGACCGGAGTTTTTACGGAAAGAAGTCAAAACGTCGAAAAGGACGATCAACGACTTTCGAGGCGACGTAAGATACAAAAGTATGTCGTCTGCGTAGAGGGATATACGATCCTCAAACTCCGGAGTCCATCTAATGCCCCTCAGAGACGGCTCCCATCTCAGCCAGGCCGCCAGCGGCTCCAAAGCTAGGGCAAACAAAAGAGGGGACAAGGGGCATCCCTGGCGCGTTCCCCTACCGAAAGCAAAGGGGGTCGAGACACGCCCGTTCACCACCACTTGGGCTAAGGGGTCAGCGTAAAGCAATTTCACCCAGTCAATAAATGTGGGGCCGAAACCGAATTTAGAGAGAACCGCCCAAAGATATGGCCACTCCACCGTATCAAACGCCATGGTGGCGTCCAAAGACGCCAAGATGGCCGGTTCACGCAGGGTCTCCGCCCGCGCAAGGACGCCATGCAGGCGCCGGAGGTTCAATGCCGTGTTGCGGTGTGGTATAAATCCGGATTGGTCCGGATGAACCAGATCGCCTATGACTGAAACCAAACGATTGGCAAGCACTTTAGCCAGGATCTTCGGTTCAGCGTTAATCAGAGATATGGGCCTGAAGGAGTCGCAGCGGTCACGTGGCTTACCATCCCTATGAATAACCACTATGGAAGCCAATCTTTGGTCAGGAGGGAGAGAGCCCGTCTCCAGTGATTCTAAAAACATCGACCGTAGATACGGTGCTATCACATCCGGCCGGAGCTTGTAAAGCTCAATGGGGAGCCCATTAGGGCCCGAGGCCTTCCCCGAGCGAACCGAGCGTATGGCAGTCGCGATCTCCTCAACTGTAGGGGGAGCCTCCAGGAGATCCCTTTCAGGGTCGGACAAGCATGGCAGCGAGATATCGCGCAGAAGCGAGTGGGAGTCATGTTCAGGTCTATCGGACACAGGGGAGTACACTTCCCGAAAATAATCAGCAAAACATTCAACAATATCAGCAGGGTCAGTGATACGCATGTCATTCAAATCAACAATCACGGGGACAACCCGACTCGCACACTCCCTCCTATCCAGCCAAGCAATCAATTTACCTGCCTTATCTCCCACATCATACAAACGTCCCTGCTGTTCCCTGCTCATCTCTTTCGCCGCGTCAGTCACCAACGCTCTATAGTCATGTTGTTTCAGACCCAAAAGGTGCAGCCTCTCCGGGGTGACCTCGGACTCCAACTCCCCCTCAAGAACAGTGATTTCATGTTCAAGACGGACAACCTCCTCCCGCCTACATCTCTTAACATTGCCGATCAAGGAAAGGGCCTGCCCCCGAATAACAGTTTTGTATGCTTCCCACAACGAGACAGAGGAGGACACAGAACCCACATTTTCGGCAAAGTATTGGTCAATCACTTTAATTAGTTCCGTTCTGACCTTGGGATCACGGAGATACCACGGGTTTATCGGGGCCACTCTACCCTCCGACCCCACATGCGCGTCCACGACCAACCACAGTGGGGAATGATCCGAGATACCCCATGCAAGATGTTTCACCTCCCTTATGGAGGAGGCCTGGGAGGAGGGCATCAACACGTAATCCAGTCTCAAAAGACTGCTGTGGGCCCCAGAGTGGAAGGTATATTGCAAGTGCCCAGGGTGAAGCAGGCGCCAGCAGTCAGTAAGCCCCAGAGCCTCCAGGAAGTCCCCCAACCAGGAATGAGACTTTGTGAGGACACGGGGAGGGTAACGATCACACATCCCGGACAATACAGAGTTGAAATCCCCACCCACCACAAGCAAAACCTCGGGGAAGCCCAAGATCACCCGTCCCAGGTCGGCATAGGTAGTAGTCTGGAGACCGGGCGGTACGTAGACGGAGAGCAGGGTGATGACCCTCCCCTCCCAGCGCCCCACAATGGCGGCGTATCGTCCCCTATCATCCAGGATAATATCATCAACAGCAAGAGGAAGGGAGATTCAAATCAGAATGCCCACCCCCCTGGAGCCAGAAGTGAAACCTGAGTGCGCAATGAGACGATAGCCACGCCTATTCATTGCAAGGCACGTAGTGCCAAGCAAGTGTGTCTCCTGGAGCAAAGCCACATCAGGGGACAAACGTCGCAGCAGCTGCAAAACTATACCCCGCTTGATCCTATCTCCCAACCCATTAACGTTCCAACACAGTAACCTTAGTCCCCTACCCCCCATCCCAGAGGCCACCCCCACCCCCCCCACACCAGACGCGACACTGTAAAACAGAAGATCATCGATACTATGCCTTGATAACAACAAAGAAACGTAAACTGCCCCCCCCAACACCCCAAGAAACCTCATACATCACACCCCCCACCCCGCACCCCTGCGTAAGACTCAAAAGCCACCCCAACTTGCAGTGTGCCTGTCGCCCCAACATACAACTATTCTACGAAAAGAACCCCAGAGGAGGAAGACTCACCCAACCCCCACCCACACCCCAATCAGACAAGATGTTGCAAACAATAGTGGCATATCCTCAAACCACTGCTGAAAGTCAATACGTTGGTCCGGGAGCCGATTTCGCCCCCTATTCCTGCTCCACCGGGCCACCCTCTGCTCCACCGGAGTGTCCCGAAAGATCAGATAGATCACGTCCCGGGGGTAGGGTGTCCAGCCAGTCACTTGCCGCTCCAGGATGATCAAAGAAAAATGTTCGGTCATTGTAAACCACACATAGCCGGGCCGGGAAAAGCATAGCATATTTCATATCTCTGTTCCTCAGTCTCTTTTTCACCCCTGGAATCCAAGCCACTGTTTCTGAACCTGCTGGGTGAAGTCCGGGTAGAAACTAACTGCAGTGTTTTCATAAGCCGTAGGCCCAGATAGGCGGGAAGCTTGCAGGATCGCATCCCTGTCCCGAAAGTTAAAGATCCGGGCAATGATGGGACGCGGAGTGGCTCCCAGCTTAGGCGGGCCACCCGGGATCCTATGTGCACGTTCTACTGCAAAAAACTTGCTGAGGCCCTTGGGCGCTAGATGATTCAAGACTAAGTCCTCCACCAGCAGGTCCACCGGTGATGCCTCCAACGTCTCCGGGACCCCAACCAGACGGACGTTGTTCCGTCGTGCACGGCCCTCAAAATCATCCAAGCGGCGAGAGAGGTAGTCACGGGCGGATCGCAGGTTACCGACCTCTGCCTGTAAGTCGGAGACGTCAGTAACAAGACTAGATGTCTTTAGATCGAGGGATTTGACCTTCTCATTAGTCTTCGCAAGATCAGCCCTGATCAGGGTAACATCGATTGCAACCGTGTCCAACTCGTGGGTCAGGGCTTCATACTGTTGACCCAGTGTGGCCTTCATCCCGGCAATGGCGCCCATGACGTCTCTCAACGATAGATCTTCACCCATCAGGGAGTCTTCTCCAACATTAGCCTGGGGTTTAGTCGATCCGCCCGGAGAGCCCTTAGCGAGGGTATATCTGTCCATAACATTAGACTGCACGGGACCCCCTCGTAGTGCCGGTTTGGTCTTGCGTTTTTCCCCCTCACACTTGGTGGCCATTTTAGGTCGTGCTCCCCGGAGGGTATTCTGAGACCTAGTAAAAATGGCTACACTCGATGCGCCCGCGGCAATTTGGAGAATAAGATGAGGACCTACCACCAGGCAAGGAGTAGTGAATGGCCGGAACGCCAGACGGTGTTTCTTGGTTAGGTGGAGAGCAATAAACCAGGGCGGTCGAGGCAAAGTCAAAGGGGCCTAAGCACGAGAAACGAAACTGAAAGTAGAAGACCGGGCAAGGGAGAATCGCAAGATCCGTTGTTGTTCAATTACTGTCCGGCCAGCAACGAAACCAAGCCCGGGGCAGTACCATGGAGCAGGCCGGAAATGTTCAAAAATCCATATCTCCGGCTCCCGGGGTCTAAATCGAAGTCTGAAAACGGAGAAACGATCAGCAGGGCCGCGCCAATAAGAACCCGTCCTCTAAGTCAGGATAGGGTACAGGATAATCGGTGGAGGTGGCGAAGGTCCGGGAGCTCTAAGCTCACGCGACCATCTTGGGTGCGCGCTAAGCTCCTCCTCCGGATTGCCAGTCTTCGTCGTCTATTTCAATACCATCCTGCGTCCATTTGTTTCTTAATTCCCCTAATAGATCAGCTCTGTGATTTATCAATTTTTTATAAATGAGTGAGATGGTCCTTTCTGGTAGGTGCCCATCTAGTATTCGGTCTTCTAACGGGGATGATTTTGGTATAATTTCCCCCCCGGTGGATATCGACTTCAGAGCATGCCGCACCTGTGCATAGCGAAAATATTCCTTTTCATTCAACTCATATTCAGTCTGTAGTTCCAGAAATGACTTCATTCTTCCCTTCGCCCAAACATCGCCCACAGTAGAAATCCCTATCAAGTCCCATCTGTCAAAACCTTTCGTGGTCCACAACCGGCCCAACCTATCCGAATCAAATAAAGGGGTAGCCAGAGTCAAACGTTTTTTCCATCCCAATAAACAGGTAACATCGTGCCATATACGTACTGCCACTCTAGTCGGGCCCGTTAAACTTTTCTCCACAGATCTAGTATACAGCGCTCTGTTGTAATTACCACCAGGGAGCAGCCATCTATCCATTGCATAGCCCGGATCCGTATTGGACCCATAGGTTCCATGATTTATAGCTCCCAACTGAGACGCCCAGTAGTATCTTTTAATATCAGGGAGGGCAATTCCCCCGTCGGACCACGGGAGCGTCAGCTTAGCTAACGCTATACGTGATCGACCTTCCCAAAGCAAACTACGCTGCCATCCCTCCACCTCCCGAAAGTAACTAGCTGGTACCACATCCAGAGTGTTTTGAAGGGCATAGAGGAACCACGGCAAAGACATCATTTTAAACAGGGCCGCTCGTCCCAACAGCAACAGCGGGAGCTTCTTCCAGCCCGCCACGTCGCTTTTCAATCGGGTCAGCGGAGGAAGAAGGTTCTTATCATATCGAATTGCGGGATCGAGTGAGATATAGATCCCAAGATATTTAAATTCAGCTCTCTGTATAGGACAATTACGAGGGAGGAAGGGGACCTCGCCGCACAACACGTAAAGATAGCACTTTGCCCAATTTATTTTCAATCCCGAGTTCCTACCATAAGCGGTTAAAACATCGCAGACTACGTTAAGGGACTTCTTGGGCGAAGTCAGATCAAGTAATTTATCGTCGGTATATAATGAAATTCAATCTTCGAACTGCGGGGACCAACGTATACCCTTTATCGAGGGCTCCTAACGGACCGAAGCCGCCAGGGGCTCTAGAGCCAGCGAGAACAGAAGGGGGGATAGCGGACAACCCTGTCTAGTGCCACGTCCAAGACAAAATGGCGCCGAGACCCGATTGTTCACAACAACTTGGGCCAGAGGTTCGGTATACAGGAGCCGCACCCAGCTAACAAACTTAGGACCAAAACCGAATTTAGCTAAAACAGCCCACAAATATGGCCACTCCACCGTATCGAAAGCCATCGTAGCATCAGGTGACGCTAGTATGGCCGGTTCTCTTAAGGTATGCGCCCTAGCAAGAACTCCGTGCAATCTGCGCAGATTCAAAGCTGTGTTCCTATGAGGAATAAAGCCAGACTGATCGGGATGTACCAGGTCACTAATAACCTTGATCAACCTATTGGACAACACTTTAGCCAATATCTTAGGTTCCGAATTCAGCAACGATATCGGCCTGTACGAGGCACAACATGATTTTGGCTTCCCATCTTTGGTTATAACTACTATCGAGGCCACTCTCTGATCCTGGGGTAGGATCCCATGCTCTCGAGCTTCCAAAAACATATCTCTCAGATACGGGGCAATCCTGTCCGGTCGAAGCTTATATAACTCGATTTGAAGACCATTGGGACCCATTGCTTTCCTAGAAATTAAGGGATCGCACCGCTAAAGCAATCTCATCCACCGTAAGCTTACTATCCATGAAATCGCGGTCCTCCTCAGTCAAACAGGGAAGCTGAATATCCCTAAGCAATTGGCACAAGTCTGCCTCCGGCCTATCCGAGACAGAGGTATACACATTACGGAAGTAATCCGCAAAACCATCCACTATCCTTTGTGGATCAGCTATACGATCACCCCCCTCATTCTCAATCTCAGGAACTACCCGATTTGCACCTTCCCTCCTGTCCAGCCAAGCAATCAGCTTACCAGCTTTATCATCTACATCATATAGACACCCCTGTTGTTCTCGACTCAGGGCCTTCGCACTATCAGTGACCAACGTCCTGTACTCAAGCTGTTTAAGTTGCAAGGCATGTAATTTAACACGGGTAGTCCCCTGCTCCAGTTCCAATTCAATATTAGCTATGTCCGATTCAATCCCCACCACCTCTTCCTCTGTCTGTTTTTAACCCCCGAAATCAGGGACAAGGCTTGACCTCGAATCACTGTTTTAAAGGCCCCCCACAACGAGACCGACGATGAAACCGAACCCTCATTGTCCTGAAAATAGTTTTCCAACGCTTTCAAAAGTTCCTTGCGAACCTTAGGATTATGCAAATACCAGGGATTTATAGGGGCGATCCTACCACCAGTACCCAGGGTCATTTCGAATCTGATCCAGGGAGACGAGTGATCCGAAATTCCTCTAGCCAGATGTTTCACCTCAGCAATATACGACGCCTGGGCAGCCGGTACTAAACAATAATCAATGCGCGAGAGACTACCATGAGCGCCGGAGTGAAAAGTTTACTGTCGCTGATTAGGATGGAATAATCTCCAGCTATCTATTAAGCCCTAAGCCTCTAGAAAAGCAGGAAGCCATCTATGTGTCCGTCCCGTATCACGGGGTGGAGATCTGTCCATGGTGCCAGAGACTACAGCATTGAAATCTCCACCCAGAATCAGCAACCCTCTTGGGAGATCTAAAACAAGCTTACCCAGCTCAGCATAGGTAGTGGTTTGCAGACCCGGGGAGACATAAATCGAAACAAGGGAGAGAGTGTATCCCTCCCAACGTCCTGATACTGTTACATATCGACCCCTATCATCTGCCGTGACGGAGTCAACCACAAACGGAAGAGATTTTCTAAGGAGGATCCCAACCCCCCTCGACCCCGAAGTAAATCCGGCATGTGCCACCAGACGGTAGCCTTTTCTATGCATCGCATTACAAGCATTCCCAACCAAATGAGTCTCCTGAAGTAGAACTACATCCGGAGAGTGCCTTTTGAGGAATTGCAGAACCACACTGCGTTTAATTTTATCCCCCAGCCCATTCACATTCCAACTCAATACTCTCAGCCCCCTACCCCCATCAAAAAACATAAAAAAGGCCCAACCCTCCTCCAGTTCTCGCACCATCATGAAACAAATCTGATATACAATGCCTTGGAAAAAGACAAAAAACACAAAAACAAAACAAAAAAACAACACATTCCCCCCCCCCCAATGAACGAACAGTTACGCCACCCCCACCCTGCACCCCTGCTCAAGACTATCCAGCCATCCCAACTTGCAGTGTGCCTGTCGCCACAACATCTAAACTACACTACAAAAAAGCTAAATATGAGGAGGAAAGTGACCCACGGACAGCCCGTTAACCCTCCTAAATTACTGTGGTAGAACATGATATTATAAAGATTAGAACCATAGTCCGTTCCCCAAGTTCAGAGTTTTCACTGCAACAGTACTTATTCTTGTTCCTGCGCATCCCCTCCTTCATCGCCACTCTGTCTGCGAGGTTCCTCTTGAGCAACTAGAGTGTCCAACCAGTCCGCCGCGATTTCGGGCTTATCAAAAAAATAGACCTTCTCGCCATGTTCAATTCTCAACTTGGCAGGGTAAATCATAGCGTATTTGAGTCCCTTGTCGCGAAGCTTCCATTTAACCCCCATGAAGCTCATTCTCTGCTTCTGGACTGCTTGTGTGAAGTCCGGAAAAAAACTGATGGATGAGTTTTCGTATTGCAAAGGGCCTTTAGATCTAGAGGCCTTGAGGATCGCATCTCTGTCCCTGAAATTAAATAATCTCGCTATCAAAGGTCGAGGCGGCCCACCAACACAAGGCCTTCCTCCGGGAATCCTGTGCGCTCTTTCAACAGTAAAAAAATGTCCAAGACCCTTGGGCAGAAGATGCTTTAGTACCAACTCTTCAACAAAGAGGTCGGCAGACTGCCCCTCTGCTTTTTCCGGTACACCAATAATACGTACATTGTTTCTCCGGGCCCGCCCTTCAAAATCCTCCAATCTACGGAGAGCCAGGTCATTCGAGGCCGTCAAATTCCGGACTTCTGTTTGTAATTCCGTGACATCAGTCGTAAGACTGGCAGTCTTTATGTCCAGAGATTTCACTCTTTCACTAGTTTTCGTGAGGTCTGCCTGAATCAGATTCACTTCAATAGATACAGTGTCCAACTTATGCGCAAGAGTCTCCATCTTTAGTCCGAGAGTGGACTTGACACCATCAATGGCGGCCATAACATCTTGCAACGTCAGCTCCGGTTCCAGGACAGAGGTGTCTCCAAGTCCTTCTTGAGATTTGCCCAGTCCACTCGGCGACCCCCTCGACTGAGCATAGCGGTCCATGTTATTAGATTGGGTATACCTTCCCCCTCTGACGGCTTTCGCTTGTCGCTTATCTCCCTCCGGCTTGGTCGCCATTGTGAGACAAATCAACGTTCACCGTCCGGTTCAGGGGAAACAGCGATCAAAACTCCCAGTAGTCCAACCAGCAACACGCCCTTCGTTGTCAAATCGTATGAAAGTACGTTGGGCTCCTGTGGCTACGTACTCTTCAGTAATCGATGTGGCCCAGTAATCAGCCAATACTCGACAAACGCCAATTCAGAGGGCGGACGTCTGTTGCAGCCACGTCAGGGCAAGGCACATTTGTCGCCGATAAGGGTCTAAGATGATCTAGAGTAGACCCAAGTGAATCCCAGGCGAAATCGAAAGTGAACCAACAGGAGAAGCAGAGCCGAGCCAGTCACTTCCGGTGCCCAAAGCCGATGTTGTTGCATTACCACTCGGGCACAGTGCCAACGAAATCACCGGTCGTCCGAGGGGAACAGGCCTCAAACTCTACGATCGTGTAACTCCGGTTTCCGGGGAATGTTCGAGACGCGGTTTTCAGCTTTCGAGTCTCCTTCGGTTCCTCTGCAAGAAGCACTCCACAACAGTCAGGATAAATGACAGGATATATTCGGAGGGCTACGAGGGTCTCGGGAGCCCTAAGCTCACGTGGCCATCTTGGATGCGCGCGAAGCTCCTCCTCTCAACAATTAACATAATTATTAATTGACTAATTGGAATTAATTAACAACTAATTATTAAACTATTATTAATTAACACATTAATTAATTAATTAATTTTATATAAATAAATTACTTCCCACCCTATTCCTCTATAAACCCACAACCCGCTACGGAACTAATAATGCAAAATTAAACTGAAAATAAATTAATAACTAGAAAAATTCTAAAACATAATAAAATGACCAACAATTCTTATGAAAAACTCTAAAATACATAACATTAATGATAAATCAATATTTTTGTCAACTATATTTTTGTAAACGATATTTATTACAACCATATTTTTTTAATCGATATTACTTAGCTGTCAGTCGATATTCTTGTCATCTATATTTTTGTTGTCGATATTTCTTCCAAACGATATTTCTGCGGCAATATTAATGTCCCACGATATTTCTCCGTCGATATTCCTGCTCTGCACCCCGGCAGCATCCAAATGCTCTTTTTTAGCCATTTCAGGATGGTAAAGCATGTGGCGGCTACCTTAACAGCTTGATTTTGCATAGTTAGTGAATCATCGATGATGACACACAAGTTACGAACTTGGCGGGAGGGCTGAGGAAGTGCACCCATCTCACTAGGCCAATGTTGGGGCCCCCAGAGATCCTTGTTTTTTCCTAAGACCAGCACCTCAGTCTTCTCTCCATTCAGCTTAAGGTAATTGGCCTGCATCCATGAGGCAATTTTAACCAAGCCCAACTGCAGGAGGGAAGTCTCAGCTGCACTCTCCACTGACGGAGAGAAGATGATTTGGGAGTTGTCAGCGTAGGAGTACAGGGACAACCCAGCATCTTCAGCAACTATGGGACTGATGCCAAAGGTCTGACGTACAGATTGAATAGTAAAGGGCTAAGGATGGAGCCCTGAGGTACCCCATAAGGTGAGAGAAGGGTATCAGAGCTGGCAGTGGGAGAAAAAACTTGAAAGGTCCGATTGGCAAGAAAAGAGATGAGCCAATCGAGAGCTGAGCCACAGATGCCCAATGATCTTAAGCTTTCTACTAACACAGTGTGAGACACCGTGTCGAATGCTGCGCTTAAATCAAGCAAAATAAGGGCCACCATGTCTCCAGCATCCAGATGGTGACGCAGTCTTTCCGTAACCCAGAGAAGCGTTGTTTCAGTTGAAAAACCAGCTCTGAAGCCCGATTGGGATGACTGAAGGATTTTTTGTGACTCAACAAAATTAGACAGCTGTGTATAGATGTGCTTTCCTAAAATCTTGCAGAAAGCCGGTAACAACAAAATAGGCCGGTAATTAGAAGGCAGATCAGGATCCACGTTTGCCTTCTTCAAAAGGGGGAGCACCATAGCATGCTTCTACTCTGGTGGAACTGAAGCTTCCTGTAAGGAGGCATTCAGAAGGTCCATAATTACTAGCAAGGGTGACGGCTCAAGTTGTTTGAGCACAGAAACAGGAAGAGGATCCCTGGGCGATCCTGATTTAACGCTGTCTGGAAGGCATTTAAAAGAGCCTATGTTTAACAAGGGCCATGTAGCCAGTTTGTTTTTGGGTGCACAAGGCACCTTATCCTGATCAGAATGGGTATTGTCATCTGAGAACAATATATTTTTTTAAAAAGCCTAAAGATCTGGATGTTTTAGGAGTTTGCATTGCTCCTGGTCCCTGTTAGTGTCATGCTAAGGCGCCGAGAGATACCCCTGGGGATGATCCGTTGCGCCATACAAGTGCTAAATAAATAAATAGATGCTGACTGTGAGGAATTTGTGTTTTGCAATGAAGGGGAACTGTTGCGTTGTAGACTCACTATTTCTGAGTATATTTTCTCTTCTTTTGGAGAAAGAAATTAGCCAGATCTTAGCATTGCTGATTGTTTAGTGAAGGGGGCCTGGATTGAGTTTCAGAGCCTGAAAGCTCCTTGACCACACTGAAAAGTGTCTTGGAGCAATTCAGAGCACCAGAAACAGTTGCCGATACATGCTTCGCACAAGCAGATCTGCAGAGATTGTGATATTCCCTTTTTGCCCTTTTATAAACAGTTTTGGAGTCCACGCATAGTTGCTCCTCCAGCGTCTTTCCAGCACCTTACATTTAGGATTCTCTATTTTGAGTTTGTCGTGAACCAAGGCGCTGGAGGACGATGATTATTAGCCCTTGTCAGGGAAAGAGGAAGACAGGTATCAATGGCTTTAAGAAGCCACTTTTGTACTGTACCCGAGAGAGTGCCCCAACATTTGTTTAGAAACTGGTGTGTTTGAGGACAGAATCCTATTTAAAGCTGTCACGTCTAATTTTTTCCAGTTTCTTGTTGGTTTCCTAAAGATAGGATTAGCATTCACAGAGTTAGCTGGGAATTCCAGACGAAAGCCCTTAACAAAGTGGTCAGACCAGCATAAAGGAAGTGCTGGAGAGAAATGAATACTGGATAAACTGGACAAGATAGAATCTAATAAGTGGCCTGCCACATGCGTGGGGCCAGAATTATGTAAGTCAAAGTTCATGGCTGCCAGATCAGAAACAAAAGAAGCACTGATGTTACATGTCGGATCTTGTGCAAATTAAGATCACCCAGAATGGAGAAATTACCAGTGTTCATAAGCAAAGGGGTTATCAGACCTGGAAACGTGGAGGCCCAAGGAGCGGGTGGGCCGATAGGGCGGTACACAAGTGACCCGGAAAAGGTGAACTTCGGGGTCAGGGCCAACTTAAATAGTGCTGCCTCATAATTCTTAAATGGTAGATCTTTAAATTTACACTGATAGGATTTTTTTTAAAATGATAGCTATGCCCCCGCCTATTTTGGAGCTGCTATGTTTCCTAACTATGGCATAGTCTAGTGGCAAAGCAGCCGCAACATCAGGGCCGGAGCTCTCATGCAGCCATATCTCCGTAAGAAACATGGCATCTGGTTGTTCATTGACCAGAAGGTCAAAAATGTCAGCTTTGTGCTTGGGAAGGGAGCGGCAGTTAGTACTAAGAAGGAAGAATCCCTTGTTATGTAGAGCAACATTGTTACTGGGAGGTATTTTGTTATTGGTGACCACTGAAGTAAATTTATTACCCGGGTTGTATTAAAGGCAAAGCCACAGCATGAACATTTTTGCCCTCCGTCCTCAAGATATAGTAGAGTGCAATCCGTGGGCGCTGGATTGCGGTAAGTCATTAATTGGCTGATGGAGTACCATTGTCTGGGTGCCCTGTTTGGGCCAGGGGTCATAGCCCCTGGTCCTGTTCGGGCGCGGATGGGTGCAGACGGGGTTGCGCTGCGTGCGTCCCCTGCGCATCGGCGCCATGCCCTCTTTTGTAGTTGATTGAACAACTAGTCAGGGGAAGACTAGACCGACACCCAGCTAAGATGGCCACCGCTTACCCTTTGTCTGATAGAAAAAATTATTTCTGAATACAACGAATTTGTTTAGTCATTGCTATGTCAAGAAGAATCACTATAAATTCGGTAGGGACAATGTGTGATCTCTCTCTCTGTTCTAGGACATTATGGGCCACCTCTAGAGCTTCCTTCTGCTGGATGCTGGTATCAAGGGAGGCAACATCCAAAGTCACTAATAACTATTTTCCTTTATCAAGGTATTGACCTTCCATCAGTTGAATGACTTCCATGGAATCACAAATGCAGGATCGCGTCCTAGACACCCAAGGTTGGAGGAACAAATCGACATGACGACATATGGGTTCTATAACTGATTCATACCCTGACACAATTGGTCTCGCCGTGGGTCTCTCCTTGTTTTTGTGTACATTGGGAAGGGTATAGGTAGCAGGGATTCACAGTTCTTTCTTATTTAGATAAACAAATTCCAATTTACTAAGATCTCCCTCATTGAGCCCCCTAGTCGTCAGCTGAAGTATGAGCTTGATCATCTCCTTTGTGGGATCTACCTTAATCTTTTTGTAGTTTCCTGTCACCTGTAGTTGTGTCATAATCTCTGTTACGTAATCAGCAGTATCCTGTATTACAATGGTTCCCCCTTTATCTGATGTTTTATAATTACATTAGCATTTCTTTTGAGGGATCCTAAGCTGTGTCTCTCGTCTCTTGTAATGTTTTGCTTGATACATTTCTTTGTCTCAAACATTTGCATAATATCCCTCAGGATCACTTGCTCAAAAGTTAGTATTCTATTGGAAACTAGATGAGCCGAAGGTGTGAAGGTGGATGGAGATCGTAAGGGTATTGCAGAGAACCTATTGTCAAGTGTGGGATTAGGATTTTTGTAAAAGTAGTGGCGCAAGCGTACCTTTCTAAATAAACAATGTAGCTCTATCTTAGTATTGAAACAGTTAATGGGTGCAGTAGGTACAAAGCTTAAACCTTTGGACAGAACGGACTGCTCAGAAGGAGTTAAGTGGTATTTGGATAGATTAATGATGGGATCGCTCAGGTCTTCTATTTGCCCAATCACAGACTTATCTGACTCATGTTGGTTTGACCCAGAATTCCTCAGCTAGCAGTACTACTTGTGCTGGTGGGCTTACCATCTGTATGTCTGTCGTCGGGTTTGTATCTCTCCATGCGTGACTTGAGAGTAGAATCTCGCTGACTTCCGTTGTCTCCCTCTGCCCCTGTTCCAGCCTCTGTTCTGGCCCCTGTTTTGTGGCCAACCCTGCTCTTCTCCTCCTCTCTTGTATATTGGCTATCTTCCGTCCCCTAAAAAAAGGTGTTGACAGTGCTTCCTGATAGTTCTGGCCCTGATTGAATTGTCTTCCAGATGCTCTGCCCCTGGGTTGTTCATAGTTACTATCTGGACCACTGGAGTATGATGATTCAGAGAAAGTCTTGAATTTGCTGGTGCCCTGCCTGCCCCTATTTATACACTGTCCTTGACTGTCCTGTTGGTAATATTCCTCAGTGATGTAGGGATATGTCATTTTTTTTATCATAGGCTCTTATATCACGGGCTAACCTGTCCAACTTCCTTGTCTGGGTAACAGCATTAAAGTCAACTATGGTTCTCTCCAATCTCTCTAGAGCTTCCTTAGCTTTATTAAGAGTCCTTTCCTCCAAAGTCTTCTTCTTAAGGTCACTTATCTCTTTGACCAGTTTCTTAATGTATTCGAGGGCCCTCTCAACTCCCAGCACCATCCAGTGCCGGGAGCAATTATTTGCCACGAAACTGAAGTTCTCTTGAAAGTTAGGAAATTCAGGTTCATTCTTGACCTGAAGACCCATCAGAATAATGTTCGCCTGGACTGAGCACTTTTGATTTTTCAGCTCGCCGGCGGTAAACTTCCTTTTCAACCTGCGAGTGACAAGCTACTGCTTCCAGATTACACTGGGAATATTTTAACATGTTAGAAATCAGCCTGATTTTGAAATATTTTGTTTTGCTTTTACACAAGGTACCTGGGAAGCACTTTGTGCTCCTAGAGTTTGGATGCCTATTCAAAACTAATGCAATACAAAGGAAGCACACAATTGGCTCCTTTATGATTCCAAAGCGGATTTAAAGTTTTCACACGTGCATTAAGATAGGCAGTTTTCATAGCAATCCACCTTTTTACCAATCATACTTCCCATATGGGCCACATTATCTTGGCTATATTTTGTGCATCCTTGTAAGCACCTGTTATTTCTCTCAACACAGGTTTTTACCAATAAGAAAGGATGACACGCAAATTCTGTATTTCCTGAGAAATTGACCTGGCAGGTGAGATTAACTCTGCAATGCTCACCCTACACAACAGCTTTGGCTTATCTAAACACACTGACATCTCTAGTATACATTTTTCTTACTATGCAGGCTGTGCACCACTGTGTTTCTAGTCCTGATGAAGACTCTGTGGTTATATTGTTCAATCACAGTCGTTTTCTGGGGGTCGAAACGTCAACTTGATATGTACAAAGCATACCATGCCCAAATAGACATGTACATGACAGGATGAAAAACACATGTCTTTTTAAAGGACATTTAATACATTTGGGTGCAAAAGCAAATTTCTGTACATATATGTTAACTGTGTTGAATGTCTTAGATTTTCCATTGTGTTAGTACCTGTGCTATTTATGAGGCAGATTTTGTATATGTCACAAAGATTGTTCAGTCTGTACTTTGTCTGGTTCTTTAATTTTTTTTTGATGTATTAACACATATGGTGTTTGATTTTTAAATATATTGATTACTCTTATTTTTCAGACAAATAGTGTTGTTGTCATTTCTAAATGTCTGTCAGTAGTGTGTTTTTATGTATCATTAATTAATAGTGCCCCAAAAGTTTTGGGATAATTACAAAAAGGGGGTGGTGATGGACAGAGTATCTGAGTTAATCAGAACACTCCTACCCAGTCAACAGATCAGGGTTTGATCCATCGCCGTTTTTTAGCTCACTGCACCATCCCAGTTCAGAACCTGGCTATATGCAAATTAGTCTGTCCCTGGCCCAGTGCATCATGGGAACAGGGCAGACCAAACTACCAAGCCAATTCTTCACTGGAAAGGAAACAAGCTTCCGGGGACCGGTTTCTGGCATTACAGCCGTCTTCGGCCCGGCTTGCTTGAATCCTGATGGTGCAATGAGCAAGGGACTCATGTCTGAGCATACCCTTCCACACTCATGGTGGCCAAAATAATTACAAAAAGGGGGTGGTGATGGACAGAGTATCTGAGTTAATCAGAACACTCCTACCCAGTCAACATATCAGGGCTTGATCCATCACCGTTTTTTAGCTCACTGCACCATCCCAGTTCAGAACCTGGCTATATGCAAATTAGTCTGTCCCTGGCCCAGTGCATCATGGGAACAGGGCAGACCAAACTACCAAGCCAATTCTTCACTGGAAAGGAAACAAGCTTCCGGGGACCGGTTTCTGGCATTACAGCCATCTTCAGCCCGGCTTGCTTGAATCCTGATGATGCAATGAGCAAGGGACTCATGTCTGAGCATACCCTTCCACACTCATGGTGGCCAAAATAATTACAAAAAGGGGGTGGTGATGGACAGAGTATCTGAGTTATTCAGAACACTCCTACCCAGTCAACAGATCAGGGCTTGATCCATTGACGTTTTTTAGCTCACTGCACCATCCCAGTTCAGAACCTGGCTATATGCATATTAGTCTGTCCCTGGCCCAGTGCATCATGGGAACAGGGCAGACCAAACTACCAAGCCAATTCTTCACTGGAAAGGAAACAAGCTTCCGGGGACCGGTTTCTGGCATTACAGCCGTCTTCGGCCCGGCTTGCTTGAATCCTGATGGTGCAATGAGCAAGGGACTCATGTCTGAGCATACCCTTCCACACTCATGGTGGCCAAAATAATTACAAAAAGGGGGTGGTGATGGACAGAGTATCTGAGTTAATCAGAACACTCCTACCCAGTCAACAGATCAGGGCTTGATCCATCGCCGTTTTTTAGCTCACTGCACCATCCCAGTTCAGAACCTGGCTATATGCAAATTAGTCTGTCCCTGGCCCAGTGCATCATGGGAACAGGGCAGACCAAACTACCAAGCCAATTCTTCACTGGAAAGGAAACAAGCTTCCGGGGACCGGTTTCTGGCATTACAGCCGTCTTCGGCCCGGCTTGCTTGAATCCTGATGGTGCAATGAGCAAGGGACTCATGTCTGAGCATACCCTTCCACACTCATGGTGGCCAAAATAATTACAAAAAGGGGGTGGTGATGGACAGAGTATCTGAGTTAATCAGAACACTCCTACCCAGTCAACAGATCAGGGCTTGATCCATCGCCGTTTTTTAGCTCACTGCACCATCCCAGTTCAGAACCTGGCTATATGCAAATTAGTCTGTCCCTGGCCCAGTGCATCATGGGAACAGGGCAGACCAAACTACCAAGCCAATTCTTCACTGGAAAGGAAACAAGCTTCTGGGGACCGGTTTCTGGCAAAAAAAGTTTTGGGGACACATTTCTCCGGACATACTTTACTCACAGAAAGTAGTTACCCTTTTTGTGGCAGAACCGCTGCTTCTATACTGAGATGCACTGCTCAGCAGATTCAGATGGGTGGCATCAAGGGAGTACAGAATTTCGTTTTTTGCAGACAACATCCTAATCTATGTACAGGACCTGAGGTCCTCTCTACCAATATCAATGTGCATGCTGCAGAGTTATCGTGAGGCCTATGGTCGAGCTATTGATTGGAACAAACCGATATATGTGCCAGCGATGGAACACCATAGCAGCACCAGGGTGACAATTAACTTGCAACGGTTAACGGGTCACTTCAAATACCTTGGTATGAAAGGTAAAAGAGGGCCTGGGACTTGGATATAGTACCCCTATTCTCCCAGAGTAAATAAGATAGAGATGCTTTGTTCAAAATGATTTCCCTTCCCCACCTGTTCTATTTGCTACATCATTGTCCATGTGATATACTGCTGACCTCTTTTCACTCCTTACATTTAGCAATCACCATATTTTTGGGGGCTGGAAAGCAACACCACATCACATTTCACTGTATGGAAGGGAGTTAGAACTGGTGAACATTAAATATACTATTGGGCCAGCCAATTGGTACTCAATGTACCCAATGTATACAAGATGTTGGCCCCTTGGACGATGCAGACTGGACTGAAGCAGAGATGGTTCCTAGCATCATTGCTGTGTCCATGTGATCAATACTCATTCAACTTAATTATTTACACCAAGTACCCTACAGCCCCACTAGACTAGGCAGAATGAAATGAGGAATATATTATTTTTGTTTTAGGTGAAAAGTGAGGGTGGGTACTTTCTTTCACACAGTTTATGCCCAGTCATACAATGACACTGCTCTCTGATACATGACACACGGACTCAGATTGTGGGCAGGCCTGTTACCAGAAACCCTCACGATGGAGCTCCTGGGCTTAATGGATGAGTAGGGAGGTCAACGATACAAGACATCTGGTGGTAATAGGATTAAAAATCGCAAAAAGAGATATTGGCCACCACTGGGGACTCGATAAGCCTCCCTCGATGAAAGAATGTACCCAAGGCACAGATTACTGTGCTAGGGCGTAGGAATATGTGCCCGCAGAAGTGCACAGGTGTGAGGTATGTGGTGAGATTACCATCAAGAGCTAGATCCTGTGTAGGTGATTGATAATTAGCAAGAATGATAATCTTGTCAAACAGGACATTAATTGGCAATGAACTTCGTGTAATTGCTGTACACTATTAAAACCTATATTAAGGGCCTGATTAAGATGGCTGCTCTTCACATGTCAGAACAGGCTGTCAGAACATTTCCATATTATAGTGGGGCGCATTTTTTCCTCATTCCTGCAGTTCTTAGTCTTCAAAGGCTGAAAAACATGATGTGTATGTCCAGGTGCCACCATTTTTTCTCTGTACGGTAAATTCCTCTACACTCCATGAGATCCTTTATACACTGCGCCCAACGGCTCTCTTCAAGTGTTTTTGCCGATGGCCTGTTTATCCTTCAGCACTTTACTGGCAAACTTTCAAAGTTATTCTACAGCCTGTAAACACACATTGTTACCAACTACTTTGAATGCTACTAACTTCTATTTCATTTCTAATTGAGTCTTATATTCACTGTGCTTGCGCACACATTCACGGATTGAGCAAAGATATTACACCACTTCTTCTTTCTCTTCATCCCCAATTGTACTAATGATGGCTTAGTACTATGTGAACCTAGTATAAACACATTATAACTTTGGTCATTTAGACAACCCTCATACTTCACTATTACCACGGTTGGGACTGGTTGGGTACATTGCAGGAAACAAGGGGGCCGATTACGATGGCAGGAAGTCCGCCACCGCTGGGCCGGCGGTGAGGACCACCGGCCCGGCGGTGGGGGATTTCCCGCCATCACCCTGAATATTCCCACCGCCAAATTAGGATGGCGGTGGGAATGGGAAAGGTACCATGGCAGATGGAAAGACCGTCCGCCGTGGTCCAGCAAGGCGGGCCTTTTACGCCCGCCTTGCGGGACAAGGTACAATGGGGCTATGGCGGGCATTAGGATACCTGTCTTTTTTGGTGGTGATGCCGCCGCAAAAAGACAGGCGGAGAATGCCTTTGGGGGCTTGTTTTGGGCCCCCAGGGGGGTGGGGTGGGGGTTGGTGGTACACATGGGGGGTACCTTTGGTACCCCCCCTGCATTTGCATGTACAAGGTGGCAGCCACCGCACGGTGCCTGTCACGTTGTACATACAACCCGCCACAATGTTAAAATACAGGATGCGCCCGCCAGTGTGGCGGGCGCATCCTAATTCGTATGGCGGGACCGCCGCACCTATGGTGGGCGGTCCCTTTTGCAGCTGTGATGTCGGGCGGATCGTAATTGGCCCCAAGGAGTGGCAATACATCCATCTTTCTCCTTCAAGTCTGTGAATCTTATTTATCTCAAATGCCCTTTGTAGTAAATGCGGTCCACACGTGGTAGAATTCAAGACCCTTTATTCAGTTCAATTTAACACAAGGTGCTCCCAGCTTGACAGGATCGTTACACATGAACATTCTACTGCTGCCTTCAAGTGACAGCACGGGCCATACCAAGTGGGAGAGAAGCGGGAGGGGGTAACAGGGGGGAGTGGGCGGAACCAAGTGCAAAGTTACAACACATCATCCTCCCTAGGGAGACAATAAGGGAAAGAACAGGGGTCAGCTGTAAAGGGGAGCGGAGTGGGGAGGAGGAAGGAGTGGAGAAAAGAGAGAGATAAAGAGAGAAGATAAGAGAGGGAAAAACAGTAGAGCATGGAGGAAAGAGATAACTGCAAATGCGCTAGCAGGAAAAGCAGAGGGTCCTACACAAAAGACCTGAGCCCCGGTGAGAACCTGGGACATCAAGAAGGATGAACCCAAGGCCTCTACCAAACTGGCAGAGGACCAATATAAACGAGATAAACAGTCTCTGTACGGGCGGGGCGGAGAAATCCAGGAACAGGAGGGTGGTGGCCTGAAACTATGAGAATCCCCTTAAACACCCGGTTGTATCTGACCAAGGAGGGTAAAACATGGGCTGAACACCCCAACTTCCCGTCCACCCTGAACCCCTAAATTCTTAACCAGAGACTGAGAGACATCATGCTCCTATTTATACGAGTGTCTGTGCTCAGAGAAATAATGTAGACACTGGTAAGAAATCACTATCCATAGTCATGGCCCGAGGGGCCAACACTTCAGACTTCTAGTTATACTCAGTAAAATGTCTCATGTGGTATAACTGTAAACAAGGGTTATTAGTTCTGTGAAGGCCAACCCAAAGTCAAACATCTAGTAGTTCTCAGCTCAGAATTACACAGGAGGTATTACTGTCAACAAGAGTTATTCGTTCTGTGATGGCCTACCCATTGTCCGGGCCTTAATCCAACGTGGAAACACGGACTGCCCAGGCGGACGCTGCACGGTAAATGATTCCTAACACTCCTGCTTTTCCGCTATGCCAGTCATCCACAAGTCAGTTCCTAGGTTTAGTTCTCTTGTGCTCCAGACTTCTCTCCTTCGTATCATCACCTCCATCCCGGTGAGTAATAATAACTTTAAGATCTTTTCCTTGGGTAGTTTCCTGGACCAGACCAAACTGCGTCTGCGCCTTGTAACACCACAGACCTCATACACCTTTTCATCCTCGTTATCTGGTCTAGACCATCCTCCCACTTCGAATCTCTTTCCATACTCAGCACCTGAACCTCTGGACATGGGTTCATTCCTTGTAGCTTCATGCCACACTCTCCAAAAATTGTGTCGAATAGGATTGCACTTTTCCTCCTTCACTCCTTTAGTGGGAGTTACCTTACATTTTCCTTTACTAACAAATTCATTTTCTTTTTTTCTAACTTCTTCACCTTTTTCCTTCACAGATTCCTTGCTTATATTCCTTCTCCTTTCAAGTCCTTTATATGTACCATGTTTTACTTTGAGTTTGTCCATAACCACCTTTTTTCCCCATTCTTCTCTCCAAACGGTTCCTTTCCATGCCACCTGACCCTTATATGGTGGTTTCCTTTCTTTTAAACACTCAAACCAGGCCATGAGTGTACTGTTGATTCCCACCAGGTCACTCCTGTGTTCATTGCTTTCTAGGTACATTATCAATCTTATTTTCTTTTGTTCCACCCCTCTCAGATAGGAGGGTTCATTTTCTGTGATGTAAATCGTTTTACTTGTACATCTTTCCTTGTATCTCAATTCCAACTCTTTCCCCCCTGATAGGTTATTGTCATCACCCATGTACGTTTTAAGGGATATATTAGTCTCTTTGAGTTCAAGTCCAAAAGCTTCAGCTAACTTGCTTTTCCTCAAATTCGTGCTCACCGTAGAATAATATGCCACAGAATCTGCGACAATATCAATTTCACTTCCTCCTAAGTTGATAGTACACCCAGGGTTAACTTTACTCATGTTCATCCCCATTTTGTCATTCTTGTCATCCCTGATAACTTCGTACCTTTGTGCATCACGAGACATCACTTGCATATAATGATCCACTGTATCTTCCATAACTTCTTCACCGACATTCCTTCCGGCTCCCTCTTGGACCATCTTTCCAATGCTAATGTAGACTTCTTCCCCTCCTGCACTTAATCTATTCAACAATATTTCCACTTTATCATTGGGAAGTAATGGTTGTTCCTCATTTTCTATTATAGCTACCAAATTACGAAAATGTTCCTTCCACTCTTCCCTAGTATTTGTAGTAATACCATCCCTTTCACACAATAGCTCCGGTGGAGATAAGTTATACCTTTTGTTTATTTCCATGTTAATTTTGCTATACAACCAGGTTAATATAACACAACCAGTAAGTATTTCTCGGTACTATGTAACTAGCGATGCACCCAACAGATGAAAAGTGTAGGTAAGCTAAATTCACTTAATTTCACCCAGCACGATGACGTGGTTGCTCCGGAGCACAGTTATCATTCACCTTAAGTAGCTCCAAGCTCCAACTCCTTGTATTATTCCCCTTTCCTTTGAAGTTTGAAAAAAATACTAGTTTCCAGAAATTTGTACTTTTTTTTTTTTTCTTTTTTTTTGACCTTGTAACTACAGTTCACTTTACTAATTCCTGTATATCCTTTTAATCTTTATACACTCGACTGGTGAAATTTGAGATCAGATTCCCTTAAGGACATAACACGCACATTTAATCAGCACCCAATAGGTGTCTTCCTCACTCAAAATTGTCGTAAAACTCAAATACTTTATGACGTTTGCCCTTGACTGCACGCTGGAGATCAGAGGGGAAACTCAATTGAAATGCTTGAAGTGTCACCTTTCACCTTCCCTTCCCTTAATTTCGAAAATTACACTTTAATGTCTCGCTCTTGTTCAGTTAAAATCTCAGGGGGAAAACGTGAGCTATGATACCAATTATGCGCCGCTTTTAATGTAATTATTCCATGAGCCTTGCCCTCGCGCTGCGCGTTGTAGTGATGAATACTCAAAGTCTCTTTACACCCACATCTGTTTTGATACCAATTATGCACCGCTTTTAATGTAATTTTCCCATGAGCATCGACCTCACGCTGCTTGTTAGACTGTTGAAAAATCAAAGACTCTTTACCACCACACGCTCTCCTACGCGCATGGCTGCTTCTGTTCTTGTTTATTTTCCAATAAATCAGCCTCAGTAATATTTAAGTTCTCCCTAGGGTGGCTCCCCCTCACACTCAGCTGTGCCTCACAAAAAAAAATAATAATAATTCAAAAATGCGGTTTCAGAGCTCCCTGCTCAGCTCACTTCTCCTCCTCCCAGCCACTATGACTCACCAATACGCCTTTAGTAGATACCCGTGTGCGTGAGCTCTGGGTCTTCTCATTCCCTTCAGTCGCCACTCTCAGACGCTGCTTTGCTGCTACGGTGTAGTTAAATTCCTACACATCACACTGAGGAGAGTTACACATCTTTCCTTCCGGCATTACACACCCAAGGGAAACCGCCACTGAATTGTGCTTCACTTCCCCTTAACCCGGTTGAAATGACCTGCGCTGAACTGTTCTTACTGGAGATTTTCACATGCTCCTATGCTTAAAATGGCCACACGGTGGCAGTGCCTCTCCAAATTGGAATCGGGTTAGTGCTGTAGATTTGAGGAGAATTTTATCAAGTGTGACGGAGCTTTGGCTGCACTCCGAAAAACTGAGGAGATTTACAATTCGAACGCTGATCGCGCTGATTCTCCTCCATGTCACTTGCGGGAACAAAAAACACTTGGTACCCCTGCCTCGCTCACTTTTCAACTCAGTCACCAAGGCTCAATTTATAAAGTTCAAACACGGCGTCAACGATTCCAAATACGTTCCCCGCTCCGCTCAGCTCTCCTCACTAAGCTGAAACTACTCACCTCACGAACTTTCGCCTCTTCCAGCGCTCATATACTTGGGTCTTACTCCTCTCAACATTTCATTTTCTCACGGACTGCCCAAGGTAAATCATCAATTCATTTCATCATGTTTTCTTATTCCTCAACAGATTAAAATTCGTTCTCTGTTCTTCTCATTTCTCTTCACTCAGCTCACGGACTTGCGCTTCTTTCAATGTTCCTCAACCTGGGTCTTACTTCTCTTTAATTTCTCAGTTTCCTTAGAACGCCCAAGATACGTCATAAATTCATTTCCTCATATTAATCTGGTCACCTCACTGACTTGCGCTTCTTTCAATGTTCCTCAACCTGGGTCTTACTTTTCTTTAATTTCTCAGTTTCCTTAGAACGCCCAAGATACGTCATAAATTCATTTCCTCATATTTTCCTTGTCCAAGCTCATATCACTCCAGGGGAGAGACACCACACTGACCCTGGCTCAGCTCCGTTTCCTCCGTCGCCAAAATTGTAGTAAATGCGGTCCACACGTGGTAGAATTCAAGAACCTTTATTCAGTTCAATTTAACACAAGGTGCTCCCAGCTTGACAGGATCGTTACACATGAACATTCTACTGCTGCCTTCAAGTGACAGCACGGGCCATACCAAGTGGGAGAGAAGCGGGAGGGGGTAACAGGGGGGAGTGGGCGGAACCAAGTGCAAAGTTACAACACCCTTCAATAGATCCTAACACAAACAATATACTACTTTCAATGGAGGGTGGCCTGGAGTGCGGAAGTTGCCTTTAGCTCCCTCTCAGGCATCTGGAATACTTTCAGAGAAGTCCTCTAACTCCACTTCTGTAAAGCGACCTGGAGGATGTTATGGAAGAAATAAGAACCCTAAGACCATTCGTAGTTGAAACTAACACCTCTTTGCAACGTATTAAGGAAAAATAGTAATCTCATGATCAGCGGATATCTGCCATTGAGCAAAGGGTGAGTAAAGTGGACATCCCAGATCTCTCACATATGGCAAGAGACACCGAACAACTTAAGTAATTGATGGAAGGTTTGAAAACCAGAAATAAGAGGAACAATCTTAGACTATATGGTATTCTAGAAGGATCGGAGGGTCCCAACATGATTACTTTC
Source organism: Lissotriton helveticus (assembly GCF_964261635.1). Classification (NCBI taxonomy): domain Eukaryota; kingdom Metazoa; phylum Chordata; class Amphibia; order Caudata; family Salamandridae; genus Lissotriton; species Lissotriton helveticus. Next base: position 725,008,079 of record NC_136065.1, read on the forward strand.
TTGCAAAAAGTGATCATGTCAATCTTTCACCTGCCAGCTCAGACTCCACATATAAACCAACTGGCCCATCTTCTAGGTCCTAAAATATCTTTGCAATATAATACCAGACCTAGTGGTATCATTATTCTCTTCCTACTGTTCATTGAGTTAATGCAGGTCCTCCCAGCAGCTAAAAAGGCTGGTAGCTTACAGTGGTCTGGGCACAAGGCATGCTTCACACAGGACATCGCCAATGCTACAGCAGCTCAAAGAAAGCAGTTTTTGGCCATACGCCCCCGATTGAGAACTATGAACAACAGATATGGCTTATTACACCGCTGCATTTTCAAAATTACCTTCAAGGAAAAATAATACACCTTTGAGGAGTCTGCTGATCTACAATCCTTTATTGAGTAACACAGACTAGAAGCTATGGATATAGGGCCGCCTGTTCTCATGGTTTCTAAATGCTAACAACAGGATTTTATTGCCCTTGTATGTTATTAATCATATTTAGTTTTTCCTCTTCTCCGCTTTATTGCAGATGTGGACCATATGTGGATCTCTTGTACTGTTCCTAGACTAAATACTGCAATGTCATGTTCTGCAACATTCCATTGACTTTTCCTTTGTCTTCAACGGTAATTTCATATTCTCCCATTTTTGTTTCAATGTTTAGTCTCATTTGAGTCATGTGTTCATGCCATGGTAATTTTCTAGCTTACTTTCTGGAGCTTTATTGCTCCTTGCCCTCTTATCGGATATAAATTCCTGCATGTTAATCCCTTGTTCTCCTTCTTCTCTTGTTGGGGCTGCAACCCCTCCATCTTCCTTAGGTGTTACGCCGTCCCTTCACTCTTTGGAGTGTTCCTTTTCACATGTTTGATTCACCAGCAACCGAGGAACTTTGCTCCAACATTGCCATACTTATTGTAGCTCATCTGCTGGGAGATGGCATCTTCCATTTCATTTCATTTCATTTCAGTTCTCTATCCTACTCTTCCTTTCTTTCCCCACTTTTCTCTTTACTTTCCACTCTTTCTGTTTAGCCATGTTACATAACTCCTCTACGCAGAGTCAAATGCTGTCAAGTTTTTACGCTTATTATGCAACTTAGAGCAGTATGTTGGAATGTTAAGGGGTTAAAAACCCAATTAAGCATCAACGTGCAATGTCATATTTAGGTTGATTGAAGGTCAGATAGCTTTATTACTGGAGACACATCTCGTTAATACAAAGGTTACTAAGTTAAAAAAACAATGAGTTAGTTAGAAAAATTCCTTTGCCACAAGCATTTACTCATAACATTACTTTCTCAATACCATGAATCAGATGGGCGTTGGATAATGATAACAATCAAATTTAACAACACCACTCTGACAATGATGACTATTTATGGCCTCACTCATCCTGGCACAAGCTTTTGTCAAAACCTTTCCAGCACAATTTTTGAACATGCTACTGAGAATCTTTTGGTGAGTATGACCACATTTAGATCTTGGACCCCTTCCTTGACACAAATTCTACATCCAGATTTATTCCCCATTCTTAACATAAAGCCTTCGAATGCATAGTGTCCCAACACTACCACTCCGGCTCGTGTAGAATGTTCAATCCCGACCGTCATGAATTTTCCTGCTATTCAGTTGAGCATCACTCTCAATCTCAAAATGATTACATATTCCTTTATTACAACACTTGCTTAATTCGGAGATTGGCTCTTTTTTAATATCTGATCACGCTGTAGTATGGAGTGACCTGGAGATCCTTGAATGTGGCTCAAATAAATTGCAATGGAGGTTCAATAATTCCTTCCTCTCTGATTTCTCCTTTCTTTCTTCATGCACAATTGTTATATTCTATTATTGTTTAAGTTATTGATACTTGTATTCTGCCTCTTTAAATGCATGTGCCATGTTGTGTTTCTTTCTACGTTCCATATTCTCAACAGAGCTTTGCTCATACAGCATTCTGTACTGCCTGTCAGTTGTAACTTGGATATTGATGTACTAGGACTGGATGCTGTTCTGTTCAATAAACCTACTTCTGACTACAAGCTTTCCTGGATTATTACAACAATCTTTATCAATGATTATTTCAGAATTAATGACAATGGGCATGCACTCTTTTATTTTGTTTGGGTGCATTCAAGGCAGCTTCTATGGTTTTTATAATTGGTCACATCTGAGCCAAAAAGAAAAATGCAGAAAAGTAGTCTGCTTCTATCCTAGCATAACTATTATACTTCTACAAACAGAAAAGTTGATTGGGATGCTTTGATAGCTGCCAAAAATTAATGTTGTAAATATACAACTGAAAAGGCCTGTGGTATTCTCCTTAAACTAATTGCTAGATGTTATGGTGGCAACTATAGAATTGGGTCTCTTTTGGGTCATCATTCAAAAATGTTGTAAAGAAAAATCCTCTATTAAATCTAATATCAATAACTCTAGTGATAAGTTGCTCTGGTGACATCGTGGATTGTTTTGAAACATACTAAAAACCTGAAATTTCTCCATCAGAGGAACTCCTTACTAACTTATTCAAGCTCATGGCTAAAACTTCACCTATGCATGATTTGTTTATGCTGGAGCAAATGCTACTTCTTGCAGGAACTCTATTCAACAGTCAAACATTTTGCAAAGAGTAAAGCACGAGGCCCTGATGGTTTCACTGTTGAATTTTGCATTCATTTTTCAAAACTTCTCTTTCCCAAGTTGTTTAAGGTAATTATTCCTTTCTCTTCCATGAATGGTACTACTGTTTCCTTTATGGAAGGCATGCTATGCCTTATTCCTGTATATTTGACCCAATGTAAACACTATAGAATCATCTCTTTAATAAATACAGACTGTAAGATGTTTGCCAAGGCTTTAGCTATTAGATTGGTGTCTTCCTGCATATTTTAATAAACTCAAATGTTATCCCGCAGTTTCGGGATATCAATTAAATATAGATAAGTCTGAAGTAATGCCATTAAACAATATTGTATCACTATTGTATCAAGCAAACATTTTTTGAGGCTGGTCTCAACTAAATGTAAATGCTTGAGAATGTGGTACTGTAAACCTATTAGAGACATCCTGATAACAAACTCAGAGACCTTCTTTCTAAACTCCATCAATCATCGCAGAAATGGTACCCATTTTATCTCTCATGGTGGGGTTGTTTAGACACTATTAAAATGTTGCCCCCTCGCTATCATCAATTTCTTTCTAGTGATGCTGCCTATCAACATCTCTAAAGATTATTTCAGATCTGTTGACAGGATCATTTCCAAATTATTATGCAATGTTAAAATGCATAGAATCTTCTTACATAAAATGAAACTTCCCAAGATCTCTGGTGGTGTTCATTTCCCTTTTTCATCACACATCATAAGGCTTTTGGCACTGAGCAGATATAGTGTTTTCTTTCACACTCCACTAATTTCTCTCCCAAATAATGGCTTAAACTTGCTTATTCTATGATAATCCCTTTTTCCATGAATGTATTTGCTTTATACCTAATCACCCTATTTTCTGGCTTCCAGTACCTATATCAAATTATTGTTCATTATTACAGCCAGATTTAGTTGCCTACTGATCTCCCATCAACCATCTCCTTAATAACCCAATTTGGCAAAATACATGGATTGTAAAAAACAGGAGGACTTTGCAGAAGAAGACATGATGAACAAAAAGATTTTACTTATCCCACAACTATTATACTTAGGCACCATTATTCCATTCAACACGCTCTCTACCTCGTACAACCTTCCTTGTACAATACTTGCCCGATATAACGAGTGGATAATCATACTCAAAACCGCCCTTTCGCAATACACCTCATCCATTATTTCCTCCAATGTTTCACTTATTCACACAACATACATTCCAAAGCTGCAATAATTTATAGGATGATCAGATTGCCAAATTCTGACAGAGCAAAATCCACTTCTGAGTTGTATACTGTATAGCCTATTTCACTGTGGGATAACATTTGGATGAACATAGATTCTGCTGCCCATACTGCTAGTTTAACACAAACGTTGTATTTCTTCTACAATAGATTATTTTACACTCCTGTCTCTTCAAAGCCAAGCTTCTTAAACAAGACACTTATTGATGTAATTCACATCCAGAAGCATATGTACACATGTTATTTTCGTGTTCAGTTATCATAAATTTCTAGTCTCAAGTCAGGGACAAAATACATTTTATCAGTTATCACTCTAGTATTTGTACCTTTTTCGTTTGTAGTATGGTTTCTGGGTGGCATGTATAATGTCTTTTGGACTGATAAGTTGCTTGGGAAATTAGTTGATCTTTTACTTTGAATTGCCTCACAAGTTATAACTTCCAATTGGAAGACTGCAGATGATATAACTGTCCAGTGCTGTTGGAATCTAGTGTTTCTTCATCATACGCTGGACACTTTTAACCTCAACTCTATACAATTATTAGTTAAATGCAACAAGATATGGATGCCACTAACTTACATTGCTATTAATAATCCCTCTGCACATTTCCGCAAGTAGATATCTTATTCATCTTTAACTTTTCATTTGTATTACCATGCAGTATTCGCTGTATTTGAACTTTTCATGCATTGACTGTATTATCTTGCATCTTTATTCTGTTTCACTATACAATTGACTCGCTTTTTCTTGTCTTCTCTCTTTCTTTTTTCTCTCTTCTTTCTCTTTACTCTCTCTTTCTATTATCTCATATCAACAAACATGACTATGTACAGCCTTCAACATTGTCTGTATCCCTTGTTTTAATTTCTCCAATATGAGATTTGCTTAATTATTTTTTCAGTTTAAATTTCAAAGTATTTATATATGCTATCTTAATTTTGTATTTCATTTTCAGGTTTTTTTCAATAAAGATCTGTAACCTAAAAAAAGGTAGTTGTGTCTCCTGCAAGTAAATGAAACCTTTTCCCTAAAGTCTTGTGTTTGTTACGAGTGTTCTAAGAGACACATGGGATCCACATATCCCGTCGCTCATGGCAACTGGTTCAAGTGCTAATTTGATAGGGGCTGAGAAGATTTGCGAGTCCCATTCAGCGGGACATAACACATACTTGACTGTGGACTGTGGACTGTGGACTGTGGAGAAGTGTGGCTCACTGGTTAGAGGAGGCAGACCTGGAAGCAGAGGTCAGCCTGGGACCAGGGTTTAATTCCCGGCTCGGCGGGGTCTTGAGTCCTTAAATGTCCATGGACTCGACAATTCTCGCTCCGATGCCTACTCGATTCACGGGTTCACACTCTGCGACTCTGGGCAATAGCTTGCTTAATCTCCACAACGGCCCCTCGCGGCGGGATGCCTGGCTTTCACCTTGCGGATACCCTGCCGGGGTTATCTCACAGGGGAATACCAGGACGGGTTCCCTAAGCAAGCGCTTAGAAACCGCTTGGTGATTTGCGCTATATAAATTCCTGTACATTTACTGTGTTTATGGTGTCATTTAGTGAAACACACAAGATGATGGACGGAATGTTGCACATTGGCAAAACATTCACCCCCAGTCACAGATCTGGGTTTAATCCACCATTATTTTGCTCACCACGCCACCTCAGTTAAGACATGGCCATATGCATATCAGCCTTGACCCTGTGCCTCATGGGAACAGTCCAGCCCGAGCAGCCAAGCCATGTCTTCTCTGGACCGGAATCAAGCATCCTAGGACCGGTTTATGGCTATCAGCCGTCATCAGCCAGGATAGCTTGACTCCAGTGGCGTAGTGAGCACGGGACCCATGTCTGGGCATACCCTTCCCACATAGGGCAAACAGCAAAACACACAAGATGATGGACGGAATGTTGCACATTGGCAAAACATTCACCCCCAGTCACAGATCTGGGTTTAATCCATTGTTATTTTGCTCACCACGCCACCCCAGTTCAGACATGGCCATATGCATATCAGTCTTGACCCTGTGCCTCATTGGAAAAGTCCAGCCCAAACTGCCAAGCCATGTCTTCTCTGGACCGGAATCAAGCATCCTAGGACCGGTTTCTGGCTATCAGCCGTCATCAGCCAGGATAGCTTGACTCCAGTGGCGTAATGAGCACGGGACCCACGTCTGGGCATACCCTTCCCACATAGGGCAAACAGCAAAACACACAAGATGATGGACGGAATGTTGCACATTGGCAAAACATTCACCCCCAGTCACAGATCTGGGTTTAATCCATAGTTATTTTGCTCACCACGCCACCCCAGTTCAGACATGGCCATATGCATATCAGCCTTGACCCTGTGCATCATGGTAACAGTCCAGCCCGAAATGCCAAGCCATGTCTTCTCTGGACCGGAATCAAGCATCCTAGGACCGGTTTCTGTCTATCAGCCGTCATCAGCCAGGATAACTTGACTCCAGTGGCGTAGTGAGCACGGGACCCACGTCTGGGCATACCCTTCCCATATAGGGCAAACAGCAAAACACACAAGATGATGGACGGAATGTTGCACATTGGCAAAACATTCACCCCCAGTCACAGATCTGAGTTTAATCCATCGTTTTTTTGTTCACCATGCCACCCCAGTTCAGACATAGTCATATGCATATCAGCCTTGACCCTGTGCCTCATGGGAACAGTCCAGCCCGAACTGCCAAGTCATGTCTTCTCTGGACCGGTATCAAGCATCCTAGGACCAGATTCTGGCTATCATCCGTCATCAGCAGGATAGCTTGTCTCCAGTGGTGTAGTCATTTAGTGATTCAACTTTTAGGGCCAATAAATTAGGAATCAGCCTCATTTCAACTGGGTCTTTCTTTGGAAGATACTGAATGGAAAGTAGAGTGAGGTCTCAAATGGCACAGTGTCAAATGGACCTTCTATTCTACCTAGGAGCCTTTCCTTTTCAATCATCTTCCTTTACACCTCCTTATTGGGCAATAAATACTGCTGGTTCTTTTGCGCCCTGTGCCCCTCCATCCCCATTGCTGGGATTCCGAAGCTGTTGTGAAAAACCAAATACAATTATTAAACAGCTTGTGTGTTGAGAGAATCCCTAGTCTACTGGTGAGGAAGCGTTACTCCAGCATAAAGCCTAACTTCTACCCTCTCTTATCTTTATATTTTTTGAATCACTTAAATTCAAGGTTGGCAGGGAGTCCATCGAGGAGTAGTTATGCTTCAACTTGCAAATGCCTGCTTGGCTCATGAAAGTCTTCTTGCTATAAACCCAAGAAGCTCCTTTATTTTCCCTTGATGACTACGATGACTAAAATAAGATGTTCCCCCCACCATCACCCTTCTTCAACATCATGCATTTTAAACTTGCATCCCCAGCAGTTTGGCCCCAAAACATTTTCTTGTCAGAGGTTTTCTTTAACTGAAAGGCCTCATAGTACTCCTTCCAGCAGTTCCCATCAAACTCCTCCTGTGTACTAACTTTCTCCTTGCATTCCATTTAGGCATCCTTGTCCCCAAGGTTCCCTTGGCTCTACCTAAAGAGAGCCTAAAGACCCTCATGTGTTTGCCCCACAAATCTGGCTATTATCTCTTGATCCCTCAACACTAGAGACTGTGTGTGACACCTGGGAGATGGCTACTGCTGACTTCTGGCCTTCACTTGCCAATTGAGCAACAACCTTCCTGGCTGTGGTGAGGTTCTCCTCAGAAGCCCCTGCAGCCTAGCCCCAAGTTTTTGTGGTTTTCGTTCGCTCTCCCACCTTTGATAGGTATGAAAATAGATTTAAAGCTTGGCAGACGGTACTCCATCACCCTGATGGACTATAGTCTGCCAAATCTACATCTCTGTACATTGACAGGAACCACCATAATTGAGGTCGCTGCCAATGTACACAGAGCTTGGTGGACAGCTTTTACAAAGGTTTTGGTTTTTCTAAACAAAAAACCTAATGACAGCCCACAACTACGGAATCTTTCCCCAGTTCTGGGGTTCATTCATTTTATTTTTCTGTCCCAGGGGCTCCGTCAATGGAAAGGTGACATTTCATCAGACCCTAATTAGGATGGGTGGACCATCAGTTTGGTGGACAGTCCCTGCTAGGGGAATTGTTGATGGTTCACACACTGTGGATGTGCTTGAAAAAGGTAATGATGGGTCGGACATGGCCACAATAGAGGGCTGTGAAATGGTGGTGACTGCTTGTGCTTGCGCCAGGCATGCATGAGAACTCCCACCCAACCCCAGTGAAACTGGAGCAGAGTCACGGAAGCCCTCTGGATGGCTGCCCTCAACGAAGCAGGTCCCGTCCCCCAGACACCCTCAAACTCAGTGTTCAGAACTTCTCTAACTGGATCCCACTGGCGCCGACACCATTGCCCCAGTAAAGAGCACCACCAGCAACAGACCCGCCAAGCACGCCAGTTGGTTCACCCCTGAGCTGCTGACCCTCAAACGCCACTGTATGAAGCTAGAGAGACAATAACGCTTCAGCATGACCCCCACTAATCTCATCACCTACAGATCTGCCCTCAACAGCTACTATCACTATCTCAGGGAGGCCAAGAAGTAAGCCCTCACCAACCACATCGAGGTGAGTGCCAATCACACCTAGAAACTCGTCAGCATCATCAGAGAATGTTCCTGCCCCCCACCACGGAGAACACAATCCGCCCCCCCCAAACCCTCTGCGAAGCTCTAGCAGACTACTTCCAACACAAATCACCAACATCTACAACAACTTCACCCCCTACCCACCAACCTCAACTACCTCCACACCCAAACCAACACTTCCCACTCCCACCAGATCACAGACTCAACCCCCTGCCCACCGCCCTCAACTAACTCCACACCCAAACCAACACCTCCCACTCCCACCAGATCACCGACTGTAAGTAGCTCATCACCGAAGACACCATCTCCATCATGAACTCCATCTACTCCGGAACCCTCCCTTACCCCTGCTGCACCACATCTGCAACCTAGGAAGGGAAATAATCGGCAGCATCCTCATAGAAATCCTCAACATCTCCATCACCACAGCCACCTTTCCTGATGCCTGGAAGTACGAAGAAGACAAGCCTCTCCTGAAGAAACCCTCCGCCTACCCCAACAAGCTCAAGAACTACAGTCCTATCTCGCTACTCCCCTTAGCCGCCAAACTCTTGGAGAAAGCCATTAACCAACAGTTTACGGACTACCTTGAAGAAAACACCCTGCTTGACCCTTCCCAATCCGACTTCCAGCCCAACCACAGCACCAAGAACGCCCTGATCACAGTGACAGATGACATCAGACGCCTCCTCGAGCTAGGTGGAACAGCTGCCCTCATCCTCCTCGACCTCTCTGCAGCCTTTGACACCATTTCCCACCACACCCTTGTCACCAGACTCCACCACATTGGCATCCAAGGCAACGCATTCAACTGGATCTTCTCCGCCCTCTCCGGCAAACCCAGAGGATCCATCTACCACCCTTCTCCTCCACACCCAAAGACATCTTCTGGGGCCTCCCCCAGGGCTCCTCCCTCAGCCCCCCCCTCTTCAACACCTACATGCCACTGCTTGCAGACATTGTCTGTACCCACAAACTCAACATTATCACTTATGATGCCAACACTCACCTCGTCCTTTCCCTCACAGAAGACGCTGACACCACCAAAATCAACTTCCAATACGCCATGACCGACATCGCCACTTGGATGAGGACCAACTGCCTTAAACTCAACTCAGACAAAACAGAGGTCCTCATCTTCGGAAACAAGCCCTGCCCTTGGTACAATACGTGGTGGCCTATTGCATTCGGCCCCTCACTCACCTGTTGGAATAAAAATGTTTTAGCTGTACTGTTTATATATTGTACGTCTTAAGTTAGCATTTGCTGCACCATTTTATGTTTAGCCGCCATTTTGAGCCATGATCAAAACTAATTTCTCTCTCTGCTCCTGCTAAAGGCAGCTGCAATAGTTTTCGTTTCTCCAAGGTTGAGCCTTGCTGTACTAATGAATACACTGTTCTTATTAGCGCATACTTTCCCACTAGATAGGCCTGCTCCCACCTTTAGAGAGGCGGGCACAGGCAGAACAACCTTGGTGTTGAGATGGCGTGTGCCCAGTCTCAGGATTGAAACTCATCCTTCTGTACCTTCTTTGTCTAGTTGCCTCCAACTGGAAATTTCCAGTCAGGGCATGTCTTTATTGGTTCTGTACATGGTGTATCACTATGCTTGCTGAAGTCAGTCCCTCTGCAGCAATCCCAGGAGGCTGGTCAGACTGGACTCCACTCGAGTATAACTGAATAAATGTACTTGGTTTGCATTCTCTACCTGCATTTGTGTGGAAGGCTGAGAGGTGGTCGCGTGTGACCCGGGTGGTCCTAGTTGGGTCACTTCCTTCAGTTGGCGCCCGAACAGGAACTCCATCTGGTGACCCATCCTTGCCTGCGGACGGGTGAGGAGGTCGGGCCATCTTCGGGTCCGACGAGCAGACCAAGGATCCAAGAACAAGAGTGTTCCTGAACTCACAGCTGCCCCGTTTGTTTGACTGGTCGGTGCCTTGCCCAGCGGTCATCCCGACTGGGGTCCTGAACAGCAAAACCCTTGGATCTGATCGTTTGGTCTGAAGAGTCGGCAGTGGAGAATAAATTTGTTTGACCTATGTGCACCAGGCAAGTTTGTTTTGGTTCTTTGTGGATATGGTACCATTTTGGTTTGAAATTGGTATGGTCTGAGGACTCACTTGGATATATAGTGTATGTGAACACTTTGCCAGTCAACATAACAAATTTTGTCTTATTTTTGAAAATGCCTGGGATCAGCCGGTTTTTGATTTCTTATTGTCGTTGTTGTTCTGCTGATGCTCAACTGAAAGAAAGTCAGCCAGTGCCTCCGGAAGGCACTCCATACTTTGATATGTATGTGAAACATGGCTTTGGCCCTATTATGTTTAGTACGCTGTTGCACAAATATATGAGGGACAATGCCGAGTTGCAGTGGCCGTTGACAGGCACTTTTGATGAACAAGAAATTGCCTTTTACTGGAGAAGTTGTTTGCAAGAAGTAGTAGGCAGTCAATGTTTGATTCCCTCAGAACATGGCTAAAGGAGGTTAAACAGAGGCAAATGAAAGCAGAGAGGGAGGCCCGGAAGAGGAGGATGCAAACCTTGACTCAGAAAGCTGTAGCATATGATAAAAAGAAAGAAGAAATAGGGATTGAGCCCGAAAATAGAAGATTTCGATTGCAAATTGATAAATCTTATGTGGCTCAAGAAGAAGATGCGCCGTTTGTGGAACAATTATTAGATACTCAACCTCCACCTCCTTTTACCCCGCAAAGGATATATCCCAATCTTCCCTCACAGGCTCAGCTACCCGGTTGTTCTGTCTCTGCTGTTTCTGCTTCTGTCGCCGTTGATCAGACTGCCTTGGCCGCGGCACCTCCTATCCTTTCCTTGCCCTCGCCGTCTGTGGCAACTGTGACTATTAGTACTCCTGCAACACCCATTGCTTCAGCATCTCTCTCTCTCCAGCTCTTACACCCACGACGCAGCTGGCAATGACATTAGTGCCTACTCCCTGTGTTGCTACCCCGCTGTGTTCCTCCATTCCCTGACATTAGTGAATAGTGGGACACCAGCTCAGAGACTACAGATTGGTCGACATTTAAGGAGCGTATGGGACGGACCTTAGTCCGATCTGATGAGGGAGATGAGGAGAAAAAGATGGTGTCTAATCAGGCTGCGCAGTGGGCCTGTAACCTTATTTAAAGTGTGGAAGACGTCTGGAGTGTTGTGAAGGATTATGAGCCTTTTCTACAGCAGCATGCCCATAAGCATATGTCGGCTACTTTGATCGGTCTTTGGGGGCAGTGTTTCAAGTGTGCACCTCTACAGGTCCCATACGATATTAGGGATCATGTGTATGTTACTGATATGGAGCCTGCTCATGTCTTTCGTAATGTTGCGACGTTGGTTGCTTATCGGGGAAGGCTGCTTGAGAAGAGCCCCACCACTGTATCCCAGTTTCCAATGCGGGAGGTTCATCCTATCTACCATTCTGAGATACCAGAACTAATGGATCAGCATGATCATGTTACCAGGCCAAGGGTAGAGGTCCATTTCCAAGAACAATGGGTTTATACTCCATGGAAAAGGAGTTAGGTTTTGTCCCTTAAGACTCAGTTACCTGACCCTAGGAAAAATCCTACTTCTTACTATAAAGAATTGACCGAAGCTGCCTCTTCTACAGTGATGACGCTTGCTGATATTGAAATGTTCTTTGTATTGTTAGTTCCAGTGGATATTTGGAGACAGGTACACACACAGGATCATTGTCAGGGTTCAACAATGTTTCCGCAGCAACGTCATGGACATGAAGAAAGATCCGCAACTTCCCTGAATCACCGAATTGCACCCAACAAGGTCAAAGTGACAATGGTAACTCGGGGAAGAAAGGAAACAAAACAAGGAGAGAGACAAGGGGTCCCACCTCCAACCCCTGGTAAGTATGTGGAAGGATTCAATTTCTATCCCTTATTCCCTCTAAATGTGCTATTCCATACCTTAGAATTTCCCTTCTTCTAAGTAATTCAAGTAGCTGAGGTTGTCAGTCATGGGTCTGGGTCTGGAGGGAAAAATAGGGAACTATTTAGAGGGAAACTTAAATATAAGGAGTGAAATGGTAGAGAAAGTCCTATGCTAATGTACCCACCAATAACAAGGCTTTTGTTTGCGTAATGTAATTCCCAAAGTAAATGTTTCCTAGTGGCCAAACAAAAGGTGTCACCTTATATTCAGGATAACTAATGTCCACTTTCTTCCTTGTAACAAGTAACGTAATCCCAGGCAGAAAGAACGGATAACCGCAGCGACAGGAACACAGGATCAAATAAGTATACACAAGGGGCAAGGAATATAGAAATAAATTTCAGCGCCAAGCCCTGTTACAGCCTTCTTCAGTAATGCAGCTGTTTTTCTTTTCTATTCTTTGTAGGTAGCGGGTAGACAGAGAAAACGGAGTCCACCAAGCGGAGGAGGCTCACGGAACAGGAACACCGAGAAGAGGAGATCCGGGAAGAAAACAACGCTGCAATGAAGCAGGACGCGGACGAGGATCCCGACACCTCGAAAGTGCAATGTAAGACCCGGAAGGTAATCAACACTCTCCCGAAACAGGAACGCGAAGCGTTACTGCTCATGGGTGACTGTGCTTTGACCTGTCTGGCCGGCCACTGCGCATGCGTGCCACTGTACGTCGGCCCTATCTGTAGTTCGCCGGTCCCCCCGGGATCGGCAATCGTGACATTCATGTTGCGGAATTAGGTGGTACGTGGGACCAGATTAAAGCATGGGATCAGGAATTGAAGCCAGGTTATAAGCCTAGAGCAGAGATACTTGCGTTGCTGGGCCGTATTATCACATATATGCATTCTATTATCCCTCCAAGGAAAGTTGATTGGGACAAGCTATCGGCTTGCTGCCAGAAGAAAGATGAGAGTGTGTCGGACTTTTTCCACGCGGTTTGAAGGTGTGTTCTTAGACAATAGAAGACAGGATTTGTCAATTCAAGGTTGTGTGGGGCTGTTTCTTAATAGATTTGTTTCCAGTTTGCTTCCTGAGATTTCCACTCAATTGCAGGCTTCTGAGAGCACTTGGTCCACCTCTTCCCCTACTGCTATTTTGAATATGGCACAGAATTATGAGCAAAGGGAGAATGAGGAGAAGGAGAAGAAGGAAAAAAGCACAAGGATTTGAAGACGAAGGTGTTGCTGCGGCAGGCTTCTAGAGGGAATGGTAGAGGACGGGGTGTTTTAGCCCGGCAGCTTCCCCATACCAGCAGGAGTACTACACATGTAGGGCCGAATCAGTGTGCATACTGTAAAGAAGAGGGACACTGGTGTAGCGAGTGTCCTGTGCTTTTGCAGAAGGTAGCAGGCCAGAGAGGACGAGATTCTCATGGACGAAGTCGTGGAACTGGTGGCCAAGACAGAGCTCCGAATACTGTAGTCCCGCACGGTAGCTGAGACCAGAATTATTTTGATGACCCTCTGGAAGGACAGTATTATCATGGTGATTATGACCCAGATGAGGTGACAGGAATGCCTTCCAGCTAGGACAGCCAGAGACAGAGTGAGGGACCAGTTTTGATACCTGTAGATCAATGTGGTCTGTTTGTCAGTGTGGATGTGCATGGTTCGACTAAGGAGTGCTTTGGGGGTTACAGGTACACCAAACAGCTCTATTTCTCATTCCTTGGTCCCTGGGGCGGCTCTGCCTGGCCATAATAATGTTTCAGTCGTTTTTTCTGGTGTACTGGTTGTGAGCCCCATTTCAAACCCCCTTGCACTGACTATTGGTTCTTTCACTGTGGATTTGCCATTCTTGTTGATCTCCTGTGGAAATTGCAAATAATCTCTGTTAGCATGAGCTGAAACCATCTTGTTTGTGGCATCCATTTTGTCAGTAATGTAATTCTTCCATCCTCTGCTGCTCGTCTTATTCCCTGCCTGTGCTGTCTATTGTAGTTAACTTCCTGACTCAACTAAAAGCAATATGCATGCTAAAGAGTGTGTAGCTGCCACAACAACTGGTCTCAGACTCAACTGTCAATCTCTTAGTGCTCTCATAAGCACTCCTGCTCCCCCTCCACTTTGCTGACTAAGTAATTTCCCATTTGCCCATGTTTGTCTGTAGGTATTCCTGTGTAGGCTTGTACCTTCTATTTGTAACTACATGCTTACCAGTGCAGAAAACTCAGTATAAAAGGCCCATGGTATGTGTATTCAAGCTACCACCTCCTGGAACACTCGAGGGTGTTGTATGGATGTGGTCTCACTCATGAGTGAATAAACTTGTTATTTTGAATTTCAGCTTCAGTGTCAATCTCTATTTTGTTGGTCTAAGGACCTGTGGACAAAGAGAAGGGTGAACCCTGCACCGGTGTGCCCCTAAAAAGGCACATTTCCAAAGTCCAATTGTGGAGAGAATTTGATGGGTTTGGATTTGTTGAAGAAATTGCCTGCTATGATCTATTGCTCCCCAGCAGGTGTCTATATAATGATGGGTCCTGATGTGGTGTGCATTAAACAGTGTCTATCCAAAGATGCGCCCCTCCCCGGTGAGTTTAAGGATGTGCCACCCACACTGTGGGCTACAAGCGACACAGATGTGGGTATGTTGTAGATGTCGCCTGTTTCAAAACGTGTCAAGGAAGGAGCCATTTTACCCCGTATCCCTCAGTATAAAATACTGCAGGCAGGTGAGCCAGCTTTGTTACAAATTGGATTTGATTGAGAAAGGAGGGGTTGGGGAGACAACAGCTAATGTTTATAATAGCCCTATTCTTCCCATTCTCAAACGGACACCTTCTGGTCCTGCCTCTGAACAGCGGGAATATGTTTATCGCTTTGTGATTGACTTGTGTGAGGTTAACAAAATAGTGATTCCCCAGTTTCTGGTGGTCCCTGACATTACGACTCTCTACCAGCACACCTCGCGTCCCACCGGCGTTAAAGGAGCACGTCGGTGCTCCTTTAACGCCGGTGGGACGCGGCAGCGAACCCTAACAGTGCAGTGGGTGTTCGCAGGGAAACGTGATCGATTGACACGGTGACCCGGACGTGAGGTGTGCTGGTATGTTGGCACATTGCCACCTCGAGGTGTCGTATTGAAAGACACCATGAAATGAATGAAAGGATACACCCCTACAAGCCCTGATGAAGTTGCGCTATTTAACAGCAACGAAACATGTTGGCAATTGAATAGTAGGTTGGTTAAAACATAAACCAATTTTAGTTTGATAGGCTCACAGCCCAGAATAAAGGTCATAGTGGCTTAGTGAGCTTCTCAATTTTATTGTTGAGAATCACTTTTTGTCTTGTTTTCTCATGAGGGGTGTGTATGTAGACTTGTGCACAAATGGGAATTAAAATTTTTGTTCCTGTGGAGTGAATTGATGTGTTGACTACACGTTCTGTTTCTTTCCTTTCTTCTTCATTTCATGAGTGAGAGAGAGTTACCGATGATGATAAGTGGGTAAACTGGTAAATCATCAGCCAGTAACCCCTTTTAGCGGTTCTTCCGTGAGGTGCTCCTCACATTTTTCTCACTGGATGGAAAGTGGGGTTTGATGGTGGTAACTGGTAGACAATGCATGTTTTTTTTAGAAATTGGACACAGTGACATTTCTGGATAAATGAATTTCTTAGAAAAGGGAAACAAGAAAAGTTGATGTTCCCATAGAGTCACTTGTATAGGTGATGTGCCCAGTAGGAGGAGCCTCTTGTTGTATAAATAGGCTTTGAGTGGGGGGCAGTCTCCTCCTTTTCTCCCCCTGTGCTCCTTGTGAAGTGAGATTACGACTCTCTTGATAATGATTCCTTCTTCTGCTAAATTCTTTTCTGACATTGATTTGAAAAATGCATTCTTTAGCATTCCCGTTCATCCTGATAGCAGAGATCTGTTCAGGTTTACCTTAGCTGGTAGGACCTTTGATTCTGTTGCGCTCCTCAAGGCTATACAGAGAGTCCGAGTATCTATAGTCAGGCATTGAAAAGCCAGTTGGATTCCTTGTCGCGCCCCACAGCTAATGTATTGCTTCAATATGTCGATGACTTGCTCATCGCCTCGGATTCAGAACAATGTTGCATAGACAGGACAGTTACATTTTTGTTATATTTAGCTCAACATGGCCATAAAGTACCACTTTCCAAATTTTAGTATTGTCAACAGGAGGTCACGTATTTAGGACACCTACTGTCAAAGGAGGGTAGGAGATTGACCCCTGAGCGCATCAGTACGATTGTTAAAATGCCCATTCTGCAAACTCAGAAAGATGTGCGCACTTTCATAGGTATCTCTTTCTAATACAGGCAGTGGATACCTGCCTATTCACTGCCTATTAAGCCCCTGCTTGGGTTAACACTAAAAGATGTGCATGAACCATTGCCTTGGACGCTAGAGTGTCAGCAGTCTTTTGAACAATTAAAAACTGCTCTTTGCTCAGCTCCAGTGCTCGGTACCCCTAACTATGCTAAATGCTTTGTATTGTACATCCACGAGATGGGTGGTTGTGAGTTTTCTGTTTTAACCCAAAAATTTGGGGATAAGCAACGACCGTGTGCTTATTTCTCTGCTGTGCTTGACCCTGTCACACGAGCCCTCCCGAGCTGTCTAGGAGCAGTCGCGGCTGTGGAAATAAAACAATCGGCTGAACTCGTACTTGATACAAACCTCACAGTTATGCTACTCCATGCTGTGGATACACTTTTGAATAAGACAAGGACACAGCACCTCACCAGTGCACGTCTGACAGGCTATGAGCTAATGCTCTTTGGGAAGCATATTACGATTAAAACGCTGTGCCACTCTGAATGCAGCCACGTTACTAACCCTCCCTTCTGAGAATGAGGAGATTGGCATAAATGACTAAATCTTCTGGACGTGGGAAGAGACGAAGGGACGGGTAGACCTGACTTATGTTCCCTTATCTGACCCTCAAGGGGAACTATATGTTGATGCCTCTCGCTTTAAGTTACCAGATGGCACTACAACTGCCGCATACTGCATACACCATTACTACACTGCGTACAGTGGTTGAGACATTATGAGTTCCCTATCAGTCAGCCCAAGCTTTGGAGCTTGTTGCCCTTATTCGAGCCTGCGAATTGAGTGAGAGACTAGTTGTTAATATCTATACCGACAGTCAGTACGCCTTTGGAGTGGCCAATAATTTTGGGTGGCTCTGGGCAGAGAGAGGTTTCCTTACTTCCCATCGGAGGAGAATTCAACGTGGCCCTCTTATGTATAGGCTTCTGTCCGCTTTGACACATCCTAAGAAATTGGCAATAGTGAAGTGCAGCACCCATAGGAAAGTTACTGACGATGTGGGTAAGGGGAATGCTTTTGCATATCAGACAGCTAAGAAAACATCCCAAACTAAGTTGAAAAGAATGTTTGTCGCAGGTCCCACTAGGTGGGTTCCAGAGGGCGGTAGAGACCCCATTAGCAATGGGAACAAGGAGCGGGGGAAAGGGAACGACCCATCAAGAAGCAGAGAGTAATGAACATTGTCAACCTGAGTGACTACCAACTCTCTGAAGATGACGAAACAGTTCTATCCAAAGGCTTTGGCTTTGTCCCGACACCAGTGAATGATCCATTTGTGCTGAACACTGAACTGGCACAATTTTTTAGGAAGATCAAACTCCGTACCCACTTCGGACAAACAAATGATGAGCAACGTGAAAAAAATGACACTAGACTCAGGAAAAAGTCCACATTCCTGCCTCCGACACAAACAATCCCCTGCCACATTTTAGCTTATGAGCAGGTGGTACTAAAGGAAGTAGAACAAATCAACTTCAAAAAGGAAAAGGGCTTTCAAAACCTCACTAGTCGTGAACGACAGGCCCTGGAGAAACTTAGAAACAGTACAGAACTCACAGTCAAACCAGCCGACAAAGGAGGCGCAATCGTTCTGATGAACAGATCAATGTACAGGGAAGAATGCAACCGCCTTCTAGCGGATGACGCGAGCTATGAGAAATATTCAAACGACCCGACAGGACGTCCCACCACCAAGATCAAGGGAATGGTTGACAAAGCACTGTGCAACGACTGGATCACTAAACAAGAGGCCGATTTCCTTGTGAATGAAAATCCCAGAACACCGAGATTCTACACCCTCTCCAAAATTCACAAAGAGAAATTCTCACCGCCTGGCCGACCTATTGTGTCCGGCATCGGAACCATCCTTGAGCCTCTGTCACAATTCTGTGACTGATTTCTCATACCAATAGTCCAAAAATCACGGTCCTACCTACGAGATACCAAAGACGCACTATGCCTC
This sequence comes from Lissotriton helveticus, assembly GCF_964261635.1. Lineage (NCBI taxonomy): Eukaryota > Metazoa > Chordata > Amphibia > Caudata > Salamandridae > Lissotriton > Lissotriton helveticus. The sequence goes on from NC_136065.1 coordinate 725,026,810, forward strand.
TTGAGGGACCTGGAAGCCAACATCACGGAAAACCTGTTCATTACCATGGACATTGAGGTGCTTTACACAAGCATCCCTCAGAGGCGTACCCTGGAAGTTGTGGAGCAGATTTTATTAAACACAGATTGGAACTTCCATACACCACCGCACTTCATCATGGAATGTGCAGAGGTAGCCCTTACCGAAAATGTCTTTGAATTTGAGGACGCCCTGTACCACCAAACACTGGTACATCTATGAGCAGCACATTCGCCCCAAGCTTGGCATGCCTATATGTACACCAGTTTGAGGAAGACCACATCTTCGATGAGAGCAATCCCTTCTCTGCAAATCTGAGGACATGGAAACGAAATATCGATGATGTTTTCATAGTGTGGCGAGGGGACCAGGAAACAGCGAGCAATTTCGTGGGGTGGATTAACACCAAGTATCAACATTTGAGATTCACCCACTCCATGAGCAAGAACCATGTGGTCTTCCTGGACCTCGACGTTACGATGAACATAAATGGCATCAGCACTAAAGTCCACAACAAATCGACTGATAAGAACAGCCTACTACTATATGAAAGCTATCACTCAAAGGCCCTGAGGGACAACCTACCAGTGGCCAGTTTCTCAGGGTATGCAGAAACTGTTTAGAGACGGAGAATTTTCATGTACAAGCGGAAGGGCTTGAAGTAAAATTACAAGACCGACACTACCCCAGGAAACTGATCAAGAAAGCAAAGAAGAGAGCAAGGAATGTGAATAGCGACGCTTTACTGGAGAACTACGAGAAAGAGAAATCAGACGGAGAAGTGTGTGCCACAACATTCACACCGGTCTCCAATGCCGTACAAAAAATCATAAGAAAGAACTGGCATATCCTTCAATGAGCAGGAAAGCATTGGGAACCACCCCTTTTCGCATTCAAAAGAAGTAAGAACTTACGGGATGAGTTAGTCCGGGCAAAAGATCCCCAACCCAGAAAAGAAGACGAAATGGCTTTATGGAATACCCAAAGACCGACAGGACACTATGCTTGTGGCGGATGTGTTGCATGCCCTCTCATGGTGACCACCAAGACGGTTGACATTGGCACCACACGCCCGTGGTTATTGAACCACTTCAGGAACTGTAATACGGAAAATGTGGTATACCTTCTCACATGCCCATGCAACCTTAGGTACGTGGGTATGACCACCAGAAAAATTCAAAGGCGTATCAACGAGCATCGCAGCACCCTTCACTGCAAAAAAAGCAACACAAAACTTGCCAGACATTTTCTGGAACAGAACCATAGAGACACGGACCTTAAATGTGTGGTCCTGGAGGTCATGAAAAAACAAAAGACAGACCTAAGCAGGCTACTCCATGTGAGGGAACATCGGTGGGTTTACTGCCTCCTCACATGGAAAGAAGGCCTGGCTGACGACATTCCTTGGCTTCAGCTAGCCCTGTAAAAATCAGATGTCTATATATCACCTATATGTACATGCGACCTACACCCAGTCCATCATGTTACACTAGACATCCCTTGGCTTCAACCAGCCTTCTAATTATCATATATCTACATACCACTCATATGTACATACTGCCTACATCTAGTCCATCAAGACACACTAGACATTTAATTTAATACCTGTTACCATTGCACCCTGGCTAGAATTCCCTTCTTTAGGGACTGTGGGAACTGTAATTTACCCAGTATATACGTCCCCATCTCACCTACCATGGTTCTAAATACCACACAACTAGGAATCCCGATCACATGATCTATGCGCATTTGGCGTTGGGGTACAGGTTATTTCTGGCAACATGAGCACCAGACTCTTTTTTCTTAAACAGCGCGCTAGGAACATCCATATACAATATGCCCCCCCGGTGTTTCTCAGCCCACCATTATGTTGGCACATTTGGGCCATTTCAAGTATTTGATCAAACGTATGGCAGGTCACATCATGATGTTACAATCCAGCTATACATTTTGAGATCGGAGTCCCACTTACAGATGCTTGGCCTTTACCACGCATGCACGGCGGAATGCTCACTTTAACACGAGCATTCCCACAACCTTGACGTGCATGTGCAGCGCATAAACGTTCTCCGAATCACGCTGATGACTCGATTCAGTACAGAACCCTGAGCCATGCTCATAGGCGCCTGGCCGTTTTTTCATGCACGCGCTGTAAAGCAGTTGTTTCACCGCACATGCGCTATACAAATCTACCTTGAAAGCGCATGTGCAGCACGCTGACACTTTCCACATGACGATGGGGACGCCGGCCCCACCCAGAGCATTAACTACCGGCCTACCCACATTTATTGAATTCCGTCGTTTGACACATCCACAACCCATATTAGGAAGGTCAGGCAAGCCTCCGGACCTCCAGCATACCATGTCATAGGGACACCGGATCCCACATTGCAGCTTCCAATTTAGCGGTGATTAACAATTAACTCTTCACACTGACACTATATAAACCCGGGCGCCGGCTCCACTCACTTCACATCAAGGAACGGAGGTGCACAGATCAAGGCGCAGAGGCGGAGATCACGTCAAGTCACAGTAAGAGTATGAGTGTTGGGTTGAATGGCTTTCTTTTACATGCCATGGATGCACTACAGAACCTCGTGTGCTTTTGGCAGTGCCTCAATTGGTTTTAACATCTTGTGTTCCTGTGTTTTCTCCTCATTTGCTTTTCTAGCATTCTGACCTAAGGAGTCTCCTGCACTCACCCTCCTATGGGGCAAAATTGTCCTCATTACAGGGCTTAAGAATTTAGCCATATCATGGTGGAGTATGATCCACATCACCCCACAGAGTGGAAATCCTCTCACCATAGCTTGGTACGAGTGGAGCCCGTTGTTTTTGTTTATCACAGTCTTGATGAATGCCGCAGACCCAACTGGGCCTTCAGGCAGAAACATGTTGACCTCACTGATAGCGGTGGGGGGACAATAATATCAAGTAAACAACGAGGACTGGCCCACTGTGTAGGAGTTCTGGAATCTAGTTAGTATTCCATGTCACCTGTAAGTGTAGCTGTATCAGCTGGGCACAAGCAGTCTTTGTTTAAAAACCCCTCACACACCAACCTGGTTGGTGTCATGCTTCATCATCGGGGTCCAGCCAGGCAGCCGAGTGCCACCTGGCTGTGCTTCAACGCCTGACTACAGCGGAGCGGGTGTCGTGCAATAGTGTGAAGTAGATGAAAGTGAATGTTAAAATGCACCTCTGGGAATCCTTGCCTGGTAATTTTATTTGTGGCGGCCCAGGGTGTTGATTAAAAGCTATGTGTTGCAACTGATAGTAAAAAAATTTATGATTACTAAGTTGACTTAGTTGCGGTCTACATGTTTCAGTCCCTGTAGAGTCTGGGCGGGACTTTCTTCAGGACCAGGGTAAGTGAGTGGCAAAAAGGAAAGCCACGTGTTTAAGTCTCCTACACACACGCTAAGGTGGTGGAAGGAGCGCCTGTGAGTTACAGGCACCTTATAACAATAATATCCCCATTACACCGATCACCTTGTTTTAAACTACCAGATGCCAGCATTATTAAATTTAAGCTGACATCTTTAATGGCCTTTTAACTCACTACCTTTTCCCATGTGCCCTCACTTAGTTCAGAAGTGCATCCCTGTCGTCAGGTGTATGCCCGCCCTCTATCAAACCAAGTTTTTAGAGGGCGAGGACTGGTCTATGATGAAGCATGACACAAGGCGGTGTGTGAGACCAGTCCTTCACTTTTTGTGAGATGCCTGCACTCACAGACAAAAACTGCACCAGCACTAGGGACACCCCACTGGGAGCAGATTCATTATGGTACATGGGTTCCAGAGGGCACCATGTTTGAGGATACACTACAGAATGTGAAGGAAATTCAGAGTGAGGCTACAGTTGAGGAGTTAGCAGTGTGACAAGAAAGTATAGCACAATTGAAAGATTAGGGATGTTGGATTGACAAGTCAGGGAGGCAGAGATGGATGTTGCCAATGCATATGTTCTTCCTGTAGTCACGATGGCTCATGGCCCAGCTCACATCAGTGCTAAGGGTATTTGCAAGTTGTTAGACCCCGTACGGCAAACTGACAACATTTTGAAGACAGCTGCACATTTAGTAAAGTATTGCATGGTGTGCATGATGCACAATCCTGGCAAGGGTACCCCTACACCACCCGGCAATTTTGCACCTCCCACTTTTCCTTTTGAGGTCCTTCAATGGACTTCATTGAAATGGACAGGGGCAATAATTTGAAGTATGTGTTGGTGGTTGTTTGTGGATTCAGTTAATTGGTTTAGGCTTACCCTACTGAAGAGAATACGGCCATTGCGACTGCAGAGGTACTCCTAAAGGAGTTCTTTCCTCGCTTTGGTTTGCCCCATTTGGTCTAGAGTGGTAAAGGAAGTCACTTTAACGCCAAGGTTATCCAGTTAGTTTACGACGGTTTGCACATAAAGCAAAAATTTCATGCTGCGAATCACCCCCAGTCAGCAGGTTTGGTTGAGAAGTACAATGGTACTCTCAAACTGAAATTGGCAAAGATTCAGTAGACTGCAGGGTTACAGTGGCCAGATGCTTTACCACTAGCTCTTTTGTCTACAAGAACTACAGCACATTGTAGGCCAGGACTGTCACCCTAGGAGGTCGTGTTTGGATGCCCGGCAAATGTCTGGGGTGTCCCATCCCCACGTAAGTTCTTTGAGATGGAATATCCTTTATTGACAGATTACCTGTGTCAGTAAACTGAAAATCTGCATTCTATTCACCAACAGATTCGAGATTCACTCCCACCTATCCCGGAGGGGCCCAGTCATAATATCCAGCCGGAGGACTGGGTGTTGCTCCGAAATTTTCAGCAGAAAAAGAGCTTGGAGCCCCGGTGGAAGGGGCCCGAGCAGGTCCTACTTGCAACTCGGACCGCTGTGAAGGTCGCCAGCCGAAGGTATTGGATACATTCCAGCCATTGCCTCAGGATACCCTTACCCTATGATCAAGGGGTAAAGGGTGGAATTGGGGACACTGAGGGCGAGAAAGTGCCCCAGTTTGTCCCTTTTGGTGACGCAAAGCTTACTTGGACCCAAACGGATGCAGAGAATGATGATGTACTTAATGCAGCGGTACCTCCGGAGATTCCAGCTGTTATGGAGCAGTTATTTGTTGACCCCTCTGTGCCTTGAGCCTCCAGGTACAATTTGCGAACTCGGCTGAGGAATGGTGCACCAAAGGAAAAGTCAGCTTAGTTAGGGATGGACTGTGCAAGTTAGGGTGTACTTTGCTATAGTACCAACTGTGTTAGTTTAGGGAGAGGCGAGATTGGTGCTCTGTTCTGACATTGGACAGGATAAATTGAATGTGCTCCATAGGAGGGGGTACACTATCCTGTGCGACATGGGATTAATCGAGAGCAAGGACTGAGCAGCTCCACCGCCTATGCTAAGAGCACCAACGTTGATGAACAACAGGAGCCTGTGCCAGTGAGGCTCAGATGGACACTGGGAACCATGGCCCCTGTTCTCAGTTTTATTGCATTCTCTTTCCTGCTTCATAATGTATCCATTTGGTCAGCCAATTAATGAAGAGGAACAGCCATTTGCACCACTGCGTCCAGCCCGGGGTTGGTCCACAAAGAGTACAATTGTTTTCATATTGATAATTGTGATTGCATTATCAACTGTACTTGGAATAGCTTGGTTTCTGGAGGAAAGGTATCCTGTACATTCCTTGGTTGGTACAACGCCCACTTCCCCTGAGCATATGTTTGTTACTTTGGCCCCTCACAAAGGGGAGCATAAAAAGACTTACACAGACAATATATTTATGCAGATGTTGCATCAAGCTCATGACGTGTCCAATGCAACTAATTGTTGGGTTTGTGGATTGCTTCCCTCAGTTACTCGCAAAAGCGATAATTTGTTGTCTATGCCATTGTCATATATTGGTAACTGAGAAGGTTGGTTTGAATTGCTTGTTATGGTACACTACCATTTCCAACTGTCTACTCAGGTTATGACATCTGCTGACTCTTGTACTGTGGTAGAGTATGTACGTTTCCATCACAGATTTGCTCCTATAGGACAGGCAGGAAACGGGACCTCAGGTACATTATCCCCAAAGTCCTGTATGAGAATTTATGATAAAATGAAGAACGAAACATGCCTTAGGATGGAAATAGCTGATTTCCCAAGGTACAACACCTCTGAATGTTTCCAATCATTCCAAGATCGTAATGTTACTAAGGACAAACCGATGCCGGTATCTGTGGTTAACACAACAGCTAGTTTCTGTGTCCAGGGGACAGGGGAGGTAAAGGTGGGGGAAAGGATGTGCAACTTCACCTACAGACTGAGCACGATTAATAGTCCACCCTTAATACTACCCCGGAATGTCTATTTTGTCTGCGGATCCCAAGCTCACGTCTAGCTTCCGAGGGGGTGGTCTGGTAGATGTTAGCTCTCCTTCCTTCTTCCCCCTGTGTTTGTTGCCCTGTCCAATTACCATAAAGACCATCAGCTACAAGGTAGGGGTATATACTTGCCTTGAGTCAGAAGGGTTGTTGACACTGCGGATATAGGACAGTTTGACAATGCCGCACAAGGTCTCTTACCTTTCTGGGGCCCCATGGCTAATAGTCTTCAGCTTCGTCAGCTAACACGGGTTGTGAAGGGGTTATTTATGCAACAGCTGGATACTGACAAACATCACCGCCGAGCTCCAGGATACGAGGTTAGTTACCTTACAAAACAGGATGGTGTTAGACGTCATCCTTGCTGATTGGGGAAGGGCCTTTCATATTATTGGCAACAGCTGTTGTGTTTACATACCTGACCACGCCCCAGTGTGTATACAGCCATAGAAAAATTACATAGAATTTCGTCAGACATTCACCAAGAGACAGGTACTTGGACGCTATCTAGGTAGTTCCGGAATATGCCAGCAACATGGGGTTGGAAAATACTTATCTTTCTGGTTGTCGTATCCGGGATCATTTTTACATGTTGTCTCTGCATACCCTGTCTCTCGCGGTATTGCACATATTGTGTAAGTGCTCTGACACCTAAACCAAAGATATCAGTTCATGACACTGATGCTGCGATCATGTTGCAGAAACATATTGATGACATCATTCAGATTGACGAAGGTATTTTTAAATACTGACTATGTACGCATCAGGTTATAGTGATAGCTCTGATTTCTGCAATATGTTTTCTGTTTCTAGATAGTAACATAAAAGTTTAGTGAATTCTAAAAGGAGGGTCTGTTGGAATAAAAATGTTAGCTGTGCTGTTTATGCATTGTATATCTTAAGTTAGCACTCGGGCACCATTTTATGTTTAGCCGCCATTTTGAGGAATTATCAAAACTAATTCCTCTCTCTGCTCCTGCTGAAGGCAGCTGCGATAGTTTTCGTTTCTCCAAGGTTGAGCCTTGATGTACTAATGTATACACTGTTCTTATTAGCGCATACCTTTCCTGCTAGATAGGCCTTCTCCCACCTTTAGAGCGGCCGGTACAGGCAGAACAACCTTGGCGTTGAGATAGCATGTGCCCGGTCTCAGGATAGAAACTCATCCTTCTGTACCTTCTTTGTCTAGTTGCCTCCAACTGGAAATTTCCAGTCAGGGCGTGTCTGTATTGGTTCTGAATTGTACATTTCATAATGTATCACCATGCTTGCTTAAGTCAGTTCCTCTGCAGCAATCCCATGAGGCTGATCAGACTGGACTCCACTCGAGTGTACCTGAATAAACATACTTGGTTTGTATTCTCTACTGTCTGACCGACTCTTCATTTGTGTGGAAGGTTGAGAGGTGGTCGTGTGTGACCCTGGTGGCCCTAGTCGGGTCACTTCCCTCACACCCCCACCAACCACATACGCAAACTTGGAATCATCCTGGACAGCCAACTGACCATGAAGCCGCAGATCAACGCCATCTCCTCTGCCTGCTTCCACACCTCTGCATGCTCCCCACATTCTTCCAATGGATCCCCGTCATGACCAGGAAGACAGTTTCCAGGCCCTCATCTCCAGCCTGCTCGACTAGGGCAATGCACTCCATGCTGGAACTACCAAACAGCTCCTGAACCGCCTCCAGAACATTTAGAATTCAGCAGCAAGGTTCATCATCCCCAGAAGAACCAACATCTCCCCTCACCTCAGGGCTCTCCACTGGCTCAACATTTGGAAAAGATGCCTCTTAAAACTCCTCACACTCACCTACAAAGCCCTCCACAAATCCAGACCCGCCTTCATCAACAAATGCCTGACATTCCACCAACTGACCAGGGAACTCCTCTCCTCCACTCACGTACCCCACATCCATTGAAGCTGCTGCGAAGGATGTTCCTTCTCCTACCTCGTCGCTGCCAAGTCCTTAAACAACGTCCCCAGCCACCTACGTACCTCCCCATCATTAGAGGACTTCAAGAAGAAGCTCAAGATTTGGTTCTTTGACCGTCATGGACATCCAGCTGAGGCTCACAGAACCCACCTGGGGTGACAAGTCACGCTTTACAAGATCCAATGATTGACTGATTGATTGATTATCTTGGTTGGCTCTCCTTTGCTATGTTGTTTTTCTAGACCTTTTGGGTACGGGGAAATATTGACTTTAGGGGCACCTACGCCCTTCTGTGATGGTCTCCTACACTACACCCTTCTCAATCATTCCCCCTGGGATTGACACTGCCCACTACCCCACCCCCATTGCTCTGGTCAATCCAACACCAGCAAAACTTATATGGAATCCAGTCTTCCAATTTCTTGCACAATTTCTGCCTCAAGGCCCGATTAGCCCGGTTTCAGCTTAATCTGGTTTGTCACCATGATTGGAAACAAATGAACACTTCAACATATCCAGCTGCCATGAATTCATGTCAGCACCCTTTTGGAAAGAGAAAGTCCCCTACATTGTGCACTGGTGTGTTCCCCTGCCCTGAGTGCCTGACTGAGTATCTCTAGTATCCTAACTTTGGATTGGTGGCCTTACCATCACATTAATCTAGCATGTTTGCATAGGCCTAGGCATAACAGGTCCAGGTGTTGCTGTGAACTAAAGTTTGCAGAAGATGGAAGTGGGGTTGTATTCCCAGTCAATAGAAGTTCATTGCTCACATTCTCGAACTTGGAGGGAGGAGACCGAAACACTAAAATGAGGGTAATTGAAACAGCTCCATTAGATAGTCAATTAAGCCTTTGTTTAGTAACGATCTGCTGATTAGTCTTCCTGAACACTTCCATTTGGTAGATGGTAGGGATGAAGGGTGGGATTACATACTCTGTTGTGCAAGGTGAGGAAATCTTTCAGCAGGGCACTGAAATACGTGATTGTGCAGCTGCAGCTTTTTCTGTATAATTATGAATTAGGTGCATGGGTACAAAATCCATCATCTGCAGCAAAGTCTGCAGATTGAAGCAAAAAGTGATGTTTTCTAGCTCAAGCAGATCAAAGGTTAATAAAATGGTGGCAAAAACATGTTTACACAGTAGCTTTTTACTGTTTTTGGATGTCAAACTGGTAGTTACGCCAAATTTGGATCTTGCCTTACTTCCCAGATGTAGCACTGATGGTCTTTTATTTGCCTACTGAAAGTTGTCGAGGGAAATAAACACTTCAAGATTATACTTACAATATAGTCATGCTTAAAGGACTACAGACTCCGAATTCTAGTTAACGAATGTTATTATAAGGCCAAAAATAGCTGGATGTACACACATCAGAGTATCAATGAATATAGATACAGAAAAATTAATACAGAGCCAAATATATTCTACGCATAGAATTGATTTGGCATAGGAAACACAGAATAATAAACTCCAAGATTAGTATACAACCCAAGATGGAGGCGGATTCCAAGTCCTTATTCATTAGGAAAGAAGGCATAAATGATCTTTCCCTATACTACTCTCATAAATGATGGTTCTGTCATTTCTCAAAGGTGTCTGCACATGTAGACTTCCTTAGAAGTACTCACGTCAAATGGGTCAAATAGCTTAAAGCTATGGAGCTAACTCTTAAGATGCTCCTTCTCCTTTGAAAATCTAGAAGTCTGATTTTCTGTCCCTACGCACAATACAAAAATGATAAATACAGCTCCCTCCTAAATGTATCACGTGACAATTATTTCACTATTCATCACTCCAGTGAATTTCCATGATTTCTTTAATTAAATCTTCCTCGCTTCTTTGTGACCTTGTAGTGTAGATGGGCCAGGCACAGAAGATATCCTCCCCTCCCGCTTCTCAGACTGTTCAAAGGCATTCCGGTTATCTCCTTAAACTAAAAATAAGGATGGTAAATTCTTTATACCTACAATGGGATGAGAGCATACTGTTCTGGCACATACAAAAATACATTTATTTATTTCTTCAGTAGCTGAGAAAACAAAACTATAAACAACCTGCAGCTCTAGGCCTAGACTGCGGGCAACTTTAACACACACGATGACATTAATATGATTATAATGTCTTTCTGCACCCGTGTATACAAAATAATGGTGTCTTCTAATATATGACAATTCTATATAAGCACACATTAAATTTCTTATTTAACGTGTAAAATAAATGCCTTTAATAAACATAATACACTGTGATACTGAAAACATATGCGGGTGCATGTAAAACATGAGTATAATGCACCTCTATTCTTTAGAGTGCTGTTTGCGCTCTATCACTGGTTCCAATAAGATGTAACCTTTGGCCAGGCAGTGTTAACGTGAACAAAATGACAAAATTGTGAAGTAATGCCATCACAAAATATGCTACATTACGTTTCATAATTTGCTTTTTCTTGCCATACCGTTTAGTCAACCCTGCCTCATAATTCGGTCCACTCCTGCTAAATAAATCCAGTGGCCCTGTTTTTAGGTAAGGGCTAGCCTTTCCCAGATTACTTCTGTTGTTGTTGCTCCAGGTACTGGCTTGCTATGTGAACTGTGGGAGGTAAACAATAGTCAGCGGCTGCCGATGGACCAAAGAAAGGTAAACAGAGCATTTACCAAAAACAGTCAATTCACTGTCAGGAACAAAGGGAGGAGAGGCTGCGGGGTCCGCAGCACCAAGAGGCCAACTAACCTCTGCTCCTGTTTTAAAAAGTGGCTAAACAGAGGCCCGACTCGACCACCTCCCTCTTCTTGGGACCCACGCCCCTTTGTGCGTCACGTCTAGTAGTGACCCTGTTTCATGGGCTACTCCTGCCCCCACCGTCTCGAGCAATGCACAATGCAGCCATTCCTGGGCTGGGCTGCAGCCCCACTGCCGGGCCCGAACCTCCAGACAGCACCCCCAATCTCTCATGTGCGCTTTGATCATACCTTGTTCACTGAACCTGTGTATTTTCAAATCTCATCATAAACATATTCTTTATCATTGACACGATGAGTGTGCCTTGGGAGCTGTAATGGTGCTGCAATAATACAAGATGTGCCATGGCAAGGGGGGGGGGGGGCACTGGACCTACTCTGCCTTGGAGGTCTGCGCAGGCTAACTGAAGGGAATTGGTTCATTTAAATGAATATTTGCATATATTGAATACAATGGAAACTCAAAAAGCGGATGTATGGCACAGGCAGCCTTCAACCTTAGAGGATTAACGGGAGTGGGACTTTCCAAAGAACATACAAGCGTGAAATCAGGGATCTCTTTTGCTCTGCGCGAGTTAAAAGAGAAAAAAAGACCTCTTATTACATTTTGAAAATATACAAAAGGTTGTCATCATTTACATTATATCTGGAAAGGATATAGAAATATTTTTTCAATCATTTATGTTATTTTTCATAATTACATAGAAATGTACACCCTGGCCAAACTAAAATCTGGAAATGATGTGTTGGCTGGCTGAAATAAACAAAGCTATGCCGCAGGCAATGCTGCGATCTTTAATTATACACATCAGAGTCTCTCAGCCACAGTTTTAACTACTAACCGAGTGAGTAAACAGAACACGAAGTAACCTAAGTAAACAATGTATGCATCAAATTTCCCATGATGAGTCAGCCTTAGCTGAATATGCTGTGTTTGATGTTGCTGGAGATAGAGTGAGGGGCTTTCATTTTCAGGTTGAGCCTAGCGCAGCGCGCATGCTCTGCTCTATGGGAGGCTTCATGTAATCAGTACAAACTTATCTGTGTGGGTCAGACTCCTCCCACATATCTGATTGGCCTTTGCCTGAAAGCACCCAAATGGCCAAAACTTAGGAGGATAAAATCGCTAGGTCGCTGAACTTGTGTCTAAAGTTATGATATTGATGCTATTAGACGGTCAACTAACGTGATTAGAGGACCCATTTTGGGGATATTCTATGTGAATGAGGTTGCCTCTTTATTTATTTATTTTCTTAAAACTACTGTCATGCGTGTATAAACAATGTTACTTCGCATCAACACGCACGACCTCGTTTCAAAATAATACTTTTTGCTAAAGACGGTCAATTACCGTGATCAAAGGATCCTGTTGGACAGGCAATATGTGAATGAGGTTGCCTCTTTATCTAAACCCTAAAACTACTGTTAAAATGAGTAAAAACAACGCTAATTTTGCTCTGCTAAAAATGACCCTGTTTTTGAACACATTACTATTTTGCCTTTAAGCAGTGCGAGCAAAATAATAACTACCTTAAAATTATACCTATATATATATAATTTTTTACCGTTGGTAGCTTGGTATCAATTGATTGCCATTGATTTAAACTGTATTGTCACACACCCAAATTCTTTGTTATTCTGTTTAAATAGGATCTAAGCCCGTAAATAACATGAACTTTACTCTTCCCCCCCCCCCCACCTTTTTTCAAATATATTGATTATGTCTCTTTGGGAATCATCTATGTGCACTACAAACATATGTGACCCTGCTGTAGATAATAATCTACAACTAATATTATCCCACCTTAGGTCACTATTGTGTATAAATTGATCTTCCGACTATCAAATATGATGCTTTAACCAGATGAAGAAACACCAACGGGTCACCAAATAGAACATTTCTTCTTTTTATAAAATACCTGTAAGTATAATAAATGATTAATATTCATATTAGACGCTCCTTTGGTACAATCATATTGATACCCTTTTTCTTAAATATTTTCAGTATTACCAAAAACAATTCATAAGAAACTGTCAACAAAGAACCAATAAGAACTTGTAAATCAGAATTGCCTATTTTTTCTACTCAAGGTATGTCCTTTGACTGCTTTTGTTGATGCATTTGGTTATAAAATATTAGAAAGTGGTTTCTCCCTTGCCTCTCCCTTTTGTTAATGTTAATTTAAAAGAATGTACTATATAAAAATAAAAAAAAGACATTATATAGTGTCAGAAAATGTGCTTCGTAAGATGAATATAATAAATAAAAGTCGATGTATGTGTTTTTAATTTTTGTATAATATTGTCTTGTATAAAATTGTAAATAGTCCTTTTTTTATATGTACTTTTGTAGCCCTTAAGAAGTCCCTTTTGGGGACGAAACGCGTTGGCGGTTCCAAAAGTGATGCTGTCAAAGGTTTTAAGATTGAACAATAAAGAACAATTGAAACTGAAAACATCGGCTTGTTCATGAAATCAAATTTTCTTTAACTCTTTGTCGGAAATAAATTGTTCTTAAAGTGTGCTGGGCTACCATGTGTTAAATTGTTGAAGGTTAGGTTCAATGAATCAGCCTTAATTGAGGGAGTATGGGGAATTGTGCTCCAAGCCGTTTGTTTGCACCTTTTCTGTTTGTTAAAACTAATAGGGACTTTTTAGACTAGTGCTGGCACCTTATGCTTTGATTCCCTTTCTTTTGTCTCTGTATGTTTTTTGAGCAGCTAAGCACAGCTAATACCCTTTAAACATTGAAACTAGTCTCTATATATAAGTGGGACTTACATCATGAACTTTGAAGATAATAGGGAGGAACTACTAGATGACCTTTTCAGTAAAAATGATGGCAGTAATGCACAGGCACCAATGCCCAAAACAAAGAAAGATGGCCTAAAAGATAAATTTATAAGATTGGAAAAACTAAAAAAACAAGAACTCACTAAGTGGTGGGATGGCGCAACCCTAAAAAAATATCTGGAAAACAGGCGCATCCCCAGAGGTCTCCGAATTTTGATATTTCCAAATTTTGAGGACCTTGAGCCAGAGTTATTGGGAGAATGGGAAGATGGCTTATATACCGCTTCCTATAAGATGATGGATATACTAATTCGAAATTCTGAGTGTAAAGTAAAAAAGATTAGAGATGAGATCCTAATCTTAGAGAAAGAGATACTTGATATGAACCTACCAGATGCCACACAAAAAAACTATGTGATTCTCAAAAAAGAGTTGGGTACTTATCAACTCTATTTAAAGGGCAAAAAACAACTAAAAATAGATCGGGACCAGAGAGACTATGAGCGTGGTCGCATTTTTACCTTTGCACGCAAGTATGATGATGTAACAACCAAAAGTGCGGAAGCTCAACCCGCACAGCAGAAAGCTGCTAGTATTTCATCTAGTAACACCTCGATTTCTTCTGTGTCCTCTATAGATAGTAACCCAGGAGAAGGTACAAGTACAGCCAGTCCTAGTTTAAATCAAGGGTCTGATTTTTTACGGGAAGTTCAAAGGTATCGCCTTGGGAACAAAAGAAAAAACACAGGAGAAGAACTAGACGGGGTGGCAAAAAACACCAGGTCCGTAACAAGGGCCAAGTTAGGAAACAAGCAATAGAGATTGACCCAGAGATTGTGCACCACAATGTGGACAGTAATGTTGAAGTTGTTGAACCTAACACAGTAAATGTTATTAATTTGTCATCAAAAGAATTTGACAGTGAGCAGTTGAAAATTTTGAGCAAAGGTTTAAATTATTGTTTAACTGGTAATCAATCATTTGAAAATGTACATGTTGACCTTTTTCGTTTTGTACGAAAATTAAAATTAAAACAATTTTTTGCAGACCATCCAAAAGTTTGTGCTGCTAATGTGAATATTCCATGTGCGTCTGAATTTAAGATATCAGAAATTGAAACTTCTCATATTATTGCAACTCTAGATGAAGACAACACATGTGATTTATTTGAACATGCCAGAAATCTTGATATCACTGAAGATACCAGTATCAATAGTGGTCTCAAAAAATCCTCGAAATTCATGCCACCCATTCAAAATAAGTCAGCAATAGATAATTTTTCTATGGTGGTTACACAGGAACTCTATAAACTAGAGGATAAACATAACATCAATTCCAAATGCTTCCATCAGCAGAATGTAACAAAAAAAGAAAGAGCCTTTCTTCAGTCGCTACGCGATGACACTGATCTTGTCATCCGTGAGGCTGACAAAGGTGGCAATATTGTGATTATGAACTTTACAGACTATATGATGGAAATTGACAGACAATTGAAAAATGAAGAATGTTATTCTAAGTTGCAATCAAATCCCACTAAGTTAATTGAGAGACACATCAATGGGAGATTAACAGAATGGCATGAGTCTTGCCTTCTATCAGATTCAGAGTACAAATATCTTCTTGCTGATAATTCAAGACACCCCTGTATCTACCTATTACCTAAAATTCATAAGGGGGGTGTATTTCCCCCGGGCCGACCAATAATATCAGGAAATGGTGGCCCTACTGAGCATCTTGCAGAATACTTGGATACCTTTTTACAACCAATTGTCTATAATCTTCCATCCTACTTGAAAGACAGTAGAGACTTACTTTGTAAATTGGAAGATTTTATTTGGGAAGATGATTTATTCACGTTCGTCACAATGGACGTTGAAAGCATGTACACATGCATTGGCTTAGATGATGGCCTTAGAGCATTAAAGCATTTTCTTTTCAAACGCAATGCGTGTCATTTAGAACACACGCATATGCTATTGGATATGGCGGAGATGATTCTAACCCAGAATGCTTTTCTGCACGGTGAGGACTGGTATATACAGAGACGGGGCACGGCCATGGGTTCCAGGGTTGCCCCATCATATGCAAACCTTTTTATGGGGATGTATGAGGTGGAGCATGCCTGGGGTCCAGGAGCCAAGGATTGGATTGAGAACATTTTGTTCTATACAAGATACATTGATGATATCTTTTTAATATGGAAGGGCAACTTAGAAGAACTGAATGCGTATTTCCATTATTTAAACAACAACAGAAGAAATGTTAAGTTGACGATGAACAGCTCGAATCGAGAGATTGTGTATTTAGACTTGAAATTGTATACTAGTAATCAAAAGATTCATAGTGTTCTTTTCAAAAAGCCAACTGCATGCAACAGTGTGCTACACACCTCTAGTTGTCATCCCAAGTCCACACTCACTGCAATACCATACGGCAAAATGGTTAGAACTCGCCGTAATTGTAGTGAGGAACACAATTTTGCGTCTAATATTATTAGACTTAAGAATGACTTCAGGGACAGAGGATATGATGAAGGATGCCTAAATAGGGCAGAAAACAAGATTAAGAAATGTAAAAGAAAAGATACTCTGGAACATCGAAATAAGAAATCCTGTAAGGACAATAATGATCAAGAACAGTGTGCATTTATTACTGAATATGGGATCTATAGTAACCATGTTTACAACATCTTAAGAAAAAACTGGCATTTACTTAGATCTGAAACGCTTTCATCTGATTTAGTATCTCCTAAACCTAAGGTGGTGTACCGAAAGGGATGTACTATAAAAAATCTATTATGTCCTAGTTATGTTACTAAACCCAAATCAAAATCAGTGGCTTGGTTCCCTGAAAAGCCCAGTGGTTTTTACACCTGTGGGACATGTTCGGTCTGTCAATTTGGCCAGAATAAAAAGAAAACATTTAAATATAATGGTCCAAAGGAATACCGCATAAAAATGTTTATTAACTGCAATACTACCCACACCGTATATGTTATTCGGTGTGCATGTAATAAAATGTATGTGGGCAGCAGCACCAGATGTCTTAAAGTAAGGATACAAGAACATCTAAGGAATATTAGACATGGAGACATGTCCAACCCGATAGTACAACATATTTTGGAGACCCACCCCAAAAATCAGAATATCACTTTTCACGCAATTGATCATTTAAAGTACAATGCGAGGGCGGGCATCCGTGATGGCCGCTTGAGCACAGCGCTCTCCGGACCCTCGCCGCTCCCGGCGATTTATCCTGACTAGATCCTGATTTCTTGTAAGAATTCAAGTAGAGGACGTTTGGCTGATTACCCTGGCACTTTTCGGAATTTGCTTTGGATCTCGTACTCCTGAGCTACGGTGGTCTGAACTTTTGGGCTCCGCCCTTGAGGTGCGCCCGGGACGAGGTGCAGTTCTGTGGCCGTCCTGGAATTGAACAACAACGGCAGGAGATCTGGCCTTGTGAGACCCCCTTCCTGAGTTTCGGTTTCGATTCTGTCTCGACCTGTGCCACGAGTGTACGTATCGCGCTTGGCTGAGACTTGGAGACAGTTCGGACACGGGGCTTTCCTCTTGTCTATTTGCTGGTTTGGTGGCCTCCTCCCGAGTTGAGCCCTTCTTTTTGGTGTACTTTTGATCCTGAGTTTTGGGTGTTTGGCCCGTCGACCCTGGTGGCTTGTCCCGTGACGCATCTTCAAAATGGCGGGCAGAGGGGACAGAGAAACGCGCAAGACGAAAACACCTCTGCGCGGAGCGCCGGTTCAGACGAACGTCATGGACCGTTATACACAATCTAAGGGGTCCCCCGGAGCTGCCCTACCTGGCCACAGTACGGCGTCTGAACGAATTCTGGAGGAGTCAGCGGAGCCTTCCCTACAGGATATCATGGGCGCCATCTCGGGAGTGAGGGAATCCACCGGCCTTCAGTACGAGGCCTTGGCCCACAAACTTGACACCGTGGCCATTGAGGTGAATCTGATTCGTGCTGATCTCGGCAAGACGAATGAGAGGGTGCAGTCATTGGATATTAAATCATCTAGCCTCACGAAAGACGTCTCGGAGCTCCAGACAGAGGTTGGGAATCTTCGTAGGGTAACGACTTCATGACCCGACGCCTGGAGGATTTTGAAAACAGGGCACGTCGCTGCAATGTTCGCCTGGTTGGTGTACCGGAAAACCCTGAACCCCACTCTGTTGATCTCCTGGTTGAGGGTCTGATTTTGAACCATCTTGCCCCCTCCGGGCTTACCAAATTTTTCACGGTTGAACGCGCACATCGTGTCCCGGGGGGCAAAGTTAAGCCGGGTGCTCCGCCAAGGCCTATTGTGGCTAAACTGTTTCATTATAGGGATCGGGACGCTATCCTGCAGGCCTCACGGGTGAAGGGCCCGGTGGCCTTCGAGAATGCCACAGTGAACTTCTACCCGGACTTCTCCCAACAGGTTCAAAAACAACGGATGGAGTTTCGTGGTGCTAAGAAACGTCTTCGAGATCGGGGTCTACGCTATGCTATGCTTTTCCCCACCAGACTTCGTGTCGAGTATAATGAGCGTGCTCTGTTCTTTGATAGACCGGATGCTGTTAATGACTGACTGGACTCCTTGCCTGACCGTCCTCCTGAGACTGAGTCTGCCGCTCACCCTGGTGGTGCCGAAGGTGGTGTGGAGATCTGATTCTTTGACTCTGATGTCTCGTTTTGAATACGTTCCCAGGAGTGGTGGCCGGCGTACCTCTGCAATGTGATTATTTATTTTTTGTGTGTTGATTCTTGCTCTTACTGTAGTCTGGGGGCGGGTGGAACGGAGACCTTTCCTCCTCCGGGGTCTTTGTGTAGACTAGGGGTTATGGGGCGACAGGCACACTGCAGGTTGGGGTGGCTCTTTAGCTTTTTGCAGGGGTGCAGGGTGGGGGGTGTTTCCTTTCAGCTTGGGGGAGGGGGGATGGGAAGTTCTTATTTTTTTGTGTGTTGTTTTCAAGGCGAATTGCTTCTGTCTTTACTGATGTTTCTGATGTCTAGCTCTTGGATGGGGGGTCCTGGCTCGGGTGGGTGGGATGGGGGGTAGGGGGTTGAAATTTGTTTCCTGGAACGTTAATGGCCTGGGAGATCGCATCAAGCGCAGTGTGGTGTTGAAATATATAAGACGTTTGTCACCGGACATTGTTTTCCTGCAAGAGACCCATTTGATTGGGAATGTATGTAATGCAATGAATAGATGGGGCTACAGCCTTGTGGCACACTCGGGGTTTACTTCAGGATCTAGGGGTGTGGGTATCCTTGTTCGTAACTCCCTCCCTCTGGCGATAGATGAGGTGATTCGGGATGATCGTGGGAGATATATTGTTCTGGTGGGTAGATATGAGGGCCGCACCCTGTCCCTCTTTAATGTTTATGTCCCCCCAGGCTTGCAAACTGCTACCTTCACTGATTTAGGCCGTGTCTTGTTGGACCTTCCTGATAGTGTACTCTTTCTTGCCGGTGACTTTAATTCAGTGCTTTCTGGCCTTCACGATCGCCATCCCCCCAGGGATACCCCGCATGCCCAGCGTTGGTTGGGTGGGTTTTTGGATACTTTTGGCCTTGTGGACTGCTGGCGAGTGTTACATCCTACTCAGCTTCAATACACTTTTCACTCTGGTGCCCATGGTAGCCTATCTCGACTAGATTATTTCCTGATGCCCGCTGCCCAGTCGTCGGCGGTCCGTGAGATTATACATTTGCCAAGGGGCATCTCTGACCACTCGCCGCTCTGGCTTCGTTTTGAGGTTGGGATAGAGGCAGTGGGCCGAGTGGCTCCCATTAACCCATGGTATCTCTCCTCCCCTGAGACTCGTGCCCTCTTGCTCAAGTCCATAGATGCTTATTTCCTGGAAAACGAGGGGTCGGTCCCTTCGGCGGTGTCCCTGTGGGAAGCCTTCAAAACTGTGATTCGTGGACAGGCCCTTTCTTTGATTGTTGAAGCTAAGAAAGCCGGGAAGAGGGAGGTAGTGGACCTCGAGGGGGAAATTTCTGCCTTGGAGGACGAGTTGGGATCTGGTGTCACGCCTGAGAAACTTCATGCCCTGGGTCTAAAACAGTTTGCATATAAATCCCTAGTTACTGACGCTGCAAAAGTGATGTTTCGTGAGCAACAAGGCAGATTGTATGATGTTGGTGATAAGGCGGGTAAACTCCTGGCGTGGTTAGACAAGAAAGAAAGAGCTAATCGTGTGGTGCCTGTGATTCAGTCTGCGAGTGGTGAGACTGTGATTGATCCGATCGCCATTGTAGATCGTTTTGCGGAACATTTCCGTGTTGTGTATGCTCCTGTGTCTGTGAGGGATGTGGCTGACTCTCGCCTCCTCTTGCGTGATATTGCATTGCCCTGTGTCTCTGATTTGGACCGTATCGCTTTGGACTCCCCCTTTACGGTTGATGAAATAGCTACTGCCATTCGTTCGCTCCGTTCGGGCAAGGCGTTGGGTCCCAATGGTTTGCCTATTGAGTTGTACAAGTTGCGACCCGATAAAATGGCGCCATATCTCCGCGATATGTTTTTGGAATCACGTGAGCGTAACCTCCTTCCCTATGATCAGCGTTTGGCGACGATAGTCGTCATCCCTAAAGACGGTAAACCTCGCGACCTTTGTTCCTCATATAGACCCATCTCCCTGTTAAATGTTGAACCCAAGGTTCTGGCGAAACTTTTGGCGACCCGACTCCTATCGGTTCTTGGGGACTTAGTTCATCCGGATCAATCTGGTTTTATCCCGCATCGCAACACTGCTTTGAATCTACGTCGTCTTCACGGCGTGATAGCGAGGGCGGGGCTACTGACTGAACCGGCCATTTTGGCGTCCTTGGATGCCTCCATGGCCTTTGATACTGTGGAGTGGCCTTATTTATGGGCGACTCTTGAGAAATTCGGTTTCGGGTGCGAGTTTATTAGCTGGATTAAGTTATTGTATGCGGAACCTTTGGCGCAGGTTGTTGTGAATGGTAGGGTGTCTGCTCCCTTCCCTCTGGGCAGGGGCACCCGCCAGGGTTGCCCCTTGTCCCCGCTACTGTTTGCGCTCGCCCTTGAGCCGTTGGCGGCCTGGCTCCGCTGGGAACCGTCCCTTAAAGGGATCCGTTGGGCCCCGGACTTCGAGGACCGAGTCTCGCTCTATGCGGACGATATCCTCTTGTATCTTACCTCCCCTCGTAAGTCTTTATTTGTTTTATTTGACGTTCTTGTGTCCTTTGGTGCTAACTCGGGCCTCGTAATCAATTGGACCAAGTCCTGTGTGTATGTTTTGTCTGGTGTCTTGCCTCCGTTACCGAGCAGGCTCCCTCTTCAGGTGGCCCGGGATGGTTTCAAATACTTGGGAGTTTTCGTTACTCTGGACTCGTCTCTTCGCTTTGATCGTAATCTCCTTCCTCCGTTGCTTCGACTGCGTTTGGACGTTGCTCGTTGGCGCAGGCTTCCCTTGTCTCCCCTTGGTCGGGCAGCCCTCTTTAAGATGATGTCGTTACCGAGGTTTCTTTACGCTCTCCAGAATTATTATGATCCTGTCCCTCAGTCCTATTTTCGGGAGATTGAGACCCTTCAGAGACAACTTGTCTGGGATGGACGCCCGCGTATTGCTCTTGCTAAGCTTTCCATTCCTTGGTATGACGGTGGCATTGCACTCCCCGATATTAAGAGGTATTATTGGGCCTCACACTTGTCCGCTATCAACCACATCATGTTCTCGCCGGGTAGTAATCCGGCGTTTGAGATGGATAGACTTCAGCTTCCGGGAGGTGACTTTAACAGAGTGCTTTACTCTCGCCCTGCTGGGCGCCATCTTGTGGGTCCTACGTCGATTGCTTTGGCGGTGTGGCGGGCCGCGACTCGGAGCCTGGGCTGGGAGGATCGCTTGACGTTAGCCACGCCGCTTTATGCTTCCGAACGTCTGGGCGGTCTTTGGTCTACCAAGGGTTTCGATCGCTGGGACATGATTGGAATTTCTAAAGTGGGAGATGTGTATTCCAAGGGCTCTGTGCGAACATTTCAGGCCCTCCAGGCTGAATATGGCTTGAGTGGTCGGGAATTCTTTCGCTACCTACAGGTTAGGCACGCCTTGACCGCTGTATTTGCTCCTGGTGAGATTCCGCCTGATTCTTCCCCCCTTGAAGACCGTGTCCTTGACGGACATCTTCCTGACAGCACTATCTCCCTGATTTATAAGAAACTGATTAATAATCGGACTGATCTGTTGATCCGACTTCGGGAGGCGTGGGTTCGTGATGGTTTGGAGCTTGATGACGAGGATTGGCAGTCGGCCCTCTCTTCTCCTAAAGAGGTGGCTATCCCGGCTCGTCTCCGCTTGGTCCAATTGAAGATCCTTCATCGGGTGTATGTTACGGGACCTCGTTTGCTTGTGATGGGTTTTTCTTCCGATGGGTTGTGTAAGCGTGGATGTGGTTTGAGTGCGACTTTCCTACATATTCTTTGGGAATGCCCGATGGTGGTTGCTTACTGGACGGCTGTGCTTGAGGTTATGGCTGTGGTGACAGGGGTGTCCTTGTGTCCGGAACCTCGTCGTTGTCTTTTGAATGTCTGGGAGCCCACTGACTGCTCGGTGGCCCAGACTAGGTGGGCCACCCTGGGTTATATGGTTGCGAAGCGAGATATTGCTCAACTTTGGGGGGCCTCCAAGCCCCCTGAACTATCGAAATGGGAAGACAACATGGATTGGTCTATGTTCCGTGAGAAGACTGTCTACGTGGCTAGGGGCAGACCCAGGGCATGGACTAGGGTGTGGGGTCAATGGAATGAATATCGTGGTGCCATCTGTACTCCTCCCCTTGTAGATGACATTGAGCTTTCCCGGTCTCCTTAGGCGAGCGTTCTTGGAACCTTGCATATAGGGGTTGTGCTGGTTTTCCGGCTCCCCCCCCCCCTTCTTTTTCTCCTTCGTGCCCCGTCCCCCCCCCCCCATCCGGGCTCTTTGGAGCTTATAGCTTTGATTCCATTTTTGTTGCTGTCCCCTCCCGTCCTTTGGGCTGACCTTCAGTAATACACTTTCGCCTTTTTGTGTGTCTGTTCTTTTTTATAAAACAAAATCTGTTTTTGTTCTGTATATTATATGGAGTATTGCATTGACGATTGATCGTTACCGCTACGGCAGTGTATATTCTGTATTTTCTCCTCTTTAGCGGCTGGCCCGTGTGGTTGTAGGCCCATCCTTGTATTTTATTGCATACTCAAATAAAGGTTTATAATAAAAAAAAAAATATAAAAAAAAATAAAAAAAAAAAAAAATAAAGTACAATGCGAGGGGTGGTGATAGAACTGCACATCTGAGAAAGATGGAATCCCTTTGGATTTGTAAATTTAGAAGTGTGATCTCTGGCCTCAACATCAATAATGAATTTCATCATTTTCTGTAAGAGATCTAAGGATCTTCTTGAGACTATTGAGAATAGTCTGTGATCATGTATATCTTTGTCTGTATTTGGTATACCCAAAAGTATGATTTATTGTAACCAATTTTGACTTATAGCTATGGTATAATAATCATCCGTTTTGGTAATGATATGAAATTAATATGGGTATTCTCATATGATTGTATAAATATCTGTTTAAAAGAGAACGTATGTAACCCAGTCTCAAGGGTTCGATATACTATTAATACATGTATGACTCAATGGGCCTATGATTATATGAATGTCAACTTTTAATACTTTAACGCTCTACATAATTCAGAAAATAGATAGATGTATCCTTTTTTCCACCATACAACACTATAGTTACAATTGCTTAAACTTTAGGAGGGCTAGCGGCCCCAGCAGACTATTCTGTTATATTGTAAAAAATAATATACAAACCCTGGTATGATTACCAGTGCTAAAGAACGATAGTTAAAAAATATAAAATAGAATAATCCTTCTGCTTTCCTGTTTAAATTAAGTTCGCAACAAATATTATTATTTAAAAATCTTTTTTAACATTAGCTAGTTGCACTGGCAAAACGCTGTTATATGTGAAATAAATACAGTTTGTCATGTCTTGAAATTAGGTTCCATTGGGAACAGACATGAACCTTTGAGTGTGTTACTGCTCCAAGATGGCGGTGCCAGAATATGTACCTTGGAGTATGTTACTGTTCAAAGATGGCGGGGTCAGAATAGCGATCAACATGCCGCTTTTCGGATAAAATTTGCTCGAAACTGTTCAATTTATTACTTAATATCGCTTGACCATATAAACAGTATATTGCCTCCATTGCTAGACATAATTAACCTCAGTTGAGCATCAATCTGTCTTAAAATTATATTCCGTAATACGGGTTATCTAAATATTTAAATACTTCACCTATATTTAAATTAATTCTTTTGATTTGAGCAAGAAATGTTTAACATGCTTAATAATTATGTTGAGTCTCAACACCAACTAAGACTATAGCTAATAATGATATTCCAAGATGGCGCTTATTTGGGAACAAAAGTTTATAACAAAAACAAATCTCGTAGAGGAGTACGCCAATTAGTGATAATTGTTGATTGAATAATGCGTAATAATTCTTAAATTAAACACAGTATATAAGAGGCAGCCTTTGGGTGGTCAATATCGTGGTGATTCCTGTTGGAGCAGAGACGATCGAGGACCCTCTTTTATGGACCGGAACTACTTTATCCGGGTGAGTTTGGACTCTGAAAAATGGCCCGGCATTCGGTAAAAACTTAGGAGGATAAAATCGCTAGGTCGCTGAACTTGTGTCTAAAGTTATGATATTGATGCTATTAGACGGTCAACTAACGTGATTAAAGGACCCATTTTGGGGATATTCTATGTGAATGAGGTTGTCTCTTTATTTATTTATTTTGTTAAAACTACTGTCATGCGTGTATAAACAATGTTACTTCGCATCAACACGCACGACCTCGTTTCAAAATAATACTTTTTGCTAAAGACGGTCAATTACCGTGATCAAAGGATCCTGTTGGACAGACAATATGTGAATGAGGTTGCCTCTTTATCTAAACCCTAAAACTACTGTTAAAATGAGTAAAAACAACGCTAATTTTGCTCTGCTAAAAATGACCCTGTTTTTGAACACATTACTATTTTGCCTTTAAGCAGTGCAAGCAAAATAATAACTACCTTAAAATAATACCT
Source organism: Lissotriton helveticus (assembly GCF_964261635.1). NCBI lineage: Eukaryota > Metazoa > Chordata > Amphibia > Caudata > Salamandridae > Lissotriton > Lissotriton helveticus. Next base: position 725,051,790 of record NC_136065.1, read on the forward strand.
ATATATATATAATTTTTTACCGTTGGTAGCTTGGTATCAATTGATTGCCATTGATTTAAACTGTATTGTCACACACCCAAATTCTTTGTTATTCTGTTTAAATAGGATCTAAGCCCGTAAATAACATGAACTTTACTCTTTCCCTCCCCCCCCACCTTTTTTCAAATATATTGATTATGTCTCTTTGGGAATCATCTATGTGCACTACAAACATATGTGACTCTGCTGTAGATAATAATCTACAACTAATATTATCCCACCTTAGGTCACTATTGTGTATAAATTGATCCTCCGACTATCAAATATGATGCTTTAACCAGATGAAGAAACAACAACGGGTCACCAAATAGAACATTTCTTCTTTTTATTAAATACCTGTAAGTATAATAAATGATTAATATTCATATTAGACGCTCCTTTGGTACAATCATATTGATACCCTTTTTCTTAAATATTTTCAGTATTACCAAAAACAATTCATAAGAAACTGTCAACAAAGAACCGATAAGAACTTGTAAATCAGATTTGCCTATTTTTTCTACTCAAGGTATGTCCTTTGACTGCTTTTGTTGATGCATTTGGTTATAAAATATTAGAAAGTGGTTTCTCCCTTGCCTCTCCCTTTTGTTAATGTTAATTTAAAAGAATGTACTATATAAAAATAAAAAAAAGACATTATATGGTGTCAGAAAATGTGCTCCGTAAGATGAATATAATAAATAAAAGTCGATGTATGTGTTTTTAATTTTTGTATAATATTGTCTTGTATAAAATTGTAAATAGTCCTTTTTTTATATGTACTTTTGTAGCCCTGAAGAAGTCCCTTTTGGGGACGAAACGCGTTGGCGGTTCCAAAAGTGATGCTGTCAAAGGTTTTAAGATTGAACAATAAAGAACAATTGAAACTGAAAACATCGGCTTGTTCATGAAATCAAATTTTCTTTAACTCTTTGTCGGAAATAAATTGTTCTTAAAGTGTGCTGGGCTACCATGTGTCAAATGGCCAAACGCGTGTGCGTGTCACACCATTTCTATAAAGGTTCCCTCCCATGGCATTTGGGTCTCGGGAGAGAGCAGTAGCATTCAGGGTGTCAGTGCATTCCTGGTGGGTCATGTGATACGCAACACGCCGTGCTTTCGCTTTTGATTGTTTCAGGGCTGCTGCCAGATACAAGGGGAGGGGCAGCTGGGAGAAGTCGCCTTACTATACTTGCCAGCCGATCCGTCCAGTCACAACGTCATGGTTGTGTGGAGGAGTGTGGCTCAATGGTTAGAGCGGCAGACCCTGATGCAGAGTTCTGGCCAGGGACCAGGGTTCGATTCCCGCCTCGGCGGGGTCTCGGGCTCAATTTCCTCGGACCTGTTAATTTTCGCCTCGGTGCCTATTCTAATCACGGGCCCCACGCTGCAACTCTGGGCAACAGCTTGCTTAGCCTCCACACCGGCCCCAACAGCGCTAAGGATGCCTGGTTTCACCCTGGGGGTGCCCAGGAGTGGACACTTCACAGGGAAAGCCAGGAGGGGTTCCAAAGCGGTATGAGTATCAGCGTCAGGAAACCGCATAGGCGACACCGCAAGGTGACCGTCTGGTGACAGTGCGCTCTATAAGTACCATGACATTTACATTTTTTACATTTACATGGTTTCAAAACACAGCAAAGAGTATAGTGGAACGCGCTGTTACCCCCTTTAAAGAGACATTTTAAAATAACCTGTTTTATCATGGTAGACAGACTGGTAGGGGCTAGCAAACATCTTTATAATTGACACTTGATGGGCTGTAGGGTTTTGGCAGAGCCCACGCAGAGCCCCTTTGAAGGAAGAACGTATCATCTTGATAGCCATGAAGTGGCTGGCGGAGCTATTAATGACCCCCTCCCACCAATAATTTTACTGTGCTAATGCCCTTGTTTGTGGATAGACTTGGAGCATGCTTGCTATAACATTAAACGCAAAGAACCGGACGTGTTGTTTAAAGTCACACAGCTCACAAAAATACACACAAAACCGAAATTGGGGTTGTGAAGAAGGAGAAAAGCCAGGAACTGGTTTTACATTATTGCTGGAGGAGGAACAGCATGCATCTGGAATCAGATGTTGCAACTCTGCAGCCAAGACTTTGCAAGTCAGAGTTGCCCGGAATTTCCGAATAGCTAATTTACAACTGCAGCGTTTTTTCCCCGCTTTTTATCTCTGGGCTCAGACCAGCTCAACCTCTCTGCCAAGCGTGATGCAAATGCACGTGGCTGCGTAATTATACGTTTAAGTCACTTAAAAAGCCGGCGGTACTTGTGAATAATGTAATATTAGTCCAGGACGCGGGGACCTGCTTTCCACTGCTGTGCAATGATACTACTTTTCACCCATGAACAATATACTGTAAATACATTTTTTTAATTATTCGGTAAAATAATTAACCCGCAGGAAATACTGTATATACGTTTTTGGAGTCCGAACAAAATATATTTGTGACATGTTTGTTTGCGACACTATGAACATGTATGCTATGTTTATATAGATAAATAAGTACCCAAACATTCAATTTTCAATGTTATGAATTTTTATCACCTACTTACCTCAGGGACACCATGCAGACTATCCAACTCGTGGATGAACACCCACATGACATTAACACAAACCTACTGGCCACTATGGATATATCTGCCCTTTATAAAAATATCCCACAGCTGCAGCCCTCACATGCATGGAAATGGTACTCAACCATAGACCCGCACCACATAAGGTCCCAACCGAATTCATCATTGACCTACTGAACATAGCCATGACTAGGAATTTTTTCTATTTCCAAGGAAATTACTATGAAAAAACTAAGGGCGTAGCGATGGGGGCTATTTTTGCCCCCAACCTGGCCATCATCTACATGTCCGAATATGAACAGGAATTTATCTTGAGCCCAAACAACCCATACCACAACTGCATTAAATGGTGGCGTCGTTATATTGACGACGTTTTATTTATCTGGGGGGGCAGTTCTGACCTACTGGGACTGTTTCACGTCTGGCTTAACTCCTGCTGAACTGACATCCAGTTTACTTTAGATTTTGACAAAAAGGCCATCAACTTTCTGGACATTGTAATCAAAGCAGAGTCAGGGTAAATTGCACACAAGTTTGTACAGGAAGAGTAGTGAACGGAATACATTACTAAGGTACTCCAGCCATCACCCCCTTAACCTCTGGGACAATTTGCCATTTGGCCAGTTCCTAAGGTTACGGAGGAATTTCTCTAAAAAAGAGGATTACTTCACTGAATCTGCTGGTCTCCTTACCAGACTTCTGGAACGTGGATACCCGATCAGACTCCCTAAAAAGGCACGTAAAAGAGTGTGGCATAAGCACAGGGAGTTCCTGTTAGCCCCAAAAACCAAAAAGATCAGTGATGAACATCTGGTCTGCGTTACAACGTTTAATACCAAACGTAATGCAATAAAAAAAACATTAACAAACACTGGCACCTAGTAATGGACGAACTAGCCAACATGACCCCCCGCTACATTCGTTCAAGAAGGTCAAAAATGTCAGGGACTATGTGGTTAAATCGTTACTACCACTACCCTGCACTAAGGGACAAACCACTCTCTGGGGCCTACCACCGGTCACGGGCCATCATAAGTGTGGCCTATGTAAAGCTTGCCATATGACCACTGACATCACCGAATTCACACACAATGGTCAGACATATAAACTCCAAAACCATAGTATTTGTAATTCTGCTGGAGTGATCTACGCTATCCACTGCCCCTGTGGTTTTATGTACGTAGGGCAGACCACACAAAAAATCAAATGCCGCATCCTCCAGCATTGCAGCCGTATTAGATGTAAAGTGCAGGGCGCACCCTTGGTTGAATATTTCCCCACCTTTGAACACAGTACTGACAGTCTCAGATGGTGGGTAATAGAGAAGGTTAGACCAAACCCCAGGGGTGGAAATTTCTCTAGTGTTTTTTAGCAAATGTAAATGTAGGTGGATACACTCTCTGGACACCATTGCACAGGGCCTGATCGAATCTGAGGAAATCAGCAGACAGGTAACTGTCCTTAGCAATGGCTGACTCACTCCCCCACCCCCTTCCATCACTATCCAGTTACCACCAGCCAGCATCAAGACACTATGTTCTAGTGTACTCCTAGATTCACATTACTGACTAACAGCCTGATTCATCAAGCCGAATTGCGCTTGCAAAGGGCCAGATTCTGAGAATCTGGCCCTTTGCAAGCGCAATTTTTGCATTTGGGATTCATCATCCCAAATGCAAAAATCGGTAATTGCGAATTCGCTAAATTGCGAGGAATTACATTTAAGGAATCTCTATTTGAGATTCCTTAAATGCAATTCATCAACCATTTTTAAATTGCTAATTCGCAATTTCGGGCCGCTATTTACCGCGAGGTCAAACCTCGTGGTAAATAGCGAAAACTTAGAAAAATGCTTTTAAAAGCATTTTTCTAAGTTGCATGTTGCACACACACATGTCCTTCGGACATGTGTGTGCGCAACACCACTGTAAATTACATTTCAGGGGTGCTACAGGGTGTCCTTTGGACACCCCTAGCACCCTTGAAATCGCTATCTTATTTGCGAATAGCAGATTGCTAATCGCAAATAAGGAATAACTCCCCATTCATTCCTATGGGCCTTTAGGCCCATAGGAATGAATGGGGAGTTATTCCTTATTTGCGATTAGCAATTTGCTAATCGCAAATAAGGAATGTGTAGGAATCGCAATTTATTTAGCGATTCCTACATGAATACCGTTTTGCGAGTCTGTAATAGCGATTCCTTATGAATCGCTATTAAAGACTCGCAAAACACGCCGATGATGAATCAGGCTGATGGTCACTTATACCTCAGTGTAATGCAGAATTGCTCTTGTGACCCTCCTGCACTTGCAGCCTTGATCCAGCCTATCCTGTACATACTACCCCTTGTAGCTTCATGGGGCCGCATAGTGTATTGAATGCTTCACTGTATATCTTGTACATACTCCATACATGTGTTCGCTGTAATTGGATGAATAAATACATGTAGGATACATTCCCTGTTTAAATCATTGTGTAAATTGTTACCTAGGGCTCTAATGTACCCCCAATGTACTCACAGATTCACATGGCTGGCATGGCTTACTTATACCCCAGTGCAATGCTGAATCGCTCTTGTGAACCTCCTGCACTTGCTGCCTTGATCCAGTCTATCCTGTTCATAATCCCCCTTATAGTTACATGGGGACGCACAGTGTACTGATTTCTTCACTGTATATCTTGTACATATTCCATAAATGTGTTCGCTTCATTTTAATCATTGTGTACATTGTTACAAAATCCACATATGTGGTCATTGCAATTGGAAGAGTTAATACCCGTAGTACACACTAACTGTATTGTTTTGTAATTATTCACTGTACATTGTTCACGTAATTGTCTAAAATGTGTTCTCATTTTTTAATTATCCTTTCTTGCTTTATTTCATTTGCAATACCAATTGTACATAACTTTTGCAGCCATCCATCTCGACCTTCTGGTCTGCCCGTGAATCTTTCTTCCAAGCCTCCCCCCGGGACCCATGCCCGTTATCCGCACGCGAGTCTGACATCCATGACAGTTTCACTGCTGGTGAGCATGTCCGCACACACGCGGCAGCTGGTTTTAAATACGAGGCGGTTCCAGCGCACTCGTTATACACCGATGCTAGGAATTGATGCTGATATCAACAACTTGAGGTAATGAGGCCTCACAGACACCTTAATGGTGTCTCCTTGGGAGGGAGGGGTGGGGGGGGGGGGGTAGACGACCACAAACAACTTGTAAGTGTGAAAAAGGCCGCTTTATTGGAACAGGTACACATCACAATACAAAATCCTCGGCAATGCCTTACAAAACTAAACCTCACTAAATAGCCCACTTGACTCACCCCTAATCCCCTCCCCCGCCCCTAACAGATCTTTGCACCCCGCCCCCCACCCAGCATTACAACATTACATAATACATATCATAATTCAAAACATAACACATATGCTTATCAAACTAAACATCTATTATACCAAAAATCCCCTGCCGGCCCCTTTACCACTTTACGATCAGCCAACCTCTGTAAATGTCCCAACAATAAACCTGCTCAAACAATCCCTGTCGATGCCCAACTTTAACTATCCAATACAAAAACTCAGCCAACCCTGGCAAAACTTCCACCAATCCCCGCCACCCAGAAAGCCGGGGGGGAGGGGGAAAACTACCGCCCCTTTCTGCCCCCCCAACCAGAAAAATAAGAACGCCTGACTGAAAATTGAACACCAGATACATTCAACAAACAAATTAACCTACCCCAGAATGTTCCTGTACATTAAGGCATCTGGAAAGAACCTCTCTTAACTCAAGTAGATAAAGGTCCATACCCAATCTGGATAAATGTACACCGTCGCTCCTGAAAAATTCCACTGACTCAAACTTAATGTCACTATGGCAAACTCTCCCAAAACCTAACGCCCTACAGAATCTAGAAACCTCCAAATTGACCTTCCTGCGCGCTCTATCAATCGCCCTGGGATTCCGCGCACCCCTCCAAATCCTACGCGGCACCAACTCGGTCCACAAAACATGGCAACCCGACCACTTTTCCTTCAAAAGAGCCAAATCCCTCTTTATAGCTCGTAACAAAACAACTCCCTTCACCCCACAAAGGTCATTCTCCCCCAAATGAATTAGCAAAACATCCGGACATTGACCCCCAACTAACCATTTGGAACCAACTCCCTCCACAACATTCCCCCTTTTCCTTTCCAAATTTTTTTTAAAAGCGTTCATTGAAACCTAACATCGTCCCAAAATAGCAATCACGAGCTTGCACCTGGGCCCACTTAACAAAAGAATGCCCCACAATCCAAATGGTCAATTCCGGAGCGCGGGGGCCCGCTACAGAACCTGAAACAAGAAAAAACAATATGAGAATCATGAACATGAAGGGGACGCAAGCGCAGCATCTGCATCGCTCCGCACATAGCGTTGAAAACAGTTGGAAGACCAGCGCCCCAGCCGCATAATATCCCCTGTAGACCAACCACGATTACCAGCTACGGTCGCTGCCCCGATCCTTAAAGAATGAGTCCCAAACTGTGCCCCATCCAAGCCAATCTCCTTCAATGCTTTGCGCATCACCATCCGAAGCTGATAATCAGTTACCCTGCCTCCATGAGCATGACGAAAAACCCTAGATCCAACCTCCCCACCAGATAACCTCTTCCAGAGCCTAGCCCAATGCAAGGGGCATGTAGACCCAGAGGAAGCAGCTTCCAACCAAACCCCCTTTTCACGATTCTTCTGATCAGTTTTTGAACTTGCCAACCAAATGTGGACACCATTCTCAGCGAAGATAACTTCCTGCCAATTCAACCCTAACTTTAACCTAGAACCTAATAACTCCGAAACTCGGAAAGCACCAAAGAACATCCAAACCATGAGTGTGGAAAACAAACAGGCCTCAAAACCATCCCTACAAACAGCATTTAGAACTGCCAACAAACGTGCTAACATCTGCCAAGATAGCGGCCTATGTGTCAAGTATGCCCTGCCCCGCTCTCTATCCCAACCTTCCAACATCCTTTTCCCCACCTCTCCCGCAGAAGGGGAATAACCCCACAGCAGCTTACCCATAAAGGAAATGCCTGCCAATTTTCCAGCAATGGTGACTTTTGGAAGGCCCTTCCCCATCAAATTAAGCATAAACTGAATCACATCTTCAGAGCGTCTCCACGATTCCGCCCTCCTACAGGCACTTGATGCTAAGAACTCCTTCCAGGCCAATGCATAGGCTGCGCAAGTAGAAACTGACAATGAACCTACCACCAGTTGTACAACCCTACGTTGCCTACATACCACAGATGTTCCGGCATTGGCGTCGGTGTCCTGTCCGCCTCCTTGGCCAGCCCATGGAATCTCTCCCACTGAGAACGAGACAAAGCATCCGCAATGTCATTGTCCACACCAGGAATATGCAGACCCCTAAATGCAATATCATGTCTCAGGCAACCAAGTACAAACACCCGCAACAGCTTCAAAACCTGTTCATCCCTGGCCGACTGTCTGTTGATGATTTGAACCACAGCAATGTTATCAATCATGAACAGCACTTTCTTATGTGCCAGCTCCTTGCCCCACAAAGTCAATGCCACCAACACCGGGAAAAGCTCCAAAACGGCAATGCTCACCATTCTTACACTGTTCTGGCCTGCTCTCTGCACACCACTTGCCCTGCCAGTATAAACCAAAACCATCACTGCCTGCCGCATCTGAAAAGATCTGAACATCCAATTGAAAATCCTCTTCCCTGGCCGATGGTATACCATTAAATGACTGCAGGATTGATCTCCACATAAGCAGATCTTCCTTCACCCCTACTGACAAAGGCACATGATGGTGAGGCAAATGGTGACCTGACAACGCACGCCCAAAAAGTTATCCCTGCTCTCACTACCCTGCAGGCGAAATTATGACGTCCCAGCAGAACTTGTATGTCCCTCACCGCCACCTTGGTTTTGGAAAGCATTTCTTCCAACAAAAACAACATAGTCTCCTTCTTATCCACTGGCAATCGCGTCTGCATACTGACAGAATCAATTTCAATGCCCAGGAAAGACATGGTCGCACATGGACCCATCGTTTTCTCTGGTGCGAAAGGTACACCCAGCTCACCCTTCAGCTCCTGGAATTTGTCCAACGCCCATTGGCACTCTTCCGAGCCCGGAGGGCCCTCAAAAAAGAAGTAATCTAAGTAATGTGTTACCAGCCGTTGACCAGTGTGGTGAATGAAATACTACTACAAAAAGGTACTGAAACACTCAAACAGAGCACAAGACATGGAACAGCCCATCGGTAAAGCCTTATCCACGTACCACTGACCTTCAAACTGAATTATCAAAAGATTCCAATCATCTGGATGTACGGGAAGCAAACGAAATTCAGATTTTATGTCGCATTTCGCCATCTCTGCAGTTGCGCCCGCGGTCACCACCAGTGACATAGCAACGTCAACTGAGGAATACGACACTGAGGCTGCTTCCTCGTCAATTAAATCATTGACAGAAAACCCCTCAGGCCACGACAGGTGTTGAATTAGCCTGTACTGCCCGACTTCTTTCTTGGGCACCACCCCAATCGGTGACACAATAAAATATTGCACTGGCCAATCCTGAAAATGGCCCGCCATCCTACCTTCTCGCACCTCTTTATTCAATTTTTCTTGTACCACTGACTTATGCTCAAATGCTGATTTCAAGTTTCTTGCCCACCGCCTCTCTCGAGGCCCTTCATAACCCAAACTAAACCCTTCCTCAAAACCCTCCAACAGTACTCGTTTAGCTCTCAAATCTTCATAGTCCTGTAAACCAGCCCTCAAAACTGCCAGTCTAACTGGCGTAGGAGCCCTTGGGCCCAGACCCCTGAGCTCCTTTAGCTCTCCTACTACCTTGGAACTGCTGTGAAGGCCCTGCAGCGTTTCCACCTGCCTGCTGTCACTGCTGACTTCCCTGCGGCTTGAGTCCCCAACACCAAACCAAAGGGTGCTTCCTTCCACACTGAGAGCATTCATGCTTGAATCTACAATACTCTTGTGTGCACATGCCCTTATTGAACTCCCGGTACAAAAAGGGGTGGCGATGGACGGAGCATCTGAACCAATCAAACACTCACACCCAGTCAACAGATCTGGGTTTAATCCATCACTGTTCTTTAGCCCACTCTGCCACCCCAGTTCAGACATGGCCATCTGCAAATCAGTCTGACCCTGTGCCTCATGGGAACAGTCCAGCCCGAACTGCCAAGCCATGCTTTCCCTGGACCGGAAACAAGCTACCGAGGACCAATTTCTGGCATTTCAGCCGTCTTCAGCGCGGCTTGCTTGAATCCAGTGACAAAGTGAGCAAGGGACTCACGTCTGAGCATACCCTGCCAACTTATGGCAAGCAAAGCGGTACAAAAAGGGGTGGCGATGGACGGAGCATCTGAATCAATCAAACACTCACACCCAGTCAACAGATCTGGGTTTAATCCATCACCGTTCTTTAGCCCACTCAGCCACCCTAGTTCAGACATGGCCATATGCAAATCAGTCTGACCCTGTGCCTCATGGGAACAGTCCAGCCCGAACTGCCAAGCCATGCCTTCCCTGGACCGGAAACAAGCTACCGAGGACCGGTTTCTTGCATTTCAGCCGTCCAATTGAACTCCCAGCATGCTCCTGACCCCACTTGAGTGGCTGCTGCAGATCCCACCCCTCCACGTGTGGGCTTCCCTTGAAAGGGCCGGTAAACCAAAGGTAAACCGCTGGCCGTGAATATCGTCTTCCCTCCAGCTGACGCCCCCATTGTGTGCTGCCATAAATCAGAATCAAATTCACCCCACTTTGTCTCCGGGTCCCAAGTCATCCGAGCCCTGAATTCCTCATCATACTGGGCCCATGCATAACCACTCCCCATAATCTGCGCTTTCCGAATCACGTCCATATATTTATATATGGCCACACAGCGCTCAGGAAACTTCTCACAGTATACACTGGCATATATTAGAAAGGCTGCCGTCCAATTCTCAGGACTCTTGGCCAGTTCATATTCTTCCTCCTTAGACCCTTCTTTAGATCGCACTTCCCTGTACAGAAGCTTTAAGATCTCTACATATTCACCTTTCCAGATTCTCTCTTTTGTTGCAAGCATCAAATGAGCCCCCAAAGGCTTAGTCACTCCCATATAAGGTAATTTTTTAAACTTCAATTCCTTACTCGGTACTGGGTCTTTACCTGACACTTCTGGCTCCATATTCATTCCAGTCTCAACTTTAGCGCCTGGCGACACATTCCCCACAGTCCCAACACCTTGATCTTTAACATACTTTCCGTTGTGGAGCTTACCACCCGGCTCCTCCCATACATTATCAGCCCCAGTCCTCACCGACACCATCTTTGGTCTGGCCCGTGGGACAGTACGCTCACCTGACTCTAGCAAAGGTGCCCGTCCAGGCGCCACTCTCCAAGTCAACTGTTCAACTGGGTCCACCGTTCGAGGAGCCCTCCCTGAGGGGCCGTACTCACTCCTGGAGCCCAATGACACCGCCGGCTGCACCACTTGCATTGCCTGTAAAACACTAGCAGACATATGAGAAGGCACCCCCCCTCTTCATCATTTCTCAACTCCCCTTCCTCGGGCTGTCTTCATCATAATCCAAAACCATTGCTTCCTCTATCTGTAGAGGTTCAGACACAAAACCAACATTAAGGGCCTTACTTGACCCAACATTGCAAACACCAGCCCTAACAGCCTCTGAAACTTCTCCATATGGGGGAGCCGACTGTACTCGCCGATACTCCCCCTCGTGTTGACTGACTTGAAGAGTGCCATCCAGTGGGTCAGCTGACCATCGGGTCTTGCTGGCTGTTGGCATCAGCGAAGTCGTGCCGGACTTTCGTGCGCTGGCTGCGTCGGGATCCCCCGTTGGTACGGGATGTGCCGCGCTAGGCTCCACCCTCCCTTCTCCTCGGCGCATCTGGGCGCACCACGCCCTACCGAGTCTGTCGACGCACGACGGACCCTACCCTGTGAAGAAAAACATTGGACTGGTGTACTGGGAGCCTGCCACAATCCAGCTGATCTATCCCTCTGACCACACCACAAAGCTCCCCTACCACACCTGCCTGTACCGTCTTGACCCAGAACACCCTCCGTAACTTTACTTACCCGTGGGCAAATTGAATGAGGGGGGTCCCCCTCAAGCTCACCTTCACTCCAATCCAAACCCGCCAGCACCGCTGGCGCAGAAACCGCAGCTAAATGTTTACCCTTTCTTGCCCTCCCGCCAACATCGAAGCTTCAGATCTAACCCCTATAGGCCTCTGAACCTGTTGTGCCAACTTAAAAGGGGGCTTGTTCCGTGAAAATGTCGCTGAATCCCCACGCCAATCTACCCTCATGCCCCGTACACCCTCAGACCAAGAAGGGAAAACATCTAAACCCACCCATGCCTGCTCTCCTGCTGATGGATCCCTATCCTCATCAGAAAAATCATGTGGCTTAACAACCCCTTTATCCTCTCCTTCCGACTGACCCCGACCCAACCCCAATGGCTGTAACCCCCCCACCCTCCTACCTTTGCCCATTCCCCCCCCCAGGGGAGCTATCCCCCACTGAAAATGCTTTCTTTCCAGCCGGAGACGGGGAAAAAAGAAGAGGGCTAACAGAAACCCTCCCCCCCATACTCTCCCCGCTGGGCCCTGCCACTGTATCCTTCCCTCTCTGACCAAAAGCCGCCTGTAATGACGTATTCGGGCATGTAGCCTCTGAGGCCCACTCCCCCCCTCCCTCAAATCCACTGCCACCTCTGAGTAATCCCCTAACGTCTGATGCGTGGCTCCCCGGCCTTGCAAAACCCCTGTCCTCCCTTTAATACCCGGTGCTGAATGATCCAGCCGTACCGGGTGCACTACCTGCTGACCATGCCCCACTCCTCGCATCCCTTCAACTCGCTGAGAAACGCTGTGGGGGAAAACAACTTCGCCTCCCGCTTCTTCTCCCTGCCTTCCTCCATATCCCCAACTGCTGATAGGGACTCGGAGCACTTCTTTCCGACTTGGCCCCGCCCACGCTTCGCACCACGCGCGGGTGCCGAGAACGCTCTCTGCTCCTTCCCAGAAATTGCCGCCTGTTGAAACGCTGGCAAAACCTCAACGCTCCCTCCGCTGAAACCTCTCCCGCCTTCCCGCTCCCCAAAGCCTACCTGGATCACAGCGCCTGCCCCTTCAGTCTGTGTTCGCCGTACCGGGGCCGACTTCCGCGCACGCGGGGGGCCCCGTTCCACCAACGCCGACACTCTTGGTTTTTTCGGCGATGTGGAGGCAGCCACCGCCGCAGCCACTCCTGCCGAGGCCAGCCGCGGGGGGCGCCTCACTTAAAAGCCACAAAGCCTCCAAAACACGAACGTCGTCCGCTGCCATCCTTGAAGGTAAGCTACGAATAACTAAACTAACGTGCACGAGAAAAAATGCACACTAACTCACTAATACTAATCTCTGACAAAAAATTCCCTACTACACTCCCAGCCACCAGGTCACTAATGACAAAATGGTGGCCGGGAGAGGCAGCCCAACGAATTTAAGTGTTGGGCTGCTTTTGGGCTATCCCAATAAAGAGCCCAAAAAACAAAATGGACGCTCGATGGTCCAAGACCCCACCCCCCCACCCCTCCCAAACAGCCCGAGGGGGAACCTCCCGGTGGCCGGTCACCCCTCCCAAGCCCCCCTTCTAACCCCTGACTGCATGCTACGAGAGAGTGACTAACGCTCCTCTCCGTTTCATTTTCAGTTGCTACATTCGTCTTGATTGAGTCAAGCCATTTATGAAAAAACCTTCCCCACAGCGTGATGTAAGAACCTTGAGGTATGTTTGGAGCACTCAGCCCAGTGCCTGTTTGGGGATATTGGTGCCTTTTTTGCCATTCTCTTTAGTGATTTTGGGTAATTCTTCTTTCTAGTCAATACGTGCAATCACCGGCTGGGATTGCCCTGACGGTCGCACCATTGGTGTGTACCCTACCTACGCTGCAAAAAGGCCTGCCCATCACGCACCTCGCAGAGGGTAAGCCATTTACCTTCACTAGTACCTGTAATCACTTGCACCTTGCAACAAACCTGACCGCAACCCTTTACCATGTAGGTGAGTAAGCCCCTCTGAACAAGTATGTTCCCCCACACCACGCCCCTGTCCTGATGAAGACCCGCGCGGCCGAAGCTTACAACTACCCCTGAGCCCTTAGCTGGGTCAAAATGTCGACGCCCTCTGAGAGGCCTAGACCCACTCTTGTTGTGACTAATAACGTGCCAAAATATTCAAATGTGTATCTATTTGAACCAGATAAATACGACCATATGCAATATATAGGTGGCTAGGCCTACTAGGACTGTGACCTTTAACCAGTCCGATTGTGATCAAATATGTAAAGTGCCTTCTTTTTATCTTTTCCATTTACTTTCCCTTCTCACCGATTCACACTGAGCACCACTATTCTCTTACGCACGTTCCCCCTTGGAGCAACCGTCTTTGTTTGAGAATATTGAATGTTTTATATAAAAAAGTAATTGATATATCACCAGCTAAATCAAAATACATTAAATTGCATGGTGAATCAGGTTTTGGTTTGTTGCATTTTGTCTATTTGATACATGAATAATGAACTAAGAATCATTAGTTGTACAATCTATTTTGGATTACAGCTCGCCTACTCATTGATAAGTTGTAACTTGATGGATCAGTGATTAATGACGTATCAAAATAAGGTTTGGGACCACTGTATTTTGTATCACGTTACTCCCAGGTCCAGGACCATAACTGGGTAAACCCCATTTTTTTAAATGTTTGTCATGTACAGTCTGAGAAAGTTCTGTCTCCAACTGTTTGTTATCTACAGTCAGTAAGAGGACCATCTCTGACTGTGTATCATGTACTTTCTTTGAGAGATACACCTCTGCCTGTCATGGGCAGTGTGTGAGAGCACCACCTTTAAATTTGTGTCCTGCACAGTCTGTTACAGCGCCTCCAAAGAGTGTTTGTCATATGCAGTGTATGAGAGCATTGCCTCTGACAGCATGTCATGTACAGTCTGTGAGAACGTCACCTCTGACTCTGTGTCATGTATAGTCTGTGAGAGTGCAGCATTTGACTCTGTGTCATGTACCATCTTTGACAGCACTGCCTCCGACTCTGTGTCTTGCACAGTCTGTGAGAACGCCACCTCTTACTCTGTGTTATGTACAGTCTGTGAGAATGCCACCTCCGACTCTGTGTCAGGTACAGTCTGTGAGAGTGCAGCATTTGACTCTGTGTCATGTACAGACTGAGAGAGCGCCGCCTCCGACTCTGTGTCATGTACAATCTGTGGCAACAGCACCTCCGACTCTGTGTCATGTACAGTATGTGAGAGCTAGGAAAAATATGACAATGTCCCTAAGAGAGTCACAAAGTGATCTCTGATAAACCTACAAACCCGTGTTTTTCTAGATAATACCAATCTCACAATTTTTGTTGCCTACTTTATTTCACAAAGCCACTGCATTATTAAGTTGATAAAAAAACATCGTCACATATCATAAAGGCCTAAGTAAATGGCTAACAGTGCGTGCACTATACATAAACAAGCATGATCAAGATAATAAGAGGAAAGAAAAGATAGTTTGTGCAGAGTAGTATCAATATATGCTTTTATTTAAAAAAAATCGTATTTTTAATTAGCTGGCAATAATCAATGTTGATTATGAATACATTCAAATGACAATTATAAAAACATAAAATACAAAAATTAAAATGTTCGTCAGAACAGGGGTCGACGCAGCGTTTCGGTTAGGAATCTGAATAAAAAACCTTCTTCAGGACCAGTTCTAAGAAGAAACAGACAATTACTATTTTATATGTATACAATTCATTTTTCTGCACAAACTAACTCTAAGAGATTGGTATTATCTAGAAAAACACGGGTTTGTAGGTTTATCAGAGATCACTTTGTGACTCTCTTAGGGACATTGTCATATTTTTCCTAACACTCCCCCTGGTCCCAGACCTTAAACAGTAGGGGGCCTCCTTCACTTTTATGCAGTATGTGAGAGCGCCACCTCTGACTCTGTGTCATGTACAGTCTGTGAGAACTCCACATTAAACTCTGGGTCATGTACAGTCTGTGAGAACACCGCCACGAACTTTGTGGCAGGTAGTCTGTGAGAACCCCACCTTTCACTCTCTGTCATGTAGTCTGTGAGAACGCCACCTCTGACTCTGTGTCATGTAGTCTGTGAGAACACCACCTTCAACTCTCTGTCATGCACAGTCTGTGAGAATGCCACCTCCGACTCTCTATCATGTACAGTCTGTGAGAGCACCACCTCTGACTGTGTCATGTACAGTCTGTTAGAATGCCACCTCCGACACTGGCTCATGTAGTCTGTGAGAAGGACACCTTCAACTCTGTGTCATGTGCAGTCTGTGAGAGTGCTGCCTCTGACTGTCATGAACAGTCTGTGAGAGAGCCCCCTCTGACTTTGTGTCATGCAGTCTGTGAGAACACCAACTTCAACTCTGTGTCATGCTCAGTCTGTGAGAGTGCCACCTATGACTCTGTCATGCACATTCTTTAGGTGTGCTGTTTATGTTATCTACAGTGTGTGAGAGTGTCAAAGCACCAATTCCGTGTGATATAGTTCGTCAGAGCACCACCCCCAACTCTGCAGTCTGTGAGAGCTCCGCCCCAGTCTGGGTACCAGGGACATACAGGGAGTGTGACATTTGTGTGCGTCCTCCTGCACAATCTCTGGAAGTAACATATGTGTGTCCTGCACAATCCCTGAGGGCACCCTCTCTGTGAACCTGTAAAGTCTGTGAGGGCCCTGGCTCAGAATCTACAGTTCCTGAAGGTACCACCTCTGTGTATCTGGAGCAGTCTCTGAGAGTACTACCTCTGTGTGTCCTCTCGCACAGTTTCTCTAGCACAATATCTATATGCCTCTACCAGCCTTGTGTTTTTTCTGCTGTGGGTGAGATTGCCCCATCGGGAAACCTGTGCAGTCTATGTGACCTTGTTGTATCCTGTGTAGCGGCTAAGAGCGTCCCCTCTGTGCTCTGTGTATTCTGGGCAGCTTCTGTTAGCACACCATTGTCTATCTTGTGCAGTCTGTGAGACCGCCCCTTCTGCATATCCTGAGCAGGTTCTAGGAGGGTTGCCTTTGTGTGTCCTGTGCAGTCTCTAAGAGTGCTGCATCTATATGTACTGTGTACTCTGAGTGAACCCTGCGTATCCTGTGCAGTTTCTATGAGCTGTGTCTGTGTGTGTCCTGTGCAGTCTCTGATAGTGGCACCTTTGTGTATTCTGTGCAGTCTGTGTATCCTGTGTACTCTGTGTGTGATCAGTGCATACTGTGCAGTCTGTGTGTTCTCTGTTCATCCTGTGCAGCCTGTGTATTCTGTGCAGCTTGTGAGAGTGGCATCTCTGTGTATCCTGCGCAGCCTGTCTGTGCTCTGTGTATCCTGCACAGTCTAAGAGTGGTGTCTCTGTGTATCCTGTGCAGTCTCTGAGAGCGCTGCCTCTGTATATCCAGTGCAGTCTTTGTGTGCTCTGTGTATCCTGTGCAGTCTCTGAGTGCGGCGCCTCTCTGTATCATGTGAAGTCTGCATGTGCTCTGTGTATCCTGTGCAATCTCCGAGAAGTCCACCCCTGCATTTTATGCAGCATCTGAGAGTACCACCTCTGTATCCTGTGCAGTCTGGGCCAGTGGCACCTCTGTGTATCCTGTGCAGTCTTAGTGTGCTCTGTGTATCTTCTGTAGTCCCTGAGAGCGATGCCCCTCGGTGTTCTGTACAGCGAGTGTGAGCTCTGTGTATCTCCCGTGTAGTCGCTGAGATCACCGCCTCTGTGACTCCTGTGAAGCAGAGCGCTGCCTCTGTGAATCCTGTGCATTTGCTGAGAGTGCCACTGTGAGAAATTGGCCTGGTATATGCTGTCCACTAATTAAAGTGGGCACCATGTACCAGTCCAAACAACCCTCATTGATGATTAGGTTAAAGACAACCTTTTTTTAAAGCTATCCTAGTGATAGCAATGGAGAGCAGTCTTCAGGCTAAGTCTCGAAGGAATGTAAAGCAGCTTGTTTTACCAGGCTATAACCTCCTGAATGACCAAATGAAAGGGGAACCACACAAGATATATATAAAATATATGTATTTATTACTAAACACTCTCTACTAACCTCTTTATGAGATTAGAGAACAAAACACACCATATTACAGTACTAGAACAACAGTAAATAGCACAATACACAGCGGGCTCCACGGGGAGACCGAACCATATACTACGAAAGTGGTAAACAACCATGACTTGAATAGACACAGTGCCTAGAGCACATAGAATCGCTGGGACCCCAAGGAACCACCCAAGGTAGTGACACAGGGGACCCACGGGGGACTCGTGCAGTGTGAGAACACAGCTGCGAGCTCCGTACAATCCTATGGGAAAGTCGCGGCTGGGATTTTAAAGATTAAGGACACTTAGGAGAGGACTTTGAGCAAACCCTTTCAGACTTAGACGGTTCTAAGGCCAGCACCCATGTGAGCACCAGAGTACTTGTGTTACCTAACCCAGGGAAGCCGGGTGCATAGGTGTCATATGGTTTTGGGAATCTTTGTAGTTTTCAATGGCTAGATGCTGAAAAGTGCTGCTGCCGTGAAGAGGAAAAGTGTCCGGTGTGATCCAAGCCTGGATCGAAGCTGAGAAGAACCTGAAGGCAGAGGGGACAGGGTCTGGGTCACTTGCCAGTGGCCAGGGGCTCGGTAGACGAATGTCTACCTATGTCAGGTGTTTCAGGTGAGAAGAGGTGAAGCTTGACTCTGCAGCCACGGGCACCAGGAGATGTCGACGATTACCAAAATCCACAGACAAGCTGTCCCACAAAGGGTGTCCAGTGCTGTGGGGTCAGTATCCGGATTGAACACCAACAAGCCTTGGCAACTGCAACCCATGCGGTCAGAGAAAAGATGCTTCGGTGAGGACCAGCAAGGTTCTGGGGACTCCCCAAGCAATGGAGAGTCAGGGCACATCTGGAGCAATCAGGTAAGCCCACTGAAAGTTAAAGTTACCCTCACAAGGACCCACAGGCCAAAGGACCAGGGATCGCGAAGGGACCTCGAGAGGAATCACAAAATATCGGCCCACGGAACACTCGTGGAGTGTAGGCCATTAATCTTTGGTGAAATCACTGCTCGGGGTCTGGACTACAAGTAGCCCAAAGCACAACTTATGGGGTTGCCGGAAAGCAGATGCTTCTGCAAATGGACACGGTGCCCAGTGGTTCGGGTTGCACAGTCCCCACTAGGGATACGGGTATCAGGTTTGCTGAGCGCACTAGTCAACCTCGGGATGCTTGGAAACCCACCTCCTGTGTTGCAAAAGTCTTCGGATTCCTCAGGCGCTTCGGAGTTGCAAACCGGTCAGATGCGTCTTTGGTGCCTGCATAGCAGGGGAGTAACTCTTTTACTCCAAGGGATATTCTTCAGTCATCTAGCGCAGTGTAGATCATCGAAGTACTTGGTTTCTGTAGCAGAGTTTCATCCAGGTAAATCTAAAGTCCTGTAGCCAGGGGTTCCTACTTTATACCCAAGAAAGGGGTAGGACAAACTCCAGGGACCCACCAATGGTGGTTCAGGACAGAGGGGTGGCTACAGAGGGCTGGCAGTTTCATGCCAGAGCAGTTTCATGCCAGAGCAGGGGCTGATAGCCCCTGCAACCTGTTTGAGCTGGACTATGCACAGGGTCACCAAATGTGCCCCCAGTGCAGACATCAAAGCACTCTTGGAGTGCACCCACCCAGCCCCAATACACTAAAGCCTGTCTGAGAGGTGGTTACACCTCCCTGTGATAGGAAACCTATTGTCCAGCCTTCCCCTGCTTGAGTTTCGTCCAGCAGCAGGAGGGCAGACTCGTGTCTGTGGCTGGCAGCATCTATCTTGTGATGCCAGTGTCGAGAAAGCTGGTACCGGGTGTACCGGTGTTGTCATATTTCTCCCTCTAGGGGGGTAGATTCACACCTCCCATATCAGTTACTGGTGTGGAGGTATGATTCTAAGGTGTTTGACACCAAACATGACAATTTTCTGTGCAGCTGTTTTAAAGTGAGCATTTACCACGAGGTTACAATGCAGTTAAGAGTATATGGTATGGCTGCATCACAGAATAACCTCGGAGAATAGATTCCAAAGGCTGCAGAGGGGCCCTGCTCATTTTTTTAATTTTATTTTTTTATTTAAAGACCTTTATTGCACATTGAAGTAAAAGAACACAGCACATGGCCTACAACCTCTGGGGCCGGCCGCAACATCAGTGATTATTATGCAGTGTTGTACGCAACAGGACACAGCCTTGTAGCCGACAACCCTGGGGTCCGGCGGTGTAACACAGGTCAACGTGTGCAGGAGCAACCAAGTAACAAGTCCGGGAAATCACAGGTCTAGGTATTTTCAATTTTAATTCTGTAAGAAAACAGGTAGTGACAGGGGCGCTGAATATCAAACAGTGCATCAGATGGCTACAAGTCCATATCCTGCCAAGTGGCACCATGTTGTCCGTAGTAACAGCCACAAACCATAAGTACAACCCCAGCCGGTCCGACTATGTGGTAGTGCAGTAGGTATGCTTCAGTGCACTATAGGCTGACACTTATGGAAATGAACTCAGC
Organism: Lissotriton helveticus; assembly: GCF_964261635.1. Taxonomy (NCBI): domain Eukaryota; kingdom Metazoa; phylum Chordata; class Amphibia; order Caudata; family Salamandridae; genus Lissotriton; species Lissotriton helveticus. Next base: position 725,072,049 of record NC_136065.1, read on the forward strand.
AAGAAAGAGGAAGCTGAGAAGCCAACCACTACGGGCTTCCGTACAGTAGTAGGGGCTACAGCCATGGCACAAATGATACGAACAGAAAAAAAAGGAGAGAGAACTTTTTTTCACATTTACTATTCTTGCAGTAGCATTTCCATTCTTCTCCTGAGGAAGACCACGATCGGAGTATGATCGCGATGGCCGAAACACGTAGACCCTCTTCCTAGACCTACGCGCTCGCAAATTTATTCAGATTGCGTTTGCACTGTTTTTATTGATTGACACCTAGCGATAACCAATAAATATATTTCTATTCCCTTGGTAGCCAATTTTGAATCACTTCAATATCTTTTTTGGCACTGCAAAAACTTCACCCCATATTACTTTACACATGCTTCAGAGATCTTAGGAGATTAGACTCACTGTCCCTCTTGTTAAAACATCAGTGAGCTCCCCCCTTACTGTGAGAGGGTTGCAGCCCTTGGTTGCACTAGGAATTGCAACTAAGAGGATCCCAGATGATGAAGCATGCCACCTCAGTGGGTGATGGGATTCCGTCCTCTTAAATAGGATTTTTTTCACTGGATGTAGGTCAGTACTTGTTGTGCTTTTGAATTGCTCCTTTCAGGAACACTAGAGACCCGCGGACTTTATATATTTATACAGTATTGAACCTGACCTTCACCTACCAGGTGGCCCAGGTATACAACTTGACTCTGCCCTATGTGGCACTTGGTGGCCTTGATAGTGAGGCCTGCTTTCTGCAGGGGCTCCAAAACATTTCTCAGGTGGACCAGGTGATCCTCCCAATTGGAGCTAAAGACAGCAATATCATCTACATATGCTGCACTATAGGCTTCCAGGGCTGTAAGGACTTTGTTCACCAGCCTTTGAAAAGTGGCATTCTTCAGACCAAAGGGCATCACCACAAATTGGTAGTGCCCACTAGGGGTTGAAAATGCTGTTTTTGGCTTTGCATCCTCAGCTAATCTGATTTGCAAGTAGCCAGCTGTCAGGTCAAATGTGCTGAGAAACTTCATCTGCCCTAGTAATTGGTTCAGCATCAGTCCTAGTGACTGCATTGAGACCCCTGTATTCAACACAAAACCTCATTTCTCTCTTACCATTCTGGGTGTGAGGTTTAGGTACTAAGACTACTGGACTATCCCAAGGGCTATCAGAGGGTTCAATCACTCCCAAATCCAACATCTTCTGGGCTTAAGTCCTGATGCAGTCCCTGACATGGTCAAGTTGCCTGTAAATATTATTTTTAACAGGCAGATTTTCCCCAGTGTCCACTTCATGAGTGCACCAGGTAGTCTGAGTTGGAGTCAGTGAAAACATATGTCTAAACTGTTGTAGAACTTGTCTACAATCCGTTTGCTGCTGGTCAGTGAGGCTGCCTTCCAAGGTTACACCATCTACTGAACCATCATCAGGGTTCTGTGAGAGCAGGTCAGGGAATGGATCACTCACTTCCTCCTGTCCCTCATCAGTAGCCATGAGCAAGCCCATGTCTGCCCTGTCAACATATGGTTTGAGCCTGTTGACATGGAACACCATATGGGGGCTCCTGGGAGTTCCTAGGTCCACCAAATAGGTAACCTCTCCCTTCTGCTCAATTATTGTATGATGGCCACTCCACTTGTCTTGGAGGGCTGCTGGTGCCACAGGCTCCAATACCCACACTTTCTGTCCTGGCTGATAAACAGTCAACACAGCCTTTTGGTCATGCCAAGCCTTTTCCTGGCTAGCCTCAAGGTTTTTAGTTGCCTTCTTCATGTACTCATCCTGGACCGGAGACCAAGTACATAGTCCACAATATCCTGTTTGGGGGGTTTGAGAGGTAACTCCCATCCCTCCTTCACTAGACAAAATGGACCCCTAACTGGATGTCCAAACAGAAGTTCAAATGGGCTGTAACCAACCGCCTTCTGTGGAACCTCTCTGTAGGCAAAGAGAAGGCAGGGCAAAAGTATGTCCCATCTACGCCTAAGCTTTTCTGGGAGACCTTTAATCATGCCCTGGAGGGTGTTGCTGAACCTTTCATCTAACCCATTGCATTGGGGATGATAAGTGGTGGTAAATTTGTAATTTACTCCACACTCCTTCTACATAGCAGTTAAGTAACTAGACATGAAGTTTGCATCTCTGTCTGAAACTACCGCCTTAGGAAAACCCACCCTGGAAAAGATTCCCAGGAGGGCTCTTGCCACCACAGGAGCCACAGCTCCTGTGGTGGCAAGGGGAAGGGGGTCCTAAGGGGAATTGTCTCTGGATACCTAGTGGCATGGTCCACCACCACCAGTATAAATCTGTGCCCAGATGGAGTTTGAGGATCCATGGGATCAACTATTTCAATCCCAACCCTCTCAAAGGGAACCCCCACCACAGGTAGTGGTATCAGGGGGCCTTTGTGGCGCCACCTGCCTTACCACTGGATTGACAGGTGACACTGGAGCGTCAAAACTCCTTGGTGTCTTCAGACATGTGAGGCGAATGAAAGTGAGGGACGGTTTTGTCTCAAGTCTTGTTTTGGCCTAGGTGACCTGCTAATGGGATGTCGTGTGCTAGTCTCAATAGGAAGCCCCTAAACTTCGGAGGTATAACCAACCTCCTGGCTGCACCAGGCTTGGGGTCTCTACTCTCTGAGTAAAGGAGTCCATCATCCCAGTAGATCCTATGGGGCCCACTAGCACTCCCAGCAGCCTCAGCAACAGCTTGTTGTCTGAGGGGTTCGAGATGAGAGCAGGTCAGCTCCTTCTTGCTCAGATCTGTCCTAGAAGGGCCCCCTGTCCCCAAGAATTCAATCTGATCAGGCTCAAGCTCCTCTGGGATAGTTCCTTCTTCAGGACTAAGATCATCTCCCTCACAAGACTGATCTGGACTCTAAGTCAGGGGGAAGACACTGCCTTACCCCTACTGCTCCATTTCTTGGAAAGTGCCTGGTCCATTTTTCCAGGATCCAGGGCCTTTTCAGTGGAAGACATTTTTGCCTGTGACCTGATCATAGCAAACACATCTGCAGGGATGACCAACATTTCTGCATGAGTCCTGAGCTCCACTTCAGTCCAAGCTGAAGTTTCTAAATCATTGCCCAACAAGCATTCAACAGGGAGGTCTGCCCTTACCACAACCTTCTTAGGGCCAGTTACCCCCCCCCCCCGGTAAAATTACCAACTGCCAAGGAATGGTCTGTCCTAACATTGCTAGCATTGGTTACTTGGTACATCTCACCAAGTATGATTTGCTCAGGAGCCACAAGATCTTGTGTCACCATTGTGACACATGTGCCTGTGTCCCTGAATGCCAAGGCCTCTTTTCCATTTATTAAAGGCTGCTGTCTGTATTTGCCCAGATTACTGGGACTGAAAATTAAGGAGGCCATATCCATGTCTCCATCACAGATCAGTGCAGCCTGAGTAGAAGCTTTGACTAGACCAGAGTCCATCTCAGATCCCAGGGTTAACCCTACAACACCCTTATTCTGAGTACCACCATTTGGAGCTGAACTAGGGGGAACAGTTGCCTTAGGGGCAATGGTGGTTGGAGTTGAGTCCTTGGACTTGTTGCAGTCACTTGTGCAATGGGTCTTCTGTTTACAGATTTGACACCATAGTTTCTTCTAGTTTTTTCCCTTGTTGGATTGTGACTCCCCACCAGTAGAAGAGTTTCGGGGCGCTTGAGAAGACTTCTGGTATTTACCTTCTTCCCCACCCTTGTCTGAGGGTTTTGAATCTTGTTTCTTGGAGACACCACCTTGGTTCTGAACCTTCTGCCTCACCCTGGTTTTGACCCATTTGTCTACCTTCTGACCCAATTCTGGGTCAGATCAGAGTCAGTTCACCAGGTACTGAAGCAACAACTGATTTTTACAATTATTGAGGATCTGCTCCCTCATAATTACATTGCATAATCCTTTAAAATCACACACTTTACTGCCAAGTAGCCAGCCTTCCAGAGTCTTAGTAGCACAATCAACAAAGTCAACCTAGTCCTGAGTCTGTGCCTTTTGGGTATCTTCACACTTAATTCTGTATTAGTCAGTGGTTAAGCCATACCCATCAATCAGAGCACTCTTCATTATCAGCATTCTCTTCTTTAACCCCATCCGAGCTCAGCTCGTCATGAGGCTTACCTTCCGTGCGCTCATGACGAGCTGAGCTCATCATGAATAGCGGGATTCCGCAAACTGCCGCGCACAGCGGGAAAAGCCGCCGCAGCGATGCGGTTAACAGTGAGGAGCTTGTCTCTACCTTTGTCTGCAAAGGAGAGCCACGAGATTGCTGCTCACTAATCCTGAGGGACCCTCTGTACTTTACTGGCCCTCTCAAGTGCAGTTATCCATTTGTGGATGTCATTCCCACTCTGATAGGGAGGGACAATGTTTTTCAGGTTCATATGGTCATGAATATGTTCTCTACCTCTAGGGACACTGTTGCTGCCACCATGGGGCTCTAGTCCCAACTTTGTAGAAGCTTTCTGAAGCTCCAGGGATTCCCTGTCTACAGCCAATTGCGTCTCTCTTGATTCTGAGCTTAGCTCTCTCAAAGTCAAGCAGTTGGCACTTTCTATCATAAGAAGACTCCCTCCTGTGAGAAGCAGAAGTCCTGTCTTCGGGAATGATAAGGCCTGACATAGGGGTGACTGATAGGTTTATATGTGCAGTGATAAGGTAGATATAATGAACCTATATCTAAGTAAAGGGTGCATGCACCCCCTTACACAGGCTGCAGTAGCAGACCTGTGGTGTCAATTTGAGTGGCCTCTCAGGGGTGGCATAATACATGCTGCAACCCCTGGGAGTCCTCTGGGGTGCCTATGCCCTGGGTATATAGTATACCATATACTAGAGACTTATAAGGGTACCCCAGAATCCAATCTGGAGTGTACCTAAAGTACATACAATCAGTTTATAAGAGAAAGCAGCTAGGCTGGGGTCCTGGATAGCAGGATCCCAGCAAGACTAAGTCGAAAACAGTGAAAGATCAGCAAACTATAAGAAGAAGATCCTACTCCCCTACAGCCACCTCTGTAAAACCTGTGAAGCCCTTGAGAGCGCCGGCTCTGTAAATCCTGTGAAGCCCCTGAGAGTACTGCCGCCTCTGGAAAGCCTGTGCAGTCGCTGTGAGTGCCACCTCTGTGTATCCGGTTAAGCCCTTGAGAGCGCCACCTCTGTGAATAATGTGCAGTCGCTGCTGTGTATCCTGTACCGCCTCTGTGTGTCTAGTACAGTTCTTTTTTTTTTTTATATATTTTTATTTTTCCCAATACACACATTGTATTGTATAAATTATACATTGACCAATCAGCTTTACATTTATAATTTACCCTATCTGGTTTGAAAGTAAACAAAAAAATAGAGTACAAAATAGAAAATACGAGATACATTTTCAAAACATATTCATAAACTTAAATTGATAGAACCTATACTTCATGTTACATTGCCCTGCAATGCCATGTTCTCCTTCCATTTCACTATTGGCTCCCAGATTTTTAAACCTAGCCTTCTTCCCCTTTTTCCCTTTCGTGCATAGATTGCCTTCTCAAGATTATACATAGCTAATAAGTTTGCCAACCAAATTTGCATAACCGGGGGGTCTTATCCAACCATGCTCTTGCTATTGTCAGCCTCAGTACTGCGGTAGCCATAAACATAAATTCCTTGTGAGCAGAATCTCCTCCCATGACCCTCCCCAACAAAATCCACATAGGTGTCAAATGTGCTCGTAATCTTAATGTGCTACCAAGAAAATCTTCTACATTTTTATTATTTTTTATTTTTTTATTTTTTAAAAACCTTTATTGAAATATGCGTATCAGTACAAGCGCAGGCCTACAACCACAGGGGCCGGCCGCAAAAGCAGGAGAGATAAAAAGGAGCAACAACAATGCGTATGGCAAACTGAATACAGTATAGACGAAGAATAAAGTCTTTACACAGTAGGCACCAGGATAAATAAGGTTCCATTTTATGATTTATAGAGGAGGCAGCAGCCATATCTACCAGTGCGTCATGCAACATAGACCAAAGAAGAAGGGGGGGGGCGGGAGGGATATAGCCCCCCACGCAATCAGGTAACCACAGTAGGGCGAATCCCAAAGACATTCTATGCCCATCAAAGGGTCAAAAATCAAGGACAAAACGTAGCAAACAATTTAATAGGACGTCACATAGACAGCCCACCCGCCCCGAAAAGGAGAAAGTGCAGACACTCGCAAAACGAAGGAGAAAGAAAAAAGGGACATAGCCCACCCCCTAGAAAGGAAGCGAAAAAGGGACCATAGAACTAAACAAACTAAAATAACAAACACCCCCCCCCACCCTACATCACTGTAATGGCTATGGCCTACCCCACTAAACAGCGTGCCTGTCGCCCCAGAAGCACCCGAAAGATAGAAGAAAAGAGAAAGGGAGAAATAACAGAGAAAGAAAAGGAGAAAAAGAGAAAAGAGGAGGAAAAAGGAGAGAGAGAGGAGAGGAGCCGGCGCTCGGAACACAGAACACCTCCCCACCCGCAACAAAAGATCAATAATCGAGGACAAATAGGATACTGAGAAAAGCCTACACAGAGGATGAAGACAGAAACTGTCCAGACAGTGAGGCCCGGAGATGCCAGTAACAAAGCGAAAGTTCCGCAGGCATTCAGGCACGATCACCCCTGTCCACTTCTACGAAGAGCAGAACCGCCAGACCCCGACATGGCCAAGAAACAGTACGATGTAGTGGGCTCATACCAGTTAGGGAAAACAAGTGGAATCCTTGTGGAACAGCGTCCCGGCCACCAAGAAGCAACCGGGAAAGCTCGGCTGCAGTCAGAATACAAAAGTACACCAAATATCCACGTGGTCAAGTACAAAATCCAGGCCGACCAGGACAAAGCAAAGAAATCAGGATGTAGGAAACACTGCAGCATCGGCATCAAGTCCACTTGATCCCATGGAATCAAGCAGTCATCCGGATATACCAGCACAGCAGCCAGAGGAGATACAACGAAACCCACTCGGGGAGACGACACAGCACCACAAAATGGCGGAGCAACCATGGCGGCGATCCGCAACTCCAAGTCCCGGCATTGCAAGGACAGGTCGATCCGGAGAGCAGCCAGGGCAAGCAAGACAGCACTCCGTGTAGGGGCCGCCCGAAGCAAACAAGGGCCGGGGAGAGCAAATGCAGCAACGTCCCTGTATCCAGGAGGAAGACACTCCGAGGGGTCATCCGCCATCTTGAGCACAGCACCCGCCGCCATTATCACGTCCGCCTCCAAGTCCACCAAGAGTGCCGGAAGCCCCAGGACACACAGTAGATCCGCGGCGGATGGCGCTCAGCGGAGAAAGGAGAGTCACCAGAAGAACGGGCGTGCTCCCCACAACTCTCGGGGAGCCCTGCACCGGCTCCCAGGCGGGACAATCAACAGGAGGGGCGTATCACCCAAGGGGTGCCGGACAACGCGGCCTCTCTCTCCGGTCCGGCAGGATAACGGGCATGTGGGGCGGCCCACTATCAAGGGCGGGTCCGCTCCAGTCTCTCCGGTCCGCGGCTCTCAGGCTCCCGCCATCGGGTCTCTCCACCGGTTCCGGACCGCCGGCACCCAGAACACCTCCGGGCAGACACTGCACTCGAGGCCCCGGCGTCAGGGCCGGGAAGGCCGGCAGGACGACAAGGGCAGATCGCAGAAACCACTGCACGCCGGAGCCCCGGAAACAGACGGTAAGTGAAGGCTCTTCCTTGGTCACCAAATTCGGAACGCCCCGAACAGGATTAAAGACAGGATAGATGGCGGGGGGGAAGAAATCACGGAGCGAGGCGTTTATGCGACCGTTCCGATCGCCATCTTGGCTCCTCCCTCTTCTACATTTTTAATCAAAGTGTGTAGCTGGGGGCAGGTAGCAAACATATGAACAATATCTGCATCCACTGCGTTGCATCGAGGGCAGGGGGTACCGGTGGAGCCTCCCCACTTAGCTATTCTAGCTGGGGTGTGGTACAATGAGAACAAAGTCTTATAATGCTGAGATTACAGGGGACCCGAGCATAAATTGGTACGACCAAGGTCCAACGATTCCTGGAAGCTTCCAGGCTCCGCCCCCAACTTTTCAACCCACTTATTACTAACTTTATTCATATCATCGATCTTCCCTTTTGCAAGGCTTGCATAGAAGGATCTAATCGTACAATCCCCTCCTAATTTTATCTTCTCCAATATTTCATTACTGCCAAACCCCGCACTACCACCCTGCTTATGGCTAAGAAAGCTCCTTACCTGCAAAAAAATTTTAAAATCCCTTCTTTCAATACCATACTTAAGGGTGAGGTCTGCAAACTGAACTATCCCCTCATCATCCATTAAGTCCCCAATCTGTATTATCCCTTTTTGTGCCCATCCCGCCATTGTTAAATCAGCAAAAACTTCCGCAGGGAAGGATTTATTCTTATACAGCCGGACATACCTACGCTTTGTCTTAGCAAGGCAAAAAAGGGAAAGGGATAAGAGAGAGCAGATAGGACAAAGATTATTGAGAGAGGAAGAAAACCTGAGCAGGGCAGTAGTACGAAATCTACCCCTAGAAGAACATCTATATAAAATTATAGCATTGAAAGCCGAAGCCGTTGAAGGTCTGGCCAGGCAAGCAGCAGACAATTATTTAATGAAGAAGGAAAGAACGTATGAATTTAGCGAGAGAGATGGGCAAGTTCTGGCAATTAGAACTAGGCAGAGAACAGCTGCAGCTGAAATAAAAGAAATTAGGGATGTGCAGGGGAATTCGGTTGTGGATCCTAATTTAATAAGGGAAGTTTTTAGGAGGTTTTACTCAGATTTATATACCCCGGAGGATTCAGGGAGTTTGGTAGACATCGAAAATTACCTTAGGAATATTTCTCCGCCGACAATGTCCGAAGAAGATAGGGAGATATTGGAAGGACCTTTACAGCTGGAAGAACTTACTGGGGCCCTTGGAAGTCTACCAGCAGGTAAAGCAGCAGGGCCGGATCAAATCCCGCTCGAATTCTATCAAGTATTTAAAGATGTGATCTTGGCAGATATGTTCTTCATAATGTTGCAAGCGCAAGTGGGGGAATCCAGTCCGGATTCCTGGGGGGGGGGGGCTGATATTATTGTAATTTTAAAAAAGTGGAAGCCACCACAAGCACCAGGATCTCACAGACCTATTACACTGATGAACTCAGATGTAAAAATATATTCTAAAATGTTGGCAAAAAGATTGGCAGGGATTATTGAGTAATTGGTAACCCCCACACAGCATGGGTTTATACCCGGTAAAGGGACAACACAGCATATTAGAACTGTTATCACTATGTTTGACTCTGCAGGTGTCCTAGGGGACCCTGTTGCGGCACTCTTCCTAGACGCTGAGAAAGCGTTCGACAGGGTCTCCTGGGACTATCTTTGGCACGTTATGAGATGGTGTGGGATAGGGGAAGCGTTTTTAAAAGCTATACAGGCCCTTTATATTACTCCAACTGCTAGAATTAGAGTTAACGGAGGGTTGTCAGCTGCGGTAAAAATCGCTAGGGGGACCAGGCAGGGATGCCCCTCCTCTTTGCGCTATATCTTGAACCGCTACTGCGGCGATTCGAAACTAACCCTGAGATACCACCAATGAGGGTAAATAACTGTATTGTGAAGACTTTAGCTTACGCAGACGACGTAGCCATACTAACCTCGAACCCTACTCTTGCTATAAAAGAGGTAGAAGCAGAGGCCCAGGTGTTTGGGCATATATCTGGCTATAGCTTGAATAGATCTAAAACGCAGATTATAAAGAATATATACGCTATGTGTGATGACAACAGGGTGCTTAGCTCTGCAGTGTATTTAGGGATTTTACTATCGGCGGATCTGGATGTGGTGGTTGAGAGTAATCTGACTCCATTAATCTCTAAGGTTAAGGGAGATCTGGAGAGGATGAACAATCTCCATCTCTCTCTTATGGGTTGCACTAATGTGATTAAAATGTTGATTTTGCCTAAATTTCTTTATTTTTTTAGATCTATCCCCTTGGTTTTTGAAGTTAAATGGTTTAATTTGCTAGAGAAGGTACTGAATAGGTTTATTTCGGCACATGGGAAGACCCGGCGGGCTTACAGATATATGTCACTCCCGAGAGAGAGAGGGGGCTGGGGGGGCCCAGGTTTTAGGCTGTATCAAATGGCTGCAGCATTACAGTATATGCAGGGATTAATTGGGGGTGGGGGACTTGAGCAAAGAGTTATGACCATGTCCACGGAAGTCTATTCGGTAGTATTGGGGGCGGAGGCAGAAAACTGTTTTTTAAATAGAGTAGAGTTTGGGTACTACAAAAGGACAAGATTCAAGACTGTAGTGGCAGCAGTCAGGATCTGGAATGCTCTTTTAAAAAAGGCGGGGTTAGGAAGATATAATAGGTATGTCCGGCTGTATAAGTGTCTAGTACAGTTCTGTTGTCCTTCTGAGCACTGCCTCTGTGAATCCTGTGAAGCCCTTGAGAGCGCCGCCTCTGTGACTCCTGTGCAGTCACTGTGAGTGCCACCTCTGTGAATCCGGTAAAGCCCTTGAGCACCTCCTCTGTGTATCCTGTGAAGCCCTTGAGAGCGCTGCCTCTGTAAATCTTGTGCAGTCGCTGAGAGCGCAGCATCTGTAAATTCTGTGCAGTCACTGTGAGCGCCACGTCTGTGTGTATCCTGTAAATCCCTTGAGAGAGACGCCTCTGTGAATCATATGCAGTCACTGCTGTGTATCCTGTGCCGCCTCTGTGTGTCTAGTACAGTTCTATCGTTATTGAGAGCACTGCTTCTGTGAATCCTGTGTAGCCCTTGAGAGCGCCGCCTCGGTGAATCATGTGCAGTCGCTGTGAGCCCCACCTCTGTGTATCGAGTAAAGCCCTTGAGAGCGCCGGCTCTGTGTATCCTGTGAAGCCCTTGAGAGCGCTGCCTCTGTAAATCTTGTGCAGTCGCTGAGAGCGCAGCATCTGTAAATTCTGTGCAGTCACTGTGAGCGCCACGTCTGTGTGTATCCTGTAAATCCCTTGAGAGAGACGCCTCTGTGAATCATATGCAGTCACTGCTGTGTATCCTGTGCCGCCTCTGTGTGTCTAGTACAGTTCTATCGTTATTGAGAGCACTGCTTCTGTGAATCCTGTGTAGCCCTTGAGAGCGCCGCCTCGGTGAATCATGTGCAGTCGCTGTGAGCCCCACCTCTGTGTATCGAGTAAAGCCCTTGAGAGCGCCGGCTCTGTGTCTCCTGTGAAGACCTTGAGAGTGCTGCCTCTGTAAATCCTGTGCAGTCGCTGAGAGCGCAGCCTCTGTAAATGCTGTGCAGTCGCTGTGAGCGCCACGTCTGTGTATCCTATGAAGCCCTTGAGAGCGCCGTCTCTGTGAATCATGTGCAGTCACTGCTGTGTATCCTGTGCCGCCTCTGTGTGTCTAGTACAGTTCTATCGTCCTTGAGAGCACCGCCTCTCGGAATCCTGTGAAGCCCTTGAGAGCGCCGCCTCTGTGAATCCTGTGCAGTCGCTGTGAGCCCCACCTCTTTGTATCCAGTGAAGCCCTTGAGAGTGATGCCTCTGTGTATCCTGTGAAGCTCTTGAGAGCGCCGCCTCAGTGAACCCTGTGCAGTCGCTGAGAGCGCCGCCTCTGTGAATCCTGTGCAGTCACTGAGAGCGCCGCCTCTGTGAATCCTGTGAAGCCCTTGAGAGCGCCGCCTCTGTGTCTCCTGTGCAGTCACTGAGAGCGCCGCCTCTGTGAATCCTGTGAAGACCTTGGGAGCCCCGCCTCTGTAAATCCTGTGCAGTCGCTGTGAGAGCCACCCCTGTGTATCCTGTGAAGCCCTTTAGAGCGCTGCCTCTGTGAATCATGTGCAGTCGCTGCTGTGTATCCTGTGCTGCCTCTGTGTGTCTAGGACAGTTCTATCGTCCTTGAGAGCACCGCCGATGTGAATCCTGTGGAGTCGCTGTGAGAGTCACCTCTGTGTATCTGGTGAAGCCTTGAGTGTGCCGCCTCTGCGTATCCTGTGTAGCCATTGAGAGCGCCGCCTCTATGAATCCTGTGCAGTCGCTGAGAGTGCCGCCTCTGTGACTCCTGTGCAGTCGCTGAGAGTCCTGCCTCTGTGAATCCTGTGAAGCCCTTGAGAGCGCAGCCTCTGTAAATCCTGTGCAGTCTCTGTAAGCACCACCTCTGTGTATCCTGTGAAGCCCTTGAGCGCGCCGCCTCTGTGAATCCTGTGCAGTCGCTGAGAGCGCCGCCTCTGTGACTCCTGTGCAGTCGCTGAGAGTCCTGCCTCTGTGAATCCTGTGAAGCCCTTGAGAGCGCAGCCTCTGTAAATCCTGTGCAGTCTCTGTAAGCACCACCTCTGTGTATCCTGTGAAGCCCTTGAGAGCGCAGCCTCTGTAAATCCTGTGCAGTCTCTGTAAGCACCACCTCTGTGTATCCTGTGAAGCCCTTGAGCACGCCGCCTCTGTGAATCCTGTGCAGTCGCTGAGAGCGCCGCCTCTGTGACTCCTGTGCAGTCGCTGAGAGTCCTGCCTCTGTGAATCCTGTGAAGCCCTTGAGAGCGCAGCCTCTGTAAATCCTGTGCAGTCTCTGTAAGCACCACCTCTGTGTATCCTGTGAAGCCCTTGAGAGTGCCGCCTCTGTGAATCATGTGCAGTCGCTGCTGTGCATCCTGTGCCGCCTCTGTGTGTCTAGTACAGTTCTATCGTTCTTGAGAGCACCACCTCTGTGTATCCTGTGAAGCCCTTAAGAGCGCCGCCTCTGTAAATTCTTTGCAGTCGCTGTGAGCGCCACCTGTGTATCCTGTGAGGCTCTTGAGAGCATCACCTCTGTAAATCCAGTGCAGTCGCTGAGAGCGACGCCTCTGTGTATCCTGTGAAGCCCTTGAGAGCGTTGCCTCTGTAAATCCTGTGCAGTCGCTGTGAGCGCCACCTGTGCATCCTGTGAAGCTCTTGAGAGTGCCACCTGTGTATCCTGTGAACTCCTGAGAGCGCCACCTGTGTATCCTGTGAACTCTTGAGAGCGCTGCCTGTGTATTCTGTGAAGCTCTTGGAGCGCTGCCTCTGTGAATCCTGTGCAGTAGCTGAGAGTGCCGCCTCTGTGACTCCTGTGCAGTCGCTGAGAGTCCTGACTCTGTGAATCCTGTGAAGCCCTTGAGAGCGCAGCCTCTGTGAATCCTGTGCAGTCTCTGAGAGTCCTGACTCTGTGAATCCTGTGAAGCCCTTGAGAGCGCAGCCTCTGTAAATCCTGTGCAGTCTCTGTAAGCACCACCTCTGTGTATCCTGTGAAGCCCTTGAGAGTGCCGCCTCTGTGAGTCATGTGCAGTTGCTGCTGTGCATCCTGTGCCGCCTCTGTGTGTCTAGTACAGTTCTATCGTTCTTGAGAGCACCACCTCTGTGTATCCTGTGAAGCCCTTAAGAGCGCCGCCTCTGTAAATCCTGTGCAGTCGCTGTGAGCGCCCCTGTGTATCCTGTGAAGCTCTTAAGAGCGTCGCCTCTGTAAATCCTGTGCAGTCGCTGAGAGCGACGCCTCTGTGTATCCTGTGAAGCCCTTGAGAGCGTTGCCTCTGTAAATCCTGTGCAGTCGCTGTGAGCGCCACCTGTGTATCCTGTGAACTCTTGAGAGCGCCACCTGTGTATCCTGTGAACTCTTGAGAGCGCTGCCTGTGTATCCTGTGAAGCTCTTGGAGCACTGCCTCTGTGAATCCTGTGCAGTCGCTGTGAGCGCCACCTGTGTATCCTGTGAACTCTTGAGAGCGCCACCTGTGTATCCTGTGAACTCTTGAGAGCGCTGCCTGTGTATCCTGTGAAGCTCTTGGAGCACTGCCTCTGTGAATCCTGTGCAGTCGCTGTGAGCGCCACCTGTGTATCCTGTGAACTCTTGAGAGCGCCACCTGTGTATCCTGTGAACTCTTGAGAGCGCCACCTGTGTATCCTGTGAACTCTTGAGAGCGCTGCCTGTGTATCCTGTGAAGCTCTTGGAGCACTGCCTCTGTGAATCCTGTGCAGTCGCTGTGAGCGCCACCTGTGTATCCTGTGAACTCTTGAGAGCGCCACCTGTGTATCCTGTGAACTCTTGAGAGCGCTGCCTGTGTATCCTGTGAAGCTCTTGGAGCACTGCCTCTGTGAATCCTGTGCAGTCGCTGAGAGCGCCGCCTCTGTGTATCCTGTGCCGCCTGTGTCTAGTACACTTCTATCGTCCTTGAGAGCACCGCCTCTGCCTCTTAGTGCACCCCACCTCCTCCCAGTCAGTTTAAACTATTCCCGACTCCATCCAGTGCCGGAGCCCTCCCGCCCCCTCCCTCCCAGACCCTGCAGCTGCGAGGAAGAGATAGGAGCATGGAGCTCCGAGCCCCAGCAGCCTGCCCGGAATCTGCCTAGACCTCCGAGGAGCCGCCCGAGCGGAGGGAGCCCGCGCTCGCAGCGGGCAGCATGCGCCTCGAGGCGGCACCCTCTGCGCCCCGTCACTGAGGCAGGCCTGGCAGTCCACGATGTTCAACTGGCACCGCTCCTTCACCCTCGGACTGGGGGTTCCCTGGAAAAAAGGTACCGTCTGCTTTGTACGCGAGCTACCTGTCCACTTTCTGGGTTTCAGACGTGGAAGTATTCACATAGCGCACAGTACTAGATGCAGCCGTTTCTAAGCGTTTCTGTTTGTGGTATATGCAATTAATGAAACAAGGCACAGAGGGTAAAGTAATCTGACCAATAGCACGAAATGCTTGTGAAGTGTGAAAGCAGCTGATAGAGCGCAAGCGTCCCTGTCCTGCGGTCCACAATTTAGGCGCTAGACCGTACCTTTCTGTCTCGCTGTAGGGAACTCGAGCGTGTCCAGGGAGATGAGAGAATGTTGAACATGGGAGTACTTCTGTAACTAGTGTACACTCCTCCTTCAATCTTGGGTCACATCCCGCTGTGATAAAATTATTATATATATATTATATAATTATTTATGACACAAAGGGAAAATATATATATATATATACATATATATTCTTGCAGAAATAAAAGCAAGTGCTTTTTCCTACGTGGACAGGCTGTTTGAAAAACACCAAACGCAGCCTTAACGTTGGCACTCCTTAAACATCCTTAATACTGTTTGGATTAATTGAACTCTGTTACGTCACTGTTTAAATCACGGTTCCACTCTGTAAGAAACACTAGTGCATGGCATTCCTAGACTGCGGGCATAAACCTCGGCCAATCGTCACATGCTAATTTCACAAGAATGACTGCACTGTTACAGCGCACTCGATAATCAGGATTCCCTCGAAGCGCTAGGTGTTGTTAACTCCAGATGTAATGGGACTGTCTGTATCAGAATTAGAAGGCTGAACGGCCGGGTCTGCAGTGGAGTGTTTCACATCTGTTGCGCCCAGTTCCAGGCAGTGCTCCGCAGTAGATGCCTTCCTTCCTTCTCGGAGCTGTTTCACCGGCTGCCCTGGAATGTGTGCCATTTCCAAGGGAACTGAGCGCACGTTCCATAACACACCGTAATCCGGTAAGAGTCGCGCGGCTTCTCGCCAAGGCATTATTGCAGGCGCGTGATTAAATGTCATCGAATGTCACTTGCCGCAGTTACAGCCCCAGGGGACATGTCAAACATGCCCACGTCACTGCAGGAGGAAGGGGCAGAAGACAATCACCTCGCCTTGGCTGTGTTGCTGTTTGCTTGTCGCCCTTCGCCTCGTTTCGCGGCTAGATCGTTGTTCTCTTCTTGCACTAACAACAACGGGGGATATGAGCGCACATCTGGACAGCTCGTATCATGGGATGTTCCTCCCGTACTTTGGTAAACACCTCTGCAGCCAAGGGCTTGCGCCAGAGCTGGAGAACAGAGTGTTTCTTGGGCTGAACATCTTCTTGTTAACAGGCAGGTGCTGCCCCGGGAGGAGGCCATCGCTTTCACCCCTGCCATTAAAAGGGGGCTACGCGAAATATGCAGAGCAAAAGCAGGGCTCCAGGGGTCAGCAAAAGCAAGGCTCCAGGGGGTTCAGCAAAAGCAGGGCTCCTGGGGTCTGCAAAAGCAGGGCTCCTGGGGTCAGCAAAAGCAGGGCTCCAGTGGTCAGCAAAAGCAGGGCTCCAGGGGTCAGCAAAAGCAGGGCTCCAGGGGGTCAGCAACAGCAGGGCTCCGGGGGTCAGCAAAAGCAGGGCTCAAGGGGTCAGCAAAAGCAGCGCTCTGGGGGGTCAGCAAAAGCAGGACTCCAGGGGGTCAGCAACAGCAGGGCTCCAGGGGGTTAGCAAAAGCAGGGCTCAAGGGGTCAGCAAAAGCAAGGCTCCAGGGGGACAGCAAAAGCAGGACTCTGGGGGGGGGGCAGCAAAAGCAGGGGGTCAGCAAAAGCAGAGCTTTGGGGGGGTCAGCAAAAGCAGGGCTCCAGGGGGGTCAGCAAAAGCAGGGCTCCAGGGGTGTCAGCAAAAGCAGGGCTCCAGGGGTCAGCAAAAGCAGGGCTCGTGGGGGGGGGTCAGCAAAAGCAGGGCTCCGGGGGTCAGCAAAAGCAGGGCTGGGGAGGTGTCAGCAAAATCAGGGTTCCAGGGGGTCAGCAAAAGCAGGGCTCCGGGGGTTCAGCAAAAGCAGGGCTCCAGGGGGTCAGCAACAGCAGGGCTCCCGGCGGTCAGCAAAAGCAGGGCTGGGGGGGTGTCAGCAAAAGCAGGGCTCAAGGGGGTCAGCAAAAGCTGGGCTCCGGGGGGGGGTCAGCAAAAGCAGGGCTACTAGGGGTCAGCAAAAGCAGGTCTCCAGGGGGTCAGCAACAGCAGGGCTCCGGGGGTCAGCAAAAGCAGGGCTCAAGGGGTCAGCAAAAGCAGCGCTCTGGGGGGATCAGCAAAAGAAGGACTCCAGGGGGTCAGCAACAGCAGGGCTCCAGGGGGTCTGCAAAAGCAGGGCTCAAGGGGTCAGCAAAAGCAGGGCTCCAGGGGGACAGCAAAAGCAGGACTCTGGGGGGGGCAGCAAAAGCAGGGGGTCAGCAAAAGCAGGGCTTTGGGGGGGTCAGCAAAAGCAGGGCTCCAAGGGGTCAGCAAAAGCAGAGCTCCACGGAGTCAGCAAAAGCAGGGCTTCGGGGGGGGGGTCAGCAAAAGCAGGGCTCCAGGGGGTCAGCAAAAGCGGGGCTCTGGGGGTCAGCAAAAGCAGGGCTCCGAGGGGTCAGCTAAAGCAGGGCTCCGGGGAGTCAGCAAAAGCAGGGCTCCAGGGGGTCAGCAAAAGCAGGGCTCCAAGGGGTCAGCAAAAGCAGGGCTCGGGGGGGGGGTCAGCAAAAGCAGGGCTCCGGGGGGGTCAGCAAAAGCAGGGCTCCAGAGGGGTCAGCAAAAGCAGGGCTCCGGGAGGTCAGCAAAAGCAGGGCTTTGGGGGGTCAGTAAAAGCAGGGCTTCGGGGGGGCAGCAAAAGCAGCGCTCCGGGGGGGGCAGTAAAAGCAGGGCTCCAGGGGCAGCAAAAGCAGGGCTCCAGGGGGTCAGCAAAAGCAGGGCTTCAGCAAAAGCAGGGCTCCGGGGGGTCAGCAAAAGCAGGGCTCCGGAGGGGTCAGCAAAAGCAGGGCTCCGGGAGGTCAGCAAAAGCAGGGCTCTGGGGGGTCAGCAAAAGCAGGGCTCCAGGGGTACAGCAAAAGCAGGGCTCCAGGGGGTCAGCAACAGCAGGGCTCCGGGGGGTCAGCAAAAGCAGGACTGGGGGGGGTCAGCAAAAGCAGGGCTCCAGGGGGTCAGGAAAAGCAGGGCTCCAGGGGGTCAGCAAAAGCAGGGCTCCGGGGGTCAGCAAAAGCAGGGCTCCGGGGGGGGGTCAGCAAAAGCAGGGCTCCAGGGGGTCCGCAACAGCAGGGCTCCGGGGGTCAGCAAAAGCAGGGCTCAAGGGGTCAGCAAAAGCAGCGCTCTGGGGGGTCAGCAAAAGCAGGACTCCAGGGGGTCAGCAACAGCAGGGCTCCAGGGGGTTAGCAAAAGCAGGACTCAAGGGGTCAGCAAAAGCATGGCTCCAGGGGGACAGCAAAAGCAGGACTCTGGGGGGGGTGCAGCAAAAGCAGGGGGTCAGCAAAAGCAGAGCTTTGGGGGGGTCAGCAAAAGCAGGGCTCCAGGGGGGTAAGCAAAAGCAGGGCTCCAGGGGTGTCAGCAAAAGCAGGGCTCCAGGGGTCAGCAAAAGCAGGGCTCGGGGGGGGTCAGCAAAAGCAGGGCTCCGGGGGTCAGCAAAAGCAGGGCTGGGGGGGTGTCAGCAAAATCAGGGTTCCAGGGGGTCAGCAAAAGCAGGGCTCCGGGGGTTCAGCAAAAGCAGGGCTCCAGGGGGTCAGCAACAGCAGGGCTCCAGGGGGTCAGCAAAAGCAGGGCTGGGGGGGTGTCAGCAAAAGCAGGGCTCAAGGGGGTCAGCAAAAGCAGGGCTCCGGGGGGTCAGCAAAAGCAGGGCTCCGGGGGGGTCAGCAAAAGCAGGGCTCCGGGGGGTCAGCAAAAGCAGGTCTCCAGGGGGTCAGCAACAGCAGGGCTCCGGGGGTCAGCAAAAGCAGGGCTCAAGGGGTCAGCAAAAGCAGCGCTCTGGGGGGTCAGAAAAAGCAGGACTCCAGGGGGTCAGCAACAGCAGGGCTCCAGGGGGTCTGCAAAAGCAGGGCTCAAGGGGTCAGCAAAAGCAGGGCTCCAGGGGGACAGCAAAAGCAGGACTCTGGGGGGGGCAGCAAAAGCAGGGGGTCAGCAAAAGCAGGGCTTTGGGGGGGTCAGCAAAAGCAGGGCTCCAAGGGGTCAGCAAAGGCAGAGCTCCGCGGAGTCAGCAAAAGCAGGGCTTCGGGGGGGGGTCAGCAAAAGCAGGGCTCCAGGGGGTCAGCAAAAGCGGGGCTCTGGGGGTCAGCAAAAGCAGGGCTCAGAGGGGTCAGCTAAAGCAGGGCTCCGGGGAGTCAGCAAAAGCAGGGATCCAGGGGGTCAGCAAAAGCATGGCTCCAAGGGGTCAGCAAAAGCAGGGCTCGGGGGGGTCAGCAAAAGCAGGGCTCCGGGGAGGTCAGCAAAAGCAGGGCTCCGGAGGGGTCAGCAAAAGCAGGGCACCGGGAGGTCAGCAAAAGCAGGGCTCCGGGGGTTCAGCAAAAGCAGGGCTCCAGGGGGTCAGCAACAGCAGGGCTCCGGGGGGTCAGCAAAAGCAGGGCTGGGGGGGTCAGCAAAAGCAGGGCTCCAGGGGGTCAGGAAAAGCAGGGCTCCAGGGGGTCAGCAAAAGCAGGGCTCCGGGGGTCAGCAAAAGCAGGGCTCCGGGGGGGGGTCAGCAAAAGCAGGGCTCCAGGGGGTCCGCAACAGCAGGGCTCCGGGGGTCAGCAAAAGCAGGGCTCAAGGGGTCAGCAAAAGCAGCGCTCTGGGGGGTCAGCAAAAGCAGGACTCCAGGGGGTCAGCAACAGCAGGGCTCCAGGGGGTTAGCAAAAGCAGGGCTCAAGGGGTCAGCAAAAGCAAGGCTCCAGGAGGACAGCAAAAGCAGGACTCTGGGGGGGGCAGCAAAAGCAGGGGGTCAGGAGAAGCAGAGCTTTGGGGGGGTCAGCAAAAGCAGGGCTCCAGGGGGGTCAGCAAAAGCAGGGCTCCAGGGGTGTCAGCAAAAGCAGGGCTCCAGGGGTCAGCAAAAGCAGGGCTCGGGGGGGGTCAGCAAAAGCAGGGCTCCGGGGGTCAGCAAAAGCAGAGCTCCGCGGAGTCAGCAAAAGCAGGTTTCCAGGGGGTCAGCAAAAGCAGGGCTGGGGGGGGGGGTCAGTAAAATCAGGGTTCCAGGGGGTCAGCAAAAGCAGGGCTCCGGGGGTTCAGCAAAAGCAGGACTCCAGGGGGTCAGCAACAGCAGGGCTCCTGGCGGTCAGCAAAAGCAGGGCTGGGGGGGTGTCAGCAAAAGCAGGGCTCCGCGGAGTCAGCAAAAGCAGGGTTCCAGGGGTCAGCAAAAGCAGGGCTCGGGGGGGGGGTCAGCAAAAGCAGGGCTCCGGGGGTCAGCAAAAGCAGGGCTGGGGGGGTGTCAGCAAAATCAGGGTTCCAGGGGGTCAGCAAAAGCAGGGCTCCGGGGGTTCAGCAAAAGCAGGGCTCCAGGGGGTCAGCAACAGCAGGGCTCCCAGCGGTCAGCAAAAGCAGGGCTGGGGGGGTGTCAGCAAAAGCAGGGCTCAAGGGGGTCAGCAAAAGCAGGGCTCTGGGGGGGTCAGCAAAAGCAGGGCTCCGGGGGGTCAGCAAAAGCAGGTCTCCAGGGGGTCAGCAACAGCAGGGCTCCGGGGGTCAGCAAAAGCAGGGCTCAAGGGGTCAGCAAAAGCAGCGCTCTGGGGGGGTCAGCAAAAGCAGGACTCCAGAGGGTCAGCAACAGCAGGGCTCCAAGGGGTCTGCAAAAGCAGGGCTCAAGGGGTCAGCAAAAGCAGGGCTCCAGGGGGACAGCAAAAGCAGGACTCTGGGGGGGGCAGCAAAAGCAGGGGGTCAGCAAAAGCAGGGCTTTGGGAGGGTCAGCAAAAGCAGGGCTCCAAGGGGTCAGCAAAAGCAGAGCTCCGCGGAGTCAACAAAAGCAGGGCTTCGGGGGGGGGGGGTCAGCAAAAGCAGGGCTCCAGGGGGTCAGCAAAAGCGGGGCTCTGGGGGTCAGCAAAAGCAGGGCTCCGAGGGGTCAGCTAAAGCAGGGCTCCGGGGAGTCAGCAAAAGCAGGGCTCCAGGGGGTCAGCAAAAGCAGGGCTCCAAGGGGTCAGCAAAAGCAGGGCTCGGGGGGGGGGGTCAAGCAGGGCTCCGGAGGGGTCAGCAAAAGCAGGGCTCCGGGAGGTCAGCAAAAGCAGGGCTCTGGGGGGTCAGCAAAAGCAGGGCGTCGGGGGGGCAGCAAAAGCAGTGCTCCGGGGGGGGCAGTAAAAGCAGGGCTCCAGGGGCAGCAAAAGCAGGGCTCCAGGGGGTCAGCAAAAGCAGGGCTTCTGCAAAAGCAGGGCTCCGGGGGGTCAGCAAAAGCAGGGCTCCGGAGGGGTCAGCAAAAGCAGGGCTCCGGGAGGTCAGCAAAAGCAGGGCTCTGGGGGGTCAGCAAAAGCAGGGCTCCGGGGGTTCAGCAAAAGCAGGGCTCCAGGGGGTCAGCAACAGCAGGGCTCCGGGGGGTCAGCAAAAGCAGGGCTGGGGGGGGTCAGCAAAAGCAGGGCTCCAGGGGGTCAGGAAAAGCAGGGCTCCAGGGGGTCAGCAAAAGCAGGGCTCCGGGGGGTCAGCAAAAGCAGGGCTCCGGGGGGGGGGTCAGCAAAAGCAGGGCTCCAGGGGGTCCGCAACAGCAGGGCTCCGGGGGTCAGCAAAAGCAGGGCTCAAGGGGTCAGAAAAAGCAGCGCTCTGGGGGGGTCAGCAAAAGCAGGACTCCAGGGGGTCAGCAACTGCAGGGCTCCAGGGGGTTAGCAAAAGCAGGACTCAAGGGGTCAGCAAAAGCATGGCTCCAGGGGGACAGCAAAAGCAGGACTCTGGGGGGGGGGTGCAGCAAAAGCAGGGGGTCAGCAAAAGCAGAGCTTTGGGGGGGTCAGCAAAAGCAGGGCTCCAGGGGGGTCAGCAAAAGCAGGGCTCCAGGGGTGTCAGCAAAAGCAGGGCTCCAGGGGTCAGCAAAAGCAGGGCTCCATGGGGGTCAGCAAAAGCAGGGCTCCAGGGGTGTTAGCAAAAGCAGGGCTCCAGGGGTCAGCAAAAGCAGGGCTCGGGGGGGGTCAGCAAAAGCAGGGCTCCGGGGGTCAGCAAAAGCAGGGCTGGGGGGTGTCAGCAAAATCAGGGTTCCAGGGGGTCAGCAAAAGCAGGGCTCCGGGGGTTCAGCAAACGCAGGGCTCCAGGGGGTCAGCAACAGCAGGGCTCCAGGGGGTCAGCAAAAGCAGGGCTGGGGGGGTGTCAGCAAAAGCAGGGCTCAAGGGGGTCAGCAAAAGCAGGGCTCCGGGGGGTCAGCAAAAGCAGGTCTCCAGGGGGTCAGCAACAGCAGGGCTCCGGGGGTCAGCAAAAGCAAGGCTCAAGGGGTCAGCAAAAGCAGCGCTCTGGGGGGTCAGCAAAAGCAGGACTCCAGGGGGTCAGCAACAGCAGGGCTCCAGGGGGTCTGCAAAAGCAGGGCTCAAGGGGTCAGCAAAAGCAGGGCTCCCGGGGGACAGCAAAAGCAGGACTCTGGGGGGGGCAGCAAAAGCACGGGGTCAGCAAAAGCAGGGCTTTGGGGGGGTCAGCAAAAGCAGGGCTCCAAGGGGTCAGCAAAAGCAGAGCTCCGCGGAGTCAGCAAAAGCAGGGCTTCGGGGGGGGGTCAGCAAAAGCAGGGCTGCAGGGGGTCAGCAAAAGCGGGGCTCTGGGGGTCAGCAAAAGCAGGGCTCCGAGGGGTCAGCTAAAGCAGGGCTCCGGGGAGTCAGCAAAAGCAGGGATCCAGGGGGTCAGCAAAAGCATGGCTCCAAGGGGTCAGCAAAAGCAGGGCTCGGGGGGGTCAGCAAAAGCAGGGCTCCGGGGAGGTCAGCAAAAGCAGGGCTCCGGAGGGGTCAGCAAAAGCAGGGCTCCGGGAGGTCAGCAAAAGCAGGGCTCTGGGGGGTCAGCAAAAGCAGGGCTTCGGGGGGGCAGCAAAAGCAGCGCTCCGGGGGGGCAGTAAAAGCAGGGCTCCAGGGGCAGCAAAAGCAGGGCTCCAGGGGGTCAGCAAAAGCAGGGCTCTGGGGGGGTCAGCAAAAGCAGGGCTCCGGAGGGGTCAGCAAAAGCAGGGCTCCGGGAGGTCAGCAAAAGCAGGGCTCTGGGGGGTCAGCAAAAGCAGGGCTCCGGGGGTTCAGCAAAAGCAGGGCTCCAGGGGGTAAGCAACAGCAGGGCTCCGAGGGGTCAGCAAAAGCAGGGCTGGGGGGGTCAGCAAAAGCAGGGCTCCAGGGGGTCAGGAAAAGCAGGGCTCCAGGGGGTCAGCAAAAGCAGGGCTCCGGGGGTCAGCAAAAGCAGGGCTCCGGGGGGGGGTCAGCAAAAGCAGGGCTCCAGGGGGTCCGCAACAGCAGGGCTCCGGGGGTCAGCAAAAGCAGGGCTCAAGGGGTCAGCAAAAGCAGCGCTCTGGGGGGTCAGCAAAAGCAGGACTCCAGGGGGTCAGCAACAGCAGGGCTCCAGGGGGTTAGCAAAAGCAGGGCTCAAGGGGTTAGCAAAAGCAAGGCTCCAGGAGGACAGCAAAAGCAGGACTCTGGGGGGGGCAGCAAAAGCAGGGGGTCAGCAGAAGCAGAGCTTTGGGGGGGTCAGCAAAAGCAGGGCTCCAGGGGGGTCAGCAAAAGCAGGGCTCCAGGGGTGTCAGCAAAAGCAGGGCTCCAGGGGTCAGCAAAAGCAGGGCTCGGGGGGGTCAGCAAAAGCAGGGCTCCGGGGGTCAGCAAAAGCAGAGCTCCGCGGAGTCAGTAAAAGCAGGGCTTCGGGGGGGGTCAGCAAAAGCAGGGCTCCAGGGGGTCAGCAAAAGCGGGGCTCTGGGGGTCAGCAAAAGCAGGGCTCTGAGGGGTCAGCTAAAGCAGGGCTCCGGGGAGTCAGCAAAAGCAGGGCTCCAGGGGTCAGAAAAAGCAGGGCTCCAAGGGGTCAGCAGAAGCAGGGCTCTGGGGGGGTCAGCAAAAGCAGGGCTCCGGAGGGGTCAGCAAAAGCAGGGCTCCCGGAGGTCAGCAAAAGCAGGGCTCTGGGGGGTCAGCAAAAGCAGGGCTCCGGGGGGTCAGCAAAAGCAGGGCTCCAAGGGGTCAGCAAAAGCAGGGCTCGGGGGGGGGGTCAGCAAAAGCAGGGCTCCGGGGGGGGTCAGCAAAAGCAGGGCTCCAGGGGGTCAGGAAAAGCAGGGCTCCAGGGGGTCAGCAAAAGCAGGGCTCCGGGGGGTCAGCAAAAGCAGGGCTCCGGGAGGTCAGCAAAAGCAGGGCTCTGGGGGGTCAGCAAAAGCAGGGCTTAGTGGGGGCAGCGAAAGCAGCGCTCCGGGGGGCAGTAAAAGCAGGGCTCCAGGGGCAGCAAAAGCAGGGATCCAGGGGGTCAGCAAAAGCAGGGCTCCAGGGGGTCAGCAAAAGCAGGGCTCCGGGGGGTCAGCAAAAGCAGGGCTCCGGGGGGGTCAGCAAAAGCAGGGCTCCGGAGGGGTCAGCAAAAGCAGGGCTCGGGGGGGGTCAGCAAAAGCAGGGCTCCGGGGGGTCAGCAAAAGCAGGTCTCCAGGGGGTCAGCAACAGCAGGGCTCCGGGGGTCAGCAAAAGCAGGGCTCAAGGGGTCAGCAAAAGCAGCGCTCTGGGGGGTCAGAAAAAGCAGGACTCCAGGGGGTCAGCAACAGCAGGGCTCCAGGGGGTCTGCAAAAGCAGGGCTCAAGGGGTCAGCAAAAGCAGGGCTCCAGGGGGACAGCAAAAGCAGGACTCTGGGGGGGGCAGCAAAAGCAGGGGGTCAGCAAAAGCAGAGCTTTGGGGGGGTCAGCAAAAGCAGGGCTCCAGGGGTGTCAGCAAAAGCAGGGCTCCAGGGGGACAGCAAAAGCAGGACTCTGGGGGGGGCAGCAAAAGCAGGGGGTCAGCAAAAGCAGGGCTTTGGGGGGGTCAGCAAAAGCAGGGCTCCAAGGGGTAAGCAAAAGCAGAGCTCCGCGGAGTCAGCAAAAGCAGGGCTTGGGGGGGGGGTCAGCAAAAGCAGGGCTCCAGGGGGTCAGCAAAAGCAGGGATCCAGGGGGTCAGCAAAAGCATGGCTCCGGGGAGGTCAGCAAAAGCAGGGCTCCGGAGGGGTCAGCAAAAGCAGGGCTCCGGGAGGTCAGCAAAAGCAGGGCTCTGGGGGTCAGCAAAAGCAGGGCTTCGGGGGGGCAGCAAAAGCAGCGCTCCGGGGGGGCAGTAAAAGCAGGGCTCCAGTGGCAGCAAAAGCAGGGCTCCAGGGGTTCAGCAAAAGCAGGGCTTCAGCAAAAGCAGGGCTCCGGGGGGGTCAGCAAAAGCAGGGCTCCGGAGGGGTCAGCAAAAGCAGGGCTCCGGGAGGTCAGCAAAAGCAGGGCTCTGGGGGGTCAGCAAAAGCAGGGCTCCGGGGGTTCAGCAAAAGCAGGGCTCCAGGGGGTCAGCAACAGCAGGGCTCCGGGGGTCAGCAAAAGCAGGGCTGGGGGGGTCAGCAAAAGCAGGGCTCCAGGGGGTCAGGAAAAGCAGGGCTCCAGGGGGTCAGCAAAAGCAGGGCTCCGGGGGTCAGCAAAAGCAGGGCTCCGGGAGGGGGGGGTCAGCAAAAGCAGGGCTCCAGGGGGTCCGCAACAGCAGGGCTCCGGGGGTCAGAAAAAGCAGGGCTCAAGGGGTCAGCAAAAGCAGCGCTCTGGGGGGTCAGCAAAAGCAGGACTCCAGGGGGTCAGCAACAGCAGGGCTCCAGGGGGTTAGCAAAAGCAGGGCTCAAGGGGTCAGCAAAAGCAAGGCTCCAGGAGGACAGCAAAAGCAGGACTCTGGGGGGGGCAGCAAAAGCAGGGGGTCAGCAGAAGCAGAGCTTTGGGGGGGTCAGCAAAAGCAGGGCTCCAGGGGGGTCAGCAAAAGCAGGGCTCCAGGGGTGTCAGCAAAAGCAGGGCTCCAGGGGTCAGCAAAAGCAGGGCTCGGGGGGGGGGTCAGCAAAAGCAGGGCTCCGGGGGTCAGCAAAAGCAGAGCTCCGCGGAGTCAGCAAAAGCAGGGCTTCGGGGGGGGGGTCAGCAAAAGCAGGGCTCCAGGGGGTCAGCAAAAGCGGGGCTCTGGGGGTCAGCAAAAGCAGGGCTCTGAGGGGTCAGCTAAAGCAGGGCTCCGGGGAGTCAGCAAAAGCAGGGCTCCAGGGGTCAGCAAAAGCAGGGCTCCAAGGGGTCAGCAGAAGCAGGGCTCTGGGGGGGTCAGCAAAAGCAGGGCTCCGGGGGGGTCAGCAAAAGCAGGGCTCCAGGGGGTCAGGAAAAGCAGGGCTCCAGGGGGTCAGCAAAAGCAGGGCTCCGGGGGGTCAGCAAAAGCAGGGCTCCGGGAGGTCAGCAAAAGCAGGGCTCTGGGGGGTCAGCAAAAGCAGGGCTTAGTGGGGGCAGCGAAAGCAGCGCTCCGGGGGGCAGTAAAAGCAGGGCTCCAGGGGCAGCAAAAGCAGGGATCCAGGGGGTCAGCAAAAGCAGGGCTCCAGGGGGTCAGCAAAAGCAGGGCTCCGGGGGGTCAGCAAAAGCAGGGCTCCGGGGGGGGTCAGCAAAAGCAGGGCTCCAGGGGGTCAGCAACAGCAGGGCTCCGGGGGTCAGCAAAAGCAGGGCTCAAGGGGTCAGCAAAAGCAGCGCTCTGGGGGGTCAGCAAAAGCAGGACTCCAGGGGGTCAGCAACATCAGGGCTCCAGGGGGTTAGCAAAAGCAGGGCTCAAGGGGTCAGCAAAAGCAAGGCTCCAGGGGGACAGCAAAAGCAGGACTCTGGGGGGGGCAGCAAAAGCAGGGGGTCAGCAAAAGCAGAGCTTTGGGGGGGTCAGCAAAAGCAGGGCTCCAGGGGGGTCAGCAAAAGCAGGGCTCCAGGGGTGTCAGCAAAAGCAGGGCTCCAGGGGGACAGCAAAAGCAGGACTCTGGGGGGGGCAGCAAAAGCAGGGGGTCAGCAAAAGCAGGGCTTTGGGGGGGTCAGCAAAAGCAGGGCTCCAAGGGGTAAGCAAAAGCAGAGCTCCGCGGAGTCAGCAAGAGCAGGGCTTCGGGGGGGGGTCAGCAAAAGCAGGGCTCCAGGGGGTCAGCAAAAGCAGGGATCCAGGGGGTCAGCAAAAGCATGGCTCCGGGGAGGTCAGCAAAAGCAGGGCTCCGGAGGGGTCAGCAAAAGCAGGGCTCCGGGAGGTCAGCAAAAGCAGGGCTCTGGGGGTCAGCAAAAGCAGGGCTTCGGGGGGGCAGCAAAAGCAGCGCTCCGGGGGGGCAGTAAAAGCAGGGCTCCAGTGGCAGCAAAAGCAGGGCTCCAGGGGTTCAGCAAAAGCAGGGCTTCAGCAAAAGCAGGGCTCCGGGGGGGTCAGCAAAAGCAGGGCTCCGGAGGGGTCAGCAAAAGCAGGGCTCCGGGAGGTCAGCAAAAGCAGGGCTCTGGGGGGTCAGCAAAAGCAGGGCTCCGGGGGTTCAGCAAAAGCAGGGCTCCAGGGGGTCAGCAACAGCAGGGCTCTGGGGGGTCAGCAAAAGCAGGGCTGGGGGGGGTCAGCAAAAGCAGGGCTCCAGGGGGTCAGGAAAAGCAGGGCTCCAGGGGGTCAGCAAAAGCAGGGCTCCGGGGGTCAGCAAAAGCAGGGCTCCGGGAGGGGGGGGTCAGCAAAAGCAGGGCTCCAGGGGGTCCGCAACAGCAGGGCTCCGGGGGTCAGAAAAAGCAGGGCTCAAGGGGTCAGCAAAAGCAGCGCTCTGGGGGGTCAGCAAAAGCAGGACTCCAGGGGGTCAGCAACAGCAGGGCTCCAGGGGGTTAGCAAAAGCAGGGCTCAAGGGGTCAGCAAAAGCAAGGCTCCAGGAGGACAGCAAAAGCAGGACTCTGGGGGGGGCAGCAAAAGCAGGGGGTCAGCAGAAGCAGAGCTTTGGGGGGGTCAGCAAAAGCAGGGCTCCAGGGGGGTCAGCAAAAGCAGGGCTCCAGGGGTGTCAGCAAAAGCAGGGCTCCAGGGGTCAGCAAAAGGAGGGCTCGGGGGGGGTCAGCAAAAGCAGGGCTCCGGGGGTCAGCAAAAGCAGAGCTCCGCGGAGTCAGCAAAAGCAGGGCTTCGGGGGGGGGGTCAGCAAAAGCAGGGCTCCAGGGGGTCAGCAAAAGCGGGGCTCTGGGGGTCAGCAAAAGCAGGGCTCCGAGGGGTCAGCTAAAGCAGGGCTCCGGGGGGGTCAGCAAAAGCAGGGCTCCAGGGGTCAGGAACAGCAGGGCTCCAGGGGGTCAGCAAAAGCAGGGCTCCGGGGGGTCAGCAAAAGCAGGGCTCCGGGAGGTCAGCAAAAGCAGGGCTCTGGGGGGTCAGCAAAAGCAGGGCTTCGGGGGGGCAGCAAAAGCAGCGCTCCGGGGGGGCAGTAAAAGCAGGGCTCCAGGGGCAGCAAAAGCAGGGCTCCAGGGGGTCAGCAAAAGCAGGGCTCAAGGGGTCAGCAAAAGCAAGGCTCCAGGAGGACAGCAAAAGCAGGACTCTGGGGGGGGCAGCAAAAGCAGGGGGTCAGCAGAAGCAGAGCTTTGGGGGGGTCAGCAAAAGCAGGGCTCCAGGGGGGTCAGCAAAAGCAGGGCTCCAGGGGTGTCAGCAAAAGCAGGGCTCCAGGGGTCAGCAAAAGGAGGGCTCGGGGGGGGTCAGCAAAAGCAGGGCTCCGGGGGTCAGCAAAAGCAGAGCTCCGCGGAGTCAGCAAAAGCAGGGCTTCGGGGGGGGGGGTCAGCAAAAGCAGGGCTCCAGGGGGTCAGCAAAAGCGGGGCTCTGGGGGTCAGCAAAAGCAGGGCTCCAGGGGTGTCAGCAAAAGCAGGGCTCCAGGGGTCAGCAAAAGGAGGGCTCGGGGGGGGTCAGCAAAAGCAGGGCTCCGGGGGTCAGCAAAAGCAGAGCTCCGCGGAGTCAGCAAAAGCAGGGCTTCGGGGGGGGGGGTCAGCAAAAGCAGGGCTCCAGGGGGTCAGCAAAAGCGGGGCTCTGGGGGTCAGCAAAAGCAGGGCTCCGAGGGGTCAGCTAAAGCAGGGCTCCGGGGGGGTCAGCAAAAGCAGGGCTCCAGGGGTCAGGAACAGCAGGGCTCCAGGGGGTCAGCAAAAGCAGGGCTCCGGGGGGTCAGCAAAAGCAGGGCTCCGGGAGGTCAGCAAAAGCAGGGCTCTGGGGGGTCAGCAAAAGCAGGGCTTCGGGGGGGCAGCAAAAGCAGCGCTCCGGGGGGCAGTAAAAGCAGGGCTCCAGGGGCAGCAAAAGCAGGGCTCCAGGGGCAGCAAAAGCAGGGCTCCAGGGGGTCAGCAAAAGCAGGGCTCCAGGGGGGTCAGCAAAAGCAGGGCTCCAGGGGTGTCAGCAAAAGCAGGGCTCCAGGGGTCAGCAAAAGGAGGGCTCGGGGGGGGTCAGCAAAAGCAGGGCTCCGGGGGTCAGCAAAAGCAGAGCTCCGCGGAGTCAGCAAAAGCAGGGTTTCGGGGGGGGGGGGTCAGCAAAAGCAGGGCTCCAGGGGGTCAGCAAAAGCGGGGCTCTGGGGGTCAGCAAAAGCAGGGCTCCAGGGGTGTCAGCAAAAGCAGGGCTCCAGGGGTCAGCAAAAGGAGGGCTCGGGGGGGGTCAGCAAAAGCAGGGCTCCGGGGGTCAGCAAAAGCAGAGCTCCGCGGAGTCAGCAAAAGCAGGGCTTCGGGGGGGGGGGTCAGCAAAAGCAGGGCTCCAGGGGGTCAGCAAAAGCGGGGCTCTGGGGGTCAGCAAAAGCAGGGCTCCGAGGGGTCAGCTAAAGCAGGGCTCCGGGGGGGTCAGCAAAAGCAGGGCTCCAGGGGTCAGGAACAGCAGGGCTCCAGGGGGTCAGCAAAAGCAGGGCTCCGGGGGGTCAGCAAAAGCAGGGCTCCGGGAGGTCAGCAAAAGCAGGGCTCTGGGGGGTCAGCAAAAGCAGGGCTTCGGGGGGGCAGCAAAAGCAGCGCTCCGGGGGGGCAGTAAAAGCAGGGCTCCAGGGGCAGCAAAAGCAGGGCTCCAGGGGGTCAGCAAAAGCAGGGCTCCAGGGGGTCAGCAAAAGCAGGGCTCCGGGGGGTCAGCAAAAGCAGGGCTCCGTGGGGGGTCAGCAAAAGCAGGGCTCCAGGGGGTAGGCAACAGCAGGGCTCCGGGGGTCAGCAAAAGCAGGGCTCAAGGGGTCAGCAAAAGCAGCGCTCTGGGGGGTCAGCAAAAGCAGGACTCCAGGGGGTCAGCAACAGCAGGGCTCCAGGGGGTTAGCAAAAGCAGGGCTCAAGGGGTCAGCAAAAGCAAGGCTCCAGGGGGACAGCAAAAGCAGGACTCTGGGGGGGGGGCAGCAAAAGCAGGGGGTCAGCAAAAGCAGAGCTTTGGGGGGGTCAGCAAAAGCAGGGCTCCAGGGGGTCAGCAAAAGCAGGGCTCCAGGGGTGTCAGCAAAAGCAGGGCTCCAGGGGTCAGCAAAAGCAGGGCTTGGGGGGGGTCAGCAAAAGCAGGGCTCCAGGGGGTCAGCAAAAGCAGGGCTCTGGGGGTCAGCAAAAGCAGGGCTCCGAGGGGTCAGCTAAAGCAGGGCTCCGGGGAGTCAGCAAAAGCAGGGATCCAGGGGGTCAGCAAAAGCAGGGCTCCAAGGGGTCAGCAAAAACAGGGCTCGGGGGGGTCAGCAAAAGCAGGGCTCCGGGGGGGTCAGCAAAAGCAGGGCTCCGGAGGGGTCAGCAAAAGCAGGGCTCTGGGAGGTCAGCAAAAGCAGGGCTCTGGGGGGGTCAGCAAAAGCAGGGCTACGGGGGGGCAGCAAAAGCAGCGCTCCGGGGGGGGGCAGTAAAAGCAGGGCTCCAGGGGCAGCAAAAGCAGGGCTCCAGGGGGTCAGCAAAAGCAGGGCTTCAGCAAAAGCAGGGATCCGGGGGGGTCAGCAAAAGCAGGGCTCCGGAGAGGTCAGCAAAAGCAGGGCTCCGGGAGGTCAGCAAAAGCAGGGCTCTGGGGGGTCAGCCAAAGCAGGGCTCCGGGGGTTCAGCAAAAGCAGGGCTCCAGGGAGTCAGCAACAGCAGGGCTCCGGGGGGTCAGCAAAAGCAGGGCTGGGGGGGGTCAGCAAAAGCAGGGCTCCAGGGGGTCAGCAAAAGCAGGACTCCGGGGGGTCAGCAAAAGCAGGGCTCCGGGGGGTTAGCAAAAGCAGGGCTCCGGGGGGGGGGTCAGCAAAAGCAGGGCTCCAGGGGGTCAGCTACAGCAGGGCTCCGGGGGTCAGCAAAAGCAGGGCTCAAGGGGTCAGCAAAAGCAGCGCTCTGGGGGGTCAGCAAAAGCAGGACTCCAGGGGGTCAGCAACAGCAGGGCTCCAGGGGGTTAGCAAAAGCAGGGCTCAAGGGTCAGCAAAAGCAAGGGTCCAGGGGGACAGCAAAAGCAGGACTCTGGGGGGGGGGCAGCAAAAGCAGGGGGTCAGCAGAAGCAGAGCTTTGGGGGGGTCAGCAAAAGCAGGGCTCCAGGGGGGTCAGCAAAAGCAGGGCTCCAGGGGTGTCAGCAAAAGCAGGGCTCCAGGGGTCAGCAAAAGCAGGTCTCGGGGGGGTCAGCAAAAGCAGGGCTCCGGGGGTCAGCAAAAGCAGGGCTGGGGGGGTGTCAGCAAAATCAGGGTTCCAGGGGGTCAGCAAAAACAGGGCTCCGGGAATTCAGCAAAAGCAGGGCTCCAGGGGGTCAGCAACAGCAGGGCTCCAGGGGGTCAGCAAAAGCAGGGCTGGGGGGTGTCAGCAAAAGCAGGGCTCAAGGGGGTCAGCAAAAGCAGGGCTCCGGGGGGTCAGCAAAAGCAGGGCTCCGGGGGGGTCAGCAAAAGCAGGGCTCCGGGGGTCAGCAAAAGCAGGTCTCCAGGGGTTCAGCAACAGCAGGGCTCCGGGGGTCAGCAAAAGCAGGGCTCAAGGGGTCAGCAAAAGCAGCGCTCTGGGGGGTCAGCAAAAGCAGGACTCCAGGGGGTCAGCAACAGCAGGGCTCCAGGGGGTCTGCAAAAGCAGGGCTCAAGGGGTCAGCAAAAGCAGGGCTCCAGGGGGACAGCAAAAGCAGGACTCTGGGGGGGGGCAGCAAAAGCAGGGGGTCAGCAAAAGCAGGGCTTTGGGGGGGTCAGCAAAAGCAGGGCTCCAAGGGGTCAGCAAAAGCAGAGCTCCGCGGAGTCAGCAAAAGCAGGGCTTCGGGGGGGGGGGTCAGCAAAAGCAGGGCTCCAGGGGGTCAGCAAAAGCGGGGCTCTGGGGGTCAGCAAAAGCAGGGCTCCGAGGGGTCAGCTAAAGCAGGGCTCCGGGGAGTCAGCAAAAGCAGGGCTCCAGGGGTCAGCAAAAGCAGGTTTCAAGGGGTCAGCAAAAGCAGGGCTCGGGGGGGGGGTCAGCAAAAGCAGGGCTCCGGGGGGGTCAGCAAAAGCAGGTCTCCGGAGGGGTCAGCAAAAGCAGGGCTCCGGGAGGTCAGCAAAAGCAGGGCTCTGGGGGGTCAGCAAAAGCAGGGCTTCGGGGGGGCAGCAAAAGCAGCGCTCCGGGGGGCAGTAAAAGCAGGGCTCCAGGGGCAGCAAAAGCAGGGCTCCAGGGGGTCAGCAAAAGCAGGGCTTCAGCAAAAGCAGGGTTCCAGGGGGTCAGCAAAAGCAGGGCTCTGGGGGCCAGCAAAAGCAGGGCTCCGTAGGGGTCAGCAAAAGCAGGGCTCCGGGAGGTCAGCAAAAGCAGGGCTCTGGGGGGTCAGCAAAAGCAGGGCTTCGGGGGGGGGCAGCAAAAGCAGGGCTCCGGGAGGGCAGCAAAAGCAGGGCTGGGGGGGTGGTCAGCAAAAGCAGGGCTCCAGGGGGGTCAGCAAAAGCAGGGCACCGGATGGGTCAGCAAAAGCAGGGCTCCAGGGGGTCACTGCTCAGCTTACCCCGACCTGCCTTCAGATGGAACACAGCTGGCCTGCTTACATAGCATTGCTACCTCAAGCACTTTGAGGATATGAGGACCCTTGCAATTCCAATGCGACATAATATATGACAGTGACACTCTTTGTGGATGAAACATGTCACAAGTTCATTGATTGCACAGGTTGGGTTAGGTTACCCGCAATCCAGATGTCGGCGGTGAGTTCCTTGAACAGCATAGACTCACCCTGAGAAAGCTAGAGTTGACCTTATGGAATTTTCAGCACAACCCACTTAGATTCTTTACAGCTCGGTCATTACAGTGGGTTGTCACCCTACTCTTTACTTTTATGTCACGCTCCTGACAAGCCAGAGCGAGACCCTGGCCAGCCTCCACAGTCACTCAGGATTTCAAATGTCCCATGAGGGATTACGGAGCACTGTTGCGTCATCTCAGGCCTCGTCGTAATGACCCCCAGCGACCTGAGGAATTCCCTTTTAACTTAAAGATCCACTATCTGGAGGCCTTAGTAGTTGTATCAAGCACTAAGATTACCCTGTGACTCCACCGAGCCTCGGGGATGGCGCTTCACAATACCCAAGGTCCCCTCCCTAGTAGAATAG
The DNA here is from genome assembly GCF_964261635.1 of Lissotriton helveticus. NCBI lineage: Eukaryota > Metazoa > Chordata > Amphibia > Caudata > Salamandridae > Lissotriton > Lissotriton helveticus. Next base: position 725,104,830 of record NC_136065.1, read on the forward strand.
TTCACTGGATTAATGGATTTATGACAGCAGTATACACGTGTGTAACTGGCAGGGCATACCGCGCCTCCCAACACTGACAACTGAGTACTACTGAGGGGATGATAATGCTATGTTTTATTCACATACTTTAAAATTGTGAGTGATAAAGTAGTGTAAACGCATTCATTTATTTACATAGCGATTAAACCCAGTGGTTTCCAAGCACTTTATCCGAAGTAACTATCTTGTATTCATTGATGTATAGACGTTTGAGCAGTGGTCAGTAAATAACGGCCACATCTACACAATAGTCAAACTTTACCATAGTGACAGCTTAAATTCCTAGAAATCTACAATAGCATATATTATGGCTCTTTAAAGGACAACTGAGCCTTTGGAAAGAATGGGGAATTGGGGTTCTCATAATGAGTGATCTTTTGAATTTGGTTACCATCAGGCAAACAAACCCCTAGCATATATGAATGTGTGCGATTATAGAATGTTGTCAGGAGCAATGATATATACACACCCCACCCGGGCTTAGTAGTGTACATCACTGTCATATATGAATGTGTGCGAATATAGACTGTTGTCAGCAGTACTGATATTATACACCACGCCCAGACTTAGTAGTGCACATCACTATCATATTTGAATGTGTGCGATTATAGAATCATCATCAGTAATGATATTATAAACACCACGCCCAGGCTTAGTAGTGCACATCAACATCATATATGCATGTGTGCGAATATAGAAGGTTGTCATCAGTACTGATATTATACACCACGCCCGGGCCTAGTAGTGCACATCACTGTCATATATGAATGTGTGCGAATATAGACTGTTGTCAGGGGAAACATCATTAACAACGAAGGCAGTACTACGCGTAACGTTTACAACGAGGCACTTACCACGTAAACGTCTTTCCAACGCGTATGCCTTCAACGATCGTATTTACCACGAAAAAAAAAAACGAAGGATTAAATAGGGGGGTTGGGGGGGGTCTCCCCCCCCATAAAAAAACGATCCCGCCGTGCCGAAAAAAACAGTGTCATAAGAGAGGAAGCGGAATAAACTTCCGCTTCCTCTTTATGACGTAAGAACGACGTGGCAAAGAAGATGAGGGGAAAACGAATTCCGTGGTAACGCATGCGTGGAAAAGGCATGCGTTGCAACGGAATTCGTGGTAACGACATATAACCTTTGTCAGCAGTACTGATATTATACACCACGCCCAGACTTAGTAGTGCACATCACTATCATATTTGAATGTGTGCGATAATAGAATCATCATCAGTACTGATATTATAAACACCACTCCCAGGCTTAGTAGTGCACATCAACATCATATATGCATGTGTGCGAATATAGAAGGTTGTCATCAGTACTGATATTATACACCACCCCCGGGCTTAGTAGTGCACATCACTATCATATATGAATGTGTGCGATTATTGAATGTTGTCATCAGTACTGATATACACACCACGCCCGGGCTTAGTAGTGCACATCACTGTCATATACGAATGTTTGCGATTATAGAATCGTCATCAGTACCGATATACACACCACAACCGGGCTTAGTAGTGCACATCACTATCATATACGAATGTTTGCGATTATAGAATCGTCATCAGTACTGATATACACACCACCCCCGAGCTTAGTAGTGCACATCACTGTCATATATGAATGTGTGCGATTATAGAATGTTGTCATCAGTACTGATATTATACACCACACCCAGACTTAGTAGTGGACATTACTGTCATATATGAATGTGTGATTAGATAATGTTGTCATCAGTACTGATATACACACACCACACCCGGGCTTAGTAGTGCATATCACTGTCATATATGAATGTGTGCGATTATAGAATGTTGTCATCAGTACTGATATTATACACACCACGCCTGGGCTTAGTAGTGCACATCACTGTCATATATGAATGTGTGTGAATATAGAATCGTCATTAGTACTGATATACACACCACACCCGGGCTTAGTAGTGCACATCACTGTCATATATGAATGTGTGCGATTATAGAATGTTGTCATCAGTACTGATGTTATACACCACACCCAGACGTAGTAGTGCACATTACTGTCATATATGAATGTGTGATTAGATAATCAGTACTGATGTTATACACCACACCCAGACGTAGTAGTGCACATTACTGTCATATATGAATGTGTGCGATTAGATAATGTTGACATCAATACTGATATACACACCACACCCGGGCTTAGTGGTGCACATTACTGTCATATATGAATGTGTGCGATTATAGAATGTTGTCATCAGTTCTGATGTTATACACCACACCCAGACGTAGTAGTGCACATTACTGTCATATATGAATGTGTGATTAGATAATGTTGTCATCAGTACTGATATACACACACCACACCCGGGCTTAGTAGTGCATATCACTGTCATATATGAATGTGTGCGATTATAGAATGTTGTCATCAGTACTGATATTATACACACCACGCCTGGGCTTAGTAGTGCACATCACTGTCATATATGAATGTGTGTGAATATAGAATCGTCATTAGTACTGATATACACACCACACCCGGGCTTAGTAGTGCACATCACTGTCATATATGAATGTGTGCGATTATAGAATGTTGTCATCAGTACTGATGTTATACACCACACCCAGACGTGGTAGTGCACATTACTGTCATATATGAATGTGTGATTAGATAATCAGTACTGATGTTATACACCACACCCAGACGTAGTAGTGCACATTACTGTCATATATGAATGTGTGCGATTAGATAATGTTGACATCAATACTGATATACACACCACACCCGGGCTTAGTGGTGCACATTACTGTCATATATGAATGTGTGCGATTATAGAATGTTGTCATCAGTTCTGATGTTATACACCACACCCAGACGTAGTAGTGCACATTACTGTCATATATGAATGTGTGATTAGATAATGTTGTCATCAGTACTGATATTATACACATCACACCCGGGCTTAGTAGTGCACATCACTGTCATATATGAATGTGTACGATTATAGAATGTTGTCATCAGTTCTGATGTTATACACCACACCCAGACGTAGTAGTGCACATTACTGTCATATATGAATGTGTGCGATTAGATAATGTTGACATCAATACTGATATACACACCACACCCGGGCTTAGTGGTGCACATTACTGTCATATATGAATGTGTGCGATTATAGAATGTTGTCATCAGTACTGATATTATACACACCATGCCCAGGCTTAGTAATGCACATCACTATCATATATGAATGTGTGCGATTATAGAATCGTCATCAGTACTGATATACACACCACACCCAGGCTTAGTAGTGCACATTACTGTCATATATGAATGTGTGAGATTATAGAATGTTGCCATCAGTACTGATATTATAGACACCACACCCGGGTTTAGCAGTGCACATCACTGTCATATATGAATGTGTGCGATTATAGAATGTTGTCATCAGTACTGATATTATACACACCACGACTGGGCTTAGTAGTGCACATCAACATCACATATGAATGTGTGTGAGTATGGAATGTTGTCATCAGTACTGATATTATACACCACACCCAGACGTAGTAGTGCACATTACTGTCATATATGAATGTGTGCGATTAGATAATGTTGACATCAATACTGATATACACACCACACCCGGGCTTAGTGGTGCACATTACTGTCATATAAGAATGTGTGCGATTATAGAATGTTGTCATCAGTACTGATATTATACACACCATGCCCAGGCTTAGTAATGCACATCACTATCATATATGAATGTGTGCGATTATAGAATCGTCATCAGTACTGATATACACACCACACCCAGGCTTAGTAGTGCACATTACTGTCATATATGAATGTGTGAGATTATAGAATGTTGCCATCAGTACTGATATTATACACACCACGACTGGGCTTAGTAGTGCACATCAACATCTTATATGAATGTGTGTGAGTATAGAATGTTGTCATCAGTACTGATATTATACACCAAGCCCAGACGTAGTAGTGCACATTACTGTCATATATGAATGTGTGCGATTAGATAATGTTGACATCAATACTGATATACACACCACACCCGGGCTTAGTGGTGCACATTACTGTCATATATGAATGTGTGCGATTATAGAATGTTGTCATCTGTACTGATATTATACACACCATGCCCAGGCTTAGTAATGCACATCACTATCATATATGAATGTGTGCGATTATAGAATCGTCATCAGTACTGATATACACACCACACCCAGGCTTAGTAGTGCACATTGCTGTCATATATGAATGTGTGCGATTATAGAATGTTGTCATCAGTACTGATATTATACACACCACGACTGGGCTTAGTAGTGCACATCAACATCACATATGAATGTGTGTGAGTATAGAATGTTGTCATCAGTACTGATATCATACACCACACCCAGACCTAGTAGTGCACATCACTGTCATATATGAATGTGTGCGATTATAGAATTTGGCATCAGTACTGATATACACATCACGCCCGGGCTTAGTAGTGCACATCAATGTCATATATGAATGCGTGCGATTATAGAATGTTGACATCAGTACTGATATACGCACCACACCCCGGCTTAGTGGTGCTCATCACTATCATATATGAATGTGTGCGTTTATAGAATCGTCATCAGTTCTGATATACACACCACGACCGGGGTTAGTAGTGCACCTCAATGTCATACATGAATGTGTGCGATTATAGAAGGTTGTCATCAGTACTGATATTATAAACACCACACCCAGACTTAGTAGTGCACATTACTGTCATAAATGAATGTGTGTGATTATAGAATCGTCATCAGTATTGATATTATACACCACGCCCGGGCTTAGTAGTGCACATCAGTGTCATATATGAATGTGTGCATTATAGAATGTTATCATCAGTACTGATATTATACACACCACGACTGGGCTTAGTAGTGCACATCAACATCACATATGAATGTGTGTGAGTATAGAATGTTGTCATCAGTACTAATATTATACACCACGCCCAGACGTAGTAGTGCACATTACTGTCATATATGAATGTGTGCGATTAGATAATGTTGACATCAATACTGATATACACACCACACCCGGGCTTAGTGGTGCACATTACTGTCATATATGAATGTGTGCGATTATAGAATGTTGTCATCAGTACTGATATTATACACACCATGCCCAGGCTTAGTAATGCACATCACTATCATATATGAATGTGTGCGATTATAGAATCGTCATCAGTACTGATATACACACCACACCCAGGCTTAGTAGTGCACATTGCTGTCATATATGAATGTGTGCGATTATAGAATGTTGTCATCAGTACTGATATTATACACACCACGACTGGGCTTAGTAGTGCACATCAACATCACATATGAATGTGTGTGAGTATAGAATGTTGTCATCAGTACTGATATCATACACCACACCCAGACTTAGTAGTGCGCATCACTGTCATATATGAATGTGTGCGATTATAGAATTTGGCATCAGTACTGATATACACATCACGCCCGGGCTTAGTAGTGCACATCAATGTCATATATGAATGCGTGCGATTATAGAATGTTGACATCAGTACTGATATACACACCACACCCCGGCTTAGTGGTGCTCATCACTATCATATATGAATGTGTGCGTTTATAGAATCGTCATCAGTTCTGATATACACACCACGACCGGGGTTAGTAGTGCACCTCAATGTCATACATGAATGTGTGCGATTATAGAATGTTGTCATCAGTACTGATATTATACACACCACGCCTGGGCTTAGTAGTGCACATCACTGTCATATATGAATGTGTGTGAATATAGAATCGTCATTAGTACTGATATACACACCACACCCGGGCTTAGTAGTGCACATCACTGTCATATATGAATGTGTGCTATTATAGAATGTTGTCATCAGTACTGATGTTATACACCACACCCAGACGTAGTAGTGCACATTACTGTCATATATGAATGTGTGATTAGATAATCAGTACTGATGTTATACACCACACCCAGACGTAGTAGTGCACATTACTGTCATATATGAATGTGTGCGATTAGATAATGTTGACATCAATACTGATATACACACCACACCCGGGCTTAGTGGTGCACATTACTGTCATATATGAATGTGTGCGATTATAGAATGTTGTCATCAGTTCTGATGTTATACACCACACCCAGACGTAGTAGTGCACATTACTGTCATATATGAATGTGTGATTAGATAATGTTGTCATCAGTACTGATATTATACACATCACACCCGGGCTTAGTAGTGCACATCACTGTCATATATGAATGTGTACGATTATAGAATGTTGTCATCAGTTCTGATGTTATACACCACACCCAGACGTAGTAGTGCACATTACTGTCATATATGAATGTGTGCGATTAGATAATGTTGACATCAATACTGATATACACACCACACCCGGGCTTAGTGGTGCACATTACTGTCATATATGAATGTGTGCGATTATAGAATCGTCATCAGTACTGATATACACACCACACCCAGGCTTAGTAGTGCACATTGCTGTCATATATGAATGTGTGCGATTATAGAATGTTGTCATCAGTACTGATATTATACACACCACGACTGGGCTTAGTAGTGCACATCACCATCATATATGAATGTGTGCGAGTATAGAATGTTGTCATCAGTACTAATATTATACACCACGCCCAGACGTAGTAGTGCACATTACTGTCATACATGAATGAGTGTAATTATAGAATGTTTTCATCAGTACTGATATACACACCACACCCAGGTTTAGTAGTGCACATCACTGTCATATATGAATGCGTGTGATTATAGAATGTTGTCATCAGTACTGATATACACACCACGACCGAGGTTAGTAGTGCACATCAATGTTATATATGAATGTGTGCAATTATAGAATGTTGTCATCAGTACTGACAGGGCTTTAAATGGGATGAAAAAACTAGGGGGTCTCTCAAAGGGGCGTGTCCAATGTAAAAAAGGGTGTGGCCTAAAAACACATAAGCTAAAAATCTGTCCTTACCAAAGTGTACTGCCGACTTGTATTTTGCTGTTTATGTCACTGCATCCAGATATATGATACAACAAGTAACATCATACCTACAGGAAGTCATGCCTGTTGGCTTTGCCAATGGTTGTTAGTTGCATAAGATAAATAAGCAAAAATGACTCTCTATAAAGGATTTCCCTTACCCTATAAGGCTCACTTGGCATGACGTCATGCCGTAACATCTCCACTAGTGAGAAGTGAGCTGTGTGAGCAGGTGCACATGATGTGCCTGCTGTCACTGCAGTCTGGGAAAAAATGGACTGCTTGTGCCAGGGCACAACACAGAGCCCGATAGAGACCCGTTTCGAGGCCCACTTTCAAAAACTGCCGGTGCTCAACACCGGTGAGACCGGGCCCACTTAAAGCCCTGAGTACTGATATTATACACCACGCCCAGACTTAGTAGTGCACATCACTGTCACATATGAATGTGTGCGTTTATAGAATGTTGTCATTAGTACTGATATACTGGTAGTTTTTCCATCCCTTGAAGTTTGCTGAATTCAAGCTCCGCTAAACCCTTTGATTTCCCATCACAGATTATTTTGAAAATATCAAGGTTCAGAGATCAGTAAGCTTATTTTTTCCCAAAATTAACGAATGTGGAATCCTACACTTAGGAAACTATTCTTTAGGGAGAAAGGCTATGTTGAATCTGTGCAAATCTTTAGCCAGGCACCTTCTAAAACAGATTACAATGTGATAACTCATTTGCTGTCAAACAGTATTGTGGAGAGTGAGAATTCAAGTTGGTCATGTAAAGTTGCAATGGAATCCCAGATAAGGACCCCGTGACGACAAAGACAAACAATGGCATAGCCAATAGGTCTCTCTTTTGGGACCTTATAAGTGTTTAGCCATGCAACAGTTGATGTTGTTGCACAAAGGATATTGTGCTGCATAACTAAATACTTATAAGGTCCCAAATGCGAGACCTATTGGCTATGCCAGTGCTTGTTTAATCCTGTGTTCACGAACAACTACTGACATCTGTTGTCAACTATTTGCTGTCTTTTAGTGTCTGGAATTTTATGTGTTTAGACGGCTTAGCCAAAGTTATGTGTATGCTTAAAATTGATCTAAATGTGTGTTATACATTTTGAGGATATTTGGGATTGTCTATTTATGAATTGGGTAATGTGCAATATTTCTGCAACCAAAACCAAAATGTTGATCGTTTTACCTGCTTTAGCTGTTAACTAATTTTGGTTGTTCACGTTTTTGGGCAAATGCACGGAAATGTTAGTTTTAAACGATTTTGGGAAGGAATGACTTATTTAGAAATGGAAGTATCAGTTATATTTTGTTAATTTGCTCTGAAACTGATGTGTGTTTGGAAGTCGGCGCGATGACTCAGCGTGTTGAACTTTAGCTGCTGAAATAAATGTACGTTAGCTACAGATTATGCTTTCGAATTTCGTCATGGCCAACACAGCCTTTCACATTTCCGAAGTAAATGAATTGCTGTAATTTAACCGAGCAATAATAGCTCCTGCTATTTACAGCGCCTAGACACTGCAAAAGTGCAGTATGAAGCACTAGTACCATTTGAAATTAAGTTAATTTTCCACAGGCCTTTCAGTTTCTTTTTTTTTTACTTATGTACGCGCTCTCATTCAACAAACGTTCTGTCCAGGATAGCGATCAAAATAAGATGTCATTTTCTAATTAATTCTAAGCTGGCCGTCAATGATTATGAATGCATGAATCTCAGCAGTCTTAATGCGAATGAAGAACTGGGCCATACAGGTCGGTCTTAGAAGCATAGCCTCACTCTCGAAGGCACTGTCCGTTTACCATGAATATTTAAGCATATCACTCGCACCTATGCGCTATAAATGTTGGACTATTTTACCACAAGCGTTACAATTACTGAGTATGGCCATGCGAGGTTCACACCAGAAAAAAGCAGGTTTAAAAGAAGCTCTTTCAGGTCTAATCACGTAAATGTGGCCAGCTCGTGTTTTGCATGAGTCCTTGTCTAGAGCTCACACAGTCTGGTGCACGCTCTTCAGATAGCACTATTTCCTGGACAGCAGCGCTTTGAATACGCAGCACCAATTATAAGAACACCACAAGCTGCTCTGATCTTTTTGAGGGGTCGCAGTCTGGGAATGCAGACTTCTTCTTCTAAACGTACAGGCGCCCATGCACCGTGTGCAGCCTGCCGCCCCGGACCACCCTTGAGGGGTGGCTGAGGTCCAAGAGTACTGTGCTCGGGGGAGCGGTCATCAGCATGAGGTGGGATGCATCGAAGAAAACAACCACCTCCATGGGCACACCAAACAGTAATGACCTGCCTTACTCTACCGAGACAAGCAAAATATTGTCCCTGCTCAAACAAGACTTCCACCACATTCTTGATAATATGGCCCCTGTTTGTTGTAGAACCTGCATGTACAAGTTGGTGGAATTCCACGTTGGGCTTTCCCTGCGTGCTCCCTTTATCAGCCACACAGTTCATTGGATTGGCTCATCTCTCCCGGTTGTTTTCTCATTCTACACTTAGAAAATAGCGTCAGTGTTCTACTCTGGTAAGATTATCTTGCCGGTACTGTGACCCGATGCCTCCATGCCACTTGGACAACTTTGTCTTTTCTCAGCTTTCAGCCCTGCAATTTATTATGTTAGAGAGCGCTTGTCCTATTTGTACAACTTAACCAAAACGACAACTCCCAGAATGCACCAATGTACTAAAGTAAATTCTTGGACTCAAATCGTTCTGGAGTAGTACAGCCATCTGTAAACGCTATCTACAGTGCTACCCTGTTGCCTTAGGTCCCCCGAGCCTCCTCGTCCTACCTTCAGCATCATAGACAATAAGCCACAAGCGTGGCGGATCTGTTCCCAATCCCCTACTTACAAAGGCCATCTATGTAAAGTGTACGTTGTCCGTCTTGATCTTTTAGTTTTTATGAATAATCAACATGTGTCGGCAAATTCGGCATTTCCAGGTCGCACGGCAGCCAATCCAATAACCGAATATACTCTGGGTGTTACCTGGAAGTGAGCGTGACTCTTGCTGATTAGGGTGATCTAGGAATGGAGGACTGTTTGCAGGCCAACTAATCCTATTGCGGTGTACAGAATCTGACGTTTTCATTGGCTGTAGAATCCGCACGTCTCCTGTGGGCACATTTACACATAATTGCTAGCTGTTCCCAATTGGCGGGTGTAATGTTGAGAAGTGCTGCCTATCTTAGTTGGCGGATGACTTTAAGGAAAACAGTTTACCGGCAGTGCTGTGAGATTTTAGCCGGGCGGTGATAGATGGGCACTCCGGGCAGCAGGCCGAAGTGGATGCCTGCTTGTGCCCCAAGGGGACTGCTGAGTGCGAGTGGTGCAATTGCCGGGCGGCCGTGAAAGTGATCATGGGCTGTAAGGGTGACCGCGAGATGGCGCCTGTGCTCGAAAGACAGATGGCGGCTGTGCGCGAGCTCGCGCGCGTAACCGCAAGCTTGTGGCCAGCAGCAGCACTTTGAGAACTCCACTCCTAAATGTCTCGCCAGTGCAACGCATGCGCTGGCTCAGGCGAGACCTAAAAAACCACTAAACACCCAGGAAATAGACAGGCTCGGTTGCAGTATGTGGACTGGTTAACATAATCTATTGACCCAAAACGCATTCCTGCATTGATTTAGAAGTAACATCAAGATCAGGAGAGCACACCGATGAAGGAAAATCAGGGGATAGAGAAGGCCCACAGTGTTAAAAGCTTGTGGTTATATTGATAAGAAATACCAGGTGAGTTCATAAAGCTGGATATAAGACACATCAATCTCTCAATTCGCAATTACTTAGATACGCACATAGCTCTTCAAGTCCTTTTGAGCTTTGGGCATCCACATCACAGGTGATTTTCACAATTACAGGAATCAGAAAACCCTCAAAATGAATAATTCTGAATTCTACAGAGTTATTCGGGAAAAGATACAATAAATTCCAAAGAAGGCTCAGTAGGAATGACCTAGAGCTGGTATACAAGTAAAGCTATCAGGGCCTCATGTGGGACCACAATTTGATGGGATCACCTTTAATTCAGGAGAAAGAAAGAGCGGTGGACCCAACACTGAACGGATCTTAAAGACTTTAGGTGGGGAATGAGTCTCGTACTCCAGGCATTGATTACCAGTGATGTCTATTTGTTTATTTATTTACAACTGAACAACTCTAGAAATCCAGCTTGCAGGTGCATAGAAAACAAAAACAAATCTAATAGACCAACATAAAACATATACAATAAATAAAAATTGTGAACAGACATAAGAATCCGAGATTCCAGCGTGCATGAATAAAACAGACGTTATTTAGGTGTCCCTTGGAAAGTGGACAAGTCTTTTACTAGTTTGAGGCTTAATGAGAGTACATTCCACTTCTTAACACCTGCGGCTTTTAGCATTCCTCCCAAACGTGTTAGAGTGTCAGAGTACTGAGTTACTGAGAGAAGAAGTTCATAAGGCACATAGGATGTTTGCCTTTTGCTGCATTCCGTTCAAGGAAAGGCATCTGTAATGAATTACTCTTTCTACCACCAGCCAGCCAAGTACATATCATCTCAGGAAAATATGATTTACATTTTAACCACAAAATGATACACGCTGCCCTATTTTGAACTCTTAGTAGTTTATGATCTTTCCTTCCCTGGAAACAGGGATCTAGAGCCACACAGTACTATATTCAGGAAGATACACCTTTCTGCATTAACTGTTTACAGTGAGCAGTAGAATAAAGGGCAGTTTTTAAACAGAGCATTAAGGTTATAATTAACTTAGTTGTCCACTGCTTGGACTTGAGGAACAAAATATAGTTCACAATCAAATAAGACTTTGAGGGAGCAGATCACTTTTACAGGAGATGTTACAGGCCCAAGATCTAGAGGTCAGTTTAATCCAGAAACAGAATTGGGATTGTTACTTACTAGTAGTTGCTCTGCATTGCCAATATGTAGGTAGATCCCATTCGTGTGTATTCAGAACTTTGAGGCTCTGAAGTAGTCGGTGAGCCTTTATTAGTTACTGGTCTCAATGGTAAGATAAATCAGTAACTGGGTGTCATCAGTGTGGAGCTTGCACATGAGGCCTGCCTAGTTAGTTGTGTCAGAGGGACATGTTATAATTCTAAAAAAGAGGTGACAATGTCTGGCCGTAAGGGGCTCCACATTCCGAAGATGCGGGTTGTAAGCAGTATTTTCAGGTTTAACCTATTGTGTACGGTCTCTAATGATTGATGTAATCCATGTCCATGCCTTGCCTGAAATATTGAACCATTCTTTCAATTTTATGAGAAGAGATTCTTCAAACTTGCCTGTCTCAGCGTAGCTTTGTATATCCTGAGGGACTTCAGTTTCAATTGTTTTAGTAGAGCAGAAATAGGCCTAAAGTTAGCCAGGTTGTTGTTATACAATTGCGTTTTTATGTTTTTAATTTCTTTTAAAAATAAAAGTAGTACCACCGCCCTTTCAAGTTCTTTAGAATAAGCACATCTTTGGCGGGAGTTTTTTTTTTTTTTTATTTAAAAACTTTTATTGGCATCCGCACGAATATACAAAAAACATACAAATATATATATATAGGTGGAGTGTACATTAGCGGTTTTTTCTATATCTACAGTCCATTTGTCGATGCGCGCTCTTTTCGTTTGTTTTCCCTCAGTTGCGAGGAGGGAAGGAAGAGAAAGAGGGGGAGAGAGAGAGAGGGGGGGGGGTCTTACTGGGGTTTCCTCAGGTGGTCGTCGAGTGGGCCCCACATGTGTAGTTTGGCGTTGTGTTCTTTCGAGAAGTTGCCTGTGATGTTGTCAGCCCCTCTCAGGAAGGTGACCCAATTAATCCATGTTTTAAAATTTGCTTTGGCTGTGTTCTTCCAGTTTGTCAGGATTATTTTAAGGGCTGCTGTGAGGAGTAGGTCTAGTAGTTCTCTCTCTTCCCTACTTTTCAGGTTCGCGGTCATGTGCTCTGTCGCCAGGCTTACGAAGCTAATTGTTAGGTCGGCTTTGAGCATATCATTTATGAAGGTGTTAATTTGTGTCCAGAACCTCTTGACCTTTACACAGCTGAAGATGAGGTGTTCGAGGGTGCCTTCTTCTTTCTGGCAGTTCCAGCAGTTGCCAGATTCTGCAATGCCGACCTTGTGGAGCCTGGATGGCGTCCAGTAGGCCCTGTGGAGTAGCCAATACTTTGTTTGCGCTAGTTGTGGGGTGACTTTGTTTGTTGTCGCTGAGCTCCACATTTTTGCCCGTTCTATTTCATTCAGTTGCCTGCCTAGGAGCATCTCCCATGTGCTGGTGGCCTTCTTGTTCTGCGCCAGCGTGGAGGGGCTTAGGAGCTTGTAGATCTTTGCAGTTTGGTGACCTGCTGAGTTGAGGACTTGCAGGTACTTGATGATGCTTGGCTCCCCTCTGTGTAGGTTCGCTTTCGTTATGGCTGTCTTGATCTTTAGGAAGTTGTAGAGCTCTTGGTTTGGGAGGTTGTGTAGCTGCTGTAGGTTCTGGAACGTCAGCGGACCGTGCTTAGCTTCCGTCTGGTTAGGAAGGCTGATGCCTTTCTCGATCCATGTGTCGTTGTGTAATATCACTCCATGATAGTTTACTTTCGTGTTGAACCAGATCGACTCCCATGTTGAACCTTTCAGCTTCTGCGCCATGCGTCTGCCGCAAGGGAAACATAAGACTCCTGGGAGTGCCCGAGGAGGAGGAAGATACACCGGGGGCATGCGCCCTAATGCTGGAGTCTCTAATACCCAAACTCACCGGACTCAGCTTCGACAAACCGCTCGAAATCACCAAAGCATATCGCATACCGGCCAGAAAGCAAGCGAACAGCAACGCCCGTAGGCCTATAAAATGTAAACCTCTAAGAGAAAATCAAACCGACGCGATCTTTGCCGTAGCTAGGAAGGGCCGTCCGATGCTGGTAAATGGAAGCAAAGTAACAATCACCCAAGACTTCTCCAAACTAACAGTTGAGGCGAGGAAAGGCTTCCTAGCCCAGAGGGACCACCTGCGGAAAAAGAACATTGCCTTCACTTTTGCGGGCCCGTCCAAAATGAGAGTGACAGACAGGCACGGAAGCAGAATCTTCGACGACCCCAACGACCTACACAGATATCTACAAGGCCCGGAACCAGAAGAAATGGAACTACCAAGCCCGGGGGCGAAGCGAAGGGCATCCTCGGACGAAACACACGAAGGGGGGGAATAGGAAAGGGAATGTTTGTGTAACATGCATGCGCAACCAGGCACCGAGACTCTGAACTTAAACGAACAAATCTACCTCAGACAATCGCACAACAAGAGCAACCGCAGCTACCTCAGCAGAGCCACCGCAGCCACGGAAAGAAGGGGCAGAACACCAACAACCATATCCTTTTTAGCTAGTACCCGATCGAACGAAGAAACCGTAAGGGCTGGGGGCCAGCCCAACACCAGAGACTTAGCAAGGACTTGGGGGGGGGGGAGTGTGAGGACCCTTGCTGTCGCACACCCGAGTTACTACTGACGGGGGGAGGGGGGAGGGGGGGAGGTGGGCGGGCAGGGGGGGAGTGAAGCAGGTGGACATGACAGTACATGATACAGCCACCATTTGTGTAATGAACAAAATACCTCTACTCTTTCCTTTTTCTACATACATCCTTTACCTTTTCCCTCTTTCTATTCCCATCCAACCCCTTGGGGGGGGTGCAAAACGCAAAGCATCAGCGACAACACCAGACCACCATGACAGACCCAACAAAAGCTGGCCTGTCCACTGACCTGAAGATAGTATCCATGAACGTTAAAAGACTGAACCACCCGGTCAAACGAAGGAAAATATTAGAACACCTGGCCAAACTAAAGGGAGACGTATACATGCTGCAAGAGACCAAGCTCTCAGAAGAAGAAGCAAAGCAACTCAAAGCTAGATGGATAGGGGAAGTACTCTGCTCGCCAGCAAAGGGGAAAAAAAGAGGAGTAATAACGATCCTGAGCAAGAGGGCCAACCTAACAACACAAACAACGGACGCAGACGAGGACGGCCGCATGCTAATAACGAGCGTCCAGAGAGGGAGCGACAGAATTCACGTGGTCAACATATACGGCCCCAACTCTGAAGATAAACAATTTTGGCAGGAAGTGGACAGCAAACTATCCGGCCTGCCCCAAGAAGACCTCCTGATCACAGCCGGGGACATGAACAGGACAATGGACCAGGCAACGGACAGGCACCCAAACAGACCGAGCCATAACTCCAACAACAACAACAACACCCTGAAAGACCTGTGCATCAAACAGCATCTAGCAGACCCATGGAGGCTTCAACACCCAACAGCGCGTGAGTACACTTTCTACTCACACCCACACAACTCCTACAGCAGGATCGACTACATACTGATGTCCAACACTCACACGCACCTTATAGAAGAAACGGAGATAGCTCCAATTACCATCTCGGACCACGCTCACATAACACTCACTCTAAGTGGCAAACACAACGAAAGCCCAACGAGGAGATGGAGGCTTAACGGCGACATCCTCCAGAACAGAGAGAACGTTAAAGAAATTGAAGCCACAATTAAAGAATACCTCGAGCACAATGATAATGGCGAAGTAGGGAAGGACATCATATGGGATGCCCTCAAAGCGACACTAAGGGGGAAACTAATAAACATCAAATCCAGGATGAACAGAAGCAGAAACAAGAAAATCTCTAAGCTTGAGGAGGAGATAACAGCACTGGAGAGAGGTCACTGCGCAAACATAACAGACAAGAACACGCTCACCCTGCTCACAAAAAAGAAATACGAACTGAACAAGATCTTAAGCGAGAGGGCAGGGTCCTGGCTAACAAAGTTCAAATCAGTCAACCTATGCGCAGCAAACAAAGCAGGGAAACAGCTGGCATCCTACCTAAAGGCAAAACAGAGGCAGCACACGATAGCAGCAATAACAGATCAAACGAACAAGTCCCAAACAACGAACAAAGGAATACTAGAAGTCTTCAGACAATTCTACCAAGAGCTGTACACTGAGGATCAGAACCTGAGCAAAGATGCAGGACTAGATCTGCTCAATGACACCAATCTGCCAAAACTCAAGGAGGAGGAGAGGGAGTCGCTCGAAGCCGACATAACGGAAAAAGAGATTGAAACAGCCATAAGCCAACTAAAACAGAACAAAGCGCCAGGACCAGATGGATACTCCGCAGCGTTCTACAAAACTTTCAGCGAACACATTAAAACGCTAATGGCACAAACGTACTCGACATGCATCCAGAACGGGAAGATGACGGAGTCCATGTGCGAGGCCAATATCACCATAATCCCCAAGGAGGGGAAAGACCCACAATACCCCCAGAACTACAGACCAATCTCGCTAATAAATGTCGACTGCAAAGTCTACGCAAAGGTCTTGGCCAATAGACTAAACAGAATTCTGCCAGACATCATCCACACCTCACAAGTGGGATACATTAAAAACAGGCTATCGCAGGACAACACAAGGCTACTGTGCCATCTAATCAGCCACACAGCAAGGAGCAATGAACAAGCAGTCATGATAGCGCTGGATGCGGAGAAAGCCTTTGACAGAGTCTTGTGGCCCTTCTTGAGAAACTGCATGGGGAGTTTCGGACTGGGGGAAAAATACACGGCAATGGTCATGGCCCTCTACAACAAACCGAAAGCAAAAATAGTGGTAAACGGGAGTGCATCCGAAACGCTCACGCTGGGAAGAGGCACCAGACAAGGATGCCCCCTCTCCCCCGGCCTCTTCTTGCTCACTCTAGAACCCCTGCTAGCCAGAATAAGAGACAACACAGGTATAACAGGCGTCAAGATCAAGAAGAAGACAGTCAAACTAGCGGCGTACGCAGACGACATCCTAATCACAACAGCAAACCCCTCCACGTCAATAAAAGCGCTAATGGCCACAATAGGAGAATACGCGGAAGCCTCAGGCTACAAACTCAACAAGGAGAAATCGGAGTGCAAGCCAATGAATGTTCATACCACAAGAGAGGTCCTAGGCGAATCCGGACTGGCATGGCAGACGAAACCACTAAAATATCTAGGACTCCACTTTGGAAGAGACCTCACATCAACGCTACAACACAACGAGGACCTTACACTGAAAAAAATAAAAGAAAGGCTGGAACTATGGTCGCCAAAATACATAAGCTGGTGGGGAAGAATTGAAACCATCAAAATGATGATAACCCCAGCGATAAACTACACGCTAACAATGCTACCACTCCCAATGACAGAGACATTCCACAAAAAATTAGACCAACTCATAAACATCTTCCTATGGAAAAACAAAAAACCAAGGATAAGCCTACAAAAACTAAGACTGACAAGGGACCTTGGAGGCCTCAACCTGGCAAACTTCAAAATATACCAAACGGCATGCCTGGCGAGACAGGGTATTGCCTGGATAGACGACACACAAACTTACAAACCAGTATGGCTTGAGGTCGAACAAGACATCCTGGGAGGGCTCAAGCCAATAGCCCTCCTAACAGCAAACAGACACCCACAAAAAACTAACGCCATACTGAAGCACACGAGAGAAGCACTGATGAAAGTTTGGCGGGAGGTTTTGATAATGCAAGGAATGTCTTCGGCCACATCTTCGATGACATTGTTGATCTGTCTTGCAGGAAAATCATAATTCACAAAACCTGATGGTTAATGGTTAGCTGCACAGGCCATTACATCATGTATAGAGATGTACTCAAATGCTGTAGGTTTACAAGTGAACTGGGCATAGCAAAGGCAGCTAGAGTTATTGATATCCTTTTTATGCAGGTTTGAGTGTCCTTTCTATTGGATTCAATGAATATGTGTGTGTCAAAAAGTACGGTAAAGTAACTAAGGCATAATCATGCTCTCTCCTGAGTACCTCTAGTATTGTACTACTGTATTGTAGGTATCACTCATTGACCAATGATCAAGGAGATCTTAAGTGAAACTTAAAGGAGATGTAAAGCTAAGGTTTACAACTAATGCCCTTCTGACAGATACGACAGCCAGGGTTTGGAACTTGACATCTTACATATAATGCTGGACTCAGGTATGTTTTGGCTTCACCATCACAAGGCTCCAGGGAGTTTATATACTCTGCATGGAGAAGGCCCCAGTTCGAGCCATGAAGTCCCATGGCAAGGTTTGTTTATCAAAGGGTCCCGATATGTGCAGTAGAGGGTCCTGACCAGACCCAGTTCAAAGATCTGTGTATGAGGCCATGTTGTAAGATACAGATAGTATGAACTTGGAGTGCAAATCAGAAGCTTTATTGAAAGCGTGAGGCAATACTGTCCATATGCGGCAAAGTTTTCAAACAGTTTAAACTTCTATTGAACCATCTTTTGGAAACCATACATTGAGATTTCAAAGCTTTCTTCTGTATGTGTAATTTGATTATGCTTGATTGTGTATATTTTGTTTATGATATTTCATACTTTTGAAATCAAAATAAATAATTTTTCTGTTTTTGATTGATTAAAATTCCACATTCTGCGTGTTGTGAACAGCAAGTGTTTGCTCGCGTCAGTAGTTCCTGCCCAAAAACCATCTGCAACATGGAGATTATAGACTTGTAATGAATGGTTACACAGTATGCAATTCAGGCAGAAGGGTATGAACTCACTGGACCCCAAAAAACTTCAAGGTAAAATATAGTGGATGTAGAATATTGAAGGGTTTTATGTGAATTGAAAAACCACGGTGCAGGAGGTACTGTCTGTGTAACAGTGACTCAGACATGAATTTCAACAAGTTTTAGATGCATGCCCCTAAATAACCTCTGCACAATCACCACTCACATCCTACAAAACACAAAAATCTAACCTGCTTTTTCTTTTATTCAGGCAGTTTAGATTTATATGTTTTTACCAATGGGGAAGTTGCTTTCGAAGCACTCCCCACACTGATGATATACCATTTGGCGCATCAACCAAGCAGCCGATACACCATTTTATTTAGGAGATCTCCGGGTGAACACAAGTAAAAGCACCAGAAGATCTCCTATACACAGTTCTGCAGGTCTGCGATGGAATTGTTTTGAGCAGCTTGTTTAAATGTAGGGCTTTTGTGAGTGTGAACTCCAGTCTTCAGCTGACGTCTCTAGATTTAAAAGTGTTGGTGGCTTCATTTCAAACTCATTTACTTCCCCATGACAATTAGGGCATTTTTTCTTTTTTCTATCATCGTGGCAATGGACCAAGTTCTAGGGCAGCCGTGGTCAAAGCTTGGAGCAAAACTAAAGAAGGTGCTGGAAGTTATACAAATGCTGGCAATGTCGACACGTGTAGGCCTACAGGAGGTCTAACAAGTATGATAACATATGTTAACGATATCTTACTTTTCGGGCTAATCATATAGCTTTAGGGCCACTGATAGCCAGACAGTGACATGAAAGGGAGAGTCTGTGTGTCCTTTAGTGGTATATTTTATTATCTATGTTATAGCAGTTGACTAGAGTTAGAATTCATACCAAAAAGGCTCTCCCAAGATTTTCATGGGATCCATTTCATCAGCGGGATGATGAACTTTGATGTTCATGCCTCTGCTGGTGGACCCGTTGCTTTTTAGCTGGGCATGAAAATCTAAAGCTGTATTTGTTTTGTTTTTTATTAAACATTTATAAAGATCAATTGGCACTTGTTACTGTCAAGCATGCTATTACAATTTCCTTTTACATGCTTCATCACCTACCAGTGGCAGATTATTAGCTGAGTACAGGGTCCTTTATAATCAGTTTTGGATGTTGAGTCAAGCGTTTGTATTGCTGTCCGTTCTTCTACGTTGGACTGATTTCATTCAAGGGACATCATCGCCCATCTCTCTCGACTCCAAAATGAACTTTCCATGGTCCCCAAATCTTTTGGAACTTGCGTTACAAGCAGCATCCTCTCCCTTCATAAAATTCCTTTTCTGCTCCAGTGTATTGATCCATGCATTCACAGTACCTCTGCCATTTGCGACTCTCTAAGCTTTTCCTTATTTTTTTGCGATGTCCCTCTTTTCTATCATTGGATCTAAGGAGCATATGGTCAGTTTTCTCCTTGTCACATCCACATTGTTTGGAAAGCCTGATATCCTAAAATGTGGTGTCACAGGTATTCCTTGTCCCAGCTCTAATAGTGATGTCTGTTTTGCTTTTCTCAGAAATGTTGCATTCCAGCGCAACCCCGTATTGTGTTGAGGAATATTACTTTTCTTCTGCATCACAGGTGTAGCCCACCCGTGCCATGCCCATCTGAAATAGCCTAGTTCTTTGAAAGTATGTTCAATGGAATATTGTAAACTGGATAAGTATAGGTCCATCCAGCTTGCAACCTTTCTGGGGTCCATTAGTGCCACTTCTAAGCCTATGTCTACCATCACTTCCACATCTTCTCATCTGTGCCTTAGGCTGTGTAAATCGTCTGGTGTATTGTACGCTAGGATGCTGTATGTTACTGACACAGCTACCTGGCTTAACACATTCCTTAGAACTTGATTTCCTAGATGACTGGCTTATCTCCCCATTCCAGAGATTGAGTCATGGCTGAGTTGTGTGTTTCTGTAATATTGGGTTGGAGACAGTTTGTGCTCCTCAAATGATTTCATCCCCCTCTCCCCATTCTGTCAGATATTCAACTTTAGGAATACAAATCGTGTCCCATTGCCTGTAACCTCTCAGAGACCCACCACCTTCAAAGGTCTACCTGATCACAGTAGGATCTCTTTTGTAACTTTCTCTTTCCAGCCAATTGAGGCCGCAGTGCCATTCTGTGCCATTGCCATGGCCTATGTGGCTGTCAGTAGCGGTACTTCACCTCTTCCCCCTATATGTAGTGGCTATGTGTCTTATCACCCATTGCTAGTCTGCCTACCCAGACAGAAGACGTCTACACCGGGTGTACCCATTCAATCAACACCAGCACCTATGCGCCCACTGGTAGACTGACTTTTCCAATTACGGAGAGTAGTAGCAACCACCATCGCCAACATTCTCTCGGAATTCAGGCATCAGCCCGTGGAGGTTTTCACCAACTGGTGAAGAAAAAATGTATTCAGCTTCTTGGTTGGACGTTTGTCATGGACTGTGGAAAAATGGAGACAAAATATTCTTTAAAAAAATCGTGTGACTTTATGAAGTTTGTCACAGGAAAGATTATCTGAAAGATATGTTTTCTACTCTCTAATTTTGTCATTTTAAAGAACGTATGACCTCTTTTTTTTGTTGTGAGGCCTTTTTCTCATCAATTTTCTTTTTTTAAATATGATGTTGGGTGCAATTTCATTGCAATTGAGATGGAGCTTATGGCATCAGCTCTCTTCTTTCATTAGAGGAATACACTATCGAAAATGGAGTTAGAGTAGAGACCCCAGACTATGGACACCCACTATAGGCCCGTATTCAACCCAGGAACACAAATTCAAACCACCTTCAAAATCATCGAAATTTCCCAGATGGCCCTGTCCCTGCATAGCTCGTAAAACAATATGTGAAGATGCTAATATCACTATTGTATACAACTGCTAGACGAGAGACAGTGTTAGTGACAAATGTATGACGTTACAACGAATTCCGTTGCAACGCATGCCTTTACCACGCATGCGTTACAACGGAATTCGTTTTCCACGCATAACCTTTACCTCGAATGCTTGCGTGGTGACGTCATACGTCGTTAAGAGAAAGCGGAAGTTTATTTTCCGATTTCTCTTAAACAACGCTGATTAAATACATAACCCGACGTGGCTTCAGGTGGTTTTTTTTGGGGGGGGGGGCCCCCCCCAAGCCCCCCTTTTTTTACTTTTTACCTTTACCACATATGCCTTTACTACACACCTCGTAGTAAAGGTATGCGTGGTAAAGGCTTTTGTGGTAACCACGCATGCGTTGTACTGCATGCGTGGTTAAGGATTTCGTGAAAACGGCTTCGTTGTAGTGGCCGTTTCCCGTTAGTGACAGGCAACATGTTTATACATTAGGGAGGGAAGGATGACCTTCTCCAATAAATAAGCTGTGTTACATTGAACCCAACCCCACCTCCAAAAAGCCACTACTAATATTAGCAAACAGATCTGTTTATAATAAGGGCCACAGAACGCTTTAGTGGCAAAAAGTATTAAAAAGACAATTATCTGTCCGCCCTTTAAATTTCACTCGAATCATCTTTGTGTAAATGAGGTTAATGCCCCCCCCCCCCCCCACACCCATTCGATCCACTCTCTTTTTAGCAAACTTTTTTCACTGCTAATGTTTGAACTTTCTAATGGGGCCTGCTTGGTATGCCTTGGCCTTCTTAAAGCCAGTGCGTAACCTGTTGTTCTTGGGATTAAGGTTCAGCACACTGTTTTCACTCAGTTTTTACTCAGTGCAATAATCAACTATTCTCTTTTTTAATTCTAATCCATTGTATATAGGTGACGATTCCAATTAAATAGTTTGTGCTGCTAACTGCAACTTAGTTGTGCACAAAACATCACTTGTAAGGTTAAAATGCTATTCCCGATTCACAGACTCGGAAATTGTGAGATTTTACACTCATTTAAATGGATTTTCCACACGCTGAAACCACCAGTATTGTGGAATTTCGGTGTAAGCAAATCTACAATTAGGAATGGGTTTCTGTCTTTTTTCTAGGTGAGTCAACGTGTAGAAATTGGTGTAAGGATGGTGAAGACATACAAACTCATGTTTGTGGATATTTCCCAACATTTTGTTTGTAGTTTTCCAGCCTGAATTCACCTATAAACTGACTCTGGTCAAGGACAGGAGTAAATGTGTCTTCATAGTGGGAAGCCCCCCCCCAATGCCCCTAAAATTCATGAGGCTTTGGGGGAAGCAGTTTCTCCAACAGTATGAATATTTCCCATGCAAACTAAAAATATATCTAAAAATATATATATAGATATATTTTTAGTTTGCATAGGAAATATTCATACTGTTGGAGAAACTGCTTCCCCTATAGCCTCATGAATTTTAGGGGCATTGGGGTGGGGGCTTCCCACTATGAAGACACATTTACTCCTGTCCTTGACCAGAGTCAGTTTATAGGTGTATTCAGGTGTATTTGTGCTACATTTACAGATGCAGAAATGTACATGTCACATTTCTATATGCAGAAATGATAATACATTTGAATATTAATGGATATTTACGGCTTATATAGATACCCAGAAGCGCTTCGGTAATTATTTCCAAAGCAATTTTGAAATTAACTCAACACATAGAAGAATCCCTGGGGACGTAAATATCTAATTTCTTTTTTCTTGAACTTTTGTGAATTAGACTCAGGTCATTCTGTATAAAACATGAACGGCATAGCACAATTCTGTGCAAAGCCTGGTCTTGGTGTCTCACTTCTACCCTAAGAGTTTGTCACATAGGAAAGAATGTAGACATGTTTCAGTACACTGTACTTTCCCATGATGTAGGTAAAGGGCAAACATGCAGTCTCCAGGCTGTGTTTTCTCTCTTATCCTTGCTGCGTTACTAGGCGCATTGGCTGTTGCCAGTTCTGTTTCTGTGAACCGGTTTCACTGTACAGTTCTGGAACAGAGGCGCTGCCCTTCAGAGAAACTCTGCCTCACTCAGCTGGCAAATCATTAGCCACCGAGGAATGAGAAGTCCTTTTTACAACAATAGCTGTTCATGGTCTTGAACGTCTAGTTTCATCTAAAATAGCCAAAGGAACAGAGATGAACGCTGCAAAGGTATACATCGATATATTTACAAAGCAGAAGTATTGAATGTCAGCATTTGAACTGTTCACGTGACATGTGCATAATTTAACGTCATGCCCCTCAGGAATTTATTTACAGTGAACACTCCTTTCTCGAAATACTCAGGAATTACAAATAATCTACCCAATTCCGGTCTCATACCTTTTTTTAAATTTTTGAGTTTTAACTAGCGGAACCAGACGCGAAGCTATCAGAGCGCTTTACTTGAGTAACGGTTACGTTACAGCCGGACACATTGGGCCTCATTTATGAGAAATGACGCATCGCTGCGTGAAAGCAGCGGTGCGCACTCCTTGCGACATTCGTGATGCGTCATATTTAATGTATGACGCATCATGTCGCAAGGAGTTACAGATACGTCTGTATTTCTGACGTATCTATAAGCGCAAAAGTTACGCATTGCTGGAGTGTGTCACAAAAGTGACGCAACTCCAGCAATGCGCCCTTTCACATGGGGCAAGCCCCATGTGAAAGGGCCTGCGTCAGTCTTACGCCTGCTGTGAGGCAGGCGCAAGATTTTGACGCAACGGCATCCTGAAAAAGTGACGCAGTGAAATCTCATAGATTTCACTGCGTCACTTCTACGACCCTTCCTTGCGTCAATACGCCCCCTTGCATACATTATACCTGACGCAGGTATAATGTGGCGCAGGGGTTTACAAAGTGACGCATCTACCTAGATGCGTCACTTTGTAAATATGGCGCAACAAGGCGAATTTTTTACTCCACTGGTGCGTCACAAAAAGTGACGCACCGGCGGCGTAAAAGTGACGCACAGCCTCATAAATGAGGCCCATTGAATTTTGTTAGGTACGGGGAGATTACTTGATATGCTCAGAATCACAGGATGTTGAGCGTCCCTGCCGAGACTCGAAACCAGTTCCCCAGCTCCGAGGCCGACCGCTTCGGTGTGAGAAATGGTATTGTGTATCAGTTACCCGCTTTAGTTTGCTCTTGCCTAGCGCCATCTATGTCACCTCCAACCCTTAACAAAGAACACACGTTGAACCATCATTTTCTACAAAAGGTGTGCTTATGATGGAAAGTCCTAACATGTGACCACCCAGCCTATAGACTCCATCAAACCTTCCTTTGTATGGGATCTGCAAGCAGAATGCATCCGTTTGTATCAACCCAGGAAAAAGAAGGAACTTCCTCTCTAGTGGTATAGGGACAGTCAGCCTTACTGGTATATCAGCCACATAAACATCACATTAGCCTCATAACACCTTTGCTGAGATCAAGCCCCCAGATGCAGCTGACAGGTCTAAGAGCCAAGCTCCATTGAAGGCGGCCAGAGGTTTGCAGTTTTGGAATCACAGACCTGAAACTCTCTGCCAGAGCCTTTCAAACATAAGCCTACCCTTCAAGGCTTCAGGAGAGTGGCCAAGACATTCTTTTCCCGCTCCAGCTCCTGTTCATGGTGTCCTTTCAAGTGATGACGTATTACAAGTCATTGGCATGCTTGGCGAATAGTACTGTCCTTTTGAGTACATGGCTCGTGGTGGCTGTGGAGTCCTCCAGTGGCAAGTACAGTGACTGGCTGCCATAGCCTGCACCTGTGGGCTTCAGTCAAGGGCTCTGCACCTCAGGTTGAGACATTTGCAACCAAGTAGAGATGCGTTTACATCATGGTGAGCTTCTGACAATGCATTGGAAGGCACAGCCATTCTTGGCACGAGTTACACATAGCACGTCTAGTACGACTGGGCCACTGACGCGCTGCTTGATATGCTGAGAGCAGCGGTGGTGGCCATCTTGCAGAATACATGGACTTCCACTCAGGCTCTTACATGGACATCCCTGGCCGCGGAGGGAGCAGGTGTCCCAGTGAGTCCCTTACGGACATTGTGTTCTTTTCTGGTTGGTACTCGCCTGTGGAGAGCAGGTTTACACCCATACCCTAAAGCAGCTGTAGAAGGGTATCTGCCGGTTCATAGAAAATGTACAGATTAGCCTCAGGCAGGGAGGGCGCGGTCTATACAAGCTATGCTCAGATCAATGCTTCTTCTTAGGGAGCGATCAATTCCGTGGATGAGTATAGGAAAGTGGGCAGTCCAGGCAGAGACTTACCAGTCTTTAACAGTACTGGTCTGATGCCAAACAGCTGAGCATTTACTCAGTCAAGTGGGGGACCATGCGTCTATCACTCAGAGTTCACAAGAAAACAGGTCTGTGATCCAACATACAGGATATTCTGAAAGCCCTGTATGTGTGGAGCAAGGCCATTTATATTTTAGACATTAGGAAGTGGTTATGACATGCCACGTATGTGTGCTCCTTACCAATAACATCCTTGCCGCTCCCGGATAATATTGTACTTCCAGTTATCAGACAGATACCAGTGTCTGCACACTGTTGCAGCTCTGCTGAGATGTTTTGTGTCACACGATTGTCCATTACATCTTCTCAGAAGGGTAAAGCAGGAACTCAGACTTCCTCTCTTCTTTCTGTTGTACCCGCTGAGCCACCTTTTCCTTTTCAGTCTATATTTCGCTCCTCAGAGAATGTCAGGGGATGTCCTGTTATTCCTGATGTATTTTTGGCTGTCTGACAACACACCTAAGTATTGCATTTGAAACTTAACAGCAGCTACACTCCATATACCAAATCTCAACCTCAGGCATGCCAGAGCGGCTGTATTTCAAAATTTGGTAGTAACTCCCATGTCCTTTAGATCATTACCAACAATATTGTCCCATTCAGTGTAGATTTTCTATCAGGAATACCAGTGGGACGATATTTTAGTAAACAATATTTAGGACACAATATTTATGTTAGACAATATTCTGCTTATGATATTCCTCTACCTTTTTCTCCCAGCATGTAGCACAGAGCCCTAACTATCATTAATACCCCTTTCCACCTTGCACTCTGATAGGGTGCACTTGAACCGAATACAATCCCTGAGACCTCTCTAATTCAGACGAGCTTATCCCCTAGCCACCCCCCTTGAACTTCCTTTCAGGCACGGATCTCAAACTATGGGGGCCCCATAAGCGCTGGCCCATCCTTGAGGCCGGTGGTGCACCGGAATGGAGCCCCGTTACTCCTTTCCACTGTGAGCTGCACCGCTTTGGGGTAGGCATGGATCCTTCTCCCCAGAACCACTGCCCGCTATTGTGGTGGGCCCGCCCCCTCAATCCATCAACAGGACTGAAGGCGAGGACAGACCTTGGGACAGGGGTCTGCCACTCAGCCTAACTGACTATTAAGCACTGTGGAGCTCCTGCGGCCTCTTCTGGTCAACAGTGACCCATTTATAAAACTACACCTACCCGAACAGAGCTGAGAGCCTTATGCGCCTGTGGAGGAATCGACCAGGCCAAGCCTTCTCTGCTGCTTTGACAGCCCTTCTACAGCACCGCAGCTTAGTAGTACGGCCTGTGGAGCCTGAGGGGGCTGGCTATATCCCCATGATCTGGGGATCTAGACGATGTGGCCGCCCTTCCACCCAACTGCAATGGAGCATTATGGAGGTTAATGTACCCAAAGAGAGATTTGCATCTGAACTGGTAGCACCAACCCATCCCAGCCTTGCACCCTTGATACGTTCCACATCTCTTGCTCACATAGTCGCCTTATCTCCCTCAGGGACCTCAGGATCAGGGGATCCATCCTCATGGCGGGTGCTCCTGACAATTGGGACATGGCTGCTGGTGTTGCACCACTGCATTAGATCTGCAGTGAATAGAGGCCAGGGTAGATGGGCGAGCACCCCCTATTCCCCAAAAGGCCTACCCAGTGCCCTGTTTCTGCATGAAGACCCATCCACCCATCTCATGACTTCCCAGCTCTGTAGGGACTGTGTGCTCTGTCCTCAACAGCACTGATTGACCAAATGGAGGAATCCCTTCCTGCTGAGGAGTATTATCCTGAACTTAATTCCTACACTGGGGCTGCATGTGCTGCCACACCTAGAATGAATCTTGCCACCAGTGTTAAGAGGGACCCTACAAATTATATATCCATGTCTGTCACTCCTGTGTGGGACCTCTGCCCGACCTTTACAAACACCTGTGACCCCTGAGATGGGTGACACTAAGACACTCAGGGGTACTCTATAGTCACCACGTTCATCAGAGGGACCAGCCAAAGCGCTACCCAGAACTTCAGCTATGGACTCCAACAAACTCATCACCATCCTCAAGGCCATCGAGACATCCAAGGTTTCGTTGGAAGCAAAAGTCAACGCGATTACTATCAATATTAACTTAACCTGTTGCTCCTGAAAGGAACCTTTGATCATCCATTTTGAAACGCCTCCGATTCCCGAGGTGGGCAGAACTAAGCTCCTCATGGCTGCTCTGCAGTCACCATGTTCATCCGAGGAACCAGCCCTACCCAGCACTTTGGATATTGCCTCCAACAAACAGAGCTCAACCCTCAAGGCCATCGAGATATCTGGCTTTTTCTGGCTGCAAAAGTCGGTGTGATTGCTATCGAAATAAATTTATTCTGGTCTGACCATAAGAAGCTGGTGGACCAAGTTACCCAATCAGAGAAAACGCCTGAAGAACTGCAACCCAAAATGACGGCCATCCAGTAGCAGATGGAACTTCATGCAGCTGGCTCACTTCGTGGAAGGCAGAGTGGATGATGTGAAGGTGAGGTCCTGACGCAGTAATCGCCGCCAAGTTGGCCTGTGAGAGGGAACGGAGGGCCACAAAATGGCAGAATTCCTCAAAGCTTGGTTCAAAGACTTAGTACCTCCAAAAGACTTCATCCCTTTTTTTCCATCGAAAGGGCCCATCAGGTGGCGGGCCGCTGCCCTACTCAGCCACCCCTCAGTATCTCCGATAGTCGCCAAACTCCTACATCATATGATGTAGATGTAATCTTCAAAACGGTGAGACAGGCTGACCAGTTATCCATGGAAAAACATTGAATGTTAGTCTTCTCCGACTACACTGTGGCAGTCCAACACCAGCAGGCCTCCTTCCAAGGAGTGAAAACGAAGTTACAGAAGATGGGGCTACAGTATGCCTTAATGTTTCTTGGTAAACTCAGGGTGATGATGGGTCAGAAAGTCTATTTCTTTCTTGATCCAAAGGATGTCTGACAGGTTAGAGGGACAATGCAAGTCCTCCTAGGTGGACTCTTCTTGCAACAGACCACAACGCTTGCCCCATTGGCAACAGAGATCCTCTCAACAGAAGCTGACCATAACTAAACCATCATTGACTACCTCATCCCGGGAGGAGGCCAGTGATGGTTGCCATTTGGCCCTTCCGGCGGTGGACAGCTTCTGAGTCTGGCCAACCATCTGCTACGTCCATGATGAAGTCCAATGAAGGCGACAACTCCTCTCTTCCCCTACAAGACTTTCACTCTTTTCCATGTCCCTTGTGCCCCTCCTGGAATCCCTACAATCTTACATTGATCTTTCTTATATCCCGTCCCCTTCCTAGGCTCTCCCCAGAAGACCAGGAAGAAATAGATGCGCCAATCACTATTCAAAACATCAAAGAAACAATAACTGGGCTAGCTGTGTGAAAGACACCTGGAACCGACAGCCTCCTAGTTGAGTCTTAAAAAGCATCTGCAAGCTCTCTGGCACCAAAATTGGCCAATATGTATGAAGAGGAAATTGAGACCTGGCACCTCCCTGCTGCCCTCTGTCAGGCCTTGTTGGTCCTCATTTTTTTTAAAAAAATGGTTTATTTGCAAGACCACACAAAGGGTAAACAACATTTAGGACGATTCTTTTTCTCCGCGGGTAATCACAGCGCGGTCGTTATCACGACGGGGTTGTGATTCCGCATACCATTACTCCGCAAGTCGTAACAACGACTTGCGGAGGGGGGGGGGAGGTGTTGGATTTAAATTCCAACACCTTCCCTAGTGTCCGCACAGACTGGAGTTGGAATAGTAAATTATACTATTCCAACTTCCAGAGCCCCCCTCCGCAAGTCGTTGTTACGACTTGCGGAGTAATGGTATGCGGAATCACAACGCAGTCGTTATCACAACCGCGTTGTGATTCCCCGCGGAGAAAAATAATGCGGGAATTCATCATATATTCCACACAAAGATCATTAGACAATAATCATCAGAAGAATCTTACATGCTGCCCATGGTTCCATTTCGTAGGGGACACCCTGACAGTCTATCTGAGCGAGCTGCCCTTCACTTTTTGGGCGTATATTTCCAGTGTGATGTTTTTGACATCATTCAGGCCCTGGGAGTAATACGTGCAGCAAATTTGAACAACGGACTCATTGGTCTTCATATTAAAACCCTGAAGGGATTGCACAGACCCAGCATCCTTTCACCCAATTGCTATTTTAAATGTATATTATATAATCTTCAGTAAGATTTTTGCCAACCGTATCCATCAGGTGCACCCTAATCTGATCCCTGCCAAACAGAATTCATTTCTCCTTGGTAGATACACTTCTCTAGACACCCGATGGCTATACATGATCATGGAAGACATTCAGAAGCAATCACCATGAGCAGCTGATTCCGTGTTGGGGAACATCCTTTACAACGAAACTTTAACAACGCGGTACAGTTACCACGCTACTTTTACAACGCAAGTCGTTACAACGACTTGCCCTGGGGGGCGCTCCAGGATAGTAAATAGTTTAATTTACTATCCAACTCCTTCCCTAGAGTCCACGGGGACTGGAGTTGGAATAGTAAATAAAACTATTTACTATCCAGCGCCCCTCAACGCAAGTCGTTGTAACGACTTGCGTTGTAAAACTAGCATGGTAACGGTACGCGTTGTCAAAGTACGCGTCGTACCGTCATACATCCCTGCAGAACTCTATCCCATGAGCTGGACTCTCACTGTGGGGTCCATATGGATTAGTCGGACAAGCCTGCTGGTGTGAGCTCCGAAGCTAAATCACACCAGGGCCCCCCCCAAAAAAATTCCCAATTAAGGGAATCAAATGCCTTCTCTAGGTGTAACACTGAAGGATGTATGACGGTACGACGCGTACTTTGACAACGCATACCGTTACCACGCTAGTTTTACAACGCAAGTCGTTACAACAACTTGCGTTGAGGGGCGCTGGATAGTCTATATGGACCCCACAGTGAGAGTCCAGCTCATGGGATAGAGTTCTGCAGCGGTCCTGGTTAGAGGGGTACTAGACAGAGTTGCATCCTCTCCCCCATCCCATTTGCACTGGCAATGGATCTTTTAGTGACCCGGGCACACCTCTGCAGAAGGGAGAGGCAGTGGCGTAGCAAGGTCAGGTGGTACCCGGTGTGGAAAATGTATTGTCACCCCCGGCGGCTTGACAAAATGGTAAAAATATGTGTTTAAAACACATATTTTTGCCATTTTGTCACCCCCCTCTCAGTGATAACACCCGGGGCGGCCCGCACCCACCGCACTCACCTCCCTACGCCTCTGGGGAGTGGGTAAATCCTTTACGGGTCAGAACTCATACAATTTCATTCTATGTGAATGATGTGCTGCTGCACCTATAAAAACACTCTAGTATTACACAGTGCCTGACCACGGTTCGAGTGGTCACAGACCTCTGGGTCAGCTGGAACAAATGCTATCTCTTCCCATTGACCCCTACTGCAGCCGAGTTGTGGTTGGCCCTGGGTGATGGCCCAGTGAGATGGGAAGATTCTTCTTTCCGATATTTAGGAATCTGCATATATCATGCTGAATAGGACCAGCTAGATGGCAATCTGGCACTTCAGCAGTGACATCCATTTGGACTCAGGTGGCTTTCTGGCTGAAACGTCCCCTCTAGGTAATGGGTCGTACAGCTATCTTGAAGATGGTGATGCATCTCAGTCTTTTATAGCGCTTTGACAATCTTTTGATATTCCTCCCCCGGAAAGTTTTTTGAGGTCATGACAAATTACTTACCTCATACAAGTTTTCTGGAGACACACCCTTCAGGACACATGGATGGTGGGGCATGCTGAGCTCAGCACCCATACGCTCATTCAAGATCTGCATGTGATGGTCAATGGACGCAGGCTCATCATCGGTTTAACAAAACCCCTGGTCACTCATACGGAGACCTGGCTGCAACCCACCAGAGAAATCTGGGATGCAGTGTTTGACAGAGCTCTGTAGTAGAGGGAGAGGGTAAAAGTGCTAGTTTACCCACGAAAATCTCCCGCAAGGCCCATCCAAAATTGATACAGTTCTTCATGCTGCACAGGGCTTAACTTTCCCTTAAGCAGATCAGTAACATTTTCCCTGACACCTCAGACTCCTACGCCAGATGTAGCACCATGGGGGCGGATCTCGAGCACATGCTTTGGGGCTGCCCCCGGCTGCTGCTCTACTGGTCTGAAGTGACGCAGCAGTTGGAGACAGTCTGAGGATTGCTGAAGGTGGACATATTGGAGGCAGTGGCCCTTGGTGTTTACAAATGATCTCAGAAAGGAAGGACACCCACCCACTTTCTCGAATTAACCCTAATTCTTACAAAAAGAACCATCACCATGAATTGGAAAAATCTGATAACTCCCGCCAGTGGGGCCTGGAGCGATCGTTGGGATTGTGGACAGAGGCTGAAGCCATAGGGGTTGCACAGGGAAAAGGTTAGATGCCTCCATCACCTCCCAATAGCTAATGACTGGGACCAACTGACATGCTAGCCAACTGAAGCCCACAATGGGAATGATTAATAGCCATTAACGTCCCTCCATTCCCCCATTTCTTCCACAACAGAGGACCGGGAAAAATCCTTTACAACGGAACTTTTACTCCGCACTACCATTACGACGCAGCTATTACAACGTAAGTCGTTACAACGACTTGCGCTGGAGGGCGCTGTAGGATAGGGAATAGTTTAATTTTCAATCCAACACCTTCCCTACTATCCACGGGGACTGGAGTTGGAATAGAAAATTAAACTATTCCACTACCCAGCGCCCGCCAACGCAAGTCGTTGTAACGACTTGCGTTGTAAAAACTGCGTTGTAATGGCATGCGGAGTAAAAGCATGCGTTGTGATGACATACATCCCAGAGGACCCTGTGGGCCTCTTCGTCCCCATGACCCCTACTGATGCTAACAAGGTTTCTGTGGGTACCTCTAACGGAAGCTCCTGTCTCCAATGTGTCCATTTCTCCGACCCTGCTGAGCTCCCATCGCCGACTCCCTTTCGTTCTGCTCCATTCCACAGACGGTCACTCCAGATTCATCCCAGACCTACAGCTCCATCTAGATCACCAAGAGGTTTCTCCTTCTTCCCTTCTCCCTCCCACTGGTCATCATTTCAAGCTCCAGCTATTATATGAGTTTACACTTTTGCAAAGATCCAAGCTCTTGATTTGAACAATGCCTGATGTTGTTTATCTGCGCGGCATTGTCACTGCCTTGTATGGATCTTGGAGTGCCCTCCACGAGCTTCATATTTTCGTCTTTTAAATGATATGCTACTTTGTGTGTTGTCCAAAATTACCCAGCATGCTTATATCTGTGCACACTGTTGATTTGTGGTGTACCGCTATTGTTAAAATAAAAAAAATATGATTTAATAAAAGGTAGGAAGTGCCAAATAAGCGTTACAGACAGATAAGCTACCTACTCATCCAGTCAGAACCCGTTTTGGACTTAGGAGGGTGTGTGAAAGCATTATTCAAATACCCAGACAATGCAATACAATACAGAACAAATATATATGCAGTTATTAACGCCTGCAATTTAGAATGTTACTAAATGACAAAACCCTGGAAACAGGCACTATGTCCGACCCAATCACCTTTATTTTTAATCAAAAACAAATAATGAACTCTTGCTTAAATCAAATGTAAGGCTTAACAGCAGTGTTTCTTGATATGGTTTTGGTGTAATAGTCTGCTAGGTGATTTCAAACATGGATGGGCCCAAAGGCCTGGGTTCTGTGACTGCTGAATGCTGGGAAAACGTGTGTTTCCACTACTATATAACTACAATCTTTACTGTAAAAGGGAAGCTTTTTAGTGTAGTTTAATTTTAAAGATTATGATTTTTTTCAAACAATTTGAAAAACATTGTGTGTATTTAGGGCTTGTAAAAATTAAGTTCTTAGAATGAAAGCTGGACTTTTTGCATTTTTCTCTTATTTCTGGCTGTCATCTAAATCACTCGTTTTAGTCTTCCTGGAAATTGCCATTGGGTTGAAGTCACCTGTGGCAATTGCAATGTTATCAATGATGCAATACAAGGGACAAAGTCATTAAAATGCCTGAATATTATAGGAGCTGGCAAAATGTAGCTTGTCTTCCTATTTTTATCAATGTTCATAGATGTTTGTGTGACCTTCTGATGTGCCTGCATCTTGTTTTGATCATTTTATAAATATGTATTATGATCCCCAAATTGCATTTTGTGTATAGTGTGAATGAAGAAAATTCAGTGTGCTTTCTAAATGTGCTCAATACATATATTGCTCCTATATTTCCCCTAAAGCATAACAAGGTGTCACACTGCCTGATGGAGCGTTGGTTGATAGCAGGGCCAGTTGACACATTCAGGCTTATTGACATTCAGTTTTAGATACTTCCTGGTGATCCCTTCTTCAGTTGTGTGGAGGTAAGGTCCATAAAAGTCAAAGCCAGATTAGTGTTCGAACTTCTAGAGTTGTCTGCATAGTTGTAGTAGGTTAGGCCATAGCACTGGATCAACTAAGAGAGAGGGCTAGGGTATATATTGAGCAGGAGAGGGGTGATGGGAGAACCTGTGCAATCCTTGAAATATTAAGAGAGGCAAGAAAGGGAAGGGAAAGTGTTTACTAGTTGATACTCAAACATGATCTGAGAGGAACAAGGAGATCCAGTCCAAAATCTTACCCTGTACGCAACCATGAGTGAACCGTAGAAAGCGAGTGGGAGGAGCCATTCTATCAAAGACCACTGACAAATCCAGCTGAATAGTTGTGGCTGCACCATTCCACCAGCTAATATTTGGGGTAATCTCATGTGGCACTGAGGGATCATTCTGCAGCAAACCTTGGGTGAAAGTCTGCTCAGGCATCGGGGGGCAATATCACTGGTTTCCAAGTGGGCAGCTCTTTTGATTGGCTTGGCCACTACGTGCTGTTTTATCTGTAACTGTCCGTGGAAAAATTCCTTGATTCAGAAGATGAGTTCTGGGTGGTTGTGGTCAGTGCAACAGAATAGGCGGAGCACACGTTTTCTTAAGAACTGGTGTTCAGGGATTTCATAGCGAGCCATTGCTTCATCAAAAGGGGATATTATATTGAAATGCAGAAGATGATAGGTGCCCAAAGTGAAAAAGGAGAAGCTGCCAGAGGCGAGGAGGATAATGTGGGTCATGAAGACGTCATGGTAGAGAGGTAAGCATCCCTGTCTATGAAAGTTTTCCTCAAAGTCACCTCTTCTTGTAAGCTGGTATTTAGAGTGTATTAATCCAGAGTTTCCCATACAGTTGGTTAAACATATTAAAATAAATTATCTCAGAGGAGTCTGTGTTTTAAGAACAACAGATACTTTTAATGGACCGATTTAGATTTCGACAGTATGCTGAAGAACTCCGTACAACACAAGAAAAGTTCAGTACTATAAAAAGAGATTTGCTACTTGAGAAGCATAAATCATATAAACCATATTACGTTTATCACAAAATTGTCTCCTTTATCAGGATCAGAACAAAAAAGAAACAAAAACACTGGCAATTGCTTTGAATATATCCTATGCTGAATGAAGTAAAGAGACAACAATTAATTTTTGTCAGTAACAAACAGACATTTCTGAAATGTTTCTATTAAAGCAGCTCTAAACCAGACAATGGATACACAGTTTGCATTAAACCTAAATTTCTCCTGTGCGTATTGTAATACCTGCAATTATACAGTCAAATCAGATACATTTTATAATCCATATATAAGTAAACAATCCAAAATCCGTAGTTTTTTAACAAGCAACTCAGACTGGGTCATGTGCACTATAAAATGCCCTTGTGCGTTGTTATTACACGGGCCAGAAAATACAGTCAGTAAAACATAGGTTCAATGAAGAAAGATCAAATATCAGAAATAATATATTATTTACATTGTATTGCAGGACTATATATAAAGGTTTAAAATTACTTATCACGTGGCCGTATTAAAAAGAGGAAGAAACAGACAAAAGGTGGTGATTAGGTACATGCTAATGATGTCTGTCAGTAACCGTTTCACTATGTTCACTTACAGTTTATTGCAGGTATCTCAAGAGACGGAAGTAATATAAATGTGATATGTTTACTTTGTTCTTTTACTTCATTACAGGTATCCCAGGAGTTGTTCAATATCAATGCGATGTTTTGGTGAATTTATAATAAAAGTGTCAATATGTATGAACTTGTCAAGAACAGAATCATTTAGGACGAAGTTATCCAATTGACGTATGTAATGTTGAATAAAAGTCAGTACATGTTATTTGATATCAGTTAAACAATGTCGTATTTAGTTTTGTCTCTCCGGTCAGGCGGTAAGGTCATGATTGGTAAGCATAGTCTTCGGTCCTTAGCGGTCAAACATGTAACTCCAGGGGCAGTGACAGCCGGTAGGTAGGCTGTCGGGGTGCGGGGCCCGGGGGAGTCTTTCTTCCCAGTGGGCCTGGGGCCACCCCCGCACGCGCATGCGCATCAGGGCGCAAGTAAGCAGAGTTTCTGCAGCCCCCGTTATGGAGTTTAAAGCACTGGGCACAGGGGGGGCCCGGTGGAAAATATCTGTCCGATAGGCTGTACCCCCGGCGCAAGCCATGCAGAGTTTCTGCAGCCCCCGTTATGGAGTTTAAGGCACAGGGCGTAGGGGGGGCCCGGTGGAAAAAGATCTGTCCGATAAGCTGTACCCCCTGCGCAAGCCGACTCCGGCATAGTAATTTCTCGTAGTTTGCGGGGATCCGGAGGCTGCCAGTCATTGACCTTGCCGTAGGCTCTAGAGGGGACACGCAGAAAGTGTATATATGCATTGTTAGATTTACAGTAGGAGTGTCATGTGTATTAGAGTTAAGGTTAACCATGTGACATCATCGGCCTAACAATGTATCTGGCCTTTCTGCGTAATTGTAAATAATGTTAATAAATAATGTTTTTTAATTTTGTAATAAATACGGCCGGGGGGGTTAATCCCCCCTATTCCATAAATTCCCAAATCGGTGTGGTCTCAATACTTTCATTTTCATTTTCAAGAATCTTTATTCGGTGGTTAAAAAACACCATAAAAGCACAAGCATATATACATTGTTTAAAAAATTATTAAACATTGAACAAGATCCTTGTACAAAGTTAACAGAGATAAAAATATCTGTATACAAGTACATAAACATACATTTAATGGTAAAAAACTTTCATAACTAGCCCCTGGTCATCCTTAATCGGACCGCAACCTTAATAAAATTCATTACACAACACAAGGTAAGTGGATCGGAGGCTTTTTGCAAGAAGACTAGTGCATCCCTAGCATGTTCCTGATGGGCATTTTTTAAAATATTTACAAGGAAACTGCGCCTGGGCATAGAGTAGTATGGACAGAGCAAAACAAAATGAAGCGAGTCCTGCGGAGACCTGTTGTCGCAGCCGCAGGGTCCCTTCTGCTCAATTGACATAGAAAAGCCTGCTGGTGAAGCCAACACAAAAGACAATAAATTTAATCTAAAACGACACATAAGGAATCTGTCCTGTGCGTTATGCATTAGGTACAGGTAAGGCTCCATACCCTCCACACTCTTCACCAGGTTATGTGCCCTCACAGTCTTTTTAAGTATTTCTGCCTCAGCTCTTTCTCGGGTTTTCCGCTCTAGAAAAAATTCCCCTATTTGTTTTTTATGCTGGGCTAAGATTGTTGTTGGGTTCGTGAAGAGGTTTCCGAAGCCTAAATCTTCTAGGGATTTTTTCACGTATTTGAGCCAGGGGATGCGCATACAATTGGTCCTGTCTAAGCAATCCAGTAAGATTTCTCTACTTAAGTGCGCTTCTGGGTTAGCCCATATTTTTAACCAGGCCACAATTGGCCTGAGTTTTAACAGGTCCTCCAGATAAGGCCTCCCAAGCTCCCTATGTGCTATAAATCCAGCAGTGCTGGATGGTACCCTCAGAACAGATTTCAAGTATTTATTTTCTTCCTGTTGGATTCTGGTAGTGTTCACAAATCCCCATACTTCTGCCCCGTAAATTACTTTTGAGCATGTTACGGAGCGGTACAAATTCACTACCTGTTCCGGGCTCCAACGACCTAATCTCCTGCCATAGCCTGCTATTGCCCCGTTAGAGGCAATCATTTTACTACAGCGTTCTGTCACCAGGGAGTTAAACTGCAAAGCACCATCAAAAGTCACTCCCAGGTAGGAGAACGTTTTAACCTCCTCTATAATATGAGTACCAATTGTATAGGTGAACTTAGAGGACGGTTTTTTACCGGCCAGGAGCACATAAGATTTACTCAGGTTGACAAATAAGTCCAAGGTGCTCATGAACTTGACGAACCCGTCTATCAGAATTTGTAGACTTCGCGGAGTGCGCGCGATCAAAACCGCGTCGTCCGCGTAAAGCAGGACAGGAATATGTCTCTGGCCAACCCTAGGGCAATCAGCTTTTAAACCCAAAAGAAACTGCTCCAAATTATTAATATAAAGGGAAAACAAAAAAGGGGCGAGGATACAGCCTTGTCTGACTCCACTCTTACATGGAAAGGAGTCAGTCAGACCTCCCTCCCTGTTAAATCGGACCCTGGCCGTGGTGTCACTGTGTAGTTCCCTTAATATGGCGATTAAACCACTCTCAATCCCCATGCTTGACATCAGGTCCCATAACTTCCCTCTGTTGACATGGTCAAATGCTGCTGCCAAGTCCATGAAACCCATATAGATAGGTTCTTCACTGGCCAGAGTGTATTTGGCAGTCAGCATGTAAAGGTTCAGGCATTGATCGCTAGTGGACCTCCCTGTCCTGAACCCGTATTGGGTATCCGAGAAGATGTTATTCTCGTCGGTCCACTCCGACAATCTATTCAGGATTGCCCTACCCAGAAGTTTGGCCGATACGTCAATAAGGGAGATTGGCCGGTAACACTTAGGGTCGTCCCTATTGCCCTTTTTAAAAATTGGCACAATAATTGCTTTTGACCACGATGGCGGAAGGTCACAAGAGATGGCAGCATTTATGACCCTGGTCATTAAAGGGGCCCATAAGTCTATGTTACTGAGGAATAGGTCAGGGGGGATCCCATCCGGACCCGGAGCTTTATTCTTAGTCAAACCCTCCATCCCTACTATGATCTCTTTGAGGGAAAATACCACCGGGGAAATCTGACTTATAGTTACCGATGGTTCTGCAGAGGTACCAGACTCATAATTATATAAGCCTCTAAAATGTGTTGTCCACTGTTCAGGGAGGATGTTAGCCCCAATATCTGGGGAATCCTTCTCTTGAAAGGTCGGGTTATTAATAATTCTCCAGAAACCAGCGAGATCCTTTCTTTCCCCTGCTTCTCTTAAATCTGCCCACGCTTCAGCCTGCAGTGCAAGTTTCCTCCTTTTAATTTCATTATTATAATTCACTCTGCACGCCCTAACTTTTTGGGAGTCCCTCTGTTTTTGCTTCAGGCAGCATTTCAGCTCCCTTAGTGCCTTGGAGCAGTCTTTGTCAAACCACCGTGGGTTGACCAGGATACGTGAGGGTGCACCGGACTTAAGTAGGCCATCAATCAAATTGGCAATCTGCTCAAATGCATCCAGTAACGTTGCTCCCTGAACTTCTAAATCTAGGCAATCGTTAATGGCATGTAAACCCTTGTCACCCAGGGTTTTAAAAAACTTTGCCCCATCTATTTTGGACCATTTCAGCCGCCTGCCTTGGTCCGTTGCCTTCTCCTCGATTGTACCACGGGGGTTAGTGCCGGCCCCCACCCTATACGAGAGCACCAATACAAGCGGGTTGTGATCGCTAAAACTGCTCCATTCTATCCCTACCCTGCTTATTTTATTTATCAGGGATCTCGAGACCAAAATATAATCTATAAAGGACGCGCAGCCCCTACCCTTAAAAGTTGGGGGGAGTGTGCCATCTGACTGAGGGTCAATCACATTAATAGTATGTTCTAAGTCATACTTAAGCAGTAGGAGGTCCAGAGCCGATCCAGTGGGTGTGTGAGAGAAGTGCGGCCCCTTTTTCAATGGGCATTGTGACCAGTCTGAGTTTGCCTTGACCAGTGCTGGGCAGAGATGACAATTAAAATCTCCCATTAATAATAACCCGCAGGGCTGCCCCTTGTTTTGGGATATTGTTTCTGATTCCAGCCTCTGGTCTAAATCCGCTAGTAGGGGGATACAATTATTTACTGACTCTGAGTTATAGATGTTAAAGACAGAGAATCTTAGCCCCTTCCCAAAAAACCGAGCTACCTGGATCCCATGTAGACTCCAATCTGGAGAAGACCAGGTGCCTGGGAGGTCTAAATCTACGTAGATGGACAACCCACCCATTGCTCTCCCCGATCTAGATTTTCGGGCGGAAACAAAAAAACACTTATAACCCTGTAGGTGGTGATCACTTGCCAACGCCCATGTCTCCTGGAGACATATAACATGAAAGTTTCTAATGTAATCGACCCAATCCTTGTTGGAGAATTTGCCCGCTATCCCCGCAACATTCCAGGAAATCAGTCTCATACCTTCCCCTCGCACTTTTAAACCCTCCTGTTGGTGTAATAGAGTCTCCTGTGTCGGACCTTGCGTGGCCAGCCCGTACCCCCCTCCTGAACATTCTATTAATGTAACATTCGGTTCATCATACCCTGGATTTCCTACGTCAGACATTACAATTAGTTGAACGTTAGGGCTCCGTTCACCCACCACCTCTACCTGGGCACTCTCTTCCATATGACCCTGAGGGGCATTATCCATCTGTCAATCAACCCCCTCTAAATCATTCAGACCATTGAACCGATTATAGGTGTGAAAAGGAGGTTCCTGACGGCCAAGTGATGATCTATGATTAGAGTCCTGGTGTCTCCCCCTCCTGCCAACCCTCTCCCAGTTGTTTTGCTTTTGTTGCGACTGCAGTGGGGCTGGGCTAATAGGAAAAAAGAAAGACACCCGAAGGGTATGAATAGTGGATTCCCTAGATCTGTTTTCCCCTTGGCAAATATAGGTCACTGTATCTGTATCCCTAAAACTTGTCAGTATGCAATCCCCAACAATAGATTTCTGGGTTCTCCCCACCCATGGCACCCTTCTTACCATTATGATTGCATTATTAAGGTGTAACGGGAGAGGTCTATTTATGTTTAGCCACTTAATGACCCTACTTTTCAAGGCACAGAAGTCCTCAGTTTCCCCTGCTTCAAGTGGGGGAACTCCTGCCAAGACAACAGTAAAATCATTGGTCTCGGGGGGTAGATTGGGCCTACGTGGTCTTGGGGGAAGCTTCATTAGGGGGATCAGTGTGGTACTGTCTGCCTGCTGTACCAAGTTGACCGGGCCAGACGGGGGAATAGGGATGTTAAAGTTAGAAGGCCTGGTTGGTACGGAGTTATTCTTTGCGGGCTGTTGTGAACCCACCGTATTTACTGCATGTAACGGGAGTGTATTTAAGGCTCTATGTACAGGCTGTTCGGTGGCTACGTTAATAGAGCTGGGTGCTAAATTCCTTTCCTGGTGCTCAGCCGGGATTTTCAGACTACCTACTGCGGTCTCCAGTGCGGTTAGTCTAGTCTCAATCTTTTTTAAACTCTCGGTGATTGGTAATAATAGAGACCTTAACAAGAATTCCAGATTCCCCAGGGGAACAACAGATAGGGGGAGGTTAGCAATATTAGTTCCCACCTTTATTGTCGGGGCGGGGGCTGGGTTATCCTGGTCAACAGGTTTAGAGTGAGAATCAGCCTGTGACTTTGCCACTACTACAGGCGGTTTGACAGCAGACTTCCCAAAGTCCAGATGGGAATTTTTAGATTTGTTCCTTCCCTGTACGCCCTTCGACTTCCTTCTACGTTTGTTTAGGGGGGGGCCCATGAGAACTTTGCACGCTTACTGATATGGGTGGGTTTGTGTTGGCCTTGGGGTCCCGCAGTGGTTGGGAGACTAGGTCTATGGTCACTCTGGTGGGACTAGGACTAGTAACTGGGGCTATGATCATAGCTTCTGCTGGTGTAGTATTCATGTGATCCCTCAACAGAAGTGGGACATCATCTATAAAAGACAACTCCTCCCTGGGCGTAGTAGATTGTTCTCCGAGAGGGGTATTTTTCAGATTGTCTATTGAGCGTCTCCTTTCTGCTCTTAGCCGAGACAGGTTACACTCTTTGTCCCCCTCCCCCCCGGCCCGTGAGAAATAATTCTCTAAGGTCCTGCTTTTAGCTCCTCCCGGCTTCAACGCTGTGCTCTCCTTGGCCGGAGACGGCATCATTCAAGTGCAAAGATATATTTCGCCGCAGATTGTAGCAAACAGGTACCTTGGGTCAAGTGCGTGAACCAAGGGGGGCGGCCCAGCCCGGCCTCCTTCGGCCCCGGACGGCCACAGACGGTCCCGCCCT
This sequence comes from Lissotriton helveticus, assembly GCF_964261635.1. Lineage (NCBI taxonomy): Eukaryota > Metazoa > Chordata > Amphibia > Caudata > Salamandridae > Lissotriton > Lissotriton helveticus. The sequence continues at coordinate 725,147,115 of NC_136065.1, forward strand.
TGTCCCGGGCTTCTCCCGGCGAACTCCCGCGCGCACCCGCGCAGCGGTATTCACACGTTAAAATATAGCTATTACGATGATCACCCGGTCGTTGGGGGCGGAGAGGGAGAGCAGCCCAGGTGGAACGGGCGGGGTTACTGGGACTCCTGGGAAATGTAGTCCCAGCCCTCTTGCTCGCAGCCCTCAGCCCCTGTCTTACCCCAGCAGCAGCTAACAGCCCACGAAGGAGAGCGCCCCTCTGCGAAGCGGGACCCGCGCAGCGGGTTCCGCGAGGCGTTGGTGGAGATGCAAAGAATCCACGGGCGAACCAAACAGCAAGGCAGGTTTGTCAAAGTGTCCCACGAAGTGCAGTCCAAGCCGGTATTAAATCACCCGGTCGTTGGGGGCGGGGAGGGAGAGCAGCCCAGGTGGAACGGGCGGGGTTACTGGGACTCCTGGGAAATGTAGTCCCAGCCCTCTTGCTCGCAGCCCTCAGCCCCTGTCTTACCCCAGCAGCAGCTAACAGCCCACGAAGGAGAGCGCCCCTCCGCGAGGCGTTGGTGGAGATGCAAAGAATCCACGGGCGAACCAAACAGCAAGGCAGGTTTGTCAAAGTGTCCCACGAAGTGCAGTCCAAGCCGGTATTAAATCACCCGGTCGTTGGGGGCGGGGAGGGAGAGCAGCCCAGGTGGAACGGGCGGGGTTACTGGGACTCCTGGGAAATGTAGTCCCAGCCCTCTTGCTCGCAGCCATCAGCCCCTGTCTTACCCCAGCAGCAGCTAACAGCCCACGAAGGAGAGCGCCCCTCTGCGAAGCGGGACCCGCGCAGCGGGTTCCGCGAGGCGTTGGTGGAGATGCAAAGAATCCACGGGCGAACCAAACAGCAAGGCAGGTTTGTCAAAGTGTCCCACGAAGTGCAGTCCAAGCCGGTATTAAATCACCCGGTCGTTGGGGGCGGGGAGGGAGAGCAGCCCAGGTGGAACGGGCGGGGTTACTGGGACTCCTGGGAAATGTAGTCCCAGCCCTCTTGCTCGCAGCCCTCAGCCCCTGTCTTACCCCAGCAGCAGCTAACAGCCCACGAAGGAGAGCGCCCCTCTGCGAAGCGGGACCCGCGCAGCGGGTTCCGCGAGGCGTTGGTGGAGATGCAAAGAATCCACGGGCGAACCAAACAGCAAGGCAGGTTTGTCAAAGTGTCCCACGAAGTGCAGTCCAAGCCGGTATTAAATCACCCGGTCGTTGGGGGCGGGGAGGGAGAGCAGCCCAGGTGGAACGGGCGGGGTTACTGGGACTCCTGGGAAATGTAGTCCCAGCCCTCTTGCTCGCAGCCCTCAGCCCCTGTCTTACCCCAGCAGCAGCTAACAGCCCACGAAGGAGAGCGCCCCTCTGCGAAGCGGGACCCGCGCAGCGGGTTCCGCGAGGCGTTGGTGGAGATGCAAAGAATCCACGGGCGAACCAAACAGCAAGGCAGGTTTGTCAAAGTGTCCCAATACTTGACTTGAAAGAGGGAGGGAGACTACTTCTTCCGGGCGAGGGATGGCCGTAGGTAACAAGTAAAAAGAGGGGACTTGGGGGAGTGCCAGGCCATATTAAAGAACACCATTCTTGATTGATAAATAAAACGTGTTTTACCTGAAGGGAATGAACTAATAGATTGATTATGTGTGTTTTCTCTGAAATAGTCTTGTTGCTTGCGGACAACACCATTACAAGATGACACCTACATAAGAGGGCTCAGGAGTGCAACATTTATAAACTCAATACAGTATTGAATTACGATCAATCTAGTTTTAAACAGATAAACCTTTTCTTTAAAATGTTTGTATACTATTGTTGATAGAGTGCTTTCATTGAATGCATTGAAGTTCATATGAACACAAAAAAATCAGGATTAATTAGAATATTAATCTAAGATTCTTTATGAAAATGATAAAACATATTATTAAAGGAACAAAAATACTTTTGAGACACAGAACAGTGTGTACGAAGTCAGGAAAATATCTTCCTGTCATTAACTATTTAGTATGAATTACAGTTGTGGGGAACCATATGCGAGCCATGCGAGCTATTGCCCAGAGTCGCATGGTGCTGGAGCCGGGGATCGAACCGTGATCCACAGCATCCAGCGTCAGTCGCCCTGGCCGTGGCGCCACACCTCTCTCCACGCCTGTTATAGGACTCACTGCCCTTACAGGACTAGGGATCATTAATCAAACTAAAGGTAAGAACACATGCAGCAAAATAAGAGGCCAGAACACAGCTATACACAAATGTTGTCTCCAGTGACCACAGTACTGTGCATTCTCTTCTTCCACTCTCTTGAGAAAACAATCATATGGCGATTATGATCATTTAACTAAGACGTAATTAACACGAGTGTAGCACGTCACCCTGTTCATGTTTATACTATAAGGGATACCTGCCAGAACAAATAGTGAAACATATCATTTTGGGTCTCTGTAATATGAAGAACATCTTGAATTTGAGGGTGTGACCAAACCCCACAGAGATTTAACGGAGAACATGTTGAGGTCTATCCATACTCATCCTAATGTCTTCCCATCCACCCTGGCTCAAATGTCTCCCTTCTACTGCTTGGATATTGCACTGTATACCATAATTACTCAGTCAAAAATCGTCCACTCTTGTCTAATGGCTAGAACAGAGCACATCTTTCTCTCCACCTTGGGTGTGAGTTTGCCTTTTAATTCACTGACCTCCATGCTGTCCAGAGCTCTTTTCCATAATGCTTCTTTTTCATCTATCCAATCTGATCCATATTTCCAGATAGCGGGAGGAAGGAATACCTGAACACACATCACAAGGGGCTTCTACTACTGTGCACAATATTGCTGAGCTCCTGCCATGCCCATTGGCAGGAGAGTCTGAGGAGGTTTACACCAAGGAGAGGTTATATCCTGTTGCTGTTCTAAACGATCCTCTGAAATCTGTCTTTACCAGATTGCCACAAATACAGATAGCCAGTCCTGCTTGATTTTCAAGATTTTCGATTTGAACTGGAACTTGAGTTCAGCTTAGATACTCATATATTTGCCAATATGTATGGTATTGTATTGTAATTACATTTATATAGAGCTTACTACCCCTGACGAGGCGTCGAAGCGCTTTGTTCGGCAAGTAGCACGCTACTCCGGGACCCATAGAGGATTACTGTTGAATTAGTATAGTGAAACATGCAAGTACATTTTAAGTGGTGGATAGGTTAGTCAGTTATTTGGATTTGGAATGATAGCAGAAGGATAGAGGAGGAAAAAAGGTTTGTATTTATATAGCGCTTGTTACCCCTGATGGAGTGTTGAAGCACGCTATTCAGGAAGCCCATAAAGGATTAGTGGTGAATGAATATGGTGAAATATGAAAGTTTTATGTTTGAGGGATTTGTATTGTGTAAATCTAGCTGAAAAGGCAGAGTCAAATGCAAACATACAGCCAACAAGTGATAGAATAGGTAGCTGTTTATTGGATTGTTACTGCGTTGTGATGTTGTGTTCTGTAAAGAGGTGTGGCTTAAACTCTTTTCTAAATTGAAGCAGTTTTGGGGTGGTCCTTATGAATGTGGGGATGTTGTTTCGGATCCTGGGTGCATAGGCAGAAAAGGCATGAAGCCTTTATTTTTCTTCTTTACACTTCTTAGTTTTCAGTCTGGTGGCGGCCAGCCTGGGAGTGTGCCGAGAGTTTCCAGAGATGTTGTGCAAGCCCCTAAAATAAGCCAGGGTGCTGGTCATGATGGCTCTGTAAATGATGAAGCTGGTTCTGAAGATGTCAGGTATGACAAGGGGAGCCAATGGAGTACTATCAAGTTGGGGCTGATGCCAAAACAGTGAAATGATGTCAGCAATAATTGTTGCTAGCTGTAACCCTATCCATTTACAACTGTAGTTCCAAAAGGAGGCATGAGGCTGGTTTATTTTTCAGCCATGGCTGACCCCCTAAGAAAACCTCAGCATTCAGAAATTAAAATAATCACGTGCTCCTGAATTATTGATAAATGCGTGCAATGTGTCCTTCCTGTTGTTCCTATGACATGAAAAAACTCTTAAAAGTTACATGTTTAGTGGGTTCCAGAAGTGGATGTCTATTTAGTTTTATGGTAAAATGGCCTCGGAAATTGAATAATATATTCTATTTGGAAGTTTTCTGGAGTACATTTGCCAGGGATGAAGAGTTTACTCGGTTCTATAAAAGGCACCCATTCCTCAGTTATGTGAATCTAGTAAAGGAGACATGCCATTACAAAGGGGTCAATCCCCGTGCCACACATCAGTAAGGCAGGATTTACCACTGGTCGAGGGTTGGGAGTCATCCTGGTGTTCGGGGGAGCATAGCTATCAATAGTGCAGCAGGTGCAGTTGCACCTGAGTCCAGGCGTGTATGAGGCCCACTTTATCTCGGTTAGGGGTGAATTTTTGAAACAAACCAGAGGATGGAAGGCCGATTTCCTTGCTTGCATCACGGCCCATTGTGCCCTTTGCTAAACCACTGCTGGGATGAGATGAAGTCCCTAGTGAGGTTTTCATTGCCATCACCACAACTAATTATGGTGATGTCCAAATGTAAGTGAACAGAAGTGGGCTGGCCTCTTACTATTGGCTCCAATAGGGCTTAAGAGTTCCACCAAAACGCCAATCTATACCCACCATTATTCAAGCTCACTCGAAAACCCCTCCCTGCGTGCTGAGAGACAGGTTAAGAGTGCTGAGAGACAGGCTAAGAGTGCTGGGAGACAGGCTAAGAGTGCCGAGAGACAGGCTAGAAGTACTAAGAGACAGGCTAACAATGCTGAGAGACAGGCTAAGAGTGCTTGGAGGCAGGCTAAGAGTGCTGAGAGACAGGTTAAGAGTGCTGAGAGACAGGCTAAGAGTGCTGGGAGACAGGCTAAGAGTGCCGAGAGACAGGCTAGAAGTACTAAGAGACAGGCTAACAATGCTGAGAGACAGGCTAAGAGTGCTAAGAGGCAGGCTAAGAGTGCTAAGAGACAGGCTAGAAGTACTGAGAGGCTAAGAAAGCTGAGAGGCAGGCTAGAAGTACTGAGTGACAGGCTAAGAATGGTGAGAGACAGGCTAAGAGTGCTAAGAGGCAGGCTAAGAGTGCTAAGAGGCAGGCTAAGAGTGCCAAGAGGCAGGCTAAGAGTGCTGGGAGACAGGCTAAGAGTGCTGAGAGACAGGCTAAGAGTGCTGAGAGACAGTCTAAGAGGGCTGAGAGACAGGCTAAGAGTGCTGAGAGACAGTCTAAGAGGGCTGAGAGACAGGCTAAGAGTGCTAAGAGACAGTCTAGAAGTACTGAGAGACAGGCTAAGAAAGCTGAGAGACAGGCTAGAAGTACTGAGTGACAGGCTAAGAATGGTGAGAGACAGGCTAAGAGTGCCAAGAGGCAGGCTAAGAGTGCTGAGAAACAGGCTAAGAGTGCCGGGAGACAGGCTAAGAGTGCTGAGAGAGAGGCTAAGAGTGCTAAGAGACAGGTAAGGAGTGCTGAGAGACAGGCTAAGAGTGCTGAGAGACAGGCTAAGAGTGCTGGGAGACAGGCTAGGAGTGCTGAGAGACAGGCTAAGAGTGCTAAGAGGCAGGCTAAGAGTGCTGAGAGACAGGCTAAGAGTGCTGAGAGACAGGCTAAGAGTGATGAGAGATAGGCTAAGAGTGCTTAGAGGAGAGACAGGCTAAGAGTGCTAGGAGACAGGCCTAGAGTGCTGAGAGGCAGGCTAAGAGTGCTGATAGACAGGCTAAGAGTGCTAAGAGGCAGACTAAGAGTGCTAAGAGGCAGGCTAAGAGTGCTGGGAGACAGGCTAAGAATGCTGAGAGACAGGCTAAGAGTGATGAGAGATAGGCTAAGAGTGCTAAGAGGCAGGCTAAGAGTGCTGAGAGGCAGGCTAAGAGTGCTGAGAGGCAGGCTAAGAGTGCTGAGAGGCAGGCTAAGAGTGCTGAGAGGCAGGCTAAGAGTGCTGAGAGGCAGGCTAAGAGTGCTGGGAGGCAGGCTAAGAGTGCTGAGAGGCAGGCTAAGAGTGCTGAGAGGCAGGCTAAGAGTGCTGAGAGGCAGGCTAAGAGTGCTGAGAGGCAGGCTAAGAGTGCTGGGAGGCAGGCTAAGAGTGCTGGGAGGCAGGCTAAGAGTGCTGAGAGGCAGGCTAAGAGTGCTGAGAGGCAGGCTAAGAGTGCTGGGAGGCAGGCTAAGAGTGCTGAGAGGCAGGCTAAGAGTGCTGAGAGGCAGGCTAAGAGTGCTGGGAGGCAGGCTAAGAGTGCTGAGAGGCAGGCTAAGAGTGCTGGGAGACAGGCTAAGAGTGCCGAGAGAGAGGCTAAGAGTGCTGAGAGGCAGGTCAAGAGTACTGAGAGACAGGCTAAGAGTGCTGGGAGGCAGGCTAAGAGTGCTGGGAGACAGGCTAAGAGTGCCGAGAGAGAGGCTAAGAGTGCTGAGAGGCAGGTCAAGAGTACTGAGAGACAGGCTAAGAGTGCTGGGAGGCAGGCTAAGAGTGCTGGGAGACAGGCTAAGAGTGCTGGGAGACAGGCTAAGAGTGCTGGGAGACAGGCTAAGAGTGCCGAGAGAGAGGCTAAGAGTGCTGAGAGGCAGGTCAAGAGTACTGAGAGACAGGCTAAGAGTGCTGGGAGGCAGGCTAAGAGTGCTGGGAGACAGGCTAAGAGTGCTGGGAGACAGGCTAAGAGTGCCGAGAGAGAGGCTAAGAGTGCTGAGAGGCAGGTCAAGAGTACTGAGAGACAGGCTAAGAGTGCTGGGAGGCAGGCTAAGAGTGCTGGAAGACAGGCTAAGAGTGCCGAGAGAGAGGCTAAGAGTGCTGAGAGGCAGGTCAAGAGTACTGAGAGACAGGCTAAGAGTGCTGGGAGGCAGGCTAAGAGTGCTGGGAGACAGGCTAAGAGTGCCGAGAGAGAGGCTAAGAGTGCTGAGAGGCAGGTCAAGAGTACTGAGAGACAGGCTAAGAGTGCTGGGAGGCAGGCTAAGAGTGCTGGGAGACAGGCTAAGAGTGCCGAGAGAGAGGCTAAGAGTGCTGAGAGGCAGGTCAAGAGTACTGAGAGACAGGCTAAGAGTGCTGGGAGGCAGGCTAAGAGTGCTGGGAGACAGGCTAAGAGTGCTGGGAGACAGGCTAAGAGTGCCGAGAGAGAGGCTAAGAGTGCTGAGATGCAGGTCAAGAGTACTAAGAGACAGGCTAAGAGTGCTGGGAGGCAGGCTAAGAGTGCTGGGAGACAGGCTAAGAGTGCTGAGAGAGGCTAAGAGTGCTGAGATGCAGGTCAAGAGTACTAAGAGACAGGCTAAGAGTGCTGGGAGGCAGGCTAAGAGTGCTGGGAGACAGGCTAAGAGTGCCGAGAGAGAGGCTAAGAGTGCTGAGATGCAGGTCAAGAGTACTGAGAGATAGGCTAAGGAAGTTTGAAAACAAAAGGGCAAGCGAGTTCATCCTTTCATTTATTCGCAGGGGCTGAGCAGCATAGTAAGCCTTATGTGCCGTGGGTGAGTTCGCAATGACCCTTGGATAGCATCAGTTCTCTTTAGTTTACTTATGTCCTGGATCTTTCCTTTCGTATGGGGTAAGACCCCTTCTGGGTCCAAGTCCAGGGACCTGCCCAGAGGCAGTCTGTCTACCATCTGCTGCTGCACCCAATGGAATATTTTTGTAGGTTTTATACAGTCTCTGTTTCTTAATCTCCATTTTCATCGTAGAGTCAATTCCTTCCCTGCCCTGCTTCTGCACGGAAACCAGCATAGCTGTTTACACCTTTTTGGGTTGTTTTACAGACGCAAACAATGCACTGTTGGATGCTTGCTATCCTCCTGCCCAACAAGTCTCCCCATCTCCTTTTTGAGCTCAGTGCAGTCTCCTAATGTTTCGTTGTTTCTTTGACCCATTTGCTCTTATTCCTCTTCATTACCCTTGATCCTGTCTTTTCCTCCCTGGCAGGGCTATACCACGCACCCCTGTAGCCCCTCTGGTTCCGGGGCCAGTTAGACAGTGACTCTTGAGTGCTGCTAACAGTGACACCGAGTGCCCAGAGACTGAAGGACCCCAGAGGCAGCCCTGAGCTACACGCTAGTAAACAATATGCCGTTTTGGAAGTTGTGTGCTGTGGCTTACCGATATTTTAGAGGCTTTCAAAGTATGTTTTTGTGGAGCCCTCTCATTTCGCATTAGAGCATTGCTCCTTAGCAACCAGGCCTCATTTATGAGGCCTTGCGTGAGTTTTGCGCTTCCGATGCGTCACTTTTTGTGACGCATCGGCGGCGTAAAACATGCCTCCTGATGCGCACTATTTACAAAGTGATGCGTCACTTTATAACCCCCTGCGCTACATTATACCTGCGTCAGGTATAATGTATGCAGAGGGGGCATTTACTCGCAAAAGCCTCGTAATAGTGACGCAGTGAAATCTATGAGATTTCACTGCGTCACTTTTAGGACGCTGTTGCGTCAAAATCTTGCGCCTGCCTCACAGCAGGCGTAAGACTGACGCAAGCCCTTTCACATGGGGCTTTCCCCATGTGAAAGGAAGCATTGCTGGAGTTGCGTCACTTTTGTGACACACTCCAGCAATGCGTCACTTTTGCGCCTACAGATACGTCAGAAATACTGACGTATCTGTAACTCCTTGCGACATTGCGACATCATGCGTCATATTATAAATATGACGCATCAATCATGTCGCAGGGAGAGCGCAGTGAAAAGTGACGCATCGCTGTTTTCATGCAGCGATGCGTCACTTTTCATAAATGAGGCCCCTGGTGTTTGCATTGAATAACAGAGGTTTGTTGTTGCCCGTCTCAATAATACTCATTTCATCGACCTCCGGGGGGTTAAGAGCTGAGTGGCGCCACCAGCCATTGAACCTATGCCCATGAATGGAAAGTAGACCTCTGCAGTGAATGCATTGGTCCACTGTGCCTTCACATCCAGCGGCACTCTGTAGCGTCCTCCCCAGCCCGGGGGCGTGTAACAGACCACGTCACAGACAGAGCTCTGGTTTGCATGTCTTTATTCTCTAGCATGCAACGGTGAACTGAGCATACTGCGTCACAGACTTTATTGCCGAGGTCCACTAGAGACCTCATTAGGGTGATCAGATTCTCAAAACAAAAAACGGGGACATGTCATAGACATAGAAGTAGGACTGCGGTTTGCAGTAACCATCGACGTAAAAGTAGGATTATTTGACAGCTGTCATAGACATAGAAAAGGGACTAAAATGACAGCTCCCTCCACAGATCGAGGTGAAGCATTACAGACAACAAATCTGAGGTCTTTTATTGGCACCCCTCTCCTTTACACAGCAGGATTAGTACTTCTTATTACATTTACAGTTTTGAGGACTATAGCATATATTTGCCAAAAATCAATAAAACATCACAGGCTAGCAAACGCCAGTGCAAAGCGCGCATGCGCGTGCATGCTCAACCGGAACAATGAAAAACAGGGACATTTCTGTGTTTAACCGGGACACTGTTTAAAAATGGGGACATTTGAGTCACTTGGAGAAAAGTGTCGGGACACTTCTCCAAAAACGGGGACCGTCCTGGGAAAACGGGGACGTCTGGTCACCCTAGGCCTCATACACACAAACACAAGACACGGCACACACGTGGCGTGATGGTTCTACATTCTAATTCCTGATCAGACTGAACCTCCTCTTCTACATGTACACATTGCAACTGACTTCAGGGTTTGAGGTTTCTTTGCTGTCTGCCTGAAACTTGTTAAGGTATCAAAATACACTTCGTTGTGGTTGAACGACTTTGAGGAGCATTTCATAAGAGGTCGTGAGTGCTCATCCGCTCATGTATTCATTCTCCTCTGTAGATTATTAATAGGCAGAAGAAAATCTAAATCAAGCGCTTTGGAAAGAAATGAAATTGGGTGAAGTGGTACCTCTGAGAATGAGTGAAGAGGTTACCACTGATTTAGCAATATTAATCTGTATTTTATGTGGTGCTTATTACTGCTGATCTGCAATGTTTAAATCATATACATTACACTGGCACTGGGTATTCAAGTCCTAAAGGATGAAAGGCTCAGTTTGCCTTTACTGGTTTAGAACTTGTGACAAACAGACCAGGCGTTACAAACAAAACCACCCAATGCATATGATGAGGATTGCACTTTCTCAAACTAATGGAGACTTTTACCTGTTTCCGCCATGCTTGCTCCTCAAAAGGAGCCGCTTCAGGGACGCCAGCCTCTACCTGTCAGCACGAGCCCAGGAAGGAGGCGCCAACGACCGGCGAGCACAGTTTAGTGGGCCAGGCCACGCAGTTGTGCGACGTGCGCGAGACGGGATCGCGACGCGCATAGTTTAGTGCCTGAGTTAAAACCGGGCCAAAAGTGGGCCCTTCTGTGGCTGGACAAGGCTGGGCTGAGCCCCCCTCTTGACCCTTTGCTTCTCCCTCAACACCCACAATGGGGAAACACAACCTACCGACATCTAACGCACAAGGTAAGCCCAGTTCTTCAATATCGAATTATCCAATAAATGCTATGGGTGCTCTCGACAAAGAAATAACCTCAGCTGAACAGAGTCTAGGTCCCTGTAACCGTTCTGCCGGGACATTGAAAGTTCCCTCCAGATTGCCGCCCTATCCTCGACAGGCCCCAGACACTTGCTTCTCTGGTCGTGTGGTTAATGCATCTAACGGTGTGTTCAGCACACTTCAGATTCAGTTCATTACATTGCTCTCTCATTCACAGACCAGACCCGCCTCTTAAAGGCATGAAAACACATGATCCCATCTCAGATATACCAACTAGGTTAGCTAGGGAAGGCCCACTCTAGCCACTAAAGCAGCTGCCAAGTCACGCAGGCCCGTAACTAAAAGGGCAATTCGACTAAAATTCCAACTACTAACACAGAAGATTTCAACTGTCTGTTTACTCTTGTTCAAGCACTAGAAATTTCCGTTAAATCTTCCTTGGATTGATTGTCTTCTAGATTGTCCCTGGTTGAGAAAACTACCCCTAGTAGAAATGCTGCAAGTTAATGCCATTTGCCATTGTGCAACATTCCGTCCATCATCTTGTGTTTTTTGCTGTTCACCCTATATGGGAAGGGTATGCCCAGACGTGGGTCTCGGGCTCACTACGCCATTGGAGTCAAGCTATCCTGGCTGAAGACGGCTGATAGCCAGAAATCGGTCCTAGGATGCTTGATTCCGGTCCAGGGAAGACATAGCTTGGCAGTTCGGGCTGGACTGTTCCCATGAGGCACAGGGTCAAGGCTGATTTGCATATGGTCATGTATGAACTGGGGTGGCTTGGTGAGCAAAATAACGACTGATTAAACCCAGATCTGTGACTGGGGGTGAATGTTTTGGCATTGTGCAACATTCCGTCCATCATCTTGTGTTTTTTGCAAGTTAATGCCAAGCACATCTCATCGAATATGAACATGTGTGCCATGTCTCTTTCTGGTGTTTTACCTCCTAGTTAAACTCCCTGCAGTAATAACCCCACTGTTCGGCATACTTTAGGGCTGTGCACTGGTAATCTCTTGGTAATCACGTTCAGCAGACCCCATGTTTTATTGTTTAACCTGCAAAACCTAAAGTTACCACAAACGTCACCAAGATCCGGGGACCTCGGCAAGTCCTGGATCTTCCACCAAAAGCTATACTCTTCGTGGTAATTCTCAGGAACGTACCAACCCTTACTCACCCTGATTCCGACACCTGGGATAGCCTGAAAAGCAAGTCCATACACTGGTTAGTAAGATAATGGAATTGACGAATCCTCTTTATCTTTTGGATAAGTAGAGCAGGTAAATGCTTACCTGTTGACTGTATAGTAATGTCTTTAAATCTCCCCTTTGTGGTACAGTCCATTTTGAACAGAACCAGAGTTAATTCCTCATCCTCTTTACAAAAAGTGATTACTCTTCCACTTGGTTAATGTTATCGCCCCCCTCCTTCCCCGAATCTGGTGGCAGGGCCCTATCTCCCTTGGGGGCCAGTTTACATTCATCCCTCTGCTTACCCTCACTCTATTATCACACAGAATTGTTTTCCTTGCTGTCTGAGTTGGGTGGTACTGATTGACTTCCATCAGGGAGCGAGAAGAACCCCCAACATCAATCTACATGCACTAGGCCTCCTGTGTTATTTGCAGTAGTATCACCGACAACAGTTTCCCCCATACCTCTTCAATTTCCAAGCCTATGAGTATGGCACTGACCTGCCCCATTTTTACATCCTCCTATTTTTTGGGAATATGGCAGGACTTCGCTCCAAGGTATCCCTTCCTTCCTGGACGAACTTCATTTTGAAGCTTTCGATCATTTGCTTTAGGGGACTTGGTCCTTGGAAACCACATATATTAACAGAGATAAGGCCTTCCATCCGCCTGCAGTGCCATCTCGCGCCAGTAGACCTAAGGGGGGACTGTTCATCTTTGTCTCTAACTTGCTGCCTTATCCTGTGTATAGAACGGAGTCCTCTTTACCATATTATTTGATTATTGTTTGCCTTCTCCCACTCAACATAAATTTCATTATTGACAATTATTTCGGCCTTGAAATTAATACGGTTCTTCCTTCTCAGCTCGAGCAGGAATTGGACAAAATGCGATGTCACAATGGGAAGGAATCTTTCATATTGTGGGGTGGGGATATTTTAGGGAGTAATCTTTCATATTGTGGGGTGGAGATATTTTAGGGAGTAATCTTTCATATTGTGGGGTGGATTCCATGCTAAAATGGCTTGCGGTATGTTAGACTCCAATAATGATGATCAGTCTCATTTTTCACATAATGATTATGGGTTGAAATTGAATGATTTATTGTCACAATTAAATCTTGGATTTTCCAATGAACTGTATTCCCCCCTTCTGTTAAGACCCATTCCATTTACATGAGCGATCAATTTCCTCAGAGCATAACGTCAGGCTGGAGCAGTGGTAGAAACATCCATGTCGAACATAGCATCGATAACTCAGCATTAACAATTTGCAATGGTATTTCCCTTTGTTGGACCTTGGTTGACTTGGGAAATTCCCTAGATAAATTGGTCACTGCCAACTGGGATGCCTTTGACACTTGTTTGAACATCTCTTCCAGTGACACTGACACTAAGGCTGCATTTCTTTCGATCGATTTCCAGTGGTGTTAAAGCTGCTTTAACTAGAACACAACTCAAGCCAAATTGCATAAAGTCGCAGCGGTTCGACAGTAATTCCTCTAAAACCCATAAACATATTCTGATATCTCTTTGTAAGCTGCCTCGTTGCACCTCGAAGGGGAAAAAGTGCAAATTAGAGTACAATTTAGCATTAACAAGAAGGAAAAGGGAATAACAATATCTTGCCTAGGAATCACTGGTTGATATCAGTTCATCTAAAGAAACTTCAGCTTTTTGGCGAGTCAATAATGGCCCTTTATTAAAGGATGACCGTGCTCGAAATTTGGAGGCTGCAATTAACGAGACAGAGTGGGTCACTCATTTTACCAAGACAGTTTTCCAAGAGACCTAACCACTCTTTCATTGAAGTTTTGTCTTTTGACTCCGGCAAATTGTGTTTTTCCTTGGACTAAATAAACATTGCCATAGGCGAGAGCAAGGGTGGCAAAGGCCCAGGCCCAGACAGCATCCCTATTGACTTGATTAAGGACAACGTTGCTTTGAAGTTGTCCAATTTTAACCAAGGTTCTAGGGTCTTCCTGCGATTCTGGCACCCTTAAAACATGTTCGGAGGTTATAATTGTACCAACTTCATGAAAGGTGATCATGCCTGTCCCGCCTGTTACCGCCCTATATCACTCCTTGATTCCTTGGTTAAAGTGAAAGGGAGATTTTTGTTGAATTGTCTTCAAGATCAGGAAGAGACCAATGACATTCTCTCAAACCTTCAGTTTGGCATCCGAAAAAGGTTGTGGACTTTTGTGAAGGGGTTAAATCTTAATTTACTTATCTGTAAATACTCTCTCATGAAGAAGGGCCATTTGTGTTTAACATTTGTTTTATTGAGCGCTTTCGATTGTGTTCTCCACAGCAAACTATGTGCAATTTTAACAGAGCTGGGGGTTGACCCACCAATCATAACCCTCTTAGAGATATATACTCTGGTGGTAAGGCCAGAGTATGCCTTGGCCTTGGGGTGGATGCACCAGCACTTTCGATCTTGAGGAAGGGGTTAGACAGGGCTGTGTACTCGCAGCCTTTCTATTGACGCTTTACATCAATAGATTAGGTTCTACATTAAGCAGTACTCATAGCAACCCTCCACATATCGGCCAACACCTATACCCTGTTTGCTCTACGCCGACAACACCGTGCTCACCACCGCACTCTTTTGGGCCTGCAGCAGTTACTTAATGGCTTTGTCCGCTTCATGTCTAATCCTGGTCTGATAGTTAACATAGGTAAAACCTTTGTGGTGAAGTGCGGGAAGCAAATTTAAAAGTGCCATGATTTTATGATAAGCAATGTCAGGCTAAGCTTTACCTGGACCTTTTTTTACCTGGGTATTTTATTGGACGCCAGTGGTTCATGGTCTTAAGCTGTTGACATTAGAAAGCAGCTCTTTAATTAATAAATCTATCTCAAGTTTGCTACCAAGCAAGGTAAAAAATCAATCATAGAACTGTTATCTATTCACAATTCAAAATGTGTATCTGTGGCCCAATATGAAATAGAAATCACCCAGCTCAAGATGCTTGAAAATGCTTTCTTCAGGAATCTTCTGGCGGTCCGAGTTTGTTGTTCCACTTTTGTCTGTCACGCAGAACTAGATGCCCAGTTTTTATCTGATCTGATTAATATTCAGCCAATTTTACTTTGGTATAAAGTTTGGTCCTGCAATTTTACCATTTTAAATAGTTTGATCCTTAATGACGGTCTAAAACGGGCACCTATATTATATTATTATCCTCTTTTTTTAATCTTGTTCAAGGGACAAGAAGTATTTTATGGACATGAAATTGTTACTTTGTATTTATTCTGTGCTTTTATGATCTTTTTAAATTGATCGAATGAAGACATAAATGAAATGAATGACTGTCTAAAGTTGACTTGTTCTGGAGCATTTTCCTGGTTCAAATCTGTTAAACAATTTTGTATGAATTTGGGCCCGATTAATATTTTGACTCACCTGATATCTTACATAAAGTTAGCAGAAATGACTTGAACATCCAATGCTGTCCTTCCTCGAAGATTAAAGATTTTCTAGGGAAATGGCCAAATCCAGTGTCATCAATACCCAGCTGACATTGATCACAGATGGCTTTCAGTGGTACCTCATTGCCATACACAATCGTCAGCATAGGTTTCTTTTAACACGTTCAAACTAGATTTTTTTTTTCAGTAAGTCACTTTTCCCCTTAGAAACGATTGGTTAGAGGTTCTGAGCAACTGTCCTTGCAACAGTATTTCCAGGCACTTTATGTTTTTCTGTTCTGTTTATGCTGTGTCCCTTAAGGGCTTCATTTTTCCTTTTTTATGCAATTTTAATTTTAAACAAAGTTGACCTGCACTACTGTTTCTGCAACAGCTGAATTCCCTTCCGATTTGTTGCAATATTTCAAGTTCTTATGGTCTGTAATACGGTTAAGGAATCTGTAATACGGTTAAGGAAAAATATGATTGTACAGTAACAATGTTTATTTGTTTTGATATATTTTATGTTTACTGTTTTACGGCTATGAAATGTATTTTTAATCTATATGTCTCTGCTTTTATGGTTTCTTTCAAGATAATCGAATAAAGCTGACTATGAGCCTTACCTGTTCATATGTATTAATCTGCCTTTTGAAAGGAGGAGAGGTCACTGAATGCAAGGTGGATGGAACCTCTCCTTGCCTTGAAATATTTCCCTCTGATCAGTTGCAGATTAAGGCACTGCTCTACATTGCCGACCCCATGTCGGAATCCACACTGGGCATTGTAAATGTAAATGTAGTGTATTTTGTAAAGCGCACAGCTGCCCCAACGGGGCGTCCCGGCGCTGTATAACGCTGTGGAACCCTTCCTGGCTCTCCCTGTGAGAAGCCCCTCCTGGGCATCCCCAAGGTGAAGCCAGGCATCCCAGTGTTGTAGGGGCCGTTGTGGAGATTAAGCAAGCTATTGCCCAGAGTTGCAGCGTGGGACCCATGATTAGAGTAGGCGCCAAGGCGAGAATTATTGAGTCCGCGGACATTGAGCTCAAGACTCTGCCGCATCAGGACTTGAACCCTGGTCCCGGGCCTGATCTCTGCTTCAGAGTCTGCCGCTCTAACCAGTGAGCCACACTTCTCCACAGAGAATTAATCTCTTGCAATCAGGCTTCAAGTTTTCCAGCAAGAACCCTCCTCAAATTTTTTAGCGAGCTATCCAGGAGAGATATGGAACAATGACAGGCTGGGGAATTCCGATCCCCCTTCTTAAATATTGGGACAACTATAGCTTTGAACCATGATGGTATTAGCTCTCCCTTAATTGATGCTTTTTGTAAGCCACAGTAAACTGATTAAACTAGCTGAGGAGGGGGTGGGGTTTTGCCGCTTTATTCCACTTCGGGTCTCTAACAACTCGCACACATGGGGAAGTAAATGCATCAATAATTGACACTGATGATTCCTCTACTGAGGTCAGTAATGAAAATCATTGCAAATTGTTCTTGCCCAAGTTGGCCATGAAAGCCCTCGAGGCCAGAGAGTCCCACTGAACTCTTAACCGCTTATTCCTTGAATTAGACATTGGTAAGGTTACCCGACTCACTTCCTTGTTACCTAGGTGTAAATCCAGAATCAGTGACAGAGGGTTATGATCACTAATGCAAGAAGCCTTAAATCGTGACTTTGTATTACATTGACCAAATTAGATGTTTATAATAAAAAAGTCAATCTCACTCTCTCAGACGAGCCCATATCGGTGGGAAGGGGTGAGAAGCCCACCATAAATTATTTGGCAAACACCAGATTGTTTGCTATCATAAGCCTATTTATACAGTCCCCAATTGGAGAGTGCTGAAAATGTGGAGAGCTACCACCATCCTTGTCTCTGAGTCCCCATGCCTTTGATTATTGGCCCCACAGGGCTTGATGTTGAAATCACCCGTCCAGATTATGCGCGGCTCCCTGTTGTGACCATCCATAACATAGTCAGGTGCCTAGCTCTGGCTCAGCTCGAAGTCCTATGGGACCTGCTCGGACTCATAACGAGCCGAGCCTTCCTGTGGCTTCCGTCTGCCACCCACTGTGTAACATCCTGTACCAAGAATGAAAGACAAGCATTAAACAGTGATTTAAATCAGGAAAACCTAAGGTCGTTTTTAGAAACCATTGCTTTGAATAAATACCCTCCAACACAGCGTGATATGAACTGATGAAGTAAGCTGAAATACCAACACATGTTACGGAAATACACTCTTTTAAATTTGAAACACATTTTTTCATCGCTTTGCATGGCGTTTGTTGCATGATTTACAAGGCAAACATTTTCAGGGCTCAGCTTGTGCCAGGGCTCTTAGAGCCGAGCCAGATTCTTGGCTCGGCTCTGGCTCGGTTGTCTCAGTTAATATGTTGGCTCGCCCACCTCTACATACAATATATTCAACTCAATCATCGCACAAATGACCAACTACATAGATTGTTAAACCGAATTGTCCTAACAAAATCTATTCATTTCTTTTGAAGGTTATACCTATACTCCCTGAAAGGTTCCATAGCGGTTGTATATATATATATATATATATATATATATATATATATATATATATATATATATATATATATATATATATATATATATATATATATATATATATATATATATATATATATATATATATATATATATTACGTACTGGCGATAGCCAGTAGGTATATATAGTTAGGATTTTTTTCCTATGGGATTTTTGAAAATTCTATGTCGAATATCTTTTGCGTTTGAGGACAGAATTGGCTGAAATTTTCAGGAAAATGGAACATTTTGTTTCTGAGCAGCCCCTGAAAATTTGGGGGGGTTTCGTCAAAGGGGGGCCGAGAAAAAAGGGGGGTCCCAAAACGTGTTTTTCCCATGCAATTTTCCATAGGGCGGTTGGCCTCACTTTTAGCCTGAACGGCTGAATGGATTTACACCAAACTTGGCAAAATTGTAGGGACTGGTAGCCCGATGTGCCTTTGCTATGTCTCAAGATATAGGCTCCAGTGGTTTTTACGAAAATTAACTTTGAAAAATATATATTGGGCTACATTGGGCTATATATATGTTGGAGCCCAAATGTAGCCCAATGTAGCCCAATGTAGCCCAAAGATGGCCACCAGAGACAAAAAAAAACAAATGTAGCCCAAATATCAGCCAGATGTAGCCCAACTATAGCCCAATGACAGAATGTCCCAGAGTGTTCTAAAGAACAACTAGAGTGCTAACAGTCCTACTTATTACAAAGGTATGGCACACCTGCAGCCATCTTGATTGGAATAAAGTGGTAACTCTTAAAACATTTAATTTAAAAAGGAACAGAATGAGGGGGTTCATTTTGCCATAGAAAGTATGATTAGCGTATATATGACGAAATCCCGCATACCATCAGTCCGCAAAAAAAATCCCGCATGTACTATTAGGCCGCAAATTAAAATAACGAAAACTTTTAGAACGAATATGCCTTTAGCATACACTAAACAACTAAACTACCCTAAACCCTAAAACACTACCCCCAGCATGACCCTACACTACACAAACAGTACAACACTACCCTAAACCCTAAAACACTACCCCCAGCATGACCCTACACTACACAAACACTACAACACTACCCTAAACCCTAAAACACTACCCCCAGCATGACCCTACACTACGCAAACACTACAACACTACCCAAAACCCTAAAACACTACACCCCAGCATGACCCTACACTAAGCAAACACTACAACACTACCCTAAACCCTAAAACACTACCCCCAGCATGACCCTACACTACACAAACACTACAACACAACCCTAAACCCTAAAACACTACCCCCAGCATGACCCTACACTACGCAAACACTACAACACAACCCTAAACCCTAAAACACTACCCCCAGCATGACCCTACACTACGCAAACACTACAACACTACCCTAAACCCTAAAACACTACCCCAAGCATGACCCTACACTACGCAAACACTACAACACTACCCAAAACCCTAAAACACTACACCCCAGCATGACACTACACTACGCAAACACTACAACACTACCCTAAACCCTAAAACACTACCCCCAGCATGACCCTACACTACGCAAACACTACAACACTACCCAAAACCCTAAAACACTACACCCCAGCATGACCCTACACTACGCAAACACTACAACACTACCTTAAACCCTAAAACACTACCCCCAGCATGACCCTACACTACGCAAACACTACAACACTACCCTAACCCCTAAAACACTACCCCCAGCATGACCCTACACTACGCAAACACTACAACACTACCCTAAACCCTAAAACACTACCCCCAGCATGACCCTACACTATGCAAACACTACAACACTACCCTAAACCCTAAAACACTACCCCCAGCATGACCCTACACTACGCAAACACTACAACACTACCCTAAACCCTAAAACACTACCCCCAGCATGACCCTACACTACGCAAACACTACAACACTACCCAAAACCCTAAAACACTACCCCCAGCATGACCCTACACTACGCAAACACTACAACACTACCCAAAACCCTAAAACACTACCCCCCAGCATGACCCTACACTACGCAAACACTACAACACTACCCAAAACCCTAAAACACTACCCCCAGCATGACCCTACACTACACAAACACTACAACACTACCCAAAACCCTAAAACACTACCCCCAGCATGACCCTACACTACGCAAACACTACAACACTACCCAAAACCCTAAAACACTACACCCCAGCATGACCCTACACTACGCAAACACTACAACACTACCCAAAACCCTAAAACACTACAACCCAGCATGACCCTACACTACGCAAACACTACAACACTACCCAAAACCCTAAAACACTACCCCCAGCATGACCCTACACTACGCAAACACTACAACACTACCCAAAACCCTAAAACACTACCCCCAGCATGACCCTACACTACGCAAACACTACAACACTACCCTAAACCCTAAAACACTACACCCCAGCATGTCCCTACGCTACGCAAACACTACAACACTACCCAAAACCCTAAAACACTACCCCCAGCATGACCCTACACTACGCAAACACTACTACACTATCCTAAACCCTAAAACACTACGCCCAGCATGACCCTACACTACGCAAACACTACAACACTACCCTAAACCCTAAAACACTAGCCCCAGCATGACCCTACACTACGCAAACACTACAACACAACCCTAAACCCTAAAACACTACCCCCAGCATGACCCTACACTACGCAAACACTACAACACTACCCTAAACCCTAAAACACTACCCCCAGCATGACCCTACACTACGCAAACACTACAACACAACCCTAAACCCTAAAACACTACCCCCAGCATGACCCTACACTAAACAACCACCACAACTCTACACTACACTAACACAACACTACACTACACAACACTACACTACACTACACAATCACTAACCCACGAAAAAATTAACACAAACCCACTTACCTCTCTCGTCATCGTGGTTTTCACAACGCAAATGCATTTACCATAGATGCCTTTAAAACCTAATTCTTTGTAAAGGCATGCCCGATAAATGCACATGCATTTTGAAAAAATGCGGGATAATGGTATGCGAGGTCAATGACCTTGCGGGATAATGGTATGCGGACTGAAAGTCTGCAGGATAAAAAATGCGGGAAAATGGCTGCAAACCATGATTAGCAGCAGACTTCCCTGGTGAGCACTAGCTTTACTACAGTGATCTAATGAGCAACTAGAGTGCTAACATTCAGAATTTATGGCAAATGTGTGACACATCTGAATGCCTTCTTGATAGAACCAAAGTAAACAAGCATTGAAAATGCAATAGATCTCGCCCTCGTTTAAGTTAAAGCCATTCTGTTTGTAATGAGGTGGCTTTTTAGCTTTGCTTTTATTAGTGTTTTTAAAACTTTCATGTAAATAACATGCATATGTATGCATATATGTATATGTATGCATGCATTTATATTTATATAGATATGCAGATTATATATGTTTATATATGTATATTACCTACTGGCGATAGCCAGTGGGTATATATAGTTAGGATTTTTTCTCTGGATTTCTGAAAATTCTATGTCTAATAACTTTGGCGTTTGTGGACGGAATTGGCTGAAATTTTCAGGAAAATGGCACATTTTGTTTTTGAGCAGCCCCAGAAAATTTGGGGGGGTTTCGTCAAGGGGGGGCCGAGAAAAAAGGGGGGTCCCAAAATGCGTTTTTCCCATTCATTTTTCCATGGGGCGGTTGGACTCACTTTTAGCTCGAACGGCTGAATAGATTTACATGAAACTTGGCAAAATTGTAGATATGGTTTGCCCGACGTGCCTTTGCTATGTCTCAATATATGTGCTCCAGTGGATTTTGAGAAATTAACGTTTAAAAATATATATATATCTGTGACAGCGCTCCGGTTAGCGCCCCGGTTCGCGTACCTGACGCGTAACGGAACTTCGCGAAGCGAAGCTGATTGGCTCTCCGGTGTCTGTCAACATTCTAAACAGTCCGGAGCGGCCGCCATCTTGTCTCTCGGTACGATCGAGAGACAAGATGTGGTGGAAAACAAAGGGGGAAATGAAGGAAAGGGGGCAAGGTAGACCACTCCTGACCCCCTAGGATTGATGAGGGGGATATTAAAGTGCCCCGCGGGGCAAAAAATAAAAAATTTTTTTTTTTTGCGATTTTACACCGTAGAGGCGCGTCCCGGTACGCGAACCGGGCAGCTCACCGGGCAGCTCACCGGGCAGCTAACCGGCAGCGTAGCTGTCAACATTGTAAACAGTCCGGAGCGGCCGCCATCTTGTCTCTCGGTAGGTTCGAGAGACAAGATGTGGTGAAAAAAGAAGGGGGAAATGAAGGAAAGGGGGCAAGGTAAACCCCTCCTGACCCCCTAGGATTGATGAGGGGGATATTAAAGTCCCCCGCGATTTTTCGCGGTAGAGGCGCTTCCCGGTACGCGAACCGGGCAGCTAACCGGCAGCGTAACGGGAGTCCGCCATCTTGTGTTTTTGGAGCGTCCGGTTCGCGTACCGGGTAGCGTCCTGGTAAGCGTAACAAGGGGAAAACCAAGAGAAACAGTAAAAAAAAAATTAAGGGAATAGATTTCCAGCAAACTTGGCAAAATTGTAGGGACTGTTTGTTTGATGTGCCTTTGCAAGGCCTCAAGATATGTGCACGTGTGGATTTTGTCTAATTAAGGTTAAAAAAAATATATATATCTGTAAGCGTGCTCCGGCACGCTTACGTTACGGGTTTTGTTTGCGCTGCAGAGCCGATACGTCACGGTTATGCGACGCGTCATGAGGCGTCTCACGTGGCTACGTGATACGTCACGTAATAAAGAATATATTTTACAGCTATAGATATTAGCTTTTAAAAAACCAATGGAATTCACTGAAAAAACCATAGGTTATAGACCATATATAGTTAGGAATTTGCATTTACAAAACCTTGAAAATTCACTGAAAAAAACATAGGTTAGAGACCATATATAGTTAGCTGGACATTTTATTGACATAAAACCAATGAAATTCCATATATAGTTAGTTGCACTAACTATATATCGCGCACCCGCAATCCACTGATGATGATGTCACATATTACATCATTCATGACATGGTCAGTGACATCACTGATGACATCACTGATGACATCTCAAATGACATCACTGATGTCATGCACCAATGATCTTCACCACCTCCGTGAAACGGCGAAATGAAGACACAGACCCCAGGCTGTCGGTAAGGTAGTTTTTATTGTTGACCTCTCAACGGGCGACACGTTTTGAGCAACAAGTGCTCTTGTTCACACTCCGTACACCCGGTCAGCTGACTTAATATATACTTTTTTTTAAAGTGATGCTCCACCTCTCAAGTGTATCACATGGTCATATGGTGAACATAAAGAAAATACATTACAAAACACCTCGTCAATTCATTACAAATAATATTGCTACAATAATATTTCTGCTTGAAAGCTGAATCACTTCAAAACTGTTCAAATATATAACAGTTTAACATTGGGACTAATTTGTAAATTGCAAGAAAATATAATCTATTTGCGTAGAAAGTTTGTGATAATATATACAAATAAATATATATATATACACCAATTTACACTATTTACATGATATTTCATCTATCATACACAGTGAATAAAACCTTAAATAAAGCAGGAGGGATAGTAATCATGAACACTAATCAATATGCTGACAAAATCAACCAGATGTTAGGAGTGGAAGAACACTATAGAAGAGCAAATAGACGATCACTTACCAAGCTGTCAGAAGAGATAAAGACTATGGTGTCCAAAGCCTTTGTGGATGGACATATCTGCCAAAAAGAAATGGACTACCTCATTAATTTACATCCAGTGGTACCTGCCATCTACGGAGTTCCTAAAACACACAAGAACACAACAAATCCACCCCTGAGACCGATAGTGGCCTCTATAAATTCCAGCACGGAACCCATCTCAAAATACTTAGACTCCTTCCTGTGCCCCCTTACCACTACTTATGCCTCCTACATCAAGGACACGGGGCACATGATCAAAGTCCTTGAACATTCTCCATTTAACAGTGCTTCCCAACTGCTTGTGACATGCGATATAGAATCGCTATATACTAATATCCCACAAGACAAAGCAATAGAATCAGTGGCAGCATTATTGGCAAGAACACCAGGTTCTAGACCTGACACTTTTATTCTAGACTGTTTGAGAATAGTTCTACAAAATAACTACTTTGAATTTGGCAATGAAGTATACCATCAAATAAAAGGAGTCAGCATGGGGGCCTCTTGTGCCCCCAGCATAGCCAATATATATATGGGAGAATTTGAACGCAAGAATATCTACAATGAAATCGCGCCCTTTTATGAGAACATTTCTAGATGGCACAGATTCATTGACGACGTGTTTTTTATTTGGTCAGGAACGGAAGAACTGTTAAAGGAGTTCATAGAATGGCTCAACCTGGCGGACACAAATCTGAGATTTACTCAAAACTATTCATCAGACAAAGTGGAATTCCTAGACATATGGATAAGACATGCAAATGGAGAACTGGCAGTCGAACTATATCGGAAACCCACAGCCAAAAATACCATCTTGGAACATGGCAGTTACCATCCCAACTGCCAAAAGGACTCCATACCGTTTGGTGAATTCCTACGAATAAAAAGGAACTGCACGTCCATGAAGGACTTCACGACACATGCCAACCAATTAGCAGAACGCTTGCTGGTGAGAGGATATCCCAAACGTCTTATCCGTAATGCTATGAAAAGAGCAAAATACTATAACAGAGATGTCCTCCTAAATCCAACCTCGAAATCCAACGAACAAAAACTTGTGTGTGTCTTGAACCACTCCACTATTAATAACAAAATAAGGAAGGTGATCCATAACAACTGGAAAATATTGAATACCAACGATCAGGAAGAAAAACTGAGCAAACCCATTCTGGCTTTTAGAAGAAATCAGAACTTGCGAGACAAACTGGTACATAGCAGGTGTAAAAACAAGGAGACCAACAAACAGAAAACCATTGATGGTAACCCATTACCCATTGGAAACCATAGATGTGGTAACTGCCACGCTTGTGACCAGATAATACCTGGTGAAACATGGACCTATGGACAAAAACACGGAAAACTAAAAGAAATGACAAATTGCAGAACTAAAAATGTCATATACCTTATCAAATGTCCTTGTGACATTGGGTATATAGGTGAAACATCTAGAGAATTCCGTATTAGACTCTCGGAGCATAAATCTGCAATCAGAACGCAAAAAACAAATGCCCCAATGGTTTCCCACTTTGTCCAATATGGCCACAAAGAAACAGATCTGCGGTGGCAGATTTTAGAACATGTTCATACACCGCCTGGCAAAGACCCCATAGTTTTTCGCAAAAAACGTGAAACCTTTTGGATCCACCTATGTAACACTGTTCGCTTTGGGCATAATGAGGAAATCTCTTGGATAGTTACTCTTTGATAAATCCAGTGTCTCTGTAATTTGATTTTTAATATCCCCACTTCTTGACAAATAGACTATTTACAGGTACTCCAACGCTGCAATCCGTCAAAATCAGAGTACTTTTGTAACCAACCGTGTAATACCAGCACACGACGATTTTCCACATGGACTATAGTCCCTGTTATTAATTTGGACGCAAATGAGGAAAAATAGTTCTAATATGGCCGCCGCAGTGTAGATAACTCTGAGGTAGTCCCTCTACTATCTTTATGCCCGCCCTTCTCACTAGCAAAACAGGAGTCCTGTTTCCCTGTCTATGCTTCTCCACCTGAGTGTTATCAGTGAAGTGCCCGAGTATAAATATTCCTTACATTTACAAACACCTCTCTCCCTTGGAGCAGTCACAAGAACCCCCGATCGCGCAAACTGCCAAGTTTAGACCAGGTAAGAATCTGCTCTGCAGATACGCTCCACTTCGCGGATAACATACCTACAAAATGCCGTAGCACCTAATGCCTAAGTTCGATATCTGCTGAGCCCGGTTTTAATTTAACATAACTTGTCAGCTAGCCCCTTGTAAAAAATCTTATACACCACTGCAGCCGGATACCTTTGCAAAACCGCCCGGTTTCATGGCGCGACACTCACTTTCACATCGTGCTATTTTCAGCATCGTGCCACCAATGGAAACGCTTGCAGCACTTACATCGCCCTAAGCGTCTCACGGCAATTTATCATTATTTTTTAGGGCGTGGCATAGTTTGGTCCATGAACTCTAAAAACCACCACAGCGGCAAGCCAACTGCAAAGATATAAGGTAAGATCTTTACGGGAGTTTAACGAAACGTACATTGTTTTGTTACCCCTCCGGGGGCGCAGTCAATGTAAAAACAAGCCCTGTCAATATGTGAACCTATCATTTAGATACCGTTTGGTCAAGCACCATGCTTATTTTTTTTTTATACATAGGGACAGATTAAAACAGCTCTTAAGCCGCACAGCATCATAACCTTATTAACATAAGTTACCACCATGGCGTTTGCAATGCGTCGTTAAACTCTGTAACGCTACATTAGACATAGGGACTGAAGCTGCCTTTTAGAACTACTATCAGAAAGCCCGGTTTTTTAAGAATTCAATAAACTTAAGGTATGTCCAAATGTAATGAAATGGAGCGAAACAAGCCTATCTTTTTATTATTTTTTCCAGTACATAACTCAAAGGCGGAATGTGAAGACATACTATCAAACGAAATTATATAAAAACCAGGTAATCATCTCATACATCCTGCACAGAATTTCCTGCTGTGTTATGCCTGGCCAATCATTAAATAAAATATACCTATTGTCCGCACAGAACACACGTTATTCATGTGGAAGCCCGTCGCCCCGTAGAAAAAACTGGTCCATCTAACACAGAAAACTCTTCAACATAAATATAGGTAATATAGCACAATCTCATAGTCATCTACTTTTATGCTATTGCACCATAACAGATGGTTACATTTTTTCCTTTCTGTTTTGTAGTTCTTGTCTAAAACCATAGACTGTCCAGGATCTGCACCAATATACATTCTCAGTGACTACCAAAATTGCACCACTGGTAATGTTAATCCGTTTTGCTGCTAATACCGAGCACTTCTCAATAGATAATCCATAAGCACTGCATGCACCTAACTATATCACTCTTTGGGTACTTAAATACTGAAAGGGAATAACCAGGACCTGTGTTCTTTTCCTCTCCCACTGTTGAATCCTTGATCTGTTAAACCTTCATGTCCACTTAAGGAGTATGTGCTAGCTATGAGCTTTCATTTAGTAATTTGTAAAAATGTAAATATGAGTAATTAATGATGCCACTGTTTGAGACTGATAAACATGTAATAGATAAAGTGACATTCACATGCTTTTTCCTATGCACTTGTTTTTTGCAGAAGAATTGTATGACGCCCTCGAATACCCTTTTTTAATCTCTGTGTAATACATTATTGTCTATGTTCTCTGGCCCTGAGGAAGGTGGCTCTCACCGAAACGTACGTCGGCCTAACATCAGCTGTCACGGATACAAACTAGTTAAATCCACCATAACTAGCAGAACTATACCATCTTGTGTCTCTAGTGTATTCTGCATAGCACACCTCAGAATTGTTAAATGTATTAGTCTATTGTTGTGTATAAATTAGTCTTATTCATGAGTCAGTTTTAGAATAGATCACAGTATGATTGGTATGTAAGTATGTCTGTGTGTAAGATCAGTGTAGTTGTTATTAGAGGGCATCTTTAATTTAATGTTTTCTATGTCATGAAAAGTATGTTTGTAAATTAGATCAAAATTTTGGTTGAGTACACAATGACTGATTTAGTTGATAAAATGTGTCTAAAAATCTTTTTATAAAAATGTGAAGAAAATTAATAAATTTATTTTGAATAATACTTTATAGTTCTCTCTTTGGCATCCTCTAAAAATGTTGAGATTGATTCAATGTAAAAAAGAAATATAGGTCCTTACTGAGGTTCAGTATTCTTTGCAAAACACCTCGTCAATTCATTACAAATAATATTGCTACAATAATATTTCTGCTTGAAAGCTGAATCACTTCAAAACTGTTCAAATATATAACAGTTTAACATTGGGACTAATTTGTAAATTGCAAGAAAATATAATCTATTTGCGTAGAAAGTTTGTGATAATATATACAAATAAATATATATATATACACCAATTTACACTATTTACATGATATTTCATCTATCATACACAGTGAAACAAACTATCTAAATCAATAATAAACTTATTACTGCTTAACATGCATTATATTACTGACAGGATTGATGTTATATTTCCCTGTTCCTTTTTCTTGTAACCAAACACATTTTCCTTTTTGTTGGTATACCATTATACAATGGCCCCATATGAAATGAAGAATCCTGTTGTACCAATGCATGAATTTTGTTTAATAGAATGATTATTGGCGTATAGGCCATATATGACCAATGCTCAAAAAATTATCGTGATTTAAAAACACAAATCCTCTTTAAGCACTCTGCCTGAGGATACATTAATACCATAGAATTAATCGTTAACACCCTGTGCTAAATTTCAAACCCTGTTGACAAATCGCATGGTCAGGATAGAGCCTCGAATTTTACTGGACGATAGTAAGTTCAGATTGGATTGGAGTTTCATTGCAAATAAGTGCACAAGGGACTGGCTCATTTTAATAATAAGTACAGCCCAGCGCTTGAGCGAAGAACTACTCAAAGAGATCCTGGAAATGGAGGAGACTATAGCTAATGATACCACCTTGACGGATGCCAAGGATCATCTACAGAGAATACAAGACGACCTTGCTGACTATAAAAATTATATGGTCAGCCAGAAAATCAAGGGGCTAACGCGTAACCTTGCAAAATATTCTCATGAATGGGCTTTCCCTTATGTAAGGGACGAGTATTACCAGCAGGGTCCAGTGGTACAATCAGGCGGTGCCCGTGTTGGGGGGAGAGGAGGCCACCAACAGTCGAGACGTACACCCAACAACTGGAGCTTCGAAAGCACAGGCAGTGAGGAGGAGGAAGAACCTCAACCACCTCAGAACAGCAGGGTCAGGTTTAACCAACAAGGCCAACAGAACGAAGACTTGGGTGCCATTTTACGTTCTTTTTTGGTGCAGGGCCAGAGATCAAACCACAACAGGGGAGGAACCGCAGGAAGGGGAAAAGGGAGAGGAAGAGGCAATCCACCGCCCACATCGCAGACGTACTCGCCAAGGCAGACCCGCAGCAGGGGAAGGATGCAGAACTGATTGAGAGCATCGTGGTCAATCTATCTAATTACCAACTAACAGCGGAGGAGGAGAGAGTTCTGAATATAGGTTTGGGATTCGTCCCCACTCCAAAACATGACCCTTTCAAGTGCCGCATAGAATTGCATGAAACGATCCGAAAAATTAAACTCAAAAAATTCTTTGCAAATAAAGAGAATGAAATAGATCAATCTCGGGGCACAAATCTAAGAAAGCCTTCTACCTTCTGCCCTCCTTCCACAGCGGTGGGCCCTGAAGTAGCAGTTTTTGAGGCCAAAGTCCTACAGGACATCGAGAAATTTGAACAATCTCAGGACCGGAGTAAGAACACCAACATGACCAGAAGAGACTGGGAAGCGATCAAAAGCCTAGAGGGAAATGGTTCCCTCACCATTAAGTCGGCGGATAAGGGGGGAGCAGTGGTGGTGCTCAACACCCTTGATTATGACACAGAAGTAAACAGACTCCTTAGTGTCCGGAACAACTATGAACCTTTGACGAAAGACCCCGCAGACGACTTACTCAAAGTAATCAGAGAGATGGTTGGTAGGGCGAAGATGAATAAATGGATTAACAGCAAGGAAGCCGAGTTTCTAGTAAACGAGACCCCGAGAACTCCGGCATTCTATATTTTACCCAAGATACATAAACCAACGAGGCCGCCCCCCGGGAGACCCATAGTCTCGGGGATACAGTCGGTTCTCGAACCGCTGTCACAATACGCTGACTACTTCTTACGTGAGTCAGTGGTTAACCAGCAATCCTTCGTTAAGGACACGACTGATGTCTTAAACATCTTGGCAGACGTCGCTTTTGACCCGGCGAGCGACTACCTTGTAACCATCGACATTGAGTCGCTATACACCAGTATCCCCCAGGACGCGACGCTGGTGGCAGCAGCGCGCGCACTGGGGGAACTGGAATGGTTTTATGACCCTCCCCAGTCCTTTGTGATGGAGTGTGTAGAGTTGGCCCTCACCAGGAATTATTTTAAGTACAAGGAACAACTCTACTTACAGACGTCTGGCACGTCAATGGGGGCTACGATGGCGCCTAGCCTGGCATGCATCTATGTGGGCCAATTTGAGGAGCACGTCATTCATTCCATCTCTAATCCCTTCCAGAGGCACATTTGCCTCTGGAGGAGGTATATTGATGACGTGCTCTGCATATGGTCTGGCACGGAGGCCCTGCTGCTGGATTTCCTCACATGGCTGAATGAGCAAGATCGGAGTTTGAAATTCACCTGGAACTACAGCCATACCAATGCCACATACTTGGATCTGGAAATTGAAGCAACAGAGGAAGGAGGTTTGAGTACCCGGGTACATCAAAAACTTACCGATAGGAACTCCCTCCTTCTCTATAGCTCATACCACCCTAGGGCCTTAAGGGACAATCTCCCGGTAGGCCAATTTTTGAGATACAGGAGGAATTGTTCTTCCACAGGGGTTTTCTTGGAACAATCGGCTGACTTGACCAAGAGACTTGAACAACGCAACTACCCCAGGAGAGTGGTTAAAGATGCTAAAAAGAGGGTACTTAATACACCCCGGAGTGCTCTCCTTGAACACAATAAAAAGGACAAACAAGATTGCCTTCCAGTTGTAATGACTTTTGATCCCATGGCAACGAGGATTAGACAATCGATTAGAAAGCACTGGAAAT
Source organism: Lissotriton helveticus (assembly GCF_964261635.1). NCBI lineage: Eukaryota > Metazoa > Chordata > Amphibia > Caudata > Salamandridae > Lissotriton > Lissotriton helveticus. The sequence goes on from NC_136065.1 coordinate 725,177,665, forward strand.
TGCTTTCTGTTAAAGACTTCTCAATGCCACCACCGATGTTTGCATTTAAAAGAGCGGGTAATCTGAAGGACCGGCTGGTCCACACTCGGGATCGGGTGCCTACACGCAGAGTGGATTCAACAGTACCCAATGGTCACTACCCATGTGGGACGTGCTCAGTATGTCCACTCACCAAGAAATGCAAGAGTGTGATTCTGGCGGATGGGAGAGAGTGGCACCTAAACCAATTTAGCAACTGTAACACTACCAACGTTATATACAGATTGCTATGCAGTTGTGGTCTCCAATACATAGGACTCACGTCTAGGAAAATCAAAGTGCGGATACAGGAGCACTTGAGTACGATGAAAGCAGCCAAGTTAACCACCAAACTGGTACAACACTATGTACAACACAAACATGACTTCACCTGGACTGTGTTGGAAACCATGAAAGGTAATCCCACGAACCCTGAAGCAGTTCTACTTGCGAAGGAGGCGAGATGGATTTTCAATGAAAAAAGTGACACAGAAGGATTGAATGAAATTATATTGTGGAATAAGGTTAAATAATCCTGAGTGTATGAGAAAGAACAGTGTACATCAACAGGAGGAAGTACCTGACCCTGTTGGCCCTCCTGTTTGTTTCACTTGGATTTTGGTGCTGGTATGACTCATAGCCCTAACAATTCTTTTGGGTGTTCCTTGGTATCCTACAAAAGTTTTCTATTCCACCATGAACGTATGAGGAACATATATTGGACATTGGTGGCATCTTCTGATGAAGTATTACACACCGGGGTTACATTTATACCACTCTAAGATGGCGCCCGCGTGGTGCTTGGTCTGATACCATGTGACCCCTCATATTCTACCATGAGGGTAGGGTTTGTTGTGCCATTATTAGGGACCAGTCACACTGGATACCGAGTGGTAACTATTCCATACACGAATATAATTATTAGTAGAACGCTGCACAAGTCTTGGGTGTAGGTCGGATATACTGTACAATGAATAGTTTCGTCACCCGAGTATGACGCCAGCATGGCATGAGTAATGCCAGTTCGCCATGCCGGCGGATTATTTGGCAGTAGTTAAATGCATTTGATCGAAAGTGAAACATGAACATAGGGAATTACATCGCCCTATGTAACCACTCCAAGATGGCGCCTGTTTTTCCACGGGCGCACATCACATATGCGTCATCACGTGACGCCGCCCGGGAGTAACTGCAGCGTTTATAAACACTGCCGGTGGAGTATTCCGGCGTTCCTGGGATGAGTTCAGGTCCCTTCTCTGAGACCTGTACGGTAAGGAGGTATCGGGCGGGAGCTTTTTTTAGCTTTTTTAGTTGTTGAAAGAGCGGACTTGCTGGGAGGTGCTATGCTAGCGGGTTTCACAAGTAAAGTGGAATGTTGTTTGATGGGGATCATTAAACAGGCTGTAGGTGATTGAGTACACGGGAGCCTTATCACCAGACATGAATGGCACCGATGTGGGTGTGATTACACCCTTTTTATAACGCAGGCCAAGTAAGAGGGCTAAGGCATAACAATGAGTTGGATGGTAGTGTGAAGAGTTGCCACAAAGAACTGCTCCTACCCGTTTGGGCTGTCTGCGAGTATGCAGAGTGTGCCGTGTCCTTAATGCAATGGTGTTGCACTATCTATAGGGCTTTCTTTGCATTAAGTGATGTCACCTAGGTGAGGAGCCACACCTTGTTGATGAGTGTATCGAGGTAACTCTTGTACCCCGTTTTCTCTTACATTATCTCATAGGTTGATGCAACAACTGACAGTTCTTATGAAATACACCTTGTTTTGCTGGTATGAGAAGACGTGGCAATACGAGGGTAATGTGCTTTTAAAGACTACGTAGACATGAGATACACTCTGTATACACTAGGTTCAGAATATGATGAGGTCCATGGTGTGTTGACATTGGATTGTCTGTATGTTTTAATTTGACAGTGCCTGTACGGATGATGTCCAACTCTGGTGCAGTGACTATGTGGTGAGCCCTGATGAAACTGCCAATAGACTCAGTAGGCAGTGAAACATGTCGGCCACAGGTAATGGTACGCTAGTCTAAGCTACCAGCCATTTTAGCTGCGCAGCTTACATCTGGTTCTCAATAAAGTTATATTGGTGTAGCTGTGGATTTTAATCGCCACTCTTTAAGTCACACCAAGACTTTATACTTGGTTTTTCTTGTGCACCTTTATGTTTTTCTTTTGAAACTCTCTATTTATGAGTTGTGTGTTGGACACGTATTTCTTTCTTTCTCTTCTGATAAAGAGAGGTAACCGATGATGAGAAAGGGGTGAGAGTCGGTACCATCAGCCAGTAACCCCGAGGGTGTGCTCCCGTGAGGTACCTCTCTTTGTCACCACATTTTTTGGACAGAATGTTTGCCATAAATGTGTGAGTGGTCTGTTCCTTTTAGAACGGACAGTGCGGGTACTGTCATATTATATTTTGTATGTGTTTGAGCCTCTTAGATTAAATTTGAGATTACACTACCAGTGATGTAGTGTTGGACTGTCGGGCATAACCTGATCCACAGCTACATTGAGAGTGGCTCAGTAGTACTTATGTCAAATAATAAATATATTGACATAGGATATGTAGGCAAAATCTAGCCCAGTAGAGCAAGTTGTATCCAGTCCTTGGTGCCGGGATTTGTTGTGATTGTATGTAGTTGAGTGGAGGGCCTTCCCCTGAGCACCATTAAATCCCTCTAAGCTCCTTTTTGGTTGAATGTGACAAATCGCTTAACACAAAAAAAATTCTTAACTTTTTGGAGTGTATAGATACATGAGAAATTAGTGAAAATTACTATATTACAAAAGAATTACACATATTGACAATATTTACAAAGTGCTGTCTGATTTATGTTTTCGGGTGAATTATTTCATCTTGATTTTTCCTATGGTTGTTTTGCTATCCAACCCGCTTTCCAGTGATGCACTAGATCGCCATGCAATCCTCCACCAAATGCACCTGATGTTAATGCAGGAAATCCCTATTAACGGAAACATAAGTTGAATAAGATAATCAGAGAAATGGGTCCACTACAGTTGCATTGAAAATTTACCAGTTTATATGCTACAGAAAATGGTGTAAATCTTCTGTAGTATTAAGCCCATTTGGGTATTTGCTGTCCAGCTCAACAATATATTTTGTCTCCTTCCTTCTCAAGATTTTTTTCTCTATCTCCCCCACGTTTTGGGGGGGCCACTGCATCAATGACGAAATACGATAGACAACTCAAATCATTATTATGCGTAGATTTAAAGTGGCGGGCTACGGGGTATGTACTGTCATTATTGACTATTGCTCGAAGATGTTGCAAAATCCTGACGTGCACCTGTAATTTCGTACTGCCTATGTATCGTAGGCCACAGGTGCACGTCAGGACATATACAGCATAGTCACTGTGGCAGTTATGATTGCCCCTAATAGCTTTGCTCACCTTACTGAAGGGGGTGTTGTAATGCGTGGTATTTACACCAAATTTACAAGCTATATATATATATATATACTCAAGACATGCTCAAGACAACATAAAAGGCAACTTGTTGATTCAAATGTTAACATTTTCAAACTTTCAAACTGTTTGCCAGAGGAAAATATTATGACTGCTTTGATCTTGTCTGAGTCTAAGCCTACAGTACACACGGCTAATCTGCCTCTTAGGCCTTTGAAATGCGTGTGAATTGCAGTTATAAATAATGCAATGCCCCACAAGAAACAGTATTTTTATCACCTGGCTTTACCATTCATGATTAACGTTGCAGTCATGGTCGACCAACCTATTCGCTGCAGGCCTTCAGCTTGCAAAATGTGAAACGCTGCAACCTTGTGACTTGCATTATAAGATAAAATGTGCATGCTTCACTGTGCTCAATGGCTCAGACAATAGTGTTTTAAGTAGTACCTGTGCTTAAGAAGGAGGCCCGTATACAAGCAGTTTTATTTCTGAGTTCACAACATAAGTGGGGAAACTGCTGAAAAAAAAGAAAGCACAGCAGTAGATATTGTTGGTATTTGATGCCATGCCATATGAGGAAAAGTATTAGGGATTTGGGTTGGGTCTGGATGATGCCACCTGGCACTAGATGGCATTTTTTCTCTTTGGCTGAACTCATGGGGCGTGATTCACAAAAGGCATCTCAGCATACAATGAAGTAGTAATCCAGTAGTATTACTTCACGTACTACCAAATAGCATAGAGTGGAGTGGCGTAGATTGGAGTGGCGTGGAGTGGTGTAGAGTAGCGTTTGGTACTTCGATCAGATGTGGCGTAAAAGTGGGTGAACACATTTAATGTGTCAGGAATACAGATTATGAGGTGTAAAGGTTAATTTTTAGTAGTGGGTGTAAATAGTTGAGATAGTGTTAAAGTTATAAGTGTTAAAGTATTTAGTTTCCTATTGTGCCGCTGTACGCCGCAGTAAATTCACGGTATACAGCAGTACATGCAGATGAGAAGGCAGCCTCTGAGTGGCAAATGGCTGTCTTTACAAAACGTAAACGGCAGCCATTTATTTTCAGCACACTTTCCCTGTGTTCTGCATTAGGGCCTTAGATATAGGTAAGTAGTAGATTTTCTTGTTGTTCCCTATCGATTACCACTTTATTAAAGTGGCAATTGGCAAAGAACTTTGTTTGGCTATACTGCAGGGCACAGTTGGAAATTCTGGATGAAAATTGGTAGCTGTGAAACTGTAAGCACAGAAGCACTTTTATGAATAGGAACTTTCCTTTTACGACACTTCGCTCATTTTATTTATTCTTTGCACTGATATGGAACTGTCCGGGTAAAATGTAATTAAATGAGGATAAAATGTATTTACAACTAAATTAAGGAGTAACTAGTGCAATACCAAAATGTTCCAAGATGGCGCCATTATTGTCTAAACGGTTTGTGTCGTTTTAGAGCACGAATTGTCGTCCCTCTATGTTGATGTATTGGGAAAACATGTATGTATTTAAAAACAAAATGAAATGGGGCTCGAAACGCGTAGATGCCATCACTTGAATTGAAATAAACTAGAGTGAAAAAACATGGAGTGCCGATTCCGTCTCTGTTTTGAAAAGAAAGAGGTGCTTTTGTGGAGGATATAATATATATATATATATATATATATATATATATATATATATATATATATATATATATATATATATATATATATATATATATATATATATATATATATATATTCACTGAAAAAACCATAGGTTATAGACCATATATAGTTAGGAATTAGCATTTAGAAAACCTTATTTTACTCACACAAAACCATTGAAATTCCATATATAGTTAGTTGCACTAACTATATATCGCGCACCCGCAATCCACTGCTGATGATGTCACATATTACATCATTCATGACATGGTCAGTGACATCACTGATGACATCACTGATGACATCTCAAATGACATCACTGATGACATCATCTAGTGTCTGTGTGTTTTTGTAAAGTTTAAATACGTTTTACATATTGAAGAATGACTGGATGTATGGAAGACTGAGTGTGTGTGTGGCTGGCTGGGAGGTGTGTGACTCTGTGCATATCAATGTGTACTTGTATCAGTGATTGTATAAGAGAGTAAGTATGTGTTAGTATATGTGTGAAAAGTATGGTGTTCTGTGTTTAACTATAGATGAGGAAATCGAAGTGTGATTGATTCTTCACAGGACTGACTAGGTGTATGAGTGCATATGATAGTGTTCTAATAATAACTGACTGTATGTATGAGTAATTGTATGGGTGAATGAGTGAATGTGTGTGTAGACGTACGAATCAGTGAGTGCGTATGTAGTAACTGGTATTGGTGTGTCATGATGTCATCAGTGATGTCATTTGAGATGTCATCAGTGATGTCATTTCAGATGTCATTAGTGATGTCATCAGTGATGTCACTGAAGTATGGTGTTCTGTGTTTAACTGTATAGATGAAGAAATGGAAGTGTGATTGATTCTTTACAGGACTGACTTGGTGTGTGAGTAACTCCATGGATGAGTGGCAGTGTGTGACTGTCTGCATAGGTGTATGAGTGCATATGATAGTGTTGTAATAATAAGTGACTGTATGTATGAGTTATTGTATGGGTGAATGAGTGAATGTGTGTGTAGACGTAGGAATCAGTGAGTGCGTATGTAGTAACTGGTATTGGTGTGTCATGATGTCATCAGTGATGTCATTTGAGATGTCATCAGTGATGTCATCAGTGATGTCATTTGAGATGTCATCAGTGATGTCATCAGTGATGTCACTGACCATGTCATGAATGATGTAATATGTGACATCATCATCAGTGGATTGCGGGTGCGCGATATATAGTTAGTGCAACTAACTATATATGGAATTTCAATGGTTTTGTGTGAGTAAAATAAGGTTTTCTAAATGCTAATTCCTAACTATATATGGTCTATAACCTATGGTTTTTTCAGTGAATTTTCAAGGTTTTGTAAATGCTAATTCCTAACTATATATGGTCTATAACCTATGGTTTTTTCAGTGAATTTCATTGGTTTTTTAACAGCTAATATCTGTAGCTGTAAAATGTATTCTTCTTTAAATCCAAAAATATATTTTATATGTTTATGAATAATTTTTTTTTAAAATATTTTTTTTTCTTCGTTCCCGCTTCGCGAATCGGGAAGCTTCCCGTTAGCTGACCTTGATGCCGCGAAATAGACCGCGAGCCGGTAAACGTTTCTTTACCGCAAGTGCCGCGTTAGAAAACAACATCGTGACGCCTCCCGTCCGCATGACGTTTCACGTTGTCGCGTGATACGTCATATGACGTGCTACGTTAGCGAACTGGTACGCGAAGCGAGTCGCAAAGCGCAGGTTTCTGGAAGCAAACCGGGAGGCCCTGCAAAGCGCTTAACGTAAACACAGCAAGTCATGTGACTTGGTAATAACACTTTTCATTGGTTCATTTCACTTTTGGTTTCCTAATGATGTAAGACTAGGTCATATAATCTAAAATGAACACTTTTGATTGGTTGAGAACTCTTGTTTTTCCCAAATGATGAAAATCCCTCCTTCTTTCCTCACTCTGACTTTCATCATTGTGAGAGAAAGACCCTTTGTGATCACTGAGCAATGGCTTCTTTAGTAGCTTCAGCTGGTGCTTCCCCACCACCTCCACCACATCCAAGGAAGAGTGGACCACCTGCTCAAGTTATAATTCAGCAAGAAGAGGAAGAAGAGGAAGACGAGGAAGAGCAGGAAGAGAGGCAGTTTTTGCCTGAGGAACCCAGGACGTCTCACCGGAAAGAAAACTTCATTTGGCAATTTTTTTAAATTCCCAAAGGTCAGAAAAAAGTAAATGCAAGATACGTAACTTGCCTTATATGTCAAGATAGACTGTCCAGAGGAACCGAGAAAAAATACAGTTTCGGAAACTACACAATGCATCGCCATATGACTAGGTGGCATCCTAACAACTACAGTGCTGCACAGTTTCGGAACGACCTAGATAATCTCCCTATTATGGCCAGAAGATCTGTTGTACCGGAAGTAACGGGACCAGAGGGCAGGGAGATGGTGCCAAATATACAAATGAGATTTGGTGAAGTAAAACACATCTGCGTATTTTGCGATGGATTCATTTGCTACGGAGAAAGAAGCATCACTCTGATCAACAGAGCTATTGACTATTATATGCAAGTTTGTACGAAACGCCCAAAATAATAAATACTTTTTTTTTGTTTTGTTGCTCCTGTTGAGCCCTTTACAATGAATCGTTTTCATTGCCCCCTCCAAGAAAAACCCCAAAAAATATAAAACTGTTCAGAAAAAGTCAAAAAAAGTAAAAAAAAATTCTGAAAAATAATAAAAAAAATATAAAACAACAAAAACAATAAAAAAAAAGTTCTTTTCAGAACTACCTCCCCGTTATTAAAAAATTGGTACAATATTTGGAACTGTGCCAACCTCTATTTCTCTTAGTTCGCTTCCCAGTTCGCTCGCCGGTACGCGAACCGGAAGCGAACCAAAAACAGTAAGTATAAGGGAAGGAAACAGACACTTATGTTAAAAGAAAGACAGCTATAGGGGAGTAAACTAGAGATACTATTACCCGTAATCCACTGCTGATGATGTCACATATTACATCATTCATGACATGCTCAGTGACATCATCAGCAGAGGATTGCGGGTTTTTTGGCAACGTGCCTTATCCACGGTTTAATAACGCTGCCTTTTGCTTTATATAAGTTTTCAAATTGTATGAAATATATACCAATAGGTCGTTATGAACCTTTAGGTAGTGCTTTTCTTCATGAGGTCTGGTCGCTTCCATACACATACAGATGTTTCAAAGATGATCAAGAAGTTTATCTGAATGGAGAGGAATGCACTGAGACGCCAGATCATTCACTAATGTGTAGGCACATACAGTTACACGGTTCATGCAACAAACACCGACCAAATATGGCTTGCGTGTTGCAAGGCACGCCAGTTCCTGCTATCATCCCCACGTTCAAGTTGTTGGAAAATGGTAGTTATTTGATGCTCAATAATGAAGATTGTTCTGAGTTAATTAAAAGTATTCCTTTTATCGTAACAGTAAGTGAACGGGTTATTTGCTGCAGAAATGTTCTATTTCCTCCCACACATGAACATAGGGAGTTTTCAATCTGGCCACAAATACCAACCTTGGGAGAGATTTCAACGGCATGGCAAGAATAAGAGCTCTTTTGTCTCAGAGAGAGGTGGCCTTGAGTTCGGCCCGTGAAACTTTCGTGCTTCACATAGCGAACACCCGTACAGAGGTGCAGACCCTTTTCAATTCAGATTTGCCTTTCAATTTCAGCAAGATGGTTCGGACTATCTTTAACGCATCCTCCACAAAGGCCCTGGCGCACTTTTTTAAAGTTGTTACCAGTGGTCTCGTGACTTCATTTGAGAAAATCTTTGGAGTCATCCCTGCTTTCTTTCATTCTATTTTCTCCACTCTGCTTCGTGGATTGGCATTTTTACTTGCATTACCAGCGGACGCTCTTGTGCTTTTTTACATTTTTAAATATGGATGTCCCTCCTATGCAACCTCCCACCCTGCAGCTGCTGACACTGTTCCGCAATCGCATGCTAGAATATTATGGCACAATGCCGTTGGCGATATTAAGCACGGCATATGGATTATCTTTTCGATTCTCCTACTTCACCTGTGTCCAGCCTGTATTTCACTGCCTGACCTGTGATTTCGATTGGGCCATTGATTTGTGTCTCTGCGGACCGGTTTCTCCTGACGTCGACTTTAATCAGCTGATGACTCCTATCATTACTCACGAGTTGGTTTGTCCTGGCGAAAGGATTATGGCTGTGGCATTGATGCATGGACTAATTGGTCCCTGGAATTTATTGGCGGCAGCACAGTCTTTCTTGGAACAGAGCTTTCTTGAAAACCCACCGAGCTGTCCTCTGATGGTGATAGAGGATCCGGTGCTGGGAGAGCACGTATGTTCTTTTCCGCTTTTAAATTGGATGGCTGAACTGTTTTCGGATGAAGACGGTGACTTCCTATTGGAGGCTGTTGCAGCTTATTTTGCATACACAGTTATGTCATAGACCTTTTTCATGTTTGATATGCTGAGTACTAGCATTTCATTGACAATTCATTGACTTATTTGTCAAGTTTTTATTATTTACCTTGCCTATTGGCTTAAGACTCGATAAAGTACTTGGCTGTTTTATTTTTCTTTAGCATTAAATTTTCCTAGTTTTTAATGCTTTACCTTGCGGACCGTCCACATATAAACTTGCAATCTGCTCTCATGAGATGGCACTTCTATTATCTTATTCAGTTCGTTTCCGGATCATGGGGAGGTGTCATCTAGGTCCTGGATATCTTTACACCGTGTTAAGTTAGCATGGGCTCATTACCGGTTTAAACGCCATTTTTCCTTTTTTGCAACTTCTGCACACGACACTTAGTTGTTGCTTTAGCTTTCCACCTAGTAGTTCATCGTGGTTTACATGAGAATAATATGTTATTGCTCTACTATCTGCTTTGCTTGTTAAACTATATCTGTACAGCGAGTGCTAAAGTTTCAAGAACAACACGATACAGAATTGTTATGAGGTCTGATCTCCACGACTTCATACTCATAACATAAGTGCAACTTCTGCCAATTCTGGACATGAGGCGGGTTTTATATTGCTTTGCCGAACACACATACACAACAGTTGATGCGGTTCACATGAAGAGAGAGCTGGTGTATGCTGATGTGATTCCTTCAAATCTAAGACACTAAAGTATGGGCACGCCCTAAACCAACACAAAGAGACCTTCTTAGCAAATAATATAATATGTGTATTAGGGAGGGTGAGATATAAGCAGCCGCGGGCCGTGGAGGGAGTTACGGTGAGGCAGGGAGGCGGGGAGGGGGAGAAGCAGGGTGGAGCCCTCTCTACCCTGCCCCTCCCCCTCCCCGCCTCCCTGCCCCACCGTAACTCCCTCCACGGCCCGCGGCTGCTTATAAGTGTTGCTAACTCTTATTCATTTACAGCATGTTAACATACTGTCACCATTCGCTTTTTATGTACTAGTAACTATGCTGGTAATTTTGCTACTGATAATATGTGTACTTGTATTCTCCACCCTGCTTCTCCCCCTCCCCGCCTCCCTGCCTCACCGTAACTCCCTCCACGGCCCGCGGCTGCTTATAAGTGTTGCTAACTCTTATTCATTTACAGCATGTTAACATACTATCACCATTCGCTTTTTATGTACTAGTAACTATGCTGGTAATTTTGCTACTGATAATATGTGTACTTGTATTATCTAAGATACTACGCCTGAGAAGACGGCATTAGTAAATAAACATTTCAAATACACATGTGTTCTTCTTAACTCCATGTTCTGGTTTCTAAGAAATATATAACGACCGACTGTTCATGAGTTCCACGTATCCTAAGGTACTATAAGTTCATATTCTGGATTGTCTAAACATTGAGAGTTTGTTATATCCAATGTGACACTGTACCTAGCTTGCTAAGGAGTTTTTGATTACTAACGTGAGTTTTGGGACACCCTAATTCGCCGAGGTTCCAATCCTCTGTCCACAGTTCTGTGTGAGAACAGAAACCCTGCGACAGGGGCACCCCCGACCCTTGCTGGAGCTTCATCACACTTGCGATACAACTCCAGCAATGCGCCACCTTTACGGCACAGATACATCACGCATCTGTGCTGTTTTTGCCCCATGATGCGCCGCATTGTAAATGCAGCACACCATAGGTGACGGAACAGCGGCACAGAATGACTAACACATCCCTGGTGATGCGCCAGTCATCATAAATGTATCCCTATGCTTCTTATCTTGTTAGAGATGAACCGCCATATGTATCATCAAAGTTTTTTGCATTTCCTAAATAGCGAACTTTAAGGAATAAATAGCGATTCTTTACCATTCCTAGTTTGCGATTAGCTATTTACTAATTACAAATTACCCATTCATTTCCTTCATTTCCATAGGGCGGTTGGACTCACTTTTAGCTCGAACGGCTGAATGGATTTCCACGAAACTTGGCAAAATTGTAGGGACTGGTAGCCCGATGTGCCTTTGCTATGTCTCAAGATATATGCTCCAGTGGTTTTTACGAAAATTAACTTTGAAAAATATATATTGGGCTACATTGGCCTATATATATGTTGGAGCCCAAATGTAGCCCAATGTAGCCCAATGAAGCCCAATGTAGCCCAATGTAGCCCAAAGATGGCCGCCAGACACACAAAAAAACAAATGTAGCCCAAATATCAGCCAGATGTAGCCCAACTATAGCCCAGTGACAGAATGACCAATCAGCTTCGCAAACCTCCGTTACGCGAAGCGGAGCGCTGTTACAGATATATATCTTTTTTTGAACGTTCATTTCTCAAAATCCACTGGAGCACATATATTGAGACCTAGCAAAGGCACATCGGGCTACCAGTCCCTAATATTTTGCCAAGTTTCGTGCAAATCCATTCAGCCGTTCGATTATTATTATTATTATTTTTTTTGCCCCGCGGGGCCCTTTTAAAACCTCCACATCAAACCTAGGGGGTCAGCGAGGATCTACTATGCCCCCTTATGGTCATTTGCCCCTTCGCTTTGGCCTCCTCTTGTCTCTCGATCCTACCGAGAGACAAGATGGCGGCCGCTACGGACTGTTTGGAATGTTGACAGACGCCGGAGAACCAATCAGCTTCGCTTCACAAAGCTCCGTTGCGCGAAAAGTACGCGTCCTGGAGCGCTGCCCGGTCCGCTGTTACAGATATATATCTTTTTTTAAACGTTAATTTCTCAAAATCCACTGTAGCACATATATTGAGACCTACAAAAGGCACATCGGGCTACCAGTCCCTACAATTTTGCCAAGTTTCGTGCAAATCCATTCAGCCGTTCGGGCTAAAAGTGAGGCCAACCGCCCTATGGAAAACTCAATGTTAAAAACACGTTTTGGGACCCCCCTTTTTTCTCGGCCCCCCCTTGACGAACCCCCCCCAAATTTTTAAGGGCTGCTCAGAAACAAAATGTGCCATTTTCCTGAAAATTTCAGCCAATTCCGTCCACAAACGCCAAAGTTATTAGACATAGAATTTTCAAAAATCCCATAGAGAAAAAATCCTAACTATATATACCTACTGGCGACCGCCAGTAGGTAATATATATATATATATATATATATATATATATTGAAAAGAAAGAGGTGCTTTTGTGGAGGATATAATATATATATATATATATATATATATATATATATATATATATATATATATATATATATATATATATATATATTCTTCCCAACACTTAGTCCCTCAGTCCACGGGACTTATCTCAAAGAAGAGCACTGACGAAGGCGGCAACGCCGAAACGCGTTTGTAACCCTTGTTTATTATCTGCAATGCTGTGAATAAATATGGCTAGCCACGCTGGAGTGACTCTGAGTGCTCTTCTTTGAGATAAGTCCCGTGGACTGAGGGACTAAGTGTTGGGAAGATATTGCGCACTCCACCGTGCGGCAAGAGGCACCCGTGGTTAAGTGGAGCGGCGGTTGGTGGAATCGGTGTGTAAGAAATATATATATATATGCCATTAAATTTTGCAACGAACTCCGTGTGTCCTGGCTTACTTCGCTACTTTGGAGGTAATTGGTGTGGATTTGTAGGCCTGTCGGTGGCCTAACCAGGACCGCGCCACGACAGCCCATTGTGCACAGACCGGCATTGGAGGAGAGAATATATATATATATATATATATATATATATATATATATATATATATATATATATATAATTTTTGTTTTGTTTTACATCGCTTTACTGAGAAGTGTTAAAAAAAGTAGTGTTGTGATTTGCATTTTTACAGTGAAACTCTGTAGAGTTTTTTTGTGAAGAATAAATATGTAAAAATTTTAAAATACACTGTTGTACATGATGAGGCCGATTACCATATGTCCCATAAAGGCTCCGACCCATGGTCGGAGCCTTCCGGGGTTCATCATTATCGGCCTTTCGATATGCACTCCTACCGCAGCATTACAATGCTGGCGGTAGTAAACTAAACCGGGCGGTCACTCAATTTAACCCATTCCCCCCAGTTTTTAATCTTTCCAGACAGACCGCAGAAAACACACTAATATGGGCACCACCTAGGCAATTTTAGCCATCTCTTCATATAGATCCCACATCCTTTTCCTTAAAAAGTGCTCCCTTGAAAAAACAAAGGTCATAGCCTACCCGATCCTCTGAGGATCGGGAAGAACTCGATGATGAAGCTTGTCACTGAATAACATTCATTGAGTGGAAGTTCCTTTTAAGAAAAAAAAGTTTTTTTGTCTAGAATGGGTGGGCCCCCTTCACATGATCCAAGGCTGACTCTTTTTGATTGCTACGCTGTATATACGAGGATGAGTTTCAACCTCCTGTTTCCCTCTTTCTTCTCTCCCATGATCTTTATATGTAAAATGTTTTTCACTAATAGCCCACCAGTTTGTAGATGTGTTGATATTGACTCTGGAAACATACATGAAAGTAAATATAACCAGCACATTGAAAAATGTCCGTGCCTCGTGGAGCTCATTATTGACGTGTTCTTGATAGCCAGTGAAGGATTTTTAGGCACAGGTATCCTTTTCTTTAAGCAGGCGTAGAATAATATTAGTTGTTTAAAATTATTTTACATTTTTATTTTACACTAAGAGATTGTATTTATTTATATTTTTAAATATCAAACTTTATTACATTTTACTATAATTTTCTATTGGGAGATCTCGGCCCCTGTGGCAGAGACAACCACATATATACGAAACATAGCTAATAGTAACTTTACACTGGAAAAAACAGTAATAGGAGCCTCCACCTACTCATTGGAGGGGTGGTAAAGACTCATAGGTCTACATCTTGGTATACATTTCCACCTAGAAAAGGTGAATAGCAAAAAAGTTGAGCTTTACACTTAGTTGTAGGATTAAATCTACATGTGAGTAGGTCTGCACGTACAAACATACCTTTGCAATTGAAGCCCATAGAGTTATTCAAACATGTAGAGGATTTAACTACCTCGCACATTGACACATATGACAAATGGCTCTGAGCAAGCGAGATAAGTAAACTTGGAAATAGTTTGGGGAAGGGAACGGGGGGCGGGGGACTTCCCAGAGACAATTCTGAAATCTATGTGGGTAATGGTGTCAAATGGTGCATTCAACACCTCAATTCTCCAACAATTTCATTAAAAGTTGGAGATTTTCGGGGTGGTGCTGCATGAGTACTTGTGTAATAATTACATACATCCGTACTGTGCCTGACCTTCCTAAAAGGTACTAAAGGAGTCACTTCTTTCAAAGTAAATATTTGAAGCAATGGGACCACACTGTGCATTTTACAAAAAATATTTCAAATATATTGACTAAAAAACAATAGGTTACAGTTACAGGCACTTGTGACAAGACACTCATGTGCATGACAAGCTTATCCACACCAAGGACAGTGGAGAAGGAAGCGTTCCCTCAACGAATCTTTCGTTCTTTCCATCTTTCTCTCATCTAACTATCAAGTTTGGCATGTTTTTTTCCTTCTTCATATTTCTTTCCTTGTTTTCGTCTTTTATTTTTTGTTTCCATCTTTGTTACTTTCATTCCATGTATTTTTCTTGTCTTTCTTTCCATTTTTCTTTCTTCCCCTGGTACTTGATTACTTTCTATATTTCTATCCTTCTTTCCACCTTTCAGTATTTTTTTTTCATAACATCTGTATATATTTTTCTTCTTTACTTCTTATGTCCTATCCTTGTTCCTTTTCTATTCCATCTTTTTCATCTTCTCTGTTTCCATCTTCCTTCCCTTCTTTTGCATTTCCTTTCTCTCACTTTTTCTCTCTCAGTTTCTAACTGATCATTCTTCTTCACTCCCTTCTGTTCCTTCTTTATCACATTATCCATTCAGCGTTATTTATTTATTTATTTATTTGTGCGATTTTATAAGCGCGAACTTTACCCAAAGGTGTCAGAGCGCTTTACATAAGAACCAGTTGAAAACATAAGGACTTAGGATTACATGCGTTACATAAAGGATACACACAGAAAAAATTGCAAATGTACAAGAGGTAAAGTCACACAAGGAGGAGATACAAATGGATATACTCTAAGAGTCCCATAGGAATGGTAGATAGTACAAAGGTCTGCTGCATATACTAGTGATTAGAGTTATCTCTATCTACATAGGGAAGGGATACACATGGATATACTCTAAGAGTCACATAGGAATGGTAGAGAGCACAGCGGACTACTGCATATACTAGTGATTAGAGTTATCTCAATATACATAGGGAAGGGATAAGACTGGATATACTCCAAGAGTCACATAGGAATGGTAGAGAGCATAGCGGACTACTGCATATTCTAGTGATTAGAGTTATCTCTATATACATAGGGAGGGGATATGACTGGATATACTCTAAGAATCACATAGGAATGGTAGATAGTACAAAGGTCTACTACATATACTAGTGATTAGAGTTACCTCTATATACATAGGGAAGGGATACACATGGATATACTCTAAGTCACATAGGAGACTAGTCGTTAGAGTTATCTCTATATACATAGGGAAGGGATACACATGGATATACTCTAAAAGTCACAAAGGAGACTAGTCGTTAGAGTTATCTCTATATACATAGGGAAGGGATACACATGGATATACTCTAACAGTCACATAGGAGAATAGTCGTTAGAGTTATCTCTATATACATAGGGAAGGGATATGACTGGATATACTCTAAGGGTCACATAGGAATGGTAGATGGTACAAAGGTCTACTGCATATACTAGTGATTACAGTTATTTCTATATACAAAAAAGCAGAGTTCCATAAGTGTGGATGCAGTCACAGCACAAAGGGAGGGTGGGAGGGATGCAAGGGTATGGAGAGAAGGCAAAGCAGAAAAGGGAAGAAACATTTGAGGATCAATGACGGGGAAAAGGGTTAAAGGACGAGGGAATGGATGGAGGGTCAGAGTCCAGAGAAAACTGTCCGAAATCAGCAGCAAAATGGCGGCCAGGACAGAACAAAAAGTAAATAAGTCCAGGAGAGAAGGTGGGAGCCCAGGTGGGAGATGAAGCTGGAGGCCAGCCGCAGGCGCGTCACCATCTTGGAGAGCTTGCGGTCAGCCGGCTAGGTGGGGGTGAGGGTGCACAAGGTGGTGAAGGCCGTGTTGACGCTGTTGGTGCGGTCACGCGTTGGCCGTGTGGCACTGGCACGGCAGCCGGTGGGTTGTGTGTGGATTCAACCGCCCTGGAAGATGTGTGGGAATCGGCGGCGGTCCAGCAGGGGGGCAAGCAGTGTGGACTCCGGGAGCAATGCAGCCTTGCACGGCACATTCACAACACTGGTGCCATGCGGGGAGGGAGGGGTGAGTGATCCGGAGATCCGGCCCGTGCTGCAGGACTGCAGGGCATTCCGGTAATGGCCGTGGCCCCAAACCGGCAGCAGGTCGGGAGGCAGGCCAGAAAATCCGAGAGAGGGCCGCAGGATTAACAGGATGCGGGATAGAGGTTAGGGCGAGCCAGTGGAAGCGGCGATTGCCATCTGAAGGTCGCCGCCGGCCGCCATCTTGGAGTCAGGCAGGCGCTGGGAGGATTCCCTCGGTGGGGGTCGCCGCCAAAGTGAAGCTGGATAATATTATTTCCCGTCAGCTGCTGCGAGAATCTGCAAAAGTCTCGGCAGGCCGGGGGAGCGCAGGTCGCAATCCTACCTCCCATCGGCGGCCACAGTCGGTGGAGTCCACGGTGAGGTGCCGCCCGCCATTTTGAGCGCCGCCTCCCTCTCTTCGCCTCAGGGAGATCGAACTTGTCCGCCAACTCAGGAGCCATCGCTGTTGCTCCGCAAATGCCCCACTTGCTCCGCTTCAGGTGGGGAAAATGAGCGATTAAAAAGAAGGGCTGTAGCAGCCTAGAGCCGGGTTAGAGCAGCTCGTGGACCGGGGGCCGAGACGATCCACGTCCGCTCGGCTCCCGGCTCCTCCCCCCCTCCATATCCGTTATCACCCTCTATTCTTCTCTACATGTATCCATCTATCTTGCCCTCCATCCACTGATCCCCCATACCCTCCCAGCATCTCCGAGTTAACTGAGCCACGAATAATAATTCAAATAAAATATTGTAGGTTTCACAGAACTGCCCAGTAACTTCCATCTGCATTCATACTGCTAAACTAGGAGCCTAAAGAAGCTCTGAAGACCTCTCAGTTTTTCCTTTTCATCTTCCTCTTCCTTTCCCAACGAGCATCATCTACCTCCAAGGATTCCGTGTGTATGGCACTGCCAGCTGCACTCTAAGCTTGTCTTTCCCAGATCCTAAATTAGATTAATCTCTGCTGAAGGATTCGGAGAGAGCTGCCTTTAGGTTTCCATTCTTTAAGGCTTTCAACTCTCCAGAGACAAGACTTATTGAGTTCTAGCTAGACAAGTCTGAATATGTCTTCAGTGTCACGCTGAAATTCATTCTGATACTGACATCATTCACTCATCAGGGCAGACTGCTGAGAACTCTCCTTAGATTTCTGCATTTCTCATGAAAACAGTTTCAACCGCAGCAGTGGGTTCCAGAGTGAGTATTGCAATAATCTGTAATTGGATTCACAAAAAAGCTCCTCATTTGAGGTCAAATGATCTAAAGCCTGCAGCTGCAACGAGGACTCACATAGGGTCTGCTTTAAGAAGTCTCCGGTGGTTTTTGCCACCCATGTCGAGCATGTATGTATAAGGCTCTATAATAGGTGATCCCACCATCTCATATTTCGTTTCATACCATACCTTACAGATGATTGCACTCCCTGTGCTATTTCTCGAAAAAAGATGGACCCTTAAGGAAGGCCGAAAATGTGCAACACTTCACTTGTGAATCAGCTCTTTAAATATGATCCATAGGGTCTGAAAGCGTTAAAACACAGCCACATCATGTCTGACCTCATTCCACCGCCGTGGCATTTTTATGATTGGCACAGCAAGGTAGGAACTGTTGGACTGTATATTTCAAGAAGTAGACTCCTCTATTGAAAGTAGCTGGCGGGTTCATGGGGGCTTGTTTACATATGTTTACATTGCCAAAGAGCTTCCTTTGTGTTGCATGGACAATGAAGTGTCATTTCATTGCAGCGTCGCAGAGCGCAGGATGGGTGGAAATAATTCCTTCTGCCCAAGCCCTGTCTGAACACAAGGCATAAGTGCGCGTCACAAGAAACAAAGGTACACAGCTCTGTCACTTCACAAGGTGCCCAAGACATAAACTTCCATATGAAAGGCACACTGCTTGCTCAAGCTATCTGCATATGTAAATATGGCGATCTATGTGTGCGATCTTTGCATGTAATGTATGCAGGTCTGTGTGTGTTTTTGAACTGATAATTTTATTCGTAAGCCACACAGTACACGCTGAATCATTTTGGCACTTAATAATAGAACAATGAAACCAATTAATCACATTCTTGTTTAGGACAACACAAAATGTCCTTAAAACCTTCAAGTGTTCAATGGTATGCCTTGCTGGTTAAGTGAAGCTATTTTCAGTGTGTGTCTAAACAATTTAACTGCCTTATTAGTTATTGTATTTTATTGTTTCAGCATTACAATATAAAAACATTAAAATTCACATATTCGATACATTAAAACATTTAAAAATGAATTTAGTTAGACACATTCGTATGATATTCTGCTGTAAAACAGGAAGCAAACGAGTAACCTGTAAACATGTTGCAGTCTCATCCATGACATCTGAAAGTCACCACGAACCTTACTAACGTGCTCAGTGCATCTAACTAGAGAACCATTAGACCATTTTAAGTCACCAGGTTAGATCGGAAAAAAAAAATCGAATGGATGCCAAAAACAATAAATAATCATACAAACATATTACGGTCTCATCAGTGCCATATAAATATCTCCATATTTCCCTACTAAAGTGATGGTGCATTGGGTTGGGGATTCATTGAAGCTATTTTATGGTCCCAGGTCAAATCAATGTAAACTTTCATGATAGGTGCCTTCGGCTCAGGGACTATTCTTGACCCACTGCTCTTCTTCCCTGATATATAATCAAGACTCCCCAGAAGGTACATAAAGCATGCAGCCAATAATGAGGCAACTTAAGTATGGAACCTTCGGCCATTATAATACTTAGATAAGGGCCGCATGGCTTTCCATACTGCAAAAGTATAAGAGGTCACTCATTAAAAACAAAGTTGCTGTCGACTTGAAGGCTTAAATTCAGAGCGGCATTACAGGTTTTTCAAAAGAGGACGAAGATATTGCCTCCTTGCTGGCAACCAAAAGGAGCAGAACAACATGAATGCATGAGCGTTTCATGGCCACCTTGAAAACAAGTGCAAGCGGCCTGCTGGTGGCCTTCGACTGGCTTTTATGAAGCTGTGACTTCCAGGTTGCACACAGTGTTTAGAGGAAGCCATATTAACCACCCAAGCTATAGTCCACATATTATATCCTGGCCTGAGACCTTTGGATAAACATATGTCACACCAGCAGGAGCCTAAAATTCTAATCTTACAATTCAGAAGACACTGTCACACTACCAGATATGATGTCAAAGAAAGGAGAAAAGACCTGCAGATGGCCAGCTCTTCGTCCCAAAGCGCTAGCCCTTCATCAAATACTAGTTTATTCGGCTCCACAAAATATAAACGGACAGCACAAATAAAATCAGATACCTTAACAGATAAAACACACAATAAGAACTTAACTCACTTTAGAAAAACCTGGATACTGGAAATGCAATAGCATGGATGTTAAGCCAGTTAACCCTTCTAATGCTTTTTAGGTTTTGCTTGGCAATGCGTACGAAGTACGCATACGCTAGCAAAATCTTATGTCTTGCAGTGGGGAACAGGGACTCGCCCCCTACTCGCCCCCTGCTCCCATTGGCTAGCTCCATAAATGGAGGCTAGCCATTGGGAGCCGGATCTGTCCGTCAAGGCCGGACCAGATTCGGGGGCGTTCCCGACATTTTTTCCCTCTCCGCCTCTGCGATGTCGTCATCGCGGCGGTGGGCGGAGTTTCGTTTTTTTTTTATTTGTTTGTTTTTCCCATTACGCGGCAGACCGCCGCTGGTGTGCGAACGGGGTAACATTCCAGGTGAGTGAGGTCACGCCTCACGTGCTGTTGTTTCGAGGTGAACAGTATGTAGATGAGAACCACAATATTTCTTTTAGACTCTAAAGCAACGAGGCCGATACCCGCAAGCTCCCACCGGGCTCCTCATTTTATGTTTTTTTGCCCATGTACATGTTAAAAAGCATGCTGAAATGCGTGTCTAGCCGACTAGCTGGAGAAACAACCCGTCTTTACGTGGGAGTTTGTGTTGTCATTTGCTGCTCTCACCACGTGTTGCCTCCTTGACTCCTCCTCTGTGCCCCCCCTCGTTTGCTTGCATTGTCTGTAGGTGTGTGGCGTGTGGTCGCGTTCAGTTAAACATTCACTCGTAGCTCTGGTCTGCGTGCTGTATGCCTCTGTGTTGTTTCCCCCTGTAGTGAAGACCCGCCGCTGGTGTGCGAACGGGGTAACATTCCAGGTGAGTGAGGTCACGCCTCACGTGCTGTTGTTTCGAGGTGAACAGTATGTAGATGAGAACCCCAATATTTCTTTTAGATTCTAAAGCAACGAGGCCGATACCCGCAAGCTCCCACCGGGCTCCTCATTTTATGTTTTTTTGCCCATGTACATGTTAAAAAGCATGCTGAAATGCGTGTCTAGCCGACTAGCTGGAGAAACAACCCGTCTTTACGTGGGAGTTTGTGTTGTCATTTGCTGCTCTCACCACGTGTTGCCTCCTTGACTCCTCCTCTGTGCCCCCCCTCGTTTGCTTGCATTGTCTGTAGGTGTGTGGCGTGTGGTCGCGTTCAGTTAAACATTCACTCGTAGCTCTGGTCTGCGTGCTGTATGCCTCTGTGTTGTTTCCCCCTGTAGTGAAGACCCGCCGCTGGTGTGCGAACGGGGTAACATTCCAAGTGAGTGAGGTCACGCCTCACGTGCTGTTGTTTCGAGGTGAACAGTATGTAGATGAGAACCCCAATATTTCTTTTAGATTCTAAAGCAACGAGGCCGATACCCGCAAGCTCCCACCGGGCTCCTCATTTTATGTTTTTTTGCCCATGTACATGTTAAAAAGCATGCTGAAATGCGTGTCTAGCCGACTAGCTGGAGAAACAACCCGTCTTTACGTGGGAGTTTGTGTTGTCATTTGCTGCTCTCACCACGTGTTGCCTCCTTGACTCCTCCTCTGTGCCCCCCCTCGTTTGCTTGCATTGTCTGTAGGTGTGTGGCGTGTGGTCGCGTTCAGTTAAACATTCACTCGTAGCTCTGGTCTGCGTGCTGTATGCCTCTGTGTTGTTTCCCCCTGTAGTGAAGACCCGCCGCTGGTGTGCGAATGGGGTAACATTCCAGGTGAGTGAGGTCACGCCTCACGTGTTGTTGTTTCGAGGTAAACAGTATGTAGATGAGAACCCCAATATTTCTTTTAGATTCTAAAGCAACGAGGCCGATACCCGCAAGCTCCCACCGGGCTCCTCATTTTATGTTTTTTTGCCCATGTACATGTTAAAAAGCATGCTGAAATGCGTGTCTAGCCGACTAGCTGGAGAAACAACCCGTCTTTACGTGGGAGTTTGTGTTGTCATTTGCTGCTCTCACCACGTGTTGCCTCCTTGACTCCTCCTCTGTGCCCCCCCTCGTTTGCTTGCATTGTCTGTAGGTGTGTGGCGTGTGGTCGCGTTCAGTTAAACATTCACTCGTAGCTCTGGTCTGCGTGCTGTATGCCTCTGTGTTGTTTCCCCCTGTAGTGAAGACTGGGCAGTCGGGTTTCACACTTTCATTAGTACTTGGCTTAAAGAATAAGGGAGAGTGTTTCTTTCGTCATAAAGCGCCTCTTTGCATTCCTCTTGACCTCTCTGCTTTTCTAGCTCCCTCGCGTCCTGTTTCTTCGTCTGATGAGATTTCTCAGGTGATGACGTGTGATGACGTCTGCGTAGGTGCTCACTGTGCTGAGAGTCGAAAGGCCCATTCTTTCAGGACCCTCTGGGTTCTCAGCACGTGCCCAGCAGACCGAGGGGGCGACGAAGGCCCCACGAGCCTGTGTGCACAGCTTCTGTCTACACCAGATTCCGAAGGGCTATGGAGATAGACCACCTTACTCTCTCCTCTCCCTCTCGCACTCCTTTCTTACACCATCACTCTCTCCTGCCCCTCTCACTTCTCTCCATCTTCCCCTCTCACCAGCTTTCTTTACACGTGCCACTTCTCCTCCCTATGTCTCTCTCTCTCTCTCTTTCTCGCTCTCACCATCTGTTAGTCTATCCACACTGACACCCTCTCTCTGGCAGACTGTTCTTCTCTCTCATTGGCTGACCTCTGTCTCACTGATACTCCCCCCTTTCTCTCCCCTCTGTCTGTCACATGCTCTGTGACTCTCGCGCCATCTCTCGCCTATCACCCCCTGCTCTGACGGTCCCTACTCTCTCTCATTTCTCCTTTCCCTCCATCTTTCTCCTCTCTCTCTCTCTCTCTCGCCATCTGTTACTCCATCCCCACTAACACCCTCTCTCTGGCAGGCTGTTCGTCTCTCTCATTCGCTGCCCTCTGTCATACTGACACGCCCCTCTCTCTCTCCTCTGTCTGTCACATGCTCTGTAACTTTCGCGCCATCTCTATCTAACCTATCACCCCCTGCTCTGTCGGTCCCTTCTCTCTCTCATTTCTCCTTTCCCTCCATCTTTCTCCTCTCTCTCCCTCTCTGGCTCTCTCTGTCTTTCTCGTCCTTTTCCTCTCTTTCCTCCTGCGCTCTCCCTCCATCTTTCTCTCTTGTTTTCTCTCTCTCTATCGTGGGCAGACATGGACGGAAAGCCAGACCGGTTGGCTTTCCCAATGCTCGGTTTTGTAATATTTGTTATATTACATTTTGAAACTTTTTGGTTGAACTCTATTCATTATTCCACATATGATGAAATATGCTGCAAGCGAATGCAAATGTAACTATGCAGGAAACGTACCGCACTCACAATCACACACGTCATTACAGTGGCCCCGAATGTAAGGTGCCTCGAAGGCTGTAGTAGCCAGGAGTGGCGCACGAGCGCCATCCATGACGTCCACGTGTTAGTGCGGGGTGCCGCGGAGCCGGTGGCATGTAGTGGGCCCCTGGGTGTCACCCTGGTATGTGCAGTAGGTGCACAGGTGTGGTTGCACGGCGCTCGAATCAGACTCTAGGCGCCTTGATGTCACATGGCATGTCCCAGCCTATCAACCTGTTGCGTCATGTGCTTTGTTTTGCTGCAAATGTCACATTTGTTGAAAAAGGACCAGTGGTGTGCAAACTGTAGGCAATTTTCAGAGCGTGGGGAGCAGCCGTCAATGTTACATCACTGAAATGATCGTGAACAATCCAAGAATCACACTTAGAACACGAATGAGCCACGCCCACTCAGTATGAGAGGGATGGTTTGGGATTTTGGAGCATCCAGTCGCAAATCCATCACTAAAAGATGGCGCAGTAGCGCCCTGTCAATCACAGTGACGTACAGCACATTCTCCATTAAATTGGCCACTGACTTTCCATACAGTTTCACTGATAAAACTATACAGCAGACAAACGATCATTTGTGGAAAGCGTGTTTCAGCGAATATTTGTCATCTGTGCGTCACAAAGTAAAGAACTCTGAAGTCTGAATCGATTAAAATCTTTATTTCACTTCCGAATTACAAGTCCTTCATTTTTAGGTTTTGCTTGGCAATGCGTACGAAGTACGCATGCGCTAGCAAAATCTTATGCTTTGCTATATGGGGTCGGGTATCCGCCCCCTCCTCGCCCCCTCCTCCCATTGGCTAGCTCCATAAATGGAGGCTAGGCATTGGGAGCCGGATCTGTCCGTCAAGGCCGGACCAGATTCGGGGGCGTTCCCGAGATTTTTTCCCTCTCCGCCTCTGCGATGTCGCCATCGCGGCGGTGGGCGAAGTTTAGTTTTTTTAAAAATTTGTTTGTTTTTCCCATTACGCGGCCGACCGCCGCTGGAGGAAGTCGAGGTGAGTGCTGCCGTTCCGTCCCCCCTCCCGCTGTCCGTGAGCCACCCCGCCCACCTCTCATGTCGTCTGTGCCGTTCCGCCCCCTCCCCATGTGTCCGTTCCGCTTTCCCCCTTCTCTCAGGTTCAGCATGCCCACCCCGTCATGTCGTCTGTGCCGTTCCGCCCCCTCCCCGTGTGTCCGTTCCGCTTTCCCCCTTCTCTCAGGTTCAGCATGCCCACCCCGTCGTGTCCTTTTATTTGTAGATCATCATTGTGCCCATTTGTTAGCATCTCCTCACCCCTCCCTCTAAGCTTGATACCGCTATTCACGCCCCACACTTTGTTTGTCACCCCACATCTTCGTCTCTCTCAGAGGATGTAAACTGCCCCTTTTCTCAGCCTGCCATGCTCTAATTACCGTTTCTCAGGGCCATCCGCACTCCCAGCATGGAATCTTTCCCCCGCTCTCAGCCCGTCGCACCTTGCACCCTAATTCTCGTCATATAAATAATCTCACCCCGCTTTCAGGGATTCACCCATTAATTTCAGATAGTACCCTCTACTCCCTGTATTATTTATTCCTGCTTCAAGTGAACCCCCACCCTCCGTCTACAGCACCCCTATCAGCCTTCTTCTCTTTCTGACCGAGTCCACTTTTAACACCATCTGCCTGTTGTCTTAACATGTCACCCCTTTCTCCCACCAGTCTCCCACTCTCCTTTGCCCCTTCCATCTGTTGTATACGCCCCACATTTTCAGTCTGTCTTCTGCTTTGCACCCTCCCCCTCCGCCCCCCCCCTCCCCCTTTCCCACGTTAGTTCCTTCGTGGCTATAACGCCTGGGCGGCACCCCACGACCTAGCACTCACAGGGAGCAGCGTGACGTGTCACAGTGCTGCTTTACTCGATCATTTGTGTTCGTGGTGCGGGAGGACAGGCGTGTACACACAACAAAGTGTCCTGTTACCTGATACTTGCCTTGAGTGCTAACTCGTGAGCAACCTGCTGTCGGGAAGCTGTGCTTGACTCGTGGCCAGCAGAGGTGGCCGGGATTATCTGCCACGATATATTACACATCTTGCGACAGTAGTATACTGCATTGTGCGTCCCTCAGACCTGGGTAGCCCGTAGCAGTGGGGGCAGGGGGGAGGCGTGCCACCATTATTGTTACATCACCTAAATCATAGGGATTTGGAAAATCCAAGTGTAGCAAAGCCAAGGAAAGCGTTTTCCTTTAGAGCCACGGTCCCTGGTTTTTGCTAACAGATAACACCTCCGTGGCATCTTTCTGGAAGGGGGGGGGGGGGGTTGGTGTTGTTTACTCATTGCACAGGCCCTATGTATTTTACTCTCTAGGGGCTCGCAGTGTGTGGATGGGGGCTCGCAGCGTGTGGATGGGGGCTCGCAGTGTGTGGGGGGGCTCGCAGTGTGAGGGGGTGCTCTGTGTGTGGGGGGGGGCTCGCAGTGTGTGGGGGGGCTCTGTGTGGGTGTGTGTGGGGGCTCTGTGTGGGTGTGTGTGGGGGGGCCCTGTGTGTGTGTGTGTGGGGAGGCTCTGTGTGGAGGGGCTCTGTGTGGGGGGGCTCTCTGTGGGTGTGTGTGTGTGGCATTTGCGAGAGATTAGGCTATTGCCATTGTAAATGACAATGCCATTTATTTATCTGTTTTCAAAACGAACACATAAATAAAAAATGTGTCATTTACAATGCCAATAGCTCTAACTTTTACAAAGGCAAAACCGTTGCATTGTAAATGCTTGTTTTTTTTACTGTACTCAGTTCAGATGCATGCTAAAGTGTAGCACGTCAGCCTAGAAAGCAAATTACTTGCTTGCTAGGCTAGAATACAATGACTTACTTAGTGTAAGTTCACAGAAACACAAACCCATTCTTGGTAGTCCTGAGTTGTTAGAACAGAAGAAAGGTAAAGCCCTGCAAATGTATCTTGGCTTCTTAAAGAGCACGCACCCAACTGAAGGTGCAAGGCCATCAGTAGTAACAAGGTATGCTTTAAACTCTTTCCTTTTAGTTTTCACAGATCTAACTTACCCTCAAGCAGGGACAGCTTTGGGGCAGTGCGACCTGTGTACCACACTGGGCTCTGACCTCTAGATGGGGCGCTGACCTTAGGGGGTGCTCTGTGTTTAGCAATAATTTATATGATTGGAGAAATGAGGGGCACTTTTGCCAGGTGGTAGGGAGAGAATCCAAGGAGGCGGTCATGGTGTGTGGGTGAGCCAAAAATTATTGTTGCACCAGGCGCCACCAGCGCTACAGCTTGCGCTTGGCAACTTCTATTCTCTTGCACGTCCCCAAGGTAAACTGCATCTGCCTTTTCGCCCTTGTCCTCGGCTTCTTGATTCTGCTGGTTACAGCTATGTTTGAAAATCTACTGCTCCCTTTTATTCTGCTGCTCAGGACTATCACATAATTCATTTTTACTGCCACCTTCCATCTCTTTGGAAGATTTTGTTTTGGAACAAGTGCACCGTGTTGAAAAAAGCAGGTAACTACGGCCCATCAGTGTGAGAGCCAGCCCACTTTCCCTTCCTGTGGTTTAATTGTCATGACATTAAAGTTTGGTGGACTGTGTAACAAACGTAAATATCTGTATCCCAGAGTGGCCCTGTTCGTCTAAGAAGCAGGTAGTGAACACAGACTGGTATTGATTCATCTTTGTTTTCGGGGCTGGTCCACCAAGCACCAAAAGCAGTATTAAGCTTCTACAGTCAGCAAGGACTTGGCCCAGTACTTTATTTGTAAACAAAATCTGTGCCAGGGTCCAAGATATTTCTAAGAAAGCCACAGCAGCTTGCACCAGCCACTGTCCCATACAGTGCTGCAGAATGCTTTCCCAGCGATACCTGCACACTTTCACACTCCAACACATATGGCAGTTTGAACTATTCCATTTGACCCAAAACTGCCTGAGTGCAGTGGTATTGTTATTTAAATACCATATTTTGAATTGTTAAAGATATTACTAATGTGATATGTTTAAAATTAGGAAGACAGCTCCACCAGGTGGTGCAAAGTCATTAAAATGTGCTGGTGTTAAAATAAGTACAGGTGCTGAGCACCTGCAGAAACCAGCACACATTAACCACTGACTGGGCTGCTCCACATGCATCAATTGCTCCAGTTTGTCAAACCTCTCCACCAGTCAGACCGTCTCCTAGGGTCTGTATGTGAGAAATTAACATGTGCTTGCAAAATTCTTAAAAACAATGCCCCAACTATATATTTTAATTATTTTATTCAGGGTTGGGCTTTCAAGAAGGCAATCTGTAGCTATGAATTCTTGGATTTGGCTCTCTTATGTGATAGGATCTTTCACTGTCAAATCTCTTCTATTATCAGTCATCCCATCTTTTCTTTTTATCATAGCACTTTCCCATAGTTATGGTTTCCTATGATGACAGATTTTGCATTATGACGACTTTGGTCACTCGGTAAGGGTAAAAGATAAGTAATGAAAGAATTGCCTGAAATAGGCTTCTCCAGCGAGTAGCTTGTGGGCTACTAGTAGCTCTCCAGCTACCGGTTAAGTAGCTCTCCTCTGAAACTTTTACTTGGCTGAATAAATAAATATATGTACACCAAAACTGAAAAGTGTGCATTTAAGACTACAATTTGTATTTTTTCAGGTCTTATAAGCTTATTTTTGGAGAAAGATGACTGAATTTCCCCCCAAAAAAGTTGAACTGATATTTAAGTGATAAATCATGTGTCATTGGGAGAGATAATTATTACTAATATTATTACACCTTGGTTCCATGGACTTTTCAGGTGTGGCTGCTATGTATTACCCATCTATAGGCATTCTAAATTGACAAAGCCTTTTTAGGTCGAGCCAAGCGCAGTGCGCATGCATTGCTCTAGGAAAAGAACCTCTTGGAATCACTCAGGGCTTTCCATATGCTCGTGCGCGTGTTTTTTTTGTGCATTATTTTAATTGGTGTTTGCATGCGTCTTTCTAAAAAATACAGCACGCAATTGGTCAAAGGCGGCTGCACGTCCCACCACGTATCCGCCCACGGCCTACAGCTTGCGGTTACAAGCAGGGGCGCGCTGTGTCCCATCTGTTCAGTTTTGCATTTCAAAGCACTGTTTTCTGTAAACAGCGCTTGTATAGAATGCTGCAGAGCAGGGTCTGGAGATACTGCCGGTGTCTGTATAGTGGGGTCTGAGAGGGTCTGGGCACAGATCGGGTACAGAGCATCATATGTCATCTGTCGCACCTCAGCCGCACACAAGGCTGCATTTGGTTAATAATTCATTTTTCCTAGAGAAAAGGGATACCGTCAGTATCTGCACACACAAAAGAATAAGTCACGCGCAAGTAATGAGGGCAATACACAGATTCGCTTGCGACATGTAGGGTCGTCCTCACGCTAATAACGCGTATGACAAAAAAACAGAAGGCCGAGGAGGCATCACATATTTACTTTAACTTCATTGCAAAAATAAAATAAAAATGTATTTAATGAAGAGGGCGCAAGATGGTACAGCAGCCACAAGGGGTGTGTACTAAAGTGCCATTGTTCCGGAGGACACTGCGGGTCTGTGCTGGCAGCCAGTCGCGTCCCGCCCCTTGGCAGCGTTTCCCATCTCCTCACATGTGCGCTCTTCAGACCGTCGTCCCCAGACTCCGTCAATGGGTCTAGCCGGCATGATTGTTTCTTAACTACCCTCCCATACCGGTCAGGAGATTTTCATATTTTTTGTGAGCGCTATATTAACACAGCTTTCTAATTTTTCTGAGCATGTTGCATCTTTTAACCCTTCATGTGCAGTTCAGGGACAGAAAGCACGCAGCCAACCTGGGATCATTAACATGATCAGCATAGTAATGCTCAACTGTTTCTGTTTGTGTGTGTGTGCATGTGTGTGTCTGTGTGCATTTGTGTGTGCATCTGTGTGTGCCTGTGTGTGTATGTGTGTCTGTGTGTGTGTGTGTGTGTGTGTGGGTGGGTGTGTGTGCATGTCTGTGTGTGCATGTGTGTGTTTGTGCATCTCTCCTGCCTGACACGCTCTTCGGCAAGGCCCAGCTGTGCTGAGTGAAAGAAGAGCCCCCCCTCCCCTCCCCACTCCATTAAGCAGCCCTGCACCTCCCTTTGTTGGCCTCGCTGCCAACCCCGGTCTGCCTTTTCTGCAGTCTTTTTTATTGAGCATGAGTAGCTCTTCTAACAGAAAAGGTTATAGGCTACTGTCCCCCCTAGAAAAAATCTGGTAACACAGATGGAAGTGAGGAAATACACATAGAAATTCTCTTGAAGGTTTTGACTAACTTTGAGACATCTATGCTTTGAACGCCTTATAAACAATTTTAAAATGAGGGTTATATGTTGCAAATTTGGAACAAATGGATTCCTTTTGACAGCCTTTTGATATTCAGTAAATAAATACTAATATAAAATATTTTTTTAAGTATGTTTTACAAATATATCTTGTTAACTTTGAATTCTCTGCTTTACCTAGCCTATTTTAAAAAAGAGATTTATTTTTAATGTATCTAAAAACATTTAAGTTATCTTTTTGTTGTTATTGAGAAATACCACTGGGTATGCTGGAACACAATGTTTTTGAGACCAAAAATCCGAAGAAACAGAATCTAACTAGATCAGAACTTGAAAAGACATATCAACTCTGAAGAAGAATAGTGCAAAAAATAATTGATTTTGATCCTCCTTAGAACAGTTTTTAACTTATGTTTGGTCAAAAAACTGTTAATGATGATGTATGTGAAAACACCTTAAAACATTGCCCCCCTTTTATCAAGTCTCTTAAAATGCTAATTCTACAAATCAAAGACAAATGTGTCCACACAGCAGTCGATGCATCCTAAAAGTACGCCACTTGGTTCTACAAACATTCATGGTTTTAAAAACAAACTAAGACAATTAAACATACTCTCCATCAAACAATGTGGGTGCAAAGAAAACAACCCATATAGTTGTAAAATAATAACTAACAGTGAACTACTTCAGTCCCACATCAATTCCAATAGCAGCACAGTAGATCGACAAATAATTGATGTACCACGGTACTACTGATCTAGTATAATTATCAGGACTTTGTCCAATTATGATGTATCTATTTGTTTACAGATGCAAGACCAATCGATACATGTTCATTTTAGTCATGGTATACTATAGACTCATTTACTCACATCTTTTAATTATTAACACACCCTAGCCAAAGCCACTGAAGAGCATATATGTCTGATGAATATTTTTTACTTGGGCCAAAAACCTTGTCTATTTTTATGCAGGCAGCATTCAACAGTAGTAGCCCATCTCAACAAGTGCAGCTGCTGGAGCAGCATAATTTTGATTCCATCCTAAGATACTGTAGAAGTGCCTCATAATCATGAGTAGTCAGCACTCAAAAATATTTTGTGTGATTAACATTACTAAAAGAAGATGGAGAGCCGTATTTTTAAAGGGCTCCATGTTTAACTGCTACGATAATATAAATTGCGTGTTTAAGAAACTTGACCAATAGGGGAGTCTGAAGCATTTGTCTATTAATACTACATAGAAAATCAAAGTTCCTAACAGGATTTATTTGAGATCAATGAGACCAATGACAAAATGGATGTGCAGCTAACATTTAGATTTTCATGCATAACAAAACGTTATACTCACTTTAATAAATATTTCCTACTAGTCTTTTGCAATATTCATGCTTTAAGAATTCTCATTTGTTGTGCATGTACAACTGTGCACACATCTATAACCCAGTGAACTGTTCATAGTTAAATTGACTTAATTTTGAGGCCTTGTATAAAATTTCTGTGCACATTCATGTTGCTGTCTAACTTTTAATTTGTGTTTAACCTTCAACGTGGAGTGTTTTAGTTTGCAGTTTTGTTTCCACTACAGGTGTGGCCAAAGACTCATTAGTTCGTATAGAAGAGATTTGTTTTCAGTAGTTAGCAAGGTTTGAGACAACTAAGTTGACAAGGATAAACACGGTAACAAGCAAGGAGGCGAATTCTCATGAAAGAGGAGAAGAATGGCCAAGGATGAATTAAGTTGCAACTTATCGATGTGGGGACGGTGGCGCAAGTATCCAATTTGTGCGAAATCATGGAAAAGTACTGAAGAAAATCACATGGGATTGTCTACCTTGAATGCAACTAATATCTTATGCACTAACTTAATGAGGGTCAAGAGAGACATCTTAGGACTTCATGGGGTACAGACCTCTGCTTCTGCTTCTGTCCTTGCCCCTTGATTGGAGTTTCTTTTACGGAAGATTCTGACAGCTGCCATCTCTCTAATTTACATCTTTATGCAATACTTTTAGTTTAGGAATGTCCCTTTTTAAGGTGGTGTAGGGAAAGATAGCGAGCTCATGGTTACCTTTGAGAATTACTTGATGAAATTTAACTTTCAATTCTTTTTCCTGATTACTTGCATTGTCATTATAGAACTAGTTGTCTGCTTTCTGTTACATAGGGTAAGTCTCTTTCGGAGACTTGGGCACATTTTGTTTGTTCTGTACTTCTATACCATTATTTTAAGATTGGTATATGTAAACCTGCTGATTTATTTTTCAATTTATAGTTAAACCCTACTAATCCCATATTTAGTTGTGAGCTGGATTATTGAGTTACCAAATTGGTTACTCTGTACTGAAAGTATGAACTGTGACTGAGTTCTCCCTCTTACCTCTCATGAAGCTACAAAGTCATCGGGTTGAGGATAAATGTTTAGATGGGCCCAAGCTCTCACACTGCCACCCTGCATTGTAAAGCTCTAAAATAGCCACCTATCACTTATTAGTCTCCACACTACCATCAGTACAGAGCCATACATTTGGACATCCTCTTTCACCACTTGATACAGATATTGATTAATGATGTACATGCCCAGAAAGTGTTGTAACTCCCAAAAGTGTCCCAAAAGTGTTTCATCTTGGTGGGGCTGTAACAGTGTAGTGGATGGTGTCATTATGAGCAACAAAAGTGTTACTTCCTCCTGACAAAACACCTAGTTCATACACTATTGTGGTCATATGGCTCCTGATGTGAAGCCCACTGGCCACCCTGGGCGGCAGAGATCATGCCGCGTAATTCCAGTGGAAGGCCACCTACCACATTCAGAGAACACTGACAGGCAGTCAGAGATCTCTGTGCCTTCAGCTGAGCTGCTGGTGTTGCAGTTCCACTGAAGATTGCTGAGTAGGAACCATGGGCCACATGCATCATTGTTGGTATTTGCGATTCCTAAATTGCGAAAATTAAGGAATCGCAATTTAGAAATCGCAAATACCTATGCATTAAAAAATCGCAATTTCTTTGCGTTTTCTTATTTTTCCTTATTTGCGATTCTCAATTTTGCGAATCGTAAATAAGGAATCCCCTTACATTGATTTCTATGGCCCTAGAGGCCCATAGGAATCAATGGGAAGGCAGTCTCATTTTGCGATTCGCAATTAAGGAATCGCAAAAAAAAGGACCCCCCTGCACCCCTGAAATGTAACATAAAGTCCATTTTTCACACATACATGCCCCAAGGGCATGTGTGTGTGTAAAATGAAAGTTTCAAAAATGCACTTTTGTGCATTTTTGAAACTTTTCACAAATTACCATGAAGGTTGACTTCATGGTAAATTACCACATCTAATTTGCGAATTCGCAATTTTTTTTAGATAATGCATTTAAGAAATTGCAAAATTGTGATTTCTTAAATGCAATCGCAATTTAAAAAATCACAAAAAAATTGCGCTTTCTTAAATTGCGAGAAAAAAAACCTTGATGCATCTCAAAAATTGGATTTGCATTCGCAAACGGCCGAATTTTGCGATTTGCACCGTTTGCGAATGCAAAAACCAATGATGCATGTGCCCCTATGTTTATTGTGCCCACTCGCCAAAGGTTTTTGGTTTGTTGAAAACAAATCTGTAAAGTGGAATTTTATTTACAGATAAAACAAAATACACTAACTCTGACTTGCAAGGAGTTTTCTTGCTGCACTTGTAGGCCACTGTACGCTATCAATACCCAGGACCTTCATGTCCTGAATTGCATGGCTGTCCCGGATAGGGGAAATGAGTGACAGTCAACCCGCCACAATAGGGTGGGACAATTACCACTTTGACCTAATAGCCTAGTAGCAGGCCGTCGCCGACATAGACAGCTGAGTCTCCGCTGTGATAAATCAGCTCTATACAGTGCAGGGCCATGAAACTTTGCTGAGGCAGAAACAGCCCTGATTTAAGGAGTTGCTCCTGCGCCTGCATGGTTTTCTTGGCCCTCACAACACATAAACGAGAAAGTAGCCTGTCTTTCTTGCTGCTATTGTAGCACAGGTAGCTGTTTTCTGCATTTTTGTGCTTTCCAATGAGTGTGCTATTTCAAATTGCTTACATTTGTAAACAGTATTAAGAAATAACCTTAACTAATCCAGCAGTCTGTCCACATTGCTTTATATTGGAGTCAGGCACTATCTAGGCAGCAACAAATGATTGACCAACCTCCACTGTAGAAGATTTCGGACATCCATAGACCTGTACCAATTGGCCTAAGGTGATGGTACTGGAGGGCCAAAGGATGAAATGAAAATTAAATGAAATCCAGTATTTGTAAAGCGCAAACAAGTACCCAAGGGCGTCAAGGCGCTGGGAGCCGTCAGGAAGATTAAGCGATTGGTGCTGGGCTAACCTGCCGCCGGAGATCGAACCGTGAGCCCCCGTGTTCTGGAGTCAGTGGCCCTGGCCGCTGAGACACACCTCTTCCCAGAGGATGACCAGCATATGCGATATTCAGAATTGGCCCTCATCTTGAACACTGGAAAAGGTGCCAGAAGGGCGACTCCCCTTATTCTGTCCTCATGACTCACTTCAATAGCAGCACAATATGTTATTCACCAAGGCACTTATCTTTACCCACCGTTAGCAGCAGAAGATGATGCAGGCGTTGCAAGGTAACTCCTGGACATAGAGAAATGTTTCCATTCCTGAGCCACTGCACTCAGTTCCAGCATGCTCACCAGCTTGCTATCAGCCTAAGGACTTGGCCTCTGACAGAGCTGCACAATAGGCTTTCACAAACCCAAAGTCTTGCTGGGCAAGCCGGCACAACAGAAAACCCTCTTCATTGTAGGATTTCAATGTCGAAAACACCCAGGTTTGCCTCGGGCATATATCTGCTGTTCCAGAGAAATTTACAATCAGTCCTCAGAGCCAATTTTCTCTCAATGAGCCACAGTATTTAAAGCACGCAGATTAGGTATGTTGAAGCAACGCAGAGCGACAGGTGGTTGCCATCTTACTTACATACAAGGACCTACAAATTTCAAAATAAATAATATGCTTTATCAAACCTACATAGGCCTAGGGGATATTGTACATGTGATGGTTGTTTATTGTTGTCCCACTCTGACCCAATCCTAATGGCATGTCTATACTGTAGACAAATTATAAAGGAGAGGAGTGGTCCGATTTTTGTGACTTGACTCACGTACAATTGTCCTGTTAGGCAATTTGGTCTGTGTGCCATTCCGTTTTAAATACAGTAGGGGCCACAGGCTCTATGTGTGGTATCAAAGTTGGCCCATTTTACCCTTATAGATTACACA
This sequence comes from Lissotriton helveticus, assembly GCF_964261635.1. Lineage (NCBI taxonomy): Eukaryota > Metazoa > Chordata > Amphibia > Caudata > Salamandridae > Lissotriton > Lissotriton helveticus. Next base: position 725,212,805 of record NC_136065.1, read on the forward strand.
TATTACTCATGCATGCCATTGTGATTGTCGTTTACATACCTGTGAACCCCAAAGAGATTTAATTACGCTCTCAGAGTCAAGCAGGTGTTGGTATATTTCTATCAGAAAGGAGCTGGTTGGTATAGTGTGTATCTAGAGTTCAGCAGGCTGTTTTTGGTAATTGTTGGAGAGGAACTGAAGTTGCATTGAAGAAGCAGTCTTAGAGCAGCAGTGTGATAGTGATGGCAGTGCATATGTGCCATCATAGGATCAGTGGATGTGTCTGTGATGGCCACGTAACTAGAGCTGTTGCTTGATTATGACCAAGGGAGGCGTTTGTGCAGCGAAGTTAACACCTTGGCTGCTCAAGATACCCCACTGCTGTGCTGGACCATAATGGAATTGGGTGTGGTCATGACGAGCTCAGCTCGTCATGAGCACACGAGAGGGAGAAACATCCTTTACGACGCAGTAATGACACCGCAGTGCCATTACAATGCGGGTTTCACAACGAAAGTCGTTACCACGACTTGCGCTGGAGGGCGCTCTAGGACAAGGAATAGTGTAATTTAATATCCAACACCTTCCCTACTGTATGTAGACTGGAGTTGGAATAGTAAATTACACTACTCCTAAGTCCAGCGCCCTCCAACGCAAGTCGTTGTAACGACTTGCGTTGTAAAACCTGCGTTGTGATGGTCTGCGGTGTTTTATACCGCGTTGTACCATCATACATCCCACGAGAGGTATACCTCATGACGAGCTGAGCTCGTCATGAGCATCGAAGGGGTTAAGGGCAGCTGGTCATGGTCACTGTAAGCAGTCAGGATACATGTGTGTGCGGAGACAAGATGGTTCCTGATTGAGACGGCCGCGCTGGTCGCCCCTTGCTGTCGAAAATGCTTTAAACGCTACAAAGACTTTAACCACCCTAAAGCTTATTAAATTCATGCCCCCCCCAGGAATCACCAGCTAGAGTCAAACTACCCCGACATCCTTCAACCCCTCAAGGCATTTCTGACGCTGGTTTTGGCAGCCGTCCGGGAGACGCGGAGAGCGCTCCGATCGGCAGCTACCTCAGACTGGTGGAGAGAAGGGGCAGGAGAGACAGAAGCGCCTGCAAGGAATAGGTGGCTCACCGCGCAGTGCCGCACCAACAGATCGGAGGAGGTGAGGATGCCTCCTAAGCCCAGCAGTGCGGCACGCCTGAAGGCTCCCGAAGTGCAGGTGAGCACAGTACCAAACTCCAGCATCTTGGCACAATGACCTAACGGAGCAAAATCGGTGGGCTGCGTAAACTCTAACACCAGGACATCAGTGAAGGGGAAATAGACCCAGGAAGGGCCAAAAACAGGTGAGATGCAGGAGGCTGCAAAGCAAAATTATCTAATTGACAGTAATATGGGGTCAAGGGGAACAAAGTTTGCCCAATAGATCCTATGGCATATTCACAGCCACAACCACAGCTCACGCTCCAAGGGCAAGTGGTGCAGCACAGCATTACAGACTTCTTCACCACAACCCCCCCAAGCTGATGGTAATGGCATGATGGTCAGCCACAAGAAACTACCAACTAAACAACCTGATACAGATAATGCCAGGGGGCAGCCACTCTCCTCAAGCACGGGGGATGCCTCTTGTAGTAAACAACCAACTGACAAGGTGATAACCCAAACTGATGATATCTATGGCGAGATTGCTACTGAAATTCCTGAGGATGCCAACAGTCACAGACCTCTTCTGTCTTCCGAATCTGGGCAGATAGCCTCAACCTTGGGGGACAATCTTGTCAGCGTAGCCCATTCCTCCCTGCACAGGAATGACCCACGGGCATTGCAGCCCAACTGTACACCAGTATGCTAGTCGAGGGGGCAACAGGTTTTAAGGGGTTGGAGGACACTTTGGATCTCGGTGATACATTTTTCTCACTGACCGATGGCTCCGAAGATAGCAACAATGGGCAGTTCTCCAGCTCCAGTCTCAGTACCCTTCAGAAGGACACGGTGGTCAGGAAAAAGAGGCACCTGAAGAAACATAGAGACTCTCATCCATTGGAAAGGGAAGCAGAAGAGAACATCAGACTTAATGCAGACCCTAACTTAAAATTGGACTACTCTGCTACCCGGAGTGTTTATCCAGATCTTTCGAGACAGGAGGAGGATGCTGCGCCCTCCTTGAAAATGATTTACGGATCTATTAAGCAACTGCAAGAATAGACCCAAATGGATGGAAAGAAAAATCGACTGGCAACAAAGAAACTTCAGGGTGCTGTGAAGAAAATGGCTAAAGCTTGCACAGTTAAAAATTTGAGACTGACACAGTTTGAAGAGCGAACTAGCACTCTTGAAGATGGCTTGGTCAGAACTCGGGGACAGACAGAAACTTATGCAACACTGTTCACGGATCTTCAATGGAAGATGGAAGATTTTGAGAATAGGCAAAGGTGGAATAACCTACGGATACTTGGTATAGAAGAAGGGATAGAAGGGAATGACATACTGGCCTATGTACTGAGACTGATGAAGGGAGCCTTTCCAGAACTCCAGCACTGGAATTGGGACATAGAGATGCAACAGGTTCACCTCTTCCCTATGACCTTGAAAAAACCATTGCAACTCGGTGGATAAGGAACAGCAATGCCAAGGGTACTACTAATTTATTTCGGAACCTTTTTACTTCGAGCGGAAGTGTATGCTAATGCCTGCCCAAATGCCAGACTGACCTATGAGAATCAGACCTTCTTTGCAAAACCAGATTTTTGCCATGCTACCATTGAATGATGATGGAAATTAAGAGAACTGATCCAGCCCTTTCAAGCCTTAGGAGCACAAGCATTCTTGATGAACCCAGCACAATTAAAGATCATCCACAAGAATATTTCAAGAGTCTTCACCTCAGAGATCCAAGCTAAAGATTACATTGAAAAATGAAAAACTTAATGACAGGGTCCTGTATATTTCTCTTTTTGTCAGCTAGACTGAAGTAGGGAAGGGTGTGTGTCTGCTGGTAGTTTATTCTTCACTTTTTCTTATTACTGTATCTAGTTACTTCGGTGGATTACTTTTATGGAAGAAACACCAGGATGTGCGAATTTCCAATGGGAAGACCACAGGAGGGTAGCACTTCTAAAAAAGGGGATAAAACATCATATTGATTTTTTTTTTTAAAGGGAGGTGGAAAAAGCGGAGCTACTTCTAGCAGGTAGGCAGCAAGGGGGGCTGACTCTCAGGCTACACCACAGAGACCTTAGGTCTGCTTGTCTCACATTGTAGGTGGGGGGAGAGGGGGCACTACGAGGACAGGGAGGGCAGGGTGGGGATAAGCGGAGGCTTACCGGGGGACTGGGGAGGGGGGAAATAAAACAAAAAACACCATTGCGTGAGGAAGTTAAAGTGGGATGGCAAGAAATAGAAAAGGGAAGAGAAGGAATGTGGGTACAGGGTGGTAACACATATGCTCCATGCATGTAGCAATGATTAATATATGCTGGTGGAACGACGCAGCCAAACGCAGGATAGTTAAGGAACAGTTTAAGGTACTACACGCTGACATAGTTTGTATACTGGAGACGCACATTGAGGGGACGCGGAAAATCCTTTTAGAATAGCTGGGATTTCACTTGATAGCACACGCCACACAGGGGACTAGGGCACAGGGGGTAGCAATTATGGCTCAGAAGGGGGATTGTGTTTAAATCTTGTTTAACTGATGGGTTAGGTCTATGGGCAATTACTGAAGGTCAAGAACATGGATTTAATTGTATGCTATGCTCAATTTATGGGTCAACGGGGGATGACCCCATAATATTCGATTTTCTTAATTCTCCACTGGTTAAGTGGCCTCTACTGATCCTTGTATGTGGTAATCTTAATATAAATGGCATAGGGGGTGTGGAAGGAGAATCCAAGTAAATATACAGGTCAGAAAAATAAGTACACAGGGCCCTTATTCAGAGGATGGATGATAATGGGCTCATGGATGCCTGGGCGCAACTAAAACCACAGGAGGGGGGTAGCACATACTATTCGGCACCGCAAGAGCTGTAGCTCGGCTAGATAACTTTTTGGTGTCATCTTCTCTCCTTCCCACTTGTACCATCGAGAAATTCCCTTGGGTCATCTCCGACCACAATCCCTTGGTCCTGGAGTTTCAAAGCATTGCGGGGGGTGCTGGAACGCAGTTGGACTTTTGAATGCGCCCTGCTGCAAGACTCGAACCATGTTCAACATATGAACAAATGGCTAGAGGAATTCTTGGAGATTAACGGGTAGTGCTGGATATGGGGTGGTATGGGATGCTGGAATCAGAGGGGAAACCCTGAGCTACTCGCTGAATCGGAGCAAAAAAACAAAACAAGAGATTAAGGCCATGCATAGAACAATATAAGAAATAGAAGAAGAACTGGTTAGGGCTATTGCCATTGGCTCAAATACAGATGAGATCCTTCAGAAGTTAATGCTAGCAAAGGCTGCAGCAGATGAAATCATGGCAGCAAGAGCAGCGGTAAAATTCTTGGCCTGGAGACAATCTTGCTATGAATTTAGTGAACAAGTTGGGCACATGCTAGCTGCAAGGACTAGACAGAAAATCACTGGGGGAGACATCTTAGAGACTAAAAATTTAGAGGGGGAGTAGTCATAATACCCAGTGAAATACGCATGGTTTTTCAAAGCTATAATGAGAATTTATACAGGGAAAATGGGTTCAGGGAACCCAATAACATAAAAGAATATTTAGCATTGCTCACTGCCGAGACATTTTCATTAGAAGACTTAAGGGCTTTTGAGGACAGATTTTCATATGAAGAAATTCAGTGAGAACTCAAGGAACTGCCATCTGGCAAAGCTGTAGGTCCTGACCAAATCCTACTAGAATTTTCTAAGGTTTTTTCTTCAACTTTGGGGGGTGATTTAAGTTTTGTAATGTGCCAGGCACAGAAAGGGGAAATACCTCCAGAGTCATGGGCAGAAGCTAGCATGATTATTTTTCTAAACAAAGGAAAGCCCCCTAATGAACCTGGTTCCTATAGACCTATTAGTTTAATGAATAGTGACGCAAAAATCTTATTAAAAATCCTAGAGAATCGTTTTAGTACCATGATTGGGAAGGTGATCTCGCCCCGCCAGCTCGAGCTCATCCCAGGCAGAGGCACAGCCGAACATCTTTGCAGAGTTTGCACTTTGTTTGATGGTACCTCTGTCACGCGAGATCCTATGGAGCTTATCTTGATTGACTCAGAGAAGGCGTTTGATCGGGTCTCATGGGGCTATCTTTTGGCTGGACTTGAGAATACGGGGTAGGAATGGGGTGTATTAAAGCCATACAGACACTATATAGGAGCCCTAAGATTTGACTTCGGGTGATGGGGGGGAAAGCGACCCGATTGCTATTACATGGCAGGGATGTCCATGCTCTCCCCTCCTATTTGCTTTCTATATTGACCCTTTGATTAGGAGAATTGAGGCAAATAAGTAAATCCTTCCTATTCGACTAAACGGATTTGAAACTAAGATTTTGGGATATGCAGACGATCTGGCAATAACTGCCGCAAATCGATCTGTGGCTTTAACAGAAATAGAGCATGAGGCTGAATGATTTGGGGCGATCTCTAGCTATCGGATTAACCGGTAAAAGACAAAAATTGTAGTTAATCGCAGGCTCTCTATTTCAGATCCAAGCGTGACTGAATCAGCCACCTATCTTGGAGTTATTATAACATCAGAACTAGGTAAAGTTGTTGCAAAGAATCGTGTCCCCGTGATTAAAAAATCTGAGAAAGATTTTGATAGGCTGAATAGTTTGCATCTTTCGATTGTTGGATGATGCAACATCATTTAAATGATAATTTTGCCAAAGATTGTGTGTCTGTTGAGGACGATACCCTTGAAATTTGAAAACCATTGGTTTAAGGAAATGGAGAGACCGATTAACCAATTTATTTGGGCTCAAGGGAAGACGAGAAGAGCGCTTAGATATATATATATCCCTATCTAGGGAAAGAGGGGGCTGGGCGGTCCCTGATTTAAAAATATATTATTGGGCAACGGTGATCCAATACATTCGAGGGTTATTGGGTGGAAAGGTCATTGACCAATGGAGCAATGATGCTCCTCCAGATGTAGATGAACTATTGTTAGAAAGAGAGGTGCCTAACTGGCTTATGAGATTCAGTGAAGCCAGTAATTATAAAAAAGTTCAATTCAAGAACCTTGGTGCAGAAGAAGTGGTCTGGACTGGCGTAAAAAAAAAGCTGGGGTTAGGAAGAATGAACTATTATACCACTTTATTTGGGAACCCGTCTCTCCCCGAGATCATTCACGATGGAATTATACGGCGTTGGAATGCTTATGGGGTGAAGACAATGGGGGATCTTTTTGACTGAGATGGTATAATCTCATTTGAGAAAGCCCAAAACCTTTTTAACCTCGATCGCAGGGAGTTTTTCAAACTCCTCCAGATTTGTTCCTCTATTTCAAGGTAGACGGGGGTGAAACCTTTCTTTAGAGACTCAGTTACGGAAGCTGTCCAAAACCCAGAGGGGTGCACTATCACCCAGATTTATGGAGAGTTGAGATAACTACAGGGTGATGATCTGCAAAAAACACTCTGAGACATGGCAACCGAAGCTAAACGTTGAAGAGGATGAGTTTATTGCGTTGCTTTAGCTCTGTTACACCATTTTAAGAGTAGTGAGCCTCCAAGCACAACATTTTAAAACGCTTTTTTCGCTCAATTACACCCCAGCTAAGATAGCTCAATGGTGGGACAAATGGTATTCTTTGTCCCCACTGCCAAGGTGACGAGGCAGATATAGTTCATATGTTTCCCTTCTACCCTGCCCTGGAACCTCTTAAGAGAGCTATAGAAGAATTTATGGGGCAAACCCTGAGGATCCAAATAAAACTTTCTGCCGAGCTGATGGTTTTAGGTGTGGCTCAAAATGGAACACCATTAGCTCACTGGGAATTTATATTTCTTGCCATGGCTGTGGTTAGAATCTGTGTATCATCTGCATGGGTGGACCCTATCCCTCCCACACATGTCAACAATGGCTTACATGACTCTTAGCTATGTATCATTTGCAAAAGGGTTTGTATGAGAAGAAAGGGTGCAAGGCTAGGAAACTAGGCAAACTTATTTGGACCCCTGTTATAGATTGGGAAACCAGAATGAACGCACTCCAGGTATATTTCAGTGATTTAAACTTATTGGAGTAATTTTTTTTTCTACTTATGTCTTGATTTTGTGTAACCTTTTTTGTCAGCATTGTTATATTCTGTAACCTACCCATAACGGTACTGTACTGCATCCCTGTCTGCTCTTTGTTTTTTTGTTGTCTTTCCCTTTTTAAGAATGTTTTTTTTTTATGGATGCTTCTGTATAAATGTACTTAACCGATGGTGGAATACAAATATTTAAATATTTTTAAAAAAGGATACGTGTGTGCAGCATTACTGAGTAGGGGCCATGTGTATGTACAAGTGCAGTATGAAAGGTGTAGAGATGTGCTTCAGTCATAATACATGAAGCAGCAATGAGTTCAGCGAGCAAGAGTGGAGGAATATTGAAATGTTATGTTATATTATATTATGTGTATTTGTAAAGTGCACTGTCACCTGCGAAGGTAGATTGGCGCTAAACAGGTGTGCATGCCTAGACCTGCCTATGGTGGGTTGGTTAATTAAAAAAACAAGTTTTCAGCTTTTTGCGGAATTCAAGGAGAGCAGAGAAGGGTCTGTTGTGGAGTGGGAGGCAGTTCCATGCTTTAGGAGTGATGTAGATTATGAGTTTAGCGAGAAGGTAGGCCATCTGTTGGCGGTTCGAACTCGCCAGAGGCTTGCAGCAACAGATATCTCGGAGATCATAGATGGTCAAGGGGATAGCGTGATAGGGGTAGAGGGAGTGAGGGAGGTTTGTAGGCAGTTCTATGCATCCCTATACCGGGCGGGCAGGGGGGGAGAGCTCCGAGAGATTGAGGGGTACTTAAGGGGTGTCACACTGCCATTTATTGCCGCGGAAAGTAAGGAGGAGCTAGAAGCGCCTTTCCGGGCGGAGGAATTTCTAAGGGCATTAAGTACTCTACCATCGGGTAAAGCCGCCAGTCCTGACCAACTGCCGGTGGAATTCTATAAAACATTTCAAGGAGTATTAGGCGCGGATATGTTTAATATGATGAGGCAAGCACAACTTGGGGAAGCAATTCCTGATTCATGGGGTGGAGCAGATATAGTAGTGATTCTTAAGAGAGGGAAACCGTCAAATCAGCCAGGCTCTTATAGACCAATTACCCTCATGAACGCTGATGTTAAAGTCTACTCGAAAATGCTGGCCAGGAGACTTGCAGGGATAATTGAGAGCTTAGTAATCTGCTCACAACATGGATTCATACCGGGCAAAGGGACTACACAACACACCAGGCAGGTGATCACAATGTTTGACGCAGCAGGTATTCTGGGAGACCCTATGGCGGCACTCTTTCTTGATGCCGAAAAGGCATTCGATAGGGTCTCCTGGGAATATCTATGGTGTACCCTAAGGTGGAGCGGCATAGGGGAAAGGTTTATTAAAGCAATGCAGACTCTATATAAGAACCCATCGGCTAGAATTAGGGTCAATAGAGGGTACTCAGCAGCAGTCAAAATAGAAAGAGGAACTAGACAAGGCTGTCCATCATCTCCTCTTCTATTTGCGCTATACCTAGATCCCTTTTTGCGCAAACTGGAAGATAACCAAGGGATCCCCAGATTGAGCCTGAATGGCTGTGAAGCAAAAACGCTGGCTTATGCAGATGATGTAGCCCTTTTAACATCTAGCCCGGAGGGTGCTATTAGGGAGGTTGAGATGGAGGCTCAGAATTTTGGCCAGGTTTCTGGTTACAGTCTGAATAAATCCAAGACCCAGATAATTTGTAATCAACATGTTCAAGGGGGTATGGACCCAAGAGTCGTAGAGTCAGCAGTATACTTGGGGGTGGCAATATCGGCGGATGTTGAAGTTGTCGTGCAGTACAACATGTCTCCCTTGATGGCTAGTGTAAAATTGGATTTGGAACGGTTGAATAACCTCCATCTTTCCCTAATGGGGTGCACAAACATAATTAAGATGCTCATACTGCCTAAATTTTTATATCATTTTAGGGCAATCCCTCTCTTTTTTGAAGCAAAGTGGTTCAATACACTGGAAGGTATTCTCAATAGATTTATTTGGGCACAGGGCAAAACTCGCAGGGCATACAGGTTCATGACACTACCGAGAGAAAGAGGCGGATGGGGGGCACCGGATTTTAGATTATATTATTGGGCTGCCGCAATTCAGTATCTGCAAGGGCTTATAAGAGGGGGGGGCTTAGATCAAAGAATAACAGATTGCTCTTCTAGAATTTATGCTGCCGTCCTGGGGGAGGATGTGGAAAACTGCTTTTTAACATGTATAGAGTATGGGTATTATAAAAGGACCAGGTTTAAGACAGTTGAGGTGGGTATTAAGGTTTGGAGTGCTTTTATGAAAAAGTTGGGCATATGGAGATTTAACCGGTACACAAGGTTGTTCAAAAATAGATCTTTTCCAGTTGAGGTATTTGGGGATATGACAATGGAAAGGTGGGCGGCGAAGGGGATTGCTCAGATTGGAGATGTTAGGAACTCGGAGGGGGGTTTGTATCATTTTTGGATTTGAGGGATAGGCACGGATTGGATAGGCAGGACTTTTTTAAGTACCTACAGATAAGGAGTTATCTAGGGAGTAAGCACGGGGGGCAGGTGGGGTTTAACAGAATTGAGATTATAGAGAAAATAAGGTTAGGGGGGGATTGCTCAATACGAAGCTTCTATGCCATCCTCTTGGATACAAAGCAAGATGATATGGATAAGCATAGTGAGAAATGGGCAGGGAAACTGGAGGGCGAGATAGGGTGGTTTCAGGACTCATTGGAGTTAGGACGGACAGTTCTATGCTCTGCGTCGCTGCAGTCGCAACACTATAAAACTCTTTACTCACTTTACTATACCCCGGCTAGGATAGCAAAATGGGGTGGGACTACAGGCACTACCTGCCCGCGGTGCAATTCAGTAGAAGCAGATATAATACATATGTTTGCATTATGCCCACAGCTCCATACACTTTTAAAGGATATAGAGAACTTCTTCGAGGTTCCCCTAAGTATTAAGATAAGTCTTAGACCTGTACACATATTGCTAGGAGTTGTTCCCGAGGATGGTATCTCGCAGCGGGATTTCATCTTTGTTGCCATGGCAGTGTATAGGTTATGCATAGCCAGGGCTTGGTTGGATAAGAACCCCCCAGGGTTGAAAACATGGTTGTCCAATTTGTTGGCAGCATATAACTTAGAAAAACCCATTTACGTAAGGAAAGGAAGGAAAAGAAGGCAGTTGGGGCTACGAATATGGGAACCGATTAGTAAATGGCGAGCAGGGTTGAGTTAGGTATGAAGATTTTGGCAACACTGTGGTGACGTATAGGAAATATTTGTAAGTAGAATTATCTTATGTATGTTTGTAAATTCATTTATTGGAATTAGAGATGAAGTACTGTCATGACTATTTCTATGTTTGCGCTTATCAATTTACGGCCTTGGAATGCCGGCGTCTTGTCTAAAATTATGTGCTGTATGGAAAATAATAAATATATTTTTTAAAAAAAAGGAGTGATGTAAGAGAATGCCCTCGTGATCATATAGTGCATATGCATCGGATGTGTGTGACTAGGAGTCCTGTGGAACGGAGATGTGTGGGTGGTTGGTGAAAGGAGATAAGACTGTTCAAGTTGGTGGGACTTAAGCTGTGCAGTGCATTGAATGTGTGTATGATGAGTTTGAAATTAATGTGTTTGTGTATAGAGAGCCGGTTGAACTCCCTGAGGTGTGGTGTGTGGGAAGGGAGGATGAGTCAGGCTGTGTAGTTCCGGATTGTTTGTAGTCTTCTAGTGAGTTGCTTGGTGATACCAGCATAAAGGTTCCAGTAGTCCAACTTGCTGGTGACTAGGATGTGAGTGACAGTTTTTCTAGTGTTGCTTGTGAGCCATTTGAGGAGCTTCTTCAGCATCTCCAGGGAGTGGAAGCAGGATGCAGTAACGGTGTTGACTTGTTCGTCATGTTCATTGTTGTTGTTGATTATTCAGAGGTTCCAGGCATGGGTGCTGAGTATGAGTGTGGGTCCGTGTTTGGCTGGCCACCAGTTGGATTCCTATGGTGAGGTGTTCTTGGTGAAGTTCACTATTTCTGTCTTTTTAGTGTTGAGCTTGTGACAGTTGCCTTTCATCCAGCTAGTGGTTTTGGTCATGCAGAACTTGTCTCTTGCTTTGGGGGTCTTATCGGAAAGGCATATGGCATGGGGAGCAAAATCACTATGGATTAGGCCCCAGTTCACTGTACTGGGGTGAATGTTTGACATTGTTGACGGGTATGCCCAGACCTGGGTCTCGTGCTCTCCATGCCACTGGAGTCAAGCTAGCCTGGCTGATGAGGGTTGAAACCCTAAAACCGGTCCTGGGATGCTTGTTTTCCAGACCAGGGAGGACCTGACCTGGCAGTTCGGGCTGGACTGTTCCCAAGGGAAACAGGGTCAAGACTGATTTGTGTAAGGATGGGTACTAACTGGATTGGCACAGGAGCTAAAAATGATAGATTTAGGCGCCGATCTCTGTACTAGGGTGAATGTTTGACATTGTTCAACGTTCTGCCCATCAATTGTTCTTCATGTATATGGCTAGAACCAAACTGGGGTGGTGTGGGGAGCAAAATAACGATGGCTTAAAACCCCATCTTTGTGACTGGGGGTGAATGTTTGCATTGTTCAACATTCCGTCCATCAATTGTTCCTTCTGCATATGCATTGTAAGTCCATACAGTTCAAATATTTATTTCAAGTACATTTCAAATATGCAACTTCCATTCGGAATATAGCCCTTTTTTTCCACATGTATCACTGCAGATGTAGAACTCATGTACCGGGTTCAGTCCAGACTGTGGAGTCTACACTGCAAATGTGAAACCCATGCGCCAAGACCAGGGCTTGTCTTCCATATACAGGGGTGTCCTGGTGCTCCTTGATTTCTTAGTAGTTTTCAGTGTGATGAGCCATGAGACACGACCTTCATTCATGTATCTTGCATGACTCTATGGGAAACCATTCTGGATTAGTTTAATTTTATGTCTGGTACATCTCAGTGTATGCAGATTTGACCCTCCAGTTGGGACTACTTACTTATACGTATACTATGCAGAGTGGCTCCATGTTTGATTGATCCTTTACACAACCATATTTAGCCTCTTAATGAAGTACCTGAGGGGCTTGAACCAGGGTGGTGGTGGGATCTTTGTCCAGCAATATGCAGGCAACACTCAGTTGTATCTGTATGTGTTACTTATGGCAAATGTTGAACACAAGGAGTGATATTTTGGATCCATATACAATGTTCTTTCACACCCTCACGTTGAGCCCTTTGTAAACAGAAAGTGACAGTACCATCATGTTTCTTACGAGACTGCAACCTACTTCCACTACTGTGGGGCCCCACTTCCACCATTGGCATGGGCGCCTTCCACCACAAGCGCCTTCACGGACACCACCTAAAGCCTTCAGTGCTATCTCCAGCCTTCCAACATCTTGTTCATTTGGGGTCAGTGGCCGTAATGTAGCTGTCAGTCAATCTGTACATTTAAAATAACAGGCAACAGGATTTTGCATGCTCACACTTGAAGGCCCGTTCCTAGTAAAGAATAAGCAACATCAGAGCCACGTGTCCCAGAATATAAAGTGCTGTTTCCTAGAAGGTCTAGAAATGTTTCCTGCTCAAACGTAATGTGCTTCAGGTGTGTGGCATTATCTCTCCACCCACGTAACAACATGGTTGTCTGTTAGTGTATACAGTAAATACCCATAATTATCTTGACTGTGGCTGACTTCAGTTCCTTGCAGTCTTGAAAGAAGAGCAATTATTGACTAATGGGGTTTTTTGCGCCACCTCTTCTAGATCTATCTAGAGCTAAAAGAGTCGTCTCATTATGTCAGACTATGTGCATATCGGACTGATAAATGCACTAAGAATACGTAAAACTAATTCAAGAATGTAAACAGTGTTCGCTGTTTCTAATTTTGTGTATGGGGCACGACCGATAAGGTCTAAAACACTGGACGAGGCCAACACTTGCAATGTGTACCAAGTATCTGTTATTTTTAACAGGCGTTTTAATTTTTTCTCAATTTTTTGTTTTTTAGAAAGACTACATTTGTTCGACTTTACACAGTTTTGATCGATTTTTTACGCTATATCCTGTCGATGGATTTCATTGTCTGATCGACAAAGATGATCACTAATGCTTACTGCACTAAAAACCGCATGGCCCGGTAATTACCAGCCATTTTTTCCTCGATCAAATGTTGCCAGCATGAATGTACCGAAATTTATCTTTAGAAAATTTCAGGAGTGCAGTGTTAGCTGCAAAACTTGTAATTCCGGTATATGAATAAACTGTACATACTGCACATACTGGAATTATCCGGACAATTCGTAATAAGGGCCCTAGCCACCTAATTGTGACACACCAAATAGTTGATGGACTTTGGATCTAAATGCTACAAATCCCCATCTTGTTATAGGAGAAGACATTGGTAGAAGCAAATATTTGATCATCTTTAACCAACCACAACATAGGAGCAAGTCATCTAAAGAAATAAAAGATGAACTAATAAAGCTATATCAACAGTGAAAAGAGTAATCCTAAAAATGTGGAAGTCTGTGGAGAGTAGATTTCCGAAGTGAGTAAAATGGCCATTAATAAACGTGTCACGTACACGCCAAGAAACACAGAAGCTAAGAGCCTAGCTACAGTTGTATAATTCAATGATATTATATTGGACTCTACTTCTGAATAGTGCACACACTGTAAAGGTACTGTATATATTAAAGACTCATCTGCAAATGAGACAATGAGACAGGCTCAGGGACTTGTCATTTACTTTGGACCCTTGCTAAAACGCCTAAAATTCCTACATTTTCATATTCTACATTTGTTGTAAGAACTACGTTTTGTATTTGATGTTAATCCGATTGGGCACAAGTCCTAAAAAAAGAAGTGGGGGGACGCTGATGTCACGACAGGAAGTGACGTCACGAAAGGTGGCTTACACCATCAGACTCATTGCCTCCCCTCGCTCACCCCTTACATGCGATTGCATCAGAGAAAGCCAACGCGTGAGCAGCGTTCTGAACGGGCTCCAATCTCGCCCCAGAGAGGCCAACGAGGGAATGTGTGGCTCTTTTTGCTCTAGTTATCGAGCTCCCGGTAAAATAAGTGGGGGGACGTCGTCCACCTGCGTGGTACCCCGACTCGAGCCCTGGTAATCGCCCTTACACTCTCAAACGTACTTACTGATAGTGCACAGAGCAGCTTGCCTTGCACATATAGGAATGTTTTGATCTATTTTCCTATGGTTTGACTAAGATATGCAAAAGTTTCTTTATCTCTTTCATCTTTTTTCTGGAGCGCTGGATAGGTACTGTTACCCAACACTGCAGCATGGCTGCACCGCCCGTCTGGACTGGACCCTTGGGTGCACTGCCTGCTCCAAGACAGTCTAAGCGCCCAGGCCTGGTCCTTGATGCTGAATAGAGGTATTCAGTCGCCACCTTGGGGTCCTCCTCGATGTCATACTGATGTCACTGCTAGCCAAGGAGGTAACCGCAGGTCAGGACTGAGGGACATATTTACAAGCCCCGTACGCCACATTTGCGCCACCGTTGCATCACTTTTGTGACGCAGCGGCGGCGCAAAGCCAGCGCCATGCTGCAGGGCATTTTGCGATGCAGGGTGCGCTACCAAATTCGTTTTATTTATCAAATTGTTTACTTACCTCCAATTATCCATATTCCGTTGTTTACCACCCCCCACCCTGCCCCTCCCCAGGCCCACCTCCCTGCCCCACCGAACACCCTCCACGGGCCGCGGCTGGTCATGTTGTAAAGCCCTGCGCCACATGTGGGCGTTCCAGCACGGGGGGGGGGCGTTCCGGCGCAGTAACGTGAAAAGTGGCAGCCTCCGAAAAGTGGCTGAGAGAAATCTACAAGATTTCACTCAGTCACTTTTACGGCCATTATGCGTCAAAACCCTGCGCCTGCTTGAATCAGGCGAAAGGATTGACGAAGCATGTTAGGAATAGGGGCACCCCGAGCCTTGCTGGAGCTACGTCACGCTTGCGACGCGACTCCAGCAATGCGCCACCTTTCCGCCAGGGGATGCGATACGCACTGCCCATCCGTGCGCCACGGTGCGCCGCATTGTAAATGCGGCGCATCAGTGGTGGCGCACGGGTGGGCAGATGCGTCGCAACTCTTCTGGCGCATCCCTGCTGATTATCAGAGATGCGCCAGAAGTTGTAAATCTGCCCCTGAGTCCGTACTACTCACGGAGTGCCAGAATCACTCAGGGGTGGGCCTCGCGCACAAGTGGGGGTGGGTATGCTGCTGTGCCCCATACCACTGCCATGGGCTTGCTTTTCCTTTGTTTCCTCGTCGCGGCTCTTGCCCTGCTCGGCTCCTGCCACTGCCTGCGATCACTGCTGAGTGCTCTACAGATGGGACTCTGACCTGCATCAAGGCCCTTACCTCGTGAAGCCAGTGTGACTGCGCACAATCTCAGCGTCATCGCCGTGTATTCCATTCAAACCAGAGAACTTGTTGAGGCTGGCTATTCCGTCCTTCAGGCACTTTAGGTATTACAGCGTGAGCGCAGCCGTGTCTGGATCTGTGGCACCGCGAGGTGTTAATTTGAGCCGGTGGTTGCTGGTGAAGGACTGATGCACTCATTTTTTACCCACCCAGGCTCTGAACCTTTGCTGTGGGCGTGAGTCCCGTTGAAGAGTCCCAGCTGAGGCTGTACCTACCAAGGCATCCGTGAACGAAGGCTTGAAGGCATAGTAAGTTGATGCCATCGGTAAACAACGTTTACCACGCAACTTTTACAACGCAAGTCGTTACAACGACTTGCGCTGGGGGGCGCTGTAGGATAGGGAATAGTTTAATTTACTATCCAAAACCTTCCCTACTATCCACAGGGACTGGAGTTGGAATAGTAAATTAAACTATTCACTATCCAGCGCCCCCCCACGCAAGTCGTTGTAACGACTTGCGTTGTAAAAGTTGCGTGGTAAAGTCATGCGTTGTAAAAGCATGCGTGGTAACGACATACATCCATGCCATCTCACCATGAAGCAGCAGTCGATGCACACCATTAAAACATTACTCCATTCGATTTCGAAACACACATTACATTTTATTTGGTTTTGTTCCAACCGAGAGAGCACAACGAGGCACTTTGAGAGGACCCGCCCCGCCGCCCATTCGTTCACCACAGCATAGAATGCCACTTAAGGTATTAGGGCCCCTGCCCCACTTCGCCCAGGGCTGGGAGCATTCCTGCGTCTAGTCTGTTTCATGCACTGACTGACCCTCGGCCGAAGAGTGTTAGCGAGCATCAGTCACGGGCTGATAAAAGTGACATCTATGCTATCTCTACTGCCTCTCTCCTCTCAGATGACAGGCAGGCCTAGCTGCTCTTACACACACGAGGTTTCATGAACCATGTTCAGTCATATACATACTATTATTAAATACTCCCTCTACCCCAACCATCCCCTCAGTATGAGCAAATGTGTCTAAGTTTCGCCATTTGTTTAGAGAATCTGCCTTTAAGACAGCTCATTGGATAACGTAGCTGCTGCAGATGTGTGTCTACTTAGCAGGTCACATTTTCTGATGATTGTAGGTTATCTCTTTGGAATAGTGCATCTGCAGTAAGGAACTGTGTAACCTGCATTACAAATGTGGCACATCTCCTTAAAATACCTCACTAGGTTTGTGCACCTGCTGCTGAGAATTGAGTGTAAATTGCAGGTTCCAGATTCCAAACCCACTGAAGTAGCTTAGTATTATCAAACCAATTGACGACTTGCTAATATTGTAAACTGAGTAATATGGAATTCATTTTCTTAACTTTGTTGTAAATTTGTGAGTGTGCTTTTATGGACTTTTTGGAATCCGAATAAAGTTGAACTTGAAGTAGCTTAGGGGGTTGGAGACCTGCCCTAGAGACGCGTAGTCTATAGGGTAGTAGTTTGAATTCTTGCCGTGTCCGTTTTACTCTTTATCCTTCACTATTTTGAGTGATAAAATCCATAAATGAGCACCAACTGACCATTCACTTTCTCTGATGTGCTAGACAAGGCACCAAGTATTACAATAGTTTAGATGTATTTACATTGTTTTTCAACAATCGGCACATGGAAATGTAGAGCAGGTAATTTGGTGATTGGGCGGTGGCCATTGTCTTTGAACCAGTTTAGACGTTGCGTTTTTTTCCCCCTTTTATTGGTTAATATGTGTCAATCTCCTCTCCGCTTGTTTAGATTTTTAAACTAGTGGCCGAAAGCTGATGTTTATGGCTGATCTAATGCGTATGGCCTTAATGGGGCATACCGAATTTTATCAGTTGAATGTTAGGGTCTAAGCAGTCACTAACGCTTGTAATAATTGGTCACCAATGGACATTTGCCTGTAGCCCATGTGTCATTTATGAACGGGCGGACATTTAAACTACACCTTAATTTTAACGGGTGTAGTTGCCGCGCTCTCTGCCCGTTGGAGCCCACGTGCCCGACCTTTTCATGCTTCAGCCCTCCGTGTAGGGCTCTATGTGGTAATTTTGAGGACCTTTGGCCTCTAGTTTATGTTTTAAGTCTCCCACGAGGCAACCTTCCGATTTTTTAATACGATTTCACTTTACCCTAGGTGCCCCTTCCCCCGTCACAGTCCTGAGGAAGACCCCCATGTAAGGTGGACAATTACCTATGGTTTTCTGGGGTCGAAACGTCGACCCTTCTATTTAAAACCAGCCTACAAACAACAGATATTTCTTACTGTGTTACACTGTGTGGCTTGGCTAGTAACAACTGTATAAACTTGTGTGGCGAAATAATAAGCCTAATTGGACGCCGAATGTGAATCGGTTGATTACACTAATTTTCATACCTGTCCATGACACTCCATCCTCACCAAAATTCACCCACTTTCCCCAATACCCCTTTCTTTTCTTCTGGGCACAATGTCAATATAATCTAAATGTGTCATTCATATATTTGTAAATACGAGGGTGTGATTAAATAACATCACTCAGTCATTGATTGTATACATTGTCTTTCTATGTGTTGTGAGTATTTGTTTATCGTATTCCTTTGCTTATAGTATTGTTTACTGGGACCAACCCTTACTGTACTGCAGAATACCCAGGTCCCAGTACCATTGGGTCTACTCTATATGCAACCAAGTACTATGTGTAGCGTCACTTAATTACATGATTGAAGCCAATCATGGGTGGCGTGTGTGTGAATCTATGAGCTTCACGCGCACAATATCACACAATAAACACATTAGTAAGCTGAGGTTTGTGCGGAGCTCAGGCACCACGAGTTTCAGCGCCAGGCAGGAAAGGTGGCTTTCGACAGAAAGGGAAACAGAACAAAGGAAGTAAAGCAACATTAAGCGGAAAGAAAAACAGGAAGAGAAAGACGTGAGGGATGGAAACATTTGGCAGGGCTTAATCTATTGGGAGAGAGATGCAGAGAGGCAGAGGAGTGAACATGTAAACAATATGATGCAGCATTAGCGGCCTCTAGAACTTCTTTCATATATTGTGTGACACAAAAACTCATTTAATGGCATACCCATCCAAGTAATTTCTTTAGTTGTAACAGAAAACAGTATGCCGACATCAGTGTGTGGCTCAAGAATAATAATACTCAAAGACAATGCAGTATTTAGGCTAACAGCAGAAGTATATAATTTCTAAAAGACCAAAGCAGTCCTAATAAGTCGTACAGCACATATTCGTACCCTGCCAAGTCGTGGGACCTCTCCAGAAAAATGTTTCAATAAAGGATAATGAAAGTGAATTTGTTAATTGTACACTTCTTGAAATTCCACTTGTCATGACGATGTATGATTATCTGTTTACTCCTAAATGGAAATCCACCCACAAAGTTTGATACATCAGAGAATGGACTAGGTTGTGTGGCTAAATACCATAAACCGCCACAGCCAGCTGTTTTTTAATGACATTTTTTTTAAAGTAACCCTCCACTTATGTAGGGTACAGTAACATTATATTATAAAGTTCAAGCACTAAGAAACACAAAAGGTAAGTGCCACAAAAAAAACGTTATTGGATTAGCTCGCACCAACTGAGGATAGCAGTCGCCCTCCTCCAGTCAAGGAAGAATGTCTAAAAAAAAAGGTTCTCTAGATGACGACCAATAACTCTAAAGGGCCACTCCGAAGTTGCCTTACCCAAGCTGTTTAACATATTGAGCTGTATCCACAGATGACTCTAACCCTAGGCCAATCATTGCATTACCCAAATCATGATTTATTAACTTGAACTTGAAAAATTTTGCTGCTGTTTGAATTTCCAGCTTATATTTAATGATCAGGCTGTGAACCTAATTTCTATTCCTGGCTTTAACTTGTAATTCATTCTTAACTCTGGCCTGGGGAATTGAGACCTATTGTGAATGCAGGAAACATCCCTGCATTTGTTTCAAAGGTGACAAGACTTTTGAGAAAATAATGTTTAATTGATTTTCATCACGCTGAAGAATGCAGTTTCGTAGTAGGATTCTGTGAAGTCCAGGCCATGCATACTACCAAGCCTTATATTCTTTTATAACACTCACCACCTCTTGCAAATTCACTTCAGAGGCCATTCCGTTTGCTGAAAATCTTTCCATAACATATTGCGCAATCAGAACTATAGTATCTGCCTTCCCTGAAGGGATGTACTCCTAGTTTCTCATATCCAATATGCACCTGACAAACGACCTGCCTCTTCGTTTACTAATGGCATTGTTTAGAGCATGTAGTCTTAATGGATGAAGTAATACATTTCACACGACGGCTTTTAAGATGGCTCCGAGGCCATTCTTGAACTATGCTTCACCTATATAATAAGGGTGTCAATTAAAAATTAAAATCTCCAGGAACTATTTAAGATCAAACTTTATGAAAAGCTGATAGATGAGAGTGAGATTGACATTAAGTGGTATCATTCACTGGTTAAAAGAGTGTTGACCTTTTTGAGAGCACATTATTATCTGAATCCCAAAGGAGCTATTAAGGCTTGTGGCATCCTGAAGGGGTGGTTTGATCAGGAGTGTAATGAACTACGGAAGGCCCTCACTAGATTACAATGAAGTGCAAATGACTGTGCAGATGAGAAGGTTGGTAGAGAATTTAGACTTCTGAGAAACAACTATTAAATGTTGCTGGGCCATAATAACAGAAAATGTTTATGAGCCAAACTGGATCAAAATGTAGGATGCTATATCAGAGGATAATTCCAAAACCTTCTAGTGTATGGGAGAAAGTGAACTCATATCTCCCTGAAGTTGAGAGGTTCAAGTTACTAAAGCCCAGTGGGTAGAATTTATCTCACACCTATATAAAATCCCTAAACATAAAATCAATGTAGATTACCCTAAAGACTGCACAACAAATAAGGAACTAACTTTATTTTAAAAAACAGGGATAATCTCTGAAATTATAAGTAACATGAAACATCCACGGGCAGGGTATCCAGACAGCCTCCAACTGAACTTTTTAAAGCTAATTCTCTTTGGTAGGCTAGCATCCTCAGCCCTTTTTAAAATGGGTCGCGGGCGGTTATGAAGTCTATCCACATAAAGGGAGCAAGGGAGGATCCAGCAAACTATACATTGATGGCACGTTTGGATGCATCCTCCAAAATCTATGCTCAAACCCTCTTGAAATATCTTGAATCATGTGTGTTTTAATCAGGAATTATCCTCAAAGAGCAACGGTATAAGACAAAAGTACTCTACAATAGAACATGGTTTTGTACTATGGGATCAGTAAGGAGGTCGACAGCAAGCACTGGTAAGGTTTGTTGTTATTTTGTCGGCTTAGGGGCATCTTTTGATCAGGTTGATTGAAACCCTGGGTGTAGTTCGTGTAGTCGCGCTACGCGAAGTGCATTTTGCACTACGCAAGCTACGTGTAGCTATGCGAACTGCGCAGTGCGGTAGGGAAAATGCTGTTCGCACTGATTGCACAGTGCCGATGCTTGTCCGCAATGTGCAATCATTGCAAACAGCATCTTGCACAGTGCAAGCTGTCGTTTTCTGCCGCTCGAGTAGATTTGTACTCGAGCTGCAGTTTTCTCAACACGGACTGGTAGTTTCTTAACGTGAGCGGTCGCGAACACACGCGACCACTCGCAATGAGAAACCTGACCTCCCCACGTTGAGAATCTCACTTGGAGGTTAATTTTCCACGCTCGCGATCGGCAACTTGATGTTGCTGACGCGAACGAGGAAAAAGTCTCGCCGGGATGTAATTTTGCTCACTCGCGGTCACCAACTTGACATTGAGGACCGTGAGCAAGCAAAAAATGCCTGCTACGCTATGTGTTTTTGCACTGTGCTGCGTGCAATTCGCGTAGCGCGTAGTTGCACAAACTACGCGAGCGTAACGTAGTCCTACGCCCAGGGTTATTTTTTTTTTTTTTTTTTTTGAAAACCTTTATTGAACAATGGAAGCTCACAAATACTGGCCTACAACCCCACGGGCTGGCCAGAAACAGAATGGTCAAATAACCAGCATACAAAAAGAAGATCTGCACAGGATATAACATCAGGAGCACTGGTGAAGCAATAAAACAATCGAGCGTTCAGCAAGAGCAGGATAATAAAGGTTAAATTTTCTAGCGCGGGGAGGGGACCAAAGGAATAACGGGCCGTATATGAGAATACAAGGGAGGGGCCGCGGCAAGCCGCCATTTTATAAACACAACGTAAGAAAGTGAAGCCATATAATCAAATCTAGCAAAGGACAAAAACAGAATCAGACCATCAAATAGCGAATGTGGCAACAATCAATCGCGCTCACCCACCTCCGCCCCTACCCGAACAAAGAAGACGTGTTCAAAAAGCCCCAGCACAAAGACTATGCAATACGCACCCCAACGGAAAAAGGACACCTCCATAAAGGAGGAAGGGAAAGAGGGAGAAAAGGACAACAAAAGGAACACCCGCCAGACCATGCACCCCCAGGGGGAAAAAACAGGACAAAATAACCGGCATGCGATGTAACAGAAACACAATACCAGAATAGGCAGCGAACCACAATCAGCCACACACCGGAAGAAGGACAGAAAACCCCCGGGGGAGGTACGAGGTGACAGAGTCCCGAAAAAGTGAATACACAAGAGCCATAGAACAAAAAGGGAAAATAAGGGGGGAAAAAGACCCCCCGACACAAACAGACCCCCCCCACCCACCCCTAAGCCCACCCTGCACCCCTGCAGAAGGCTACGGCCTACCCCCCCACAGCGTGCCTGTCGCCCTAAATAGAACCCGAAATTTAGCGGAGCAAGGAAAGTCGGAATTAAAAGACAAAAAAGGGGGGGGGGGAAGGAAGGGAAGGAAAGAAGGGAGTAAAGACATACAAACATACACACGGGGGAGGGCCAAAGACAGGAGTAAACGCACCCATCTACCCGCCCGGGTTAAAGGTCCAAGTCCTCGGGAAGCCAAAGAATATCAGGCCAAAGTCCAGGAGCACTAACCAGTTACACAGAACCATATCAGGACACAAAGATCATCCAAACCGTTCATGAGCTACCGCATATAAGAGCCAGGTTTCATCAGCCCTGACCCTTTTTATCCAAAGCAGTAAGGGTCCGATCCAACGAGGACCCTGCCAGAAAGAACAGAAGGCAGGCAGCAGGAGAGTCCAACGGCAGTCCAAAAAAGTCACAGGAAGAAAAGCACGGAAGATCCAGGAAAATCACAGAATGTAGCAAACGATGCAGGCACAGTTCCAAGGATATATCCATAAAAACCGACCCATCCGGGCCGGCACAGGAGACGTCATCGGGCAGTGGTGATTGAGAGGGACCAGGAGAATCATGAAAGTCCGGCAAAACAAAATCCAGCTCCCGGGCCAAGGGCAGAGGAGGCAGCACAGGAGGAGAAGGCGCCATCAGGTTGCGCACCTCCGGGGCGGCAGCCAGGGCAGAGGCCGCCAGGAGAGTACCGGCCACACCCCGCGATATCAATGCCTCATCCGGTCGCGGGGGCCCGGGAGGCCCGCAGTGAGGAACCGTCTCCAGAGCCAGGAGTGGCGCGGCCACCGAGAGCCGCCAGGATAGCAGGATGTTCAAGATCCCCTTAAGTGCAGGAAAACATTTACAGTATCCGACACCCGGGCCTTGCGGCGGGCCCCCAGTGCTCGTCCGGGCCCGGCCCAAACAAACGGGGTTGGTCGCCATCTTGAGAGTCCGCACAGGCCGCGCGGCCAACAACCTCCGCCGGGGCGGCAGTCAAGCAGAAGAAGTCCCACCGACAGGCAGAAGAACACCCCGGACAGGAAGGGGGGCCACCAGAAGAAGGGGATTCGCCGGCCCCCCAATGTCGCCAGTCCCGTTCTCCGAGTCCGGGCGGCAAAGAACAAAATGGCCGGACCGGAGAACAAAGGGGGAGGAAGCTGAACACACGAGGAACCCCAATAATGAAGGGCAGCGTCACCATCCAAGGCTGCTGCCACACAGGAGTCTCTCAGCCAGGAACCTCCGGCTCACACGAACAGCGGCCCTCCAATCACCTCCAGCGCGCTCCGAAGGGCAAGCCCGCAGGCTGCATCCGGCCCAGGAGCCGGGACGAAGAACCAGGCCAGTCCGCTCTCGAGTCCCGGGAACGGTCGGGGGCACTGTACCGGACCCACAGCAGCCAGGACAACTGGAACAAGTGGTAAGTGCCTGCAGGGCGTCGGAATAGTACCACACAGCAAGGAGGGCTTCCCGGGGCAGGATAAATGCAGGATAAATGTGAAAAACACAGGCGGGCGAACGGAGCCGAGCTAAAGCGCGGCCATCTCGGTCGCGAGCTAGGCTCCTCCCCCCGCCCAGGGTTAGTTGATTGAGCTATCCTTTGGAAAAAATTACAGAGGTTGTCTATTCCAGAGGATCTGGTGTTTATGCTCCAGCAATTGCATTCTAATAATTGGGTTTAGGTTGATCTAAATGGATCAGGAATTCTATCAGGAAAAGCTCCAGGAGGAAAATAAACTAAGGCAGGAGTGTGTATTTGCGACCCTGCTTTTCAATCTGCTTATTTCGGACCACACAACTGCACAAGCAAATGCACATAATTTCCCTCCAAAAATAGGGGTTTCCCATGTCATTGCATAATGTATGGCGATGACGTAATCATAATGGATTAAGCTCTGATAAGATTGCAATGAAAATTCCATGCTTTGCACACTTATTGTGAATTAAATAGATTTATTGTTATGTGCAGAAAAACAAGACTCAGGTTGTCTCGAAAGGACCAATGAAATTTACATGGTATCTAAATAGTTTTCCTTTTGAACAGATTAGCGAATAGAGGTACCTAGAACATATGTTTGTCAATATCTGAAATAGAACAAACATGTAGTAAATTTGAGAGTCTCATTTTTGCAACTGTTAATGCCCTGAAAAGATTTGACTCTCATTTTAGTAGCTACTAGGCTGAGCCTGCCTGAAAGGCAATTGCTGGCAAACTTATTCCGGAACAGCCCCGACCGAACTGCCAGGCCAGGTCCTCCCTGGACCAGAAAAGAGCATCCTGGGACCGGTTCCAGGTTATCACCCCTCATCTGCTAGGATAGCTTGAATCTGGTGGCATAGCGAGCACAGAACCCATGTCTGGGCATACCCTTCCTACTTAGGCCAACAAATGCAAAAAGAAGAACAGATGATGGACAGAATGCTGACCAAATCAAACATTCACCCCCAGTCACAGATCTGGGTTAAATCTAAAAACAAAAATGATGGATGCAGCCACCGGCTCATATTAAGCACTGGAGGAAGAAAACATAAAGCGAAGGGTAACTGCCAAACATAGAAAAACTAAGGGTATAATTCTAGAAACATATGACACAGTGAATAGCTCCCTGGGAGTGAGAGGACCTTCTAGGATTTGTGGGCCTATAAGAAAAGCCACATATCTTCCATTTATAGAAACAGAAATGAGAAAATGAAGTACCCAACAAAGCAAGAGTAATTAAAAATGGGAAAAGAAGGACCAAAAAGCTTGAAACTCCCCAAGTAATAAACAGGACCATAAGACACCTAATCCAAAGAAGAAAAGGCTGGAAATCTTAAAAAATTAGCTCTGTCTGCCAGTGCAAAGAGACGTCTCTGTATAGTCCATTTAAAAGTAAAAATCCTGGCAAATATCACTAGCATCACGCCTATTAACTATTTCAACTGTCCTCTCATCCCAATGTACTCCCCTACAGCATAACCACCCTGCTGATGTTCCAGATTCTACCATCTTCTGTATTTACAGCATTGTTTTTTTTTTAAATTCTGTTTCTTAAACATAAGAACAAGATTCAGATATACAGCATACATAGGCTTATATTTTGTGGATAAACAAATGTCCCCTGTGCCCCATGGCGCACCTGGTGCCGAGTCCAATTACTTGCAGCTGGCATCTTTACAGTTCAGGGTGGTGTTGTTCTCAATATTTCTTTTACAAAACTTCAAGACCCACCTCAGGGCCCTACTCGTTGATTTACAGCATGGTTAACGAGCTTAACAGCTCTTCTTTTTTCAATGAAACTTGACCACATTTGGGTTCCTACAGGACCCTGGATGCTATCAAATTCCTATTTCTCACACTGAATCATTTTTCAACATGCCAAAACTCAAAACCTTTTTTTCTGTCTATCATTCTCCCAACCTCATACTTGCTCCACTTATCACCAACAGAAATTTTCACCCAGATCTTGTCCCACACCATTCATCCCAGAACCAATTTTGAGTTGGCTTCTGCCCTCCAAATAATTCAAAAGGAGATTAACCAGTGGTTTTAGGAGGTGCAAGACAATAAACAACAAGATGTTGTGCACTTCCTTTTCGAGTCCAAACGGCTGGATATGGCCAATTGGATGTTTCCTTCATGGTCTTAAAAGATTTTTCCGCCATGCCATTAGTCTCTGAAGAGTAGAATGAGTATTTCTTGTGAACAATACCATGTTTTTGGAAAAACTCCTCCAACACACAATAACAGAAAAAAGATACTAGTTTCAATCAATACTCTTAGAATGTCTCTCTCCACTAAACATACCTTCCAAGAACCTAATCATGGAGCCCGAGGAACTTTCTCCTTTGTCTTGACCATTCTCAAGTGCTCCCTAGGGGCTGGACTCAAGATTCTCCCATTAAGACCACACAGAGCCACCAGTCTGGTTCCCAAAAAGATAAGTCCATATTGCTCAGACAATTCATCTTGGCTGCATAGAAAGGTTTGAGACTCTATCCATTAACCTCTGCTCCGACCACCCCTCTCTCTGTCTATCTCAACCACCTTCTTCCACTCCTTGTAGAAAATAGAGCCCCAGTGATCAAACACACATTTACTTACAACCAAACCCCCCCTGAACTCACAAGTCCACCATTTTCTAAAATTGTCAATCTAGACAAACAATCAGTAATTTCCTAACATCATGAGTATATTCCACATGGAAAGTTCAGCTCTGTAGCTCTAAGCCCACTTTCTTATCCTATCTCAAATAAAGTCCAAGCCCTTCATGGAAAAGATCTCCTGCAATGGCTTATGATCAGCTCTGACTGTAAATACGCGGCCCCACAGAATATTTCTGAACTTCTGATGGCCAACTGACAGCTAAAGCCTCCTTTCTGATAATTGAATAGTTTATTTTGGCGCACTTCAACATCCTAGTGGCCCGTTCACTACTTTTTTAGTCTGCTTGACAACATGAATAAAGACTGACCTAAGCCCTTTACAATTGGCATCAATCACAACAATCGTTTCTCTTCCAGGTACAAATGCATGCAAAATAAGTGTTCTGCTAAGCTTTTACTTAATCGATCAATCATTCAGTCACTTGTAAAGCGCACTATTTACCCGTGAGGGTCTCAAGGCGCTGATGGGAGGGGGTGCCGCTACTACTCGAAGAGCCAGGTCTTGAGGAGTCTTTTGAAGGTGAACAGGTCTTGGGTCTGCCGCAGATGGGGCAGGAGGGTGTTCCAGGTCTTGGCGGCGAGGAAGGAGAAGGATCTGCCACCAGAGGTCGTTCGCTGGATGCGGGGGACGGCGGTGAGTGCGAGGCTGGCAGAGCAAACCTTGCGGGTGGGGGTGTAGAAGCTGTTCAGGTAGGTCGGTCCGGTGTTGTGGGGTGCGTTGTGTGCGTGGGTGAAAAGCTTGAAGGCGATCCACATGTTGATGGTGAGCCAGTGCACGTCTCTTAGGTGGGGGGTTGATGTGGCTGAGGTGGGGGATGTTGAGGATCAGGCGGGCGGAGGCGTTTTGGATGCGTTGCAGTCGTTGTAGGTGTTTGGCCGGGATTCCTGCATAGAATGAGTTGCCGTAGTCCAGCCTGCTGCTGACGAGGGCTTGGGTCACCGTTCTTCTGGTTTCGGTTGGGATCCACTTGTAGATTCTGCGAAGCATGCGGAGGGTGTTGTAGCAGGAGAGGAGGAGGAGAGAGCATTGACCTGCTTCGACATGGAGAGGGAGGAGTCGAGGATGAATCCTAGTTTGCGTGCGTGGTCCTAGGGTGTCGGTGCTGTTCCCAGTGTGGTCGGCCACCAGGAGTCGTCCCAGGCAGAGGGGGTGGGGCCAAGGATGAGGGCCGAGGATGAGGACCTCCGTCTTGTCCGTGTTCAGTTTCAGACGGCTGCTCCTCATCCACTCGGCGACGGCCTTCATTCCCTCGTGGAGTTTGGTTTTGGTGGTGTGTGGGTCCTTGGTGAGGGAGAGGATGAGCTGGGTGTTGTTGGCGTAGGAGATGATGTTCAGGTCATGCTGACGGGCCACTTGAGCGAGGGGGGCCATGTAGACGTTGAACAGGGTCGGGCTGAGGGATGAGCCCTGGGGTACGCCGCAGATGATATCGGTGGCTTCGGATCGGAAGGGTGGGAGGCGGACTCTCTGGGTTCTGCCGGAGAGGAAGGACGTGGTCCAGTCCAGGGCCTTCTCCTGGATTCCGGCTTCTTGGAGGCGTGTCCTTAGTGTGCAGTGGCAGACTGTGTCGAAGGCGGATGACAGGTCCAGGAGGATGAGGGCTGACATTTCGCCATTGTCTAGTTGGCGCCTAATGTCGTCTGTGGTGGCGATGAGGGCTGTCTCGGTGCTGTGGTTTCGTCTGAATCCGGATTGGGATGGGTCTAAGATGTTGTTGTCCTCGAGGTGGCGGGCCAGTTGCATGTTGGCAATTTTCTCGATGACCTTTGCCGGGAAAGGGAGCAGGGAGATGGGACGAAAGTTCTTGAGGTCCTTGGGGTCCGCCTTGGGCTTCTTGAGGAGGGCGTTGATTTCGGCGTGCTTCCAGCTCTCCGGGAATGTCAGTGTCTCGAAGGAGATGTTGATGACCTTCCGTAGTTGGGGTGCAATGGCTGCGTCTTCTTTGTTGAATATGTGGTGTGGGCAGGGCTCTGATGGTGATCCTGAGTGGATGGAGTTCATGCCTTTGCGTGTCTCGTCGTCGTTGACGTAGGACCAAGACGTCAGGCGGTTGGTGCAGGTGGTGTTCGCGGGGGGGGGATGCAGTCTGCTGTAGTCGGAGCTGTCGAGGTGTTTAAGCTGTTGTCGATGTCGGCTATCTTGCGATGGAAGAAGGTGGCCAGAGAGTTGCACAGGTCTTCCGAGGGTGGAATGTCGTTGGTGTTGGCGCTGGGGTTGGAGTGTTCCTTCACTATGCTGAATAGCTCTTTGCTGTCGTGTGCATTGTTGTCCAGGCAAGTTTTGAAGGAAGATCTCTTGGCTGTTCTGATGAGTTGGTGATGCCTGGGGGTGTCGTCCTTGTGGGCTGCGTGGTTGTCCGGTGTACGATCGTGGAGCCATTTCTTCTCCAGTTTCCTGCATATACGTTTGGAGGTCTGGAGCTCTTCGGTGAACCAGGTGGCTTTCTTGAAGGTGAAATGGATGCAGCAGTGGTCGGTCCAGTGGAGTTGTGGTGCGGTGCGGTGCGGTTGAAGGCGACGTGGTGCTTGTGGAGAAGAGGGGGTCAAGCGTGTGGCAGGCGGCGTGGGTGGGTTCGGTGACGAGTTGTCTGAGGCTGAGGTTGGTGACGTTGTCGATCAGGGTGGCGGAGTTGGCGTCGTTGTTGTTCTCGAGCTGGAAGTTTAGGTCCACGAGGAGGATGTAGTCCATGGAGGTGAGTGCGTGGGTGCTGGCGAGGTCGGCGATGGAGTCGCTGAACAGACCCCGGGGTCCTGGGGGTCTGTAGACAAGTGTTCCTCTGAGGGTGGTGTTGGGGTCGGTGTGGATCCGGAAGTGCAGGTGTTAGGTGGTGTTGAGGGTGTCATCTGCGTGGGTGTAGACCTGGAGGGTGGACTTGTGGATGATGGCTGAGCCTCCTCCAATTCCGTTGGTGCGATCCCTGCGGGTGATCTTGTAGCCATCCGGATGGCAATGGCGATGTCAGGTGCCGAGGAGTCGTTCCACCAGGTCTCGGTCAGGAAGGCAACGTCTGGGGCGGAGGTGTTGAGCAGGTCCCAGAGCTCGAAGGCGTGTTTGCGTGCGGAGCGGGTGTTGAGGAATATGCAGTGAAGGTGGTTGGGTCTGGTCCTAGGAGTTTTGGTGGTTCTGTTGCAGGTGAAGTTGCAGGTGTCGCAGGAGAAGGGTCTGTGGGTGCGTTTCGGGGCGGCCTGGAAGCAGCGGTAGTCTCGGCTGGTGTTGAGAGCGTGGAGGGTGTTGGCGTCGTATCGGAATCTGGCGTCGTGGCGATTGCGAGGTCCAGGGGTTCTGGCGCTAGGCGCGGTCCAGGCGCGGACGGGCGCAGACGGGCTTGCCTCAGGCGCGGCCGCCATTTAAGGCGGGGAGAGAGGGAGGATCAGCTGGGAAGCGGGAGCGGAGTGGTGAGGGGGCGGGGCGGGGCCGCAGGTGAGCAGTGGCGGGAATCGGGCGAGGGTACAGAAGAGAAGGGGGGTGGGGGGAAAACGGGCAAGGCGCAAGGCAAAGAACTTTATAAAAAATAAAAATACAATAAAGCACACAGCATTGGGAGACAAAGGTAACAGTACCGAAAAACAGTCAGTCAAACATCACGCTCGGGGGCACAGCAGGGTAGAACTCGCGTCAGCAGCGGCGATGCACAGGCACAACTGGTGGAGCTGTGCGGCAGGAGTGGAGCGACCTGGCCTGCGAGCAGGATCAAGGGTCGCCAAACTCTTTGTTACAAGCCTCACTTCTAAAAAATCAACATATCTTCTGCACAGTCCCCGCAGTTCCTTGGTTTTGTCTGACAAATTTTGCATGAAATATGTGTAAAGACCCACCATAGTGAGAAAAGAGACAATATCCTCTCGAGACCGAAGCACTTTCAACTGGCAAATCGTTTTCACCAATTCACTATTTGGTTTTACTCCCTTTTTGGGCACATTAAGTTCAAAATATGAGATATCCTCCCTTTCAAAAATGCATTTCTCAACATTCAACATCATCGCAGCATCGCCCAGTTTCCTTGAGGTTGAACCATAGACAAACACATCCTCCTGGAAACATATTACTCCCTTCATATTATCAATACAGACATCATGATCCTTTAAAAGACTGAAACAAGTCCAAAGGGCATCCAGATGAATTTAAATGACCTCACAGGTGTTACGAAATATGTGAGTTCTTGGGAAGATGCATGTAATTTAATCTAATGATACACAGACACTAGGCCCAAGGTGGTAAAGAATCTAGGGGCATATTATCAAGGACCGGTGTTAAAATTATCGCCGTTTTATCGGCAGGAAACTGCCGATAAAACGGCGATAATGGGCTTGATAATACGGGGATAATGGGCTTGATAATACGCCCTTGTTAATTCCCATTAGCCCCTCTGTGTGTATACAGGGATGCTCACTTTAGTCGATGTGGACTGGACCTGTGTACCAGGGGTTGTGGCGGTATCGGGTGGTGGTGTAGGAACAGGCAGGACACTAACTCTTGGGGTCAACAAGGGTTTTATTGGTATTCCACGTTGGGTTTTTAACATAAGAGTTCTCCTCGTTCTGAACGTAAGTCTCTCCCTCGCGAACTGACTGGGTTCCGTTGTGACGTTCGGGTGTTCTTCCTTCTAAGCTGGGTGTCTCTGCCCCTCCGAGGTCTGGTCACGGTTGGGGTTGTTAGCCGTCGTCTTGGCTCCGGTGTCCCAGGGAAAGAGGAGACCAACAGAAAGCTGCCGTTAGTTCAGTTGTCCGCGGGGAGTACATGCACCGGGGAACCAGGTGTAGTGAGTTGGGAGAGGATTCACCAGTGATCACACAACTCTAGCATACTTCAGTGCTGGGGTGGGGGTGGAAACAGACCGTGAGGGTAAACGCGGGGTAAAAGGAAACGAGAGGAGGGGGGGGCGCAGGATCGCAAACAGGGGATCTGTACACTATGTTACACGCTTGTTCCCCACCCAAGCTGCCATACGCTGCCGTACCTGGGCAAGCCACGCTCCTCCCCCGGGAGAGTGGCACGGCGGCTCACAGGGTCGTTGGCCTCCTGGCTTTCCCTCGGCCGCTCCTCCGCTTGCTCCCAGATGTTCTTCGGGTTCTCTGCTTCTTCCTTCGGTTCTGCCGTCTCCGGTCTCAGGTTCTCCGTCTTCACTCCTCGCCGGCACTTCGGGGGTCATGTCACACGCCATCCACATCGCTTCCTGTCTTTTGGCCAATCCGGTCTTGCTGACGTATACACTGGGCGGATCCTCCTCCTCCGTGTAGATCCACTTAAAGGAGCCGCGTTCTTCTTCTTCATGATTCTCGGACTCCGTACCCCATGGCTCTGTCTGTAAGGAAGGAGGTCGCACCGGGTCAGAACCAGGTGCCCACCATTCTCCTGCAGCACGCAGCCTCGCCCCGTTACACTCCTCCCCCCCTGCTTTCTCCCGATTGGGGAGAACGGGCATGCGAGAGAGGAAATCGGCGTTCCCATTGTCCCTCCCTTTCCTATGTACAACCGTAAATGCATAAGGTTGTAGGAAGAGGAACCACCGCAGTATTCTAGCGTTCTGTGTCCTGTTCTTTTGCATCCACTGCAAAGGGGCATGATCGGAGTAAAGGGTAAAGGCCTTCCCCTCCAGATAGTAACGTAGCTTCTCCACGGCCCATCGGATCGCCAGACACTCTTTTTCGACTGTGGGGTACCTTTGTTCCTGAGGGTGTAGTTTTCTGCTTATATACAGTATCGGATGTTCTGTGTTGTCTTCCCCCATTTGAGACAGTACTGCTCCTACCCCTGTGTCAGATGCATCTGTGGCTAGTATAAACGGCTTTTCGAAGTCTGGGGGTATTAACACCGGACTGGTTGTGATGGCGTTCTTCAGTCGTTCGAAGGCTGCTTTTGCTTCCTGTGTAGGAGGGACGGGCAGGATATTTCTGACGGTTTTTTGGAGTAAGTTGGTCAGGGGAGTGGCGATATCGGCAAAGTTCTCTACGAATCGCCGATAGTAGCCCATGAGGCCTAAAAAGGCCCTGAGTTCCCTTTTTGTTGACGGAAACGGTGTTTCGGTGATGGCTTTGATTTTCTCCTCTTGGGGAGCTATCACTCCGTCCCCTAACATGAACCCAAGGTATTTCACTTTTGAGTAAGCAGCCCTGGATTTCTTGGCGTTCACGTGTAATCGGGCGTCTCTCAAAGAGGCCATAACCTTGGTTACATGTTCTCGGTGCTCCGTCCAGGTATGACTGAAAATGACTATGTCATCCAAATATACGGAACTGTAGCCGGCATGAGGGGATAATACTGTGTTCATGAGCCTTTGGAACGTGGCAGGCGCCCCGTGTAGGCCAAAGGGAAGGACATTGAACTCGTATAACCCTTCCTCAGTGGCAAAGGCGGTTTTGTGGCGGTCTTCCTCTTTTAAGGGTACCTGCCAGTATCCCTTTGTCAGATCCAGAGTTGTTATGTATTTAGCCTCCCCTATTCGCTCAATCAATTCGTCCACCCTGGGTATGGGAAACGCATCGAAGGAGGAGACGGCGTTTAGTGCCCTGAAGTCCATACAAAAACGGGTGGACCCATCTGGTTTGGGCACCATAACGATCGGGGAGGACCAGTTGCTTTTTGAGGGTCTGATGACGCCTAGGTCTATCATACTGGCGACTTCCTTCCTCACGTCAGCCCTTTTTGCTGCTGGTATGCGATATGCTCTTTGTTTACCACGCTACCCGGGGTTGTATTGATCTCGTGCTCTGCCAAGTGAGTGCAACCAGGAGTGTCAGAAAACAAGGGGGAAAAAGGGCGGAGGTCGCTCAGCAGTTCCTGTTTCTCCTTGTCGGACAACTCCGGGTTGATGGGTAGGTCGGCTAGGGTGGATTTATCACCACCTTCAGGAAGGGTCAAATTGGCTGATCGAGGTATAGGACCCAACCATTTTTTTAAGAGATTCACGTGAAAGGTCTGCTTGCGGGTGGGAGACATAAGTAGCCGGTAGGTGGTATTGCCAATCTTCTCTAGAACTCGATACGGCCCCTTCCATTCGCTCCTGAATTTCTGGGTGGAGGAAGGAAGCAGCACTAGAGCCCAGTCCCCTTGGTTCATGGTTCTCCAGCGTTTGCCTTTATCGTAATGTCGCTTTTGTCGTGTTTGGGCCGACTTCAGGTTTGAATATGCCAGATCCCTAAGTTACCCCAATCGCGACCTCAACTGCTGGGTATAGTCCAGGAGGGATCGCTGTTCGTTGGCCTCCTCTTTTTCCCAAGCTTCCTTGGTTATGTCGAGCAGGGACCTAGGTTGCCGGCCATACAGTAGTTCAAAGGGTGAGTATCCCAGGCTGCTCTGGACCTGTGCCCTTACTACGTACAGTGCCAACGGGAGCATTCGGTCCCAATCCTTATTCTCAGAGGACAGCAGTTTCTTGAGGGTGGTTTTGAGAGTCCTGTTGTACCTCTCCACCAAGCCGTCCGTTTGTGAGTGGTACGCAGACGTGCGGATGTGTTGGAGGTCCAAAGTCTTGCATACCTCTCTCATCATGCGAGACACAAAGGGCGTCCCCTGATCCGTCAGGATCTCACGGGGAAACCCAACCCTCGCAAATAACTCAACGAGTTTTTCTGCTACGTTCTTCGTGGTGGGGCTGCTTAATGGAAAGGCCTCCGGGAAACGGGTGGAATAATCCACCACCACTAGGGCGTAGGTATGTCCCCTAGTGGAGCGGGCAGTGGCCCTATGAGATCCATGCCGACGCGTTCCCATGGATTGCCTATCACGGGCAGGGGTTGTAACGGGACCGCTGGGGGTCTGGACATGTTCTTCCTCTGGCACACCTCACATTGTTGACAATAGGTCTCGGTCTCTTTGTAGATTCCCGGCCAGTAAAATAAGCGAAGAATGTTTTGTGTAGTCTTCTCTGTCCCGCTGTGTCCTGCTGTCAAATGTGTGTGGGCGTAGAACAATATCTGTTCTCGGAAGTCACTTGGTACCACCAGTTGCCTGGGCTCTCCCTCCTTTCCCTCCCGATATAACAGGTCATGTTCCACAGTGAAGCGGGGATATCTCTGAGGCGCTCCAGTAGTCTGGGCGATGTGAGCGGCCTCCCACGCGTTCAGGAGAGAAGGGTCGTTGGACTGTGCAAACTTGAACCCCCTGTGTATGACCCATGGTTCGGTGGACAGGTAGGCCTCGGCCGGCAGTTTGTCTAGCTCCCGTTTAAACAGGGCCAGGAACTGCGGGTTGTCCACCCCTAATATCAGTTCTTCAGGCAAGGATCCCACCACTCCAACCTTTACCGTACAGGGTTCCCTCCCCGTTGAGTGTATGGTAATACGTGCAATGGGATACGTCTTGACATCCCCATGGACGCACCTAATGTGTACTTCACCCTCCTGCCCTATCTGTGATGGATGTACCAGTTTCCCCCGTATGACAGACTGTCTACAGCCCGAGTCTAGGAGAGCCTTCACAGGAGTGTGGTTTACCCGTACCCTTACGTAGTAGGAAGGCCCCATCTCTGCGCTGTACATCACGGCCTTAGGAATGTACCCAACTTCCATGGGTTCCTCCGTTGGTTTTCTTCTGGGGCACAACCATGCGATGTGGCCCCACTCCCCACACTCAAAGCACTGAGGCCCCCGTATAGGGGTTATGTCCGGGCGGAAGGGCCGTGTTTTCAGGGGTTCAAAGACGGCCTTTTTTTCTCCAGTTTGGGTGGAGGGACTGTGTTCTTGGAGTGCTTCTCAGGTTCCCAGGGAAAGGTTCGGGGAGCGGCCCTTGTGTAGTTGGCCGCCATTTCAATCGCCTGAGCAGCGGTCAGGCCTGGATGTTGTCTCAACCATCTTTGAGTGCCGTAGGGCAGAGTCTCCATGAACTGTTCCAGGATGACGCTTGTCATGACTTCTTCTTTACTCCGGGTTTCGGGTCTCAGCCACTTTTCCGCCGCCATTTTCAGACGTAGATATAACGTCTTCGGGTTTTCTCCTGTGATTCCTTTTTCCTTACGAAACCTGAGTCTGTAGGCTTCTGCGTCCATACCAAGGTGGTCCAGGATCACCCCCTTGATCTCGGTATAGGTGGCTGTTCCTGATTGGTTAGCGACCTGGTATGCTGTCTGCGCTTCTCCCGTCAACAAGGGAGCGAGAAAGAAAGGCCACTTTTCCTCTGGCCACCCACATGCGCGGGCAGCTCTTTCGAAATTGACCAGGAAGGCATCCGGGTCTTCGCCCGTTACGTACTTCTGTAGGGATACCCCCGACGGATGGGGTCCGAAAGGTCGTCGATCTGCCGACACTGCTGTTCCTGGGGATGCCACCACTTTCTGTAAATTGTCCATTTGTTGGGTCATGGTGTTGCGAAACAGGGCTCGGTCTGCATCCGCTGTACTGATTTGTTGGCCGATAGCCCATTCTAGTTTCTGTTGCCCATCTATTAATGTTTGGATCACTTGTTCCATGATCGGGTCTTGCTTCGAGGGAGTAGATCCCACTTCTGACACCACTGTGGACTGGACCTGTGTACCAGGGGTTGTGGCGGTATCGGGTGGTGGTGTAGGAACAGGCAGGACACTAACTCTTGGGGTCAACGAGGGTTTTATTGGTATTCCACGTTGGGTTTTTAACATAGGAGTTCTCCTCGTTCTGAACGTAAGTCTCTCCCTCGCGAACTGACTGGGTTCCGTTGTGACGTTCTTCCTTCTAAGCTGGGTGTCTCTGCCCCTCCGAGGTCTGGTCACGGTTGGGGTTGTTAGCCGTCGTCTTGGCTCCGGTGTCCCAGGGAAAGAGGAGACCAACAGAAAGCTGCCGTTAGTTCAGTTGTCCGCGGGGAGTACATGCACCGGGGAACCAGGTGTAGTGAGTTGGGAGAGAATTCACCAGTGATCACACAACTCTAGCATACTTCAGTGCTGGGGTGGGGGTGGAAACAGACCGTGAGGGTAAACGCGGGGTAAAAGGAAACGAGAGGAGGGGGGGGGACGCAGGATCGCAAACAGGGGATCTGTACACTATGTTACACGCTTGTTCCCCACCCAAGCTGCCATACGCTGCCGTACCTGGGCAAGCCACGCTCCTCCCCCGGGAGAGTGGCACGGCGGCTCACAGGGTCGTTGGCCTCCTGGCTTTCCCTCGGCCGCTCCTCCGCTTGCTCCCAGATGTTCTTCGGGTTCTCTGCTTCTTCCTTCGGTTCTGCCGTCTCCGGTCTCAGGTTCTCCGTCTTCACTCCTCGCCGGCACTTCGGGGGTGATGTCACACGCCATCCACATCGCTTCCTGTCTTTTGGCCAATCCGGTCTTGCTGACATATACACTGGGTGGATCCTCCTCCTCCGTGTAGATCCACTTAAAGGAGCCGCGTTCTTCTTCTTCATGATTCTCGGACTCCGTACCCGATGGCTCTGTCTGTAAGGAAGGAGGTCGTACCGGGTCAGAACCAGGTGCCCACCATTCTCCTGCAGCACGCAGCCTCGCCCCGTTACAGTCGACTACTAAATAAACACATATAATAGACTACCAAGCATATCAAACACATTAATACACTACCAAGCATATGTCAACAATATTTTATTTGAGGATATTTGGTAATTTTCTCAACCTTTTTTGATGATAAATAGTATCTACCACTAGAAGTAGTTTTAATCATCTTGTTGAAATCGCTTCAGCTAACCTCGAACCCCAGGACTTGTTCACTAGGGAGTGCTAGTCTCCCAAAAATAGACCCGGAGTGGTCAGGCACACTGGCTGACTTGCCTAGAAAAAAATAGCCCTCTCCAAAGCAGTGGGACAATTTTAGGAATTCCTACCGCACCACATGCAGAGCAATTTACTTATGGGGTGCGAGGAAAGCATTCACCAAGTATGAACAGACGAGGAAATTCTGGAATGGTATGTGAGCCAAGGCAGGATCTATAGAAACGATGTGAGTCTGTGTGAGTTCTGATGTGGCAACCTCACCCATAACAGCATCATAGAAAGTAAGGTTACTCTACGCCTACATAAACAGCCAATGACCAACATGATAGTCCAAGCAGGTTCAATTCGGGCAAGACAGAATCATCTTTGACAATTCTTTGATTTTTGTTGCTTGATAGAGAACTTTTAGTTCACTTGACTATAGGAAATCTTTTGCAATGCTGAGTAGGCACATTATGTAATAAGCACCAGTCCTCACATTGTATCGTGTGCAGAGCAAATATCCCTACATTCTACATAATGCAGGTATCTGTTTTAGAATGTATATGCTCCTTTATCCTCTCACAGAGGGGAAATTGCAGTGGCCCACTGATTGGGCAGGGGAAAGAGCAGGAGCAAGATGAGTAGCACACCAGAAACTACATCCAATTTAATTAAAGGGTGTCTATCAAAATGTGGCATAACTATTATTTATCATACTTCTAAATTAGATAATCATATTGTTTCAAGAGAAAAGTTATTAGTTCATTGGTCATGCATCATTCAAATGACTAATTCATACAAATAACTTGTCATCCAAAATTACACATCAAAAAAGTATTTGACTGTGTTTGATGGAGGGTGTGCCTGAAGGTATCATCAACGGGGTCCTCAGTTCCACTCTACAATAGCTGAGGGAGAAATGACTGATAGACAGGGATGGAAGTGACGGTTATTCCTCACTCCCCACAGTTTCCATGGAACACTGAGTGCAATAAGTTAAATTGATTGTAGTAATAAAAAGCATGCATTGTGAATGACACTTTCCATCCTGTACCTGATGTGTCATTTTGAAGGATGTTCCGCTGGAAGTTTAATTGTAAGAATACAGAAGAACATGATTCTATGGACTATTTTTAAACTATTTTTCATATTGGGTTTTACATCATCTCTGGAGTGCAGTTGCTGAGGAAGCAAGCAGAAGATTTCTCTTACCTTAACAAATGGGTTAATGCTAAGGACCTTTTGAATTTATGAAATGATTTTGGCTTTGCTAATGCAACCTAAGCATGATCAACCCATGCTGAAGTTACAGTTTTATTAATTAATGTGCAAAAAATGTGTATTTTTTATAGGTTTGATTTTGAGGTCGAGGGCTACTTCTCATTTTTGGCCTGAGATTTCGCCTGTTTATTCTGACATTGTGTTCCTCACTAGAATGGTATCAGTACTCTTCATGAGTTGCCACTTAGAATTTAGAGTTTTAGTTTATTAACTGATTAGGGTTCAGCTGTTATTCATCATTGTGTATTTCTGTATTCTGAGTCTTTATAAGAAAATTATGCATTCCTCTGTAATGTTTTATTAACAACATTGTATTAAATCTTTTAAACTTAATTTCGATATAGAACTCAGTTCTTGAGTGGTCCCAGTTTATTATTAGTTTGAGGTATTGATGAGAGGGGGTGGTAGCCTCTTACCGCTAAATCAGTGAGAAGATTCATGGGTATGAGCTGCCTATGGAAAAAATTGTAGTTCATTCTATATTGGGGGTTTAGGAGATTATTGGGGTTCAGCTCCCACACAGGTTGAAGGCAACTATGTGACAATGACGATGCACTCAGTGCAATCCCTGATGCCCTGGGCAGTGAGCCGACTGCCCATCTCCCAGGCTTCTGCAGTCTGTGATAGCATCCCCAGAGGACTCTTTTGGTCCCCTGCCAAAGGTGGTGTACAATTTGCACATACATTGAGTACAGCGCTTCCTCCAGCACCTGTTCCTGAACAATAATTAACACGGTGGCAGATGGCGACAAGCCTAATTGTATTAAGAGCAATGCCAAGCATTATTTCCCTTTGAGAATGTCCCATTGTAGGATCTTTGCAGCCACATCCCATATTAAAGAAGGGGCTGCATCTGTAATATCACTAGGCTCTTGAAACAGAATTGCTGGCATACTGTGTCGAGCATGGTTCCGGGTTCACCACATCATTAGATAGATTCTTGCTGCCGTATTGTAGAGAAGATGTTCTACCTACGCCAGTATCATTAATGAAGACACCAATGTGTTGATGACATGAACATATGGATTCAACTTGATGGGGATTAAACCTGCCACTGATTGTTGATGACATTTAAACATTGGCATACTGTACGCGGTTCTATCATGAGAACTAACAATTATAGTATGAAGGTGGCGCAGAATGGAAGCTTTCAGTGCCACACAGACTAATTTACATGATGCAAAACATGAACGTGAAACGCTGCTCATAACTGTGTCACGCTCACTACTGCAAGCTGCCAGTAAATATGGTGTATAAACTCTAAAGTCAAAGCTTTGTAGAGGAATGCATTAGTAGTAAACCTACGGCAAATAAGAGCTCTGCTGTACGTGTTTAAAGGGTTAACACTCATGAATTTAGATTAAAGTAGATTGTGCCTCCAGCTGCACAACAAAACAATGGTGCAGTGAAGGGGAACACATGCTCATTGTTCCATAAAGGAAATTACAAAACTGTGGAAATGTAGTTTCAATTAAAGGTAGCACAAACATCATCTTTTCTAAAAGTCCCTATTCATACAATAACAAATGTCTCCCAATCTCTCCAGCTTGGAGGAATGCCCGCTCAGTAACTGGAAGAGCGAACATGCACAGTGGAAAATAAAATAGTAAACAACTAAACTCTTCATTTAAATCGAGAGTGTCGAGTATACCTCGAGTAAAGTGGTCTGCTGCAATCAAGTTAGGATTGCGAATTTCCGTTTATAAAAGACAATATCGTTTTGGGATCATGTATCCTTGGCAATATAGAAATAAAAGAAAAGAGATTGCATCAGGATATTAGATTGTGAGGTGTGGCAATGTCAAAAGTTTGGCTCCTGTCTTTTCCTCCTTGACGCTTAGAAATGAATTTGTATTTAATAATGAAATCGTGTCTGCATGACATTCTGTGCATGGATTGGAATGTTGCTGTTTACAACCTAAAACAGATAGCTCAATGCAAGAAGTAACATGATAGGCTCGTGAAAGGGGGTGTAAAGCAGTAGACCACACCTTTTTTGAAAGCGGTTCTGATCATGAGTTAGACTCTAAAGGGTATACATATATATTTTTTTAAATATCGTTTTATTGTTTTTCCAATATTATGCACATTACAGCTCTAGGGAGCATTATAACATCAATAAACCTCAAAACAACGCTGTGACCCACTGAATACGCAGCAGCATAGTAATTCTGTATACCTAATTGCCAGCTTGACACACCTCAATATATTGTTACATTTGTTCTTGCAGCACCATGACCTTATCCAGACTGTTGAGTGGTATTCGTTTGCTGAAGAAGATGTTGTCTGAGCGGCTCCCATATGTCTCTTGGCCTCAACATCATAGGTAGTTCAGACCCATAAAGGGCTAGTTGTGCATTGCAATATACCATGTCCTTATCCATAATTTAATCACCGGGGCCAGGCCACTTTCCCAATGTAGCGCCAATGGACGCTTAGCCAGCAGGAGTGCAATACGTACAAACTTTCCCACTGCTCCTTTCAACTGCGGCACAAAACACAGCAAGCACACAGCTGGTGAGCATAGCAGCGCGGCACCCGTCATGCCTTGTAGCGGCTGCGCCACACGCTCCCAGAACATTAACACACATCTACATTCCCATGCAAGGTGAAGTAAGTCAGCGTCAGGTTGACCGTATCGCTTACAGTTCCTCGTGTCTCTAAGTCCATACTTATGAAGCCTGACCGGGGTGTAGAAAACTTGGTGGAAGTATTTAAAATGGATTATGCGCAAATTCCCATTTGGAGTAAGGGACCCCGTCAGTCTACAGATATGCTCCCAATCTGTGTCTGATAATTGAGGAGTTAAACTTTGGTTCCAGCGAGCAAGACTTCTGTCCAGCGCATAAATCCTCTCCCCCCTCACCTCCCTATACAGTTTAGTGATTAATTTGCGCCGCGATGGTGCTACCAGTAGTAGCTGCAGGCCTTGTAGTGTTGGTGGTTCGTCTGGGTATGTATGATAGTGATCTCTAATCGCGCGTCTCAACCTGAAGATCGTAAACTGAAACAGTAGTGAGGGATTTGTAGGATAGGTGTTCCTCTGTAATGAAACGCCCCTCCGGAAATATATCCAGCATGTTTACGATCCCTACTTCCCTCATGGTTTTGATGGGACCTTCCTCTTGTGTGATAGAAAGGGCTGCATGGTGTGCTATGGGTAGTGCTGGTGAGTATAAAGGTAATTTATCAGTAAGTTTTCCTATGGCCTGCCACGCTTCTATAGTTGCGTCTACTGACTTAATTTCTGAGCGGGGTGTGTGCCTACGGGTATGTGTGAGAACCCCCGCCAGCGGAACCGGGTGTGCATCCTCCATCTTCTACCGCAATATGCGGAGTGAAAGCGTGTGGCCAGAACCAATAATATGCATATTGTGCCTGCGCACATAAATAATAAAGATATATGTCTGCCACATTGAATCCACCCCAGGCGTAATCTAGCGTCAAGGTAGTCCAGTTAACTCTGGCCTGCTTACCTCCCCATATCAAACGAAGGAGCAAGGTTGCACCTCCTTGAAGAATTGATGTGTCAATTTGATCGGGATGTTTGTGAACAAGTAGAGGAGACGCAGCAATACAACCATTTTGATTATCGCAATACGATCAGCAAGGGAAAGCGGCAACCTGTTCCACCTATCCACCTGCTGCTCCAATGTCATTCATGTCCTGCCATAATTTTCCCTGACCATGAGATCAGGGTCACGATGTACC
Source organism: Lissotriton helveticus (assembly GCF_964261635.1). Taxonomy (NCBI): domain Eukaryota; kingdom Metazoa; phylum Chordata; class Amphibia; order Caudata; family Salamandridae; genus Lissotriton; species Lissotriton helveticus. The sequence goes on from NC_136065.1 coordinate 725,254,955, forward strand.
CAGACCCCCAAATACTTCACTGGTTCTGTGGTCCACACCAATGGATACTCTATATTGGGGGATGCCATCTTGGTTGTGAGTGGTATAATAATTGATTTGTCCCAGTTGATCTGTAGTCCTAAAAAAAGGCCAAATCGTATATATTACCGCAGCACTTCTGCTAGATACTCACCCGGCTCCCGTATGAATAGCATCATGTCGTCGGCATAGAGCGATATGTCAACCGGTCTGTGTAAAAAATGCAGTGGCGTTCTTCTGTGCCGCTGGCGAATGATACTTGCCAACGGCTCGAGGGCCAGTGCAAATAGTAGCGGCTATAATGGACATCCATGGCGGGTGCCCCTATGAATTTTGAATGGTCGGGAGGTCAGTCCTCCAACACGCACTTGTGCCGAGGGATCAGCGTATAACAGAAATAACGGCGGGAATCCCATTCTTCTCAATATATGGAACATATATTCCCATTCTATGGAGTCGAACGCCTTTGCCGCGTCCAGGAGGACTGCGGCAGCCGGTAGCTCCGGATCCAAAACATGGAACATCGCGAATATAGTTCTCAAATTATAAGACGTTGATCTTTCCGGGATAAAACCCAACTGGTCTGGGAGAACCAGGTCGGGCATTAAGGGTTGTAACCTAGTTGACAGTAATTTTGCCACGATCTTGGCATCAAGATTTATCAACAACAGTGGTCGATAAGATTCGCAGACGTCAGGTGGTTTGTCCTTTTTTAGCCGCGTGATAATCAATGCCTGGTGAAGGGTCGGAGGCAATAGGCCATATTCGTGTGCCTCAACGTACATCTCCAGTATGTGGGGGTAACTAACTCTATATAGGTTTGGTAGAATTCGGCCGTGAGCTCATCTGGGCCCGGCGCTTTCTGATTGGGCAGTGATCGTATAGCCGATTTGATATCTGTCTCATCGATGGGTTGATCTAAATATTGACGGTAAGCATTCGGGAGCCAGGCACATGCTATGTCTGCCAGATAAGCATCCATCTCCGACTCTGCCGCACCACCCCGCGATGCATAGAGATCCGAGTAGAAGTCACGAAACTGCTCCACTATAGCCTTCGGTGTATGGTGGGCCTCCCCCTGAGCGTCCGTGATTTTAGTAACGTGGTGGAAATCCCCCTGCATTTTTATTTTTCTGGGTAGATTACGGCCTGGGCGACCCCCTTCTCCATAAGCGCGTGCAACCCTTCTGCGTGCTATATAACGAATCTCGGACTCCGCTATAGAATCGTATTGCTATAACAAGTTGTGTATGCCACCCAAGATATCAGGACTGGGGGTGAGTGTATATTGCCGTTCAGCCTCCACCAGTTTGCTCTCAACTTAAGCAAGTTGCCGACGGATATCTTTTTAAATACCGGCCGTGGTGCTAATACAAATCCCTCTGATGGTTACATTAAAGGCCTCCCACAGCGTGGACGCACTGTCCACCGTGCCCATGTTGATTTTGAAAAATTGCTCTATGCCGACCGTATAGCGCCATGCATAGGGTCGATGCTCATTGGACTCTATTGTAAGTGTAAGTAGTACTGGGTTATGATCTGACAACATGTGAGGGAGTATCGCCACCTCCGTGACCCAACCATTCGCCTCACCATTTAGAAGCCAATAATCAAGGCGAGACCAGCTGTTATGTGTGGGTATGGCATGTGTGCCCACCTTAGCTGTACCATTCCGTACAGGCCACACATCCACTAGCCGAAAATTCCAACATAGCGTCATTGACACTTCTCGCAATCTTAGGTGTGCATAATCCTTGAGGCTTAGATTTGTCCAGCTGAGGATCTAAATATGTATTAAAGTCACCTTCCCATACCGTGGCTACCTCAGGCCATTCACGCATAGTGCTACACAGTCGTGTAAAGGTCTCTGGGTCGTCTGCTATGGGACCATAGATGTTGATCAAGGTGATGAGGGAGGTGCCCAATTTACCGTGGACAATGGCGCATCGTCCATCTTTATCCATGTAGGTGCGTATAGGTGTGAAGTGTATGCCCCGCTTCACTAGAATGAGCACCCCTCTAGCATATGTGGAGTTTGTATCCCGCCCATCTAAGTGCAATTTTAGTCACAGAAGCCACAGTGAGGTGTGTCTCCTGTAGGAGAGGGCTCTGGACATCATGGCGGTCTAAATAGGCAAACACTTGTCTGATTTTTTGGGGAGCGTTGAGGTCGCGTACATTCCAGGTTAGGCAATTGTATTTCTCACCCGTGTTTGTTCTTATGTAACTGAGCGGCCAATGTCATTTGTGTGCTGACATCCACAGCAGGTGCATTCAACATGTGTCTCATCAGTACATTCGGTATGGTCACAGCAAACAATCTTAACATTAACCAACGCCCACCCCCTCCCCCCCACCCACTTCAGCAATCCCAATTCGGCAAAGCCATCCCTAAACAGTGCCCATCCCCCCACTCCCATCTCCCCCCAACAATCCCCATAGAAATGGAACATCTTGTGTGGTGCACACACGGGGACAGGAGCAGCCGTCTCACGGGGGTCACCTTAAAGTCACAATGACACCCAACTCCACCCTCTCATGTAAACCATGAACCAACTCAAACGTGTATAATGAGTGCAAAAACACATTCTTTGTACAAGTGTGACCACCACCATGTCTAGGAATATGTGACAATGTACATCATGTGCTTAGGTTGTTGTTGTGCGCCTCTTTGTGTCAAAAATGTTTGCACCTCCTTAGGGTCACTGTAGAGCCTGCTCTTGCCCCCCTCCGTGACATGGAGACGAGCAGGGTAGATAATTGCGTAAGGAATGGTTTGGTCGCGAAGTGCTTTCTTGACATCCACAAATTTTTTCCGGGCCTCTTGAACTTGTTGCCTGAAATCCGGGTAGATGGATATCGTCATGCCTTCATGTGACATTGTTCCCAGTTCCCTTGCCTTTCGGAGCGCCGCATCTCGTAGTCCAGGAGTTTTGCTATGACGAGACATGGTCTCGCACCAGGTGGTGGGAGCGGCGCCAGTGACCTATGCGCCCATTCAACAATAAAGACAGGCGAGAAGGTGTCTTTACCTAGCAGCGCAATCAGTAGAGACTCAACATAGCGTTCCATGGGACCCGTATTGGTCGGTTCCGCAATCCCCATGAAGCACAGGTTATTGCGTTGAGACCTAGCTTCTAAGTCTTCTGAATTCGCCATGAGTGTTGCCAGCACCTTGTCTGTTCTTTCCTGTTTGGCTTCCGTTTGGCGCTGGGCATCCCCGGCATCAGAGATCCGCCTCTCCGCCATATCTATCCGCTCCATGTGCCGGTCCAGTCTTTCGGACATGCGGTCCACTCTATAAGTCAGTGAATCAATCTTTCCGTCTATGTTGGTTAGCGTCGCTTGGATCGTCGAGAACATGGTTTGAAAGTCCACGGCAGTAGTGGGCTGCATACTCACCGCAGGCTCTGAGGTTTGTTCTGTCCCAGGGTTGTCCGCCATTTTCTTTGCCTGCTCAAAATTGAGTCTGGGCTGATTTCGGTCTGGTTTGCCCATTCTCTGTTCAGTGGCCAAAATGTTGAAGTCTCCACAGACAGGCCCGGGGTCCCGTTTCTCCGGTTAGGTGGTGCAAAGTGTGCGCAGTCCGTGTAGATGGCCATACTCGGGCCCCTAGTGTGCCTACAATAAGGCAGCAGAGGCTCTTCAGAGATGTGCCCCACTGTCTCACAATCTGCCAAGGTTCGTGGGTGACAGAGCCAATGACACAGCCTGTCTTGGTAGTTGCAATGAACTGGCTCACTCGGGACGTCAGTACATGGCGGGCATACAGGGGCAATGTGCGAGGATCAGGGCCTCCAGCAAAGGATTCTACCTCAGTGCCAGCGGGGGCCCGATGATCCAGCCAACAGCAACGCCAGTCAGAGGGGTGGGGCACAGACGAGCAGCCCCCAGGCAGAGCGGGGACCACCAGCAACGCCAGGCCACGCCAGCTTGGCCCAGATATTCCTGGCAACAGCCAGGGAGGGTTATGCCAGCACGAGGCAGAGCACCGTCCTCGGTGCAGGACCCACAGCTCTGCAGGCACCGCCGAGGTCTGCTCCGTCTCTGTCACAGCTGGGCCTCAATCACGCTCGTAGCCTGCCGCCGTAGGCCACCCCCACCTCTACTCCTCTGCACGGCCCGGGCCCCCAGCCCCGGCAACGCTGTCACCGTCAGCCGCGCAGCTTTACCAGCGGCGTCCCCACGAGTGGGAGAGGGACCGCACAGTCGGCTCTTCGCGTCCTCACTGTCTCCGCCCCCGCGAAGCCGACGCTGCATCTCTCACCGGCCCTGCAATGTCGACAGCACCAACGCCGCTATCTGTATCTTCTCGGGGGCAGCACACTCGGATGTCGGCACAATCGGATGGCGCTGTGCTCCGGTGAGTGGATCTGCAGATTCTGGCTGCTGACAATACAGGCTGAAGAAGGAGGATAAATGTAGGATAGTTAGGTGACCGCAAGGAGCTCGCCTACGAAGCTGCCATCTTGCAGGCCGGGCTAGCTCCGCCTAAAGGGTATACATATTTACAAACGTGGGCGTGAGCTTAAGACAGCTTTACATATTTACTGAGTTTCTATTGCAGAATGCTAATACCGTTACCTAGAATTCCCTGGGATAACTGAGGCCACTGGCAGTCATATTGTTGTTGTCGGATCCTGTTTTTCTTAAAGATCCTCCTCTGGATTTCAGTGACTCGAAGACTATTTGTTAATGAGGTCATTGAGGTTATGTTGGTTGGGATATGTAGGAGTAAGAGTTTCATACACTGTGCTCCACCTGTCATCCTTTCCTACATGTTCTGGGACTAACCCTATGTAACTGTATAATTACTCTGAGGGGCTTATACCTACACAAGCGCAAGCAACGAATGTCTGCAGAGCAAAGGAGTGAGTGGTGTTTACCTGAAGAAATAAAGGGGTCGGTATTATCTGTAGTTTGAGAAAGCACAATCGAAGACTACACAGTCCGACTGCTGAACCTATCCTGAAAGTCTTAAAAGCAAAAGTAGTGCCCTCCCTTAACTACGTCCACCTAGTCTTCCCTGGTGCCCTCACTGAGTTCCCTATGAGCCACCAAATCTTCGTATACAAGAAGTTACTAGACATCCCCCTACAGGCCAGAAAAGCAGGAGTAAGGTTGGAGCTGGGACTTACCTGTTCGGACATTACCTGCTCAGTGGACATTTTAACCCCTTCCATGCTCTTGACGAGTTCAGCTCGTCATGCAGTACACTGCTTGTGTGCTCATGACGAGCTGAGCTCGTCATGAACAATGGGACACATGGATCTGCAGCACAGAGGATGAATTGCTGTAGCATTGATAGTGTTAAAATATTAAATTAACACCTTGTGAGCTCCAGCAACATCTCTGAAAGCGCAAATTAAAACAATCTTCGAAGAAGGTGGATCCCCATGGCAGGTGCACGTGGCAGCAGCCTCAAAACTGTTAGAAATAGGCGTGCAAAATTTGCATAACTTAAAAATTCCTGTTGCTGCATGGAAAAGAGCAGTGAATACACAGGCCAAGAAAATATCCCATGAAAGAGATCTGGAAAGCTTAGACCATCAATACAATCTTTCATCACTGGACACTACCTACATAGTGGGAAAACCACAGCCTTATTTCGAGCAAGCACTGACAGTCTCGGCCCAGAAAAAAATCACCTACATGAGACTTCTTGCATTGCCCATCGAGGACTTTAACCAAGCTTTGGCCCGGCAGGACAATTTAGCCACATGTCGACTTTGTAATAACCCTCTTGAGTCCTGGCTCCATCTGCTGTGCTGTTGCCCTAAGTTACCAGCGAGAGGCACCGACTGGTTCTTCCTATCTGCAGATCCCATGGTCTTGTACGATGCAGAGAAGTGTCAGACTTCTCTTTCTCTGCTAAAACAGCGCAAACAGTCGGGCGGCTGGGGAAATTTACAGAATCAATCCGAGCCGCACTGATGCAGAAAATAGAGTCACAAAAAGAAACCAGTCGGCTAGCAAGCACGAGAGACTTTGACAAAATTCCCCTCTAAGTCTAATGAATTTGCACTTTATAGCCCGTTTTGATGTCAGTTTTTAAGGTTTTACGTCCTACCAGTTTGTAGTAACATGCGTGGGATTTTAACTCTTTTCTTTTTAATAATGATAGTATATTGTAACGATTTTAAGCAATTGAACAATAAAGCTTAATATCCAAAGCTTAATACACAACTGTTTACCTGTGCATGGCCAACTTCTTGTCGAACCAGAGGGTGAGACCCTGAGTGAGCAGGGGATGATGAACTAGTTTACTGCCAATTTTCTCCACTTTACTGATTCATTTTGTATCCGTTAGAATGGAAAAACAAAGAACTCATGCTGGAAAGGGCCTCCACCAAACACACGGGCAATAACTTATTGAGAAATTCGTAGAATGCCGTTGTTTACGATAGAAAGACATTCATTGGAGGGGAGTTTCACAAAAGGTTATTATAGTGTACTGTGTTGTATTTCTCTGTGGCAAAATTCACTACACATTTGAATAAAGTCAGTGATGGGTTTGCTTACTATTCAAAGGTACCAAAGCTCGAATATTACTCCTTTACTGTTTGGTGATAAAACAATTCTGATCAGAGGAAGGGAATCTAACCCTCTAATTGGTAAAATAAGCAGAAGTTTGAAATAGAGGGTGATAGGAAAAATTTGTTAGTTTCCCAAATTTCTGTTGTGCTTCTTTGGTCTGTCTTGTCTGTAGAAAATGATGCTGAAACGCATCTGAGAATTACCCTAACAATGTATGTCACTGAATCCTGCCTCTAACCCCTAAAACATTCCCACCTGTAAATTATCCACCCTTCCTCCATGACATTCGTGAATTCCACTGTATCTCCTTGTCTTTGATTTGCAGCAGCTTTCCCTGCCGCAAATTGGGCAGGTAAATGGTGCGAAATCCCTTTATATGCAATTTGGAGGGAAAACGTGCAAATTACAAACTGTCTCTCATTCTGAAGTCTGCCTCTCAAAATCAGATGCAGAATTTTTGTGTGTGCATATTTCTGTATTGACATTTGTTATTTGCATACAGGATACGATATGACAGTCAGCACAATGCCCGTTACAGTGGCATAAGAATGAAAGAAAAGTCAACATCCACATCTCATAGTGATGAAACAGAAGGGAATATGTTCAGGGGAATCGATCCCAACAACTGCATAATCAATTGGTCCAGCTTCCCAATATGTAATAATACAGGAAAGTGCATTATCCTAGATGCAGAAAAGAACTAGCAAAACAGCGTATCACATTCTATATAATAAAAATGATTGCCAGATTACAGTTCCCGGTGTAAAAGCGCGCTGATATCTGCAAAGATCTTGTCCGCGCTATATAAAACTTTCAAAATAAAAAATAAATAAATAAATAAATATGTACCCCCTCCCAGCCACACGCACCCCTTTGTAAGTGATAGTTCATACCTCATGTGTAATCCCTCCCGGAGTCTCAGACCATTTCGTACAGATCCCCCATGCATATTTGAAATATGTTAACCCCAAGTGGACAAGTAATCCTTTCCCGTGTTAGCGTCACTCTTCCGCATCACTTAATTGATCAGGTATAGGTTGAGTCTGACCAGGGCTCTCCCGCAGCACCTGTGTCATTGCACGCCAGGCAAGCAAGGCATCATGTGCCTTATCGCTCCTGGTCCTCCTCATTTGTGCCTCTTCCACCCCTGCCCTCTCCAGTAGATCTTTCTTCCAAGCTTTCTGTGTCGGGGTTGGGAGCTTAGCTAGCGTATTGCTATGCATCTTTTCACCACCATACGGCCCAAGACAGCAAGACGCCTGCTCAATCCCCATGCCGGGTCCTCAGGCAGAAGCCCCTGCAGGCACTTATTAACTGCATATGGGGCATCGCATTCCAATGTGCTCTTAAAATTGGCCAAAATCACGAGCCAATAGGAAACTGCAATGGGGCAATGTCAAACCATATGTAGGAAATCAGCTTCCGCAGCCTCACATCTAGGGCAGATCCCCTCTTGAGGCATATATGGTATACAATAGTTTGGGGGAAAGGTAGGTCATATGAACAACATTATACTGTATCTATTTGAACCGAGTGCACCCCAACACTTTCCGGATGCCTGCATGTATCGTGGAAATGTGGAAAAGTAAATTTTGCCATGTTCTGTGTCCCTACGCGTCCTCCATCATATGTTATGTGTGCATGATTAATATGCATATGTATTCCCCATGTTCGATTAAAGACGCAATTACAGTTGTGTCCATCTCTAGTATGCCAGTTTCCAGTTCTCGTGAATACTACGAATATCAGGCCTATGTAAAGCTACGTTGCCACGTTTCTCAGTGTGCACGTTATTTCATTGTAAAGTCCCCGTTTCTAGGCCTCAAAAGGGCCTGGACACCAGATTCAGCTCCTGTCTCCTGAAGCCTCGCTGAGGAGCGATACAGCCCCCACCTGTATCCTCGACCCTTCACTTACTTCCTGCCTCACAGTGCCCGGCTCAGCCTAGCTCTGCCTCTGAGTCTGCCAAGAGTATGTTATGATTCCAGTTATCAGTTCAGTCCTCCTTCTCTGCATTCCTAAAGCTACTGAATCGCATCAATAGTTTCCGTCATTGTCTAGCCTTTACGTCTCCACGTTAGAGAAATACTGCATTTAATGGTCATTTAATATTCTTCATCACGCACTACATGTAGAATAATGCATGCACCATTCTTAGAGTCTGTTAGCCTTTACCCCGATAACTTTTGGATCCTATCAACATGTTCTCTAAACATCAGATACTAGATACTGCTTAGGTACATGTCGCCCTGACTCTCCAGACTTCAGTCTCTGCTCCTAGCACAGAGTTCGAAGCCCCCAGCTTCTCCTAGTAACACGTCATTGCCAGTTTGCGCGCACCATTAGGTCAGAGGTCCCGGCTCCTTAGGTAGCCCCCTCCATGTTTCCGCCCCATTCATGACATATTCTGTTACGTTTGCATCACATGTCTATGTATACGCCTCTGTTACACCTACTTTCACCCTTATCTTTCGCGACGCCTATTACCCCACCCACTGCTCCGCCTATCGTATGTATTGTAATGCAACTGTTTTAGTATATATATTCGTGTATTGTTATTAAATGTTACGCCGATACCGATCCTGCCCCCGGCAGCGCTGCCATCCTATTCCTATGCAGGTTGTCCTGTTCCTGTCCTTTATGCTGTAATAAACCTGCAAAACTCCTACTACCTCGAATCTTGACTCTTATTTATTGAGCTATCTGTTATTGCTATGCCTAGACAAAAATAGATCCGGTATTATTTATTTATATACCACATAATGGCGCCCGAATAGGGACTTGCCCTTTCCCCACGCGTCGGTGAAGCCACGCCGACCCCCTGACCCTCTGCAGTCGTGACGGAACTCTTCTGCGCACCTGCAGATATTTCTGCTTCAAGTATCCCTCAGGCCCACGGAGGAGACGGAGGAGGCGGTCCAGCATCCAGACGAGACGGTGGAGGAACGCGGCGAGTCCCGACCAGAGCCCAAGCCGAGAGTCCAAGGTCCGAGGTATCCGGAGGCCCACCCGTAACAGAAGTCCGAAGTTCGTCCATCCGGCGTCGAAGCAGTCCAGTCCAGTCCGAGGCCTTCCGTTCTTGCTGCCCGGTGAGTACCGTTGCTGGGGTAGTATCTAGACAGGGTCAATTTAATTGACTCTGGTCCGTGGGTTGGTGGTACACAGACCCACAAACGAAGTGTCCACTTCGGTGGATGCGGGTCCTGACGTGTCTCTGTATGAGACCGGTAAGTTTCGTACTGTTTCAGCAGTGCATCTAGTTTCTGTTCTAGTCAGTTCTGATTTCTCGAGAAAATTCATGTATTCTGTTTTCCGTATTCCAGGTGGTATTCTGTTCAAACTGTTATTCATAATGTTCTTCATGTATTTTAATGTCGTGGTATGAGTGCGAAGTGATTCTCGTGTTTATTGTGTATTGTATTGTGTCCAGATTATAGTTCAGTCATGCCGCTCTTTTCAAAACTGCGTCAGTTAAAAACCAGAAAAGGTCTGCTAGAAGCAGCAGTTCCTGTCCCGCCTAGGGACAGTCCAGGTCATTTTATGTATCAGAAGCATGGCATAAGCGCCATATTGTATCTAGATTTATGGGTAGAGTATACCAAACAGTTAGAGGAAAAGTATAGATGGCCCGTATCGGGTACATGGGATGCCGAGTGCATCATGCGAGTAGAAGAAGCATTATGGAAAAAGAAAGCCAGACAGTCACAGAAAGATGCCATCGAGTTATGGCGCAAAGAATCCCATAAAAGAACTGAAAAAGAAATCAGAAAGTCAGAATTGAGTAGAGAATCCTTAGAACGAGCCCAAGAAAGGGAATTAATCGAGATAGGTGAACGAGTCAAAACCGAACAGACAGACAGACAGAGGAACGCCCTCATTAAGGGTATGTATCCTCTTCTTGCCGAGGGCTTGCCAAAAGCGACCCCGGAGGCATCCAGTAATTTTCCGCCACCACTAGTTCCGACTAAGCTACGTCACAAACCGACCGCAGCTGATATTTTCATTTCGTCCTATTTGGACGACACAGTCCCGGAATATGCAAATCCTGCTCCGCCAGTCCCTGTAAATCAGGCACTTCCCGCTCCTCCAGACACCGGAGTACCTGTTACGGTACCCCCGGTCCAGCCCGCCATACAAGTCCAGCCTGCATTTCCATTTCCCACTCTGCCAGGACGAAGAGCATCAGTAGACGACTCTAGTTTAGGGGCCGCAGGGGGAGGTCCTCCTCAAACCCCGCCGCCACACAAGCGTTTAACGTTAGCCGAATGACATGCACAAGCGTCACAGCGTACGCCCAGGTATCAGTCTGTTGCAGAAATAAGAAAAGCCCTTACCGAATGTGGCTATGATCCAGTCCCAGGCGAGGATAGTATGGTTTTATATTCATTACGCGTAAGAAAAGTGACCGAGTATCTAGTCACCCTACCAGATATGAAAGAAGATCTAGACAGAATATATCGTTTCATCCGTACAGGGAATGATCCAGAAAGTATTAGTGACGTCATGTGCCAAAGAAAAGTTGAAGTCCAGCTCATGATATTAAAGTTTCTGATTAATTGTCTAATAAGGGAACAAGATTATCCGACCAAAGATCGAGCCGAAATGAAAGTCCTGACAAGGTGGAGTGATAATATAGCCGAGGGTAAACACAAGACTATCGGTAGTATAGAGAGTATGTACAAGAAAATCCGTAAAGAAATAATAACGTGCACACATAAGGGTACACGAACAACGTAAAGAAGCACAAGTAAGCGAGAAAGAAAATGACTCTTCTACAGAAGAGGTAGAGGACGAGAATCCCGACAGAATAGCGTATGTAGGAAAATCTAGATTTCCAGATCGCCATTTGCGCCTAGAACACAAGTCAGTTTTTCATCATCCAGCACCAGAACAAGGTTCTCTGGAACAAGTATTTCAAGCTACCGATTACATTCTGAAATCACGAATCGGTTATAACGAGTTAAGTACTATGCATGAACAAGAACTAGTCCGATCAGCAGTCCGATGGATTACTGATTCTACCACTTTTCCAGACGAAATAGTGGCACAAATGTTTCTGAAATTGCCCCCAGCCGAGCAACGACTGGTGGGTATGTATATGATCCAGCACCTCATTACATTGTATGAGGGTCAACATTCTGATCCAGGTCCGTTACACGATGTCCTGAACGAGTTACTCCAGTATAGATGGAAAGGTTTAGGTACCGATTTAATTAGTGTTATTTTAGAACAGCGCCACAAATACAGAACGTTTCTGAACCCGCATTTTGTTCATGTCTCACCCCCAGAAAGTAAACCCTTTTACATAGACAGACAGAATCCGCTACGAGAAGTGCATCCAATTAAGACAGACGGTGGTGAAATGCAACAAGTGTTTGTTTACACCCCTATCACAAAGATGGAACTCTTAGAGATGAAAAAGTTAATTCCCTGTCATGATAAAGATCCAGCAGGGTTCCACCGAGAATTAAAACACATGCTCCGTATGGGAGAATACACGTATCCAGATATCATTAAAATGTTAAAAGTCTTGTTGCCCGCAGGGGTATATGAGAAACTCAAAGAAAAAGAATGGGAGGTGGGAGAGAAAAAGATCGATTGGGCAGTTCTAGAAGCTGAAGACAAGGCACGAGTACCAGGTACCGGTCTTGGAGATAAATGTAAAGAATTACCAGAATTATTAATACAAGTTTTGCCTAGGTTATTGACAACTAGAAAAGAAGACTGGGATGCAATCTCAGCCTGTAAACAGAAACAAAACGAAGATATTAGTGATTACTATTCCAGATTTGAGAAATGTTTTACCATAAACAGTGGCCTCAAGACAAGTAGCGAGTCATACCCTCACCTTTTTGTTACTAAATTAGTCGAGAATTCAAGTCCACAAATTAAAAACCGAGTTTTGAAAGTCGAAAGTACCTGGCAAGCTAATACCCCGTCCCAGATGTTACAGATGCTTCAATACCACCAGAATAGAATCAGAGAAGAACAAGAACATGAAAGAAAACGTATGAAAGACACGAAAATGAAAGTACTAGTTGCACAATCTGTTCCTCAAGATAGTCAGAAGAGGGGACCAAATCAAGCCAGTCATCCTGCAGCTCCCGTTAAAGGAAACTGCAATTATTGTAAACAGCCAGGTCATTTTATAAACGAGTGTGCAGTTCTGAAACACAACATAGCTACCGGTAAGACTAAAGAAAGACCACGTCCGCCGAGACAAGAGCAAGTTTCACAGACTCCTCAGTCACAGATTGCACCACAGATAGTTACAGCTCCGCAGCCTATCGCTGCAACACAGCATGTTACACAGCAGATGTACCAGTATGCACAGTCTGAGTATCCAGAGTATCAGCCATATTCATGAAACAGCCTAGAGAGGGAGGTAGGCTTGCCTCTCATCGAGATACCTGTAGATCAAGAAGGTCCCTATGTTCATAGTCAAGTATTAGGGAAAGACAGAAAGTTTTTGATTGATACAGGGGCAAGTAGGACCACTATAAGTCACGCCGAAGTTCCAGGGGCTCCGCTCTCAGGCTCTAGAAATGTTTCCCTTGGATTTTCAGGAAAACCTATTGTAAATGAAATATCAAAGCCAGTTACTCTAGAAGTAGGTCCATTGTCCCGCACTACTGATCTGTTACTTACTAAGTCATGTCCAGAAAATCTATTAGGCATTAAAACACTGAAAGAGTTAGGTGCAGTTATATGCTGTTCCCCAGAGGGAATACGATTGTTCCTACGTGACTTCAAGGGTCACTATGTATTACGAGATTTTGATCCGAGATTGTCTAATGTTCCGCAGCATCTATGGGCGCAAGGTCCAACTGATGTTGGCTTTATGCAAATCACACCCCATCGTGTGACTCTCAAGCCAGGTGTAGTCCTGCCACGAATCAGACAGTACAGATTGCCACCTGAGGCTGTAGCAGCCTTATCCAAAATTATTGACGAGCTCATGGCTCAAGGAGTAGTTGTAGAAACTGACTCCAATGTATGCAATTCTCCGATCATTCCTGTTATGAAACGTACTGATCCAAATGCACCTCCAGTATATCGTTTAGTGATTGATCTCCGAGAACTTAATAAATGTATTATTCCCCAGTATCCAGTTGTCCCAGATATCTCTTCCCTGTTGACAGTCATTGATTCCGAAGCCTCATTTTTTACAGTCATAGACCTCAAGAACGCGTTTTTCAGTGTTCCCATTCATCCAGACAGCCAGTTTCTTTTCGGATTTTGTTTAAATGGAAGGAGCTATATGTTCACACGCGCTCCTCAAGGTTTCACAGAAAGTCCTAGCATTTACAGTCAAGCACTCAAGAGACAACTAGACAACATTCACATGCCAACTGACACTGCCCTGCTCCAGTATGTCGATGATCTACTGATCACAGCCCGTTCTGAACGTGCTTGCGAGCGAGCATCCCTTACAGTCTTGTATTTCCTAGCCGAGATGGGACACAAGGTGTCCCCTTCGAAGCTTCAATTCTGTGTCCAGCAAGTGGTCTACTTAGGACACTTACTGTCCAAGAGGGGTAGGCAGTTGACACCAGACCGTATTCAGTTAATAGCGAGTCTTCCTCAGCCCAAGACCCAGAAGGAGGTACGTGCTTTTATCGGCCTTACTTCTTATTGTAGACAATGGATTCCTCAGTATGCATTTCTAGCCAAGCCACTGATACAGTTAACGACACAGGAGGCAGCCGTATCGACTGTCCTCCCTTGGACATCTGAACATACACTTAGTTTCAATGAGTTAAAGAAAGCCCTATGTCAAGCTCCAGTTCTAGCAACACCGAACTACAGTAAGCCTTTTACACTTTTCGTCACAGAACGTGAAGGTACAGCATTATCTGTCCTCACACAAGATCAAGCAGGACAGTACAAGCCCTGTGCTTATTTTTCGAGCACATTAGATCCTGTAGCCCAGGCTCTGCCTGCGTGCCTCAAGTCAGTTGCAGCCACAGCACTAGCTATCAGACAAAGTGATTCCATAGTCTTAGGACACTCCCTGACAGTACAAGTTCCACACTCCGTGGAAGTTCTTTTAAACCGAACACAAACTCAGCACTTGACAATTGCACGTTTAACAGGTTATGAATTGACACTGTTCCAGCCACACATAGAAATCAGACGCTGCAACGTTTTAAATCCTGCTACATTGTTACCATCAGTTACTTCGAATTCTGCACACGACTGTGTGGAAGTAGTTAACATCATGACAAAGCCAAGACAAGATCTGACAGATATTCCATTACCAGATCCCGACCTGACACTTTATGTGGATGGTTCATGCATGAGAACTAGTACAGGAGAACTAGTAGCCGCGTATGCAGTGACTACTGACACTGAAGTTATTGAAACACACCGTATTGACACCCTGTCTGCTCAAGCAGCAGAGCTAGTTGCTCTGACACAAGCCTGCATACACGCCAAGAACCTGAAAGTTAATGTTTACACAGATTCACGTTACGCATTTGGAGTTGTACACGACTTCGGAGTGCTCTGGCAAGAGAGAGGTTTCATAACTTCTCATGGAACCAAGATTCAGCATGGTCTCCTCATTCAGGCTCTGTTAGATGCCATACATTTACCGACATCCATTGCTATCATGAAGTGCAAAGCACATACGAAAGTTACTGACATTATTTCCCAGGGTAATGATCTAGCAGATCGCACAGCCAAGCTTACAGCTCAGACTCCAGACATTTCAGTTAATCCGACACAGACGCACACTCCAGATCCGACTACATGCATGACAGTTAAAGACCCTACTCAAGATGTCATAGATATCCAGTTACATGCTACTCCCGATGAAATCAAGAAATGGTCCGAACAAGGTGGATTCCAGCCCCCTGACCACCCTTTTGAAGTCCTCCAGATGGATTACATTCAGATGGAGCGATGTCGAGGTTTCAAGTATGTCCTTGTAGTTGTATGCGCTTTGTCCAGGTGGACAGAAGCATATCCAGTCCCAGATTACACAGCCGCGACCACTGCCAAGCAGTTGGTTCGTGAGTTCTTCCCCCGTTATGGACTCCCTAGGGTCGTATATTCTGACAACGGCCAGCCATTCTCATCTGAACTCATGAAGCATGTGTCCCTTTTGTTAGGGTACCAGTGGAAGTTCCATTGTGTACGCCATCCTGAAGCAGCTGGTCTCGTAGAGAGACATAATCAGACCCTGAAAATCCGAATTGCAAAGGTTTGTCAAGAGAAAGGTGTGGACTGGCTAATAGCTCTGCCAGTCGCTTTGTTTTATATGCGCATGGTCGCACATTCCAGATCAGGTCTGTCCCCGTATGAGGTCGTTTTCGGCCGCCCCCCTAATATGTGGGGTACTCCTAGACCCCGAAGTATTACCGATGTTTCAAGTAATATGCTGACAGATTACCTAGCTTCCTTGATGTCTGCCCTCAACTCTTGTCGTTCACAGGTTGCCGCCGCATTTCCAGACAATACCGAGGTGGCACCGCATGAAATCGTTCCCGGATCCATGGTCCTAGTGCGAAATTTCGATCGCTCAAGTCTGCTGGAGCCTCGCTGGAAGGAGCCCCGACAGGTCCTCCTGGCCACCCGTACAGCCGTGAAGTTGGAGGGACGCAAAGGCTGGGTGCATCTTTCGCATATCAAAAAATTTTATGGATTGAAGCCAGTCTCAAAGAACATTTCCCAGGATTCAAAGGACTGCCAAAGTACTATTCTTAAGGACTGTCCCGCAAAAGACAATGATACTGCACCCTCCCTGTTAGAGAAAACTCCGCAACAGGAGTATAAACTCAAGTTAAGGTCTAGTAAAATAAGTCAGCCAGTTTGATTGTCTAAGTCCTCCCCTAGGTGAAACGGTTAGACCGGTTTCTGACATGTATAAAATAGACCCCCATAGTGAGAGAGTTAGTCAAAACTCAATCCGATGTATCGTTTTTCTATGTTTCATATTATTTCTCAGCATTATGATTTCCTGCACCAGTTATGCATTCTACCTGTATTTTCCAGTTTCTCATGTAAATAAGTCCTCTAATGCTACAGTAGAGCACACGTTTAGTGATCTGCCTCCTCATGAACTCTCTTACCGCCTCGCTATGCGTAATAATTCTTTCATCCGCATGTTACATTATTCACACCAGACCAGCAATGCCACTAATTGTTGGGTGTGTGGTCGACTCCCCCCTTTCCAGACACCGAAGGGAGTTCTGCCACTCTTTCCTTATCCATTTTCACATAATGGTTCGTGTGGAGCATGGTCCACGTTAACGTCATCCTCAACAGATATGTCTTTTCTTAACAGTACATGTTTCCCAGACAAGCAAGGTCTTCCCCACAGAACAGGGTTAGATTTAGAAAATGAAGTTTACAATTTAGGTAATTATTCTTCGAATTTCATGGTCCTGAATGTTCAGTCTGATTCCACTCAGACTTACCTGCTATTTCAGTACTACCAGTCAAAGGCGAATTATGTGTCCGAAATAATGGTTCCGTACATGTAGGATATAGTGATTGTACTACTATTGTCAAATATAGTGACAGTGGGAAATCTATTTTCAAAGCTTCACGTCATTCTTATTTTATTTGTGGTCAAACTGCATATGTTCGTCTGCCCCTCGATTGGGAGGGAACCTGTTACATTGCCTTCCTACTGCCACCTGTTTTCCTAGCCCCATCTGATTATCACAGAAACACACATCTAGTACACATTAGACATAGAAGGGAGATCGAGTCCCCAATTGTCGATTATACTGAAACTGCTCTAGAACAGTATACAGATTTCAATAGAGGTTTCTTTTTCTTTATAGGACCTATCCAGAATAGTAAGCTAATTCGTAGATTAACCAGAACCCTTGAAGCTGTAGTCAATGAGACTGCCTCTGCTCTAGGTAACTTAACCGAAGAACAATCTGCTATGAGATTTGTCGTTTTACAGAATCGTCTCGTCCTTGACGTCATATTGGCCGATAGGGGCGGGGCCTGTAGAGTCATCGGATCTAGTTGCTGCATTTTCATTCCAAATAACGCACCGTCTGTTTATTCAGCTATAACCAGACTCCATAAAATTGCCCATCTGTTACACCAAGATCCAGGCACCTGGACATGGTCCGGTTGGTTCTGGAATATAATTTCCGCATGGGGATGGAAAGTCTTGTCCTTTCTAGGTATTGCAGTAGCGATCATATTCAGCTGCTGCCTCTGTATACAATGTGGCCCTGCGATTTGCGGCATTTGTGCTACCTCTTGTATTCCTAGTCCCAAGCCCCGTTCTAAAACACGTTCCCAGAAAATTCGAGACGAGCAAATGATACTGTATGAAATGATAGATGGTATCATGAATATTGATGTTTCCTGATGGAAACGTAGTGACAAGGAGGGAATGTGGAAAAGTAAATTTTGCCATGTTCTGTGTCCCTACGCGTCCTCCATCATATGTTATGTGTGCATGATTAATATGCATATGTATTCCCCATGTTCGATTAAAGACGCAATTACAGTTGTGTCCATCTCTAGTATGCCAGTTTCCAGTTCTCGTGAATACTACGAATATCAGGCCTATGTAAAGCTACGTTGCCACGTTTCTCAGTGTGCACGTTATTTCATTGTATAGTCCCCGTTTCTAGGCCTCAAAAGGGCCTGGACACCAGATTCAGCTCCTGTCTCCTGAAGCCTCGCTGAGGAGCGATACAGCCCCCACCTGTATCCTCGACCCTTCACTTACTTCCTGCCTCACAGTGCCCGGCTCAGCCTAGCTCTGCCTCTGAGTCTGCCAAGAGTATGTTATGATTCCAGTTATCAGTTCAGTCCTCCTTCTCTGCATTCCTAAAGCTACTGAATCGCATCAATAGTTTCCGTCATTGTCTAGCCTTTACGTCTCCACGTTAGAGAAATACTGCATTTAATGGTCATTTAATATTCTTCATCACGCACTACATGTAGAATAATGCATGCACCATTCTTAGAGTCTGTTAGCCTTTACCCCGATAACTTTTGGATCCTATCAACATGTTCTCTAAACATCAGATACTAGATACTGCTTAGGTACATGTCGCCCTGACTCTCCAGACTTCAGTCTCTGCTCCTAGCACAGAGTTCGAAGCCCCCAGCTTCTCCTAGTAACACGTCATTGCCAGTTTGCGCGCACCATTAGGTCAGAGGTCCCGGCTCCTTAGGTAGCCCCCTCCATGTTTCCGCCCCATTCATGACATATTCTGTTACGTTTGCATCACATGTCTATGTATACGCCTCTGTTACACCTACTTTCACCCTTATCTTTCGCGACGCCTATTACCCCACCCACTGCTCCGCCTATCGTATGTATTGTAATGCAACTGTTTTAGTATATATATTCGTGTATTGTTATTAAATGTTACGCCGATTCCGATCCTGCCCCCGGCAGCGCTGCCATCCTATTCCTATGCAGGTTGTCCTGTTCCTGTCCTTTATGCTGTAATAAACCTGCAAAACTCCTACTACCTCGAATCTTGACTCTTATTTATTGAGCTATCTGTTATTGCTATGCCTAGACAAAAATAGATCCGGTATTATTTATTTATATACCACAGAAGAGTCCCATGGGGAGATAGGTTATCTGCTGAAAAAGACATATTATCCAAATGTCTGGGTCAGGGGCATAGGACACTTGCTTTATCACCCGCTGCACTGCCTGTTCCTAGAGCCTGCCCATCAGACGGATCAAATGCAGGAATTCAGGAGACAGTACCCCACCTTGCATTAAGCGTGTCCGAAGCAGGTGTTCCATCAAACAAATGATGGATGGAATTCTGACAATGCAAACATTCTCCCCCAGTCAAAAGATCTGGGTTAAATCCATTGTTATTTTGCCCACTATGCCACCCCAGTTTGGACCCAGCCATATGCAGTCTGAACTGCCAGGCCAGGTCCTCCCTGGACTGGAAACAAGCATCCTGGGACCGGTGTCCAGCATGGGTGCCCCCCCTCCACCCCCAGCAGAGACCTCTCCCTGTTGGGTTCCCCATATAGCCAGCGTACAGCATATTGTATTTGAGGTGCCAGATAATATAGGTCTAGAACAGGAACTTCCATTACTCCTTCATCCCATTCCCTCCATAGCATGGCAAGTCCTATTTTACATTATTTACCATTCCAGAGGAGTTCCACACTAGTAGCAAATCCAATTTGCGTAATACACCCCGGGGTATTTCATGGAAGGTTCCCTGCATGATGTACAAGGACCGTGGTAGTACCTCCATTTTTATAAGTGCTATCTTTCCCATCAAGGATGGATCTAATATATTCCAAAATGGGATTGAGGTACGTAACCCATTGCTGTACTTAGATTCCCCAGTATGCATGTGTGTGTGTGTGTGGAATGTTAGAATGCCTGATGACTTAGTAGAATGTTGGTGTGCCTGGTGGACTGGAGGAATTACAGTTAGAGAGAGTGGGCTGAGCAGCAAAGATGCCGCTCCTGGTGGGGCCATGAACCAGCCTGGAACTTACCATCTTCTGAACTTATCTACTTGTAACTATCATCCTGTAATTTACTAATAAACCTCTCCTTTGGTTTACCTCGTGGCTACCATCCTTTTTTTCAACACCCATCCAATACACCCCCATGTTACAGTCATAGGACTGTCACTCATCCTGTGTGAAGCCCGACTCCGGCATCCGTTCTACAGGTAATCCTGAGAGTTGACCTAGCAGGAATAATACAGACTTAGCCACATTAATCTAGAGCCCTAAGTGTTTTCAGAACTCCATCAGAACATTTAGTAGTATTGGGACAGATAGGTCTGGTTGCCTCAAGTAAATCATGGCATCATCAGTGTACAGTGATACTATGCGATAACAATAGCGAAAATTTGTTATCGGGTGTAGATTGTGCACCGCCAAATCACCCTCCCTTGTGCCACCCCATCTTGCGTTAAGGCTAATTAGCATGCACACTGTTTGCAGCCTTGACTGGGTGGGTTTTTGTAATCAGGAGCGCCTCACAGGAGACTGTGCCATTGGAAGATTTGGATAGGAAGCGCTTATTCACAATCTTCTAGGGTGTAGTGTACATCTTATACTTGGTGAGAAAGATCTGTGATAAACCTGTGTGTGGAATAATTCAGATGTGCAAACTTTCTGCAAGTTCTTCTTTGCAGCACACCGCATCTTATGCATGCATGGTTGTAGAGCACTCACTTGGACAGTAACAGATACACTTTTGAGGTGCAATGTAAGGAATTTAGGTTTGCAGTAATCATCCTGCACATTATTTAGAGGTGAACTAAGTCAATGCCCAAGAGAACATTAGAACCAATATTTAAGACACTCTGAATCAAAACATGTAAGTCTACCATTAGGTGCCGGCAGCTGCTCCATTAGTCTGTTGGCGCACTGCGACAACTGGAGCTGCACTAATGCCTGTGCTAAGAGCACAATGACATCAGTAGCACAGAAAACACACACATACACAGTTGGTGTGTCGGCAAACCATTACAATATGTCTGTACTCATTCTTGTCATGTAAAGGGGAACCCTTTTAGCATTATAGTGCGCGTGCACACATTGTGGTCAGGGGCATCGCTTAGCGGTGAGATTCAGGGGGTGTAAATACCACATTTCCCAACTAAACAAGTGGGAAAAACCAACACAGGCCTAGCAGACACGAGACTCAACTATCAAGCCAAGAATGCAAATATTTGGGGAGATGTCCGACCCCAAATAACCCCCCGAAGGTACGCCCCCTGATTGTGGCAGATAACCAACACTAATGTGAAGTCTTCGGTGTCACTGCTCTCCCTCAGGGAGACCATGTGCACACAAATGAACATGCTTAAATAGGCTGTTTCATTCACTGAACATTGTGAGATAGGAGACAAGGCTTAAATTAATATTTACATGTGAGGTCCTGAGCTTGCAATACAATGAATCAAGGACTGCATACCCTGGAGTTTTAAGCAGTAACTATTCACAAAGCAGAACGGGCAACAATGTGACTTGCGTGGTTTGGACACATACAAAGCTGTATTAAAGTCCATGAGATCTGAACGGGAAACATCCGTTACAACTAAACTTTTACCACGCAGTACCTTTACAACGCAGGTATTACAACGCAAGTCGTTACAACGACTTGCGCTGGAGGGCGCTGTAGGATAGGGAATAGTTTAATTTACTATCCAAAACCTTCCCTACTATCCACGGGGACTGGAGTTGGAATAGTAAATTAAACTATTCACTATCCAGCGCCCTCCAACGCAAGTCTTTGTAACGACTTGCGTTGAAAAACCTGCGTTGTAAAGGCATGCGTGGAAAAAGCATGCGTTGTAACGACATACATCCGATCTGAATACCATCAGCCTGCCAGGTAGGATGCTCTTTTTCTCATGTTTTCATTTCTGCATCAACTATAGACCAGACAATCAACATGGCAAGTCTGGTGTTTCATCACGCAATATTGAAACTATTTCTGGGTCTATTACTGAGTCTCCAAAGATATAAACAGTCTGTAAGTGCCAGATATCACTGATGGCTGACAGTGAAGAAAGCGCAATCTGAAATAGTTATTTCTTCTTGTATACAAGAAATACTAATGAAATGTTATGTTCTACAAATATGTTATGTAGACAAAACAAGTTATGTATTGCCGAGGAAGTATTGTAGGATCAAATCATTTAGTGGTGTCACTACGACCCTCTGGTACGTCATCCAGGTATTAGATGCAATGGAGACCTTAAAGCTTGATCATTTTGGTGATCCCAAAAGCATAAACGTGTTCAAGACTATGGAAACACTTGAATTGCATCCATTCAATCAATTTCAGACCATTTCAGACCATAGAATTTTGCAATCTATAACCACACCAACTCAACACTGTGGGTTGTGATAGATTCCTTTAAGTAATTGGGACATGTTTAGTCTCTCTGTCTAATGGATGCACTTGTTAGTTAAAGATTCCTCCTCCTCTCTGACCCCTTCTGCAAGCTTTGGGACATTAATCAAGAAGATGGAGTTTGGTCTCTTACCACCCTTGTCCAAACCCAAAACCCCATTGGACAAACCCTTCTGGTTCTCCTGAGAGGGGGCATGCCCTCCTGAGAGGGGGCATGCCTTTTGTTCTTATATTCACAGGTGATTCCCTTAGGAGGGTCATGCCTCCTACTGAAACCTGGTGGAGGTGTCTGGGGAGGAAATCGTAGGGTGCCTTGTCTGCAATCAGGTTGATATCCTAAATGGGCACTCTGGATAGACGGCTGTCTACTTCCTACAGGTCAATTCCTTCTTTTATTTTGAGCAGCTATCAATGCAGTATACGCACTCCTTGGGATAGGAGTAGCAGACGGCCCACTATGAAAGACTTTAAAGCTTTTCAACTTCTCAACCTCCCCCACCATGGACACCAGCTGTGCCCGTAGCTACATTACCTCATCCTGAAGCTGATTCATCAATGAGATGTCTCTAAAGATATCCAAACCATCATACAGACCTTCCTTTACATTTGTTACCAAAAGGTCCCCACACATATTTTCCACTTCACAGACCTCTCTCTCATCCCTCTTAACCACCTCTTCAGCTATAGCATTCAATCAATCAATCAATCAGGGAATTGTAAGCGCGGTACTCACACATGAGGGTCTCAAGGTGCTCAGGGGAAGGGAGTCCGCAGATCTGTTTAGCCGAAGAGCCAGGTCTTGAGGGTCTTCCTGAAGGTGTTCAGTGAGGGGGCGCGTCTGATGTCTGCCAGTAGCTCATGTCAGGTCTTGGCTGCAATGTGAGAGAAGGATCTTCCACCTGCTCTGGCTCGGTGAATGCACAGGGTTTCAGCCAGTGCGAGGTTGGAAGATCGGAGGTTTCTTTTGGGTACATGGAAGTTGATTCTGTCGTTGAGGTATTTGGGTCCGTTGTTGTGTAGGCATTTGTAGGCATGAGTGAGGATTTTGAAAGTGACTATTTTCTCCACGGGGAGCCAATGGAGACTTCGTAGGTGTTGACTGATGTGTTTGTGTCGGGGGATGCCGAGGACGAGTCTGGCGGCGGTGTTCTGTATTGTCTGGAGTTTACGGAGTAGGGACTTGTTGATGCCGGCGTAGAGTGCATTTCCGTAGTCCAGTCTGCTGGTGATGAGTGCATGGGTGACTGTCTTCCTTGACTTAGGGGGGATCCACTCGAAAGTCTTGCGGAGGATGCGGAGGGTGTTGAAACATTGTGTTGGGAGTCGGTAAATGCTGAGAATCTATTAGAACACATATTAACCAGCTCAGGAGGAATGGTCCCATGGATAGAAGGATTATGGTGAGGAGGACTGTCCGCAGTCACTCCCTCTGCCAGTCTTGGATGTGTGGTTTTGTCTTTTCTAGGTCCAAGGGTGTAGGCTGCTGGGTAATCCTTCACTTATGTGCTAATTTCCCCTCCACCTTGCTTTTCCTTGCACCAATGCTGCACTTAGGCCCCCCAGAAGAGACTCAATCTCTGCAATAAGGGGGTCAATAGAGGTTCAGAGGGATCAGGCACCCCTGAACTTTTCACTAAAATTACCGGCACAGGAGAATTGCACAAGTGCTTTTCAGCACCTTGGAGGAGGCCCCGCCAAAACACTGCAAGTGAGCCTCCTGGCCCTGTGGGAGGTGGGAGGTGCAGCCCTCAATGTTGATGGAGCGATCAGGCACCCCAGAACATTTGATCAAAATCAACATGTAATAAGCCTCCTGCCACCCACCACCCTGCTTATTTAGACCCCCCTCCCTCTCCCCCCAAATCGGAAAATAAACTTGTGTCATGCCACCTACACACACCAGCCTCTCTTCGACGCCTCTGCTCCCTGTCAAAATATAAAAAATATACCTGTCCTACGCTCTGTGCCTGCCCTCTCCCTCCCTCCCCAGGTGAACTCTCCACTCACAAGAGCGAGGGCCAGCGCCTTGCTGACAGTGCCTCTGTGAGAGCCGCTGGTCCGCGTAGCATGTATTTCCCTGGCCCCACAGGGCAGAGACCCGTGGCTGACAGGGAATGTGGCAGCTGGTGAAAGTGTGCCCAAGCCGCATTCTCCTGCCTCCCTCGGGTCTGGGGAAACCGAAGACAGGCTGATACTGTGGGTGAGGTTGCCAACCACCATTCCCCTACTTTGCTTGTGTCCTCGGAAACTTAGGAGATGCGCATATGGGAAGGGAGTTGTTCTCCCTGTGATGTCACAACTGTGGGAACTAAAATTTGTTTCCTACTTTTTTTACATCACAGCAGTACATAACCGGATTTTGTATACGGTTTTTCACTGTAATGTTTCTCTATTAAAGCGGTAGGGAAAAATAATTTAAAAGTTAAGCAAGTTCCGCTTTTCCTGAAAGAAGTGATTGAAGTCGTTGTTTGCACAGCCGCAGAGGCCCTTTCCTCAACCTAATTTGCCATTACAATTTATTAAGATGTTTAAAAGATGTGAGTACCTAAACTCTGCTATAGCCCTCAATTGGCGAATCTTCCTGCATCTTTAAGGTAACATCAAGTTACACCATATACAATCAAACCTTTTTGTCCCTGCCGTAGAGGCATAGAAGGGAGACAATGAGTATATTATAATTGTCATATTTAGTTTGATATAAAAGTGTCCAGTTCTGTTGGGCAGTACAGCTTATCAACTGTGCAAAGGAGTTGAAGTCAGGGGATTCGGGGAGGCAGGGACCGACTGGCCTACAGGAGAATCAAGCAGGGCCCAAAAGAGCTGTCCCGACAGGTACGCACATTTTTTGGCTGTTTGTGGGCCAATTTTACTGTTGATTTTTCTGATATAACATCAAGGTTTTCCTTCAGCAACCACAAATGTGCGAAGCTGTAATAAATGGCAAAACATCCATACTGTGTGTGGGTACAAGTTTAAAACTGCCCTAACTTGTAAATGTGGGCCACTTTCTTAGCTATTGCATTGGCTTGGGGGGGCGCTTTTTAGGTCGAGCCTAGCGTTGCAGCGCATGCGCTGTCCACTTTGCGAGGCATGCAGTATTCAGTATAGGGTGGAAGCTTCGTGGAAGCTCCGCCCACTCTCCGCCCATTTTCATTGGCTTGTGTCTTAAATGCTGCCTTTTGATTGGTTGTAGGCTTGTTAGTCCCTCCTTATGATGGCCATGTCGTCATTTGTGTCCTTCCATGGCTACTGGCCCCTTTACTGCACAGACTACTTTCTTCCCGTGACCCCTCCTGCAGTCCAATGCCTTCTTGCCTGCCCCCCACCCCCATTTGTGCCTTGTTTTCAGTGTACCCCATTTTAAAAGTAAGAAAGCCGCCTTCTAAAAAATAGTTGCTTAGTTCAATCTATGCCAGATGCACATAGTGGAATGCCAGTGTCTGTTTTCCAAACCCATTGGATTTTAGGGAAGTCTGCCCTCTATGCTTATGATTAAACGGATAGTGTCCCGGCATGCAGCGCGCTGAACATGCGCAGTGGGAGGAAATGTTAATTCTATTGTGGGGCACCAGGCATCGTTCTAACGGTGCGGTGGTGGCTACAGGGAGGTGTGCGCGTACAGGGCTTACGTCACCCGCGAAGGCAAGGAGCTTCTGCGGGGGAAGATGCGCACATGCAGACTGTTACCTGTTCGCGGGATGGTGTGCAAGGGCCCAGAATCGCGTTCCCGCCAGGCGCCCCCTTGTGTCTGCTCTTCTCAGCGCTAGGGGCCGGAGCAAGGTGATGGGGGCAAAGGTAGCACGGGCTATGGAGCCCGCCTTCCCCCTGGCATGCTGATGTTCAGCCACCTGTCCCGGTCACCAGCTTCGGCTGCCTCCGGGGACGGGTCCGCTCTACTTTGCGATGAGATGACCCTGAAGCAAGAGCCCAGTTCCCCGCCTCACCGCAGCCCCACTGGGGGCTAGATGCACATCAAGCAAGAGGGTGATGCGGGTGGCAGGCTGCAGCTGCTCTGCCACCAGCTGGCCCAGGAGCAGGAGCAGCAGGCCCGGCAGCTGGCCCACGAGCACCGGGAGCTGTCACCCAGGCCCGTGAGAAGCAGCGCACTCGGGAGCAACGGGTCCAGGAGCAGCAAGAACAGAGAGCCCAGGAACAGCTGAGCTTGCAGGAGCAACACTACCGGCTGTTTAGCGACGGGCACTGCAGGAGGAGGTGGAGGAAGGTGGCATTGTGCAGGTGATGGTGGGAAACCACAATATGGCACAAGATCTGAGTTTGGACAAGAAGGTGAGTCCACTGATGTTTGATGCTCCCAACTCTAGTCTGCAATAAGAATGCTTACAATTATTTTTTAAGATGCATTTCTTAACCTAGGCTTAGTTTCAAACCCTCATCGATAGCAAAATATAATGACTCTTGCCACATAGGATACAAATCCCTGATTGTATTGAGGTTACCAAAAAGTGTTCAATCGTAAATCTTCCACTTCACCAGTAACCAAATGCTACAAAGAATGCATCCTTGCTGTTTTTGACTTCGAGGTGTATATGTGTACAGATTTTGCTGCTCATTTACTACAGATAAACCATTGTCTTAAATGTTTTGGCCTTTCCCCGTACAGGAAAGCACCAACCAAGTATCAGCCCAACTGCATGCCAGGGAAAAAGCAGTATGTTCCAGTCTGGGAGGTCAGCAGTGCACAAGAAATAGATTGAATCTGCAGCTAAGGGGTGTGCAAACATGCCTTTTAAACATATTGTTCTTGCTTACGAGAAGCAAGACTGGCAGTAACTGCGCCTCTTTTATGTCTAGCCTTGCTTCTCGTAAGCAAGGACTACAAGTACAAAGTGCGTGGTTAGGCATCGCTTGCAGGTTTTCAAAACACATAAATAAAAGGCATTGCCATTTACAATGCCAATAGCTCAAATGCTCCCAAAGGTGAGACCTATTGCATTACAAATGCTTGTTAATGAGTGCCTGGCCTATTTTCTGCACCAGTCCGACCCAGCTGGGAGGGAAGGGTTTGAAAAGGTACAGCTGTATAAGTCATCCTCCTATTGGTTAGCCAAAGGTTCTCAAGGGAATCGCTAAATCAGAGATCAATATTAAAGTTGCGGACTGCATTGATTTGTGATTCCTCTCCATCTCTTGACGTCGATAATGAGTCAAATCATAATCGATTGTGTAATTTTGCACACATCTCATTTGTGTTGTCTGCACTCGCCTGGGTTGAGCAGGTGGCATTCAATTCAGGACAGTCAAGAGGTACTTAGCAAGAACGGAGGAGATATCAGAGGCTGTGGTTGGGATATTGTCATTGAATATGAGCTATGACAAGCTGAGGATTATTACTTTGGAAATTTCGTTAATAGATATAACATTTTGATGTTTCAAAAATGTGGTTATAGGAGAACATTGTTTGGGTTTCTTGAGGCTTGTGGTCTGCAGATTCACATAGAACCAAACAAGGACACCTGGCTGTCGGGCTTCCAATTTTTTGTAAAAAGGACAGTCATTTAGCACTAAGTTTGATTTGTATGACCTATTCAATTATTGGAATAGTATATAACATTTGTATTCATACTTTTGCAGAGGAAGTGAGATTGATATTAACAAATGTGTAGTGCCAGTGGAATAATGCAGAGTATGCACAAATATTTAAAAGAAAGAAACATTTAATGTGTAAAACGCTTTTTTTAGATGTTGTTTTTGTGCCCTCTGGGTTTTGAGTCCCCTTGTGGCCGGTCCCAATATGTAGATGGTTCATGAGGGAATTTTCAAGGCCTGTGCAGCTCTACACGCAGTCTATTTTTCTCCGCGTTTACGCGAGAACAAAGGTGGAGCGCTGTTACAAATTTCTTGGCAAAGCTGTTTTTCTGATTAATTTGCGCCAATCACCTTTTGTTGTAATTCAATAATAGGCTTATCTTTCATTCAAGACTAAGTCATCAAGATTGATTGATCTAAAAATGGCCCGAGTATGAAATTGATTGATTTAGCATTATGAGAGCAGACACCCATTCTTGCCATGTAATGGATAACCCTTTCCTCAAACATTGCATGTCTACAACATAGTGATGACCGGTAAAATGCTGTTGTGCAGGTTCAGATTTAGCTTTTCTGAGTGCTATTAATAACTGAAAGCCCTTGCATCAGAGCCATTCGGGCCACACATAGATTTCTGGTAACTTTGTTTGCCAGAGAGAGCCATTTGTCAAAGAAGAAAAACAGGTAAATAGTGTGTCATGTATTATTTATTTGAGATATTAACGTAGCACTGCCTGCAGCGTTACATTATGAGATCTATTGAAACAGGATAGCACCGAGCTCAGAGCAAGTGGATACGCTTGATGTGGGTCAGAGAGCGTGAAAGAATAGTCAAGATCAAACAGAAACATCATAGGTATGGGAAGGTGAGTTATTGGCGCTTTTGAAAGTACTGAAGGTGGGAAGTGTGTTCAAAGATAGTGGCAGGTCAATCCAAAACTAAATGACTTTTCCTCCAGGTGTCTTCTATTGAATTTACTTATTCTAATATTAGAAGGGATGAGCTGAAATGCTTGGTTCTTGTGCGTGCTCCTAGTTTGAGCATAGTGAAAAATTGCAGAAGTTATGTTTTCCGGGACAAGACCATAGCTGCCCTCATCTTTACTGACAATTTGGGGGTGAAGTCAGATATTTAAGAGAGCGATCTCATTGAGGTGAATGGAGAATGAACATTTTTTTGGAGGATGACATTGGTTTGAAAAGCAGAAAACCACATTAATGTCTATGACGGCATTTGTTTCCAAAGGGGATGATGGGCGGAGCGTTTGAGCAAATCAAACACTCACCCCCAGTCAACTGATCTGGGTTTAATCCATCGCCATTCGTTAGCTCACTCCACCACCCTAGTTCAGACATGGCCATATGCAAATCAGTCTGACCCTGTGCCTCATGGGAACAGTCCAGCCCGAACTGCCAAGCCATGTCTTCCCTGGACCGGAAACAAGCATCCTGGGACCGGTTTCGGATTCATAATCCTCATAAGCCAGGCTATCTAATACAGTGGTAGAGTGAGCAAGGGACCCATGTCTGGGCATACCCTGCCAACTTAGGGCGAACAAAGCGATACCAAAGGGGATGATGGACGGAGCATTTGAACAAATCAAACACTCACCCCCAGTCAACTGATCTGGGTTTAATCCATCACCATTCTTTAGCTCACTCCACCACCCCAGTACAGACATGGCCATATGCAAATCAGTCTGACCCTGTGCCTCATGGGTTTTGTTTGTCAGGCAGTGAATAGGAGAAAAAGAGCACAATATCCACCAAATGAGGGCGAGTTGACAGCTAAGCAAGACCTTGTTGATTTTACACTGGTAGCATGGAACGTTGAACACAACTCACTTCCAATTATGTGAGTTCAATACTGCCCTCTTCCTTGAGCCTAATATTCTTAGGCTAGCAATTTGAAGATATCTCAGCTTATCAATCATCTCCGACACTGACCTCTTCATTATCATTATTGTCAGAATCTGATTACATTTCCCCACAAGCTCTAATTTGGAGTCCATAAATGAGGAGTGCGCCCATAAAAGAGGGAGTTCCTTCATGGAGGAAAAGGTTCTTTGGTTAGGCAGTTGGACTCCTTTTGTGTTTCCACAGAGACATGGATGGTTCCATCTGAGTTATTTAGGCTTCAACTCTCCCCATCCTCTCAAATATGGCTGCCGTCATTGGGAGGGGCCACCACTCACACTTCGGTATCGGAAGATTTTTAAATGAATTAAGCTCAACCCCCTATTTCCAGCTATTCGACCTATTACAAGAACATTCTGTCTTCCTACAGTGTGGTCCCCATTGTCTCTTGTAATCACAGAGGGATAGGAGGGTTGTTCTCATAAGGTTATATAGCTCCCTCTCTTCTCCACTGGTACAGGTTCCTTGATTCACAGGCAATAAAACACAATTCTGGTTCCTCTACAATAATTTCAGTGCTGCATCTTGTCTTTTCTGTGTTCAGCAGGTATTTTCTGCTCCCCACAGAAGCACCCTGCCCATTTTGGAGAACACGTGTCATTTTGCCATTCTCTCCATGTACCTGAGGAACAAATTTAAAGAGTGTTTTTGTTGCTTTAGTTCCCGAGCCCAAATTTAAGGGGATCATTTAAGTAACCAGCAACTGCTTTTGCTTTTTTCGCAGTTGTTTCAGTCTAGGTTCCAAGTGGTTTCCTTAGGAACATTAGAAATGCAATCCGCTCCAGATTACCACTGAGAGATGTCTTCCAATGAGCCCAGTTGACTATTCTGCATATTATCCCTTTTCTTTAGCAAAACTATAAGGACGACAAGCCCATGGCCTACTTTCAGCAAGAATGACGCTAATGCACTATCTAGTGGTTCAGTGTTATTTTCTCTGGTCAGCATTATTTACTGCTTAGGAGCGGCATTTCCTCAGGGATACTGTTTATTTGTATGGCAGTGGTTTTGCTTGCTATTGTGCTGAATGTTCCATTCACTGCCAGACCTGAGGTGCTTGTGATTTCATAACTGCCATTCTGTAGCTGGAGCTGAAGTTAAGGAAAATGTGAGGCAGTTGAGTCTTGAAGGAAGATGAGTTAGAATTAAGTGTTGACCCGAGAGAGTTTGGAGGCCAAGAGTCCTACTTTGATGCAGGCAACCATGTGGTAGCCCCAGGGGTAGCTCATATTATGTGAGCTACCCAGGGCTTCTCTCAGCCTTATGGCCTGATTTAGAGTTTGGATGAGAGCGTACCCCATCGCAACAGCAATGGAGTACCCTTTCCGCCTAACTGAAGGTTTGCCCGCCTCATTTAGACCCGGGGGACATTCCGTTTGTTAGCAGCAGAGACTCCTCCATCTCCGCCGATGATAGTCACCTCAGATGGGCCAATGAAGTAAAGGCCATCAGAAGTTTGGCCATTTGACCACCCAATCGACTTAGAGTGGCTACCCAAATGGCTAGTTTTCAGTGCCCGTCACCGCCAGGTAAAACCTGGAGGTAAGGGGTGGTAGAAAGTGCAAAATGACCCCCACACCTTGGGAGACAACTCCCATGATGGGGAGGTCAAAAACAAAATCCTGCATTAGGATTTTTTTTTTAAATTAAAAGAACAGGTGAAAGGTTTAATGGATGGTACCATTATGCTGGTGGAGCCGTCAGTCAAACTTCTAATACAGTCAAAAGAACCGCAGAGACGGCAGTTCCTGTCAATGCAGGAGATGTCCGCTGGGCTGGCAGACATCTCTAGATTCAGAGGAGGGATAATCCTTCAGGGCTACATAGTAATTTACTTTGTTGCCTAACGGAGTATAGACCATCCTCCACTGTCTCGGTCTGAGAGAGGTCCCAGGTGCGAGATACCACAAATGGAGGCAGCAGGCTAACCTCCCTTTCTCAATAGAATCACAGATGGAGGAGAGATGGACCTTGAGGAAATAAGTGGTGAAGGTTATCTACCAGGATTCCCCAGTTTGGTTGGCAATGTTTTCTCCTTTTTTGCTTGATAAAGTCAGGTATGATTGATAGCCGTTAAGGTGTGAGTGTGACAAAGGACCAAGGATATGAAATGCCCATTTAAAAGGCATACATCAGATCATAACCTGAAGCTAGTCAGAGCAGGGATTCCAGGCAGAGCCAACATTTCTTTTTATATGTTCACAGAAAACGGTCAACAAAACCCAAGTAATACTCAATCAGTTTTCAATATATTATGAAAGATTATATAGAGAATCGACTGCCTGCACTCAGGAAGAGATGAAAGTATATTTTCAGCAGGAATTGAGAACCATTCTTAAGCAGTAGCACATCGTTTACAGAAACCGATTACTATAAACGAGGTGATATGTGCAATATAAACCCTTCTTAGAGGAAAGACAACAGTGGATGACTCACTGCCTAAAAAGATATATAAAAATTACTCTGCAACCTCATCAAAGCCATATCTGAAAGTGTTCATTCCCCCATCATAAGAAACAATAAACATTATTGTTTTGTAACCAGTTGAGTGCGCCCGTCGGCCAACGGCTGTCGTGAGCACTACCTCGGTAGTGCTGCGCACGTCCGTTGGCCAACGCGGCCCCGCCCACTCAATGGAACGCCACGCACCACGGCGGAATTTGCGCCACAGTAAAGGGGTTAAAAAGAAAGTGTAAACCTAAAGAAGAGAGATTCTTCCATCAATCTTTCTCCTTAACCAAAGCTGACTCTAAGGAATACTCCAAAATCGTGGCCATCTGTCTTGCCGAGATTAACATCATATATCGTATCTCAACAGCAACATGGCTTTGTTCCCAGCCCGGGCACATCTGAGCATGTGAACATGGCAGTCACATAGTCTGATGTCGCTAATGTGAGACACAGGAATATTGGCATCATATAATTAGACACCAAAAAGGCTTTTTACCAGGTATCGCAGAGTTACCTCTGGGCAGTAATGTGTGTATTGGGTTTTGAACCCACATTTATGAAGCTATTACAAATGTTATAAGTAGATCCTCAAGGAAGAATCATAATTGAGGAAAGTGATCACCCAAGGTATACGTTAAGGATGACTGGTATTCCCGCTGTTGTTTGCCATCTACGTTGAGTCATTTATTTAAAGCGTATTGAGAAATGTTGCTATACCTCCAGTAGAATTGGATGGAAATAGTTAAAAAAAATTCATCCTACGTCGATGATATAGCTGTCTTTACTACATTAGCTAAGGTGTCAATTTTAATTATTAAAAAAGTTACTCTCGTATTAAGTAAGGTATCTGGTTATCATCTCAATTCATCCAAAACTGAGATCGCAATCAAAAAGGCACCTTACTCACTGAATGCTCATTCCTCATGTTTAACTGCCATAGACTGCATATACGTTTAATTGTCAAATACAATTGTGTCAAAATCATGATTCCCCTTAAGTTTTTTATTTTATTTCGATCCATACCATTAGTAGTTCCTAATGCCCCCCTCCGAAACGCAAAAGGGACAATCTTTCTGCTGTTATTACTTCCGATCTGTCCCCCAGGAGGGGCTGAAAGCTCACTAGACACAAGATATATTATTTTTAATAAAAGAGATGTGGGGCTGCCCAGAATGAGCATGCAATGCACCCACCCCCCAAAAAAATGGGCACAGCCTTTTTGCTCCCCCAAGGGCATATGGGGACAATAGCTCCCGATCTACCCTTGGGAGGGCAGAAAGCCCACTAGGCACCAGGGACACTTTTCTTTTCTTAGTGATGGGAGGGGTCTTCCCAGAATGGGCATGCCAATGCCCCTAGCCCTCCATAAAAATGAGTACAATCTTTCTGCCCCCCCCGGAGGGGCATATCATGGCAATAGCTCCCGATCTGCCCCCCCCCCCCACAGGGGAGAAAGCCCACTAGACACCAGGGACTATTTTTACTTTGTGTAGGGGTGCGACCGCCCAGTATGGGAATGCCGATGCCCCCACCCCCCCCAAAAAAATGGACACAGTCTTTCTGCCCCCAGGGGACAGATGGTATTTATTACACCCAATATGCCGAGTCTGGGCAGAAAGCCCATTAGGCACCAGGGATATGTTTATGGGCAGGTCAGGGAGCAGACCCTTAGTCAAGGGTCGCGCCCCTTTTTTTTAGGCACACATTTTAGCCATTTATTTCCCCTTTGGGGGCAGATCAACGATATGCTTAGGCTCATCTACCCCACAAGGGGTGGCAGAAAACCACTAGATCCCAGGGAAAGTTTCTGTGTGTGTGTTTGTGTGAAATGGAGTTCGGCTGACGGTCTGCATGTACTGGCGTTTGACTGGCTTGTATGTACTGGCATATAACTGGTGGTGTGTGTGGACTTGAGCTTGGCTGGGGATTCTGGGTAAGAAAACGTTGGGGATCCACCTAAGACACAACTCCCTGGACTCCCCAGAGTATCTAGTTTTTAGAACTGTCTGGGTTTGGTAGGTTTCCGTAGATGGGAGTTTGGGGCTGTTTCCTGTCGTGGGCACCAGACATACCCACACAAGAGAGGTACCATTTTTATCAGAAGACTTTGAGGACTGCTGGGAAGGTGGAAGTTTGTGGCTCCCCACAGATTCAAGTACTTTCCATCTCAGAAATTTGAGGAAAATGTTATTTTCTTTGCAAAGTTTGAGGTTTTTCAAGGGATTCTGGGTAACAGATCCTGGTGAGAGTCACACAGGTCACCCCATTATGAATTCCCCTTGGTGCCTAGTTTACACATTTTTACACCTTTGCCAGGTTTTCCTAGGTCCTAGCTGAGCTAGGGCCCAAAATCCACAGCTAGACACATTGCGAAAAAAGGGTCAGATTTCACTGGAAAAATGTGATGTGTCTATGTTGCGTTTTGGGCTGTTTCCTGTAGCGGGCTCTAGGCCTACCCACACAAGTGAGGTACCATTTTTATCAAGAGACTTGGAGGAATGCTGGGTGGGTGGAAGTTTGTAGCTCCCCACAGATTCTAGAACTTTCTATCACAGAAATGTGAAGAAAATGTGTATTTTTAAAACAATGTTTGAGGTTTGCAAGGGATTGTGGGTAACAGAACCTGGTGAGAGCCACACAAGTCACCCATCCTGGATTCCCCTGGGTGCCTAGTGTTACAAAAATATGCAGGTTTGCTAGGTTTCCCTTTGTGCCAACTGAGCTAGGGTCCAAAATCCACAGCTCGGCACATTGTGAAAAAAGGGTCAGTTTTCACTGGAAAAATGTGATGTATCCCCGTTACGTTATGGGCTGTTTCCTGTCTTGGGCACTAGGCCTACCCACAAAAGTGAGGTACCATTTTTTTCAGGAAACTTTAGAAATGCTGGGTAGGTGGAAGTTTGTGGCTTCCCACAGATTCCAGAACTTACCATCACAGAAATTTGAGATTTTTTCTTTTTTACAAAGTTTGTGGTTTGCAAAGGATTCTTGGTAACATAACCTGGTGGGGCCCACACAAGTCACCCCATCCTGGACCCCCCTGAGTGTCTAGTTTTAAAAAATGTACTCCTTGAGGAAACAACAATCCACAGCCCCAAAGTTGCTTTGAGCAGAATTTATTTTCGGTAATTCACAACTCAGCGTGTTTCGGAAAACAATTTCCCTTGGTCACGAGACCAAGGGAACTTGTTTTCCGAAACGCGTTGAGTATCGGTAATGCGTTGTAACAGCACTTACGTTATTACAACCTCGTTGTAATAGCATGCATTGTACCATCATACATTCCGCCTGCAGGGGTGTCAGGATTTCATTTGCTATTAACCATCCCCGATGTCTATCCAGAATTACCATACTAAATAGTTTTAGAGAGCTATCGATAAGACTTATGGGTCTATTATTAGTTGGCAAATCTCTGGGGCCCTTTTTAGAAATATGAATAATCTGTGTCCCCGCCCATGTTATTGGGAGGGGGGCACTTTCGTAACAGCAGTAAATATGACTGACAAATAAGTGTTTAATTTACCTATTTCGCTCATGAACAAATCTCCAGGGATCTTCTCTAACTCTGGAGCTTTGTTAGGGACAATTCCTTAATAGCCATGCTTATTTCATGGGCAGGTATCTCCAGGGCATCAGACTCTTCGCTTAGTTCTAAAGACCCACATGGCACTGCCTTAGGGCTTTCAACCTCCACCACTCAATCTCCACAGAGCTGCTGGTTTACCCCAGGACATCCGGTTGTGTATGTTGCAAGCTGCCCCACAGACTCACAGGAGTCCTCTGCCAGGTCCCACAGTAACAAGCCCTACATGCCATCAACAACTAGTTTATAATCTCACCGACAAACTCCTTAGAATGTTTCATGTTGCTCCATTTAACCCTACGTCTGTTGTTGGTAATTCTCAGTTTTCTATCAAATGGCTCTACTCAATTGCAGGTTTTAGAATTGATAGGTATGTCAAGACTAAGGACTATGGTTTTCTAGTCACTATCATGATGGGTTATTATTATCATGTTAATCAGATATGGCCATACATTTATATCCAGTTTTATATAATTAATAAGACTGTGATTATTTATATGATTAGATGTGTGAATGCCAGTTTTATTGGAGTTGATCTTCCTTTACAGGCATGAATCCCCTGATTTAAAGTGAGTGCATTAATTTGAACTGTGATACATGACCATTTCTTAATGGGAGGGATTTCTAATTCTGGGAGTGGCCAGTGTCCTCATCTATCGTATGGGCCTGGCTATCAACATTCAAGGGTTCAAATTGATGGTTAAGGTCATCTCCCACGATTTTCATCACTTTGACTGGCAAAGCGGCTGAATGTGCAATTAAAAGATCTAAAACAGGGGACTCCAATTTATTCCCAGTCGATATGCCGTACACATTATATATGTAATAAATTACATCAGGAGAAACAGTCAAGTTAATGCATAATATATTCAGGGAATCCAACTTAATCTCCCTGAGCATGCCTGTAAGGGTAGTTCTAGCCCAGGTTGTAAGCCCCCTGATGGCCGGTAGTTACAGCTTCCTGCAGATGTTTAAATACCCTACACAGTGGAGGGGCTTCACAGACCAGGTCTCCTGAAAAAGACAAAAATCCTGCTGTTCAATAGATTCATGCCACTTTGGGCATTTTAATTTTGGAGCCAGACCCGCCACATTCAGTGAAATGAGCTTAGTTAGTGAACCCATTAAAGTGGAAGCAACCATTCCCTCATCATGGTCATTGGGGTTTGGCAAGTTGCCTCTACTACTTCTGGTTTCTGTGGTGGAATTAGATTGCCCCTATTTGCCCTAGGCAATATTATACCTTCATGGCTAGTACTAGATTCCACTAGTGTTGTTGGATTATTTGCAACACTTTTAGACTGCCGACCCACTACTGTAAAATATAAACCAGGGCTACTTACACCATTATTATACAGTAAATCTATGCTGAGGGACCCCACCTTCAGCAACCCTTGGCTAGTGAAAGCCCAACGACTAACATGGGGGTGATCACTAGAATCACGCCTTTTTTTTTATAAACGTTGTTGGATAGGGTAGTCTTCGATCCCCTCTCTTGGCTGATTGAATTAACATTCATAGGTCTGACCCCTTAGTACTAGCTGTAGACAATGCCTGCTGATTGCCTTTGATAAGTCAATCTACACCTGCTAGATATTCATATCGATTTGAAGTTGGAATTGTGTAAATATCACAACTGTGAATTTGATTAGTGCTGGCAGAGACTAGCTGGTTAAAAGACCTCAGTGGTTGCCAGTTTGTAGGGGTATGATGATGCACATATATAAAAGTATTCAAGAGGCAGTAGCTCAATGTTACTCCTCACTGTGGGATTGCACAGGTGTCCCAATAGCAAACTCTGTGCCAATGATGAAAATCTAAAGTTAATGATGGCGAAATCTCCACCACAATCCACCCAACCTGTCTCAATCCAGGTAATTCATCTGGTAAATAATATATTATTTGCCGATATAGTGAAAAGTCTATGTGTCATAGGAGCCAGTCCAAGATTTTATTATAAAGCTCTTTATGTGACTCCTTCTGTCCTATGTGCAACTGGGGAGAACTCTAGTTAGGATCACTGCATATGGACAGGTTGCCGGTAGAAGATTCACCACTGTTTGTCTATGGCTTCTCGAGAAACCACTTAATCCAGAATTATCAGTAGGGGGCAATCCAACAGTTTTAATCCCCTCATCATTGAGCAAAAGTTTTTCTAGTTGGATGGGGGTGG
The DNA here is from genome assembly GCF_964261635.1 of Lissotriton helveticus. Taxonomy (NCBI): domain Eukaryota; kingdom Metazoa; phylum Chordata; class Amphibia; order Caudata; family Salamandridae; genus Lissotriton; species Lissotriton helveticus. The sequence goes on from NC_136065.1 coordinate 725,293,034, forward strand.
TAGTAGCCGGCGATCCATGCAAGGACGCTCTTGTTTCTGGTTAGTGACATCTAGGGTCGATCTAGTCACTGAGGGCATTGTTCGCAACAAGGGCCCTGGTGTGCTTATAGTATGGCATTCCAGGATCATCTCACCCCCATGCGGCCCTAGAATCCAGGGGGTTTGCTATCCCTTATGGAACTTAGGCCTGTTTAATAACACTCAGTTCTTTCTCAATTGCTTCCAGATGGGCACTAAGTGGGGAAAGTTCTTTTAGAAGGAGCTCTCTAACTGTGCTCATACATTCATCCATTATTTGGGCTAACCAGGCAGGTTTAGGCAAGAGACCTCCACCCGTAGTTTCCTTAGAGGTTACAGTGGACTGCTCCCAACAGGGTGACATAGGGCAGGGGTAGGTTTGGCCAGCTGTCTCCTTGTTTTTATTACCTGCTAGCTGTCTAAATCGCTTGGCCCTCACAGAAGGCTTACCAGTTTCAGTGGCATTTTGGCCCAGCCTCAGTCACAGATTCACTGATTACAGCGTGGAGCTAGATAGGTATATGTGGCGACATATGACACTAGATTTGGGACCAAACCTGGGTATGCCCCTGATTGTAGAGAAAATCTCCTTTCTGTGAGTTCTATTTTCATACTAATTATCCCCAAAGCCCTCTGGAGCATGCTGTCGATAGAAGTACTTTTCTCAGGAGGGGTGGAGACAAAGTGGCTTTCTACGGCTTTCCTTTTGACCCTCTTATCAACGTCAAGATGTCACCTAATTATCACGACAGAAACAATAAGAAAATCCAGCATACAGATGAGCAATACAGATGAGCTATAATACTGCACCTCCGTTACGTAATCCTTAGGTCCACCCCAAATGCTGCACTGCACTATAGAAGCACAATAGACATAATATTACTGTAGATGCCAATGAAATTCTAAATCTCTCGTGAGCAAATTATCCTCCTACATGGGAATCCAGCGGTCCTTCCAAGAATGCCCCAGCCACAACCAGCCAACCGCCTCCTGTCAGCGCGAATTGGAAGATAAAGTCCCCTCTACTGGGTAGTTGTCTAATTGCAGCTGATTACTGCCCTCTTGCAGGAACTCTGCTGTTATGTCGTGCCTCCGGAGTGGGGCACAACCAGGGTGAATGTTTTAATACAGCTGTGCAATAATTACACGGAGCCGGTTGTAATGGTGGGAGGGCTACCGCGCACACGCGTCCAGTGACGTTGCGTCCGCGGTAGGCGTCTTTATTATAAACACATCACGTGACCGGGACCATATCATCTGGCCCGGTCACGACAGAGTACTGTCAAAAAACTCCCCCAATGCGGAAATGGTGGTGTGGTATAGTTACGGTCGCTGCGGTTACGTCACTGCCGCGACACAACATCTGCAAAGCCACCCTTATGTCGTTGGGCCCCTCCTTTTATTGCAATAGTCTGTACAATAGTCTGTATCGCTGTCTTATGCATAGCAGTGCCATAATCTAGGTATGGGAGTGGACAACAATGAAGAATGTGCCTGTGCTCTGAACAATCCAGCGATGGACTGCCATAAAACCAAGGGGAGCGGCTTGCCCTACCTCTACCTGGCACTGACAGGCTCAGGACGGGTCTGCCCTTGTCCCTGGCATGGCCCGTGTGCATCCCAGAGAATCAGAATGGATTTATGTGCATCAACAGTGGGAGAAAAAGGCCCCTCCTCTCAGGGCTAGTGCATGGCAGAGTGCTTCCTGGGACAGCGAGTCCCTCCTGGGCTATTCCTCAGCCCATTTGCTCAGTCCGGTGTGCCGCGCCACAGGAGATTCAGAAGCGCTATATGCGGATCAACAGCAGCAGCGGGAGGAAATGGCCCTTCCTCTCAAGGCTAGTGCAAGTCAGACTGTTTCCCTGGACAGCGAGTCCCTCCCGGGCTCTTCCTCAGCTCATGTGCTCAGTTCAGCGTCAAAGTAATCAATACGCTGTGTTACACTCTTGCGCAATTGTTTGATAGGAAACATAACTAGGATTCCAAATGCCACAATGTCAGTTAAGTAAAACAATTGAACAAGATATAGCAATTAAAACTCGAACCATAATGATGGGTTTTGATGAACATATCAGGTGGGTGGTTGCCCACTTTAAGGAATAAAGACACTCATTTTCCAGGATGAAACCCCAAGTTACTGAATTAACCTGTGTCTGGTATCCGTGGCACAGAGCAGACAGGCTTAATTTAGGGCAATGTGTAAAGTATTTCTCAAGCATCAAAACAGTAATAAAATCCTACATGAATTAGAAAACGTAAAGTAAAATTGAATAAAGAAATTCAGACCAACTACAACAAAAATCCATTTGGGGGAACCGGAGATATGAATTTTTGAAATTTTAAGTAAAAATACCACCAAGGAGCACTAAGCGTCAATGATAGTTCATGGACAGGAGTGACCCACAAGACCCTGCAGCACATGGGACCCCGATCTTTCAGGTGACCCCCAATCAGTCAAGATTCATGAAAATTTGGGAGATATGCGAGACTCAGGGCCTCCTCATTACATTTTGCATGGGGGCCCATCATGTTGCATTACGCTACTGTTCATGGAAGCTTTAGACTGGGACTAATGCACAATTTCAGGCTGACTGCGATGGAGCATGGGTTAGATACACTATCTGTGTTTGTCTCTGTAAAAGATTTTAGTTTCAGACTTGAGGCCTGATTTATAGTTTAGTGGATGGGTACTCCTTCACAAATGTGACGGATATACCATCCACCTTATTACAAGTGCCATAGGATATAATGCACTTAAAATTATATGAACAAGATGTCTGTGACCATTGTGATGGAGTAACCAATCCACTAATCTCTAAATCAGGCCCTTTGTTTTTTTGTGGAGCTCAAAATCCTTGAACAGGGCACACCCGAAGCTGTATCCAAGGAACGTGCATCGAAATTCACACATTTGCAGCAAGGTCCCCATGATGGCTCCAGGGGTCTAAGAAGTCCAAAATGTATCTAAGTCCTCACTTATCAGTGTTTTGCTGGAACTGCTCCTCTGGGTCACTTCTAAGGCTCCCAGGACCTCAGATGCATCACTTGGGGGCCATAACTCACCTTAGTAGAAGTAACCTGCAAAGTCCAGTCCAGATCCATTTGATATTGGTCAACTTGTCAGTTCAAATAAAAAGGCATTTTGCTGCTAGTCGAAGTGACACAGGAGGTTAGTCAACTGATCACTGGAGTCTATTCATTAGAGTCCACATCTTTGTCCTTGTTAAAAGCGGGAGTGAGTCCAGTCCTTCAGGGCTCCCCAGGTCAAACATAGAATGTCAAGTCCTCTTCTGATCTTCTGCAGGCCCAGAAACATTCTGAGGAGGGATCCTTGTGTGCCACGTGTATGGTTGGCATTAGCTAGTGAATGGGGGTGACTCTTTGATCCACACTTACCAATAGGGGAAAAGTTCCCAGGGGTAATCCTACCCACATTTTCAGCAATTCCTGTTTTCTGCCCTGCAAACAATTCCACAGTGTCCCTCACTCCTAAATCCCTTGTGCTGAGCTCTTGGGTCCACCCAGAGGTGAGGCCAGGGAAATGAGCAGTGCCCTCCCCTGTGCCCTCCCCGTGTCCACTCCAAACTAGTTGTAGGGGCAGCTTCCCACCCACTCGGTTTGAAGCCATCCTGGCTAGTGCATGTGTGGGGGACAAAGGCTCTCTTCTTCAAGTTTCTCCTTACACTAAACTATGAATGAGCAGGCCTCTCCTCGGTCCCTTTCAAGTTAATTAAGTTTCTGGTTCCACCACAACTGTCCCTCCAGGACTGATAAAGACCAAATGCCCCACACCCAGTCGGTCATGTCACAGGCCTAAGCCATTCTTTTGCCTCCGGGCAGTTTTCACACCTCTCTAAGATCAAGCACTCTCTGGAGAGCTGCAAGTAAGCTAATGCTAATTAGCCTCCATGAGCTTCAAGCAGGTAAAAGGTAATTTTCTAAAAAGTTATTTTGCTAAATACTTTTTAAAAATCCAATTTCCCCTAGGAATTAACCTTTCAATAAGTATGAAAAATGGTCTTTGAATGACTATTTAACCATTACAGACTAAAGTTCATAAATTGTACTCTGACATTTTCTAGGATCTAGCTACATTCGTGCCAGTGAAAACCGCTTTTGTGATCTAGTCAATGGAGGAACATGCCAACTTTTTTCACACATGTACTTTTAAATATCAGGCACTCTACCTTGTAGCTGACAAGTAGGATTTGCAGCATGTCAAAAATGGTTTCCTTGACAGGTTTGACTTCATGGATTTAAGTTACTGCAGTCAGACTACACATGATAGGCTGAAGCCACGTTTTACAGGCCAACCTTGTGGATGGATCGATAGATGGTGCAATCCTCACGTGCCATTTCACATCCAGGACCTGGTTGCATTTTCTACACCATATATTAGGGACGTATAAGCAAATTAAATATGTCAATCAGGATAAGTCCGTTTAACCACATTTTAAATGGGAGCATAAGCACTTTACTCCTGTTTCGCAGGGGTAAACCGCACAACGTTAAAAAACAGCAAAAATAGAGCCCAGAAAAAGGTGAAAAAACTAGGGTGAGCATGCAGATTAACCGGATCTTCTATCCGAAAGTGTAACTCTTTTGAAAATACATGTATATTGAGTTGGTCCAAGGAGAGTCTTTGACTAATACAGTTTAAATCAAGAAAATAATGTTTTCACCCAAAACAGATAGTGTGGACAGTTGTTCATTGATCTCAATTCAGCAGACTGCACTTGTTAAGTTCAGCCAAGATGAAGTTTCTCATCTTACATATAATGGATACATAATTCCTCAGATCCTTTGTTTCCTTCAGCAGAGTCAAGGCACTATATTATTTAAAGAGTAATGAGTACCCGGTATAGAGAGCTGACAAAGCATGAAGGACTAGGACACCTGCAAAGGTGCTTTAAGGGATCGAGTCAGCTTAGACTTAGGCATGTTCCATGTGCATTTTGCAGTGAGAGATGTGCAGAGGCGATTGATGCAAATAAAACCAACGTCACAAACAACTTGCTATGTTGGTATTCCCTGAGACAAAGTTACTATTCATTATTCCTGGCCCAAAGATATTCATTTTAGTGGACCCTGTTGTCTTTCAGGAATTACTTTTTGCAAGGTGTCGGTGCTGTTAAGGGTAGCCGATAAAAACAATATCCCATCAACCTTCTAACTGTGTGGCCTACAAATTGTAACTCAGTAGTGCTTTCTTGTTTCTTTCAATTTACCCACAATTCATATTTCTACGGCAGTTTACATTTAACAACATTTTACAACATTCCTAAAACTGTAATGCTTAATATGAAGTATTAAAGGAAAGAGATAATATTTGAAAGCACGGATAATACAAACGTGATGTATTGAAATGTTAAAACCACTGTAAAATATTCAAGGCAAATCAACTTGACATTCTAGCAGGTCTTTTCAATTCCAGGCATGGACCAACCATATGCAAATAAACCTCGGCCTGACTTCAAGTGGGGGAGTCTACCCACAAGTAGTAAACCACATATTCTTCGAAATATCTCCAGGTATCTCTTGGTCTTGTGATGCCTCATCAGTGGGGTGCAGTTTGAACACAGTGACCTTGGGAGCATGTAGACAATAAAGATGCCACTTTGACAGCACAAACCGATGTATGCTATGCTTACATCAACCTCAACTGTACAATGATGTTTTGGACTAAATATGAATATGTGGTGACAATGTAGGGCATATGGAGACATAGCTTTGGTTATAACCACAAGTCAGTAACTTGTGAGCTGCAGTACCACGACAAAGCCTTGACCAGTTACATTAAGGTACACACCTTTATCACAAATTACCCCTTACAATAACACCAACGGCAACAGCTCATTGATACTAGGAGCTAAATGTATCTATTTATTGATTCCAGTGTTTCTATATTTCCATGGGCCGGTCCTTTGACTACCCGAGAGGCCAGTGGTTATCTAAAATGAAGAACGTTGATTAGTATTTAATATTAAGGTTGCAATTCAATGCCTAACCAAAAAAAATGTATGTGTCCTCGTGTGATGCAATTGGGGCTCTGATTCCCGATTCGGGCCAAGTTTACGCTATATAAAACTCTGTAAAATTAATTGTAGGACAGGTATAGTTCATAAAATTACTGGGCAAACGTAGACACCTACTACACAGTCCGAGGTAGAACGTGACACTGCTTTTAATTGGCGACTGTTAGAGAGGCTATTCATGGTGAAAGCTCTGCAGTGTGTGTGTGTGTACATATTTAATTCTGAAGGCACAACGCAAGAGCAGCCTTCCTATCATCCCTTATCGCTGACGCTGGCAGTGTTTGGATCTCATTTATCTGCTCAAGTGATATATTCTGCCTTCACTACTTTCCAAAAGTGCAGCAGGTTCAGCTGCATTCTTACAGCTAGTTGCTGAGCCTTCCTAAGCTTGGAAACAACTCCTGCGAAGGGAGTTTCGCTTATGTTTCAGCCTTTTGAACATTGTTGGCAGACTGTCAGAGTATCAGGTTAGTGAAGGTTCCTAGCTGACACCCAGAGCAGGTCTCTTGTGGCTGTATTCTGGGCCCTTCCCATTGCATGTTTTGTTCATGATACATAGAAGTTTATTTTGAATCTGGAGTACCTTCAGAGCCAGGGAAGTGCTTTCAGGGGTGTAGCGTAGTCAGTTGGATTTGCGATGCGTGAATCTCACATTTTCCAACTAAGAAAGCAGTGAGGCACATGGAGAATGTTGAGGTCCAACAAGGTTGAGGATGACTGTTCTTAAGAGGAGCATGGTCAGTACTGTTTTGCTTTAGTTGGGTCTTATGGGCTGATTTAGTGTTTAACAGACAGGTACTCTGTTGTAACGGTAACAGAGTACCCTGGCAGCCAAACCCAAGGTTTGCCCACCTAATTTTGAGTGGGGAGGATTGCAAGTGTTACGTCGATGGAATAAAATATATTCTGTCATTGTAAAACTTCCTTTGACAGACCAACAGGGTAGGTGCCATCGAAAGTAAGCCATCCAACCATCCATCCTATTCGGAGTAGATAGTAAGATGGCTTTTTTGAACTGACCATCACTGCCAGGTATATTCTGGCAGTGATTAACTGTAAAACAAGAACAATTACCTCCACACAATGTGAGAATACTGGTGTGGGGGTCATTAGTTTTATTTTTATTTTTCAAAAACAAACTGCTTTGGGAGTTTGTTTTTGAAAAATGAAAAACAGGTGTACCGTGCGTGGTGCATGGGCGTTCCTGTACATCCACTCATGGATTTTGACGCTAACCCATATCTACAATGTGACATGGGCTTGCACCAAAAGGGCAGAAATATCTTTATTTCTCCTTTGTTATGTCCTCTTTGCATATGTGCTACATTCTGCAGCACACAAACAAAGAGGGGGAAAAAGGCTTCAAGCATACTTTTTGTGCAGGAAGGTATTCCTTCTTGCACAAAAACTATCCTGACCATAATGCAGACACCCTTTGCACCATGGCACAATGATGCCCATGTTGGCATGAAACTGCCCTAAGTGTGCCAGCGAATGAAAAGTGCAGAACAGCACAATTTCTTTGAAGAGATAGCGCAGTTCTGCTCTCTTCTGGTGGCGCAATGCAGTGTAGAAACGTTGCTTGCTGCGCTGCTTTGTGCTACTTCTCCGTAAAAATGCCCATAAGTGACTGGTTTACCAAAAAGGTAGCAAATCTGTACCTACAAAAGTACTCCTTGAATGGATGCAAATGTTCTACTTTTTAGAATTTACAAACATTGGCAGTAGCAGGCTTGGATAGCTACACCAGTTGCATGTTTCCAGGCATACTCCTGGCAAACAAGCATGCAAAAGGTGATAGGACAATGGCTTGCAAGTAGTCTTAATCACCGACAATCCCTCTGGGTAATATTCCAAACCATTTTTCCACCCACTGTGCCACTCTGAACAGAGGGCCCGATTTAAGATTTAGCAGACAGAGTAAAGCCAGAGAGGGTGATGGAGGACTTTACTGCCTTTACTCCATCCCCCAAATGTAGAGATGTCCGGCTGCTCGACAGACATCTCTATACATTGTCAGGAACTGCCATCACGGCTGTTTCTGTCAATGTAGGAAATGTTTCATTGATGGCTCTATCAAACATGATGTCTGGCCTTTAAACTATGCAACAGCGGGAATCAATGGGGGATACATATTTTCATAGGTAAATCAAGTACGATGAAAACAACAGATAGTTCCAATATCAAGATTGGATGCAATTATATCATCAGCAAAGACATACAAAATAGGCTTCACAAATTATAATGCGGCATCAACAATACTTTAGAGTTGTGGGCCTAGTGCAGAGTGAACACTTAGTCTTCATGAAGAAATAAATAAACCGCCCAAGTGAAACGTGAAACATGAAGAATACTACGGCGTGATTCAGAAAGAACTTATGCATGAGAAAATTGTAGAATCATTTCATAATTCAAACTCCAAGTTTAGCTGATGCAAGTCAACGGCATTTCGACCTTCATGACTGGAAGTCATCATCAGGACAAAGGTAACACAACGTGGGGTGATTACGGTCTGAAAGGATTCAAAGGTACGTGGGTGGATTCTGCCAATGGATAAGAGAATCCAGGAAGCGAGCCAGCACCCGTGGGCTGGCGTCCACAGCTATACGTCTGTGCCCAATGGGGCAATCTCAAAGAGACTCCAGTCACAAAGTTGGCAAGGAGGTAGACTACCCCCGTGGGGTGGAGGCCAAGGTGAGTAGAGGAATCTCAGTGGTCCTCTGGGAATGTACCCAAGGAGCAAGGAATGAATCCCTGCAGAGAAAAACGTTGTCTACAGGTCACGGAAGTGTTGTCTTAAATAGGGCTGTAAATCAATTGCACATGGCAAGCCACAGGGAGTGGTGGGGTTAAAGAATTCTAGCCCAGTACATGACTGAAGCAGTTTGTTGTGGCATACTAAGTAGGACGGTTTCTCCTGACTGCATTGTTATCTTGCAAAGCCACATAAATTGACAGTTGTATGGCTTTGCAAATACCAGAAGGATTTGCATAGTGGCTCAAACTAAAAAGTGACGCAACCCAGGCACAAAATCTTTCGAAATCTGGGCCTATGTGGGCTTGCATCAAATGGGCTTGCATCAAATGTGGGCTTGCATCAAAACCCATGGGTGGATACCTGGGAACGCACATGCACCATCCATGGAGTGGAGGAGTGTGGCTCAATGGTTAGAGCGGCAGACCCTGATGCAGAGTTCTAGCCAGGGGACCAGGGTTCGATTCCTGCCTCAGCGGGATCTCAGGCTCAATTTCCTCGGACCTGTTAATTCTCACCTCGGTGCCTATTCTAATCACGGGCCCCCTGCTGCAACTCTGGGCAATAGCTTGCTTAGCCTCCACACCTGCCCCAACAGCGCTAAGGATGCCTGGCTTCACCCTGGGGGTGCCCAGGAGTGGACACTTCACAGGAAAAGCCAGGAGGGGTTCCACAGCGGTATGAGTATCAGCACCAGGAAGCTGAATGGGCAACACTGCAAGGTGACCGTCTGGTGACAGTGCGCTCTATAAATACCATGACATTTACATTTACATGGAATGTCTACCTGACACAAATTAACACAAGGCAAAGCAATGTGCGACATTGCTTTACTTTTTCTTACAAAGACACGCAATTTAATATTTGCATGCTTTGTAAATGACAAAAAGGTTTTTGTGTGGGGGCTGCATAAAAAAAATCCAACTCCGATGCAAAATCTTTGTAAATCTGGAACTAAATATATTTAAGTTCTTGACCTACAAAATAATCAAGTTAAAAACCTATTAGTAAAATCAGGATGATAACTAACACCAACACAGACAGTACAGACCCGATTCACGGCCCCCAGAACCAACTACCATGTCAAAATGCATTTATTTGGAGGGTGCCACATCCTAGCTGTGTCTCAGAATACTTTAAGAAGAAGTTTGGTGTGGTCCCATTTCTTCCATTTGAGGCCATCCTAATGCCAGCTTTGTATCCATATTAGCATCTCAAAGAGTTTATTAGATAGGTCTATTTAAGCTCTGTTTCAATAGCCTAGCCTCAAGATCTTTTGAGCTTCATTCTGTGAAATGTCTGAATAGTTGATAAAAATTTTGAGCAGTGCCTGCTGCAAGATTCTTCTCTTTTTTTGAGGAATTGATGAATGATCAGCTTTGAAAATTACTCCTAATTTCTTTACTTTTTGAATGCTGTTAGGGCTATCATTGTAATGGAAGCCTTTTGAAAGGGTTACGTTTGTCATTAGTTCTATCCAATGGTAGATTCCTGTTGTGCAACGTTCTGTGATATTCAATTGGCTTCTGGGTTTGTTTTCCAAATGGACGTGGATTTCAGTACTATATGTGTACATGGGAAATCATAGGTATAATGGATAAGATATAGACATGCTTTTGTTCACTGGTAATGATGATAAGGATAAGAAAGCCCCAATAAGACTTGTCTATTGGTGAACTCACTGAACCCCATTTAAATTACTTAAGTCCCATTGATCAAGTACAGCTTGATTCAGATCAAAGATGTTCCTGTGATTCCAGTACATTCTTATAGTTTTTTTAGTAGAATGCCAGGGTTACTGGGTCAGTGGCTGCATATAAGTGTAGGAAATGTAAAGCGGCTTAATATAATGATGATGGTAGTGACACGATAATCTATTATATTTCGGATGCTTTAAACACATGCAGACTTCTTGACATGAAAAATTCTGCAGCTAGGAAGCAAGCAAATAAGGTTTTGTTTTTTGGGAACAGGGTTAGGAGGCTTTCCTGTGAAGACAGACAGAGGGAGAGACAGACAAATCAGAGAGTTGGCTCAGACCCTACCATCAATGCTTAATTGTTCAGCTTTGAACTTCAGAAAAGTTTTAGCCATCCAGAGCTAAACAGCTTGTAGACACTCCTTTAGGCTATTCATAATGTTGGCATGATGTTGATCAAATACTATAATTAGTTGAATCTTGCCAGCATAAGAGAGTGAGTGGAAACCAAAGGATCTAGTCAAAAATCACAAAGGTTCGACTCTATTAAATTTAAAAGAGAAGGGAACAGTGATAAACTAAGAGGAGCTCCATGTGCAATCTGCAGGAGGAGAGAGGGAAAAGAGAGGGAAAAAGACCACCTCAACACTCTCATTTAGGAAGGACCTAGACCAATCTAGGGCAGTTACTACAATGCAAGCCATCGAGACATGGTCGTCCAAAAACTTCTGGTTAAACGTGTTGAATGCAAATGATAAATCATTTTTCCTTGAGAATGGCTGTCATGACCAGGCCTGAAGCCCAACCGAATCCAGTCCAAAAACACCTTTCTTTTCAAATAGTTTGGCAGCAGCCAAGTCACTGATTTTTAAAATATCTTGGCTAAGCTTGGAAGCAATGTGATGGGTCAGTAGGTGGTGAGTTTGAATGGATGTGCACTGGGTTTTTTCAACAATGGTTTGACACTCCCTCTTTGCAAAGCACCAGAAACCTTCCTTACTCAAAGCAGCATTATTTAAGGTGGGGGCTAAAGGTGTGGCAATGAATTTAAAAACAGATACTGCCAGCTATTTACAGAGAGTCAGAGGTAAGGTTTGAAAAACTGTGACAACCCCAGTTTCCTTAATCGAAGGAAGCACTAAAAGTAAAAGTGAAGGATTGTCCTTGTCAGACGTTAATTGAGATTTTAATTCCAATGTACGAATTGGCACTGTCTATAGATGGCACTTTGCCATTGAAACACTCAGTTAATTCTTCACAGAGGTCTTGTGAAGGGTGAGGGTTGGCAACAGTGCCTGTGGGAATCATGAGTTTCATATCGCCCAAAAATAGTTGCCTGTAGGAGTTAGTGTCTGAAGAGCCTTTGGCCTTTAAAAAGTGTGTTTTTAACCCAAAATGCCAACTATAGACAGTATGATTACTAGAGAAATAGATGTCAGGGGGGCAGGTGTTAGTCAACTTTCTTTCTACCTTTCAAGCATGGTGTTTAATAATTCTCAGTTTTTCATGAATGGAAGTGACGTTTGTTGGAGGTGTCCTGTTAAATGATTTACTGATAGAAGAGTATTTTTTTAGCCCAGTGGCAAGGGTAGGAGAAAAGGTATTTAAGGGCTTCTTGGGGCCGTTGAATGTGTCTGAAACTTTAGAACACTCCATTAGGTTAAAATGCTAAGTTTTCAAATCCTGCGATAACGACATCATCATGTTTGTTAAAAAATCATTATATATGAAATTATTTTTCAGTATCATAACGATCAAGAACCTGAGAATTAGTGAAAACACTTTAATGAGGTCGAAACACATCACATCGTTTTTCGAATAAATAAAATAAGGGGCAATATGATAATTACCCTAAAGGAATGTTGCATTAATTTAAATGCCCTGCCCCTACCCTCAGTGGGACTGTGTAAACCCCACGCCTAATCGCTGAGTCACGTCAAGAAAAATAAGCCCCAGCAGGTGCTCCATAAAGTGTGTTCCCTTTTGTGCATCATTTAATTTAAAACTGCGAACATTTTCAATTGTGTGTTATTTAATTGTACATAAATCAGAGAGGTGTGGTTTGAAAAGCACTGTTTGTTAGCATAAGGTAAAAATATGTTTTATTAATGTTACCCCTATAATTTATTTAATTTGAAATGCATGGAAACCAGACTAATTAACCTGCATTGTCAATGATTAGAAAATTGATGGAGAATAAGCAAAGAATGTTTGTCCAAGAACCACATAGAATAAATACATGTAAGGATAAAAGTGCTCGTATTTAGTATGCTGGAATATTTAATGGCTGCTAGGTGTGCTTACTTTTGTCTATAGTTTTCTTTTTTTAAACATACTTTATTGATTTTCATGCTTAACTATCCGGCGTGGCAGCAAATCATGCATTACAGGGTTCATATAGGTGTACCATACTGTAATTACAGGTCAATCATTACAACTTATTCAGTCTACAGAAGGTGTAGTCACATAAGGAGGTGTAGTAGCAGGATTTTAAATCGCAGTAACTGTATTTGTATCGAAGGTGTATGTATAAACTGTACGCCAGAATAACATCCCCCCCACCTTCCTGGCACTATCATTCTAAACATTCCCATCTCCTCCTCTTCCCTGGCTCACCCCTCTCATCTCATAGGCCAATAAATCGTTTGGTTTTATTTCTCTTCGCCGATATATTCCCAAATGCATGGCTTGCAGATGTGCGTGTTTCTGATTTGTTAGAGTACCTGGGAGGGTCTGTTTTGATTGCTACGTTTTGGATTGATAGGTGAGTACCTATACTACAGCGTCTCAATGTGATGAAGGTTCAGAGGATGAAAAAGGTTCTAGCATTGCATCCCACATCAATGAAATTGGGGTCTTCCATAAGCCTCTAGTTTCTTCCCTCCTTATTACCATCATTTCAGCCCTTCCCCATCTGACCACTTCTCCTTGCCAGGTGAGCATTGCAGGGGGCAGCGTGGATTTCCACTGCATCGTGATTGAACATTTTGCCAGTATCAGAGCTAAATTAGCACATAGGGATTGTACTATTTGCTTCTTGTGCTTAGAGCGCAGCCATAGAATGTAGTATCCTGCCCTGTCTCCCCCTACTATATTTGTAACTGTCACTAGGATCTTTGTCATATTTTCCCAGAAGGAGACCAATCGTGGACAGGCCCATAACATGTGTAGCAGATCGCAGCCTGAAAACATCGGGTGCATTGGTATTCCACCTCTGGGTACATCTTATTTGAATGGTGCTGTGTAAGATAGGCCCTGTGTAATACCAAGTATTGAATACGTTTAAATTTGATGTTACGGGATGTCTTTTTGGGGTGTTCCAATATGGAGTCCCATTCCTTGTCTGTTATTTCTCTTCCTATATCAGTTTTCCACTTTTCTCTAAGCGCCTCCAGTGAAATTGCCACGTGGGAATGAATACCCCTGTACAGCCATCGGGTTAGATGTCTTCCATTGCCCATGAGGTATAGTGTATGTACTAAGTCGTGCGTGGGGGTTTCTCTACTATCTGGTGCCCAATTCCACTTGCTATACCTACTGATGCCGGCATTTAGAATATAAAGGGAACGCAGGGCCCCTTGTTCTCTGGCAAAGTTCTCGTGACCTCGTAGCACACTGTCAGCAAATAGCATCCCAACAGTATTCACTCCCTCTTGTAACCATCTGGAAATGCTTCTAGCGTGGTCACTCCTGTTGGTGTGGGGATCCCGATCAATGGAACATTAGGGGCATAGGGGAGTAACCTATTGGTGTACTGTAGTGCTTTTTACAGTACATAAGGGCTGTTTTCAGCAAAGTGGGAGCCGCTATTGGGATCTTCCCTCTAGGCAGTAACAGTGAGGTATCGGGTTCTGTCAGGCCTACATACTCTGCAAAATCACTCAAACACCATAGACGGAAATTAGCACGGAAACTGAAAATGCAAAGAGACAAGTTTATTAGGACCCCATGGGGTGGTGGTACACTCCTACAGCACCCTTCGGTAATGCAAGAAGTATCACCCCGAACATCGGTGCGCGACCTCTTTTATACAGTTTAAAGGTAATAAAAAGATAGGCGGTACACATCTGAACAGTTTTAGGTACATATAAGGACATTTTTGGCGCACAGCCAGCATGTGGGAGGAGCTTAATATCACTGGTCAGTTAGAGGAACATTCCTAAAGAATGACCACTCTCTTAGTCCGGAAATCGTGTGTGCGCATGCGTGAAACTGACCATCGCTAAAAATAGCCTGTTGCTGGGCAAAGGGAAGGTTCATTGGCATGAAGGAAGGACAAAAGGACACTCTACCACGAGGCCGCATGTTCGTACGAAATGGAAGCCACAAAACACAAAATGGCCCCCGTACTTAAGTCAAGTTAAATGCAAAAGGTCGTGTAGCTGAGCTAAACGCTAACTCAGGTGCTGCCAAATTACGACAACAGGGTATGGATGATCCCCCGATCCAATGTTTGCTGCATCATCCCTATCTCATGGAGGTTATGACCTGCAGTCCAGTATGATAGCCACTGTAGGTGACTCACATAAAAGTATGCAGTGAAGCCAGGGATGCCCAACCCCCCCCCCCCAGTCAGTGCCCAGCTAGAGTTTAAAGAGCCCCACTCTCCTGCGGCCCTTACCCCATTTTAATTCTATTAGGAATGCGTTCAAAGTCTTGAAGATGTTTATCGGGACCACTATGTGCAGATTTGTGAAGTAATATAGCACTCTTGGGAGCTTAACCATATTTGAAATGGCTTTCTTTCCCGTCACAGAGAGTGGTAGTGAGGTCCAGAATGTGATTTGTTTTTTAAGTGCCTTGACTGCACGTAAAAGATTACCATCCAGAAGTTCCTGTGCTCCCCCATATATTTGTATACCAAGGTATTTGAAAGTAGTGGGCGCAATTGGGAATACCCAGGGACCAATGTGGACCAGTTTTACCGGTGCCGTGTCATTGAAATAGAAGGCATATGATTTGGGCTTGTTAATGGAGCGGCCTGAGAGACTTTGGAATTGAGTCAATATACTTGGGATGGGTTCAAGATGACCCAGGAGGTTCTTTAAATAAAGAATGATATTATCTGCATATGATGAGAGGATGTGAGTGGCATTTCCGATCTTAATACCATTTCCTACTGCAGCGGTATGGTGTTTAATGGCTAATGGTACGAGTGCTAATACAAACAAAAGTGGAGAAAGTGGGCAGCCCTGGTACGTACCACAGGCTACCGGGTAGGAGTGCGAAATGTGGGCTACTGTGTGGGCCCTTGCAGTAGGTGCCGTGTATAGTAAGTTAACTCATTATACAAACTCCAGCAGGATACAAAACTTCAAAAGGATAGTTAGCATGTATTTCCAGCTTAGTGTGTCAAAAGATTGCTTCAGCTCCAGGGTGATCTGAAGGTGTGGAAGTTAATACATGGTCAAATTGCCGAATATTGAGGAAGGTGCTAAGGCCAGGCACAACACATTGGTCTATATGTATCAGTTTGGCAAATGTTGTAGTAGTCTACAGGTAAATATTTTGCTTAATATTTTATATTCGGTGTTTAGTAAAGAGAGAGGCCAGTATTTGGACATATCCGTAAGGTTCCTGCCTGGTTTTGGGAGGGATGTGACCAGTACCTGCTGCGTAGTGGGAGGGAGGGATCCTTTGTCCAATGCTGCCCAGTATAGGTGCTCTAATTGGGGGATCACTGCTTATGAGAATGTCTCATAAAACTCCACCAGGACGCCATCCAGCCCCTGGGTTTTGCTTCTTGGGAGCTCTTTGATCGCTTCTTTAACCCGTTAAGTGCTGCCGTCGGCCGTTGAACGTTCGGAGCACTACCTGGCTGGTGCTGCGCACGTTCAACGGCCGACACAGCCCCACCTGTTCTTTAAAACGGCCACACTGCCGCGAAAAAAACGGGCGCGGTTAACGGGTTAATTTCAGTTTTTTAAATTGGTTCTGCTAACTCCTTTTGGTGTGCTTATAATAATTGGGGGAATTCGAGATCACTCAGGAATTCCTCTAATGTATCCTCCTCTACATCCCTAGATAATGCGTATGTTTCATAGTACTTCATAAATGCTGTGTTTATGTCCAATTGCGTATTTGCTGTGGTTCCCCCAATCATAGTAATCTCCTGAATAGGGGTGGAGGAGAGAGCATCCTTCAAAATCCTGGCCAGGAGGGGGCCAGACTTATCGGCCTTAGCATGTTGTTTTTGTGTGTATGTACGATAATCGATGACCCGTAACCATTCTAGGCGCTCGGCATGCGTGATACAAGCCTCTTGTAGGGACGCCTCCTTTGAGGTGTCGGAAATTGCTGCCTGCTCTAGTCTGCCCAGTTTGTCTTTTATTTCTTGTAATTCTTTATTAATCATTTATTGGGCACCCACTATTGTGCTGATAGATACCCCTCCAATGACTGTCTTTAATGCCTCCCATTCTGTTTGGCGTGAGGCTGCGGCATCTGCATTTTCAGAGAAATAATTAGAGATAGCTGTGACTAGGGTGCTGCGAAACACAGTCTTCTTGTGCTTGAGGCTGCAGTCTCCATGTTGCAATTGCAGTAGGAATTTTCCCCCAGGAGAAAATTACCTCAAGGGAGTTGTGGTCTGATAGTATTTTTCTGAAATATGTGGTATGGACAATATGTGCAACCGGAGGTAAGGAGCAAAATAGCCTAGCTATTCGTGTATGTAGGGTATGTGGGGAAGAAAAAAACGAGTATTCATGGCAGTTCGGTTGCATATAGTCTTATAGGAAGCCAGATGGAGCTTTGGCAAAATAAAATTGTACGGCTATATTTTTTCTGGTACTTGAATGGCAAGTATGGAAAATGTGTGGTATTTTTCTCAACCTTCAGAAAATGTGTTTTGGAGCACCTTTGAAAGTGTGGATGTTCGTCCTAAATAGTCAATTAATTAGTGGAATGATATATTTCCTAATGTATGACTTTTTACTCTTGCAGGGAAGAAAAAGCCGCCGTCTGAGAGTGAGGTGGTGCTGACAAACGTGAAGATACTAACTAATGAATACCCTGTTGAGATCGGTGTGCCCGAAAAGGCCGCCGCGCCGCCAAGTTATTTTCACACCAACACCGCCTTGATAACTTGCCCGGACAATGGTTTGAACACAAATGCAGGCACATCTAATCCAGATTACGTGCACACATTGTCTGACCTTGCCCATGTGCAGCCCAGCTGCAAACTTCCAGGATTCTACAAATTCGAAGCGGAAGATTCGGGGGTTGAGTTGCCCAGTGGTGCCAACTCTCCATCGACACCAACGGGATCCGAGCAAAGCTTTGTGGTCCACAGCAGAGACTCCTCTTGTGACTCAGGAGTTCTCAGCGCATCCTCCTCCCCCGCAGCAGATCACGCTGCCATGAGAGCACGCAAGGACACAAAGGACCCCCAGGACCGGGAGCCAGACACACAGAAACATGATGGCGAGTGCCACAGCCACATGACAGAGTCATTGCACCGCGCTGCGGCCCTCTTAGATGACAACGGCGCGTCCTCTGGAAAAGAAGCCCAAAGCCTCAATATCGAGGAAAGAAAAGAGATGGACTTCCTCCAGACTAGAAGTGCCACCACCTCTCCTGCTGCTGACCCCGGGCCAATCGCTAATGCCTACTCTGACACTTTTGATGGACTGCAAGGATTGAATTCGCATGAACAGCTGAAGCGGTACCCAACAAGTGACAGTTTGGATGAGTATATGGATGAGTGTTGCAGGTTAAGTGAGGTAAGACAACACATTATAATTTTGATTTCACTATATAAATCTGTTATTTTTTTCAATATGAAGTTTACCATAAATATCTCCTCTAGTTAGTTGATATGTTGTAAAGAATGAAGTCGCTAAAATGAATGCGCCCATACACGTATGGCCGCGCCTGCCTGATATGCCCTATCATCGGGTTATAATCTTGCAAGGGTATGGTAAATGCAGAGAGATAACTCGTGTTACCTTTAATTCCGGTTCAGCGTTCTCCGTGCCACTCATGATGGCCTTCAGCAGTGCATTCCAGGGCCACGAGCTATGGTTAGTTTACTTAACCATAATTGGTGTATAACAGTTTTTTTGGTTTGTAAACATAACCACACTTTAATTGTGTTTTTTTCGGTGAATTTCTGAGGTTTTCATGCATATTTTAAGCTCTCATGACCAAAGGTCAGGCCCTACTCACAAACCTCTGTGGCAGCTGCCACTGCCGAAGGAAAAAGGAAGACAGACTCTGCTTGATCGCCCATCTTTGGCTGTATGCAGCAGAGTATTCAGCTAGGACCGGCGTCAAGCCCGCAACTGGTGGCCTATCCCCACTGTGCCCGCCTTATGGGCGGTTGAGGAAAGGTTGTCAATTTTTTTCATTTTTCTTCTATTGTATTTTGGGTGTTGACCGCACTTTCGTTTGTATAGCCTGTGCAGACTCGTGATCCCTTGCTGTATTTTTTAAAAATCAGCAGACCCGATACAGGGTCTGAAACCCTTTATTGGAATGCATAAACCCACAACAAAATATGCTTTTAAAAATGCTTCATCTAAGGTAGATGGGCCCTGTGGGTCTCCTACAAGAGCCAGAGGGTCAGAAATGCTCCTTCCCTGCCGTTTTACAGCTCCCTCAGTTTTATTTTTCAGGACTCAGGGTCCTTTATGGCATCTCTTACAGATATTTCCCATATTATTTTTCCGACATCAAAAATAATAAGATCTCAAATGAAAACTAAAATTGGAGTAGACACTTACTTGACACAGCCATTTTTCTCCTTCTGCACCCCAACAGATGTGCACAAAACTTGCCATGCTGAATCCAAATCAGAACACACTTTTTGTTTTTGGGAAAATTTCATGCAGATTCGTCGAATGGTACCAAATTTAACAAGAAAACAAAAACGCCTTTCCAAAGAAATCTCTGATCTAATCATACCGTCAGAGGTGCTATTTTAACACACACACACACACGCTCTCATATATAAATAGGTAGATAGATATAAATATATGTATAGTAAAACGGGGTAAAGGTTGAATCCACCCTTCAAAAAAATAAATATATATATATATATCCATTCGAAATACCGTCAGCATCAAGTAGCAGTAATTACACGAACTCGAAGCTTTGCAGAAGGTAGTCTTTTAATTTTCAGCAACAATTACGGCAAACAATCCACTCTACGCGTTTCGGGACACTTCCTGAAACACGTAGAGTGGATTGTTTGCCGTAATTTTTGCTGAAAATTAAAAGACTACCTTCTGCAAAGCTTCGAGTTCGTGTAATTACTGCTACTGATTTCTGACGGTATTTCGAATGGATGTTTAGATTCGCCACCTATACACGAACCACCGTCTGAAAGCGGCTGTGGCATGGCGCTGCTCGGTGGACGCTGAGCACAAGGATTTTTCATATATATATATATATCGTGAGCAAGGGTTACAGACCCGAAATGCGTAGAGTGATGATTGCCTTTGATCTGTTCCATTAAAAAGGCTATTTGGAGATTTCAGTTTTCCTGTGTTTTCTTCTGTGGAAATACGAAGAATCCTTGACTTTAATATAATATATATATATATATATATATATATATATATATATATATATATATATATATATATATATATATATATATATATATATATATATATATATATATATATATATATATATATATCTCTCTCTCTCTCTCTCTCTGAAGGAACAAGACTAAAGTGACGTTATAGTTTTGGGATGTTAATGATGAAATCGCTAATGACATAATTCAAGTTACTGCTATTCACATTACTCCATAAATACGAAGATAATTTTAGAAAACAAAGTTGGTAGTAAAGGGCCAAAATCTAATACAGCGCAGAATTACAATGTACACAGAGGAAATCAGAGAAAATTTGGATAAGGGGTAGATGACAGCCCTGATCCTGCTGGACCTCTCCGCGGCATTCGATTCGGTGAACCATAATGTTCTGGTTGCCCGTATGCAGAACCTAGGGATCTGGGATACTGCCCTAGATCCAACAAAAGGTGGTGATGAGCAACATCTCATCAAGGCCTTTCTCCGTGCCATGCAGAGTCCTTCAAGGCCCGGCCTTGGGCCCTCCGCTCTTCAATCTGTATGTGACACCGCTATTGTGATGTCATTAACAAAACCAGAAACAGGCTTCAGTTCAGCATTTAAGACCTGCATGAGTATAGTTAGCAACTGGATGGACAATAATTGTCTGAAACTGAACGCCACAAATACTGAGGTCGTCATTTTTGGCAACAACCCTTCTTTCTGGACACCGGCCTGGAGGCTGCCTGAGTTGGGCCCACTCCGGAACCCACAAACAAAGTAAAAAATCTCAGCTTCGTGCTAGATAACAAACTGAAGCTTAAAGATAAGGTGAACAGAATTGCAGCCGCCTCTTTTGGCTCTCTGAGGCTGGTAAAAAAGATCGAAAAATCTTTACCCCTAGAACTCTTAAAAACTGTGATCATTGCCCTGATACTTTCAAGGATTGATTATTGTAATAGTCTTTACCTTAACCTTGCAATAGGTCCCCTGAAAAGGCTCCAGACTCTGCAAAATGCAGCCGCACGGTTCCTCTTTAAAATTCCAAAATATGAATCTGCTAGAGGAGCCATTAGGAAAATCCACTGGCTACCCGTCAGACAATGCTGCAGGTTCAAAGCCTTATGCTTGGCATATAAAGCACTGCATGGCCAGGGACCTCTACGCTTCAAGGAGAAGCTTAGTTGGTATACCCCAGGAAGGACTCTTCACTCTGGCTCTGCCATGAACCTGACGGTCCCCTCATTTAAGTGGACCACTTGGGGTGGCAAGAGCTTTTTCAGGAAGACTGCAGCGCTCCAGAACAGCCTACAATTGACATTAAAAGCTGCTCCTTCCTTACTCGTCTTTAGAAAAGGCTTTAAAGACATGGATTTTCTCGCAATATTAGCAGACACCAAGGCCCAGCAAATAGCCCCTTGTAAGGCATGTACAGCCAGGCTCTATGCACAGTCCACTGTAGTTTGTAAAAATAAACTAAACACATTCCTGAAATGAGCAGAATAGAGAAAAACCCTAGAACCATGCTGACAACTATACTGCAAGTTAAACTGTCTTTAAGTAGGTCACCCATATGATATACATTTTTCAACAATGTATAATGTCTCAAAACATTTAGGGAAATCAGGTGCCTCAACAGCCCACTCATGCCCATGGAATAGTTGCCAGCTTTACCCCTAGGAACAGCTAGTTGGCCAAAGTGCACAGAACACACTCACCACTTATCTTTTTTTTCTTTGATGCAAGTTTGAAAACAGCCACACCACAGATCAGTTTTCAGGATTCTGTAGTTCTTCTGCAGATGTTGATGCAACAGCAATAACTGTGTTGTCTTGTGATGCTGTTCCAATGCTACGCCCAGTGGGCAAAGGTTTGGGTGTCTGTCTTCTGGTGTTCTGTTTTCTCAGAGGCCATGTAGTTGTCTTGCTGCAGATGTTGATGCAACGGCAATAACTTCATCATCTTGTGATGCTAATTTTGTGCTATGCCCAGTGGATGGAGTCTTTGATGATTCTTAGTGTTCTGGTTCTCTGAGGAAATTGATTTGATGCTTTTTCTGAAGGCTATTGGCTTCTTTGTTTTAGTCGTTTTCAATGAGTGGCAAATCAGATGGCTGCTTTCATTGACATTTTTTTAGAGTAATCTTAGTCCCAAGGCACTCCTATGGTGCCTATAAAGCCAATGATAGACTGCCACATCACTCTTACGAGTACCTCAAGACCCGGACATTCTAAAAAATATTGTGGTTTCTATGAGGGATGCATTTTTTTCAAGTTTGAAAGTAGAGGTTTCCTTTAGTTTTTTATTAAAATATCTGCATTTTTAGGTGTTGTGGTACTGCGGTACCTGAAAATGGTACCACAGTACCTCTGACTCAAACTGAAATGACATCTCATTTGTTGATGTGATTGTACTACTCTATTTTGAAGTCGTTCCCACCTTATTATTGTCATTAGGTGGTTGCACTTGAGTGTATGCAGATCCTCTGCACTCTCTTATATGTTTTCCCTATGGTTTTTCCGTTTTTGGGGAATTGCCCTGAAACAAACACTCAAGCTGGCTTCTGGAGCATGCCAGAGAAGATCTGAAGAGTCATAGAAGGACCAGCTAGAGCCAGAACCTAACCACAGTCCATTGTTTGGGATTATTTTCCTTCACTCTAGGCGAAAAGAAGACGTCTGCAAAGGTGGCTCGAAGAATTTTCATGGAGTACTGGAAAAAATGTTTGTTTGGAACATTTGGAATCATCTTATGTGTGGCACTCCACCTAATTTAATATGGCTTAGAGAAGAATTGAGGAAGATGAGGAAGCGCTCCAGTCCAAATTCTCTAACCTGGTATTTCACTGGTGCCTGGGAGGCCCTTCAACAACCTCATATGCCTCACTACTTGTGCTGAGGGTGCTTACTGGGACGCTGCACATCCTGCTGTTTTAATGGACTCCCTGGCTCTCTTATTGTCATTGTTGTCCGTGCTAGCCCCCATCAAACTTGAGTGGGGTGTATGCCACTTATAACCAGCTCATCTCATCCTGGACTAGCACCGCAGAAGCCCTGTGAGCCTTCTCTTCTGGATGCTTTGTTGCCCTGCACACCTCCCTGGAGTTCTTCTAGTTGTACCACATCATTTTTTTTTTTTTAAAACCTTTATTGTTCCATAATGCAGTTACAGGCTATGGCCTACATACCATCACGGTCGGCCAGCAGAGTAGTGGCGGGCAATCAAGTCAAAAATCAAGTCAATGAAGCCCAAAAAAGACGTAAACCCGCCTCCCCCAAGATATCCCACAACACAAGGATGCCGTTGGTACATAAGAATCACAGGATTAGAGAAGGTTTCTTTTGATAATAAAAATAAGCAGGATCCGACGCCGCACAATTATGCCCACACAAAACAGGAGATAAGCATATTACCAGACATACACAGGCAGGACTATGGTAAAGCAGAAGGTAACATGAGAACCGCCGATCAGGATAAAAATAAACAACACAGCCCGCCCGCCAGAATAGTAGATGCCCACTGCACCCAGAAACACCAGAAAAAAACAGCAACCCCCGGTATCCAAAGGAGCAGAACAAAACGAGAAGACAGCAAGTCGGACCCCAGAAAAGAGAGAGAAAGAAAAGAGACAGAAAAACCAAAAACAACAGAAACAAAAAGGCCATAGGAACAAAAAGGAGAAAGATACAAACAATAACAATACTCCCCCCACCCTGCACCTCTGCTGATGGCTACGGCCCACCCCCCTAGCAGCGTGCCTGTCGCCCCATGTCAAAAAACCCGAAATATAGAAGAAAAAAGATGAAAGGAAAGACAATAATCCACATAGATACAAAAGAAAAGGTGGAAAGAAGAAAAAACATTGGAGGGTCCCCAGAACGGACTCCCGGCCCCCCTCCCCCCCCACCGCCGCGCAACAACTCAATACGCCAAAAACATTGCAAAGTCTCAGGATGTCCACAAAAACAGGATAAAATCACTGCTCGGCCGCTTAACAGATAGAAACATAACGAAAATCCCCCTGTGTAACACCCAGAAAGAACAGATCATCATCATGCATGACACCCATACAGCCCGAGCCAGCAGCCCATCCCAGTTCATGCGGTGTAGGGCCCCGCCATCAAAGCACCGGAGGAAACCAACACGGCAAGTCAAAGGCAGCTGAAAATCTCACAGGACACCAGTGTACGGTACACTCGAAGATCATCCATGCCACTCCATCAATCACAGTGGAAGAGCAAAGGTAAGTTCAAACAGAATAGTCAAGGCCCAGTTCAAGGTCTCAAGTTGACGCCAGCCATCTGAAGAGGGCTGGAAAGGAAAAACGAGGAACATATGTCCAATGGCATCACCAAAGAAACAAAGCATCCACGGGAGTAGGCAGCGCAGCGTCGCACCACTTCGAAGTAACTGGGAATCCTCCGGGCAACAGTCCAGCTCATCCACCGCCGAGAAAGCCGTTCTCGTACCACACAACAAAGGCAACTCGGGAAGTTGTAGAAGGGCCCATACACACAAAGTAGCACCAGGATAATATCAGCATCGGGCATTCGGGTGCAATCCACAGCAACCGGGGAGTTCCGGGTCGGTCCAGATCAAATGTCGTCCATCGAATACACAGGGGGCAGACCGTCGTAACCCCTCGAGCAACGATAAAGTCTGCCACCGCCATTGTCAGGCGTGTCCCATCGACCGCCGTCCGAATCAACACCAGTACCGCCAGTCCATGACTCAGTGAGGTGCATAAGAACAGCGCGCCCCCCGCTTCGTACAAAGTATGGCCGCCACGTCCACTTCCCCGCAGACGGCCACAGTTGAACTCCTCCCCAACATCAGAAAATACCACAGCTGCTTTGCGAGTCAAGCGGCCACGAAGGCTGGAAATATAGAATAAAGACGCTCCACGCAGGCAAATCTGGGTCCCATCCGGAAAGAAAGAGCAACGTCCAGGCAGCCATAGCGTCCATCAGCCGTCCGATGAGGGTGGGGGGAGGCACAATCGGTAGAGGGGGGGCAGCGGGAAGCGAGTTTACCTGGTTCCATGAGGCCAGCGCTGGAGGCACACTCACAAGATGGGCGGACCTCCGTGACGGTAGACCGGTACTTCGTGGGTC
This sequence comes from Lissotriton helveticus, assembly GCF_964261635.1. Taxonomy (NCBI): domain Eukaryota; kingdom Metazoa; phylum Chordata; class Amphibia; order Caudata; family Salamandridae; genus Lissotriton; species Lissotriton helveticus. The sequence goes on from NC_136065.1 coordinate 725,318,178, forward strand.
AGCGAGGCCGTTGTTATTGCACTCGCGGGCGGCAGCAGAATCATGCGAGGTCCCGGCTCCCAGCCCCGGGAAGGCCGCAAAGTACGAGGGGTCACATCTCCGTACTCAGAGCACAGAAAACCCCCGGAGTCGGACGCGGCAGCTCAGCCTGCCGTCCGACCTCCGGGAACACTGTTGCAGCGGAGGATAGACGACGGGAACAGGCGGTGGGGGATGAAGGACCACGGAGCCGAGAGCCCGAGCGACCATCTTGGCCGCCGGCCTGGCTCCCTCTGTACCACATCATTAATCCTGCAACAGTTTGGTTAGGCACTGGAGGTAAATATGGGTATGCGTGTTGTAAGGCAGTCACCCTGGATACCCTGGCACTGATCTGCAACCCCCCCTCTTAAGGCTTCTTGGAGTAATCTGGGGGTCCTGGGGTTTGCCCTCTTGGCAGTTGACAGCTTGGATGATGTCCCTTCACTGTAGCCTGAGCATCCTGATTGCAGAGTTGGCTGCTCATGCCTGCCTCTCTCCTTCTGTTAGAATTCCCTGCTTGTGGGCAAGGCAGGCAACTAGTTGAAGCTCATGTGCACCACCTTTTTACAATCATGGACCCTATAGCTGCTCGCCTGTGAAACTATACTGCATACATCAAGAGAAGCCATTCCTTGCCAGGAATGCGCATGCACAGGCTCCCGCGCATGCGCAGTTTCGAAGCAGAAGCCACGATCGGGAAATTTGCAATTCAATAATAAGGTATGTTTTATTTAACTTTCTTGTATGGCGTCAATTCAGAATGCTAACATCTTGTCTCAAAATAGCTATCACACTGGTCCTTCGCCGATGTGTGTAGGCCATATAATCCAAACGTTAGAGAGAACTCTTTCTACTCTCCCCCATATTATCTCCACATCAGATTAGCTCACACTATTTTTTCTGCTATCACGTAACCACTTTTTTCCCATGCATAATACGTGTGTAAGACAATCACAATCCTTTGTTAGTTAGGGTACCTTGAGCTAAACCTCATGCTTCTGTCCCAACATGGAAGATTTTTGAGGCTAGAATATTCCCACATCTCCCTCACATGCTCCACGAAGATCAGTGTGGCTTCTTTCCAGGGAGGAATGCATCACTCAATAGCCATCATCTCTAGCACATAATGAAATCTGCTACAACTATGTGGCTTGACTCTGCTTACATAGTTCTGGTCAGAGACAAGGCTTTTGATCCTCTCCAGTTGCCCAACATGCTCGCGGTTCTGGTCAAGTTTGAATTGGGAAACAATATGTTATATTTGGTTAATGTACTATACGCTGAACCAAAAGCAAAAATCAAGATGGGTAGTTTAATATCTGTGGTGATTAAGTTAATTGGAGGCACTGATGTATAGGGCCATTATTGTTCACCTTAGTGATGTAACCATCAAACATATAACTTGGACTGTTAGGATATGAGTGCGGCATTTTGTTGCCGGGCACTACACATGCAGTTTCGCTCTACACAGATGACATATTGTTATAAATTAGGGATATTAGCATGGGCGCCTCCTCAATTCATGTACACTGCAGGAATTTAAAGTGGAGTCTGGTTTGGGTGTGAACTGTTCCGAATCTTGCGTCTTTCCTCTGTCTTGCGAACCCGGCTCTCCAACATGTATCTAATCATGTGCAGTGGGCCCATGAGTCAGGACCCGTAATCTTTCACTATATTGGCATCAACATATATCACACACAACAAGATTTGCTGGATGGGAATTTATCAAAGCTATAGCTTTGTAGCACTTAGGCCTGATACCTTTCTGGAGGTCGCTGCCAATTTCTGAAACTGGTAGAATTTCACTGGCAAAGGTGATTATGTTAGCCCATCTTGATTATTATTTCAAACCCTTACCTCTCCACCATTCTCGGACATTTCTCGTCCGCTTGACACTATGTTGGGGGAATTGATATGGAACATGGGCAGGCAAAGAGTCTCCATGGCTAAATTAAGGCTCTCCCCTGATCAGGTGGGTCTGGGGCTCCCAACTATGAATGCTATTATTTGGCAACACAACTCAACCGGGCTGCACACTGGTGAGGGGACATTCACTTACTAAAAGCAACCACGGGTCCACCCCTTTAAAAGATGCTCACATACAAGCGCTCCTTCTTCCTGACACTATCACTCTAAAAAAGGTGCCCAACCTATTGGGTGTTGTCCTACACAGTTACAGTAAATTTATGAAAATGACTCTACAAGTGACACTACTCTATATGCCCCTACAATCCTTTGTAGAACATTCCAGAATACCATTGTGACCTCCCTAGAAATGCATTTGAAACCTGGGAAAATGCAGACCTTGACAGTAGATGATTTATTTAAAGGAAGTGTTTATTTTATTTAGATTCTCTTAAAGAACAATATGGAATATGGTGCATAGAAAATTGATTTGTGCACTCCACATTCACTGGCCTATTAACAACACTAAACCTCCTGTCCTTAACCTTGTGCAGACACAGAACACTATCTCCTGTAGTAGAGGGCTGATAACATGACTCAGAAAATCCATACAATAACAAATGGACCCTTCCTTGGTAAAACTCAGGGAGGATTGGGGAACTGATCTAAGCAAAGCCTTTAATGTTAAAAAATGGAAAAGAGTTCTGATGTACCACAATAAAATATCCTGCAAATTGCGATTCAAATATATCTTATATACCTGCTTCCAGGCCCAGATCCCAACCTGTCACGGGGTGGTAAACCACAGCTGAGCTGAGCCTTTGGCCATGCCCAGCAGGATTTGCCACTGGACTGGGTCTGCAGCTAGGCCCTGCACCCAAACCCCATCAGACGTCCAACCTCAGCACCCAATCTCCCAGTAGCAGCCAATCCCATCATTGAAAGTGCAGCAGTGCTTAGTTGCCCTTTACTTAACCCCCCCACAGAACAAACAACCCCCCAATGCCCAAACCACTAGGAGTGTTGAACCCCAGTGGATGGCCAATCCCCTCTATGCAGAGCTGAAGACTGTGAACAACAGTAGTTGACTGCAAGACCTTCAGCCGCAGCAGGATTTAGACACATAGCCTGGCTTATGGCCAACCTCCTGTGCATGGCCAGGTGCCATTCGCAGCATAGTTTTGCCTCAGGGCCTAGCCTATGGCCCTGTGCCCAAACCCATGCAGGAAGGCCAACCCACTGAGCCTAACTGCTCCCAGGGAGTAGGCAGTGTCAATATGTGCATGAGTTTTGGCCATGCTCAGTGGGGGTTGGTCACAGGACTTCGCTGTAGTCCAGGACCTACACACAACCCCCAGGAACAGCCAAACCCCACTGTACACAACCTTTAGCAAAGAAAAGCAGGGATTGTTTGCAGGGACTGGCCACAGGCCACGCCCTGTGCCCAAGCCCTTCCCCCTCCCAGGAGCAATGAATCCCAGCTGCGCATGGCCTTAAGTCATGCACAACGGGGTTGGCTTCAGGGCCTGGCCTGCATCTAGGCCCTGCGCCCAGCCCCTTATGGGACAGCCAGCCCCTTGCGCCCAAATCCATGAGAGTGGCCAAACCCTGTTGCAGATGGCCTAAGGCGATGAGTTCTTCAATAAATCTCTGCTTACCATTTTGCGGCACAGTGAACCGCACTGTGCAAGGCCTTTTGTCCCACCCAGAGGGGGCTGGCTGCAGGATCTTGCATGTGCCTAGACCCTACGCCCCCCAACATTCTGTGCCCAAAACTGCAGTAGTGACTAGGTCTTGTTGTGTATGGCTGATGGTTGTGCCACTGGGTGTTGGCTGCAAGGCCTTTGGCTCTTTGCAGCAGGAGTTAACCTCGGAGCCTAGTCACTCCCTATCTGCCATGCGTTGGCCAAGTCACCTGTTCGGGTAGAATGCAAGGCCTGGCCTAGCCCAGGTGTTGCTCCCAACCCCCATCAGGATGCCCAACCCTGCTTCTGCATTAATATTTTCAGTACTGCTGCACCCTTGTTGTAGCAGAGTACCATAAAGGGTGTGTGCGATAAGTCCCATTGTAGTTCCGTGGTACCACTGACATGATCAGCAAATTATTTTTTTATATTTATTACTGAGATGTTCCATAGGGCCTACTGTCCAGGGTGTGCTCATCCAGCTTCCTTATGTGGTCATTGTTCCAAGAGTACTGGAATTGCAGCCACAACATTTTGTTCAATGTTGTGGCAACCAGATTATTTCAGTCTCATGGGACCAGGACTGGACCGAAACAGCCAATGTCAAAAAAAGCTCCTTTGACAAATGAAATGACCCTATTTAAAAAAAATGGTACTGTGGCACTTCTGCAGAACTCTTGTGGGACCAAGCATCCGGTTATTTCTAACTTTTTTGAGGATTAAACCGTTCATACTCAAATCGACGCCCTTCTTTAAATGCTAATTTCAGATTTACCCTTAATAACAAAAAGCAGGCTTTCTCAGTAAAGTTCTAACTTTTTGTAAGATTTGGTGTCATTCTGGTCAGCCATTTTTCCTGTATCGGAGAGCAAGATTTCCTGTGGGAATTAAAATTGTAAATCACACTTACCCTTTCCTCCCCATTTTGATAGGCCCACAAATGAAGGCTCAAGTGATACTTTCCTTGAAGGAGCCAAGGCAGATGAACTTTTATTTTTGGAAAGTGTTGTGCAGATTCATCAAACAGTGCCAAAGTTATCAAAGGAACAAAAAATGGAAACACTAACCTAACTATATCTAGACAGTGGCGACCACCTTTTTATTGAATGTCAGTCGTTTCAAAGCTCATATTTCGTGGAAATTCGGTCTAACTATGACTTAATTCCTGTAATTCACAGGAGTGCTGAGTTCATTTGCAGGATATTTAGCTTCCCTAAATAAATAGAAAAGTTATGCACAACATTTCATCTTTTTTTCAGTGCGCGAAAAAAACACTTTAAAATTACAGTGCTGGGGGCGTGGCCAAGATGGCGGCGGAGTAGAACATGCTTCCCTGTCCCTCCGGCGCCACCTGACACTTAGCTTTGAGTATCACCCTGCCTGGTGCCCATCTATGTCAGCCGCGGAGCTCTCCTGTGTCTCTTCGCTGTCCTGATTGCAGCTGTGCCCCTATTTTCGAGCTGCGAGGTGGTGTCTTGCTGTTTTGGGCGGTGCGGCCTGCGCCCGTCGGACCTCGTGGCAGAGAGAGCGGAGACCTGCTAGCTGCGGCGCGCTACCCCGGCTGCTGGGGCTGACTGCTCCCATAAACATGGTGCTCTGCCTGGGGCCGTGCACGGTGCGGCAGAGGAGGCAGACAGCCGATGTCGAGCCCAGCACCGTGACGGCCATCGTACTGAGCTGCGGCCTGCCCGGGAGAGACCGGAGCGCTGAGGAGCTGCTCGGGCGCCCGCTGAGGCGGCGGCGGTTGGGACCCCTGCTGGGCGGGTGTGCGCTCCCGCGCTGCGGCAGAGTGTGAAGGGGTTACCTGGGCCCGGCGGACTGCCACGGAGCGAGGTGAGGAGTGGAGGGGCGGCTGCCACAGGGCCCGGAGCTTGGTCCACAAGCCGGCAGATGGTGGGAGGCCCCGCGAGTGGCGTCGGCGGTGGGCCTCGATACCGGCAATGTGCGCTGAGTGATTTATGACCCCCCCAGGTCTCGGCTGTTCTCCTGAATGGGACTGGGTGGTAGCGGACTTTGCTGGCTGGCCGGGGCCCGGTGATTTAGGAGCCCTCGCGGTGCCTCATATCGGCCCGTATATCGGCGGATGGCCCGCTTCTCCCCCACTTTCTGGAGTGCTCCCTGGGGCCAGTGGATGTGAAATTACTTCCTGCTTAGGGCCCAGGGCTCTCGAAGTCGTGGTGGGGCTTCACATCGGCTCGTGTATCGGCGGGCAGCGCCTTGAAGATTAGCCTTCCCCCGCTTGCTTGGGAGCACCCTAAGGCCTGTTGCTGCGAGAGTGCACTACTGGTGTTGTGGGCACGGCGGAGAGAGGAGAGTGCGGGGAGACCTCTCAGAGTAACCTGAGAGGAGGCCCGTGGATGTGGAAGAGGAGAGTCCTGGCATATCCCCACCTGAGGATTTGTGGATGCCTGACTGTGCTGCAGCCTTTGCGGGGTGCGTGGGGCCTGGCATCGGCCTGAGACCTGGAGTGAAGTGCTCCTCCGCCCTGACTGACTGCCTGCTGCAGGGAGCTGCCCACTAGTGCCCTGGGCAGAGTGTTGGCACTGACGGCTGGGCAGAGGGGTCGTGGACAGAGGGTGGCCTGCACTAGCCCTTGCACCGAGGCAGCCCTGTAGGGTTGGTGGTCCTGGGGCTTCCTACTGCTGCTCTGCAGCGGTGCTGCTGTGATGCGGGGATTACTGGACGGTTGGGGGGCGCGCCATCGGCCCATGCGTCGGCGGGCAGCGTTTCCCTGCTGTGGATCGGGCCTGGGCTGCTCGGTGAGGTGTAGGTGCTGCTGAAGCCTGTTTGCGCCCCGTTGGGGCCCTGACTGCGGTGAGATGTCGGCTTCCATGTACAAGAAGGATAAACCCCTGAAGGACATGCTACAGAAAGTGATGGGTCGGACTGCCTCGCAGTCGGAGGCCCAGCCCTCGCAGCCTGAGGATGTTGACTCGCCGGCAACTAAGGCTTTCATGTTGGAGCTCTTTGCAGCCATCAAAGAAGACATTTTGGAACTCCGTTCCCTGCTCTCCTCGGATGTGCGGGAGATACGGCGCGATGTGGACGCCATTGGGGAGCGAGTGGCGACCCTGGAGGAGCATGATCTGGGCACTGCCGATGAGGTTCACCAGCTTCAGCAGGATGTTCTTCGCCTTACGGAACAAAACCTGGATCTGCAGGCGCACACTGAGGACTTGGAGAACCGATCGCGGAGAAATAACATCAGAATTCGAGCGATCCCGTGGAAAGGAGAAGGGGACAGTTTGCGTGAAAACGTCGCGGCGCTGTTCGACAAATCCTTGAGGAAGGGGATGAGCAGGACATTCATCTGGATCGTGTCCACCGCGTTAGCTTACCTAGAGGTCCCAAAGCTCCTCCGCCAGACATCCTGGTATGTGTACATGACTTTCAGATTAAAGAACGGATTCTTCGCAAAGCTCGAGACCTCAATCCTGTGCAGTTTCGAGGCCATCAACCCTCTCTCTTTCAAGACCTGGCGGCATCTACTCTTGTCAAGTGCAGAAGCTTCAAGCCTATCACGGCCTATCTGCGGGAACAGGGCATCCCCTACTCGTGGGGGCACCCATTTCGCATTATTTTTAAATTCAAGGGCAAACTTCTGCAGATCCGCTCGCAGGATGCAGCCTACGAGGCACTGGGATTGGAGAGGTCTGCACCTCGGTCCGACTCGGCTGGATCACCTCCTCAGCAGCGCAGACGCTACACCGAATAGCAGAGAGTTAGAAGATCGCCTCCAACGGTGAAGCTGGACCTCTCTGCGAACCTTTTGGAAAGGGAAGCGGCTGTCTCTTCTGTGGCGCTGGTGACCGACAACACGAGTGTTCCTTGAGGGCGGCTAGCCTGGCACAGGTTGGGCCCTTCTGTGGCGCCGGAGACAGGACATGTGGGGGAGAGAATGCTTCTTTTGTTCTTCTCTTTGTCCTTGTTGAGTGGATGTGCCCTGTATCAGCGTTAGGTAAGGTTCTAGGATGGCACCATGTTTCCCCAACAGTTGGTTTCATCAGACGGACTTTAGTCATCTCACAAGACTTTTGGCATATTCTTTCTTGTATGTGGTTCAGTGCCTTTTCGTGGGAGTTGGGGGTTGGTTTTGGGACTGGGGTTACTTTTGGGGCTCCGCATCAGTTCTCCTAGTAGTTAGGTGCAGACTAGGCCTGCAGGCCGCTTCCTGCATTCCCTTTAGCGCTACTGTCCTAGAGGGCTGCGATGGCTCTACCCTTCTTTTCAGGGATTATGGGTAGAGATCTGAAGATTATAAGTCTGAACGTTAGGGGCCTAAATAACCCTGTCAAGCGTGTGGCCATTCTTTCCTTGTTGGAGAATGCAGACAGTGATGTGTGCCTGTTACAGTAGACACACCTCCTCTCTAGGGATACTAAACGGATAAAGGGCAGGCGATTTCCTGTGCAAATATGGTCCTCAGGTCCAGCGAAGAAACATGGGGTGGCAATCCTTTTTAGTGCCCGCGCGCATTGCAAAATCCTATCTCAGGTGGTTGACATCAGAGGGCGTTTTTTGGCTGTCCGGGTGCAATGGGGGGATACACATTTGACGGTGGGGTCACTGTATGCTCCAAAACGAACAACAAGAGCCCTTCCTGCGGGCGGCCCTCTCCGAGGTGTTGGCATCCCCGGACGCGTTTGTGCTGGTGGGGGGGGGGACACCTGAATATAGTAATGGGCCCGGGGCTGGATAGATCTGAGTTACGGTCACACCAGGAGGGGGCTCTGTCGCTGGGGGGGAGGCAATGGTTGCTAGAAGGTGAGCTGCATGATGTGTGGCGCATCCAGCATCCCCTTGAATGGGATTACACTTATTACTCCTCCGCACATAAAACGTATGCACGTTTAGATCATTTGTTAGCTACGTCCTCTCTTTTACCTCACCTTTCCGTAGTGACTATCACCCCGCGCTCCCTCTCAGACCATGCTCTTATCTCAGTCCTGCTTACCTGTCTCGTTAAACGGCCGCCGTCATCTGGCTGGCGTCTCCGAGACTCCCTCCTTCATTCAGAGTCCGCAGTCACTCGAATCAGGGACACTATCACCCAGCACTTTGCCAGCAATGATCAGGATGGCATGTCCCTAGCATCACTATGGGAGGCCCTTAAGCTGGTGGTTCGGGGGGAGTTTATTGCGCTGTCTGCGACATATGCGTGGATGCGTAAGGAGAAGCGTGCGGAATTGGTAAGGGAGGTGGGTGACCTGGAATTGATACATAAGAGGACGGGGGCCCCGCGAGTATGGAGGGAGCTGGAGACGAAGCGGCGCATGGTAAAGCACCTAGATTTAGATAGGGCGGAGCACGCCCTTTTGCGCTTGCGACACAAATTCTACCTTAGTGGGGACAAAGGGGGACGGATGCTGGCACACAGGTTGACAGCGGAGTGCAGCAGACGGCTATTCAGTCCATTCGGGATTCTCAGGCAGTGGAGCATACCACTGATTCCCTTATTGTGGAATCCTTTCGGCAGTTCTATCAGGATTTATACAAGGGGGAGGCATCGGACTCTGAGCGGGTGGTGGCTTACTTGGCATCTTGTGACGTTACGCCTTTAATTAAGGTTTCGACTGATGCTTTGGATGCCTCAATTCGTAATGAGGAGGTCATATCCGCGATCGCGTGCCTGAAGATGGCCAAGTCCCCGGGCCGGATGGCTACTCTGCCATCTTTTACAAGACTTATTGTGTGGAGCTGGCTCCCTTTTTAACATGCCTTTTCAACTCCTTTTTGGATGTTGGGGAGGTGAACCCCTCCATGTCGAAGGCGTCCATTATAGTTATTCCCAAACCCGGGAAGGATGCTACGGAATGTGGATCGTACCGTCCGATCTCGATCCTTAACATTGATGCCAAGCTCTTTGCCAGTATCGAGGCGGCGAGACTTAGCCCGCTGATGAATGGCATCATAGACCCTGACCAACACGGCAGGGGGCGGATAACACCAAGAGGCTTCTTCACCTCACGGATCTGGTTCACCACTCTCGCATGCAGGCCTTTTTTCTATCTATAGATGCAGAGAAGGCCTTCGACCTTGTAGACTGGAAATATGTTTGCGGTATTGAAGGCCTTCGGTCTGGGAGATAACTTTGTGAGATGGGTCAGCTGCCTTTATGCGGCACCGAAGGCGGCAGTGTGGGTGAACGGGAGCAGGTCCGCCCTCGTTCCTATCACCAGAGGGAACCGGCAGGGGTGTCCTTTATCCCCGCTGCTTTTTGCGCTCTATATGGAGCCTTTTGCCCAGCGTGTGCGGTCCAATGGGGGTATATTGGGGATCCGGTTCGGCGCGGACATGCACAAAATTAGCTTATATGCTGATGATGTGATCCTCTCGCTCACGCAGCCCCATTCCTCCCTGCGGCATCTGTCAGGAGAACTTCTCGAATTTGCCAAGGTTGCGGGGTTTAAAGTTAATTTCTCCAAATCGCAGATACTCAATTTATCCGTTCCTGATGCAGAGGTACAGGATTTGTAGCAGGACTTTGCCTTTCAGTGGATACATTCCAATATTCAGTACCTGGAAATCCGTCTTGCCCAGTCTATAGCTAAAACGGCCTCTCTCAATTACAAGCTGTTGGTGGACCAGACGGTCAAATCGCTGTCGGATTGGTCCCGTCTTAATTTGGCATGGTACGGAAGGTTAGCGGCAGTCAGAATGACGGTGCTCCCTCGTATACTGTACCTTTTTCAAATGCTCCCATTGAGCCCCCGCCAGGTGCTCCCCAGAAACTACAGGGACTTATTAACAAATTTTTATGGGGCAATAAAAGGCCACAGCTTGCTTTATCCCTTGTTACTGCTCCTAAGTCCAGCGGTGGGATGGGTTTCCCCTTGTTGAAGGCGTATTTTCAGGCGGCACGCCTGCAGTTTGCCATTGAGTGGAACAGGCCCTGGTCCAGCAAGCACTGGAACTTTACGGATCAGACGGTAGCGGGGTGTATATTTGGCGCGAGTTGTGGCTACCTCGCAAGCACAGAGCATGGGGTCTTTACTCTTCCCCGGTGACGTCACCGATGCTGAAAGCCTGGGACCAGATGGCACAACGCAGGGGTTGGACTACTTTCCCATCCCCTATGACCCCCATTGTGGATAAGCCAGATTTCCCTCCTGGCTGAGCGTCCCCGATCTTCCAACGCTGGAGGGAAGAGGGCTGTAAGAGGTTGGGCTCCCTCTTTGACCTTGACAGCCTGATCCCGTTTCCCCAGCTCTGTCGAGTCTATTTTTCTCTCTCGGAGTCCGATGCTTTTCCTTACTCGCAAGTGGCGCATTGGGTTACCAAGCCTCCTAATATTGCTGCTATGTCCCATCCTTTGATGGCTTTTGAAAAGTGGATAGTCTGCAAAAAGGATGACCGCAAGCTTATATCTGACCTGTATGCTATGATTATGGCCCGCCCCAAATCCCTCCTTACGAATGCCCAGGTTCGCTGGGAGACAGAGTTGGGGCGCCCGCTGATGCGTAAGGAGTGGGAACAAGTTCCGTGCGCATCACACCACTGCCAACGTAGCGGGCACTGAGTCCGCCTACAAGGTGGTCGCTTATTGGTATTGTACCCCAGCGCGTATTAAGGCTTGGGATGTGACAAACTCAGGCCTTTATTGGAGGGGGTGTGGTTCTCCAGGCACCTTGACACACCTACTGTGGCATTGTCCGAAGTTAGAGAGGTATTGGAGGGTGATCATAGATGACTTGGATGATGCCTTTCAGATCATATTCCCTACAGCACCTGAGCATGCGCTACTGGGGCTTCCTCACGCCAAATCGTTTCCTTTGCACTCGCTGAGGGGTAGACAGATTGCATTAGCTTTGCTGGCAGCGCGCCTAGTCATTATTGCGCAGTGTGGTTCCCCAGACTCACCTGACCCGAGGGACTGGATTCGAACACTGTGGCACCTTTTAGCTCTCGCTGAGTATGGATGGGAAGGGGGCAGAATACGCGGAACTGTGGGGACCATTCCTGCATCTCCTGTCTAGGGACCTGAGGGAGGTCACTTGCCCAAAGTACTTACAGATTCTTCAACTTATCCCTTTGGAACCTTGGGGAGCTACTAAGATTGTCTAAGCGGCGGTAAGGGGGGGCCTAGAGTCAGTATAGAGTATGAGGAGGAATATGAGACTGATGCGGAGGTGGGTGGGGGTGGCGGCAGGGAGGTTCGGGGTGTGGGGGGAGTGGTTGTTTCCTTTGTCTTTGTTTTTTTTTCTTGTTCTCAAAAGCGGTAGCTTTGCACCTGTACTGGCTGCTTATCAAGGCCCAACGTTTCCATTGCGGGTCGCCCTCCGGGGTGTAGGCCCGAACGCTGTGTCTATTATTTGTAGACTTTGCTCTGCCGGCCAGTGGATGTAGGCAGCTGAGCAATGTTCTGAGTTGTCGTCCCGCTCAATAAAAATTATTGACTCTAAAATGACAGTGCTCCTCTGAGAATATTTTGAATGTGTGCTTTTAATTTACTTACAATTTGCATTTCATTTCAAATTGATTTATAAAAATGCACATTGTTGCATAGAACAAATCTTTAACTATTAGCAAATTGTCCACAACAAAAACACACATTTCTCAAAGCATTGACATTCATAGCTGAAGTCTCAGGCAAACAATGAATAGTAAAAGGATTACACTCAAATCTCTAAATTTTTCTAAAAAGCACTAAAATCACCTATTAAATCATGTAAAATAAAAAACCCAGAACAAGTAACAAGTACAATATGGTCCTATATTGGGATCTCACAGTTTAGTTGACATTTATAAACCTTTCGGCTAAACAGGCTGCTTTTAGCCCAGCCAGTAATGAGGTAAAAAAATATCATAAAGACGCACTGGGAATTAGTGGAACATCTCACGAAGTAAGGATTACCCCTTTTTCATTCCAACGAGGCGGGAATCTAAAAGATGCCCTTGTTAGGCCTACACTACCACAGCCACCTTGAACTACCTTCAACACATTAAGGGGACTCTCTGCAGTAGTAGGGCACTACAAATGTGGCCAATGTGTGATGTGTAAATTCAGTTTTATTATGAGTGACTTTACATATGGCAATGTTGTGTTTAGTTTGACCACCTTCAGTAACTGTAACACTCAGGATGTCATCTACAAGATTTGGTGTCCATGTCAACTAATTTACACAGTACAGATGCCACAGAAGGTGAAATACAGGATCCTTCAGCACAGGAGCAGAATAATATGTGGAAACCTACCAAAGGCTTCAACACCGCAGTGATGACTTAAAATGGCAAGTGATCGAGCAGATCTCACTTGGACACCGTGGAGGATTCAAAGCCAACCTCCTGTGTGAGAGAGAACATTTTTGGATGGACAGATGTGGCACAATCACACATTGTTTATACACGCTGGAGGATTGGAGACAGGCGGCCTCCACATGAACAATTTGTGCTGACATTTGCTTAAGTTGAGTTAATTCTGGTGACTTTTATACCATGAGATTCTATGTAGACTATGTATTTTGACATCTGTGTATATATTATGTTGGGAATTAAGTAATGCACTAGCCCATTCTCTGTCAGTCTTTCAATGTTTTTATTTTCAATACAAATGACAGTTATATTCATTTGGCGACAACTCACCTATTTTTGTATATACTACTTTGGGAATTAAGCAATGTACTAGCCCATTCCATGACAGTCTGGCAATGTTTTTATACATATGACACATTATTAAAGCATCAACTCTCCTATTTTTGTATATACTACTTTGGGAATGAAGCAATATACTAGACCATTCCCTGACAGTCTAGCAATGTTTTTATACATATGCCACATTATTAAAGCAGCAACTCACCAATTTTTGCATGTATTTGGTATATACATTGTTGGGAACGGAGCAATGTACTAGCCCAATCTGTGATAGTCTATCAATATTTGGATAAATATGACACTTTCATTTATGTTGTGACAACGCAACTATTTTGCACAAAATATCAAGGCTTATTGTCATCCACACATCATTTTTATATTTGAATTATATGGGGATCTTTCAAGCACTCTCAATGAGAGTATTTCTTCACGGTTCTTTATGTTTTCCCTTTTTTTTCTTCATATTCCCATTGTTTTTAAGTTGTTTTATAGAATTCCATTCTTTAATAACTCAGCTGTTGTTGGTTGGCAGCAGCTTCATTCCCATACAATTTGGGGACGGGATGCCCTTAAAAAAGCGCTACGAGGCACGCCACGTTTACCGCGTGCATGCTACTTGCGCTCTTCCTTTTTAAGCATTCACGGCGAATCAAGTCCAGCCTTGGATTTGTGTCTCGGCTGGCACGTGCCTCTTTTACTGTGAGTGTGGCATCCCGGCCGGTTTAGTACCGCACAATGCCCTGCATTAGTTGACATATGCTTTTCTTGCTTTTCTTGCATTCATACCGATTTCTGGACGGGTGATTGAAAGTCTAGGGTGAGTTATTCGACAATACATTTGAGTATAAGGGTTTAAAGTGATGTGACCTTAAGTACTGCCTCTTCATTTTGAAGATTAAGGATTATGAATAGTATTTGTGTTTTAAACCGTCTAGTAGAATTTGTGGCCATTGGAAGACACAAGTTTTTGGAAACGCATTCATGTTTCCAAGCCTGCAAGAAGGGAGGGGAGGAGATCTACTTAGGAACTGTTTTTGATTAGGGCTTTCGACAGCTCAAAACAGTGGAATCAGTGTGAAATAGTTAAATGTCTCTATCCACTGCAGTGGAATTCAACACCCCAGGACACATCAAACTTTCTGGGAAACTTTAAGCCCCCTTGGTATAATTCCATAATGCTTTGTCATTTGATGCCTTGTTTTTTTATGGCAAACCCTGACTATACTACTATGGTTGTTATGGATATTGCCATGCCGATTTGATTCATTAGCGATTTGGGTGAACATTTCATGCTTACATGACTAGGATTGTTACCCAGTGGTACGTTTCTACTATGTTAGGTGTCATACACATTTAGTGGCATCAGATTAGTGGGTAAATAACTTGTTTTTCTTTACATCTTACAGTCTCTAGCAGCCACTTTGGAGCTGTACTCTGACTTATCTTAGAATTTTAGAAGGGTTTCCCCTAATCCTCTGGGTTTCATTATTTCGGTAAGCTTCTACCGGTTCGGCTTGTTCAGCTGTTTATAGTCTGGACACTGAGCTTCAAAGTAATGCATCGTATTTGTCTTTGCAGCTTATCTTTTATTTGGTGTAAGCCTGATGTTGCATCAACCCACTCCAGACATATCTAGACTCTTGCCTGAATTTCCCTGGTAGGTCCTAGGAGGACCTCTAGTCTTTACATATTTACATCTATGCAATACACGTTTAGGAACTGACGTATGATTCTTTTATTTAAGGTGCCTCCTATAAAACATCTCATCCTGATGATGACCCGTTTCTAATTATTTGTGCAATATGGGTCAAAACGTCAACAAAACTAAATGTGGACTTTGTTTTTAAACTTGATTGTAGATTTTCGGCACTTGTATTACGAGTGCTGTTCAAAACAGCACATTATCCCTATTAGTCACATGATTCTATTGACTTCTAAATACCACTTGTGCTCTTTATGCTCACTTTATTCACTTGCACTGCACCATTACCTGATAGGAGCACCTAGTATATTCATTGAAGTTGAAAGGTTCTTTGAATCTTACATTTTCATTAAACAGTTGTGTCTGTCTAAATGGAAATAAAATGTACAAATTGCATAACAAGCCTTACCTGTAAGGAGGGTTTTGTGCGACTATTACCATGGGAGTAATGCTACACTTCCCCCACAGGGACCACCTTTGCAGTAATATAAATTTCTTGAGGCATGTAAAACAAACTTGGGCTTTCTTCTTTAATAAAAATATTTGTTCTTTGGACTGCTTGAAACGGATGTACGTTGTTACAACGCATGCTTTTACCACGCATGCTGTTACAATGCAAGTTTTACAACGCAAGCCATTACAACGCATTGCTTTGGGGCGTGCTGGATAGTGAATAGTTGAATTTACTATTCCAACTCCAGTCCCCGTGGATAGTAGGGAAGTTGTTGGATAGTAAATTAAAACTATTCCCTATCCTAGAGCGCCCCCCAGTGCAATGCGTTGTAATGGTTTTCGTTGTAAAACCTGCGTTGTAAAGGCACTGCGTGGTAAAAGTTGCGTGGTAAAGGATGTTTCCCCTTGAAACATACCTGTCTCAAACTTACAGTTGTGAATGGCAAGGGTTAGTTTAGCAAGTAGAGTAGGAAGGGTCCTGTGAATGGGACTATATTAATGAATCATTAAGAGCCTTCATTGTGCAAGGACTACATTTGAGGGAAGCTTGTCATCATCAATTATTCGTATCAAGAGATGCTCCCAATCAGGCAGAAGTGCTCTTGGTACCTCGAAGAAAGTCTTTGCAGAATTGGTCTTGAATCAATTGAAGCTTTTATAGCAGAATCATCAAAAGAGAGCCCTACAATGTAACTGTGGTTTAACCCCTTCGACGCTCATGACAAGCTGGGCTCGTCATGAGGTAGCCTCCTCGCACGCTCATGACGAGCCCAGCTCGTCATGTAAAGTGCGTTTTTTAAAATCTGAGCACAGGGGCAGAATTTCGCTAGCGCTCATGTGGTTAAGATAACTAGAATAAGTCAGTTATTTTCTACTCTTAACCCAAATAATACCCTTCAATTACATGGATTAAAAGGTGTTCCCTTTGTTAGAATCAGATTTTAGGATCAGAGGAGATTCTTACACTATGTTGTTTTGTGCAGGATTGGCTAGGCTACTAATGCTGTACCTTTCTGACGTTTGGATGTTTGGAAATGTAGATTCAAGAGACACCAACCTTTGTGGATACACAGAAGAACAATTAATTAATCTGAAGAAAGTTCAAATTGCGGATATCGATAATGGAATGACAGATCTAGTATCCAAAGCATGTATTTGCAGGATTACCTTCGAGATGTGTCCAGTGTGTCGGACAGATGTTTTGTCCACATAGAGCATCACCTATGGGGCAGAACATGGTGGCTTGCGCATTAGATTAAAGAGATACCCACTCTTCATCTGATCACATTACGCCGTTCAAATGATGATTAGATGGTCTACCTAGCAGAGCAAAAGGAGGATGAAAGGCTCAGGAAAGTGCAAACTTATACTAGGAGAAGATTTTTACCATTAAAAGTCGAGTTATAAGATGATGAGGACTCAGATTTGGAGGAAGACTGATGGCTTACAAGTGATGGGATGGGGTCATGATATCAAAACCGTGAAATTGTGTACTTGTGACTTTTTAATACCTAATGACATTTCTGAAAATAAGGTGCTGTGCTGTACTGCTTTTTTATGTTCAAGAATGTTTTTATGCTCTGCTGTTGCGGAACTGAATAATAATAATAAAAATTATTTAAAAAAAAAACAAAAGTCGAGTTATAATGAGTGAGAGCAGCCATGGATAACTCAATTACTGTAGAATCGTGTGTGGATTTTGGTAATGAATGGAGAGACAGAGATAGAGGGTGTGAATGTGTGTATGTAGATAGAGATAGAGGGTGTGTGTTTGTGAATATAAAAGCACCATTGAATGTATGTGTATGATAAAGTAAGTACATTTAAGATCATCACAAATCACTCAGCTCGTTCCACCATACGTTACATAAGTATACCTGTACGTAATATGTCCTACAGCACGATTTGTTTCATCATTGACCTGAAACATATTGTATCCTTGGTGTTATTCAGCTAGACCAAATACATTCACCAGGGGAGTGGATTTACAAGGGCGAATATGATCCCCTGAGCAAAATGAAGCTGTACGTTGACAGTACATTTTCATCTATCTAGGGATTAGTTTGATGGCCGACACATGCACCAGAACAAAGAATTCTAACAGTTATATTGATGGCACATTTAATCTACCAGTACACACTACTAGAACATAAATAATATCTTTTGGTAGCTGCATCATGAGGTGTAGACCGAGATAGAAATTCAAAGATGTTCCACAAAATTGAGCGATAATTAATCTTAGGGGTTTGGGTGGCATGCAAATATATCATTTGTTTGCGGTCCTTTGTGCTTGGCCCTATCGTGGCGGTAGATCAGTGGAGAGGGGCCCATTGAATGGGCTAAAGGTTCTAGAAATGTGTTATGTACCTGGACAAAGTCAAGTGCATGTAACGTTTGTTTGTCTTAAATAATTTTGATTTCATCATTTGTCCATCAATGGCTCTATATGAGAACCTGCTTTACACCGCCAAAGTAGGGTGACCAGATGTCCCGGTTTCGCCAGGACAGTCCAATTTTCATAGGACTGTTCCGGCGTACCAACACATTGCTTCCTTTTAAATACTTGTCCGGCGTTTGGGACAAAGGTCAAGCAATTGTAAAGAGAATTGCAAGGTATGCTGTTCTTACACAGCGCCTGAGAAGACTGAAAAAACAAGCAATTATTTTTTTGTCAGGCAACACAGAAAGAGTTTGGCTGCAGGCTCCCAGCAGAGGGGAGACGGTGTGGGGAAAAGGGCATGGGGCTCAGGGTTGGAGGTCCTGCCATACATTTACAAACCTAATATATATATATATGGTGTCAACAAAACGGAATACACTGTTCCCTTTTCTGCTACCACACGCAAGATCAATAAACAACTGACTTGCAAAAATGACTACGTGGTTTACGTGCTATCAACACCAATGACTCGGCGTATCCAGTAGCACGTCATTTCAAAGAGTGTCACAATAACAACAGTGCACTTCTGAAATATTACGCCATTGACTCGGTTGGTCCTCTGAGAAGAGGAGGAGATAGAGAGGGGTTATTAAGAAAGTTGGAAACCAGGTATATCTTGGAAATGGACAGTAAAGCCCCAGGAGGTCTTAATTCCACTGAGGATTTTTATACATGCCTTTGAAATCCACTCTCCCTCCTAACTGTCTGGGTACTAAGTATTATTTGCTCCTTACCCATGTTCTGTATTCCCATTGCTTTTACTCTCAATATGAATTGTACCGGTAGAACTTCAAACTGGTTAAATATCGATGGTTCTACATCTGATTAGCAAAGCTGATGACACAGTCAAATATCATAGTCTAGGATTAGGCTATGGTGTGTAAAGACAAAAAGAGGAAAAGAAAAGAAATAAAAAACAATGATATGTTATTAATCACTATCTCACTGTCACTTTTGGTTGCACTATCACATGTTTAGTGTGTAGGCTTGCTAGGTGACTCACTTATTATCCCTGTTCTAATCTTGGAGGCTGCGATAATGTATTTGACCAGCTATTATCTCCTCCAAGACCTAAATCAAAATTAGAATCTCATGTGCAATTTATACTCTTATTCAGGTATATCAAGGTGCTTCTCTTATCATTGGTTCAATCGCATTTATGCATTTTAATTTTTGTATGGCCATTTTATCTAGCTTGTATATATTTGAGAAATTCATTAAGTATATATTTATTGCGGATTTATTGTGATGTACTTGTCAGAATGCACTTTATTCACAGAACAAAATTAATTCTGTGTAAACTGTTACTAGTGACTGTTTGTACATACATACATAGAAAACACAATGTAGAGATACCATTATTTGCACATGTACAGGTTGGTTTTAATACGGAGGTTTCTTGTGATGGGGATTATCCCGTAATGCACTTTTCAGCCTAACGATATGTCATCTATGTCTGTCATTATATAATGAAAACATGTGATCTTGGCAACCAATCACGGCTTTAAGTAATTTGCACTTGCACTTTAAATTTTGCCTTCCCTCCCCCCTGCGTCATGTGATCAAGGCCTCTGTGCAGGCCGAAACGTTATGTCGAGGTGGGCCTTCCATGCCATTGAATAAAAACCACTGCTCACCTGCACTCTTGGTCTTCCTCTCTTCTTCTGCGCCGTTGGTATCCAGAGATTGGGCTCCTGGCGAGAGATTCTGAGATTGTGTTTATATATATATATATATATATATATATATATATATATATATATATCCGCTCCGACAGTCCCTCCCCGCAATCCTCGGGAAATAGGAAGCAGCACTCCAAAGTTACGAGACAGTGAAATGTTACAGCCATCATTTATTTAAACCTTACGTTGCGTGTATAAACATAAACATAGAGAGAGGACTCTGACTTAAAACGGCGTCCGCCATCTTTGAATGGGTTATTTTTGTTGTATATACATGAAAGCATAGTGTAGAACAAATGTAACTCCTTGTAATGTGCATAAATAAATAAATATTAATGCTCAAAGCACAATATGGCTAAGACATCTATGCCATGCAATCAACTGAATGCGTATCATCACAATATCAAGCCCTGGATGGGCATAAACCATTCCATGTGTCCTCACTTAATCACGCCCGAGATGGGCATACATCATTCATATGTCTGCAACGTAACACAACCCTCAATTCAAATTATAATTCTTGGTGAAAATCAGTTCATCTTTAAAGTGGAAAAAACCAACAGAAAAAGCAATGATGCAGTCAATCAATTATTATCCAAATAATGTAATATATGTCGGCAGTAATCATACTAAATGAACAGCTAAGTCCTCATGCATATTTAATCCCGTGGGTGTTTTGCTTAACAGATCTATAATGTACCGTGATTCCAGTCGCCTTAACTTCAAGAGTCTATCTCCGCCCCTAGCACTCACTGGGACAGAATCCAAGCAGAAAAAAGTTAATAATTCCCTGTTGCGTGCATGCTCTTTATCAAAATGTCTGGCAACTGGGTAACTTGTATCAGCATTCTGGATGGCTCTCTGGTGCTCTAAGATTCTTAGTTTCACCGGATTCGTTGTACTGCCCACATACCTTCTGCCACAAGGACATGTGAGACAGTACACAACGTAAGGAGTGGTACATGTGAGGAACTTTTGTATTCTCTTTGGTTCTTTCACACCCGGTATACTGTATTGGAGAGTACGTTTACTGCCCTTACATGCCTTACAGCGTCCACAAGGAAAGAAACCCTTCAAAGGTTCTGTTTTGGGTTTGGACTTCAGTTCATCGTGGTGACTATGGACCAGATAGTCTTTTAATGCTCTGGCCTTCCTGAAAGTAACAAGAGGATAGGAGGGCAGATCTTGTTTAATAACACTGTCCGTCATCAAGATATTCCAGTGTTTACGCAAGATGCGTTTAATATCATTGGAATTCCTAGAATAGGTGGTTATAAGCCGAAATTGTCCAGTATCAGCGTTTTTACCAGGCATTTTGTTTTCTAGCAACTTGCTCCTTGCTAGAGTCTCCACCTTGCTTAAGGCTTGTCTGAGTACCCCTGTCTTGTACCCCCTTGCTCTAAACCTTTGTATGCAGTTGCTAGCAGCTTTTCTGAACTCATTATCTTTCGTGTTGTTCCTCCTTATCCTCAATAGTTCACCATACGGTATACTGTTCACCAGGCTCTTGGGATGTCCACTGGTAGCATATAGCGTGGAATTACCAGCGGTGGCCTTACGAAAGAGCTTGGTGTGAAGATTACCATCTTCAACAAAAACAGTCAAATCCAAAAAATTAACTTCCGTTTGGCTGATTTCTCCTGTAAATCTCAAATTGTTATTGTTGTTATTGAGTATATATGTGTGTGTTTATATATATCAACGCTCCTTTTTCTTTCCGTTTCAGTCAAGAAAGAGCACTCACAGGGGTAAATTGCCATCCGTTTATTTTGTAGTAGACACGTTTCAGCTTGTGCCTTTTTCCAAAGTTTAACTTGTAAATATGCATGTATATATATATATATATATATATATTACCTACTGGCGGTCGCCAGTAGGTATATATAGTTAGGATTTTTTCTCTATGGGTTTTTTGAAAATTCTATGTCTAATAACTTTGGCGTTTGTGGACGGAATCGGCTGAAATTTTCAGGAAAATGGCACATTTTGTTTCTGAGCAGCCCTTGAAAATTTGGGGGAGGTTCGTCCAGTGGGGGCCGAGAAAAAAGGGGGGTCCCAAAACGTGTTTTTAACATTGAGTTTTCCATAGGGCGGTTGGCCTCACTTTTAGCCCGAACGGCTGAATGGATTTGCACGAAACTTGGCAAAATTGTAGGGACTGGTAGCCCGATGTGCCTTTTGTAGGTCTCAATATATGTGCTCCAGTGGATTTTGAGAAATTAACGTTTAAAAAAAGATATATATCTGTAACAGCGGACCGGTTAGCGCTCTGGTTCGCGGACTTTTCGCGCAACGGAGCTTTGTGAAGCGAAGCTGATTGGTTCTCCGGCGTCTGTCAACATTCCAAACAGTCCGTAGCGGCCGCCATCTTGTCTCTCGGTAGGATCGAGAGACAAGAGGAGGTCAAAACAAAGGGGGAAATAACTATAAGGGGGCATAGTAGATCCTCGCTGACCCCCTAGGTTTGATGTGGAGGTTTTAAAAGGGCCCCGCGGGGCAAAAAAAAATAATAATAATAATAATCGAACGGCTGAATGGATTTGCACGAAACTTGGCAAAATTGTAGGGACTGGTAGCCCGATGTGCCTTTGCTAGGTCTCAATATATGTGCTTCAGTGGATTTTGAGAAATTAACGTTCAAAAAAAGATATATATCTGTAACAGCGCACCGCTTCGCGTACTTTTCGCGTTACGGAGCTTTGCGAAGCGAAGCTGATTGGCTCTCCGGTGTCTGTAAACATTCCAAACAGTACGTAGCGGCCGCCATCTTGTCTCTCGGTAGGATCGAGAGACAAGAGGAGGCCAAAGCGAAGGGGCAAATGACCATAAGGGGGCATAGTAGATCCTCGCTGACCCCCTAGGTTTGATGTGGAGGTTTTAAAAGGGCCCCGCGGGGCAAAAAAAAAAAATAATAATAATAATCGAACGGCTGATGACCATAAGGGGGCATAGTAGATCCTCGCTGACCCCCTAGGTTTGATGTGGAGGTTTTAAAAGGGCCCCGCGGGGCAAAAAAAAAAAATAATAATAATAATCGAACGGCTGAATGGATTTGCACGAAACTTGGTAAAATATTAGGGACTGGTAGCCCGATGTGCCTTTGCTATGTCTCAATATATGTGCTTCAGTGCATTTTGAGAAATTAACGTTCAAAAACAAGATATATATCTGTAACAGCGCTCCGCTTCGCGGAGATAAAATTATATCTGTATTACCTAGCTGTTGCTAACACCAGTTAGCGACGGCTAGTAGGAGATAGCGACCATCTTGGGTCCCACTTTGCATGTGAGTGATATTTATCACTAATGACATGCAAAGTGGGCATGCCAAGATGTTAGCGACTGGAAACAGTCGCTAACATCGCTATCTCCTATTATCAACTTTTGGAAATATTCGAGATAAGCGCGAATATCTCCAAAAAGTAACAGCTGCCCTGAGCAGTTCTTAGCCATGTTATCCAATGGGAGGTGGATAACATGGCTAAGAGCATTAGCTCGGTAATGCATGAATATCGCGGAGTTTTCAGCGATATTAATGCATTGCGCTCGTTTTTTATCGTATTTGCGATAAACCTTGATAATAGCAAGGTTTATCTGCGATAATTTCTGACGGTAAAAAAATCTTTGCAATGCATCGTTAGGGATAAATATCGCTTAACTTTGGTAATATGCCCCAACGTCTGTTAACGTTCGATTCGAAGGAAATCAGGAATTGTTGAAAAACATTGTGTGCGCCATCTTGTCTTTTTTCAAATGCCACACTTTTGTCGTGCACGGCAGCCATTTTAGATGCCTTGACCAGATCCACTCTGTGCACGCTGTCGATCCTTAGCATGGCTCCCCACCCTCGCAAGCATCTCCCCCAGGCAGTGGTCACCCCCGCTCTCTGTTTTATGCATGGGTAATAAACCTCCCCCCATCTGCGCTGTTCTTCCCTGAGAATCACACCCTGTGCCCGCCCGACACCTCCCTTTCGCCCTATTCACTACCGCACCCTCTGACACTCCTTTTCCTCTGTGTCCGATTGTCCAGGCCGGTCCTAGGCTATCAGCTAGCCCTGCAGATGTAGTTTATGGCCACAGCTGTAAAGAATCACCCGTCTTCAAAGGAGTTATAGTAGATCAAGGCCCACACTCGATGAGATCCGTCACAGCAGAAGCGTTGCTATTATCTGAAAACCATCCTGTATTGTGATTGGGGAGGGGACCGAGCGTGAAGCGGAAGATTCCAGGGATGACTCTTTGTACATCAAAGTTTTTACAATTATGTGTCACATAAAAAATATATAGCACTCCGACAAAGTAGTAAGATTATAAAACTTTAATAATTTATAAATATATACAAGAAAACAAAAATAGTAATAACATATAAACATTTTTAGAGAAAAACAACGAAGTAGCGGTCGGCTGTGCGAATAGTCCCAACGCAGCACAACGTCCAGATTTCCGGCGTGGGGCGTCGCGGGGGGTGGGTCATCAGTAGCAAACTGTTGTGCGAATAGTTCCAAGGCAGCAGAACGCGCCGAAATCTAGATGACACGAAAGTGATGTCTAGTAAGTTGCCACCCAGCAAATAACGGCGTGGGGCGTCGTGGGGGGTGGGTCATCAGTAGCAAACTGTTGTGCGAATAGTTCCAAGGCAGCAGAACGATGGCACCAAGGTGATGTCCAGTAAGTTGCCGCACTGGTTTTGGTATCCTACAATGCTGCTCCGAATAACGGCGTGGAGCGCCCCGGGGGAGGCGGCGTGAACGGGCCTCTCCAGGTGGAGTCTCATCTGTTTTAGTGGGGCGCCCCTTTACCGTTTCAGTTGCCATTCCGTCCGCTTTTGGTCCACTGTGTCAAAATCCGCCATTCAGCTGAGTTGCGCCCACTCTTGCGGTGCAGCGATAGGCGGCTGTCACAGGACTCTCAAAATGGCGGCAGGCTGTTTCCTTTTTGGGCCTGGTCCACTGAAATGGCCCTGGGACACCTTGGAAATCGGACGCTTGTCTGCTAGGTCTTGGACCCCATTCTCGAAAGCGTCCCCTCCGCCTTGAGAATTCATCAAAAGTTTTGGGGGCTCCGACTCCTGCAGGCTTCTGGTGGGGAGCGGCTGCCATGATTGCTCGCGGAATGACCACGACTGAGCTACGAGATGGTGGTGCTTTCATGCTGACGCCAGCTTCAGTCTGAAACATCCAGAAACAAGGTGGGGCTTTCATCGTTTGGGGGAAAAAAAAAGTTTTCATCCAATGAAAAGTGTTGTTTTTAGGTCATATGATCAAGCCTTCCATCATTAGGAAACCAAAAGTAAAATGAACCAATGAAAAGTTTTATAAACAAGTCACATGACCTGTTATGCGGCATAGGGTATAAAATGCGGAGAAAATACGTTGGCACGTGAGGCGGCGTCAGTAGCGGACCGATGTGCGAATAGGCCGAAGGCAATACAACGCGCCAAGATCCGGATGGCACCGAGGTGGTGTCATAGTTGAGAGTTCTGAGCAGCGGTTGTAACACTGTCTGAAGCTTATTTGCAGCTGCTGCAGCTTCACTACGCGCCAAGATCCGGATGGCACCGAGGTGGTGTGTAGGAAGTTGCCGCACTGGTGTGGCCATCCTACAATGCTGAAAGTCGGCGTGGGGCGCCCCGTTGGCCTGTGAGTTTGCGTCAGTAGCGGACCGATGTGCGAATAGGCCGAAGGCAGCACAACGCGCCAAGATCCGGATGGCACCGAGGTGGTGTCTAGTAAGTTGTCGCACTTCTGTGGCCATCCTACAATGTTGAAAGTCGGCGTGGGGCGCCCCGTTGGCCTGTGAGATGGTGTCAGTAGCGGACTGATGTGTGAATGGGGCCAAAGGCAGCGCAACAATATTTTCTACTATATTTCCGGTGTAGAAGACACCACAAGGCGCTGAGATGCCAAGATCCGGATGGCACCGAGGTGGTGTGTAGCAAGTTGCCGCACTGGTGTGGCCATCCTACAATGCTGAAAGTCGGCGTGGGGCGCCCCGTTGGCCTGTGAGATGGCGTCAGTAGCGGACCGATGTGCGAATAGGCCGAAGGCAGCACAACAATATTTTCTGACTGACACCACAAGGCGCTGAGATGCCAAGATCCGGATGGCACCGAGGTGATGTCTAAGTTGCGGACTGATGTGCGAATGGGGCCAAAGGCAGCGTAACAATATTTTTTGTATGGAAGATACCACTAGGCGTTGAGATGCCAAGATTCGGATGGCACTGAGGTGGTCTAGCAAGTTGGTGTGGTCATCCTACAATGCTGAAACTCGGCGTGGGTCACCCCATTAGCCTGTGAGATGGCGTCAGTAGCGGACCGATGTGCGAATAGGCCGAAGGCAGCACAACGCGCCAAGATCCGGATGTCACCGTGGTGGTTTCATAGTTGAGAGGCACTTCATCTGCAGTGGGGCGCCGAGATCCGGATGGCACCGAGGTGATGTCTAGCAAGTTGCTGTACTGGTGTGGTCATCCTACAATGCTGAAACTCGGCGTGGGTCGCCCCATTAGCCTGTGAGATGGCGTCAGTAGCGGACCGATGTGCGAATAGGCCGAAGGCAGCACAACGCGCCAAGATCCGGATGTCACCGTGGTGGTTTCATAGTTGAGAGGCACTTCATCTGCAGTGGGGCGCCGAGATCCGGATGGCACCGAGGTGATGTCTAGCAAGTTGCTGTACTGGTGTGGTCATCCTACAATGCTGAAACTCGGCGTGGGTCGCCCCATTAGCCTGTGAGATGGCGTCAGTAGCGGACCGATGTGCGAATAGGCCGAAGGCAGCACAACGCGCCAAGATCCGGATGTCACCGTGGTGGTTTCATAGTTGAGAGGCACTTCATCTGCAGTGGGGCGCCGAGATCCGGATGGCACCGAGGTGATGTCTAGCAAGTTGCTGTACTTGTGTGGTCATCCTACAATGCTGAAACTCGGCGTGGGTCGCCCCATTAGCCTGTGAGATAGCTGTTCTTTGGATTTGGGCCTGGTCCACCAAAATGGCCCTGGGACACCTTAGAACTCGGACGCTCGATTTTTTTTTCCTTTCCTGTACATGCAAAAAAAGGTAAATGCCCGGTACGTTACACGCTTCATCTGCCACGATGAACTCTCCAGAGGAACCGAAAAAAAATATAGTTGTGGTAACTATACCATGCATCGTCATATGGAGAGGTGGCACCAATTAATTATAGTGCTGCATAAAAGAGAGATTTGGAGGAGAACCCCTGACCTGCTAGTACATTCATCAAAGAAGTGGCACTGAGAGCTTCAGAGGCAAGGGAAACGGTCCCAAATATTTAGAAGAACTTTGGAAAGATTAAAATGACATGTTTAGATTGTGGCAAATTAATTTCATGTGGACAGATGAGTGTTACTCTAATAAATACAGCATATGAACATCATCATAGTCGATGGTTGGTAGAGACATTTTGACTATATCCTGGACCTGCCCGTCCTCGCCCAAAATGGCGCCAGAATAAATGGGACTCGTAACTCCTTGTTGTGTACTGGTTGCAGAACCTTGAAATCACGAGATACGTATGCAGTTTTGAAGCACATGGCGGGCGGGGACGAGAATTGATTGAATATTTCGACATCCCTATTGATATTAAGTTCTGATGTGTTATTGATTACTGTACTGTTGAAAGTTCGAATTAACGTCACCCATGGTACTTGCCCGCAAATGTATATCTAGATAATTTTATTGTAACTGGCCCTGTCGTATTTTAATTATAAAATGTACGTCCACCGATTCCGTAACTGTTAGACACCTTAGTTCTTGCAACCTAATGGCCCGCCCGTTACGTTCCTCTACAGTGTACTTTACTTTACTTTGTGTAAATGTCTATTCATCATATACGATTACAGTTTGCTCCGTGGCCGGCCCACGTGGTTATAGGCTCGTATTTGTATAATGAAATTTTCACAATAAAGGTTTTTAAAAGAAAACATGGTAGTAGTATATACATTGGTAAAGTTTTTAATAATAGTCACTGTTTTAGAATCATTAAAAGGCAAGTGAAATAAAGCAGACCAATTACATGAAGGGTAAAAGGTATAATACGAAGGAACGCAGTAAAGATAAATGGTCAAGGGCTGTTGTGTTTTCTATTCCTGCAACATAAAGTGATCGATAAGAATCTCATATTCAGGCGTATCGGCGACTAAGACAGCAGGTCGACCCTCTTTTGCTCAACGGCTCCGTCATGGGACGAAGAAACGCTCTTTTTCTCGAAAAAAGAATATATTTTACTTGCAGGACAGTTGTAAAATTTCCGGGAAAGTACATTAGCCTGGAACATTATAACATATATTTAAGAAAAAATAATGTTCGGAAGTAATGAAAAGCGTAATTTTTAGGTCATATGACCAAGCCTTTCATCATTACAATAAGAAAAGTAAAATGAACCAATGAAAAGTTTTATTAACAAGTCACATGACTTGTTATGCTTACGTTACGCGCTGCGCGCCCCGGATGACTTCCGGATGCGCTAACGCGGCGCGTCATATGACGCATTACGCGACAACGCAGGTACAGAATATAGTCAAAATGTCTCCACCAACCAGCGGTCGGAACACAACCCCTTTCAGCAGGCTAAATAGTTCTGTTAAATGACAACAGAAGGGACAGGCAACAAGAACCATCAGTCAAAGAGGGGAGGGCTAGTTCTTCTCTACCGGGTTACATTGGGGCGCTACCGGAACTGATCGAATTGGTAGTCTACAGTGTTTCTGGATGTTTCAGACTGAAGCTGGGGTTAGCATGAGAGCAGCACCATTTCGTAGCTCCGTCGTGGTAATTCCGCAACCAATCATGGCAGCCGTTCTTTATCGTTATTTTGGGCGGGGTGGGTGGCGGAGCCGAGCTGTTTTGCAGCCATCATTGTGTGGAGTTCAGTTCATCTCACTAGTTTTGTATTTGTCATGAGGGGTTGTTCCTAATGTTTCTATTTTAGCGAGGCAAAAAGAGATCCCATTAGTGGCCTACTGATTTTGCTCGATTCCTTTTCTTTTTTTTTACACGATTTTTCGTTATCTGCAAAGACTAAACAGAGTATTGCGACTCTGTGTTTGTTTGTAAATAGAGAATGAACCAAAGAGAACTAATTCTAAAACAGTAAATACTTGGATAACAATGAATCAAATGGAGAGAGAAGCAGGCACGACGGATTACAATGGGGGCAAAGACCTGCGTTAACTACCTTTCACTATCTGCAAAGAGAGAGTACTCCTAATAGAAATGAGGGGGGGGGGGCACCATTCAAAGCAGATCAGTGTGCATAAACACGAAAATGTTTTCACTTACCACGTACTTGACATTCGACAGCTTATGATATTTGCTATTAAAAAAACATTGAAATTCACTGAAAAAACCATAGGTTATAGACCATATATAGTTAGGAATTAGCATTTACAAAACCTTGAAAATTCACTGAAAAAACCATAGGTTATAGACCATATATAGTTAGGAATTAGCATTTAAAAAACCTTATTTTACTCACACAAAACCATTGAAATTCCATATATAGTTAGTTGCACTAACTATATATCGCGCACCTGCAATCCACTGCTGATGATGTCACATATTACATCATTCATGACATGGTCAGTGACATCACTGATGACATCACTGATGACATCTCAAATGACATCACTGATGACATCACTAATGACATCTCATTTGACATCATTCTTGTGCTAATACGATAAACCTCTTCAGACTCTAATATAATCTTAGATACACTCAGTGTATACAGACACTCACACACTTCCACTCATCCATGGAGTTACTCACACACCCAGTCAGTCATGCAAAGAAACAATCTCATCTCCATTTCTTCAACTATACAGTTAAACACACCTTACTTATTGAAACATATACTAACACATATTTACTCTCTTATACAATCCCTGATACAAGTTCACAATGATCGATACAACCACTCACTCATTCGGTGGCTCTCATGCACAGTTATTTATATATGCCAACTCTCACATGTACTGTGTTTTACATATGTACTTACTATGACATGTAGCATTGAGATATCCATTTACTCATCAATACACTCATGCACACAGTCAACTGCCCATGTAGCTGTTTCCACATGCACTCTTGAACTCATACACCTAGTGAATAAACTGTTCACACATCTATGCATAGAGTCACACACCTTTCAGCCACCCCCACACAAACTCAATCTCCCATAGAAATACTTGGGCAAGCAATTAATAACACATATAGCCTCTCGTATAGCTAATGATCAACACATGCAGCAGTTTACAGAACAACAGACATAATGATGCACAAATTAAGACAGTTTAGTCACTAACCCATGCATTCAGTGAGACACATTTAATCACTCACTCATACAGTCAGTCACGCACCTACTAAATCCTTCATCCAGACACTTATACATCCACTCATTCTTCAATATGTAAGATATATTTTAACTTTACAGAAACATACAGTCACTGGATGTTGTCATCAGTGATGTCATCAGTGATGTCATTTGAGATGTCATCAGTGATGTCATCAGTGATGTCACTGACCATGTCATGAATGATGTAATATGTGACATCATCAGCAGTGGATTGCAGGTGCGCGATATATAGTTAGTGCAACTAACTATATATGGAATTTCAATGGTTTTGTGTGAGTAAAATAAGGTTTTTTAAATGCTAATTCCTAACTATATATGGTCTATAACCTATGGTTTTTTCAGTGAATATATATATATATATATATATACACATGCATATTTACAAGGCTGCGCAAGAACTGGGACAGGCAGCTAGATATAGAAGTAAGACTAAAGGCTTTAGTCCTACTTTTATTTCTGGCCTGTCCCGGTTTTTGGTTCTCATAATCTGTTCACCTCATGCAAGAGGCGATAATTTAAAAGAAAGGACGTATTGATGTTAATATTTTTTTCCTTTAATGTGAAAATAACAAGCAATGTTTAAACAGAGTTTGATGTTCAGATTTGAGTTTATGAATTGTGACATGTTTTGAGTTGTACTCAAAGATTTTTCTGTACACATTATCGTTTTCTTTTCTCTGATTTGGGGTATGTTTAGAGCATAACTATTAGTGGTCAATTTAGGGATGTAAGTGAAAAAGAGGAAATGTTACCCATCGCTTCGGTTGAAGCTAGTAGACTATTGTTGGTGTTGGTTTATGAGGTACAGAGTTCCAGTGTTTGTACAATAAATTGGGGAGACTCACACAGGCTTAGTTAAGAAGGAAAATGCAATTAATACCAAAGGCTGACGCTTGGTTGGATCAAGAAGCGCACATTTTGCCACTTTCTTACTTTCTTGTAGTCTCCTTTTCATCAGAAATACAATTTTTTCTTCCGAGGCTCCTCAACAGAGTTTTCTAACAAGAATTTACAGTTTTGCTGATAGTTACCATGGTCCCAGTGTCTTTGACAATGTCCCCCGTGTTTGCAGGCGACAGCAACAATGAAGGCTTACTTTGCTGATCAAATACTTGACACGCCTTACTTCCCCTTCACGTTTTATATCTATGAACCACAACTAAAAGCATATTTTAATCGTTCATATTTATGTACATTTTTTGCATTTAACAACACAGAATCAAATGCATTCATTATAAATATAAGACATATTTTAATTTCAGCAATGTGTATTTGTACAGACGAACAGAAAAGAATCGACATATTGTGGTAAATGTTTTAACTAAACCAATAGCAAATTTGACCGCAAGACGACCATTTGGCAAAACAAAAAGACATACGGAAATAATATTGGGGCAATATGTGAGCCACAGTAAGAGAAGTTAGGAATGGGTCAGGTTATGAAAGAAACATATAAATAACTAAAATGTGGAAATAAAAATCCGTGGCACGTAAAAGTAAGTGTTTTATATCTGTTTTAAATGCCACCGGTGTGTTCAAAGATGTTGAAAGAAACACTTGGCAACAGAGTGGTAGTTGCTGATGTACTAAACATCCGCTAAATAGTCTCAGTTTGCTCTACAGTAACTCTCAGAAGTTATTTTGTGATACAACTCCTGACACAAGGAATCAGTCACATCCTCTTTGATTCAAGACAATGCCATATTGTGGTTAGCCTTCGAATGAAACTTTAGAGAGGCATAAAATGATCAGTTATTTCTTAAAACAATGCACTAATCCTCGACCTCTTATTCACAATGAATGACATTAGTGACTATCATGGTAGCCAAGCTTACTTAGAATTCTGTGTTTCTTTCTATATAGAAATGACACATGAGGGCTATGTAGAGGTAGAAACACCAATACTTAATTCTGGGTGTAATTTCACACGTAGTTAATCCAAGGTTTTAAAAGAGAACAAACGTCTTACATAATGACTTTTTGGGGATGTAGTAGTGCGTTCAGCTGCTAGAACGATTGGCAGACTGCTATAGCTCAAGTCTGAGTTAGGTAAAGTGTGTAGCTCAGAAGAGTACAACAACTCAGACAAAAATAGCTGAAAGGGGTTGGCAGTGGATTGGACAGCTGTTCTTGGTAGCAAAATCTACAACACAGAACCTGATGACCTAGAGAAGCCAACAATAAAGGCACTTTTGCCACTTAAGAGTTGTTTGGGCCAGGTATTTTATTTGGCAAAGATATTAAAGCTCAAAGAATCTCATAACTCAATTTCGGTTTAATTGTCTGACTCTGCTGATGGGTAGGGTAAGCTGGGAATATATAACATACAAAGGTTGGTAGCGTTTTTGTGACTGAGTCTGTAAAAACAACTGCAATAATTATCTACTGTACAACAGTTCAGTCAAATGGGATTGGTTTCGCTCTGCTTTTCATCCGTGAGGGTATCCAGGCGCTGGGGGTTTCTGCTGCGGGGTGTAGTCAGTCGAACAGCCAGGTTTTCAGACGCTTTCTGAATTCCTGCAGGGAGCAGGAGGTCTGGAGGTGGAGATGGAGGTTTTGTTTCTCGTCTTGGTGGCCAGGCAGGAGTAGGAGCAGACACCGCTCTTGCTCCAGTGGATGCAGGGAGTCTGGATGAGGGAGAGGGAGGTGGAGCACAGTTGTCTGGTGGGCTGGTGGATGTTCACCTGGTGGTTAATGTAATCTGGTCCCTGATTGGGAAGGGCCTTGTAGGCATGGGTTAGCATTTTGAACTGGCATCTCTTGTGGATGGGGGGGTCCGTGAAGTTTTCTGAGGTGAGGAGTGATGTGGCCTGTCTTGGGAGGTCGAGAACGAGTCTGGTGGCTGAGTTCTGAATGGCATGTAGTCTCATTAGCAGGTGGGATGCGATTCTTACATAGAGGGTGCTGCTGTAGTCCAGACGTCTTATTACGAGGACCTGGATGATGGTACGTCTGGTTCTGGCAGGAATCCACTTGAAGATTTTTGGGAGCGTATGGAGAGTGAGTGAAGGAAGTGACCCGTTTCGGATCACTCAGGTCACTTGCGACAACCTCTCAGCCTTCCATGCAAATGAAGAGTCGGTCAAACAGTAGAGAATACAAACCAAGTATAAGTTTATTCAGTACACTATAGTGGAGTCCCGTCTGCCCAGTCGCTTGGGGTGCTGCAGAGGCAACTGACATCAGAACTCATGGTATTACACTATGTGGGATTTAGAATCAGTTAAACACGCCCAAACTGGAAATTTCCAGTTGGGACCAGCCACACAATGAAGGTACAGTAGAAAAGGTTTCGATCCTGAGACTGGGCACTCTCTATCTGTGTGCCAAAGTCACTCTTACTGTGCCCATAGCCTAGCTAGTGGGAGCAGGCTTCTATCTTGTGAGAAAGGTATGCGCTAACAATAACAATATATTCATAAGTACAGCGAGGCCCAACCTTGAGAGAAAGAACAGATCACGGCTGTTTCTAGCAGAGCTGAGTGGAGAATAAATCACAATCATTACACAACATGG
Organism: Lissotriton helveticus; assembly: GCF_964261635.1. NCBI lineage: Eukaryota > Metazoa > Chordata > Amphibia > Caudata > Salamandridae > Lissotriton > Lissotriton helveticus. Next base: position 725,351,550 of record NC_136065.1, read on the forward strand.
TGGCTAAACGTAAAATGGTGCCGCGAAGGCTAACTTAAGCTGAGCAACACATAGCAATACAGAAAAGATATTTTATTATATTCCAACATGAGGAAGCAGGCTGATGATACTGCATTGGTCTGTTTTTTCATGGTGAGTTTGCTGTCCAGTATGATGCATAGGTTCCTGACGTGTTCTGTGGCTGTGGGTGAGAGTCCCAGTTCTGCTGGCCACCAGGAGTCATCCCACGGAGATGTGTTGCTCCTGAGGATGAATACCTCAGTTTTGTCAGTGTAGAGTTTGAGGAAGTTGTTTTGCATCTAGTGGATGATGCTGGTCATGCACAGGTGAAAGCTGACCTTGGTGTTGGCAGGGTGTGCTGACAGAGAGGATGACATTAGTGTCCTCAGGACATGATATGATGTTCATTCCACAGGTGCTGAACCAGATAGCCAGTGGATTTATATAGGTGTTGAACAGGGTAGGACTGAGTGAGGACCCTTGGGGGATGCTGCATTTGATGTCCTTGAGGCCAGAGGAATAGGGTGGAAGGCAGACGCTCTGGGTTCTTCTAGTGGCGAAGTAAGTGATCCACTTGAGGGCATCCCCTTGAATCCCCGTCTGATGGAGGCTTTTTAGGAGAGTGTAATGTGACACAGAGTCAAAACTGCTGAAAGGTGGAGGAGGATCAGGGCGGCAGTTTCTCCCTGGTGTAGGAGAGTCCTGATATCACTCAGTGGCTGTGATTAGAGCAGTTTATGCTGTGATTCTAGTGGAACCCATATTGAGATGGGTCCAGAAGGTCCTTGTTCTCTAGGTAGTTGGTTAGTTGGTGGTTGATGGCTTTTTATTTATTTATTTATTTATTTAGGAGTTTTCTAGAGCGCGTAGTCACCCGGAGGGTATCCCAGCGCTGAACCTCTTACTCACAAGGGAGGAGAAAGTCGGGAGTGATACTGGCTCAGGGGAAGAGAAGGGTTTTGAGGGCCTTCCTGAACCGTAGGAGGTTTGGTTCTGTTCTGAGGCTCAGGGGGAGTGTGTTCCATTTTTTACCCGTATTGACCGAAAAGCGACGGCCACCTATCCGGGACTTCGGCAGGGAACAGGAGAAAGGAGATGGGCCGATAGTTCTTGAGATCTTTCGGGTTTGCAGATGGTTTTTTAAGTAGTAGTTTGACTTCTGCATGCTTCCATTCCTCTGGAAAGGTAGCAGTGGTGATGGAGGTGTTAAAGATGGAGGTGAGTTCTTTGCTGATATCCTGCAAATACCGAGCAAGATGGCAGCATCAGTAAACTCTTACCACTTATATCAGATGTAATTTGTATGTCATAAGTCTCAATCCCTTCAAAGCCAATTCAGCTTTCATTTCCTCAGAGGCCAGTAAATTGAATCTGATAAAACAGCGTAACAGTAACACCTGCTTTTACAGTGCTTAGAAACAGCACAATTACTCTGTGAAAAGATTAACAAAACAAGCTATCATTGTAGGTAATACCAAGAAAAACTCAAGTAATTGTAAGAAGTTGAGTACATCATGATGTCAGTTTATTCCATGAGAAGTTAGATACTGTAAAACAATGCACATGCTTACATCTCCAGTGATAGAGACAAAATATGAGATCAATGTAACAAGCCCAGTAAAGACCTGAATTCACAGAGGAGCATGAGAAGATTTATTAAAGAATATGGGATATGTCTGTTGAGCTTCTCAAGGCAGCGCTGCACTGCACAGATAACCTGTTTGCACACAAATGGCCATTTTGATAACACTGGTTTGGAGGGAAGATGCTGGAAACTAGTGCTATGGCTTCCGAAAAAACGATTTTCAGTTTTAGAGCCGGGATTCCCCTTCCCTGAATCATCAGCAGAACTGCCATTACAAAAACATTAGATCACCACACCAACCTTAAAACTCCTACAGGAACTGAGGCACACACACAATGTGTCAGATGTTGCGTGCATGTCAACCTTTCGAAATCTAGACCTGGTTTGTTTCTAGCTTTCTTCGCTTGGGCACAGTGGAATGAATTAAATCCCTTTAATAATGCAGGAAGATTTTGCATAAATTGCAGTCAATTGAGAATTAGGCAGGCGGCAGTCGAGGTCTACAGCAAAGACTTGTGTTGGTCTGTCTGTCTGCTCCTCTTGAGACACTACACCATTGTGCCATTAGGGAAAGCCAGTGAGATCAGACATTTGAGGGGATCATCACATATGGACACTGGCAGGGTGTCTCCTATTTGACTTTGCTTGATTATGTTTGGTGTCTAGTAGTTGATTGGGCTTCTCTGGCAAGGGGCACGTTTGCATGCGTTTGTCCCATGTAGCTGATGTAGAAAGTTTATGTAGTAACAGGGATGTGAATTTAACATTCATCAAAAACAGTCACTGAAGTTCCTACATGTCGTGTGTGAGGAAAATGTATTGCTTGTCACCAATAAAAACGTGAACTGGGTTCATTAAGTGTAGCAGAGAGCAAGTCTTGACAGAGCCAAAATGAGTGAAAAGTTTCCCGAAGATTCAGCAAAACATAAAAAACGATTTTACATGGTAAGCTTCCCTTAAACACAGAGAACAGGGACTACATGGGCCTCAGCAATGCAAGCTTCCCTTAAACATAGGGAGCAGGTACTGCATTGGCCTTAGCACTGCAAGCTTCCCTAAAACACAGAGAAAAGGGACTACATGGGCCTCAGCAATACAAGCTTCCCTTAAACACATAGAACAGGTACAGCATGGGCATCAGCAGTGCAAACTTCTCTGAAATACAGAGAACAGGTACTACATGGGCCTCAGCAGAGCAAGCTTCCCTTAAACACATAGAACAGGTACAGCATGGGCATCAGCAGTGCAAACTTCTCTGAAATACAGAGAACAGGTACTACATGGGCCTCAGCAGGGCAAGCTTCCCTTAAACACAGAGAAGAAGTACCGCATGAGCATCAGCAGTGCAAGCTTCCCTTAAACATAGGGAACAGGTACTGCATTGGCCTTAGCACTGCAAGCTTCCCTAAAACACAGAGAACAGGGACTACATGTTCCTCAGCAATACAAGCTTCCCTTAAACACATAGAACAGGTACCGCATGGGCATCAGCAGTTCAAACTTCTCTGAAATACAGAGAACAGGTACTACATGGGCCTCAGCAGGGCAAGCTTCCCTTAAACACAGAGAACAGGTACCGCATGAGCATCAGCATTGCAAGCTACTCTAAAACGCAACGAACAGGTACTACATGGGTCTCAGCAGGGCAAGCTTCCATAAAACACAGAGAACAGGTACCACATGGGCCTCAGCACTGCAAGCTTCCCTAAAACACAGAGAACAGGTACTGCATGGACCACAGAATTGCAAGCTTCCCTATAACACAGAGAACAGGTTCCACAGGGGCATCAGCAGTGCAAGCTTCCATTGTAGCCACAGCACAGGGCCCATGGGGGCATCAGCAATGTAAGAGTCACTTGCACACATGCAGCAAATATAACAGATGTACAGCATCAGTGCAAGCTTCTGTCACACCAAATATGATTTACAGTAAGGACAGCAGTGGATGAGCACTGCCTAAACAGGCAGACCATGCACTGGTACCGCTAATGTGGTCCTCAGTGGGGCTTCATTCCACAGATGCTGTTAATAGCCAGAGTCCAGTCAGACTGTCGGCAATCTTTGTGGAAGAGTTCATTCATCACAGCGGATGCCCTTAACATTAGTCACCTTCAACAAGGTCTTTGTTCTTCCTCAGCCCCAGAATACTCTATCAGCATCACTCTGTTGATGTCACTGGAGCTCGCCCACTGCTAGCAGGCTGGCATGAGTAGTAGTTACATTCTGAAAAGCTGTTCACACTAATTACATGGGAGTCCTGCTTTAACTCCTGAATGCTACATTTGGAAAGGCTGGACTGCAAAGCCTTCAGTTAATGTGGGGGGCTTTTACGTACACCAGCATTGCTTCACGCATTGGCTGTCCCTTGGAAGATTGGCATAAGTCATCAGAATAGAAGGCCTTCCGAGACCCTATGGAGGTACCTCCCTAAGGGTTGGTGTAAGATCCAAGGGCAGCTATAAGAATCACTCTGTAGGCATGTAGTAAGTTGAAGGATAGGTTTATTTCAAGGAGAAAGGAGAGACCCATCCAGTCCCAGCCTCTGCTCAGGTAACAGTCTTCATTTGAACACATACATTCTAAATACATTCTAAAACTACAGATACAGCAATACAAAAGAATACTGGGGTTACCATAACAATGTGACATCAGAAGAAAGGCAGGATATCACAGTTGGCCTTTGGCCTAACGCCAAAAATTATGCCTCCATAGGAGGCGCCTCCAGCTTCTGTATCAAAAGCATGCCATACTGTGCTTTCAGGCGCCATGTCTGTCTGCATGGCCAGCGTTGGTGAACATCTACACCTCACAGTACCCTACCAGGCTGCCTGTGGCTCCGTTCCCTCACCGGAGGAGTGTAAAGGAAGATGCAGCAGTGCCACAGGCCACAGCCCAACCCACGGCCCTGGCTTCTTTCCTTCTTTCAACCAGACATTTGCACCCTTAAAGAAAAACAGGCCATAACTGATTTAGGACTGCTGTGACACCGTTTTTCTCCAGCCATTTTTCACCCTTTGTGCTCTCCGATTGGGTGGAGGACCGAGGAAGGTGAAGCAAGCAGCTCCTGGACCTGACTGCGGCAGGGCATCAGGGCTCCATGGAGTAGGAGTGCAAATGGCGGCTGCGACCCGCACCTTTGTGTCTAGGTCAGAATATGAGGTCTCTTGGAGTCATCAGTAAGCGGTAAATAATGTCACTTTGATGTCAGTATGGTTGTGGTGAATTAGGTCTTCTGTCAAATTTACTATGTTCCCAACCTCTTCTGTTCCTTGCAGTTTCCAAAACCGCCACTCGTGGTGCTGTAAACCTCTTACCCAACTAATACTCTGGTCAAAAGGTTCCACCCCGCAGATGTGGTCTGGGCCCAGCCCTCTTTCTTTATTTCTGGGACTGAGTTGATATTTGGAATAGAGCCGAGTGCCACACAGATCATTCGTGACTGATGTAAGTAATCAAGGATGATACGGTTCGGAAACACTGCTGTGCACATCACTCCTCGCAGACAAACTAATTGTAATAAACAGACAAAAGTAGCTTGCTTTGATGTACTTTTTCAACAACGAAAGAAATCAGATTGAAAAGCGAATGCTTCTGCCATGTTCAAATCGTCGAAATATTTTTAAAAACATAATAGATCTCCATGTTCCCTGATTGTGGCAAAAAAACTTTAAGAATTAAATTTTAAGAATTTTAAGAATTGCCTAAAGCGTTCGCAGTCAGCCTTTATTTAGCTTTTGTTGTAACAATGTTTAAATCGGACAGAATCTGCTTTAGCCATGCTCATGCTTTTATATTTGGTGGGAGTAAGGGTGAATGAAGCAGACCTCCTGGAAACATCCCTCCCATACGAAAATAAGCAGGAATGTGTGTTCCTTAACCGAAGGGCCAAGACTTTCCTGTGAAAGCAGATTCGTTTTACATAATTTAGGAAGCATGTATTTGGCACTGGGTGTTAAACAATTCACGTATCATTTTAGTTTCCAGGTAACCAGAGAGCTGAGCAAATATGACTTTTCTTTGCTCTCAACTTACCATTGAACCGTACATGAGTGCCTTCATTGAGAAACCTTTGCAGCAAGAAGCCAAGCTGTGAAGCCTTGAAACTGCTGTTGGCATAACATATACTATCGTCAAGAAAACCCTGCCTAAGAGAGGGCAGGGTCTGTGATGAACATGTGCTTTTCAATAAAATACCGGGCCAAACTAGCATATCACTTATATTATGTTTTTTTTTAAATTTGCGTTGGTCTAACGTAAGAGGTAATTTAGACTTCGGTAGTTCGCCAGATTTTTTACCCAAAACACTCATGGGAATTTTCACAGAAAGTGAAGTGGCCAATATGGTGGGAACATTTTTGGCAAAAGTCTAGTACCAGCCAAATCCCATGTTATGGTGCGCCAGTTGAAATTATTTGTGTTTTTCCCCCAGAAACAAACTCCTGAATGCTTCTGCGATACAAAATAGCAAAGGTCCTCCGAGTTTTGTTGATTTTTCCTGTTCAGAACCCAAGTGCTTTTCAGAGCATTTGCAAACAGCAGAAACAACATAAGAAGTCCGCCCTGAATAGGATCGCTCTCCAGCGCTTTCAAGCTGGAACACCGCTGGCAAATAGGCTTCTGGCAAAGGATTTTCTACATAAGAGTCAGAAAAGGAACTGCTGTTGCAACCCAGGCAGTCCCCTGCCTCAAAATTAGGCTGGGCACCCACAAAGTGGACAGGTGTTCGGCCTCCTGAAGATGCTACGGAGGTTTCTTCCCCTACTATCGGAGGAGCACAGGAGGCTGACTGTGCAGGCCCTGATAGGCTCCAGGTTGGATTATTCTAACGTTCTATACCTGGGCCTGCCAGAGTACCTGTTACAGCGGCTGCAAGTTGTGCAGAACGCTGCGGCGCGAGCAATCTACGGATTGAACAGACGTGCCAGTGCCACGGCTCTGCTTCAGACCTTGCACTGGCTGCCAATCCGTAAGCGGATCGCCTTTAAGACCTTGACTCTGACTTACAAAGCTCTTCATGTGACGGGGGCTAAGTATCTCCAGAGGAGACTCACCTTTTACCAACCGGCGCGCTCCCTGAGGTCAGAATCCTTACTTCTGGCGACCGTTCCACGAGTGAAGCGAGCACGCCTGGGAGGCCGCTCCTTTGGTTTGCTGGCGCCCCAACTGTGGAACTCTTTGCCCCTGTCACTTCGGGGAGCCTCTAGTTTATTAGCCTTCAGAAAGGACCTTAAAACGTGGTTATTCTCCCAGTAGGCCCCCTGTGTGTCTTGTTTTGTTATTTTGTATCTGCAATTCTCTTTTTTTAATGTGTTATGTTAGTTTTACTGCAGCCTCGTTAATTAAAAGCGCCGGGACACTCTTTTTGAGTAGCCGTGCGCTCTACAAAAGCCATTATAACATAACATAACATAACATAACATCTGCCAGTTTTTTGCAGTTGGCCCTCTTCTGCCCAGCTAAATGGTCCTCACAGCCACACATAGAACTGGGAAGGTGGAACATTAGGTGGATGTTAAACTATTTCATTCTTGCTTTGGCTTCCAAGTCCCTGGAAATACCCGATCTATATGTCCCACTGCAAATGCAGAATAGTGCAGATGAAGCAATGCAGAGCTTGATATATTGTTCATGAATATTCTTTGAATTGCATAGGAATTACACAAGGTGTTCACGTTCTGGCAACTTCCCTATGCTGGATAGGCACAGTACAAAGATGGTGGTCTTATGCTAATGAGGACCTTGCGAGACACTTTGAACTGAACTCAGCCGATTGGATGAGTAACCTTCCCTATGTGGATTTTGAACAGTAAAGAGAGTTCACTTTCAGATGTAATTAGTATTACAAGGGGAGTTGAAGATCCCATGGTACAGAATCCACTTCACTGGGTCAGAAGGCTGCACTATTACCGAGAGAGTCACGGAGACTCTGCTATAGAACACAACTGAGTATTTTGCTATAGGTGATCTAAATTGGTATATCATAGTTGGCAGAGGACATCCCGGTAAGGATAGATTAGAGACTGGAGGAAAGTCCTGGCTGACGCTATTAGAACTTAGCCATAGAGTTTTGTTTTTATTTGTTTGCTTATTTATTTAGTTACTTATGGGTTTATTTATGGCTGTTTAAAACACTTCATGTTGTAGAGAGGGAATAAGTTGTGTCAGCTCATCCATTCAGTTACCTTGAATGAAGTTACTTAAAAATGGATGGACTATACATTGTGTCTGCAACTGGTAGCAACAGAGGGGTCTTAACCCCTCTGGAGAAGTTTTGTAAAACCACCTACAAGTCTGATGGGTAGTGGGGGGTGGGGGGGGAGTCAAGAGGGAGGAAGATCTCCCTTTCACGAATGGTGAGCTGGATCAAGGAGTTCGACCTTAGTCCTCAATATTAATTGGATTTTGGAAAATAATGTTTTAGTACATCGTTTCTTACATATGTTCTGGGTAATCCTAACATGCTGTGTATCAGCGATCCCTCTTGCAGTTTTAGGTGTACTTGTGTGATTAACCTTAAACTAGTATGCAATCAATGATTTGGAAAAGAGGGATCATGTATACACTGTACAACAACAGTGATATTGTAGACACTACAGGTGAAATGACGCAACTTTGGAGAGGTGGGTGCTCAGATGAAACGACTGTGTCTGGTTTTTAAGGAGGAATACAAACAGTTTGTGATCATACCTGGTATGTGTAATAATGTCCTTCAGGAATATTGTGTGTCGGTGGCGTAAAAAGTCACATACTGGACAAGCAGCAATACTATGTGTATGTAAACTTAGTTTTGGGTAGATGTGTTCATCACTTATATTGATTGAGGTGGTTTCTGTTTCTAAGGGTGGATGAAAGCTGAACTGGAAGTTGATGAGGAAGCGATGAGATTCCAAGTGAGAAGAGAGTTGTCTAATGACAGCTATATCCAGGAGCATTCTGTAACACTGTACCTCGCCCGACCCATAGATGCACAAGTTTAAAGTGCAGTAAACTAATTATAAGCCTATGCTTACATACTCCTAAAGGAATTTATCATAAAAGAAATTATAACACATATTTTTTAAGAAGTATCCATTTTGGTGAGGATCTGTGGGCATCCAGGGTGACTATAATGATTCTCTTGCTGAAGAACGTTTTAATTTTTGCAAAGAAACATAACAAAACAACAACAGGTCACTGGAAAGACCGTTGACCCATTCTCAGAACCCTGAAAACTCATAAATTCATCTTATTACAGTTCAAAAACACCTAAAAGGTTGGGCCAACTAACTAGGTTTTTACACCACAAACACACTCTAAATGTGGGTTGATATGTACATACTGGTAAACTTCTATACTGGTCACTGTACTAGACACCGCCGTTTGTCCAGGCCAATAGATAACCCCATATAGAAGTCTAGTTTTAAGATGCGTGGATTCAAACACTACAGCAATGTTCCCATTCTTACCTTCGCATGAAAAACTAAATCATTGTACAAACATTTCCATGAACAAAAAGAATCACATCTCAGGCACATAAACGGCCCCCAAGGAGAGCCATTTCTCTTACTGACATTGTGGCAAAATAAGCCTTCCAAGTGAAAGACACAAGTGCAGAATAAGCCAGAGTAGGGACACTCTTGCCAGACGCAATCAGACCCAATCAGACCCAAAAACCAAAACCAAATAAGTTCGATCACTTCATACACCAACAAAATATTCTAATTACCAGCCTCCCAAAGAACAGAGAGACTGGGGTCATGAAGAACTGAGTGACACATTTAATCCTGAGGACGTGTGAATGATGGTCAACTTTTTCAAGCAGTAGTAAAGATATGGACCATCAGATGCACATTAGTCCCCTGAAGCCTTGTGGCCCATCAAGCTCACTAGAGACCTGTGCAAAGCCTAGCGGTCACACTCAATGGTGTAATGCTACTGCTCAGCATTATCCGAGCAATTAGCATTTTAACCAACAACTTCCAAATGCCATGCATTAATACAGTTATCACATTCATCAGCACTCAACCCTGCACTGATTTCTGTAACCTTCTTTGTTTTACTGTGCTATGCTGTTATGCACAGAGTTTTTGTTTTGGTAGAAATGCTTGGCTCACAAGATGGGAACATGCTTCATAATCAAATGCATTTTACAAGCGGATATTTATTACACAAGAGAAAACGAATTTACCCCAAATACTTCTATGTTACGATATGGAGCAAGATTACTTTAAACTTAAGGGAGCACTCTTGGGGATCTCAAAGGCATCTACATCTTTAAAGTGGTATATAACAGAACATGAAGAACTTTGCCAGTGTAATCCTTGATCTATGAATTACGAGTCATCTTTATTTGGTAGGAGTCATGTGTATAGGATAACCAAAATGTGGGAGCTAAGAGTACTGACCTTTTCCTAACAATTGAGTCATCTCTATTTTGACAAGTGGCCTAAACAATTACCAGGTTTTGCAAGCTAGTATCTGTGGTGTATTAAAAATAGCTTAATTGTTTAGATGGGCAGAAGTAGGAATTCACATTCCTAAAATGGAGTGCAGGAACACTAAACATCTGATCACAATCCCTTAGAGAAATAGCTCACCAAAGCCAACTAATGATTCCAGCATGGGCTCACTACATCAAAAGAAATTTACAAAATGTAGTTATGATTGTGTTACTATCTACACATGTTGTCATGGTTAGGGACCCTTTTATCGTTTAAGGTTTGAGTAGGGTACTGGAGTGAAGACTGGGAAAGTCATTTTTTTATTAAGTAGAAAAGACATTTCATATATTAATACAATATACTCCCGGGTCAATCCTACAAATATACAGTGCAATGAAAAATGTCCTACCTATCGTAAGGAAAGTTTCAATTTTATTAAGGACTCGGAGGTGAGGATTATGCCTTCTTTCTTCACTTTACTTTATATAGCAGCCATCACTTTAAAGATAAACAAAACTACATTTCCCATGAACACTTGGGAAAAATGAAGTAAGAAAAAACAACAACATCCAATCGGAGAACAGACTCATAAAGTCCAATCAGGAGGCCCATAGCCCCAACAAAGTCCGTCCTCACAGGCCCTTCACCCTCTTTCGTTGCGTGAACTCAGCTACTGGATCACCTTCATGAATCCTGTTTATTTGCATCAGATGCTACAAAGACAGAGTACATTGTTACTACCTGAGCACAAACTACTTAAGCCTGCGAAACAAAATGCAGTGAAAGCAGTTAATGTGCAACAGAACAAATGTGCCAAGCAAAACACCCTATAGCCAAGTAGGGTTACTTACTCTTTTGCGGGGAGGGCGATCTTGCTCTGGAATCCCTAGGGTGGGATAAACCTCACCTCCGAGTCCTTGATAGAATGAAAAATTTCCTAGCTAACGTAACGGAAAGTTTCAATTCTATTAAGGACTTAGAGGCAATGATTACGCCTTCTTTCTCCACTTTATTGCATAGCAGCGAAGACAACAACAACAAGCATTGGCACAGCCAATAGGTCTTTCCTTTGGGACCTTATAAGTATTTAGTTATGCAGCACAATATCCTTACTGCAACAACATTAACTGTTGCATGGCTAAACACTTATAAGGTCCCAAAGGCGAGACCTATCGGCTAAGCCAATGCTTGTAAATTTTTTGCCTGTGACATGCATCTAGCAGTAGCCCTTATAACCCTGAGACAAGGTTGTCAGTGTTTTGCGTAAGGACAGCCTCTGATGATTAGCAGTCGTCCCAGGCTGCTCCCCAAACTCAGTGTTTGTACAGAGCACCCACAACGTGGACATAATTAAATATGTGGTTTCTGCATCTGGCTGTCATCATCCTCTCTGAAGTAGTAATCAGAGATTGGCAACAGGGCAACCCTGACGCAGAAGTCAGTTCTCAGGAAGAGCTAATCAGCAGTCCATTGCTAACAAAAGCCTACATGGAATTTCTAAAGGTAGCCCTGCTTTCATCGACCTTAAGTTTTTCACCAATTGTAACACAAGCAATGTTGTTTACTGCATTTGGTGCCCATGCCAGTTACCATACATTTGGCAAAACTCACAACCCATCAATACACGGATCTGCGAACATCGAAGCAGGATAAGATGTTCTGTACTGAATGCTCCGTTGGTAACTCATTACGCTGAAAAGAACCATACAGCGGATGGTCTGAAATGTCAAGTCATCGACAAGGCGGCTATTCCTGAAAGAGGAAGAGATCTAACGCTGATCCTACAAAGACTGGAATGCCAATGGATAGAATGTACCAACTCTATCACTCAAGGACTTAACACAGCTGAGGAATGGCGTGGGTATGTGGCTACCCTTTCAAACTGAATTTACAATCTGTTTCTGCCTTGTAATCTCATGTAGCAACATAAGCTGCTCTACCCCTATGCTTTCAACCATTGTTTTGTGTATAATCACCATATTGTAATTACGATCACTGGTTATATGCGGGAAGGTGGGAAGGTGGAGGGTGGGCGGCTGCCCATTACATGGGCGAACAAGTCTTAACTTGAACTACCAATATTGCTGTCTGCATGGGATGATTGATGTGCTTTGCAAAGGCCTAGATTGGTGTAATCTTTCTTCAGATGTTCCCACTGACTTGTTCTTTGTCATGTGCAATCACCAAGGCCACAAAAGGTAACAAATGTTGGATGTATGACACTCTTGCCGCTCTAGCCAGACTTGCATTTATTTTCTGTGTTCGCCTATGCGTGTGAAAGTGTGTCTGTGTGATGTGTGAATCTGTAAATGTGCTTATGTTTCTGTATCCATGTGTAGGTCTCTGTGAGCGTGTGGGTGAAGGATGCCTGTGTGTCTGTGAATCGGCCTGTTTGTGTGTTGGTGTGGGTGTGTGGGTGTGTGGGTGTAAGAGCGCGTCCATGTGTGTGCATGCAAGCTGCCGGTTCTGTGTGTGTGGTTGTGTGTGTGTGTATGTGTGAGAGGAATTTAGGGAGGCTGTGATTATATGTGTCTTTTTGTGTCTTTGTGTTTGTAACCGTTTCTGGATATGTGTGCTTGTGTGTGCGTGCTTGTCTTTGTGATTGTGTCCATGAACACATTCCTTATGAATGTATTGTTCTCTTTGAGGATGGAAATGTATACTTGTGGACACAGCTTTCAGGCCACTAGCCAAACTATCGAAGATCTCACTGGCAAAAATGTGTAAAGATAACACAAAACTTCCCCCTTGTTTTGGGACTGTTTCTATTCTATGTGACAGCGACAGCAACTGTGCAGGGCCTGCAGTGTTGTTCTTTGATGGGGGATTGCTTTCTTTGTTCCTGGCTATGTCTGCACATCTTTCACTACATTATTAATATTTCGAGGCACGGTTATCAATTTATAGCATGCCAGCCCCCACTGAAGAAAATATGTCATAAGGTGTGTTCCATTTGTTTTTCAGGGAGAGAGGAAAAAGCCCTGTTCTTTTGCACCGTCTCATATATTACAAATCACCGAAGCCCGGATATCTTAATCAGCATTTGAAAACACATCCTTATCAGCCTGAGCTGTAAAATATTTATTTGGGGCCCAGAATTCGTGCGGAAAGAAGGGGGGAATGGTGAGCTTTTGATGGAAGAGCTTTGTGCTGCAGCCCTGTTCATTTTGGGGACTTTTCTCGCAGCGCTGTTTGTTCTAGTGAAGTGGATAATAAACAAACCAGTAGGCCGTCAGGTTTGCGGGGCTTCTCATCCAACATATATCTGTAGCAGGTTATGTGCTTCATAAAGATTTCAACCTCATGCAGAGTTTAATGTGTCCCTGCTTTGTCAATTTAAACAGTGTCTCAAACATTGTTTAACAAAATCAAGAGTGGTTCTTGGCAATTAATTTCTGCCGTCAATAGTGTTCTCGAACCGGGGGAGCCACAACAGAAGAAAAGCATTGGGCACGCTGCCGGGTCGCAAAGAACAACAACAAAAAAAAACGTGAGTGGTGTGCACGCGCGTCACCGCAAATGCTACTTTGCCGGTGATTAGCTTGCTATAACGCGCATGCGCGCGCGCTCTCGTGAGTGTTCTAGCAAGCTGATCGCCAGCAAAGTAGCCTTTCTGAGAGCCCCAAAATGTCTCGGCCGAGACCAGCGCATACCCTGGATCAGGCCGAGACCTAAAAAACTACACTTCCCATGAACCACTGGGAAAGTGTAGTTAAACAAGAATCTACATGGCAACGGTCAATCAGCAGTCCGAATACAGTGTCCAATCAGGGCCCAGGGATCCCAACATAGTCCTTCAACAGTGTTCTCTCCTCCTCTTTCGGAGCGCGGAGACAGCCTACTTCACCTCTTCAGGAATCTTGTTTGTGTGAGTCCGAGCCTGAGGATAAGAGGAACACATTTGTTAAGAGAAAACTTTTCCAACAAGAACATATGCACATACTGGAAAATTCAATTTTATTGCACATCTCAAAACAACACAAATTCACCATTACTTACTGCCACACGGGGAGGGATCTCCTCCAGGAGTACAGGGTGGGATAATCCTCGCCTCCGAGTCCTTGATAGAATTGAAACTTTCCGTTACGTTAGCTAGTGTGGGGAGTGGGGCAAGATGGCGGCTGCTTAGACGCGGCTGTAGCGGTGCTCCGGTGAGGGTCCAAAGAGCGAAATGGAATACATCTGACGATCGAATGGCCTGACTCGCTGCTTACCTTTTCCTGCTGATTTGATGGTCTGGAGGCGCTGTCGGGGGTGATGTTAGCCGTGTTGTCTTGTCGCGGCTCAGCGGTTCATGCGCTGCGGGAGCTGGCGGCCACCTTGCTGGCTCTCTCTCTCGGATCAAAGTGGCGCGGCTTCCTGGGAGGGCGGAGCCTAACACGGAGAGCACAGCCGCGGCGGGAGAACTCAGAGAAGGGCTTGGAACGCACAAAGTGGATGCCGTCTGACCAGGCGGCGGAGGTCCAGTGTTGCCCACAACTCTGTAATGGCTCCGAAAATCAATGCAAACTCAAAAACGACCACGAAGAAGAAAAATCTTCCCCGGGAGGGCGGCGCTATTAAGGCAAATGGGGATCAAACACCGGAGAACCCCAAGGAGAAACAACCTCTGATCCGGACTCGCAAGGCTGCAATCTCAATAGCCGAAATGCTAATAAAACGCGGTAAGGAGAAGGGGCTAGAGGTAGCAGGGGGTGCTTCTGAATTACCAGAAAAAATGGAGGCTGAATCAACTCAAGTGCCACAAAATGCGAGTTGTGAAACCATTAATTCGGAACCTGATAATGAAAAACTGATGCAGGGTGAAGTGGTGATGCCTGAGGGGTTCAAGGAAGGGGAAGATCTCTGCAACCTCAATAAGGATCAGGTAGTGACTGTTGGGACTACATCAGAGCCCCCAAGACAGGCAGTAAAACAGGCTAAACTACAGGTACCAGCACAGAGCTTTAAAGATAGCCTGGAAGCTAGCGGTAAGGAGTCGGGGACATCAGATAGGGGAGAGGTGTATGAAATCATCGCAGTAGGAATGGATGCAGCTCAAAGTGAGGTTTTCTTCTCTGCCTCTGATGGCTTGGAATGGTCTGAAGAGGATGGAGATGACGACTGTAGTTCCCTGGGGGATTCAAGTAGCGATCTCGAATCAGAACACCCCGCAACGGCAAGGAAGACATTAATAGATACAGCTAAAGACCTGAAAGACCCCCGAGGTGAACTCACTTGAGATCACCCACCGTCTGTAACCGCACAGGACAGCCCGAGTATCGAAAGAACCCAAATATCTCTATTAGAGACAATCCACCAAGAGATTTTAGCCCATAGAGAGGAGACACATCAAGAAAGCCGCAAATCGCAAGCAGCTATGAGAAAAATGAGGGGCGTTGTCAGGAAATTATCTAAGGCCTGTATTAACACAGGAGATAGAGTATCAAATTTGGAGGACAGGATTGTCTCAACAGAAGCAGAAGTCGAGATGGCTGTGGCGAAAGTTAATGCACAAAGCTCTCAGGTTGTTGACATCCAATGGAAGCTTGAGGAGATGGAGAACAGGCTCCGTAGAAACAACCTGAGAGTCCTGGGAGTTCCAGAGGGATCAGAAGGGTCCGACATTAGGTCATTCATGTTAAAACTCCTCGAGCAGGCTTTTCCAGAGCTTAAGGATTGGAACTGGTCAAGCGAGCTACAGAGAGTCCATCGTACCCCATTCAGAGTTAAAAGGAGCATGAAAGCAGGGGACAAACCCAGGGCGATCCTGATCTTCTAGGAAATTTTAACTTACGACAAGCTATATCTGATTTAGCAAGACCTAATGCAAAACGAGGTGGCGAAGGGTTCTCTTTTTTCATGCGACCAGATTTCTGCCATACGACGGTAGAAAGACGCTGGCGCCTAAGAAACTTGATTAATCCCTTTCAGGACAAAAAGATGCAGGCATTCCTAATAAACCCTGCGCAACTAAAAATCATTAATGAAGGGAGAGCAATGTTTTTTTCTTCTGAGATCTAAGCAAAGGAATATTTAGACTCCATCGGAAACTAAACTAAGACACTGACTGAAATTAATTATTGTCTTAAAGACGATGGGTTGGGTAGTTGGGTGCTAGATATAGGTTGTCACTGAAAGTAATATGTGATTTGTGTCAATTGGTATTTTTCTTGAGCTCTAATGATTTGTAATTGTCTGGCGGATTGTCATGGCAGTTCTCACGAAAGCACCGTGATCCATCACACGCTCAAACAGATCTGAGCGCCTCACAGAGCAGGGAGGTTGGGGGGTGGAGGGGTAGGGGTTGGGACGGTTGGGGGGGGCTGTTGGGGGGGAGGGAGGGGGAGAGGGCTGGGGTGAAAATCAAGGAAAGAAGGAAATGTTGCAATATGGAAAGAGATCAAAGAGAGCAAATAAGTTTAAAAGAAATATCTGGTATGTTTTTCATTGTAGGCAATTGTGTTCAAATAGATGACGAGCATTAGAATCTGTACATTGAATGTGGCTGGTTTAAATGACTGGAAGAAAAGACAGCGACTAGAATACTTCGTGAAGTATAATAGAATTGACATTCTTTGCCTTCAGGAAACCCACCTTCCGTATGCTAAGAGAAATGTATTATTCTTAAAGGGTTTTGAATTAATCGCATGCTCAACTCAATCATCAATGGTTAGAGGAGTTGCCATACTAGTAAGAACCGCCTTGGGCAAGGCCAGGAAAGTGAGAACGGACTGGAATGGTATATGGGCAATCGCTGAGATGGATTTAGGTTTTTCCATCTGTGTAATCCATGGGTCAAATGATGATGATCCTGAAATTTTTGATTATTTGGAAACAGAGTTGGCTGGATGGCCCACTCCCTTGGTAGTCACAGGAGATTTAAATATTTCATCAGACTGGGGTAATGGCATATCTTATGTAGGACGAAAACCCAGAGTTTTTAGATCAGTCCAGGCTCTTATTAGCTCGCACGGGCTGCTAGATGTATGGCAAACAAAAGAACCCCAGAACCCAGGGTACACATACTTCTCAAATCCTGCTCAGAAATACTCGAAATTAGATTATATCTTGATATCCAAGTCAGAAATAGAGAAGGTTGAGATTATCAAACTCCCAAGAGTGCTCTCTGACCACAACCCCTTGTTGCTTATCTACGACTTAGGAAGAGTGGAGAGAATTAAATCATCTTGGTCCTTTGAAAGGCGATTGTTAGCAGATGTCAGGTTTGTTGATCATATGAATAAGTGGGCAGAAGAATATTTTGCAGCAAATAGGTACAGTACATCACGGAACGGGGTCTGGGAGGCTTTTAAAGCTGCGTTAAGAGGAGAGACGATCAGTTGCTCTTCAAGACTTAGAAGAGAGGATAGGATGGAGGTAGAGAAACTCATGGGCAAACTCTCCACCGTGGAAGAACAGCATGTCGCAGATATTGCCTCTGGGGGAGATGGTAAAGAAAGTCATAATGTCTTGCTGACTGTTAAAGCGGCTCTACAGAAGGAAGTAACACAAAGGGCAATAAGGGATTTTCAAGCCTCCAGAGTTAAGAGGTATGAAACAGGAGAACAAGCGGGCAGAGCCCTTGCACTTCGGTTAAGGCAGGAAAAATTAAAAAATCACATTGCCTGTATCGAGGAAGATGGTAATACTTATACAGAAACTAAGGATGTTTTAAAAGTATTTCAGAATTTTTATAAAGAACTATATGATGTCGGAAAAAATGGGAACAAGCAGGGGCAAAATTACCCAGATAACGGCCCTTGTTTGAATGGGGTAACTAGAGCGGACCTCGATAAAGATATATCCTATGCTGAAGTGCTGTCTGCCCTGCGGGAATTAGCTCCAGGTAAAGCTGCTGGACCAGACGGGATACCCCTGGAAGTGTATAAAGCATTGGAACGTGAGATTGTACCAATGTTAGTTGATCTATTTAATGGAGTTTTGTACTCTGGGGTTGCGCCCGATTCATGGAGGGAAACGAATATTGTAATTTTCCATAAGAAAGGTAAACCAGCAGAGAAGCCGGGTTCCTATCGGCCAATATCCTTGATAAATACTGACACAAAGCTCTACTCAAAGATCTGGGCCAAGCGGTTGGGCAGGATCATTGGCGATCTCGTCTCCCCGTGGTAGCATGGGTTTGTCCCAGGCCGGGGCACAACAGACCATACATGCAGAGCTATAGCCTTTTTGACACCCAGGCTGCCAATGGGGGGGGGAGGTTGCCATGATCCTGCTGGACGCAGAGAAGGCTTTTGATCGCGTTGATTGGGGCTTTCTCTGGGGGATATTGGCAGGTAGAGGATTTGGGGAGAAAGTCATTAGGGCACTCAGAGCCATGTATGTGGACCCGATTGCAAGAGTCGTGGCTATGGGGGAAAAGTCCAGTATATTCTCTATAAAGAGAGGGACACGTCAGGGCTGCCCCTGCTCTCCTATCCTTTTTTCTTTATATATCGATTCCCTCATCCAGAAAATATTAGTGAACCCAAATATCCCCCCTGTGATTTTTAACGGATATACTAACAAACTATTAGCGTATGCCGACGATCTGGCTATACTTACAACGAACCCCCAACAGACATTACCGGTCTTGGTACAGATGGGAAAGACTTTTGGACTGAGCTCTGGGTATCTTTTAAATGAATCCAAAACTATGGGCAACGGATGAATGCCAGCTCACAAGAACAATAATACAGGACTGCATGAAATTAGAGAACATGCTAAAGATAAAATGGATGGTATATGTAAAATAATTTTTCATTGATATTGGTCTCCCAAGATTTTTTGAAGACCCATTGTCAGTAACAGACATATCAAAAAAAGAACTAAAATCACTATGTCTGTCGCATCTATCTCAACTACGGATGATGAGCGAAATAAGAAAGCCATCAGTTCAACAATGCCTATTAATACAGCTGGTTCCAACTATCCAACCGTATTTGCAGTATGATTTATCACAATTTGAAAAACTTCTCCTCACTCGTTTCAGGGTTAATTTATATCATTACATGGTTTTGTTTCCCATCCAGAATGTCTGGACTCATAACATTTCAGCGTGTCCCTGCGACCTAATATCGCCACAGTCTACAATTCATGTCCTTTTTTTCTGCAAATTTTATACGCCATTACGCAGGAGGTGGATATTACCACTACTAAAAGTTATGAACATTCGTAGATGTCGCCCTGCCTACCTGGCGTTGCAATTTCTGGAAAATAACTTAATGACAAAATCTGTGGCACAGTATTTAAAACTATGCATTAGGCACCGTATGAATCTATAAAAATATGAATGAGTTTTCCTTCTTCTCTCGTTTAAAATGGATTTTTAACAATACTGTCTTGGAACAGAATGAATAACAGTTTAAAATATTTATTGTGTTTTTTATGTACTTTTATGGCTTTTCAAATCGAAAACCGAATAAAGACGATTTGATTTGATTTGAATCCAAAACTCAAATAATTTGTTCAGGAAACATTGTAAAGTCTGATTCCAGATTTGTGGACTCTGCGGTTTATTTGGGAGTAAAAATTAATGCCTCGGTCGAAAGAATAGTAGAAGAGAAATATCTCCCATTAATCAAAAACATAGAGACAGAATTGAAAAGAATTGATGTATTGCATCTTTCTCTGGTCGGAAGGGTGAATGCTATCAAAATGGTAATGTTCCCCAAAGTTTTGTACCTCTTCAGGGCTATTCCCCTTCTTATAGACGATAAAATACTGAACAAGCTGGAATCAGTTTTTATAAAGTTTATTTGGCATTATGGAAAGATCAGACGCTCCACTAATTTTATGTCACTGCCAAGGGAAAGGGGTGGTATGGCACTTCCGAATCTCAGATTGTACCACTGGTCTTGCCTTCTAATTCAAATGTCCACTTTACTCCAAATCAATGCCAACTCTGTTGAGGGGAATTTAAACTCTGGGACTCAAGGACCACCCCCATTTTATGAAATACTGCTGGGGAGAAACACTACTGGTCTTCTGCTCCGTGAAGTTGAGCGCAGGTTTTATAAAAAAGCACGCTTTAAGACTTTATTAGGGGCCTGGTCTGTATGGAAAGCCATTCTGAAACATTTTAAAGCCCCAAAAGCAAATTCATATCTCCTCCTGGCAAACTCATGTCTGTTACCACAATTGAGGTCAGATAGGAGTCTTCAGGAATGGAAGCGAATGGGGGTCAAGAGTATTGAAAATGTAATGGAGGGAGATAAGATCATAGGGTTTGAGGACCTGCAAAAGCTGTATGGCGTCCCAGCCACTCATTGGTTCCTATATGAACAAATAGCCCGTACTCTACGGGGCCTAAGACCTAAATTAAAGCCCAAAATAGATGTCTCTGTTCTTGAGGCATTGGATAGCGGGTGTAGAAAGATTAAAATAATATATAACCTACTGGTAGATAAGATTCAGGATGACATTGAGAAAACGGAGAGGGGTTGGGCTAGTAATTTGAACAATCCCGATGTTGATCTTGATCTCTCTATTGAATTGAATAAAAAGCTCTTTCGGGCCTCTAATCTACGGGCTCAGCATTATAAGACAGTATTTAAGCTATATCACACCCCGGCTAAATTATTTGAGTGGGGTGTTAGACAGGATGACTGTTGCCCTAGATGTGGCTCACATCAAGCGGACATAGTACATATGTTTGTCACATGTGACAGGTTGGGCCCTCTTAAGGATGAGATAATGAAATTCTGGGAGGGGCTGCTAGGTCACAAGATCGACCTATCCCCGACATTGGTATTAATTGGCACAGACTCAAAATTGGGTCTTGAAGAGGATGAGGAAGCTCTGGTCTTTGTGTCAGTAGCGGTCATGCGAATACTGATTTCAGCTGGCTGGAAAGAAGAAAATGCGCCCTCCTTTCAGATGTGGCTATCGAGACTCTTGGGTATTCACAATATCGAGTCCTGTCTGTATGAATTTAAAGGAGTTAAAAAACGAGAGATGGGTAGACGTCTTTGGGCGCCTGTCTTGAAATGGAGGGAAGCCAGAATCATTTTATGAACAGAATATAACTCGATTGCAATATTTTATCTGTATTTAATTGCTCTGATTGAATCCCAGTCCCATATCATGTATTGAACATCTATTTATTTGGAATAACTTATTTATGTCATTTTATATATGTATTTGGTATTAATGCTCTATCTGTGTTTACTCAATGGTTTAAGCTGTATATTGCACTTTACCTTCAATAAAAAAAAAGTATAAAAAAATAAAAAATAAAAAGGAAATTTTTCATTCTGTGTCAGGACTGGAGGCGTGGATTATGCTTGTTCAAAGCTTGCCCACAACCAGTCGAGCCACATTCAAGATCGGTTTGAAATAAGAACCGTTTTGGGGAATCCGGAAATTGTGGATACGAAATAGACCTAGAGTGGCACTTCATGCGCCTGAGCAGGGTGAACGTCACTCCATCTGGGGTAAAAATTCTGCTGGAAAAGTCCAAAGCCCGGACATCTGACACTCGCCTACAAGATATTAAATATAGAAGCATAGCCAGTTTCGCTGCCAACTCTTTCCTAGATAAGTATTGTTTCGGCTGCCACCACAAAAACAGGTTCAACACCTGATTGACGTCCCAGAGAGCGGAATAACACAGCTCCGGAGGGAGAAACAAACAGATGCCTCGCAACAGCCGACAAACCAGGGGGTGCTCCCCCACTGGAGCTCCATCCACCGGGACATGCCCGGAAGAAACGGCTGACCTAAAGGTGTTAATCGATTGGTAGGCCAAACCCTCCGAGGCCAGCTGAGTCGGAAAGTTCACAATGTCGACCACATCCGCGACCAAGGGATCAAAATGCCGTCGCAAACACCAACTGGTCCATCTGCCCCATGCAGATCTGTATCTTTTGAAAGTACTGTCTGCCCATGCCTTCGAGATAAAGTCCTCAGCCTCTCGCGAAAGGCCAGGGGTTTCCCATCTACCCCGGAAATCCGCCACGCCATGAGCCTCAGAGAATTTGTGGACACTAGAGGGTGCGGAGACCCGTCCTGACCCGTGAGTAGAAACGGACACTGGGGGAGTAGGATTGGAAAATCCCATGAAAGTTCCAGTAGAACTGGAAACCACACTTGAGACCGCCATAGGGGAGTGACCATGATCAGATCTGCCAATTGCCGACAAACCTGGGCAAACACCCTTGTGATCATCGCAAAAGGCGGAAATGCGTAACCCAGTTCCGAGGTCCAATTTTGGAGGAACGCATCTGTCGCCGCCGCCAAGGGATCTGGGTGCCAATTGAAAAAACGTGGGATCTGGTGATCCAGTCTGGACGCAAACAGGTCCACCGAGAACGGCACCCAAAGACTGTCAGTCTCGCAAAGACTGACTGGTCCAGGCGCCAGAGACTGGAGTCCCTGAAATGACATGAATGGAAGTCGGCATCCTGGTTGTCCCAGCCCGGAAGGTAATCCGCCGTGACAGAGACCTGGTTATCGAGGAAATATTGCCAAAAACTCGCCGCCATGTCCGAAAGGGCCTTGGATCTGGTTCCCCCCAGATGATTCACATAACGGACCGCCGAGATGTTGTCCATCTTCAGGAGCACACACGATTGCACTAAATCTTTCATCCAGCAGCATACTGCGAAGGACCCCGCCAGAAGTTCTAAACAATTTATATGTAAATTCTGTTCTTCGGGAGACCACAACCCTCCTGTAGAAAGGTCCCCCCATCTGGCACCTCAACCAAGCCTGCTGGCATCCGATTCTATGACCATGTCTGGAACGGAACCGAAAATTGCCCTTCCGTTCCAAGCCTCCATGTGATCTAACCACCACTGAATTTCAGACCCGCAGGACAAAACCCTTGAGGCGTTGAAGGGCCCGGTAGTGGAGAGGGCCCGGAAATATGGCTTGGATGGAGGCAGATAAAAGGCATACTACCCGAGCTAGCTGACGAAGGGAGACATGTTGTCTGGCGAGAACCCGCCGCAACTTGTGACGAATCTTGGACACCTTTCTGCCCGGGAGACTGAGCGTGGAGGACGTGGAGTCTATCACGAATCCCAAGAACGTAATGCTCTAAGTGGGCTTCAAAAGAGATTTCTTCTCGTTGATTAACAACCCCAAATCCTGAAGAAGCGATACCGCCATTTGGAGGTGCTGTAACAGGCGCTGCGGACAAGCCGCCATCAGGAGAAGATCGTTGAGATAAACAATCATCCTGATCCCCCTTGAATGCAGAAATTCCACCACCGGCTTGAGTACCTTGGTGAAACACCACGGGCCCATGAAAGCCCGAAAAGGAGGGACGTGAACTCGAAAGTGTGGCGACCCCAAACGAATTGAAGGAACTTGCGGTGGGGCGGAAAAATCGGTACCACCAGGTAAGCATCCTTGAGGTCCAACCGGACCATCCAGTCAAGGGGCCTAAGCACGTCTCTGAGGAGGTGGATCCCATCCACCTTGAAATGGCGGTTAACTAGCCATTGATTGAAGTCTCTCAAATTTATTACCGGCCTCTTGCCGCCATCGGTCTTGTCGACCAGAAAAATATTGCTAAGAAACCCTTGGGGTGTCGAGAAGTAAGGCGTATAGCGCCTTTTGCGAGAAGTGGACACTTCCTCGTCCACCAAGAGGGCTTCCTGCACGGAGAACTGCATGGGATGGGGGGAAACTCTGCACTGGGGTCCCTTCTATTTCTATGTGGAAACCCCGGACCACCTTGTGCCACAGCACCTGCCTCTGAATCAGCTAGATCCCCTAACTTTGGGCCGATTAGGATGGCGGACACCATTCCGTCATAAGAAGGGACCGTCCACCACAGGGGCGGAGGTCTCATGCGGCGAATTAGGATGCACCCACCACAGTGGTGGGTGCATCCCGCATTTTTAACATTGCGGCGAGCACCGTCCGCCGCAATGCTAAAAAATGCATGTTGTGCGTTTCAAAGCACAACATGACAGGCACCGCGCGGTGCCTGCCATGTTGTGCTTTGAAACGCAGGGGGGTACCATAGGTACCCCCGATGTGCACCGCCCCACCCCCACTTCACCCTGGGGGCCCACAACGGGCCCCCAAAGCAAAGACCGTATGCCTTTCCACGGCGAAAGGTACCAACCGCACTTATTTTTCCTTCAATTCTTCTAGTGAAGGAAGAAAAACAAACCAGTATTGCTCATAGGTTTGTTGGGTATTTCTTACCCTTTTGAATTTTTTTTATTTTTTTTTTAAATTGTTGCAAGAAGAAATTTTATGTGTGAAAAGGAACACAAAACATTTAGGACATTTATACATAAATACAAAACATTATTCACATATATATATATACACTGTACAATATTCACTTATTCTGATTAATGTACACAGATCCTTGTCTAAATTTGACAAAGTGACGCTCAGTATCTGTCTTAATTCAAAGCATATTGATGCAGACAATCAAAATTTACTCAAATAAATATATATAAATCATATCTCAATTCATTGGTCTATAAATCAAATTGATGTCGCGTTTTATATGCCTACGCGTTTCGAACCAGTTGATTTGAATTCCTAGGTTCTCATCAGGGCTCTGTCTCTTAGTAAGTATCTGAAAAAATGTACAAAAATAACAGATTTGTTTTTTACTTCTGATTTGATGATTTATTCTCTCCATTATATCAAACATTTCGCTATTTGTACCTGTTTCTCCAGCAGCCGCCGGTCTACAGGTTTTGGGGCGTTATTGTCCTTTTGTCAATCTTGTTCCTATACCCAAAGTGAAAGGTAAATTTATCACTATTTGTCTATAAAGTGTCTATGTTCAACACTGTCTTGCCTCATCCACCCAGACATACCTTTTTCTTGGTTCAAAGGCTCCTGGACTTTATTTTGTCCTCTTTCTGAGAAGGTGCTCTTTCGATCTTTATATGGGCAACCTATAATTCATAGAGGTGTCTTAGGCTTAAGATACATTAAAGACACCTCTATGAATTATAGGTTGCCCATATAAAGATCGAAAGAGCACCTTCTCAGAAAGAGGACAAAATAAAGTCCAGGAGCCTTTGAACCAAGAAAAAGGTATGTCTGGGTGGATGAGGCAAGACAGTGTTGAACATAGACACTTTAAAGACAAATAGTGATAAATTTACCTTTCACTTTGGGTATAGGAACAAGATTGACAAAAGGACAATAACGCCCCAAAACCTGTAGACCGGCGGCTGCTGGAGAAACAGGTACAAATAGCGAAATGTTTGATATAATGGAGAGAATAAATCATCAAATCAGAAGTAAAAAACAAATCTGTTATTTTTGTACATTTTTTCAGATACTTACTAAGAGACAGAGCCCTGATGGGAACCTAGGAATTCAAATCAACTGGTTCGAAATGCGTAGGCATATAAAACGCGACATCAATTTGATTTATAGACCAATGAATTGAGATATGGTTTATATATATTTATTTGAGTAAATTTTGATTGTCTGCATCAATATGCTTTGAATTAAGACAGATACTGAGCGTCACTTTGTCAAATTTAGACAAGGATCTGTGTACATTAATCAGAATAAGTGAATATTGTACAGTGTATATATATATATGTGAATAATGTTTTGTATTTATGTATAAATGTCCTAAATGTTTTGTGTTCCTTTTCACACATAAAATTTCTTCTTGCAACAATTTTTAAAAAAAAGAAATAAATTCAAAAGGGTAAGAAATACCCAACAAACCTATGAGCAATACTGGTTTGTTTTTCTTCCTTCACTAGAAGAATTGAAGGAAAAATAAGTGCGGTTGGTACTTTTTTGTGTTCTCCTAGATATATATGGTCCAACCAACCACATGTCCCAGGGCCTAACTCCACTTTTTGTATAAATTTCCACGGCGAAAGGCATAAGACCGCCGGCATCATAATATGGTTGGCGGTGTCTCGCAGACACTGCCACCATATGTAGCCACTTTTTTCTTCGGAAAAGCGGCACACGGTCTTGCCCTCCGCCGCGGACTCCCCCGCCATCCTAATGTGGCGGGGGGTTATTTATGTCAGGATGGTGGACGGATTGCCCCCGCCAGGCCGACCCTTAGGGACAATTTTTATCAGGAGAGACCTGTGGCGCTCAGTGGATAGGGTACAGTTAGCATTGCCCTAAAAATTACCACACGCTTCGCCCACCCTGACAAGGTCTCGGGTGAAATTATGGAACCAGATTCTTTGGCTTCCTCCGCCATATCTAATATCTTTGTGATGGGGCCAAGGGCGTCCAGGAGCTTACCTTTAGGTGGCGGGGAACTCACCGGGTCCAGGGAAGCACTGGTGGATGGGGTCTGGGGAAGGGGGGCAATTTGCTGAGAGAGCTGGGCAAAAGCCTGCTGAATTTGGCATGAGAGCCTGTCCTCAAGCGGTGAAATAGCCTGATCCACTGCCCTATAAATAGAAGTGTCTACCATCTCATAAAAGGCATCCCCCCAAGGCATGTCAGCGAGGGGCCTTCCTCCTCTTGATAATCCTCATAATACAGAAAAATGAGTATACATACGAGGGTCTAGGGGGTTGTATTTAAGGACCAACTAACTCCACACCCCTAACTACATCCATTAACAAATACTGGGAGATAGTCAGTCTAGGGATAGGACAATTAAACCTCTGGATGCTCAACAGAAAATTGTTCACCAGGTACAAATAGTTTGCCCCGCCTCTAGCATGAGTGTGATCTCCATCAGCCCACCCACTTGGCGGAGCCTCGTCATTTGGAAATCTGGAGGAGTAAAGAGAAAGTAACCAATGTTGCTCAGCGGCTAACAGAATGAAATACTTGATCTCGTACTCCGATAATTTCAGCTAGAAAGTTTGTCAAAATATAGTGCAGCTGATGGAATGCAGTGCTAGTGAAAGTGAAAATGATAAAAATGACTAAAAGGACAAAAAATGTGTTTATTGAATATTGTCCAAATGCCATGAATAAAAACGCCTGATAGTGTGGAACAAATTTACTATCTCCTGGCTAGATGTAAGGTCAACATGTTTCAGCCGTTTGTGGCCAGTTAGCCCGGCTTTCTTCAGGACCTAGATGATGTGGTGTGCTACTGCAGGAATAATATATTTAGTGCGATATATGTTATATAAACACGTGTCACATAGAAGAATGAGTAGATCAGTGGTCTATTACCACCCTACCAGACATGAATCCTGTTTGAATGTAGGTAGGATCTATCTCTTCTTTTCCTAAAACAAAACATTTTGTGAATAAACTGACATCAAACTTGTGATAGTGAGACAAAATGACTTTAAACATAGAGGTGTAAAAGTCACATAGTCGATTATGATTATTAATCAACCTCGCCAGCCCTTAATGTAGAGGGGGGCCTCAACCACCGAGCAGTTGCCGGGTGAGGTGAGGCATACTCCCACAGCAAGTTGGGTGAGTACTAAAGTGTTTCATAAACTTTATATTGCCTTAAGAGAGCTACATTAAGGGCTGGCGAGGTTGATTAATAATCATAATCGACTATGTGACTTTTACACCTCTATGTTAATCCTCATAATACTCCATCACGAAGTGAGGGTTTAACCAACTGTGGACTCAGTGGACCTGTACGGCTAGGCCTTACAAGGCTGGGTGGCAACCTGAAGTTTTTCAAAGGATGCGGCACCCCGCAATATAACCGGGTTATATCCCGAGGGACAGTTGCTGGCACCGAAGTATCAAAGAACATGCCCCCAATAAGGGGTAACTGGTCTGGGAGGTGTCCCCTGCACAAGCAACGGTAAAGTACTTGACCTCAGAGCGAGGCGTTCACAACCGGAGTTGAATACTGGCCCTGCCCTTTAGAAATTGGGCTTAGGAAACAGGGCGTAGCGAAAAATAAATGAGTGGTGAGCCAAATTCAATCAACAAAGCTCGACCACTCTACTACAACCGCGAACAGCGTGAATCCTCAGACCAGAAGGCTCCTCTAGTCCGAAGGCGCGACATATGAATCTCCCTGAAGAGAGAACAAATGACGCGCCGCACACGCCAAGCCTGTCGCACCCTCTAGTGGCTGAAGAACCGGAGCACCAAGCCAGCACGGGGCCGCGTAGGGACAGACGCACCATCACCGTGGCCCTCTCCCACAATACAGCCCAAGCGCTGCGGGAGACACAGTACAAAGACGCGAAAGTGTAAAGAAAACAGCAATAAGCGGCGCGCGCCAAGCGAAGCCGCATACGAACACAGTACCAAAATTAGCGTTAAGAAAAGCCAAAGAAATTGAAGCTTAAAGGCTCCACAACGCGCTAACTATAATCATTAAAACTAGCAAATAGAAGCTTATACAAGCCTATGCAAACATAAGGAAACAACAGTATGCAAAATACCAGTTCAGAACATTCTACACAGTACCACACAGACAGAAAAGCACTGAAGGGTACTTATCTTGCTGCATAGCAGCGAAGAAAGAGGAGGAGAGAACACTGTTGATATGTTGGGCTCCCTGGGCCCTGATTGGACACTGTATTCGGGACTGCTGATTGGTGTTGCCATGTAGTTTCTTGTTTAACTACACTTTCCCAGTGGTTCATGGGAAGTGTGGTTTTTTGTTGTTGTCTTCGCTGCTATGCAATAAAGTGTAGAAGGAAGGCATAATCCTCGCCTCCAGTCCTGACATAGAATTGAAACTTTCTGTTACGATAGCTAGGAAATTTTTCATTCTATTTCAGGACTGTAGCGAAAATAATGTCCAGCACCGGCTTGAAGTAGAACCTCTTAAAGGTAGAGTCTGAAGACCAATCTGCTGCGTAAAGGATATCCTCCAAATTGGCACCCAAGCCAAATGCCTTAGTGCCCATCGCACTTCTGCCGAATGGGCCCCAAAATCCCAAAGGCTAATTCCAGCGTCAAACATCACCCATCTAACCCACCTAGCTATGGTGGGTGATGAAACTGCCCTAAATGTTTTACGCAGTGCAGGATGAAACTTCTCAGTCATTGCTTCATAAGCCTTGAGGCATCTAACAACACACA
Organism: Lissotriton helveticus; assembly: GCF_964261635.1. Taxonomy (NCBI): domain Eukaryota; kingdom Metazoa; phylum Chordata; class Amphibia; order Caudata; family Salamandridae; genus Lissotriton; species Lissotriton helveticus. The sequence continues at coordinate 725,380,479 of NC_136065.1, forward strand.
ATTTTAGGAGAGTCTGGGAATTCTGGGTAAGTGATAACTCTAGTGTGGCACTTTGTTCTTCTGTAGAGAGTGAACATCACCCCATTAGGGGAAAACATATTGTTTGTCATGTCCAATGCCTTCACATCCGAGACACGGCAGCAGGAGATGAGGCAAAGGAGCATAGCCATCTTAGCAGACAATTCCTTCCTAGAGAGAACCTGGTTCACATCCCAAAGGGCAGAGTAGCATGGCTCCGGCGATAGAGAGAGCCTGATACCATGTAGCAAACTGCAGACTAGGGGGTGCTTACCCACCGCCACTTCATTATTCGGTACATGGCCGGATGAAATGGCTGACCAAAAGGTGTTTATTGATATGCAGGCCATGCCTCTAGAAGCTAGCTAGCCCCAACATCTATTGATTAGGACCCAAGAAGGTGGTGGTGTCCTGAGCAAGCGGGGTCTGGAAGGTCCCCCATTTTAAATCAAAAGCCGTAGGCAGGTGGTAGTCCTACAGGGCATGGGGTCCAAGAAGCCCCCCAATTACTTGGTGACATGTGGCCCCAGGGAGGTGGAAGTCACCTGGGCCTGTGGGGCCCAAAAGTCCCCCGTTTATATATTAAAAAGTCCTGGGGAGGTGGTGATCCCTGTGGCATTAATAAGCCCCAGTAGGGTGGCCTGTGAGCCCCTCTCCCTTTGTATGCAAATGCACAAGATCTGACCAACCCGGGGGCTGATCCGCAGATCCCATTGAACATTCAAAAAAATGCTCTTCTGGCCCTGCAGGGTCCCTGTGGGACCCCCCCCCCCCCCACACCAAGAGGCCTAGGGGTCAGGGTATTCCTACCCTGCCCACTTTTCTTTTTTTCAAATGTTTTTTCTGGGCCTTGGCTCAAGCTGGGCTGTCAACACTTCCTGGTTTGAAGTGTTGGCAGTCAATCAGATCTAAGCACGAGATCGGAAGGGGTCTCGGATCCTCTGCATCCCTATATATACAACTGCACATTTCTTTAAATTACTCTGCATGTACTGAACAGATTTACACCAAATCGCGAAAAAACACTTCCCTGGACCAGCATCTACCTTCCTGCTAGATTTAGTGTAATTCCATTCAGCAGTTCGGACTTCGGCCATGTCTAAAGTTCCAAAGGAAATTAACAAGGGGAAATATGTTTTGGGACCCTCCCCTTTTTCTCAGTCCTCACTTGACTTATCACCTTGAAACTTTCTAGACAACAGCTGAATTGAGATTCAAACTAGTTTTGAAACGTTTGCATGGATTCATCAAACAACGGCAAAGTTATTGACAAATGAAAAAATGCTCTTGCTATGGAAATTACTATAACTACCTACTGCGACCGCCAGTAGGCAATAAAGCACAATGCGCAAACCACATCCTGTAACTACTAATAAAATGGCTGGGTAATGGGAGCTGAAGGATGCCTGACTTGAGGTTCAAGGTCACTTAGGTCTTGAAGGGCCCTGGTCAGTTCCAATGTGGCAGATAGTGTGGCGATAAAAAATTCCAAAAGTGAAAAGCATAACCCCTGCACTGTGCCCACTCCAGTGTACATGCAATCTCCCATCTTTGTATTCCTTAGAATAAAACAGTCAACATAAGTTGTGATTATAGTGGTCATTGTTGGCCGCAGTTTTATTATGAATACATGTATATTCGTTTGCCATCACTTGCATGACCCTGGTCATAAATCATCATTGGTGAACTGTCATAATTCGGGCCACAAATTATATGCTTTGTTTGTCATACACCTTATTTTCCATAAATCATATGTACATCACCAATTCGGAAATTGGACTGACAGTTGGTTGGTTAGTTCTTTTCCAGGCTCATCTCCTTTCTTGTCCCTTCTGGGTCATATCATTGTTCGGTTGGATTTGCACGCTCTTTATGTGGGGAAGTAGCTTCTTCCGGAAGTAGGCCCCAACTCGCTACCCTGTTAGACTCTTTTGTGCCCTGCCGTCTGGCGGGATCTGGACTGCGAGTGCCTTCTCCGTTTACTACCCCCTTTATGATAGGCCAACTCACCCTGCCGTGAGGCATCCCAAAGTGAGTGGCCCTACTCCTACACACCGCCTTGCCGGTGTGTCTCTATAACCAACCATTTACCCTTACTTCCTCGCCAAGCCATCAGGGAGGCTAACGTCTTCCTGCGGCTCCACCTCACACCATTCTTTTTTTTTTTGGTGTGGTGTTTGCAACCAGCCAGAGTCATGGTGTCCCACAGGTTGTCCCAGAAAACATGCATCCCGTCGTCTGACAGGTGGACACCGTCCCGCCCATAGAGTTCTGGGTGGCCTGGGTGGAAGAGCCCATGCCTGATACTTTCCAACCCATTGGTTTTACAGAATTTGCTAACAGCAATGTACAGCTTTCCCCTTGAGTTCTCAACTGCCTTGTGTGATCGGCTCCCTGCACTCCATTCTGCTGATCAGCTCTGACCAAATGAGGGCTGTACTGTCAAAAGACCTCGCCGCCTCCGTGAGGTCTGTCTGGATGTCTTGGATGCCTTCCTCCCTCTTTGGGCCAGGTCATTAACTCCCAGGTGGATTATCAAGATTTCGGGGTGCCAAGCTGTGTCCGCTTGCAGGTCCCTAAGAGTCGCGGGCAGCTAGTTCCATCTCATCCCTGGTTGCCCCAGCCATAGGATGCATGTGTTGACCGTTTTTCCTGTCTGCTTGTGGCCCCCTCGCTGTCACCAAGACTGCATCCTGAATTCGAAGGAGTGGCCCACCACCCACACTGAAGGAAGTGACCCGATTAGGGCATCCCGGGTCACTCACGACCACCTCTTAGCCTTCCAAACAAGTGAAGAGTCGATCAGACAGCAGAGAATACAAACAATCACTTATTAGTAAAAATACACTGCATCGGGGCCCAATGTGATCAGCACCCGGAGATGACTGTCATGGGGACTGGTTACCCAACACTTGGTAACGCATACTCATTCTTCTGACAACCCCCGACCACGCCCCCAATGGAAAGTTACCGGCCTGAGCCGTACATGAACAAAGAAGTTACGGAAGGATGGCTGCCACCTGCCCAGTGGGTACACGCTATCACTATCTCAAGGTTGCCTTGCAGAGCCTGGCTCCTCGTAACATGGGAGCAGGGCTACGCAGGAGGATAGGCATGCAGAGGCCGAATGGCCTATTCATTAGTGAGTCAAAATCCAGCCTTGAACACAAGAGAAAAATAGCTGAACCGTCTTTTGCTGAGGCAAGAAATACAGATAGAGGAGCTTGAATAAGTTACCACCTAACATGGCCTACAAACTACAAAATGGAGCCACAAATGCTAACCTAAGCTTGAATTGTAAATATGGCTCAGTGGGTACATTTTAGGCCTAGTGGTTACTACTGATCGTATTAACACATGGGGAGGGAGTAGGGTCCAGGGGAATATTTAAAGACCAATACACAGTTATAGCCCCCTAAACAAGACACTATACTACCAATGGATAACTGTGGGTCTGAAGTAACAACTAACTCTGTGATCTGTCAGTGTCTAATCTCAAAACTAATACCTAAATGCACTTTATAGGATACAACGGGACTATTCACGATGTGATTTCGTTCCCATCAGTTACACACACTGAGCCGCCCCTTTGTCATCATTTGGGCCATTTCACAGAGTGGTCAGTCCACGTTGTAGACATCAGTTCTTCATATAGTGTCTACTGATTAATCAGTTAGATACATGGACTATACGGGCAGTTCATAGATGTAAGGTGGTAACTGGAAGCAGTGCTGAACAAAAAATGTGAGTGATAGAAGGTGCTCTATTAAAATTGGATAGTGGATGCAAAACAATTTTATTACGAGGCAAACCACTTCCAACTATTAAAAACAAGGAGTGCAAAGTATCAGTAGTTTATAACAAATATCTACTGGATGTATGATAAGGTCGACATGTTTCTGCAGTTTATAGATCCTATTGGTATCCTCTGCTTCTTCAGGACCACTATTAAACTTCGCTACTGCTTCAAAAGGGTGAGTGCATGAAAATAATTAAATGAAAAGGTATCACCTGATTTTGTCCTCTCACTCTTCGTATATGGTGAAAAAGACATCCGCACACAGGAGATACCAGAGAAAGTAAGATAACACATTAAATTACAAAGTAGGTTATCTACCGAACATGAGCTTTATACAATCATAATAGCACTTCGTTAGTATGCTCAAAGCATTACCCAACCCAATTTTTTTGGGGCACCTCTGACTCACCTTGAGTATGAGAGGCATGCGCCGCTCCTCACCTGGCTACAGCTCAGGAAAGTGGGGCACCGCTCTAGTGGTAAAAAAAAACATAAAATCGATAGCGAAAAAACTCTCACGACTGCTACTCAACATTCAAACTGATGAGTACATATATGTACTACTTTTTTCTAAGGCAGGTATTGTATTCGTAAATAGAAAATACATAATGTATTAGAATGCGCTCAACGCACGAACATTATATAGGGTACTCGCAAGCTTGTATGTGACAATTAGGCTAGGTAATAGCTTTAAAAACTCAAAGGAGCTATTGTCTACACACATTTCTTAGTAGTCCGCTGCAGTGTTGACCAAGTCTATAGGCAAAGCTGGCCAAGTAAAAAGAACGTATAAACAGAACTGCTCAGATCCACATTCATACACATTACTTATAGACAGCTAGTGGCCGCTTCTAAGAGACCTCGGGTATAGTCGTGCGAGCGTCCAGAACAGCAGAGACCACATTACGCAGCTCACGTGCTAGGACACCCGTTTGTATAAATATGTGTAACAGTCCGTGTCTCACATTCTCGCGTAGAAACATAACCTGCTTGTATATTCTAATCTGGTGCCTACCTGTCCGTCGGTACGCCAAACAGTCTTCTGGGCTGTTCGGGGAGGTACCGCGGCGAGGTTCAGCGCCATACTTCAAGTTCTCTGGGGAGAGACCCATTGGCTGTCCCTTCAATCCTTAGTTCTGGCAGTCATATCGCGCATGCTTATTGGTCCAAAAAGGTATGCGAGGAGCCCATTACCTGCTCCTTCATGTCATGATGCTGCGCCAGCATTAGGACTTGGGAAGTGTAGTCCAGGCAGTCATAACGCGCGTGCCTATTGGTTAAGAATTCACCATCATCATAGCGCGTATCGCAGGCTGATGGGTAATGTAGTCTCAGCCACCCCAATCGTTGCTCGACAAAGAACAAATAATTTTACCCCAGAGTGTATTCGTGTTGTACCGGAGTCATGCGGTTACTACTGTATTTTGTATTTGATGCTCTTCATCAATTATTGCACTTGCCACACCCGAGTAATGCTTGTATCTCTATATTTACTCTAAATGCTAACATATCATAACGTAAAATCAGTCCACGTGAGTTCATTAATTGCAAAATTCTAACTACACCAGGTGCGGTCTCCCTCCTGCTGAAGCAATGATCACAAATGTCAGACTGCCTCTTGTGCTAGAGGCGGCGCCCCTTACCCCAAATGCAGTGACAATTGTGTCTTTTAGGGGGCGGTTCTACAACAGTTGGGGTTTCACGTAGGTCCTGAATGCCCGGGACCGCCATCTCCCTAATACTTGTATCCCTGCCTCGGTCATCCCGTGTTGTGCTGCTGATGTTGCTGCCCCGATCCTGAACGAGTGAGAGCCAAAAGCCGCTGGGGGTAGTCCTGCTTTGTCGAGGTCCTGGTGCATCACAGCTGTGAACTGAAATTTGCTTAGGTGGCTTCCATCTCTGTTCTTAAACAGAGGACCCTCTCCTGCTGGTCGCGCCGCCATGTATGTAAGGAATGTTATCTTAGCAAATGTGCCTTAAGGATTTGTTATACACAGCATTCAATACTTTACACAGCCATAGGAATGGGCACAGAAATAAATCACTCAAGAGATATACTCAAAAAGCATTATATTGGGGGCGTGGCTAACATGGCGGCCTGAACGGACGTGCTTTGTGAGGCTCCCCGGCCCAATGCCCCAGAGCACGGTGTAAACGGCGAAAACCCCCCCAAAACCCAGCTTACACGGGTGTCGCTGAGGGGCACCCCGCCGCAGCACCCCCCTGGCCAGAATCCGGACCGGCGGAGACACTTCATCGCGTCCACGGCTGCTGAGGCTGAGGGGACCGGCGCAATGGCGGCGCGGAGCTGAGGCTGCCCGGCAGGGCCGGAGAAGGTGGAGCAACCGGTGGATCTGCGGCGCTACCCAGCCGGAGACGGTGAGAGGCACTTGGACCCCGGCGGCGGCTGCGCACCTAATACCTGACACCCTCTGCACTCGGGGCCCGCGCTCGGGACCCGCACGAAGGTCCGGCGGGCACCCGCAAATCCAGCCCCCGGCTTCGGGCCTCAGCTTCGACCGGAAGGGACCCCCCCCTGGGGGTCGGGTCCGACCAGGCCGGCCGCGCTTCACCTGCTGACTGCCCCGCAACCGGCATCTGGCTCCGGCCCCACGCCTGGAGCTCTGTGACGGGAGGGGGCCCGCCCCGGAGCTGGAACACTGCCCGCCGCTACTGGCTTGCCTGCGAGGACAGCGCCATACTAGAGGCCCCGGCGCGAGGCCTATCTTAGTCACACAGAAGAGCGACCTCGCTCAGCACACCGCGGGGCCCGCTGCCTTTGGCCCCCTGGGGAACAGGAGCCGCATGGGAGTCACGTGGGACCATTAAGGGGGATCTGCCACTGTGGTCCCCCAGCTCCGACCTGAAGACGCCCCTGCGCTGCCACACGGCACGCGCTCTGGAAGAGAGCACACCGGAGGCCCCTGTGGTGGAGGACTGTGCCCCTGACGCCGGGGCCCGGCGGATGGCCGGCCTGCTACCCTACTCCCCGGCTTGGGGCCTGCCCATGCCTGTGAGGTGTCAACGCCTCCCACGGAAACACGCCTAACCTGCATCTCGACTGCAACGCTCTAGGAGCTGGTCTGCCGAGGCGCTGCTTCCCGACTCCACCGGAGTAGCTGCCGGGCCTCGCGAACCCTGCACCTCGCGCCAAAAGAGCGCCCCTCACCCCCTCTGTCCGTATCTACGAGATCCTGACTTGGACATCATGGCGTACTCCAGCCGGAAGGGGAATCGGAACATCGTGGACCTCTTGAATAAATCTGCACCGAAAGTGGAGAAGTCACAACCAGCGGCCTCCCCGAAGCCCCAGGGGAGCCCCCGGGGACAGGAAGAGGACAATGCCCCCATCACCAAAGCCTTCCTGGCCTCCCTCTTCAACACCCTGAGGGAGGACTTTCAAGCCCTGAAACAAGAGCTGACGGGGGAACAGCGGGAACTGCGCCGAGACCTGGACGGCCTGGGTGAACGGGTGGCGTCGGTGGAGGAGTCGGACCAATCGCGCAGCATGGAGGTGGAGAGGCTGCAGCAAGAGATCATTAGACTACAGGACCAACAGGTAGACTTACAATCGCATTCTGAGGACCTTGAGAACCGCTCTCGGCGGAACAACATACGGGTCCGCGGAGTCCCGTTGAAAGCTGTAAAAAATGATCTAATAGACTATTTGCAAGCACTGTTCCGGGAGATTCTGGGCGAGCCTCAAGACTTTGAGATACGAATCGATAGGGCGCACAGAGTTGGCCTGGCGCGCCGAGAGCCGGCCCCTCCACCGGATATTCTGGCTTTCCTCCCGGACTTTCCCCTCAAGGAGCGCATTCTTCGGGAGGCCCGCAGGGCACAGCCTATTCGATTCCGCGACAAACCCGTGGCTCTTTTCCAGGACCTTTCTCCCATCACTCTGCTGAAGCGCAAATCCTTCCGGATAGCGACAAACTTCTTGAGAGACAATGGAACACCCTACTCCTGGGGCTATCCGTTCCGCCTGATCTTTAAATGGAACGGCTCGCTTCATCAACTCAGGTCGCTCCACGACACCTGTGCCCTACTGAACATTGAAATGCCGGAGGGGTCTGAATCCAGAGATGCATCCCCACGTAGATCACAGGACGACCCGTCGCAGCGGCCGAGGGGCAGCTGGCAGACAGTGCGAAGACGGCGCTCCCCGAGAAACATCCCGAAGCCAGACCCCGCCACGGTCGCTCAGGAGCGGGAGGCAGCGGTGCAAGAAGTGGCGGGCAACACCGCAACAGATCTGTAAGCTTAAGAACTCTTGGGGGTTTTCTCTCACGCTATAATGACCTGGGGTGACAGGTCGGGGAGCCGCTAATTCGGCCACTGCCATGGTACCCCTTCTATTGACTTTCTACGGACCTGTGTCATACACAATTAGGCCCGAGACTTTGACTAGTTCCAGTTTTGGGGTTTGTTACGGGGAGGAGGGAGGGACGGAAAGCGGGGGGGAGGGAGGCTATGTTGTACCTAGAGGGGCGCATCCTGTTGGGGTTAGGGAGGCTTTTTTGGGATGGGGGGTGAGAGGGACGATGGGGGGGTACGAAGTTGTGGGTGGGGTAAGGGAGGGGGAGTGGGTGGGGACCAGTATGCCAAGGGACTCCTACTGGATTCAGATGTTGACCAAGGCATGTCGTGCACGGCGGCGATACGCGATGCTCAGCTTAGGTTTTTTTGTACTCTTACAATATGACTGACACACTCAAAGTACTATCCCTCAATGTAAAGGGACTCAACAATCCAATCAAGCGGAGGGCTGTCATCTCATATCTCGAAAACTCGGGGGCTGATGTCTGCCTACTGCAGGAAACCCACCTCCTGATCAAAGATTGGCACAGAATGCGCTCCCGGGCTTTTCCTCAGCAGTACTTCTCCTCCCTTCCGTCCAAGAAAGCTGGGGTGGCCATCCTAGTGTCCCGACATTTCAGAGGCCGGGTGGGGACCAAGGTAGGGGAGATTAAGGGACGCCTCCTGGCCTACTCCTTCCTCATTGGGAACAGCGCGCTGACAATAGGCACCATATATGCCCCCAACACGGGTCAAGAACCATTTCTAAAAACTGCACTCTCCGAGACACTACAATCACCTCCCTCTAAACTGCTCATTGGGGGGGACCTCAATATAGTCATGGACACGAACAAGGACAGATCCGGGCACCGCTATGGAGATACTGGCGCTCTCTCGGAGGAGGGTGGGTCCTGGCTGCAAGAAAGGGGCATTCTTGATCTCTGGAGGGCGGCGCACCCCAACGCAGAGCGCTTCACCTTCTACTCCCATGTACACCATACATACGCGCGTCTAGATCACTTCTTAGGCTCTTCGGAACTGCTCCCTCAAGTAGCCGACGTTTCCATTGTCCCAGCAGCCCTTACAGATCACGACGCGGTGGAACTGACGCTCCGTATACCCATGGTACCACGCACTCCTGGCTCTTGGCGACTCAACGAACCCCTATTGCAGAGGCCGGCTGTTGTTCGGCAAATTCACAAATGCATCTCGGACTACCTCGCCACCAATGACACCCCTGCAGTTTCGGTGTCGTCTCTCTGGGGCGCCTTGAAGGCAGTAGTCAGGGGGGAGCTGATCGCCATCGCGGCTGCTGACGCCAAGGTCCGCAAAGAAAAGAGAGCTGAACTCTCAGCACAAGTAGCTGAACTTGAAAGAGTTCATAGCCGCACCTGCGCCCCGAGGATCTGGCGTCAACTGAAAGCCGCCAGGGCCCAACTAGCCGGCATCGATACAGACAGAGCAGAATTTGCCGCTCTTCGCCTCCGCCATACGTACTACGTAGGAGGTAATCGCACCGGACGCCTTCTTGCCAGTGCCTTAAAAGCCAAAGCTCACCGCTCAAAAATCACTACCCTCTTGGACGACTCCGGTACCGCGCTCACTGAAGACACGCAGGTAGCTAACGCCTTCCGCTCCTTTTACGCTTCTCTGTACAGTGAAGATAGAGTCTCGCCGTCCGACATTGACGCATACTTGCAATCGGCGGCAATCACGCCACTATGCCCAGCATCAGTGGAGGCCTTAGATGCTCCCATCCGCCCTGATGAGGTCCTGGCCGCCATCTCACGCCTCCGCCCGCTCAAATCACCGGGCCCTGATGGCTTTTCCTCGGGCTTCTACAAGCTCTTCGGCCATGCACTAGCTCCGGTACTCACGAGATTGTTTAATTCTTTCGAAGGCCCAAGCTCCATCCCGCCGGACATGCTGGCAGCTGACGTAGTGGTGCTGCCCAAACCGGGCAAATCCCCGACGCACTGCTCTGCGTTCCGTCCAATCTCCTTACTCAACTTGGATTTAAAGCTATTCACTGGGGTGCTGGCGGCACGCTTGGGCCCCTGCCTTCCGGGTATCCTCGAGCCGGATCAATCGGGCTTTGTCCCGAACCGACAATGCAGTGATAACACTAAACGATTACTGCACCTCGTGGATAAATCTCACTTTCAGGTCTCGGACTCGGTGCTTCTGGCCATCGACGCGGAAAAAGCGTTCGACCGTGTCGACTGGACCTACCTACAAAAAGTCCTACAGCGATACCAACTGGGCGGCCGGTTCCAAGCATGGATCGCGAGCTGCTATCACCATCCTATGGCCCGGGTCCGGCTGGGCGGCCTCAAATCGGACCCCTTCGAAATTCAACGAGGCACACGTCAGGGGTGCCCCCTCTCGCCCCTTCTGTTCGCCCTGTACGTGGAACCCCTGGCGCAGAAAATCCGAGATAACCCTCGCATTAGCGGTATCTCCTTTGGCCATGAACCCCACGTGGTGGGACTGTACGCCGATGATATCATCGCTGCTTTGGATCGACCGTCCAGCTCTATACCTGCTTTCCTGGAGGAAGTGGAGAGCTTCGGAGCGGTCTCGGGCTTCAAAATCAACCGGGGGAAATCCTTGATCTTACCCCTGGGCAAGAACGCCCTCCCTATTACCCCACCACCTGATTTTGGCTGCGACTTGCAATCCTCCGCGCAGCTTCCATACCTGGGGATTACCCTCACTGCTTCCACGGACTCAACGGTGACCCTTAACTATAAAACACTTACCTCTCAAATTCGAGCCGACCTCGCGCGCTGGTCAAAGCAACCCCTCTCCTTGTTGGGCCGCATAGCGGCTGTAAAAATGTCAGCCTTGCCCAAGATCTTATACATCTTCCAGACCCTTCCGGTCACGCCGCCGCCAGGTACGATTGCTGACTTGCAAAATGCCTTCCACCAGTTCATCTGGGAAAAGAAACGCGCACGACTGCACAAACAGGTGGCGCACAGATGCATTGATGAGGGGGGACTCGGGATCCCTAACCTCAAGCAATATTTTCAGGCCTCACAGCTCCGCTATTTGGTGGAATGGTACAGGCCAGAGTCGGAAAAGAGATGGCTCTTTCAAGACAGAGCGATGGCTCAGATGTCGCTGTGGAAGGTACCGTTTCTTGCCCGCCAGCATAGACCGCGATACCTTCTCCGCTCCCCGGTTACTCGCACCGTCATGAGGACGTGGGACACGGTGGCGGTCAGGCGGGGCCTGACGACCTTCCCCTCCCCGCTCACTCCGCTCTTTGATAACCCGGACTTCCCGCCGGGCACCGATCCCCGTGCCTTCCTGCAGTGGCGGAGCACAGATTGCCGCTCAGCCGGTCATCTCTTTGACCTAGAGGGCTTCCTCCCCCTTGCCGACATCACACAAGGCTACGGAGTGACTAAACCTCACATGTTCCAATACTTCCAGCTGCGCCACTGGCTCACGCACCCAGACCACGCTCCCCTAGTTGCTCGACCAATGACGCCGTTTGAGAAATGGCTGATCACGAAAGACTCGGATAGGCACCTGATATCGGACCTTTACAAAATGTTATCACCTGTGGCCGGCCCAGTTAAAACGGCGGGGCAAAGGCGCTGGGAATCGGAGCTCGGAAGAACACTTTCGCCCATGGAATGGGGGTTTGTATTCTATAGAGCGGCACACACCACCCGTAACACTGCGGCCAGGGAGTCGGCGATAAAATTGGCCATCTATTGGCACCTTACTCCGGCGAGACTCAATCAGGGCAATCCTCTCCGAAGCGCTCTGTGTTGGAGAGGCTGCGGCGCAAGGGGCACTCTGACCCACCTCCTGTGGGACTGCGACGCTCTGCAAGGGTACTGGAAAGCGGTACTGGATGATATTGATTCCACCTTTGAAACTGAAGTCCCGCGCTTTCCTGCATACACTATCCTAGGGCTACCCAATGCGCTCACATTTCCCTTAAGGTCACTGCGAGGCAAACAGATGGGAATCGCCATGCAAGCAGCGTCGCAACACGTTCTGTCACTCTGGGGTTCCACCACATTACCCACCCACACTGGCTGGTTACACAAACTGTGGTTCACACTGGGCATGGAACGCATCCAGGCCACACTCACACAATCGACTGACTCCTTCCAGAAGACCTGGCACCCGCTCCTGTCCCTCTTATCCAGGGAATTTCACGAAATCACTTGCCCCAAATACCTTCGCATTCTGCGGCTCACAGACCCACCACAGGCTCCGCCACAACCTTAAACACCTTGCTACTTGTCAGCCCGAGAGTGCACTCAGGGAGACTCCGAACTACTGGCATACTGGTCGGGGAGGGGGGAGGATGGAGGGGCTGTTGGGTGGAGGGTGGGGGGTTGAGTTCTTCCTTTGGTTTTGTTTGGTTGTAATTCTTACATGGCACCTTCAACTATATGCCGGCATCGCCATACTGTGTAGGTGTGATTTATATGCTTCTGAATGGCCTCTCAGAGAAGACGTGCCTGTCTGTCTCGCTCGCTACATAACCCTACTGCATGCTTACCGCCTTACTGTGCCTGTTATTCTTGCTCTTGAACTTAATAAAACAAATTTGAAATTAAAAAGCATTATATTTATGATTTGAATCTAAATCAAAATCAACTCCGAAACAACACTGTTACTACTAACATTTTCAGCTTTCATAGTAGTGTGACACCCTTGTTGAACACAATCTTTAGTATACAAATCATATTCAATAACCAATTCCAATTCTGATAGATAGTATCTTTCCTTACCAATATGTACAACATACTATCAACATTTGTTAACATACATACACACAATGGATGTCCAGTAAGTCGACGTTTCGGTCTTATGTAGGTCATAAAGATCCTTCAGACCATCCTCAGGACCCAGCGTTGTTTGGTATCCGACAATTCAATATTCGTTAAATATGGTCTTCATCCTGTATCAAATATCTCCAGTTAGACCAACCACTCCATAGAAGTAAGTGGATCCAGTGAAACTCAATTTCATCAACACAGCTTGCTTAACATTTCAAGTCCGTGGTGTATGTAAGGAGGCAGCATACCACGCAGTACCTCTGATCCTTGATGCATTGCAAACGTACTACCCGCCCTTCCCGGCCTGATCTGTCTTTGACCACCGCAGGAGTAACTCAACCTCCGCTGTCTTGGGTTTGACACCGGCTGCCCGCAAGCAATGCCCGCTGGCCCAGTCCTCCTGGGCGCTACTATCTCACTGAGGTGAAATGCCCCAAAGAATGCGGTGGAGGATGCTGCCTTAAAAAGGTAGAGCTCAATGGTTTCCCTTGTTATATTCCCAAGTGTGTCCAAGAACTGACCCAATCTCGTGATGTCTATTAGTCGCCTGCTGTCTGTCTTTACAGCCTCTGCGCTTTTCCACCCTTTCATTAATGCTTTTATGTAATGGGAAGCAGTGGTGTTTTGTCCTTTCCCGAGCTTTGTATAATGAGCCACTGCCGACAGATGGGCTTGTGCCCACGATCTGGACTTTTTGCAGGTAAATTCCCACTGGATGTCCTTTTTGTTTCGCCCAAGTTTCCCAGTGTCTGAATTACTACTATTTGCATCACCGTCTCTGCATACCTTTTGTAGCGCCTGGCCGCTTCTGGGGCGGGGGATTGGTTTACTAATGCTGACAAGGTGAGGGCCTAGTGTATGATTCTGATGCCAGGACTGTTCTGGCTGGGTCGCTTGCTGTGCTTGTACTGCCCCATGCTGCTATGGGGAACCCTAGGTCTCGTGTGCCACCTGTGTGACCTGTCCCATCAAGCGCTCCTGTCGCCGCAGCCTGGGTCTATCAAATGCCAAGGCACCCCGGATACTTCCCCTTGTGGTTGAGACCCTGCTGCTTCTCACCCCTGTGCGCCCAGTCCCTTAAGCAACAGTGGTGCCATTGATTTTAAGCATTCCTAAACTATGGAACCAAGCTGCTCACCCATTGTTGCTGCGTCGCTGGTCCCACTGCTTGGTCCTGCCGGTGCCGGATTGGCTACAGACAACAGGTTCTTCCTCAGGCATCCCTTCCTGGGTGCCACTGTCCCTGGTGGTTTGGTTACCACCTTCCGTCTCCTCTTGGGTGCTGACATGCCGGCGGTTTCAGGCAGCAGGTTGCTTGGCCCTTCTCCTGCGTCTTGGGCTAAGTGTGACTGCAGCCATCTGGTCCCACAGATCTCTGATGCTTCCCAAATTATCTCAGCAACTCCCCCAGGTCCTCTGGTTGCCCGTGTCCGCCTTGGCCCTCCAAAGCGTTTGTGGGGTGCTGCCGCTCTCTTTCTACACCAAGCCTACCAAATTTGCATCTAACCGAGTCAGTGTGCCAGCACTCCTACCCTTTCTCACTAATGGGGTGCTGCCGCTGCTCCTTATGTACCAAGAGTTTTATGCTGTGTTTGCCGGTGGATCGCAAAAGTTTGGCTCTCTTTCTGTTAGTTTTGTAGCAGTTTTCTTTAACCGCTGTCTTTCCCTGAGTAATTAAGTTGGTTTGGCCAGAAAAACTAAAATGTTGCCTTCCGGCCGCACTCTCTGCTTGCCTCTCCAAGATTGTGAAAATTTTAGGGTGCACGAGCACCGCACCACTACGCGCTGGTTTCTTCCTTCAATTTTAAATGACTGTTTTGCCTGATCGTGGGTGTGTTCCTGGCCGTGCCGCTGCTTCCCGGTCGCTGGAGGTGTCACCCTCTGGCGCTGCAAGCGCACGCAACTCCAAGCTCAAACGCTCATGTAAGAAAGTCTTTTAAAACCACTGTACTTATTTTAACTTTTTTGGCAGAGCACTGCCATGCACACTTCGACCATGCCCCCAAAAGCCCCCCAGCCGTACTAGAGCCGTGGACTGCAGATCATGCCGTTGTCTCTAGGAGAAAGGCGGGGAACGACAAACACAACTTACTCCTGCTACTTTTTGGACTTCCTCTGCCCGCGGGACACACTGCTGCGAGGGAGTGGCGAGCCACGGCACTTCCTGGTTCTGTCCTCTGTCTACTCAGCGTGTTTGGGCAGATTTCCCCTCCGCAACTGACTTTAGCTGCTTTCAGTGTGGGGGCTGCGCTTCTCCTGGGGGGCAAATTTCAATCTTCTCCATGTTGCTCCAGACAGGCCCTCGACACGCACAGGCACAGGCCCAAAGGGAGAGTACACCACGTGGTGCTCACTATGCCAGATAGTTTCTGCCAAGACCAGCGGGCCTAGCAATTCAAACTGCACCCAGGTCACGATCCTTCGCGGGTGCAGAGGGATGGTAACGGCGGCAGGATGGGGGGGGGCACGATCTTCTGCTCCAGTGGATAGGACGGCAACGACGACTGCAGCTAACCGGGAGCAGCTACCCAGATCTCCGCTATTGAGAATTTGTGGAGCTTCGTCTCGACTTTCGGAGGGTTTAAGGGGTTACCACGCAGAGCTTTGCCTCTCCACCTCGTTGCGTACAGGTACAAAAATGATGTTCCTCACCACTCCCCTACTCTACGATGATACGAGCTACCTGCCTGAGTGCCAGCTTATATCCCCTCCACATTTTCCCACCTTGCTGGTGGTGTACCCCATTGGGGGGTTAGTACCTCGCCAGGCCCCCCATGGGTCGGGGGCCTGGTGCCTCTTTGGCGCCTGTCATGGGGGGGCGCGGGGCTACACCGTTCTGCATCTAGGTGCTCTAGGGCGCCTAGAACCGGACCCTTCCAAGGCTTGGTGTCGGTTATGGGGGCGGCCTCTGCGAAAAATAGAAAAGGCTCATGCCACAATGTAAACTTCACTTTTTGTGTTTTTTACAATTTGTGTGGGAGGAGAGGTGTACCTGAAAAATGAATTTCTTGGAATATTCAAATATTTAATGGGGGCTCATCTGCTGTCCTGAAAGGGAGCAAAGTTATCTCGTTATTTGGAACTCAAACTTCATAACAAAATCCCACTTGGAGATTAATAAAAACTGGAGAACTACAAGGCCATCAAACCTTTTCTGTCTGTTGTTGTTTTACTGTAGGTCAGGCTTCGTTGATGTCTGAGCACCCTGAAGTCTTTCAGTGTCCAGGTTCTTCATAAATACATTGAGATCTTTTTCGGTCTAGGGCACAGTAAATACAAAGGTTCTTGGTCTGGAGTCACTTTGTGATAGGAAGCCCATGTGTGACTTAAGGCCTGAGGTGATTTCCAAATCTGTGAGATTCCGGCAGAAAACTCTGCACTGATCATCAGAGCAGTAACGTGGGTTTAAGGAAGAAAATGTTGCAGCTGTAATGTAACTTACAGACTTGGGTGCCATAAGTGGACTGGTCCAGTCAACTACATTAACTACAAGATTAAGTACAGACCAGCACAAACAATCTGGGGACCACGGTTCGATCCCCGGCTCCGGCGGCAGGTTAGCCCAGCACCATGTGACTCTGGGCAATAGCTCGCTTAATCTTCCCGACGGCCCCCAGCGCCTAGAGACCCTTACGGGTGATTGTGCGCTTTACAAATGTGGACTTTACTTTAAGGTTGCTTTGATGTGAAAACAGGTGTTTTTAAATTTGTGCCAAAGATTCTTTGATGTAAATTAGCGAGATTGTTTAATAACCGGCTAGACTGCAGGTGCCCTTGGTAAGTGGGGGCTGGAATGCTTTTGGAAAATATTTTTCTGCAACTCAGTGACTTAATCAAGGGACGGCAAGTAGGAGGGGCGTGCAGTTTTCATTTGAGTGTTTTTTGATGAAGAAAGAGGTGCGCACTGTGTAAACCACCGATTGAGCCAAAGAGAGGCTGGAAACCAAGTGTAGAATTAGGTTTGTGATCTTGGTGGAGTGGATTGTGTGTGTTTGAGGCAAAGGCTTTAAAAACAGTGCTCTGGACCTCAAAATAGCCTTTTAGCATCTGTACCTCGATCTCATCTCTCTGCAGATAGAGAAGGCAGCTCCTGAGGCGGAAGCCAGGAGCATTTTGCTCGTATTTTAACTTGTTTAAAATTGCTTTGTATTTGTTTTTAAACCACTTATCATTCACCCCTGAGCACTTTCCCTTGTGAAACGCTGCAGGAGACAACACCGTACAGCGGATTTTAGCGCTGACGGGTTGGAAGAAACACTGCTGCCTTTCGCGCGCCAAACCCCCTGGCCACGCCCACTGCTTGAGGCCACGCCCACTGCAACACAGGCTTCTTAAGCGCGCTGAGTACTAGTCGCGCTATAGAGACCTAAGCTCCTGAGGCGGAAGCCGGGAGCATTTTGCTCGTATTTTAACTTGTTTAAAATTGCTTTGTATTTGTTTTTAAACCACTTATCATTCACCCCTGAGCACTTTCCCTTGTGAAACGCTGCAGGAGACAACACCGTACAGCGGATTTTAGCGCTGACGGGTTGGAAGAAACACTGCTGCCTTTCGCGTGCCAAACCCCCTGGCCACGCCCACTGCTGGAGGCCACGCCCACTGCAACACAGGCTTCTTAAGCGCGCTGAGTGCTAGTCGCGCTATAGAGACCTAAGCTCCTGAGGCGGAAGCCGGGAGCATTTTGCTCGTATTTTAACTTGTTTAAAATTGCTTTGTATTTGTTTTTAAACCACTTATCATTCACCCCTGAGCACTTTCCCTTGTGAAACGCTGCAGGAGACAACACCGTACAGCGGATTTTAGCGCTGACTGGTTGGAAGAAACACTGCTGCCTTTCGCGCGCCAAACCCCCTGGCCACACCCACTGCTGGAGGCCACGCCCACTGCAACACAGGCTTCTTTAGCGCGCTGAGTGCTAGTCGCGCTATAGAGACCTAAGCTCCTGAGGCGGAAGCCGGGAGCATTTTGCTCGTATTTTAACTTGTTTAAAATTGATTTGTATTTGTTTTTAAACCACTTATCATTCACCCCTGAGCACTTTCCCTTGTGAAACGCTGCAGGAGACAACACCGTACAGCGGATTTTAGCGCTGACGGGTTGGAAGAAACACTGCTGCAAACCCCCTGGCCACGCCCACTGCCGGAGGCCACGCCCTCATCCACCTATAAGTATGTGAATTCCCTGGAAGCGCAGCGGACGAGCGCAGCGGGCGCGCCGTCAGCGCCCATCCGCGCCAGGCTGGGCCCGGGGGCCCCAAACCCCTGAAAAAAATGGTCCATCTATGCGAATGTATTCATCAGACACGCTACATTCTTTGAGACTCCCCAGTAAACATACTTGTATAATCTCACAGAATGACCGACTTGGTTCCAGCACATGCCCTTCCTGCAACCTCCACCTAGAGGTCCCTCGGCGTTGCAAACGGTTTTCCATAAGTTGTCAATCTACACAGGAGTGGTCTCTAGGCAGTTTGAATTGTTGATCACTCTGAAAACACAAAAGAGACATCCACGAACTTTTGTCGGAGAACACACTCGATGCCCTGTTTCTCACTGAGACCTGGCTACATGATAGTGCAGGCCCGGACATTGCCGAAGCATTACCACCTAATTATGCTCTTATAAGAAAGGACCTAGTCAGTGGAATGGGGGGAGGTATAGCTGTCATTTTTTAAAAATCTTTTCATTGCACCTTGGAATCAATTCCATTAACTGCCTCTGAATCAGCCCTCTTCAAACTACAATTGCACCCCAAATTCACCTTCACTGGTCTGCTGATCTACAGACCACCTGGCTCTGCCTTAGCTTGGGCCACCCAATTTGTCGACTGGATTGCCTCTGTAAGGAGCAACTATGACAGTCTGTCCATTATAGGTGACCTAAATATACATCTGGACGACCCATCTAACAAACTAGGCAGTAACTTAATCCACGACCTAGCAGCCATGAATGTGGTACTCTGGAACTCGGGAGCAACTCACAAAGGAGGCCATCTCTTGGATCCTATATTTTCCAGTATTCCCCTGTCACATTGCCCTCCTGCCTTACCTTTACACTGGTCTGACCATTTCCTAGTACATTTCAGCGTACCTAATCCAACGGCGAGCAGGTCTTCCAGCCCGTCGTTCCTGTCTCAATATAGAAATTGGAAGAAGCTGGATATAAACCATCTTATTTCCACCTTAGACTCTGTCCCCGTGGGCGAGATATTTGACACGAACGATATCGAGACAGTAGCCACCAAGATAAACGACTGGCTATCAGGAGCCTTAGATATTTGCCTGCCCCAGGCCCACAAAAAGTTCAAAACCCACAACCCTCCTGCGCCTTGGTACAACGAATCACTTAAGGCTATAAAATCCAAATGCAAACGTTTGGAACGTCTATGGAGGAAAGAATACTCCTGCTCAGTGGGTACAACCTACAGAAATGAACTCAAACTCTATCACAAAGCCTGTACCATGGCAAGGTCAACCTACGTGGCAAAGACAATCGCCGAGGCCACAGACAAATCCAAAACACTGTTCAATTTAGTAAAGGACTTGGCTGGTGCTAATACCACAGCCAAACCTCTTCCGTTGAACGGTGTTGAATGTGAAGAACTGGCGTTGTTCTTTACAAATAAGATAGAGAACATCTATCAGGATATAGTCGTGCAACAACAGACTCAGGCCATAACGCTCCCAGACTCTGATGACAGTGAAGTCAATTCCTCCTACTTGACAAACCTGTCCCACGAGCCATTGTTATTCTGGCCTGAACTCAAAATTCAGGACCTTCAAGACATCTTAGGGAAACTGAAATCGGGCTCCCCGACTGACCCCCTCCCTATCTCAGTACTAAAACTCCTTGATACTTCGCAACTTTTTGTAATATTTCAGACCCTGAACCTATCCCTTTCCTCAGCAAAAGTTCCATCTATGTGGAAACACGCAATGATCTCACCTCTGCTAAAAAAAACATCAGCAGACCCAAAAAACCCGGCCAACTTCCGGCCTATATCTTTATTACCTGCTTTCTCCAAAATCTTGGAGACACACGTCAACGGCCACCTTGCCAAGTACGCGGAGAAAAATTACCTACTACACTCTTCGCAATCAGGTTTCCGCCCTGGTTACTCGACAGAGACAACATTGCTCGGGGTGATGGAAAATCTTCGCCTCTTGGTCGATAGAGGGGAGTCTGCTGCGCTGATCCTTTTGGATCTCAGCGCAGCATTCGACACCATTTCCCACCCCATACTGTTGAAATCCCTCTCGGCCATGGGCATCAGGGGTGCAGCATTGGATTGGATTGCATCCTTCCTTACATCTAGGACGTTTCAGATTGTCTCAAATACTTCGACTTCCCAAGTCCATTAATCCCCCTTTGGTGTCTCTCAGGTATCAGTAGTGAGTCCCCTGCTTTTTAACCTGTACGTGACCCCTCTTGCCCAGATCGCAGAGGAAACAGGATTAAACATGTTTAGCTATGCGGACGACTCACAAATAGTTTTTTCACTCTCAAACGTTGATCTAGACGCCCCCTCTTGGCTTCAAACTGGCCTCAGAAAAATTGCATCTTGGATGAGTAATAACCTACTCAAGTTGAATGGTAATAAAACGGAGGTTCTAATATTGGGTCCTGATCACAACCTTTGGAATCCCAGACATTGGCCCTAGGAAATGGGATCAATACCTACCATGTCACACCAGGTACGGAACCTGGGTATTATCATTGACAATGAGCTAACCATGGAGCAACAAGTCAATAATGTAACTGCCACCTGTTTTACCATCCTGTGGTGGCTCAGAAAAATCATCTGGATGCTGCCAGAAGACACTCAGAAGACAGTGGTCAATGCACTGATCACCTCCCGTTTAGATTACGGCAATGTCCTATACCTGGGATCAGCGCAAACAGTCATAAGACGCCTCCAACTTATCCAAAATGCCGCCGCTAGACTACTGTGCAAGTGTCCCAGAAGGGAAAGAATATCTGGACATATCAAAGTACTCCATTGGTTGAGAATAGAAAACCGCGTCAAGTTCAAGACATTGAGCCTTATGCACAAAATTAAATGGGGAAAAGCCCCAAGATATCTACAATCCCTTGTGCAGCCTTACATGCCGGCTCGCTGTCTTAGGTCAGCCTCTCAATGCCTCTTTCGCGTTCCGAAAGTGCGCAGAGCAAAAATTGGAGGAAGGTCCTTTTCCCTGTTGGGCCCCAAATTATGGAACACCCTCCCCCTGAATCTACGTCTGGAAACTCGCCACAACTACTTCCGCAGAGCCATCAAAACCTGGCTCTTCAATCAGTAAGTTGCTCCTGCTTCCACTCATAGTGGCACATTCTGCTTACAAATTTAGTGTCTCTCAGCGCCGGGAAACCCTTCTTGGGTAGCTGTCGCGCTTTAGAAATCTAATTAATAAATAAATAAATAATAAATAAATAATAAGGCATGGTTGCATCACGAGTGGAAGGGTTCCATGCGAGGGAGACCCATCGGGCTGTCAGATCCTCGGTGTAGGGGCAGTCGTAAATTCAAATAATCTAGTCACGTGTCCTGGAGACACATAAAATGCGAAAAAACACTGATGTTGAAAAGACGCTAGACATGTCATAGAGGGAAATCAGTGTGTCCTGCTAGAAAGGAAGACATGCGCCATAGAGCTGTTTTGGACTCTGAACTGAATCAATTCTTAACTTCATATAACTTTGTATGAAAACAGAAACTACTGTGCAGGTGCCAGCATTCACATTTAAAGGCAGGAAAATCTCAAATATGCACTTATTATTTTCTCACCAAGGTTCCATGTTGATACTGAGTTTCCACTTTTGACCTTGGTTTCCTAAATTATAATAACTTGGCGCTAACAGATACGGACAGACAGATTGTCTTCCAGGCCGTAGCAGCCGACCTCTCCCCGCTCCTCTGCTGCAGGGGTCTGTTAAGCTGCTCCACTCGTTTTCAGATCAAATCACAGCAGAGAGTCATTCTTAAAGATCTTTTCAAAGCTCTGTAAGTTAATAATGCCATAGCTCACAGCAGAACTTCCCTTTTCTCCCCACATTCTTAGTAGGACCCAAACTCATCTCCCAACTATGGGGTGAAGTGGTTTATCCTACAAGCAGTTGCTAAATTGGTTGGACTATTTACATTTTGAGGAAACTAAGGCCTCCTTTGTACGCCTGTTCCTTAAAAGCCTCTTGGCTCCGGCCCAGTGCTCGCTGCTCTACACCTTTGAAGCCGAATATTATTACCTTCCAGTGCTGACAGATCCCAACCCGGTCCCTTCCACATTCATATTTTATCATCCCTGGATTTTTAAAGTAATCAAGTAATTAGGTTTAGAAAGAAAGGGGAGTACTGTTTGCAGAGATAGGGTATATAATTTGCTGGGCTAAACAATAATTGAAAGAGCCGCGCGGTCTGTACGCTTGCAATTGGCGTGAGACGCAGTTGTATTTGTTGCGGTGGACGCACTTTTATATATACACGTGCTTTGTCGATAAGCACGCGCTGCCTTCGCGTGCACATATCTCATCCTGTTGTCTCGTCCTGTTTCCCATGGGCTGGCTGTGGCTCGGTGATTAGATAGCGTCCAGCCGCCTGGGACGCTGGAACTCGTCACACTGCGCGCCGCCATCTTCCACAGCTGGTCTCAGGCTCGGCGTAAACTATTAGGGACCCACAGAACAGAAAACAATACATGTTTGAAAGGGAAAAACAAGCAGAAAAACACATAACCTGGATTGCAGTTACTGCCCACGGCGTGTATTAAATCCAAGTTGTAGGAGACAATCAGGGTTGGATTGGGATTAAAAATCGGCCTCAGTCAATCTATGTACATGTCAAAGAGGAACATGTGCAGAAGTGTGATGTAAGCGCTCGTGCATAGTGACGGGGAAGAAAAAGTGACTAAAGATAAAACTACAGTAAAATAGTGCGCAAGCCGCCTGCCAATGCGCAAAGGGCAGCTAGCAGCCGAGGATTCCTTAGAAGTCCCCGGGGCAGGTGAATCTTTTGTCTGGACTACTAAAAAGCTTCCACGTTTGACCCTACTATAGATTGCATAGTTATTCAAAACCATCAGGAAGCGGTGGGGAGCACTTAAACGACATAAAACAGCACCTTCTGACGAGAAATCTACAGACGTAACTCGGACGGCAAGCCTGCTCGGCCTGTCAGTATCTTCGCACCCTGCTCCGGTTGCACAGTAAAGTGGGGTTATCCCTCCAGGATGACAGGGCTGGTAAACGTTACACAATAATAGTTAAGGAAAACCGTCTGTCGAATTAAAGCTGGAATGTGCTAGAACGGCCGTAGCCGCAAGTACATTGGATCGCCTAATGCTGCTGCGCAATTCTTCTATTTCTGTTTTCATGAAGGCAAGGGTCCGCTTCAGAGCGTGCCTGTTTCTCAAATGTGAATCAAACGCAGACCCTTTCTTCTCATGGGGCAGCCGCGCCTCGCAGGTGACTGCCATACCAGGTGGATCTTCCAGTTCTCAGTCAGGAATGTTTGCTGCACAGTGACTGGTGACAAGATCTGTCAGTCAGGGGACGGGCGGCGGAGGATGAAGAACACGGCCACTTCAGGAGCACTGTCGGAGTGACAGAGCTTTATCAAAGAGCACTGCAGCTCAGAGTACGAAAGTGGGCTCAGTGGCACAATCCCATTTGATGAACTAAGCGGGAAACCGGCTACTGTGTGGTGATAACATGTCAAATGAATAGTGCTCTGTGGTCAGCACCCTCTGCTGCCTTTGAGGAAAAAAGACAATTTATATTCACCTCGAGTGGCATGGAAGCAGAGAATGGTGGGGGGAGGGGGGAAGGGTGTGTGCGCAGTGTAAGGTGCCACTCGGGTTCTTCGTGGATAGAATCCACTCCCTCGGAGGTCAGGCTCAGCCAAAGGGTATAATATAAGAGATTTGAATCCACACCCGTGCCTAGTGTATTATTGCAGCGGTACTAAGGAGCTGCATTCGCATGCTTGGTGCACACATTATTTGCATGCACATTTAGGAACAATATGCCAGCTGGCCACCAAGTCGGGAGACCTCTAGATTCTAGGAGTGGTTCTCCACCAGGATGGCACTGGAGCCCAGGCAAACAATCCATGAATCCTGGCATGGGGTAAGCAGGCATTTATTTGTGCCCAGATGTAACTCATGCTGACGCAGGTTGAGCCATGTCTTGGTTTTACTAGTCATCCCACCCAGGAAGTAGCTGGATAAGCCCTTCTTGCAGGGAAAGGAAGGTAGATAAAACATAGAGACGTAAGAGAGCTACCGAGGGACCCAGGTCTTCATTGAGACATAAAGAGCAGATTTTAGGCCATGTGGGAGGACTGAAACTGGAAAGGAATATCCTGGATCTCGGACTTTGGGAATTCTGGTTACGTTCCTTGATGGTCATGTGTAGGTAATCACCCAAGAGACCCATTTCACAAAGTCTCTGGGATCTGTCAGAGGAATTTCCATCGTGATTGTGACTGACCGGTTCCACATGTTTACATACTTCCGCTCAGTGACCAGTCTATATCCAGGAGAGGGCTTGGGTACCAAAATCACTATGGAGAAGTCCTCCCTCCCCCTCTCTGGGATGATTACATGCTTCTCTGGAACAATGTGATCCTGGATGCCAGGACAAGGACATCTTTCTTTGCTGCTACATAAAGTCATGCTAATGATCGTGATGACGCCCAAGTCAGAAGGGTGGTAGTGGATGTCGATAAAATATCATTTTTGAATGTCCATGAGGACGGACAAATCTGAGCTGGAGTCTTAAGGTGCCAGCAAAAACAAATTGCTCTCTGCAAGTGCCAGCATTTTTAGTATGTTTTCTGCAGTGATGTGGTACATTGCTTGGTTCTGCCTCACGGAGTATCACTTAGTTCTTCTGCTTAAGTTGCCTTCAGAAGAGCTGCTGTCTTCTTGAAAGCTGGTGGACAAACAGAACTCTTGAACTTAGGTTTTGTGCACCTTGTCATCTGGGCGTCACATAAATAGTAACTATCTGTACATCATCTGTAGAAAGTAATGCAATTGTACCTTAATTTATTGCTATCAAACTAATGTATTGTGAGCTTTCATATCACTTCATGGGGCTTTGAAGCAGTGGTGCAAAACATTTCTGTGCAAAGTCTTTTCTTTGTTCCCCATATAACCTGTAAATTAGCCAAGAATTTCAACCAGGCCGGCCTGGTTTCATATTAGCGAAGACAGTAGAGTTAATCACTCGCTTCAAGATGGCGTTAATTTAATTACACATGAAAAACGAGTCAGTCGTGGGCTCTTGAGTATCAATAAGACACATTCATTGCTTATGTTGCAAAAAAGGTATGATAAAAACCACCACGACAGATATACAATATATAGCCTGTTTGGCTACAAATATAATGTCATTGCTACACCTAAATATATATGCTTTAAATGGCACACGTTGACATGCTTTTATTGAAGCTATGCCTGCACCACTACTGTGATTAATTACACATGTTAAAAAAATAATTTTGGATTTTATGTGCTACGAGGATCAGTGGACCACACACACACTGGAACCAACGCAGTGGGTATTAGTTGAACCCAGGAGTGATATGCATGGTTGGAGAGTAACCCTGCGGAAGGACTAGAATTGTTATGTATACACTCTATGGAGTTCTGTC
Organism: Lissotriton helveticus; assembly: GCF_964261635.1. NCBI lineage: Eukaryota > Metazoa > Chordata > Amphibia > Caudata > Salamandridae > Lissotriton > Lissotriton helveticus. The sequence goes on from NC_136065.1 coordinate 725,406,057, forward strand.
AGCAGCCATATAGCAGCACAGAGGAATGCACTGGTTACCGACCGGTAGGGCAATAATCTACGGAGCACACCCAGAAGAGAAAGTGGGACAAACCATAGCAGTACATATAAAGTCCACATTTGTAAAGCGCACAATCACCCGTAAGGGTCTCTAGGCGCTGGGGGCCGTCGGGAAGATTAAGCGAGCTATTGCCCAGAGTCACATGGTGCTGGGCTAATCTGCCGCCGGAGCCGGGGATCGAACCGTGATCCCCAGATTCCAGCGTCAGTCGCCCTGGCCGCGGCGCCACACCTCTCCCCATATATCTCACCAGTACCCGCTCTCCAATGTACAATGGCTGCCACTAGTAAGAGAAGTTACAGTAGGCAATGCGGCAGGATGTAGGGGAGAGAAAAGCCATGCATATACCTGAGACAATCAGGCAAGCCCAGGGCTCATATTCAGAGTTAGCAAGAGATGTACCTGTGGCTTAGCAGCCACCTCCCCAGCTTGAAATGAGCGATGCCCCAGCTCTACTTGTTTTAACAGTGAACATGAGACATATACAGTTGTTAGAAAGAGAAGATGGAATTTTTTTAGTGAATTGAATATGTTACATACTGATTTCAAAGGATTTTGTTGTACAATCATCCATAGGCCAGTGGGAGTAGAGGAAATATTAGCTTGGTCAATGTATTCAGTTAAAATACTCAAACTTCGCTTTTGCTTCATTTTGCAAGGATGAAAAACTCCTCGTGAGCCCTTCTCTTCCCATGTCTGCCTACAAGAACATGTGTTCCTCTGCCAGAGGTGCTGTACTAGCGAGCAGTTCAACATTACCACAGCGGCGGTTCCTCCTAATGGGCAGAGAAGTGTCACCCCGCCTGCTGCGAACGCAGCAGGTGAACACAGAGAAATTATTACAATGGTAATTTGCCATTTTTTAATCTGTGTGCCGTGCTAGCACTAGTGTGATGGAGAGGGCGGGTCACATTTCTACGGATGGCAGAATACATCTGCAGGTGCTCAGTGTGCATGTCAGATTGACCATCTGCTTACAGCTGGTCAATCTGACATGCACACTTTGAGCCAGCTAACCCAGCACTGTAAAACAGCAGAGGGATCGCAGGCACAGGCCCCCAGCCTCAAAATGAGTGTTGGGTGAACCTGCTTCGACCAATCCCTGAGCTGCTCTCGAGCGCATGAGAGCAGCTCCAGGATTGGCTGGATTTGGCACTTGGCAGGAAGTCAACCACTTCCCTTTCCTGCTCTTCAGTGCAGCTTCTATTCTTGTTTTACCCCTCCTGCTTCTTGCATGGAGAGAAGAGACAAGGAGGAGCAGGGCAGCAACATCACCTCCTACAATGCCTCCCAAACTAGATGTACCTAAATTGTCGTATTTTTGTAATACAGAGTGGGGCATTGGAAGTGGGAGTTCTGTTATAATCCAGACCAGATTGTGGCGAAGGTGCAAGGGGTGAATCCAGCAGGTCAGGGAAGCTTACCCCAGTACTTAGATCCCTTATGGCAGCTTAGAAAGTCCCTAAATCTGAACTATTGCCACAGTCCTTCAACCCAACACCTATGCAGGGAGGTAGTCCCCATTTCAACCAATCCACAGATTACCCCAGAATCCAATGTTGACAAAAGGAAGTCCAGTCCCCATGATGCTTGAGACCTCTATCAATTTTAATCAAGGCCAATGGTGGTGCCTGGTGGGGGGAGAGGAGTGCATACTTGGTGCTCCAAATTAATTTTGTGGAAATGCATTGATGTTACCAATTGAGGGATATCCTTATCATTGTGTGTCTAGTCTCACGATGGGTTAAAACATATCCTACTCGGAGATGTGACAGCTTAAAAGTCACCAATCTGCTGCTGCAGGAGTTGATACCACGATTTGGGATGCCAGTTTATCTTGAATTGAATCAAGGAACTCAATTCAAGAGTGAGATAATGCAGTTTCTGTGTACAGCCTGTCGTGTAGTTCCTATATTACCTATACAGGATCTGCGCGTTTGGATAACATAAACTGTGGGATTGGTGGCGGACTCATTCTATCCACCCCCACAGGATACATTAGCCTGTCTGTATCAGCTAGCTCACAGTGCCACTAGAATCTCCTCTTATCGGGGAGATAATAGTTTCTGGCAACATCAGAACATGACAACCCTGATCCCCCAGGATCGTGGAAACAGTATAGTACCTTTCGCTCAGTCACTCATGCTCACTTAATTCGTCTCTTAGATACACATAATAAACATACAGGGCATTTGTCAATAAAGATTTAATGAACAGTTGTTATTCTAGTGTAGAATATATATGCTGCACCAAATATTAGACAGTAGCAGAGATATATGATTAGCAGTACTACGAAAGTAAAGGGATGATACAGTTCTACCATTTTGCAGTAATCATGAATATATACAAGTACATAAAATACATGATAAATAAGTGTGTACTCCTACAATGCCTCCCAAATTAGATGTACCTAAATGTACCTAGCATCTGTGTAGGTGTTAGGCCAAGAATCCCTCTAGGATTTAGTCCACCCCATTACCTGAGAATGAGAGAGTATGGGACCCCGTCCTGGTCTCAAGTTGGACACCCCGTGAGGGATGTTAGATCTCTGCGAGCTGGAGTGTCTGCATGCAGGAATGTCAGCGTCTCTGGTCAGTGTGTCAGCCGGGAAGTCACGGTCTCCTCTGTCTTTCTAAATCAAGACATGACGTATATATACCCACAGGTCTCCCCAGGGTTTCTACCTTGCTGTGTTACTGTGTCTGCCTAGAGGATGATGTTGGGCCTGAACTGTATACAGGGATATTATACAGCAGATGATAGTCCTGGTGTGCTTCCCAGAAACCTCATGCATAGTGTATAAGATTCGAACTAGGTAAAACCTGCGTTCTGAATGCATGTCATATCTAGGTAAAATGTCAGTGCCTAAGATCCGTTATGTATGTAATGTACGGAAAAATATAGGTGAAAGGTTGTTGTGTTACCTGCACCTATATAAGGTACCTATATGGAATATAACACCCACTCCTCTTCCGACTGGACGACATATGTAACCTATTATTGTACTACCATTCAAACTAAACATTGGTACACACAAAGTTTTAAAAACATTTATTTTGCTAAAATGTTTTTTAAAACGTCTAAAAAAATCTAAAAAACGTACAAATGTTAAAAGAAAATGTTTACAAAGTATAGCTCTAAAAGTGTCCGTAGTTATAGTCTGAATCACTATAAGCATTAGAACGCCATTTATGGCCAATAAATTAAATGAATGTCAATTTTGTTTTCGAGTTCCAAATGTTGAGCTTGTTAAAAAAAGGGCGAATTTATTCCAGCACACGACGAGCCAAAATTAGTCAATTGTTTATGTGTCCTGGCTGGTAGAGGCAACATTCTTGTTGCTTGCTTCCGCAGTAGACTGCCCCTGTAGCACCTCACAGAGTACGTCAATTGAGCACAGATGATGTTCCACGCTCTCCACAGCCTGTGCTGGGGCAGCCTGTGTGCCGTCCAAAGCCTGGGTGTCAGTGGAGGAGCCGATGTCCATACCAACAGGTGCAGTTACTACCTGCGGTGGATCAAGGAATGCCGCCATCAACATAGGAATATGCTGGGGACATTGCAGTACATGGGTTGTTATTGGGTCCAGTAACGCATTCACGTTCATTTGCGCACATGATGGGAGTGTCAAACAAAGGTCTAACATGCATTCTTCTCCCCAAAACAGGCATCGGAGGACATGTAAGATGCAGTCCATCCAGTCTGGTCGAAAAGACAAGAACCAAGATGCACTTAGTTCTCTTAGGCGAGGCATGCCTAGATGTTGTACCATGCGGTCACAGTATTTATGCTCTAGGAGTGCTTTTTCCATCTCCTTGGTGACTGGGACGTCCATCACGTAGCAGAAAGAAGACAATCAGGATACCTGCTATTAGAAACAGGGTTAGCGGAATTACTCCAAAGATGCTTCCGAATATGGAGTGTATGAAGTTTGGTATAACTCCAAGCACCGTCTGAAAGGTGGCTAGAGGTCTAGCACCTATGATCTTAAATAGGTGGGCAATGCCAGTCGTATCAGACATGTTAAAGATATGATTTACCATTTGTATGAAATTAAAAGGGCAGTTTGTATGGATAAGCGCCTGTATCTCTGTTGAAGACCTTGCGATCTGGAGATCAAAAGTCTCTTGAGCCGAGGTTAAGGGCACAGACTTTTGTAAAAGCATGGCTTTCATTCTGCTTAGATTATCAAACCATATTAAAGAAACATTCAGTGAAGGCCATAACGGCGCCTCCCTGACTGTATGTGTCGGTGGAAACAATACTTGCATACAACAAGTAACCTTGGAGATCGCGGTTACCAGATATGCGATGCCCGGAAGCATTCCGCAGTAGCCTTGATCGTTCAGCATCAAGTAACTCCCATTTGAAAGTAGCCAAAATGCTGGAGTAAATACTGCAGCTGGGGAACCCCTCAGATGACGGGACAAGTTAGCTACAGAACCATTACAAGCCCCGTGCAGCATTATATTCTGACATATGAGTGATCCACTTAAAGCGTTCTTACAGTTTGTACCGCTTAAAAACACTTCTCAATCCCCACTCCGGCATCGAAATCTGTATGGTAATTCCCTAGATTCCTTAATGTATTCTGTTAAACCTGGCACTGTTGGTGTGGGTCTCCCTTCCATTTTTTGCTGTTGCCTCATGTGTTGAGGGTAACCTTCATTAGGAAACTTACACAGGTCCCTGCCACATTACCTCGACCTCACTTCATCACAGAATATTCCCACCGTAGTTCAGAGAAACTCCCTGGATCGCCGTTCCAAAACTGGGGTCTAGGTCTGGTCCTTGAAATTTAATTTTAAATCCCTTAATCCCTCCATTCTGTGCCAGCTGTGTCTGGGCTATCATGTACTTCTCATTAAGCCCCTTTTGGTTTCCTTCCAGCATGTCACTGCAATATTTCACATATTGTAAAATCTTGTCAACAGATTTGCTCTGCCAGCAAAGGACTCCTTGTGTGATTTGATTGCTAATCTCTGGTCTCAACCCATTTACAAAAGACACATGAACACTCCCATGTTGTCTCCTAGGGAGTCGTTCATCCTGCTGTCCTCCCTATACTCCTGCATCAATCTTTCAAAGTAAGCATGTACTGACTGTTTTGGCTCTTGAGAGGTCCTGAAAACCTTGAGTCAATTCATCTCCTTTTGGGGAACCTTAGTCTTCAGATGCTTGATGACATCCTCATATTTAGTTTTAACAATGGGTGAAGGGACAATCAACTGTTATTTTGCTCTCCGCCCACCAGTCCGTTGGGACCGCCACCTTAAATAATACATCCAAATCTTCCCACAGAACCTTAGAGATGGTCATAATCTGTCCCATCTGGGCATACCACTTGTCAGGATTTTCCCTCAGCTTTTGTTGGGTGCTTGTGATATTAAAGAGATCTGATTGTGACCATGGGATGTGTACGTAAGCTCCTACCTGCACTTCAAGCATGTGGTATTCCTTTGCCACTCCTCCTACAGCTACTTTATCGTCTTCCCTTGATCCCTCTCAATTCTGCTTCTGCTTCACCATCACCTTCTCTTTCTTGACCACAGCTGTTAAATTTCTCAATATTACTCCATTCCCAAATGTTTTCTATCAGTTCCCTCTTGTGTGTTCTCAATTCCCTCAATTTTAGCATTCTTAGCTCCTTCTCACCCATTGCCATCCTAGCATTCTTTTGAAGCTTATTTTGCTGAGTGTCATCTATTTCCCATTCATCCACCACCTTTTCATTCCTTGCATGCACCTCTCTTGCCACTCTTGCGGCCTCTTTACTCATATAAAACAGTTCATTCTCCTTAAAATGTTCTAGATAATCCATCCCAACATGTCCCTTAACAATTTCCTCAAACTCAGTTTTCAGCTGGGCAAGGTATATTTGTTGTGAGGTTGTTCCTGCGCCTGGCGAGTTACTTGATAAATCTGTGCAAGTAGTTTGACCTTCTATCCCACCACTGACTGAGTTCCCTCCTTGTAAGGGTACTAATGCGTCCCTTCAGGCCTCGGTGCTATGTCCTGAGGTGTACTAGGGATAGGTTGACTCTGGATGTCTAGGCTGGCCGGGGGAGTGATTACGGTATTTAATGAAAGTAAGGTGCCTAAGAGTGTGGGGCAGGGATCTGAGTAGAGGATAGGACGGTAGTTTCTGTTTAACTTGGTGGTGCTCTGACTACTGTTCCCATCTCAGTTACTACCAGGGCTGTGGTGCTCAGATCAGCGACTGTCACATTGTCCGGGGCAGTCTTACACTGAGGAGTTTGTCTATAAATGTGTTGTCCTCCTCACTATCCATGTCTGTTTCCTTTTTTGATTTCTCCTTTTCTTTTTGCTCACTCTCTATCAAGTGGTTGGCTCATGACTTCCTCTCCCCACCGTCTCTGCCTCTTCCTGCTCACTTCACCATGAATGAGCCCTACTGTAGACTTTTTAATTCAAATTTCTTCCTTTTCTTTTTGCTTGGTATTTTGCTCCCAAAGATTTAAGACTTCAAACTGCGGGGCCTTAGCTGTGGTTTTAAATTGTATATTCTGCTCCTCAAATTCTTGATATGAGGGATATGAAAAGTATCACTCTTACATTGGAGATACACCAAGCAGGTAGATGGTTTTTAATTAATACCTATAACAATGAGTTTGGCCCAAATAGACATACTATTGTTGGTGAGGTTAATAAAGCTTTAGAGCACTCCACATGCAATAGTAGGAACTATGCTTTTAATGTTGTTTGGTTGGGAGATCTTAATATATATATCCCTGCAAATATAATGCAGCCCCTATATGTGGCTTATAGGATTAGGGGGGGCAACATTTTAAATCACTTTGCACACAACAAATATGGTAATTGTTTAAACAAGATGTTAACATCGCGAAATATGGTAATGACGGGCGATCTAGAACTATCATCAGGTAACATGGCAGGAACCTTCCAAAGAAATTGCCTATTGTCAACTATTGACTGTATGTTGGTTACTGCCCCTATTAGCTCTAGAGCCAGCAGGTTGCCAAATCAATTTATAATCTTTAGCGATTATGCCATCTTATCACTACGGATAAAAGTATCTATAGGGGAACCCCTACATATTCAAAATGTTGATACCCCAATAGTGGCAAGAAAGAATGGCATACAATTAAAATGGGCCTGTGTTGATCAACCTAAACTGACTGCAGAAATTATATCAACTACACTGAGCAAGATAGCAATTTGCCTAGACCCAGAGGCTGAAGCAGGAGAAACTGTGAAGGCCTTTAATAATCTTCTAGAGAAGGTAAAACTGGCTCTTACACGTACAAAAGAAACAAACAAGAGACCGGATAGGGGCTGGTTTGATTACCCATGTACAAAAGTAAGGAGAGCCTTGCTGCACACCTTGAAAAGCAGACCCAGAATCCCAGATAAAATCAGGGGACTGCTGGCTATATATAAACTCACTAGGAGAAATAGAGAGAAGGCTATAAAAGAAGAAATTTGGGAGGATCTCGACAAATCAGCAAAAATGGGTAATACCCGAGACTTCTGGAGGATAGTAAACGCACCGCACGTTAAAAATCCTGTAGATCCTACACTAGATAACAACGTAGATGAGTAAGCATGGGTAGCCCATTTTAAGAACATCTTTGCCTTAAGTATAGATTTCCAAACACTGCCTGTTAATATGGAAACAAGCCATCAGGCTCCCCTTTCCGTCTCACTCATGAAAGTAAGGAAAAGTTTGATGTTGTGCAGTTCAGGTAAGGCCAGGAACAAACGGTGTCCCAATAGATTCTTTTCAAGGAACACCAGAGCTATGGGCACCCCTATTAACGAATGTTATGAATAGTATAGTCCAAGTAGGTCCCCCACAGTCCTGGTCCACAGGTGTCATCGTCCCTATTTATAGAAAAGGGGACAGGGCCGATCCCAAAAACTGCAGGCCAATTTCCCTGCTGGACACAACAGCAAAACTTATGGGCCGGCTCCTCCTTTCTAAGTTAGAGGGATGGGCCAAGGAAAATAACATCTTAATCCAGGCCCAATATGGATTCCTGTAGGGAAGGGGTATAGTAGACCAGTGCTTGAATCTGGCACTTATAACAGAAAAATATACTAGGATGAAGGAGGGGAAACTATACATGGCTTTCATGGACCTGTCGGCAGCGTTCGACTGTGTGGTCCATGAAAAGCTATGGACTATAATGGGGGAAATGGGAGTTGACCCAGCCATATTACATTTTATTACACAGCTGTACTCCAATGCCACGGTTTTGGGTCGATACACTAAAAACGGGGATTGCACACGCTTATTTAAAATCGCCATTTCTCTTCTCCATTTATACAAATGGAGTAGAAAATGCTCTCCCCAAGATTACAAGAGACGTTCCCATATCTAATTCTCAACTCCTACCTATTCTGGCATATGCAGATGATGCAGTGTTGATCGCCAGGACGGGGCGCGGTTTTCAACACCTGATATCCTCGTATGTATCCTTCATTGACTCAATAGATCTGAGGGTAAATCACACTAAGACCTTTGCAGTTATAGTGGGAGCAAGGAAAAGAGATAGAACTCCCTACTTGCATGTGGAGAAGGAGAGAATAGAGGTGGTTGACTCCTTCCCCTATTTGGGGATTCTCTTTGACAAGGACTTATCTTGGTCAATGTTAGTGGAAGGAAGAAAGGGTGTAATGGAAAGAAGCCTTTCTGCTGTAAAATCATTCGCTAAAAAAGGAGGTGCTAGACCTCTCTTACCGATAAGAAATATTTATCAGGCCAAAGTTAAGGCAGCAGTAACGTATGGGGCTGGAGTGTGGGGCACTGTAGACACGGGCGCACTCCAAATTATTGAAAATAAGTTTTTTAAATCCTTAGTTGGCCTCCCTGTTTCTGCCTTTCACTATATTTTACATTTAGAACTGTGCCTCCCTCGCATCTCAGATACAATACAACTGGCCCCCATCCTCCTGTGGCACTCAATCTGGCAGAGGGATACAATGCCTCTGACGCAAATAATAATAAAGAATTGTTTGAACATGGAGAATTGCAGGATGTCCAGATGTCTGGGTTATGTAAAAACACTCTTGAATAAAATTGGCCTTTCTCAACTGTTTGAGGATACATCTTCATGTAGAAAAGTTTCAAAGCAAAAGATTAAAAGCATGTTTCTGAAGATGGTGGATTAAGAAAGAAGGGAACACCATAGAGAGAAGCACGCAGTTGTAACCTTTCGCTCAAACCCCCCAGTGACAGAGAGGATTTTTTTATTTGGCAGATGTCACTAACGCACAACATAGATTTATACTGTTGAGGTTCCGATTGAACATGATTCCACTCATGTTAGGTTACCCTGATAAAACATATAATCATGCTGATCTAATTTTGTGCCCATGAGACAAATTGTCAAAACAAACTGATTTGCATTTAGTTTTATTCTGCAGGCTATATGAGAAGGAAAGGAATGACTACTTAAAAATGCTATTAAAGAAAATGAATTTTAATCAATGCCGAGTGGCGTTATATATTTTTTAAAATCTTATCTGACCCCTTGATATGTTTTTCGCTAGCTTTGTTCCTATAGGCCTGCATGAAAAAAAGAAAAAAGAGGGAGATCTCATTAATCACTGGGTTTGCTACTGGATAAATATTTTAGACCATTTGGGACCTGATATGGTAATGACTGGTTTTATAATATGGAAAAGCCTTGATTGCTTTTAATATTTAATCATGGATGAAACCAACTATTTTACTGCTTAAATTGATAATGAATATTGAAAATAGGTTTTTTTATCTTGTACTTTTATGATCATTTTGTATTTGATCGAATAAAGGATTTGACTATGACTATGAAAGTATCACTCAATGGGAATAGGAGTTCCCTATCTTTTGGCGTATATTCATGCCATTGGCTAAGCAACATGCTTGTGTGTAACCCTTTCTTTGCTGCCATTTCCCTGACTGCAGTACACTTCAGGAGGAGACTTTTCCTACTTATTTACATTCCTTCTCATTATTTGACATGGGATTCCCCATTCAAGCAATGCCTCACTCACTCCTTACTTCAATTTTTTGCTTTGTCTACACCAATAAATTCATGATCTGTCCACCCATACCAGCGCATCTCTGTCAAAGATGACCTTATCACAGGGCGGCTACATCATTTGCTGGCCAGTCCCTCCGTGACACCTTAGTGGCACAAGGCTCAAATGCCACTGAGCCGTTTCTGAGCCGATCTACAACTTCTCCACCATTTGCCTATTTCGACTGCCTTTCCACAATAATGAGAATGCTATCTACTTTCATACAAAGTGTAACTCTCAACCAGCGAAAGTCACTATACTGCGTATGTCCGCTCTTAGTGCACTTAGGAGTGAATTTTCATCGAACTTGGTTAGTACACTCGTCAAGAAGGTTATTCTTCTGTCTTGTTACAGCTGATAGCACTTCACAGCACAACAATTCAATGCTCTAACTTGAGATACCTCTCTTTAACTCTAAATTATATTTGTGTAACAACTCCAACGTTTGTCCTTTTCAAAAGTCCGAGAATATCATGTAAATCACAGTAATGATTGTCTCCACAAGTTTAGCAATCAAAGCCGCGTAATAGCTATCCTCAAAACATGTCCACTACTTTCCACCACAATATGCCTACTACAGCTCCCAACATGCACTGTTCCACGACTACTCTCCCCACATATAGGGGCAGATTAGGATACCGGTTTTTCCATATCCTCCGGGCCGGCGGAAGCCACCGCCGGCCCGGAGTATACGGAAAAACCGCAGCGGACCCACCAAAGACCCACCGCCACATTAGGATGGCTGGTGGGTCCAGGTTTACGTCCGCAGCTTTTCCGCCGCGGTTGGCTTACAACTGCGGCGGAAAAGCCCTAATATGGTGGCGGTGTCTCTCAGACACAGCCAGCCATATTAGGATGCCCAAAAAGAAATGCTTTTCCACGGCGGGTTTTCCGCCGTGGAAAAGCATACGGAGCTTCACTGCGGGGGGGTGGGGGGTGCACATGGGGGGTACCTATGGTACCCCCCTGCATTTGTATGCAGTAATCGGCAGGCACCACGCGGTGCCTGCCGCTTTCTGCATACAAATGCAATGTATGCCTTTTTAATATTGCGGCGGTTGCAGCTTGAAGCTGCACCCGCCGCAATGTTAAAAATAGAGGATGTGACCGCCAGGGTGGCGGTCACATCCTAATTGGACAGGAGGGAACTCCGCAGGTCATGCGGAGGTTCCCTCCTCCTCGATGGTCGCGGACGGACTCAAGTCCGTCCGCGATCATAATGAGCCCCTTAGTGTGCAATCTCTATTGCTACTCACGTAGTTGTTTCTTTGGTCACCTCATCTTCTCCAGCACCAGGATCAAGTTGGGACTGGGTCGATTTAGAACTTGGGTGAAACCGTCTAGACTATTGAAGTTCAGTACCCGGTTCTACAGCTAATTTGTTTACCAATTGTGGGCCGGCTTCAATCAGAACCATCATTTCTGCTACCAGGTCTGTCAGCGTGTACAGTTGTGCAAAAATACAACTCATTGGGGGCACCAATGACTAGGACTAGGAGCGGCGGAGTCCCAATATGAACCTTGATGCTCCCCGACTGAAGCCGTCACTTTAGTTAAATCAATAGATTAAGCTCAGTAGAAGGTGACAAACATTCTTGTAAGAATCACAGACAAGGGTTGTCGTTTCAAAGCTTTAAATAGAGCATGCCATAAGTATATTCCTCAGCAAAGCATAGAAATTAGTACAGAGAACTCAGTACAGTTCTAAGTGAAATCCGGCATAGGTTCTCCTGCCAAAGTAAGGGGGGAGGGGAGTGTAATCTCTCACATAGACTTCCGCACGTCCTTTTATAGGACTTTAGACAAAGACATTCTTACATTCGTACACGAGTACATCGTTCTCAAGAGATGCCCCAATAGGGAAAGAGCAAGATTTTTTTTTTAATACAGAATACATTCAAAGTTTCTCTCATGGTAGTAATGCATTGAGTTGAATTAGACCAATTCAATTGATATGTTGTATATCAATAATTTGGGACAATTGAAATGCCCTTTTAGGTACAATAGGAGAAAAGTTGTTTGGAACTCTGTTTATTAGTGTGAGCCTCGCAATTCTTTATTTAGAACATGAAGAACAGTATCAGTCAGCACGTGACAATTGATGACACTGGTAAATGGATGGCAGTGTAAACACTACTTAGGTTAGCATAAGCCCAATTTGTATGCAGTGAAAAGAGCTCCCACAAAACTAAATAAACACTGTCTACCCTGACCACATGAAAGCAAACCTTTTTAATTTTCTCTATCACCCATAAGCCATGGAACTAACATTCCTAAACATTCTGACAGAACAGTTCTCAGAATGACACCCCGGCCTTGCAGAGGCACGAAGAGCAGGTTGATGGGAGCAGGAGCCTATTAGATCATGCATACCCACCTAAGAGAATTGGCATGTCAGAATGGAAAGGAAGACAGCCTTGCAGCAAGACAACCCTGAGGTAAGAGAACTTGGCACCCAAGCTAAGCGCCAGAGCACCTGGCTGAATGTATTCTTCTCTCTGGAGAGGATACCTTTGCCGTGACGCTAGTCGGTGGAAGAGCTGCCCAGCGGGGCAGCAGAGACCGGGCTCTAAAGGAGCAAGGTTGTATTTTCTTCCTTGAACCTGTAGAAACGTTTTCTTTCTAAAGTACCTGAGTAATGAAGGAAGCATAGGATAATTCGTTATTAAATGTGTCCCAAGGCTGAAACACGAAGCGCAGTGTACTGAGCCCAGGTGCCCCAAATGAATCTCTGATCGGGCTCTAAGGTCCCAGGCTGTCCTACATCCTGCCTCCATATCTGGTGATCGGTCGCTGGGCAACTCCTACCCAATCAGAGCCCGGTGCATCATTGAACAGAAAAAAATGATTGTAACTAAATGAACTTTTAAAAGAACATATTACCTGGACTAATTTTGCGTTAAAGTGTTTGGCTGTAATTTGTATTACTCCATATAACTTTGTAGACTTACCACAAACATTAATATGCTTCCATGTCAACCCCCTGTAAGATATTATTGTTTATTCCTGAGTCCCCGAGCCTGTTGTCAATTCTAAATATTGTCCTTGCATTGCGAGTGCCTTCTGCCTGATAATGAAACCTAGTTTTAAAGTATCTCATTCTATCCTATTGACGTTTTTATTATCTGATGCTACTGTTTGATTGTTATCCCACAAACCATGGCAACTTCCTTTGCGATTGCAGAACTAAGCGTATACTAACTGATCCATACGGACATTTTAATAGGTCCTTTTGGTTGGTTGATGTTTTCATTTCAATAAATATAATATTTACACATTGCACAACGGTCTCTTCAGTCAAAATGTTTGTAAACCTGACCATATGAACACAATTTAGAAGTAGAAAGCAATCCTTCAAATCCTTAGGCCTACAAAATCAAGCAAAACAGATCACTATGTCAGGATATTCAGTATCAGCAAAAATACTTATTCAGTTGCAATAACCATAAAAGTTTACAGTAAAATTTATAAAATAAATAATATAAAAAAATATAAAATATAAAAAAGAATTTACATCAAAAATATAACATACCAGGCATCAGCAATTTCAGTAGGTCTAGCCTATGAAACAGCTATTGGCATTGCCAATGTATTTCATCCGTGTAGTACACCAGCATGACTGCTGTCCAGCATGGCTAAAGGCTAATGGCGTAAAGGAGAGTGATGTGGCGTGGAGTGTCGAAGAGTGGTGTTGCGTAGAGTGGCGTGGAGTGGCATGGCACAGAGTGGCATGCTGTAGAGTGTCGTAGAGTGCCGTGGTATAGAGTATTGTACAGTGGCATGGTGTAGAGTATTCTGCAGAAAGTAGAGTGTCACAGAGTGGAAGGGTGTAGAGTGGAGCAGGGTGTCATAGAGTGGAGAGGCATAAAGCAGAGTGAAGTGGAGTAAAGTAAAGTAACTTGGAGTGGCATAGAGTAAGTTGCGTAGAGTGGAGTAGAGTGGACTAGTGTCATAGAGCAGAGTAAATTGTGGTAGAGTGGAGTGGCATAGTGTGCAGTAGTGTAGTAGAGGGGAATGGCACAGTGTGGAGTAGAGGGTCGTACAGTGGAGAAGAGCATTGTAAAGTGGAGTGGCATAGAGTGTCGTGGAGTTGCTGGCGAGCGCAGTGGTATAGAGTGGAGTAGAGGAGTGGAGTAGAGTGAAGTGGGTGTTGTAGAATAGAGTGGAGACAAGTGGGATGAAGTGGTGTAGAGGGAGTTGCGTAGAGCACTGCAGAGTGGAGTAGAGTGTCGTAGATGGCATAGAGTGGAATAGAGTGTTGTGGAGAGGCATAGGGTGGAGTAGAGTGGAGTGGAGTTTAATGGAGTGGAGTGTCATAGAGTGGAGTATCGTGGAGTGGAATGTCGTAGAGTGGAATTTCAAAGAGTGGAGCAGAGTGGCCTAGAGTAGATTGGCGTAGAGTGCAGTGACATAGAGTGCATTTGTTTTTAGTAAAGTGGTGTAGAGTGCAGTGGTTTCGAGTAAAGTGCAGTGGTGAAGACTAGAGTAGAGTGGCGCAGAGTGGAATGGCCCAGCGTAGATTGCAGTGGCATAGAGTGCAGAGGCTCAAAGTTGAGTGGTCCAGAGTGGAATAGAGTGACATAGGGTGCAGAGCCTTAGAATGAAGTGGTGCAGGGTAGAGTGGAGTGGTGCAGAGTGCAGTGGTGTAGAGTAGAGTGGCGTCAAGTCCAGTGGCGTAGAGAGCAGTGGCGCAGGGTAGATTAGAGTGGCGTAGAGTGGATTGGCATAGAATGGAGTGATGCAGAGTAGAGAGGTGTAAAGTAAAGTAGCGTAGAGTGCACTAGTATAGAGTGGCATAGGGCCACATGTATCAACCAATTTTGCATTCACAAATGGTGCGAATTGGTAATTTTGCCTGTTTGCGAATGTAAAATGGCCTTTCAAGATGTGTGAAAGGCTTTGTAGTCGCAATTTAAGGTAATCGCACAAATTGCAATCACCTAAAATTGCGACTACAAATAGAAAAAACACAATTTGAAATTCCCTTAGCACATGTAGCAAGCATTTTCTAAATGTAAACTGTGCATTTAGGATATTTTATTACCATCGATTCCAGGTTGATGGTAACCATGTACAAATTTTAAAAAATACACAAAGATACATTTTTCAAAGTGCCATGTGTCGCACACATGCCCCTGGAGCATGTGTACGCTTTACATGTGCACATTTTTTTTGGGTTGCTTCAGGAGGGCCTTAGGCCCCCGAGCACCCTTGGTATTGCATTAACTAATTAGCAGTTACCAATTAGTTAATCACAAATTAGCTAATTGAAAACCATTTGCACCTATGGGCCTTTTGACCCATAGAAACAAATCAAGTAGTATTACCTAACAGCGATCACCTAATTTTGATTGTGAATCTTAAGGAATCGCTATTAGGCAATAGCTATTTTCTTACATACCAGTGGTGCAGAGTAGAGGGCAGAGGCATAGAGTGAAGCTGCATAGAGTGAAATGGCATAGAGTAGAGTGCTGTAGAGTAGACTAGATTGACAGAGTGCAGTGGTGTAAAGTGCATTAGTTTTGAGTAAAATGGTGTAGAGTGCATTGGTGTAGAGTGCACTGGTTTAGAGTAGAGTAGCAAGGGTGCAGTGGCATAGAGTAGACTGGTGCAGAGTAGAGGTGCGCAGTGCAGCGAGGAGTAGAACTGAGTGGAGTAGAGTGGTTTAGAGTACAGTGACGTAGAGTGCAACAGGGCAGATTGTTTTGATGCAGATTTAAGTGGTGTGGAGTGGTGCACGGTAGAGTGGTAGTGGAGCATGGTAGAGTGAAGTGGTGTAAAGTGCAATGCTGTACAGTAGAGAGTGGTGAACGATGCAGTGTCAGAGTGCACTGGTGCCGAGTAGATTAGAGTGGATGGCATAGAGTACAGTGGCATAGAGTGGAGTGATGCAGAGTAGAGCGGTGTATAGCGTAGTAGCGTAGAGTGCATTGGAGTAGAGTGCAGTAGAGTGGCGTAGAGAAGAGTGGTACAGGTACAGAGTAGAGAGCAGTAGCATAGAGTGCACTGGCATAGAGTTCAGCGGTGCTGAGTAGAGTGGCATAGAGGGGAGTGGCACAGAGTGGAGTAAAGTCACGTAGAGTGCAGGATGTAGAGTGCAGCGGCGCAGAGAAGATTGTTTCATAGTGGATTGAAGTGATGCATGGTAGAGTGGAGTGGTGCAGGGTAGAGTGCAGTGGCATAAAGTGCAGTGGTCCAGAGTGCAGTGGTACAGAGTAGGTAAGAGTGCAGTAGAGTGGACTGACGCAGAGTGGAGTGGTACAGAACAGAGTACATTGGTGTAGAGTGCAATGCCCTAGAGTGCAGTGTTGCATAGTAGAGTGGAAAGACATATAGTTGTACTGATAAAAGTATACAGCAAACAAACGATAATGTGTGTAAACATCATCACCTAGTTTAGCGATTTGTTTTGATCATATTAAAATATTTGTTTCCACCACCCTTCAGAATTACCCAAAATGTGCTTCATTTGTGCATTCCTAATTCTGATATATTCTTAAATATCTGCGCAGTTCATTTACAGACATTTAAATTTTGTTGCGTACTAGAAAAAACCAACACCCTTCAGCCTTCCTCCAGCAGAATTATCACATAATTCTTCTCACATTAAAATCAGAGAAAGAAAGGTAAACACAAAGCTTCCTCAGAAAACAGAACCTGACATTTGAGCTCTGTCTTTGAATGCACAGTAAATGTGAAAAGATAAGAACAAGCTTTAAAGACCTAATTACAGAAGTCGAACACAGATGGAAGAATACAGTAAACATGGTATGCTTAATGAGAGGGACGAACAGAAGGTGGTCAGTCTAAAAAAATAGAGCCAGCATTTAGAAACAGATCAAATGAGAGTTCCAAACCACAAAGCAATGGGTGGAATGCATTCCCAGGGAAGCTTTCCGAATGTCCCGAAGATGTCATTAGCAAACCAGATAGCTGTGCTGTCGGGTGAGATAAGTATTTTTGAAAGATCTCAGTTGCCTCGAGTGTGAATTTTTTTATCCAAGGTAGACTGTCCAGTCTGTTCAGCACACATTTCGCACATGAAAGCCTTTGATTGGGTAGCTAAGTGTGGCCTCCACAGGGCATGAAGCTGAAGGGTGAGGGAGACAAAAAAGCAAATCTGGGATTCTTAAGCTTCTTTACCAAGGCTTTCAGAGCTGTGAGGGATAAAATCACGTTAGATTCTTACCTCCTAATAGGTTGGTGGCTTGGAGAAAAATCCGTTACATGCGATGCTAATTTCTAAGTAGTGCTTAATTTGTGAAGGAATGGGTACCCGTGCCCAAAGCTCTGCTCACAAGCCCACACTAGGCGCTATTAAAAATCGCTGCACCAAATATTAAGGCTGCCTTGTCTTGAATCCACCTCATAACTCTTTAATCCACTACCAAACACTCCCTGCCCCTTGAACTCTCTCTTGCAGGTTTTTGCCTCCCCCTTTGAGATGGGGTTTTCCATATTTCTCTTCCTCCTTCCCTTTCTCATTGAATGCTTTTTCAGATCTTGCTCTTGGTAAAAGTTTGATGAGGAAATATAAATGTCAGTCCCCAAAAAAGGGTGCCACCACAATCACTGGTTTAAATTGTGCACTGCCTCTAATTCTTTAACATTCCAGGCTAACCTATGAAAGGTAATTTCTTCTGATAAATGTAATTTATATTTTTATACTTATATTACACTTTGAGCATACATTACAAGCTTCTTGAACATGAAATAGGCAATAAAGCTACAATTCACAGCCTTTAGTAATTTGAAAGCAAATTGTAAATCGCCTTAAGAGGAAATTAGGGTTTATAATATGTTTTTCTTCAATATCCTCAATACCACTGGCTGATGGTATTCTGGAGCTGAATGAATACTGGTTTGAAGTAAATACCTCAAGGATAAAAAAATTCTTATTTTGGGCGACTACTGCAAATATTCGAAAAACACATATATGACATAAATATCGCTGTGTATACACAGCTGGGATTGAGTGCTCCACAGTACAAAAAGTGGGCTGCTCTTGACCATCTTGTTCCCTTGAAGGCTTCCATTTTTCATTTGGAAGGCACACAACAACTAGACTGATAACCTGCAGTAAACTCCAAGCTTAGTACATCATGGCCAAATGCGCTGCAGCCATGTTCTGAAACAAAAATAGCGGCCTACCAGTATAAATGATACTCTTTCTAATTTCTAAACATATGTAGTGATCAAACTTCGAATTATTTCTTCCATTCCTAAGGGATATACCTGTGAATCAGCCTGTGGGGCTGGTGGGAGGCAGGGTTGACTATGGTGCTGAAGGTGCCTGGGATAACAGTCTATGTTGACACCCTCTCAAATGAAATCCTTATCCTAGGATTCCCCATTACCACCCTCCAATAGTGCAACTCATCTCTCAATCTCTCCCACATTTATTTAATTCTTTTTATAGGGCTACTTATCCTAATGTATGGTGTCAGAGCGATTTACATCACACACATACAAAGACAATAAATCACACCAGGGTGTAAATAATCGTATACGAAATGTTATATAAAACAATGAAGGCTGTAAGTTGTTGATTCACATATCATCCATATTGGTATGCATTATGTGGTATATGTTCTTGGTCTGGTTGGGAGATTCGCTAACTCAGGATTTAGAATTTACCACAGTGGTTGGAGTTGTCTATATTAATAAGAATGTATTACTTCCGAAAGGAATACTTTTTAGCAACCTACGAATAACAAACATTTGAGAAAAAAAACTGTAGGGTCTTAAACTGATGCCTTGCATTTTGTATGCAGCTCATTGTTGCTGGGTCATAGCTCATTGTGCCATACAAGGACTGTGTCTTGTGGAACTGCAAGTAACAAAAAGATCTCTGTGACAAAAGTAGTAACTCACTCACTGAGCTATCCACATAAAATATAAATGTGTGATCATGTCCACGTTGTGATATATTGCATGCATATTGAGCGCCTGTGCTACTTAATGATGGGTCAAAACTGTCATTGGACAAAATGCAAATCTTTCCAGCCCACACATTAATCACAAGAGTTATCTTGTCTTTATTATTAACCCCATAAAATTGCTGGGCACACAAAGATCTGTGCAAGAGGGGCCTTTAACTCTGTCAGATATTTGAAATCGCAGCATCCCCCCCACATAGGATCTGGTGTGGCGGCACTGGTCACACCACCCAACAGCGGGCACTAGTAAGAGACTTCTCCGCTAGACTTCTGAATGGATATCTAGATACAGGCTACATCAGAGGCAGAGAAGCCAGAAGAGGAGCAGTGATGGCCCCATGGCAATAGAATGTTTCCAACGGGCAAAGGCACAGATTTTAATCTGGAGGCCTGCATTCTGTTTACTAGCCACTGAAAAAGTTCTCTAACTGTCTATCTTGCTTATATTTATTTATTTATTTATAACGTTTTATATAGCGCGAACAAGATCCCGAAGGATATCAGAGCGCTTTTCAAAAATGATGGAAGGAAGGACATAAGAGCAATGACGACGTCGAATAAGAATACAAATAAAAAAAACAAAGAATAATCACATAAGTACAAGGTTACAAGGCAGATAACACAGGATGAGTAATGCAATAAATAGGTATATAGCAGGCTATGCAGGAAGGCACATTATGCGGTAAGGAAGAACAGCATCAAATGTTTGTACAGTGAACGTAGGAGCACTAGCTTCGAGCAGGAGAAACCTAGCCCAATTATGGTAAAAATGTATTACATATTCCAACTGATTACCAAAAAGCTGGGATCCTTGAAAAGGAAAATGCAGAAAGCAATCCTTCTGAACCCAGTTGGCCTTCCAGCCTCAAAGTTGTATCAGATTTAGAGCTGCGACACTGAATGCTGTGGAAAAAGCTGATGCTTTCGGTATGTCAAAGTTACATCAATCAAAAACTTTGCCTAGAACTTTGTAGTAGCTAATAAACTACACCAGCCTTTATCTGCTCGATGAGCCACAACAAACTGATAGAAATCTGGCTAACGAATGAGAAGCGTTGGCAGCATATGTGTAACCTCCAAGCTGAAACCTATCATCAGTATGGTAATATAAAGTGAAGATGTGTTTTAATGTTTTCCGATGTAAAGTGGGCAGTCGTTGTTTGAGGTTCATTCAGTACTATATTACAACAGCCATGAACCAAATTGCTATTCCTATTAGTCATTATAAATGTGGTTGTGGCAGCGCGCATGCCCTGCAGATGTCCAGAGGAGATAAAGACCCCCCAGATACTGTACAACAGAGGTCTCCAAGCTTTTTAGCTCTGAGCCACCGAAGCAAAATATAAAGAATTACCCCCCCCCCCAACTTATATATGGCAAGGGACTCTTCTTACTTTATTGACAGTATCAATGAAATGCAGATTTGGGCACAGTATGAAAGAAAGGTAAGGGGTGAAGCAGTCATGATTCATGCCATAGAGCCAATAGAGGACTTGGAAGTTGGAGTGTGACCCCATTAATGAGGTCAGACTCAGTCTTGCTTTGATTTGCAGAATTCGTCCTGTGTGGAAATCTGCAAAGTAAAGCATTGGAGTGGCTGTGTAAATTCTTATTTCTCATTTCTTTTCGCCACTGAGAAAACATTTTTCCCCGTGTTTAAAGCATTTCTCTTACACCCCCACTAAATCTGGGGGCGATCTTTGCTGGAAGGCAGCAGATTGCTGTACAGCTTTGAGATACAAACTGATCAAAGAGCTATCCATCTCAAATCGCTGTTAACCCAGTGCAAGGGATCTTTTGTGGACTCCTCCAACTGGACCTGCAGCGCACTTAGGAGGGGAAGGGGAAATAAAATCAACTATTTCTAAATTCATGAGAAAATGGGAGGTTGTAGCTGCATGCGGGATGAAATTTAGAGTGTGAGCATCACGTTCAACGTGCACAGTCATTGGCATCTGGTAAAGGCAGAGTGCAGAGCTCCCTGGTGGCACTTCACTCAGACCAAGCCTCCTGTGTCACTCAAGTAAATCCAAGAGAATGCGGTCAGGGATCTCCAGAGTGCTTCTGGATCATCAGAGCACCATTGTTGTTTTCCAATGTATCCAGCTTAGAAAAAGTATATAGAGATACTGGAGGCCGAGATATTCCATATACACTCCTCTATAAGTTGCTTCCGAATCAGATAGTAAGTGGCTACTCTTAGCCTTACAAGGGTAATCTCTTCAATAATAAACTATATATGGTTCTGCAAACTAATAGTAATAGAGTTTTTTGCTTGAAAAACATTGCTATGAGCATAAACAGCAACTAGTACAAAAATATGTAAATATATATATATATATATATCAGCTCCAAGGAATTACCTCAAAAAAGGAATTGGCCGCACTCTCGTGGTTTTTTCAAAAGGTTTATTCACGCTTTAACAGGACGTTTTTCGGCGGACTGCCTTTTTCCCCTGTGTTTCAAACAAACAGAAACGCTACCCGCCATTTAAAGCAAACAACTGAGGTACATGTTTTTCTTTTTTCCTCGTTACAACGTTAATGGACATAAAGAACAGACAAATTCATCGCTCCCACTTCGGGGGCCATCTTGAAATGTGTTCATAGTCATTATTTACATAGCATATCTCAAAGTAAAAGAGAATACAGAAAACAAAAATAACATTTCAGTGCATTAATAATTGCCAATTAATATGTTTCGCTCTTTGTCCTTTTAAGTGAATCATTTGCACATAATTGAGCCCTGAATGGGCAATTAATTCGGACTTTTAAAGAGAAATGCTTAAACAAAATTGTACCCTGAATGGGTATATATGCAAATCACAATTCTAAATTAAATTTTCAACAGCGACAGATGTGGTCTTTAACAGTAATGCATTGCAGAATAATCAATTCATATTCAATTCCCATGATTAAATATCTCAATCAAGTAAACAGTCCTCGATATTCACATTATTCAGAAGCATATCATATACTGAAATTCATTATGCTAAACTAACAGTGTCATCAGAGCCCTGTTATCCCAAGTGTATCGCTAATTCTTCTTCTGAATTAAGGTCAAAGGGAATAATTGTGCGTAGATCGATGATATATCTCGATTCGAGTTTACGTAGTTTCTGTATTCTGTCACCACCACGATCACTTGCAGGAACGTGGTCAATGCAGAAAAATTTGAGGAGTGACCGATCACTATTGTGACTCTCAGAGAAATGCCTGGCCACTGGATAGGTCGGGTCTTTATTCTCAATTGCTCGGGTATGCTCTAATATTCTCTTCTTTACAGGGTGTTTAGAACTACCCACATACATTTTCATGCTTGGGCATACCAGGCAGTATACACAGAAAGGTGTAGTACATGTTAGGAAATGGTTAATTTTCTTTAACTCTTCCCTGCCTGGTATCTGATAAGTTAGTACTTTTGTACTGCTTTTACATGCCTTGCATTTCGAGCAAGGAAAGAATCCTGTCATGGTACTTATTCTGGGAATGAAGGGGACAGACTCGTAATGGCTTTTTACTAAATGATCTTTCAAGGATCTACTGCGTTTGAAGGTAACCTGTGGTTGTTCAGGTAATTCCTTGCCAATTACCAAATCAGCTTTTAGTATATGCCAATTTCGATATAATAATTGTCTCAACACTCCAGCTTCACCAGAAAATGTAGTAATAAATCCACAAGGTTCAATTTCACTTGTGGTAGATTTACATCGATCTCTTAACAGATTCTTTCTTGGAATTTTATTCACTTTCTCAAATGTTTTGGTCAATAAAGCAGTCTTATACCCTCTGACTTTAAAGCGTTCGATGGCATCTTTACTTGTCTGTTCGAAATCTTCATTATTAGAACAGTTCCTTTTTAGGCGTAATAGTTCCCCATATGGAATACTATTTTTTAAAGTTTGTTGGTGACTACTGCTCGCCTCAAGGGTTGAATTCCCTGCTGTTGATTTTCTAAATAGTTTTTTTACAAATTTTGCCATCATGAATAAATACTTGTAGATCAAGGAAGGATACTGCAGTCTGGCTCATTTCACCACTGAAGTGGAGATTTAAGGAGTTTCTGTTTAGTTCAGCAATGTATGCCTCTGCTTGCAATTTAAGTTCTTTTCATAAGATGAACAGGTCATCTATTTACCTGTGCCAGGATATGGTGCAGTTAACCCATGCACTGTACTGTTCCGCCCATGGCCACCTGCTTCTCCCACCAGTCTACGAATAAATTCGCGTAGCTGGGGGCGAAGCAGGTGCCCATTGCGGTCCCCCTTATCTAGCGGTAATGTTGTTTGTCAAGAAGGAAGATATTATTTTGGAGAACAAATTCCACAAATTCCAATAACATTTCGTTATGCTCTGAAAATTCAAGTGACCTCCCTTTTAGAAAATATCTGACTGCCTGTAAACCCTTCTAGTGGTCAATCACTGTGTATAGGCTGGTAATGTCCAGTACAATCATCCACATATCCTGCTCCCATGGTATGTCCATAATGTTTTTGATGAAATGTGTCGAGTCTTGAATATATGAAGGCAGAGTTCTGACAAAATCTGAGAGAAAATAGTCAATATATTGGGACATGGATTCTGTCAAGCATCCAATTGAGGAGACGATAGGTCTGCCAGGTGGTCGTTTTGTGTCCTTATGAATTTTTGGCAGATGGTAAAAGGTAGAAGTCACTGGATATGGGCATACAAGAAATTTATATTCATTGTCGTTGCTCATGTTCCTCTCAGCCCATTTCATAAGGAGTTGATTATACAGTTCAATGTTCCTAATATAGTCATCTTTGCTGACTTTTAAATAACAATTACCATCAGATAATTGACGTTCTGCCTCCTGAACATAAAATTCTCATGTCATTAGGACGACGTTGCCCCCCTTGTCTGAAGGCTTGTATATTAGCTGTTGGTTATCTTGTAGTTCTTTTAGTGCTTTTTGTTCTCCTCTTGTCAAATTGTTGGTTAGGTTGGTCGTTATTAAAGTTCTCATTTGTAAGAGGTCTTGGTTCACTGTCTCTTCGAACACGTCAATGGCGTCAAAGGAAGACATAGGTGTAAATGTGGACTTAGCTTTGAAATGAGTAGTCGCTGATCTTTGCTTGATGCCAAATCTTATCGCTTCCTTTACGTTTGCATCAGGGTCTTGAGAGTCAGTAGGTGCTTGACTTGAAATCGTTTGTAAAGTTCTGAGGTCCGAACCTGTCAGTGTTGAGGGTTCGATACTCGCACTTGATGCTATTGGGGTTAATGGTTGAATAGGACCCCTTAATTTAAAGAATTTTCGTAACTTTAATTTGCGAGTAAAAAGAAAGAGGTCAATCCGTGTTTGGGTATATTCCAGCTTCCTTGTAGGGCAAAAAGTTAGTCCTTTCTTTAGCGCATTTTCCTGATCTTTGGATAACTGATGTTTGGTCAGATTGATAATGGACAGGTCGGACAGGTCGGTAGCTGGCTCTACTTCTTGAGGTTTCGCTTGCTGCGTGTTTGGCTGGCCATTTCTTGTTGTCTTCCTGCATCGGCCGCCCCTTCTTGTCTTCCTGTTGGTATGCTTTTTTGAGCCTGTGATCTGCCTCTCCCTCCGCATTGTCGAGAGTTGCGCATTAGTTGGAACTCTTCTAAAAAACGCCCTCTTCCACTTAGGGTATATTGGGCTGTACCTGTACATTCTTCCCCCGATTGTTTCGTGTCGGTACTAACTGCAGATTCTGATGTCTCCTTGGGTTGTACATTTTTTTGACCTCCACCTCGCAGAACTTTCCTTGGTGCGTCGAATTTTCGTGCAAAGGTCAACATTCTACCTTGTTCATAATCTTTGGCATCGCGATTAAATTTAGTATGTTTTCTTAGTTTGATTTTCTCTTGGTATGCGATCAGTCGCCCTTTCATTTTTTCACGTAGGTCGTCTTTATCTGCCACCTCTGTGCTTGCATCGATTAATGCCTCCACCTCTGCTATTTCTTTCAGGCATTTCTCTCGATCGCTCCAGGCAAACTTTATGAGAATCTTCAGCATCTCGGCGCTTGCTTCCAGTGTAAATTCAGCCCACTCTTCAAGGAGCGCAGGGTCCGGGTTCTCATAGGATGGAATTGTATAAATGCGTAATCCGCGGGGGATGCGTTTGACCTCCAAATAATGTTGCAGTGAGGTCGCCTCCCACCATTTACGAATGTCACGCTCGATTAGCCGTTCTAGTTTATTTACCAATGCCTTTAGCCAATTAGGAGCCTCATTGTCATTAGCTCTGTCAGGACGCTGCATTGGACTGCATTTTAATACATCTGCTGCTTCCTCATTTCTTGTAGTGTTCCAAAACATTATCGTGTTATGAGCGGGGCTTATGTCTGTTTGAATAGCGTGTTACTCGGCGATTTGAACTTATTATCGCTGTTACGGACCACTCACTAAGGCTGCAATCGTTATCGTAAGGTATTTCAAGGCAAATTACTTCCAGCTCAACGTACGAAACTCTGTGCGGGACATTCAGTAGGACAAGCAAGGCGGGCGCAAAGGTCCCTCACCCGCCTCCTCGCCTTCGATAGTCCGATAACGCTGGATTATTTCGCAGCGGTGCTCACGCGGCAATTTTCAAAAGCTCCAGTTTCCACCTCGGTCGCTTCCGAGTACACGGGAGTGGGTGCGGACCCAAACGCGGCGGTGGTTCCGCGAATAAATCAGCTTCAAGGAATTCCCTCAAAAAAGGAATTGGCCGCACTCTCGTGGTTTTTTCAAAAGGTTTATGCACGCTTTAACAGAACGCGTTTCGACGGACTGCCTAATTCCCCTGTGTTTCAAACAAACAGAAACGCTAACCGCCATTTAAAGCAAACAACTGAGGTACATTTTTTTCTTTTTTCCTCGTTACAACGTTAATGGACATAAAGAGCAGACAAATTCATCGCTCCCACTTCGGGGGCCATCTTGAAATGTGTTCATAGTCATTATTTACATAGCATATCTCAAAGTAAAAGAGAATACAGAAAACAAAAATAACATTTCAGTGCATTAATAATTGCCAATTAATATGTTTCGCTCTTTGTCCTTTTAAGTGAATCATTTGCATATATATATATGCAGCAAGTGAGGGTCCTTCCAGGATCGCTCCTAACATCAGGTGGTGCATTGGCCGGCAGGAGCCCCAAGACGGTATTCGTAAATTTCACTCGTGAAAGTATAATGAAGATGCAGGTTCAGGAGTAGATTACTTCAAACACCAAGGTTTATTTCTGTGTCCCGCTACGCGTTTCGACACGCAAATATGTCTTGAGCACACGAGTGCCACAGTGGCCCACAGATGTGCATAAATAAACAATCAACATAAAAGAGGCACATAGTGCTCACCACTATCTGGAATGGAAATGTCGGCCATCTTAGAGAGGCTACACGCTTATAATGCATACATGTTTAAAGAAAGCTCATTGTAAATACAGATGTACATATGCGTACACAGATTGCCAAATTAGTGAGAAACAGTCATTTAAAACTCTGCTGTGTTCCTATATTGAAATAAATATTTCTAGTTTGCACGACACAATATTGTGAGTTAGTACTGAGACCACAAGTTTTGCACACAAAGCGCATTTACATTGTAGTTCCACTCCTTGATTTATAATATCAGCCACGAGGGAAAAAGGGAGGAAAATATTCTAAATGAGTTACAGAATATATGTTTACTGCGGACTAGTGCCGATAAAACTATATCCTCCTGACTTAGATGATTATGACGGACTAGTGCTTCATTAGAGTCCCATCCCCTCTGGTCCGATGCTGTGGTGAAAGAAGGGTGAAAAGCTATGTGGCCGTAGCAAAAGAAGGCCTCTAATCATTCTAGTTTTAACATCATGACAAAACTACTAACGACAGTTCAAAAATTATACAAAGACAAAAATAATATAAAATAGTGCTAATATCTTGATAAAAAGTCTCTTATCTTAGTGGAAATGCAGTGCTCATCCCGATGAAGAAAAGGGTAGGGAACCCATGTGCAGCCTTAATAGTGAAAGTTAAGGTTCCCTTCCTTTCCTACGGTGAAAATAACAAAACAACAAAGAGACAAATTAAAACCAATGTACTGAATCAACATCCTTCAGTCAACTTCAATATATAAGACCTGTAACACACAGTCAGAAAGCTAAAAGTGAACAGTAATCAACTTTCATAAAGATGGGTTGCTAATTCCTCATCCAGATTATGTCCTCCAGGGAATCTGGTCTCGATGATCC